>NC_092337.1:149827500-152227500 GCF_046630445.1 Rutidosis leptorrhynchoides
AGCAGAAAAATCAACCTATTGACATTTAAGAGTAGTTAAGTGTTTTGCCCATATTTAAGTTTAAGTATGTGTTTAAGTATAGTTTGTTTTACTAAGTTTCTATTCCTAGTAAGTTACTATTTTTATAAAGTTTCCATTTTTAGAAGGTTTCTTATTTTACTAAGTTTCTATGACTAGAGAGTTTCTACTTTTATCAGTGTTTTCTATTTTAGGATACTTGTCGTATTAGATAAGCTTCCAATCACCCCTTTCCCTTCGAATGGCTAATTTAGATCTAGGGGCTTGAGCCATAGGACCCTTTAAATCGGAAATCCAAACCCTCTGCCTAGAATCTCATAGAAACCATTCGTCAAGAAAGTTCGAAGATCTATACATCTCTAATACATATCCCAAAATGTTTTTATGTTACAATATAAGTAGTAGGTTATAGGTGCTAGTAATAGTAATAGTGTATACATGTTATTTATTTTATTTTTAATTGCATATAATTTATAACATTATTTACATATTTCGGTAAAAATAATAACCGAAGTAAAAAGTAAAAAGTAAAAAGTAAAAAGTAAAAAAAATAAAAAGTAAGAAAAGAATACTTACTAGTAGTAATTCTTCAAAGAGAGAATGAGAGAAATTTTGGTGTGAGTTTGAATGAGAAATGAGGGGTATTTATACTTGAAAAAATTAGGTAAAAAGAATAAAATAATTAAAAGAAAAAGAAATATTTAATTCTTAATGGGATTTTAAAATTAAAAAGTATTAAATGTTAGGTCATGGGATAATGCACAAAATAAAATAATAAAAGTAGTTTTTCCATTAAAATTTTTAATTAAAAAGTAATTTATTTCTTTATTTATTTATTTATTTATTTTTTATTTATTTTAAGGATTTTTTTTTTGTAAATAAACAAATTTATTTAATGTTTTTCCAAGAATATTTGTCAATAATATTTTATTTTTATTTTATTTTATTTTTAATTAATAAATACAAATTTTTCATAAAAATAATAAATAATTCGGTATTTTGTATTTTTAATAATAATTATGATTTTAATTATTAAACTATAGCTTTAGTAAGTTTGTAAATATTATTACATTTATATATAATTGGATTTATTATATAGTTAAATATATAATACATTAACTAAATAATAAAAGTGATACAAAGTTTATATACTTAGTTAAATTATTTCAAATTATATAAATTAATAATATATTATTTATTTAAGCGTACATTGTTGACTAAAAATTACTATTCGGTCAATATTTAATTGTATATAACAACCCTTAATACATATAGTCAGACATATAACCCTAGGGTTAATTCAGTAATTTAGAAGTCGAAAAGTGAGGGTTGTTACAGTACCTCCCCGTTAATAAAAACTTCATCCCGAAGTTTTAGGTAGACTTCTCGGATGCATCAGCGGTTGAGAAGAGATGGGGATATTTCTGTTTCATTTGGTCTTCACGTTCCCAGGTATGTTCGGGGCCTTGCGTGTTTTCCAAAGGATAGAATATTGTTTTGTTTCAAGCGTTTAAGTCATACAAACCATAATCTCTATAGGTTCTTCTACGAAGTGCATTTTATCATTAATGCAGAGATCATTCAAAATGATGATGTTATGCAAGTCATTTCAGTAAATTGGATACATGAAATGTGTTATGAATAATATTGAGCTCATTTAAAACCTTGAGCGTTTATGCTGCAATATTAGGCAGATAAAACAGAGAGGAGTTCATGAAAATCATAGTCATGAAATTTGATAGAGATCGTCATTCTTTATAACAAGAATGATGAATTAGAGTTTTATCGACATTAAATAATATGGATAAAGTAATTCGATTATAGAAAGAGTATAAACGAAGCTATCGTAAAAGAGTAAATGAGAAAATTAAATGTTCGCCTTAACTTTTGACGTAGTTACGATTGATTTCCGGATTTCAAGGAATTAAAGAAATCTTCGAAATCTTTATAAGATTTGATTTTCCAGTAATTACGGAAATTAGGATTTTTTTTAATTAAATGCTGTGAATTGCCTCGATTGCTGTGTCTGGAATTTTTGCTATAAATTAGCTTCTTCCGTTTCATTATCTTCACCACTTATATACTTTCTTTCTCAATTCATACTTCCAAAAGTTTTGTTAATATGCTCAATCCAGTTCTTGTCTTTGACATTATATTGGTTATCGCCACAATCATCCTTCTTTTCCAACTCCCACCAGAGGAGTCTGTTTACTTCTACTATGCTCTAGGATTTATTGTGTTTTTAGTTCTCCCGTGTCTTTATATTGCTATACGCATTGATATACACGGTTTGTAATTTTAGTGTTGTTATCGGGATTTATATTTTTCCTTATATGTCGAAGCTTCATGCTTTTGTAAAGTAAGTAACGGTCCAGAATTCGTAGGTATAAAGTTTCGAATGATCATGATATTCAAAGTAGAAGGAAAGGTAATAGCACGATTTGATTTGTCATATTACCAGAATATCCGGAAAAGACCGAATTATCAAGAAAAATATTTTCTTGACATATTTAGAGTTTAAATAGATAAGATTCGTGTAACATGGCAAATGATGATTATAAAGTCTATGAATCATCATCTTCCATTAAAAATTTAGCATGACTTACTGTAATATAATCACGTTGGCCTGACGTCATTATATTATACTAACTCATGCTTCAATTCCCAACACTACTTCAAATCTTTCATAATTTAAACTTGAACTTTACAGAATATAGAAACTAAAACAGTTTCCTTTATGATGTGATAAAGATATCGCAAAGAGATAATTAATTGCTGACAAGAATCGTTATAAAGATATCTTCAGAAATATAGAGGATATTTATAACGAAAGATACAGTGATATCTCAGAATTTCTAAGTTCCAATGACGTGGAAAATTCTTTTGTTTCCTCTGCATTTAATGCTACCATATCTGAATCATTGGTTATCAATCCGAGATGGTTTCAAGAAATTTTATTTTTTATATGATTAAACGATGATTGTAATCGTCAACGGATCTAATGGTTAACGAATAGGCGTTGTTGATGATAATTTCGGTGGTTTAATGCGATAATTCATCATAGAATACGAATGAATATAATTCATGAAATGTAGTGATCTTTAGGAAGATAACACCTGCTAAAGCTTTACTTGAATTCTGGTATGTTAATTTCAGAATGTGTAATTAAATTTGTATGAAAATGATTGTGTATCACAGTGAAGGCAGTGAGTATAATTACTGATTTATGAATCGAAATTGAAGAATGTACAGTGTATTTATGTGAGATGCAAATATTTCTCGGGTATTACCTACCCGTTAAAATATTTTCACAATTAACAGTTTTTACAATCTTTATGAAGATATACGTTCATATATGTATTCTTCAGATATAATCATGGATTTAATGAGTTAATATATATTAAACTCATTTGATTTGTGGTTTGGAACGAGAGAAAATAATCTCCAAAATCTTAGAGATTTCATAATTGTTGCGAAATATTTCGCTAATGAAGTTATGAATCAATACATTCATCGTTATACTTGATTTATTATGAAATGGAGTTTATTGTGCTGAAGCAGTGATTAACAATTGTTAAGTCATTAGCGAAAGGTGTACATCATAGCATATTAGTGATATGAATTAACCAAGTAGTACATACTAGTTGAGATTCTCACGTAATTGCTTAGTACGACAAGATTTATTATTGTTCCAAATCATATATATATATAAGGTATACATATATAATTCTTCACGAAGAATGAGTCAATACATCTTAACTCTTTATTGCTAATATTCCTTGGTATCTATGGGGCGTATCATGTTGATGTTTGAGGTACTGAGTGTGTTGTTGAGGCGGGGGATGCGAATGTTGTTGTTGATGAAGCTGATGCTGTTAGTGGTGATGTTGATGGTACTGATGGTACTGGTGGTGATGCTGGTTATGCTGCTGGTGCTGCTGCTGGTGTTCGTAGGTTTCACACCAGATTTTCCAGAGCCACTACTCGAGCGCGAAGCTCGTTGACTTCTTCTATTATTCCGGGATGATTGGTGGTTGGAACAAGGGGGTGAATAAGATCTAGAATCTTCGATATTATATATTCGTGACGGGATACCCTGGAAAGAAGAGAGAAAATGGTGTTTTGGACTGGTTCGCCGGTAAGCGCTTCAGGTTCTTCGCCAAGAGGTGAATTCGGTTGGTGGAAGGGATCACCTTCTTCTTGTCTCCATTGATTGAGTCGGCTACGAACCCATCCCCAATTCATCCAGAATAGATGATGGCTGATTGGTTCGTTTGTTCCGGTTACGCTGCCGTGGGAGCTTGAAGAGTTTGAGAAATTCATATTATATGTTTGGAATAGGGTTTGATATTAAATGGGTATTGAATACCGAATGATATATTGGTCTCCTTGAATACGTATTTATAGCAAAAAGATTTCCGTAATTTACGGAGGAAATTTAGGATAAGTGGTAGACAAAGTTTATAGACATGATAATATATGATAAGATATGATGTGTCATCCATTTATGTAATAATGGTGGTATGACGTGTTGAGATTTGTAACCAGATATTGATTAAAGAATTTCAATTCGTATACTGTGATAACCCAATAATATTTTCCGGTTCGCAAACCGATGCATAAAGGCATAAGATACGTGAGTGTTTGAAGTAGTAGCAGGAGCTTGTGGATGAACCGTTATCTTCAATAACATATAGAAGTTTGATAAACTTGATAGGTCATAAGTTTGAAAAACAAATTAAGTGGAATAAAGATGAATATGATATAAACGAAACACTTTGTTTTATTAAGAACAAGGCTTTAAACAAGCCTTCTTATTACACGATTCGGGGATAGAAATAGTTTAAGGCCTAGCCTTTGCATAGATAGAAAATAACTAGGAAATATTAAGATTGAAGTAGTCTTCATATTTCTTCTTCTCGTCCTCAACCTCCTTCATAAACTTCTCAAACTTGTCGTTCTTCTCCTTTTGTTCCTCATAAAGATACTCGATGTTATCATAAAGATTGGAAACATCATTGTTGATTAAATGGTACTTGTGGTCCCTCATAGAAAGTTGATTATTCACGCGGTTTTCCTCCATCTTCAATCTAAGGTCAACATCTTCCCTTAGGTAGGAGAGAGATTGCTTCCCCCATCGGGCATTTCTTGTAAGGGTGCAAACCAAAGTCCACATCGGTCATGGGATAAAACAAATGTATATATATAATCTCTTTCTTTAGCTCAGCATTTTCCTCCATGAGCTTCTTGATCGCTAGGTCTTTTTCCTTCATTTGAAAATCGATCCTTGCAATATGGCGAATTAGGTCATCGGTAGTTTTTCGCAGATTCATGAGCTCGTACTTGCCATCAACTTCATCGTAGGAAGGAGATCGGGATCTTTTCTTTGACAGCCCAATTTCTTCAAGACATTTCCTCTTGTCTTTATTCCTCGGGGTTGGATAGTATTCAGGAGACCCATGTAACTTTAGAGTAGAATTTGGGCTATAATTTAGTGAGGGAGGACCACCAAAGCCATAAGGTAGACTTTGGATTGGTATTTCTGTGGAAGACCTTTCAGTATCTTTTTTGGTTAGCTTGAAAAGATTCATTTTGGTCGTTTGATGATGATTAGACATCCTAACATTAGGAAGGAGATTTTGATCAGTTTTAGGATAGGATTGTAAGGCATATGTTTTAAGATTACAAGGCAAATCCTAAGTGCTTTAAAGTCTAAGGCAGGAAAGGTTATAGTTTCCAAGATTGCTAAGGCACCCTAGCTAACAAGTAAGGCACACATAAAAATGCATTCCTGGTTCTCTATAACAGCCTGGTTATGCTCTGATACCAATCTGTAACGTCCTCCCAATAGGGTCTGGAAGGAACGTCACTAATATCAAAACATACCAACATATTATAATAAACGAGAACAATACTAAATGATGAATTTAACTTTAATGAGTACGCAGCGGAAAATGAAATATCATTACAATGACAGGAATAACAATATCGTAAATGTTCACATGCAGAAGTAATAAATGCGATATCTCTTGATCCTATGTCCAAGTAGCATCACATAAGCAGTAAGTATAAGAGCTTGAATCAAACAGTACCTGAGACAAAACATGCTAAAGTGTCAACCAAAAAGGTTGAGTGAAGTTCATAGGTTTAACAAAAAGTTTGTCGTTGTTTTAGACCACAAGATTTAGTTTGTAAAGTTGATCTCCCGCAGGATCAAAAAGTTATGCCAATGCGTGATATTTAGAGTAAACGTTCAAGTTTTTGCCCCATGACAAGTTGTGTCTGTCCTTGTCGGTTTAATTTCATTATTAAGTAATACAATGACTTGGTCAAAATGTATCGGGGACGTTACTCCCGATAGGCCTACCCCCAATAATTAAGCATGCCGCAGCAATTAAAAATATCACTGTAGGGACTTAGTCGGACATAGCCGTGTATAGCATAGTTTAACAGTTTGGTACTTGTGTCTTTAGTGTAAAAAGTAAAAAACAGCATGTGTCTCACCCCAAGTAAAAGTAAGTAAGTTTTGCTAGCAATAAAGAGGGGCTATGAATTCACCTTAGTAACTAGAGAGAGAGTTATTCCTCGGAATAAAGAGTTGAACGAGTGAGCAGAAAAGTCAACCTATTGACATTTAAGAGTAGTTAAGTGTTTTGCCCATGTTTAAGTTTAAGTATGTGTTTAAGTATAGTTTGTTTTACTAAGTTTCTATTCCTAGTAAGTTACTATTATAAAGTTTTCATTTTTAGAAAGTTTCTTATTTTACTAAGTTTCTATGACTAGAGAGTTTCTACTTTTATCAATGTTTTCCATTTTAGGATACTTGTCGTATTAGATAAGCTTCCAATCACCCCTTTCCCTTCGAATGGCTAATTTAGATCTAGGGGCTTGAGCCATAGGACCCTTTAAATCGGAAATCCAAACCCTCTGCCTAGAATCTCATAGAAACCATTCGTCAAGAAAGTTCGAAGATCTATACATCTCTAATACATATCCCAAAATGTTTTAATGTTACAATATAAGTAGTAGGTTATAGGTGCTAGTAATAGTAATAGTGTATACATGTTATTTATTTTATTTTTAATTGCATATAATTTATAACATTATTTACATATTTCGGTAAAAATAATAACCGAAGTAAAAAGTAAAAAGTAAAAAGTAAAAAGTAAAAAAAATAAAAAGTAAGAAAAGAATACTTACTAGTAGTAATTCTTCAAAGAGAGAATGAGAGAAATTTTGGTGTGAGTTTGAATGAGAAATGAGGGGTATTTATACTTGAAAAAATTAGGTAAAAAGAATAAAATAATTAAAAGAAAAAGAAATATTTAATTCTTAATGGGATTTTAAAATTAAAAAGTATTAAATGTTAGGTCATGGGATAATGCACAAAATAAAATAATAAAAGTAGTTTTTCCATTAAAATTTTTAATTAAAAAGTAATTTATTTATTTATTTATTTATTTTTTATTTTTTATTTATTTTAAGGATTTTTTTTTTTGTAAATAAACAAATTTATTTAATGTTTTTCCAAGAATATTTGTCAATAATATTTTATTTTATTTTTATTTTATTTTATTTTTAATTAATAAATACAAATTTTTCATAAAAATAATAAATAATTCGGTATTTTGTATTTTTAATAATAATTATGATTTTAATTATTAAACTATAGCTTTAGTAAGTTTGTAAATATTATTACATTTATATATAATTGGATTTATTATATAGTTAAATATATAATACATTAACTAAATAATAAAAGTGATACAAAGTTTATATACTTAGTTAAATTATTTCAAATTATATAAATTAATAATATATTATTTATTTAAGCGTACATTGTTGACTAAAAATTACTATTCGGTCAATATTTAATTGTATATAACAACCCTTAATACATATAGTCAGACATATAACCCTAGGGTTAATTCAGTAATTTAGAAGTCGAAAAGTGAGGGTTGTTACATTAAGTTATATAATAAAAATGTATAGATTTTAGAAGTCATTTTGAGTCAAGTTGACTTTTGTTAACTTTTGCATATCGGTCTCGAGCATTAGGATTGTGATACACTATGACTCGACCTTAATTGTTAGATAGATATTGACCATTATATAAATATATTTAATCAATATAGGTTTGTGAATCTGAGGCCAACCCTGCACTTGTTTAGTGCCGTCATATGCTTAATTGCTACGAAATACAGTATTGTGAGTTTTATTTGCTCCCTTTTTAAATGCTTTTGCAATATATATTTTTGGGCTGAGAATACATGCACTGTTTTTATAACTGTTTTACGAAATAGACACAAGTACTTGAAACTACATTCTATGGTTGAATTATTATACCGGATATCACCCTTTTTAGCTTGGTAGCTGATATTGCGCAAAATGAACACATATTTAAACGCAATATCTCTCCTAAATAATATATTTTCATATGTAATTGCATTATATTTTCATTGTAATTGTACAAATAAATAAAAGTGAAGACGGAGTTTGAAAATGAGAAACTAATTAAAAAGACAGTTGAAAATGCTCAACATACAAGTTATACTCCAAGTTGTACAAGACCTTAATGCTCAAGTGAAAGTACAAGTTTTAGAAGCCAAAAGTGCAGGGATTTTAAACTCTTTAAACAACCCATCAAGTGTACAAGTCTTTAATACTAAAGGATCGAGGTAGGTGACTAGTTTTGCACGAGGGAAGTAATATATACATTAGAAAAATGGATGTCGGCTACTTTTGAGAATTAACAAACAAAAAGAAAGATCTCAATTCACAAAATAAGGGATATTGGGTCAAGATCATGATTCTACGGAGTATTAATATACATGCATGAAAACATAAATAATATTAAAACATCTCAAGGGCTTTTGCTTTCCATTTAAAAAACACAAAAGAATTGAAAGTAGTGCAAGGATGGGGTAATGGTAATGAGCATGTACAAAATATATATCTTGGTCTTGAGCAGAGGAAAAAAAACACACACAACAAAAACTGTAATACTCCGTAGTAGTAATATTTAGAAGTTTATTATTTACTCCATAGTACAAAGGGTGAAGGTTTCTAATATTGTTATTATTCAAGTATTGTAGGGGTGTTGAATTTGAAGTTTTCTACCACGTGGAATTAATGGAAGCTAAGAATTTTTGTGTAAGTTTTATTTATCTTTTTACCATGTCTAGTAACTAATTTGTTATTATGCTTATTTAACCCAAGTAGTTATGATGTTTGACTAAAAATAGGAAATGGGTTAATTTAATTTGTACAACGGTTAATATTTAGATAAAGAACGATCTTAAGGAAGATTGGGGTTTTAACTATTAATGGGTATGGTAAAATAATTAAGTGACAACTTGTTAAATAACCACTATTTATAATTTGCTATATGCATAAATAATCACATACGTTGGCCGGACACGAAAGACGGGTTATTTACATATATGGTAAATTATTCATTGAAACGGACACGTGAATGGATTAATGGTTAAAAGACTAGTTAAAATTAAGGTGGGTTACATTCAGTGACAACTGGTGTAATTATTGACATACGTGACAACTGCGTCAAACCATCTAAATAGTAATTAGTTAGAATATTTAACTGTGGTTACAAGATAAAATGACGAGGACACTCGCATTTGATGCTTGTCATTATAGGATTGCGCTGGACAACTCCAGGTAGACATATTAAATATTCTACGGGTATAAAGAAAAATTAACCCAGGGTAAAAAGTAAAAAGTAAAAGTCAAACATCGTAACTACGGAAGTTAAATAAGCATAATACTCTTTTTATTGTATTTTCATCTCGTTTAGTTAAAGTTACTTTTATTTACCACAGTAATTTTTATTTACTTTGTTGCTACAATTTAGTTTAATTTTACTGTCTTGTTGTTAATATTAAAAAGAAAAGCCAAAAAGACAAACCGGTCGTTAAACGGTAAATCCCCTAAAGTTACTAAAATTACTATATATTACTAAATCTAACTTAGTTACTTAATTTACCTAGATATCCTAGTAAAGCACCTAAAGTGTCCATGGATCGACCTCCCGGACTTTACCTTAGCTACATTACTATACGATAGATATACTTGCATAGTGTGTTTTAGTTTAATTTTAGGTAATTTTCTGTTGTAAATAATATAAAACTGATAACCGTTTCGTACACCACTAAAAAAAACACATTAAGTTTTTGGCGCCGCTGCCGGGGACACTTTTAGTGGCCTTACGGGTTATTTTAGGTAGTTAATTAGTTAAGTTAACTCAGTAAAATATTTAGTTTTTAGATAATTAGTAGATATAAGTTAATAGTAATAAAAAAATATTTTTTTTTTTTGGCTTGAGTGCGTTCAGCATATGGATAGAAATGTTACGCAAATGTTTAATATAATTCTTAAAAGTTTGGTCAAAAGGTAGACCACACCAAAGAGTGCCAGGATTTACATTTCAATATAAAAGAGGACTCAAGTCACAAAGTGACTACCAACTTTCTGACATATTTTCATTTTCCCAAAAGACCACTAGTTCATTCAAAAAAAAAAAAAAAAAAAATTTAAAAAATTGGTAGAATTAAATAAACAATTTTGAATAGGTAATGAATGTGCAAATTGAAAAAAATCACCAATACGTTCACCACCTGTAACACGATCTAGGAATCTGGCTAATCTCACTACGATAAATTTTTCGTTAGGATCATCATCGAATCGTGCGTCCTCGCCGATTCAACTTTCTGAAAACCTGATTTACGAACCAGAAGTAATCATTGAGCATCCGGAGATTGTCGAGGAAGAAACCATTAAATCAGAATCCTCTAGTGATTCAGATTCAACAAATTCAATCATGGAAAATCAGGAACCTCTAAGTATGGAAGATCGAATGAGAGCCACACGCACTGGCCAAGGTCATGCCATTACTCAACCAGACATTAATGCGCCAGATTATGAAATCAAAGGACAAATCCTACACATGGTAACTAATCAGTGCCAATTTAGTAGTACCCCAAAAGAAGATCCAAACGAACATCTTCGAACCTTTAATAGGATCTGTACTCTATTTAAAATCAGAGAAATTGAGGATGAACAGATCTATCTCATGTTGTTTCCCTGGACTTTAAAGGGAGAAGCCAAAGATTGGCTAGAATCGCTACCTGAAGGAGCGATTGACACATGGGATGTTTTAGTTGAGAAATTTCTTAAACAATTCTTTCCGGCATCTAAAGCTGTAAGACTTCAAGGAGAAATTGTTACGTTCTCGCAAAAGCCAAATGAAACATTATATGAGGCGAGGACAAGATTTGGAAAGTTGTTGAGAGGATGTCCTCAGCACGGTTTAGACACTTATCAAATAGTGCAAATATCCTACCAAGGATGCGATGTTGCTACACGAAAATACATCGACACAGCAGCTGGTGGTTCCATTATGAAGAAAACCGCAACTGAATCTCACAAAATTATTGATAATACAGCATCCTACTCACATGAGTGGCACCAGGAAAAAGATATCTTTCGTTCATCTAAAGCGGCTAGAGCCGATTCTAGCCATGACTTTGATTCCATTTCCGCAAAGTTAGATGCTGTCGATAGACGAATGGAAAAAATGACTAAAGATATTCACGCGATACGAATCAGTTGTGAGCAGTGTGGGGGACCACATTTGACGAAATATTGTTTCGGTGTTGAGAAAACATTGGAACAACGTGAGAATGTTTCCTACATGAATCAAAGGTCGGGAAATGATTATCAAAATAATTATCAACCGCCAAGGAATAATTTCAACCGACCTTACAACACCCCTTACAATCCAAATGGGCCCAACAATAACTCGTATAACCAACAAGGTCCTAACAATCAGCTAAGACCTGGTTTTCTTAATAAGCCACCACAAATCGACGAGAAAAAGCCAAACCTGGAGGAAATGATGACAAAGCTCATGGAATCCCAAGCACAGTTTGTTGAATCTCAAAAACAAACTAATGAACAAAACTCGCAATCATTCAGACACCAACAAGCTTCTATCCAAAACTTGGAACAAGAAGTAAGTAACCTAGCAAGGTTAATTGGTGAAAAAAAGCCAGGGAGTTTACTGAGCGACACGAATACCAACCCTCAAAACGAAATAGCCAAAGCAATTACCACCCGAAGTGGTTTGACGCTTACGCCACCTGTTATACCCGTCATTTCTGATTATCCTATTCCATCACCACAACCAGAACCAAAGAAGGCGACTGAACCAGTAATTGAGAAAGCTAATGAACAACAAGCTGAAATCCCAGAAGGTTCAGTACGACCTAAACCATACGTTAAACCATATCAACCACCGCTTCCTTACCCGAGCAAACAAAGAAAAGAAAGACTCGAAGCCGAACAGTCAAAGTTTCTTGACATGTTCAAACAAATAAACGTCAATCTTCCTTTCATCGATGTAATTTCAGGAATGCCAAGATATGCGAAGTTTTTGAAAGACCTGATCACAAACAGAAAGAAAATGGAAGAACTTTCAACTGTCACAATGAATGATGCATGTTCGGCAGTATTATTGAACAAGATACCCGAAAAACTCTCCGAACCCGGAAGTTTCACAATTCCATGTTTAATGGGTAGTCTTGATTCAATAAGAGCATTAGCAGACTTAGGTGCTAGTATTAACTTAATGCCTTATTCATTATACGTTAAACTAGGTCTTGAAGAGTTAAAACCAACACGAATGATCATACAACTAGTTGATCGATTAATCAAATATCCTAGAGGGATAATGGAGAATATGCTAGTTAAAGTTGGTACTTTAGTATTCCCAGCAGATTTTGTGATTCTGGATATGGAAGAAGATTCTCGAGTTCCTCTTATCTTAGGAAGACCATTCTTAAACACGGCTAGAGCAATAATAGACGTGTTTGGTAAGAAATTGACCCTAAGTATAGATGACGAGAGTGTGACCTTTTCAGTTGATAAGGCCATGCAACGACCTCAATCTGCAGATTACGCGTGCTATTATATGCAAATTATATATGAACATCAAGAATTGTTACAAGAATTTCCAGAATTACAAGGAACAGGCGAATGTTCTTTAGGAGAAGGAACAGAAACAATTGATGAAGCTGAATTATTAGCTACACTCATGGCTAATGAATACGAACCAACAACATATTGAAGAACATATACAGGTACAAATCATCGATTGAAGAACCACCAATATTGGAATTAAAGCCACTTCCAAACCATTTGAAATACGCATATTTGCATGGTGAATCTCAATTACCTGTAATCATCTCATCTTCCCTTTCTGAAAACAAAAAATCTCAATTGATTTCCATGTTAAAAGCCCACAAACCAGCTATTGCATGGAAGATCCAAGATATTAAGGGTATAAGTCCTTCATATTGTACACACAAAATTCTCATGGAAGATGATTTTAAACCTTGTGTGCAACGTCAAAGAAGACTAAACCCTAACATGCAAGAATTGGTGAAGAAAGAGATAATTAAACTACTTGATGC
Source organism: Rutidosis leptorrhynchoides (assembly GCF_046630445.1). Lineage (NCBI taxonomy): Eukaryota > Viridiplantae > Streptophyta > Magnoliopsida > Asterales > Asteraceae > Rutidosis > Rutidosis leptorrhynchoides. Next base: position 149,841,009 of record NC_092337.1, read on the forward strand.
AGGTTTAATTTATCCCATCTCTGATAGTCCATGGGTAAGCCCGGTACAATGCGTACCTAAGAAAGGTGGCATTACTGTGATCACAAATGAAAAAGATGAGCTTATTCCTGCTCGGACTGTAACTGGATGGCGTGTTTGCATTGATTATAGAAAATTAAATGACGCCACCAGAAAAGATCATTTTCCCTTACCTTTCATCGATCAAATGTTGGAAAGGTTAGAAGGAAACAATTACTATTGTTTCCTTGATGGTTTTTCAGGGTATTTTCAAATCCCAATCGCACCCGAAGACCAAGAGAAAACCACCTTCACATGCCCATATGGCACTTTTGCGTATAAACGCATGCCATTCGGACTTTGCAATGCCTCTGCAACCTTTCAAAGGTGCATGATGGTGATTTTCCATGATATGATAGAAGAATGCATGGAAGTTTTCATAGATGACTTTTCAGTCTTCGATGACTCTTTTGAGTCGTGTCTTTCAAATCTTGAACGAATGCTTATTAGATGTGGGAAATCAAATCTAGTATTTAAGTGGGAGAAATGCCATTTCATGGTTAAAGAAGGCATCGTTCTAGGTCATAAAATCTCAAGTGAAGGAATTGAAGTGGATAAAGCAAAAGTTGATGTAATTGCTAAACTTCCACATCCTACCAATGTCAAAGGATTTAGGATTTTTCTAGGGCATGCCGGTTTTTACCAATGATTCATTAAAGATTTTTCTAAAATTGCCACTCCAATGAACAAACTCCTTGAAAAAGATGCTCCATTCATCTTCTCAGATGAATGCATAAAATCTTTTAACGTTCTCAAAGAAAAGCTCACCAATGCGCCAATCATGATAGCTCCAAACTGGGTCCTTCCATTTGAACTCATGTGCGATGCAAGTGATTTTGCAATAGGAGCCATTTTAGGTCAAAAGATAGAAAAACGATTTAAACCCATTTACTATACTAGTAAGACTTTACAAGGAGCACAAACGAACTACACAACCACTGAAAAGGAACTCCTTGCTATAGTCTTTGCTTTTGATAAATTCCGATCATATCTTGTTCTAGCAAAAACGGTTGTCTATACCGATCATTCTGCTCTTAAGTACTTGTTTTCAAAACAAGATGCTAAACCACGTTTAATTCGTTGGAACTTGCTCCTGCAAGAATTTGACATCGAAATCTGAGATAAAAAGGGAGCAGAAAATCTTGCCACCGATCATCTTTCACGCCTTGAGAACCCTGAGCTAGAAACTCTCGATGAATCCGCGATACATGATGACTTTCCTGACGAACATCTCATGAAGATCGAGAGTGATGAAATACCATGGTTCGCACCAATTGTGAACTATTTGGTATGTGGATTTCTTGAAAAGGGACTGTCGTATCAAAAATGAAAGAAATTCTTTAGCGACATTAAATACTATTTTTGGCAGGATCCACATCTGTTTAAAAATTTTCTCGATGGAGTAATACGCAGGTGCATATTCGAGAATGAAGCTAGAAAAATCTTACTCCATTGTCACACAGGACCTACAGGAGGGCATTACGGACCTCAACTCACGGGAAGAAAGGTCTACGAGGCTGGATTCTATTGGCCTTCTATTTTCAAGGATGCCCATCTTCTCTGTAAATCCTGTGATGCATGTCAAAGGGTCGGGAGAATCAGTCAACACGATGAGATGCCACAAAATGTCATTCAAGTCTGCGAAGTTTTTGACATTTGGGGCATTGACTTCATGGGCCCTTTTCCAAAATCTAATGATAATCTCTACATACTCGTTGCTATTGATTATGTGTCTAAATGGGCGAAAGCGCAAGCTCTCCCAATAAATGATGCACGAGTTGTAGTCAACTTTTTGAAACGTCTTTTTGCACGGTTCGGAACACCGAAAGCTTTGATAATGATCGGGGTACACATTTTTGAAACGCTCAACTTGAGAAAGTTCTTAAAAGATATGGGGTAACTCATAAGATATCGACAGCTTATCATCCATAAACAAGTGGACAAGTTGAGAACACTAACCGAGAATTAAAACGTATTATGGAGAAAACTGTAGGTGCAAATCCGAAGGAGTGGTCCATGAAATTGGAGGATGCTCTTTGGGCCTTTCGAACAGCCTATAAAACTCCAATTGAAACCACACCTTTTTGACTCATTTACAGAAATGCATGTCATCTCCCGGTTGAGATTGAGCATAAAGCATTTTGGGCTCTTAAGACATGCAATCTTGATTTACATGAAGCAGGACGATTACGTTTAAGCCAGCTGAACGAATTAGATGAGTTAAGGCATGATGCATATGAAAACTCACTCATCTACAAAGAAAAAACAAAGAAATGGCACGATAAACATTTAAACAAAAAAGTGTTTCATGAAGAAGACCGTGTCCTTCTATTCAATTATAGATTTAAACTATTTCCTGGAAAGTTAAAATCTAGATGGTCAGGACCGTTCATAGTTACAAGAGTTTTACCTTATGGAACGGTCGAACTAGTGGACTCAAATGATAAACCATTCAAAGTAAATGGACACAGGCTGAAACACTATTTTGATGGACTACGAGAGATTGAAAATGATCTTAATCATAAGTTCGACACCACAGCTAACTAAGTGTGGGGAGAGTCGAATGTTCCAAGAGAGAGAAAGATCACGTGTTTGATATTCTGTTCTTGTTTAATTTTTCGAGAATAGAATCTGATTGGTCTTTCCCTAGCAGACCCTAAAGAACTACTCTTCTCCCCCCATTCTAAATTTTTACTTTTCTTTTGTGTGTTTTATTTTTGTTTCTATTTGTTTTCAGATGCATAAGTCGCGCACTTCGGTCGATCAAAACCATTCTCTTCTCATATACGCACTGATCAACACCTTACCAATTGATATGGTGTTGGAGATCAGGGAGAAAATAACTGCTATTAGAAAAGAGAAAAGGGCAGAACATAACAAAGTTAATTTCGCACAAGGTACATCTAAATCTGCTGCAAAACGAAGGGCAAAACAACTCGAAAAATGTTACAAGTGCGAAAAATGGTCCCACGAAGGGAAATTCCCCAATAATCAAACTTATTCTAACTTCGAGTTTGTAACTTTATGCCGAGAAGGGCCAGTCAAGTGTTTCCAAGAAAAATTACTAAACACGAGAGGGTACGCATATGAAGCTATGGAAAATCAACTTGGTCGACTCGCTTTCGAAGTAATTCGCTCAGGTCGTTTTCAAGATGATAATTCTGTGAGATTCTGAAATTCTCACAAGTGTGCGAGTGTGCGAGTGTGCAAGTGTGCGAGTGTAATAGTTTGTTGTGTGATTTATTTTAGTGTGCTATTGTGTGATAAACATGTATGATTATTTGTAAAGAATAATGTATTTGTATTTTAAGTTTGTTTATTTGTTTAAATGCATTCAATCTTCGGCTTTCAAGCGATATATCCTTTAATTTAAGTGTTTAAATTGGTAATCGGTAAAATTAGGTACCTAAAACTGAAATTACTATTATCAAACAAAAGTTTAAATTTTGAATTAGGGAATATCGTTTATTGAGAAGATATAAATATCTTAAGTCAAATACTTAATATAACGATTTCAAAATATTCATGAGTAAAATTAAGTTCCTGCTGAAATCACATTAGAACGGAAAATTTTGTTATTATTATTAAAGATAATTTGACTTAAGTGGGATAAAAATTTACTTTTAATTAATAACTTTAAAATGGCGATTGCTATAAATTGGTCGCGAGTTAAGATTAAGTGTTTACACTGAAATTACTTTACCCAAGGGTGGGGCGAGAATTTTGTTATCGTTATTTTATCCTTATTAATTTAAAGTATACCAAAAATAAATTTAATTCTTTTGTGTGATTTTATTTTCTATGTATCGACTTGAAATGATAATTATAACAATTTATCGCGGGTAAGAAATAGGTGATAAAACCAAAATTACCCTACCCAAGGACGGGGCGCAAATTTTATTATTATTGCAAGTTATTAATTTTAAGTATTGTAAAATAATAAAATAAAAAAAATAATAAAAAAATGTGTGTCTTTGCGTGCATGTTTGTTTGTTTTGTTTGTTGTGTGAAAATAGGTAAAACAAGGCATGTTCATAGACTGACAGTAAGTTCAGCAAAAGTAACTAATTTTTGACGAAACATGTGAACAAGAGAAGATATTGGTAATAAAGAACAATTCAACTCCAAACAGCGCAAGTTAGGGCTTTCTGGCTCTAAGCGGTTTTAACTCCTTTTCTATACTATTTGCCCTCGTGAATTCTAATTTTTGTCCGATTTCATTGCAAATGAGGGCATTGCATGATCTCAAGTGTGGGGAGGGGTTATAATTCTCTCGGTTTATACACTTGACTTATTCTTTAAATTTTGTGAAAAATTTAAAAATTTCTAGCTAAATAAATTCAAATCATGTTTATATATATTTATGAACGGTAAAATTAAGTAAAATTTACTGAAACTATCGTCACATAAAATGGACATAATTTGAGAAACAACACAAATGTTGAATTTATTTAATAGAATAGAGGAGAATAAAAAGGCAAAGAAAAGCCAAGTGTGGGGAGATTTACCAATCTATTTATTTAAAACTGCATATCACATGTTTGTGCGAAGTTTTGCAGGTACTTTTCTTGTAATCTATAAAGAACACTGATTGAAACCGAGACATGGGCCAATTGGAGAACTAAAAAGGGCGATCTACACTATAAGGGATAGTGTTGCACCCAACTGACCCTTCGTACAAAATGTTTTTAAAAGATCAAAATGTGTTCATAAAATCTTATTTTCCTTAAGAAAAACATTAATCTTTTAATACAAGAGGTCTTCAGGATGAATCAATTCCATCCTAGAGGAAGTAAAGTATTCCGAAAAAGAAACGCGCTTCTTGATTTAGGTCAAGAAGTTGTCATCCAGACCGGCTGTAGAGTCTACGAAAAACCTTGTAAAGTTTTCTCGAAAATCAGCTGGAAATCCACGGACCTCGGCATCAAACAGGGTCGCCAAGTGGTCAGACTTATCCTATCCATGAGAGGATCTGTCTCGTAAAATGGGGAGGACGCCTTGCAAATCAGCTGGATAAGACTGATGAGCCAGATCCCCAGAAAGGATAATCTCCTTAAAGATTAAAAATCAGCATTTAAGCCTGATATTACTCAATCCTTGAGATTGACATTAAAGATTGAGAATTACAAACTCATGGAATTCGATGATATCTATACTCGAACTTGATCGAGAAAATTTTTTGAGAAATAAAAACCGATTTGTTTTCAAAGAAATTATTTTCAGTAAATTCATTACGGTTGAACGTAAAATCCTAGGAATTTACCGAAATTCACTAGGTCACCTGAACCAAATCGGGTGTCAACCGTACGAACGGTGGTTGCATAGCATGGTCGAAGACAGGACCTTGTGCCAGACCGAAAACTTCTAGGGTGATCTTGTAACACCGACCATTTTTTTTAAACCACAGCGGAAGACTTTATTAACAAACACACTATAAGTGGCGTCATTACATTAATCTGGGTAATTAAGTTTAAGTTTACACAACGGTGTTATTACAAAACATGATTTAAACAAAAGTCCACATCAGAGTAGGGTTGTCAAACATGTCTTCTGCATCAGCACCCATCCCGACTAGCAGTACCTAAACCTGCAAGGGGTAATTATGTGGGGGATTAGCGCACTGCTAAGTGAATGGAATCTATATATCAGATATAGCTTAAGCCACACACAAGATATATACTAACAACAACACTTGCTAACTACCAACTAGCATACAATAAGACAATACGAGGATCGACGGCTTGTATGAGCACACGAATCCCAGCTGATCGGGCCTGAGTCTACCGATAGTCCATGCTACTCAATTCACAGTATAATTATCCAGATACAGGGGATGCATCGTTCACACTATACTTTACAATCAGTGGCCTATGGACCCAACCTCCCCTAGGCACGGTTGACCTCATACGGACTCTAACCTCACCTAAGCACGGTCTCGAGTCCCCAGTCTCCCTAGGCTCGACTGGTGCCATTCACATAGTGTACACATAATTCACATACAACATCAGGCATACTATATTATTCTAACATGGTAATTTTTACACTATGCATGGTAAAAGAGTCAACCACAGTAGCATGATATGCTACTTAAACTCTATCCGGAGATAGATCCACTCACCAATTACCAGCAACTGCTCAGTTATTATTTCTGAGCTTCCTCCTTGTCCTTATAACCTGAGAACAACACAAACAAAGTTAATATATATATCCAATAAATAATATAATCATTTCATACAATTAACTAGGTCATAACACCATATATTCATAATATTATGAGTCTACATCATGACTCCATTCAATAATGGCATACAGGTGCGTGCAAAACACGACATACACACTAAAACTCCTTTTCTGACCCAAAAATAGTTTGATCTAGTTTCTTAAAAGTTCACCATTGAAAATTATTCTTTATTACGATTCTAACGATAGTTTATTCATCAAAAACGGAGTTACGTTTTGAAAGTTACGCCCGTTTCAATTTCATAAAAGGTACTGTAGCAAATAGTGGTTTCCGAACACTGTAGCAAATAGTGATACTGTAGCAAATAGTGACACTGTGGCAAATAGTGACACTGTAGCAAATAGTGACACTGTAGCAACTCGGTACTGTAGCAAATAGTGACACTGTAGCACTCGGTACTGTAGCAAATAGTGACATTGTATCAACTCGGGTACTGTAGCAAACTGGGTTTCGAACAAGTTCGCTGATTTTGTATTTTTTTCTTCAAAAACTCGATTTCTAAGTGTTTTTGACCAAATTTTAAGCACAAGAAAGTTACTAAACATATATACAACCTATTTCTAACATCAATTGATTTTTTATACATTAAACAACTAGATTTGAGCTAATTTCTATCAAAAACCCATTTAACACAAAAACCCAATTAGAGCAAGAATCAAAGTATGAATCTATGAAACACTTACCTTGTGAGGATCACGAAATCACAGAGAACAAGTTGCCAGCTTCAATTAATCCAAAGGCTCACAAAATCAAATTAGGGTTCAAGAGGAATAAGAAGTTAGGTACGGGATGTAATTTGGGAATTTTAGAGAGAAGGAGAAAAATGAGCTGAATCACAGCTCTCTAGTCACTTAATTGGGTTAAAACCCATACCCCTCAACACACGAGTATTTATCAGTTATCTTATCTGATAACCTTTCGTATCTCCTTAGGCGGTCCTAACGGAATCCAAATTAAAATAAACCAACCTGTTCTGGGACCCTTGTCACAAACTGGTCACAACACAATTATAATAAAATACTAATAAAATAATTAAAATAAAAGCACTTAAGACTAAGCACAAACCCTAAGGGCAAAATAGACAACTTACAACTAGCCCGGGTTTCAGTCTGTTACAGATCTTTACTATTTCTCTTACCAAGGATAGTAATTGCATCCGACACGATATTGACCATGATTTTATGCAATGTCTTAAAACACATCGCCTTAACAGTTTCTTGTTCATCGCTTTCCTTTTCAACCGGACGGTAGTTTACTGTAAGGTAAAATACGAAACAAGTAAACTGGATGTGTGCTTTCCAAACACAGGGTTAGCAGTGGGTACACAAAATCGAAAGTTTTTAGCTTAAAATTAAAAGAGAATACGAAACCCACAACCCACAAAAATGTTTATGAAAACTTACACCAGTGATGGGTTAATCCGAAAAACGTGTCTAGTGTAAAAGTTAGCATGCATTTTCAAAATACAAAACCTTTTCATCAGGTTCCTATTTCCCTAAGGATCCAAATTTTTCTAAGTCACGTAAGACTTTAATTACGACACTTGAGTTTCATTAACTTGGAACTTGCTCGTTGTTATGAATTGAATTGACGGAATTTGTATCGTGACGTGAAAAAGAAATCATCATCATTGTATATAGTGTGAAATAGAGTGAAAAATAAAAGAATAAATCGTGTGAAGTGTGATTTCCTATTATTTCGGAGTATTTTTAGTTCCGTATTGCTTGAGGACAAGTAATGTTCAAGTGTGGAGATTTTGATATTGCGCAAAATGAACACATATTTAAACGCAATATCTCTCCTAAATAATAAATTTTCATATGTAATTGTATTATATTTTCATTGTAATTGTACAAATAAATAAAAGTGAAGACGGAGTTTGAAAATGGGAAACTAATTAAAAAGACAGTTGAAAATGCTCAACATACAAGTGATACTCCAAGTTGTACAAGACCTTAATGCTCAAGTGAAAGTACAAGATTTAGAAGCCAAAAGTGCAAGGATTTTAAACTCTTTAAACAACCCAGCAAGTGTACAAGTCTTTAATACTAAAGGAACGAGGTAGCTGACTAGTTATGCATGAGGGAAGGAGAAAAATGAGCTGAATCACAGCTCTCTAGTCACTTAATTGGGTTAAAACCCATACCCCTCAACACACGAGTATTTATCAGTTATCTTATCTGATAACCTTTCGTATCTCCTTAGGCGGTCCTAATGGAGTCCAAATTAAATAAACCAACCTGTTCTGAGACCCTTGTCACAAACTGGTCACAACACAATTATAATAAAACACTAATAAAATAATTAAAATAAAAGCATTTAAGACTAAGCACAAACCCTAAGGGCAAAATAGACAACTTACAACTAGCCCGGGTTTCAGTCTGTTACAAATCCACCCCCTTAAGAAGATTCCGTCCTCGAAATCTGGTCTTGGTCAAACAAACGAGGGTAGCGATTTCTCATCAACTCTTCTGTCTCCCACGTAAAGTTAGAACCCAAACTGTGTTTCCACTCAATCAACACCATCGGAATCTCTTTCTTTCTCAGCTTAGTCACCTTTTGGTCAACCACACGGACCGGCTCTTCCACCAATTTCTTATTCAAATCGACCCTTAAATCTTCTAAAGGAAGAAGTTGTGTTTCATCGTTGACTTTACACTTACGAAGATAACATACGTTGAATGTATTATAAATACCAACTAACTCTGGTGGAAGATCTAACACCACAGTCTGATCATTCAATACTTCATTGATCCGAAACGGACCAATAAATCTAGGTGATAACTTACCACGTTTACCGAATCTTATAACGCCTTTCCACGGCGAAACTTTCAGATACACTCGTTCACCCACACTAAAGGTTACCGAACGTCTACGCGGATCAGCATACATTTTCTGCCTATCTCTAGCGGCTTTCAACTTTTCTCGCGCGATTGCAAGTTTTTCGGCTGTCATTTGAACAATTTCGGGACCTGCAAACTGTTTCTCCCCGGCTTCTAACCAACAAGTCAGAGTTCTGCAACGACGACATATAACATTTCATAGGGAGGCATCCCTATACTCGAATGATATGAATTATTATACGCGAATTCGACCAACGACAAATGTATATCCCACGAACCACCGTATTCTAACACACAAGCCCTTAACATATCCTCCAAAGTCTGTATCGTTCTTTCACTCTATCCGTCTGTCTGAGGATGATAAGATGTACTTAAATTCACACGTGTACCCAGATTCTGTTGAAGACTATTCCAAAAATTTGACACAAATCTGGAATCTCTGTCTGAAACGATCGATAACGGCACACCATGAAGACTAACTATTTCTTTCACATACAATTCGGCTAACTCACTTAACGAAGCTGTCTCACAAGTAGCAAGAAAATGAGCACTTTTAGTTAGACGATCCACTATTACCCAAATCATATCATGTCTTTTCTGAGTTCGAGGTAATTTGGTCACAAAATCCATCGTTATATGTTCCCATTTCCACTATGAAATCTGTAACTGACGTAAGGAACCATAAGGTTTCTGATGTTCTGCCTTCACTTGAGCACATATATGACACTTTTCGACATAACGGGCGATATCTGATTTCATTGTTGGCCACCAATACACTGTTTTCAAATCATGATACATCTTATTACTACCCGGATGTACTGTCAATCTGGATTTGTGAGCTTCTGTCATGATTAAATCCCTCAAATCTCCAAGCTTAGGCACCCAAACACGATTGTTTAAGGTCTTTAGTCCACGTGAGTCATCAATTAAGTCCACTTTTTGTTTGGTCATTTGTTCAAATTTAATATGTTCGTCCTCTAAAGCACAGGCCTGAATGGTTTTTAAGCTGTTAATCAAATCTGAAGTTATATTCAAACGAAGAAATTTCACATTTTCACTTGACTTTTTACGACTTAGCGCATCTGCAACCACATTTGCCTTACCCGGATGGTATTTAATTTCACAATCGTAATCTTTGATCAACTCTTGCCATCGTCTCTGACGCATATTCAAATCTTTCCGTGAGAAGATATACTGCAAACTCTTGTGATCTGTACATATAACACAATGGGTTCCATACAAATAGTGTCTCCACAGTTTCAAAGCAAACACTACTGCAGCCATTTCAAGATCATGCACTGGATAATTCTTCTCATGAACTTTCAACTGTTGCGAGGCATAAGCGATTACTTTATCTCTTTGCATTAATACACAACCCAACCCAGCAAATGACGCATCACAGTATACCACGAAGTCGTCTGAACCTTCTGGTAAAGCTAATACTGGTGCCTGACACAGTAGCTGTTTCAAAATCTGAAAAGCCTTTTCCTGTTCATCAGTCCATCGAAAGGCTACATCTTTACGAGTCAACTTAGTCAACGGACCCGCTATTTTCGAGAAATCCTTGATAAATCTGCGATAATAACCGGCTAATCCCAGAAAACTTTTAATCTCAGTCGGAGTCTTCGGAGAATTCCAATTCATTACACTTCTACCTTTGTCGGATCAACTTTATACCCTCGGCACAAATCACATGACCCAAAAACTGCACTTCACGTAACCAAAATTCACACTTTGAAAATTTTGCAAATAGTTGTTCACGTTTCAACAAGTTCAAAACCTGTCTCAGATATTCAGCATGTTCACTTTCTGTCTTTGAATACACTAGTATATCGTCTATGAACACAATCACAAACTTATCTAAGAATGGACGACACACTCTATTTGTTAAATCCATGAAGACTGCTGGCGCATTCGTCAACCCAAACGGCATGACAAGAAATTCATAATGACCATACCTTGTTCTGAACGCTGTTTTCGGTATATCTGATTCAGCAACACGAACATGATGATATCCGGATCGTAAGTCTATCTTAGAAAAGAATGAAGCACCCTGTAACTGATCGAACAAATAGTCTATTCGAGGTAACGAATACTTATTCTTCACTGTTCTTTTGTTCAATTCACGATAATCAATACACATACGCATTGACCCATCTTTCTTTTTAACAAACAATACCGGAGCACCCCACGGTGAAGAACTCGGTCGGATAAACCCACGATCTAATAGTTCTTGAATCTGTGACATCATTTCACGGATTTCAGACGGCGCTAATCGGTATGGAGCTTTTGCAACTGGAGTTGTTCCAGGAACCAACTCAATCTTATATTTGACTTCCCTTACCGGCGGCAGACCTGGTAACTCATCTGGGAACACTTCGGAAAATTCTGATACTACCGGAATATCAGCCACTGTTTTCTTTTCTTTCTTCGCATCAATTACATATGCAAGAAATGATTCACAACCCTTTCCCATCGACTTTTTCGCTTTCAACATGGTTATCAACGGAAGATTATACCCGCTCCGCTCCCCTCGGGCCACAACACGGGTTCCATCGGCCGAACGAAAGGTAATCATTTTCCTATTGCACTTAATATTAGCCCTAAGCGAGCTCAACCAATCCATTCCTAGTACTACATCAAAGCTAGGAATAGGTAACACTAAAGAAGTCACCGGGAAAGACTTCCCTTCGATCTCTATACAAACCCCAGACACATAGGTTGTGACGGGTGTGGTCTTACCATCGGCTACTTCTACACTTGGGTAACACAGTAGCTGGTAAATTCAACTTAGCACAGAAATCTAGTTACATAAAACACCTATTGGCACCACAATCAAACAATACACGAGCAGGTATTGAGTTGATTAGAAACATACCGGTGATCACTTCGTCGGTTGCCACAGCATTCTCAACCGACATCTAAAAAGCTCTAGCCTCTGCTGTTGGAGGGTTCTTCCTCTTCTGCCCACTCGAGCCAGTTGACCCTCCAGCTGATGCTGAACGCGCCCCTGACCCTGCCCCGGAACTACCACTCTTCGATGGACAACTAACTGCACGATGCCCTGGTTTGTGACAAGTCCAACACACACTATTCGGATACGGACATGCTGAAGACTCATGCCCAACAACACCACACTTTAAGCATCTTCTTGTAGCCTCAGAACACTGACCACTGTGAGAAGATCAACACGTGTGACACCAATTCCCTTTACCTGATCCAGATCCAGTACTACTCTGACCACTTTTACCCTTCGATTTAAACCTACTAGACTTCTTGGATTTAAATCCTGATTGACCAGATACTTGCCCACCTTGTTGTAGCACATTACCAAACATTCTATTTCTGGCGGCCTGAACATCATTTTCTACCATCTTAGCCATCACAACAGCTTGAGACAACGATGTAGCTATTCTAACAAAAGTTCGGTACTCTGGCAGAATAATATTAACTAAATGCTGAATACGAGATGCTTCGTCTGGCACCCATTGTTGTACAAACCTCAGTTTATCCATAAACTTCTCTACTACCTCATCGATCGTCATTTGAGGTGTCATCTTCATTTCAAGAAACCCAGTCTTGATTCGGTTCATATCAAACGGATTACAATACTGTTCACACACCTTCCCATAAAACTACTCCCATGTGATCATACTCACTTGCTCTTTCGGTATACTGAAAATCAAATAATCCCATCAAATCATAGCCCTACCTTTCAACAGTCTACTAGCATATGTTACCTTCAGCTCGGGTTCACACTGACACGCTTCAAATACCCTTTCAACTTCTCACAACCAATTGAGAGTTACTGTCGGATCAGTACTTCCAGAGAACTCGGAGGGTTTGCAATCACGGAATTTTTTATAAGTACACCTTTTGGATGGTTGCATGTAAGGTTGTTGGAACATTTGCATTTGGTATGGATTCATTATCATGGGATTTTGGTAAGTAAAGGTGTTTTGTGGTGGCATATAATATTGGTTAGGTATTTGATTCTGAAACTGGTTCTGGGGCACATTAGGTATCGTTTGGGATTACGCGGTTGGGAATCCAGGTGGTGTATCATCATTTCCAGAATGCCTCGCCAATTCAAGCTCATTAATTTTGTCCTCAGCCTCTTTTAGCTTGCTTTTTAACTGATGGATGTAACTACTCTGATCATCATCCGACTTAACACCCTCTTCTGGTGCTCTGAATATTCCGGGGTTGGATGGGCCAGTTGCGTTTCTATCAGCCATACCTGTGCTACAAAATAGCTCACACAAAAGCTTAGTGGATAACAGTTAGTTCAATCACAACTAACACACGTATATCCTATTTTCACTTAGCCCCCACTCCCACAGACATGTTTGACTTGCCTCAGGGTTTGGGAACAAAATACGCGCACGTATTTGCTGCCAAACCATGCTCTGATACCAACTTGTAACACCGGTCATTTTTTTTAAACCACAGCGGAAGACTTTATTAACAAACACACTATAAGTGGCGTCATTACATTAATCTGGGTAATTAAGTTTAAGTTTACACAACGGTGTTACGTTATTACAAAACATGATTTAAACAAAAGTCCACATCAGAGTAGGGTTGTCAAACATGTCTTCTGCATCAGCACCCATCCCGACTAGCAGTACCTAAACCTGCAAGGGGTAATTATGTGGGGGATTAGCGCACCGCTTAGTGAATGGAATCTATCTAATAGATATAGCTTAAGCCACACACAAGCTATATACTAACAACAACACTTGCTAACTACCAACTAGCATACAATAAGATAATACGAGGATCGGCGGCTTGTACGAGCACACGAATCCCAGCTGATCGGGCCTGAGTCTACCGATAGTCCCTGCTACTCAATTCACAGTATAACTATCCAGATGCAGGAGATGCATCGTTCACACTATACTTTACAATCAGTAGCCTATAAACCCAACCTCCCCTAGGCACGGTTGACCTCATACGGACTCTAACCTCACCTAAGCACGGTCTCGAGTCCCCAGTCTCCCTAGGCCCGACTGTGCCATTCACACAGTGTACACATAATTTACATACAACATCAGGCATACTATATTATTCTAACATGGTAATTTTTACACTATGCATGGTAAAAGAGTCAACCACAGTAGCATGATATGCTACTTAAACTCAATCCGGAGATAGACCCACTCACCAATTACCAGCAACTGTTCAGTTATTATTTCTGAGCTTCCTCCTTGTCCTTATAACCTAAGAACAACACAAACAAAGTTAATATATATATATCCAACAAATAATATAATCATTTCATACAATTAACTAGGTCATAACACCATATATTCATAATTTTATGAGTCTACATCATGACTCCATTCAATAATGGCATACAGGTGCGTGCAAAACACGACATACACACTAAAACTCCTTTTGCGACCCAAAAACAGTTTGATCTAGTTTCTTAAAAGTTTACCATTGAAAATTATTCTTTATTACAATTCTAACGATAGTTTATTCATCAAAAACGGATTTACGTTTTGAAAGTTACGCCCGTTTCAATTTCATAAAAGGTACTGTAGCAAATAGTGGTTTCCGAACACTGTAGCAATAGTGACACTGTAGCAAATAGTGACACTGTAGCAAATAGTGACACTGTAGTAACTCGCGTACTGTATCAAATAGTGACATTGTAGCAATTCGGTACTGTAACAAATAGTGACACTGTAGCAACTCGGGTACTGTAGCAAACTGGGTTTCGAACAAGTTCGCTGATTTTGTGATTTTTTTCTCCAAAAACTCGATTTCTAAGTGTTTTTGACCAAATTTTAAGCACAAGAAAGTTACTAAATATATATACAACCTATTTCTAACATCAATTGATGTTTTTATACATCAAACAACTAGATTTGAGCTAATTTCTATCAAAAACCCATTTAACACAAAAACCCAATTAGAGCAAGAATCAAAGCATGAATCTATGAAACACTTACCTTGTGAGGATCACGAAATCACAGAGAACAAGTTGCCAGCTTCAATTAATCCAAAGGCTCACAAAATCAAATTAGGGTTCAAGAGGAATAAGAAGTTAGGTACGGGATGTAATTTGGGAATTTTAGAGAGAAGGAGAAAAATGAGCTGAATCACAGCTCTCTAGTCACTTAATTGGGTTAAAACCCATACCCCTCAACACACGAGTATTTATCAGTTATCTTATCTGATAACCTTTCGTATCTCCTTAGGCGGTCCTAACGGAATCCAAATTAAAATAAACCAACCTGTTCTGGGACCCTTGTCACAAACTGGTCACAACACAATTATAATAAAATACTAATAAAATAATTAAAATAAAAGCACTTAAGACTAAGCACAAACCCTAAGGGCAAAATAGACAACTTACAACTAGCCCGGGTTTCAGTCTGTTACAGATCTTTACTATTTCTCTTACCAAGGATAGTAATTACATCCGACACGATATTGACCATGATTTTATGCAATGTCTTAAAACACATCGCCTTAACAGTTTCTTGTTCATCGCTTTCCTTTTCAACCGGACGGTAGTTTACTGTAAGGTAAAATACGAAACAAGTAAACTGGATGTGTGCTTTCCAAACACAGGGTTAGCAGTGGGTACACAAAATCGAAAGTTTTTAGCTTAAAATTAAAAGAGAATACGAAACCCACAACCCACAAAAATGTTTATGAAAACTTACACCAGTGATGGGTTAATCCGAAAAACGTGTCTAGTGTAAAAGCTAGCATGCATTTTCAAAATACAAAACCTTTTCATCAGGTTCCTATTTCCCTAAGGATCCAAATTTTTCTAAGTCACGTAAGACTTTAATTACGACACTTGAGTTTCATTAACTTGGAACTTGCTCGTTGTTATGAATTGAATTGACGGAATTTGTATCGTGACGTGAAAAAGAAATCATCATCATTGTATATAGTGTGAAATAGAGTGAAAAATAAAAGAATAAATCGTGTGAAGTGTGATTTCCTATTATTTCGGAGTATTTTTAGTTCCGTATTGCTTGAGGACAAGTAATGTTCAAGTGTGGAGATTTTGATATTGCGCAAAATGAACACATATTTAAACGCAATATCTCTCCTAAATAATAAATTTTCATATGTAATTGTATTATATTTTCATTGTAATTGTACAAATAAATAAAAGTGAAGACGGAGTTTGAAAATGGGAAACTAATTAAAAAGACAGTTGAAAATGCTCAACATACAAGTGATACTCCAAGTTGTACAAGACCTTAATGCTCAAGTGAAAGTACAAGATTTAGAAGCCAAAAGTGCAAGGATCTAAACTCTTTAAACAACCCAGCAAGTGTACAAGTCTTTAATACTAAAGGATCGAGGTAGCTGACTAGTTATGCACGAGGGAAGTAATATATACATTAGAAAAATGGATGTCGGCTACTTTTGAGAATTAACAAACAAAAAGAAAGATCTCAATTCACAAAATAAGGGATATTGGGTCAAGATCATGATTCTACGGAGTATTAATATACATGCATGAAAACATAAATTATATTAAAACATCTCAAGGGCTTTTGCTTTCCATTTAAAAAACACAAAAGAATTGAAAGTAGTGCAAGGATGGGGTAATGGTAATAAGCATGTACAAAATATATAACTTGGTCTTGAGCAGAGGAAAAAAAAACACACACAACAAAAACTGTAATACTCCGTAGTAGTAATATTTAGAAGTTTATTATTTACTCCATAGTACAAAGGGTGAAGGTTTCTAATATTGTTATTATTCAAGTATTGTACGGGTGTTGAATTTGAAGTTTTCTACCGCGTGGAATTAATGGAAGCTAAGAATTTTTGTGTAAGTTTTATTTATCTTTTTACCATGTCTAGTAACTAATTTGTTATTATGCTTATTTAACCCAAGTAGTTATGACGTTTCACTAAAAATAGGAAATGGGTTAATTTAATTTGTACAACGGTTAATATTTAGATAAAGAACGATCTTAAGGAAGATTGTGGTTTTAACTATTAATGGGTATGGTAAAATAATTAAGTGAAAACTTGTTAAATAACCACTATTTATAATTTACAATATGCATAAATAATCACATACGTTGACCGAACACGGAAGACGGGTTATTTACATATATGGTAAATTATTCATTGAAACGGACACGTGAATGGATTAATGGTTAAAAGACTAGTTAAAATTAAGGTGGGTTACATTCAGTGCAACTGGTGTAATTATTGACATACGTGACAACTGCGTCAAACCATCTAAATAGTAATTAGTTAGAATATTTAACTGTGGTTACAAGATAAAATGATGAGGACACTCGCATTTGATGCTTGTCATTAAAGGATCGCGCTGGAAAACTCCAGGTGGACATATTAAATATTCTACGGGTATAAAGAAAAATTAACCCAGAGGTTAGGGTTTGAGTTAGTGTTGGGTTATAAACCCCATTTCTCATTAAATTGGGGTTTTTGTTGTATGTATTGTGTAAGAAAACCCGATTATTGTAAGTTTAAGGTTTGATGACGAATTTGGAAGTATTTGTCATGGTTTAGGTATTAAATCACTAGGTTGTAAGTGTGTTAGTGTTTTGATGTTCTTAGGAACAAGTATTGGTCAAGATGTGTGTTGACTTTGAATTGGTGTCAAACTAAGTTTTAAGTCAAGTTTTGATGAATCAAGTATGTAAATACTTGGTTTAGGTGTTAATTGGTGTTTTGGAAATATAATCACTAGCGGTTAGTGATTATGGGTGTTTTTGTGACTTGTGTCAAAATGGGTAAGTTGAATTGGGTCAAAGTTGATGATGAAACTAGTTTTAGTCAAATGGATGTTTAAACACTTGTGTTAAGTGTTAAATGGATTTTTTGGAAGTAATCACACATGAGAAATGATTTTGAGTCAAAGCGATGTTTTAACAAGTCAAACATGGTCAAATGCAATATGGGTCAATATTGCACGTGTTGTGGTTTTTGTGTAAATGGCGGTTTGAAATGATCACCATCTAAGTAGCATTTAGTGTCGGGACCTTGGTTGGTCTAAATTAGTGTAAAGTATAATTTTGGCTAAATTGTACTTTGTAGAGTGGGTTTGAATTACCACCCGAAGTGGTAATTGGTTTGCATCCATTAGGTGTAAAATGGGCGGGTTTTGGTGAGCAAGGTGTGATTCCTCGGGTAAGGGATGTTTATGTTGGGTTCTCTTTTAGAGAATGGCGATTTATGTGTATATTGTACCTATGTGTGATATAGGTGGTTACTTGCTCGAATTTGAGGACGGAGATCATGTTACACATGACTTGTGCGGGCATTCCAAGGTGAGTGGAATAATTATACGTGTATGTATATGGTGTATTTATTTGTGTATTTATATATATATATATATGGTGTATTTATTTGTGTGCTATGGTATGAACCACGGAGCCGGTAGTGCCATAGCATGTGCGAGTCTGCTATAACGTGAACCATAGAGCCGGTAGTATCATGGTATGTGTGTTGTAGAGTGAACCACCTAGCCGGTAGTACTATAGCACGAGTTGTTAAGGTGTGAACCACAGAGCCGGTAGCGCCTTAGCGTGAGTATGACTCAAGTTGTGATGTGAACCACGTAGCCGGTAGCATCATGACAAATGCTTATGGTGTGAACCACAGAGCCGGTAGCACCATGATGCAAGTATGGTTAACCATATGGTGTGTATGTAGAATTCGTGAGCATTATTTATATTACATGCTTTTGATTATGCTAGCTCATGACTTGTTGAGGAATTAGCTTGTACTTTGAGATTGTATGCTAATTAAATTGCTAGCATGTATGTGGTATGTGAGTAAGTGTTTACAAATAAGTATATTATATATGTATATGTATAAATGTTGCATTCACTAAGCGTTTTGCTTACCCTCTCGTTGTTTACCTTTTTATAGGTATCGTTGATGAGGAGTTAGCGAGTTGCTAGACTAGGGTTGATAGACGTTGCTTAAGCTTGAAGGATTAGATTTTGGATATTCGGACGCGGATTGGGGATTTGGTAGTCCCCGGGATTATGCTCTTGGTATCGTGTTGGGTTATTGAGTCTTAACCCGGTTTGTAGTGTAACTGGGTCGTAATTACCCACTTGTTGTGTAACGGGTCAAAAGGCATTGAATTGTACGTTTTGGATTTAGTCACATGTTAAACACGTATTTTGTATAATGGGTCATACGTGTACCAAGGGCTGCTATCAAACGTTTAATGTGTTGATGTGACATTGCGTATTTAAGTAAAACTTGTATTGTTTAAAGTTGAGATTTTAATTTAACTTGAAGTCAGCATAATGTCAGGTCATAAGCCGCGCCGCGGCATGTATGGCCGTGCCGCGCGTCCTAGTGTATTTTGGAAATAGAGGTTTAACTCTTCCTGATGATCTGTGTCAGTTGTGGACCGCGCCGCGCCTTATACCTGAAACAGTGGTCAGGCCTTTAAAAAAAATGCGTCAATTTTGGTTAAATGGTTTTGGGGTCGTTACATAGATTGAAAAAGAATTCAAACATATTGGTTTGGAATAAAATATTGATTGAAATTATAGGGTCTATTGCCTTTAATTTTGGAAAATTTTTATCGAAACATATTTGGTTAAAACCTATGGGTTTGCCATCTTTTCGCTGGAACCTGTTTGGTTTACTTATCTGGTGGTTGAAACCTATTTGGTTTAACCTAACTGTGGTCATTGGAACTTCCATATTAGATCAGTTGATGATCAAGAGTGATAATGACTTGGTGGTCATTTCTGGTAGTTGAAACCTATTTGGTTTAACCTAATTGTGATCGGTGGAATTTCTCTGATAGTTCGGTCGATGATCACGAGTGAGAAATGATATGTTCGGTCATTTCGTATTGTATCGTTTATCATTTGAATGAAATAATGATAATCATGGATACAAGACATATCCTTTTATAAAAATGAAAAGACATTGCTAATGTCTTTCGTTTCTCTTTGTAGTTTGTCATGAAACTGGTTTTGTATCCGTTAAAATTATTATTATAATAACTGAGTATAAATTTGGCAACTTTATGTCTAGTTGATTTATGTTAAACATGTATTTGTTTAATTATATATAAATCTAGTACATTTCAGAAAAGAGTATTATCTAAGAACATTGTGGTCCCGTTTAAATAATTGTATATTAACGGAGTGTTACAAGAAAATATTTGTGATGTATTATCTTTAAAAAAAAGGTCATGACAATAATTTAAAGAGAACACGGTTATGTCTTTATGACCAGAACTAAACGATAATGATATGTACGAACACATTAAGTTGAATGTGATTCAAATTTTTGATAATGGAAAGCATGTTATCTGAATAATATGGCTTGAGGATATGTCATTATATGAGAAAATTCCATGTGTGAATTTAAGATATGACATTATAATGTAGAGTCTTGCGAGATTCATATATAGTTGGTAGATATTTCTACCATTGACTGTCCGATAAGTGTCGGGAGTACATTATAAATGACTTGACAATATTGGGGTCAAGATTGTAATAAAGGGATTGATTGTATCCTTTATAATGTCATAATATTATGATGATGAAAGTCAATTTATCTTGTGATGATAATCTGATTTATGTGATTGATATATACTCCGGACAAGTCTAAGAAAACTTCTTTTGCGGAAGAATCAAAGAAACTTTATAAATTCTCTTTTTGGGAGAATTAAAGAAACTTCATTTATAAGTGAGATACACTTTATGATTATGAAGAAAGTGAGATTGAATGATTAATAATAGACATGATTTATGAGACACTTATAATGGTGTCTTAGTCTCAAGTGGATTTTATCATGATACAAGGGACATGATATGAGTTTCCTTGTGAGAAAAATGTATGGGGAATTAGAATGATGCATCTTCTATTTTCAAGCTTTGACCTTAAAGTCTATGGCATGCTAGACTCAGATATGTTAATGATGATGATCCGAAGAGGTCTATTAACATTGAATATTCTAGTGTGTGAAATTTTTGTAAAGACAAAATCACAGTTTCATTCAGTTACTGAAGGAATTAACGACAATAATGATGTGAATTATTTCCATTGTATATGGAACGTGATGAATTTAGCTAATTATAAATATAAAGATGTTTATATTTATCACATTATCTAGAATGTCGAATTGTCTTACTAGAATTAAGATTTGAAAGAATAATTTTGAGTGCGAAAACTTTGTTAAGTTTTTTAAATTCGACGTCTCTAGGTCAAACCTAGAATATGACTAGAATTGCTCAAATGTGCTAAAATATGGACAACAGAAGATACAATTCTTATGTGTGGGCCTTTGAACACTTGATTGATTAGAATCATATTAAATCATATTAGATATATATGATTATGATATCAAGTTGCAAGACATGTGGGGGGAAGCTTTAAATTATAAGCAGTAACCCTAGTTAGTTGTGTAAAATAAACACAATAACCCTAGTTAGTTGTGTAAAATGAATACCGTAGATTGAAAATGTGGAGGTGTCTTGTATTTTGATATCAAAAACATGATTCATGATAACAAGTTTTAATGTATCTAATGTGTTGTGCTCGATCCGACTTAGCATATGTCGTAAGCACGCTAAGTAGATACACGAATAATCCAAATACATCTTATTAGAGTTGTATGATTATGTTATTTCGGTACTCAGAATTACGATTAGCATTATAACAGATATCATGCAGTGACCAAAGGACACTGTGATGCAAACTGGATATTTGATACAAATGATTCTAGAGCGACAAGTGGGTATGTATTCACACTTGGAGGTGCTGCTATTTCGTGGAAATCGTTTAAACAAACGATTATTGCTAGATCCATGATGGAGTCAGAAATCATCGCTTCAGATAAAGCTGGTGAAGAGGGAGAATGGCTACGTCAATAAGTTGAGGATATACCAAGATGGCCTAAGTCGGTGTCGGTCATATATATACATTGTAATAGCCAATCGGTGATTGGTAGAGCTCATATTACAATGTGTAATGGTAATAATAAACATATGAGACGTATACATAATAAAGTACGACAACTAATCTCTACAGAAATTATCACTATTGACTATGTGTAGTCAAAAGATAATGTTGCAGATCCGCTGACAAAAGGCTTAAGCAGAGAGTTGGTGTATAAGTCGTGCGTTGGAATCAGACTGAAGCCCTTGAAAGGCTAAGTTTATATGAAGGAAAACCTAACTCAGTTGACTGGAGATCCCTAGATCTGAGTTCAATAGGACAACCTACTTGTATGAACTAGCGAAAGTCACTGTAGGGGAGTTAATTACTAAACTAGCAACCCTTACAACTCTTAAAGGGAGTTTACTAAATAATATTAGACTTCCTAGTCCATTCCTAAAAGTGACAAGTAAGAGGATGAGCCTATGGCTTTTAATGATTCAACTGAAATAACCATGTGTGGTTAATGAGTAACCATTCGGTGATGAATCACCTATGTGAGAGAGAAGTGGGGTCGCTTCAAAGGGTATTCTTGGGGAACAATACTTAATGGCTCTCGCAGAAGCAGGCTAGCGTTTCAACACCATAATGAACACGACTATGAGGATTTGACTTTGTTAGGGAGAGTCTTGTGTGAAGCATATTCTCGCCTACACAAACGACAGACGAGTTCAAAGACATCACTGTCTACTTAGAGCCAGTAGACTAAGTGCGTTTCATGAGCGAAGGTTCAAAGGGTAACACCTACCTATCGTATGCAAGATTCAACTGCTGAAAATTTTGTTTAAACATGTATTTTTTGAGATCGATGTTATTCATGTTGGAAAATCTAGGTGAGAAAGAGGTTTACACCTACGTTGGATTTTATATATGTTTACGCATGGATAAGTATGATGAATATCATTTTATATGGTTGTGTAGTCGTTGGCCAAGACTACATAACTAGATATTATATGTCCAAAGCAGATTTCATGTGAATTAGATATCGATGCTCACATTGAGAAAAAGTGATGAGAAAATCAACTTATTAGTTCTATTAATTATCAATTCCATTTATGTGGGGGATTGTTGGAAAATTAATAGTTTTGAATGAAACTGAAGTTGGGAAAGGTTGAAGGTTTGTCACTAAATGTAGCTTTCATGTTACATTAAATAAAACCTTTTCATCTTATGAAACTTACAATCACTAATGGTGATTAGTTAAGTATTGATTTCATTATTAAGTCTCTGTTGAGCAATATATTCTAAGTTAAGTAGAGAAAAATATAGAGAGATGAATATTTGGCTCAAAGAAGGAAAAACACATAAAAATGTTTATACCGAGATTGATAGATATCCAATTCTCTTCTAGGTAATATTGAATCAAACGATTTTGATCATAGTAGAAACAATAGTTGTGTTAGTGTATGACGAACATTGTGACAAAGTTTTCAGGCAAATGTTCAAGTCCGACAGTACTACTGCTTCGACCGTTGTACCCTGGGAAACAGACGACTTATAGACAACAGAACTGTTTTAAGGGAACCGTGTTAAACACGGGCATCGGTTTCTCTTGGTGAGATGATTCATATATCCTTTTGACTACATCTTTTACTAGGTATGTGTATTTCATTATATTTGAATTTTTATTATAATGAATATATAGTATATATTTTCGGGTACTAATTCCTACAAATACTATTATAATTTTTTTTCTTCGAATATTGTACTTTAATTTTCATGAAATAAAATTCTAACAGTTTGCGGAATTTATAAATTGAACGCAAACGTGTGTTTCAATTTTTTAAAATATACAACATGTAAGGGCCCTCATTATTTCGTTAACTTTAATGATTCTTATCATTGATGTTCAAAATCACAAACTGAGCATGAATTAGTGATCTACAACAACAAAAAATTCGAAGTGTTTGATCTCATGTTCTTTATTTAACCAAAAATGCATCTGATTTAAGCTTCAGATCAATCTGGAAAGATACAACAAAAAGTAAGAATGCAGAGTTGTGAGGAATAACATCCTGAATGTGTCTGCAAATTCTCTTATCACAACTCGCAAAATCCAGGACGGATTTTGAGGTCAAAGTTTTTGAGAAAAACTCAACTGTTTTGATTTTGCTCTAATTCAAGAGATACATGATGTTACAGATTAAGATGATAATTTTCAAAGCTTATGTGATTTATTTGGAACATATTTCATGAAGGAATCGAAGAGTAAAACTCTCCGAAAATCAAAATCAATTTTCATCTTCATCTTCAACAAAAACGTCCATGTTCATTATCAATTTTGGTTGTTGCTGATGTTTTGATCAATGTTGCTTCACACAAGTCCTTAATCGATGCCTATAGAAGCTTTTGGAATTAATTTTGAGGATTAATTTCACAAAAGTCTTTTGATAATTTTTTACGTTCATCATTTTTTAACAAGATCGGGCTTATGGTAGATACTTGATTTTGTAACTGCTCTGAATTTATAGATTATGGTTATAAGTTTCGAAGTAGAGGACGAAGTAGTTACAGAATTGATTTAGTTTCAGATTTAGATGAAGAAGAAGTGTGAAATGATGATTTTACCCTCAAATGCAATGAACATGTCAAGACTTAACAGACCTTTAAATGAAATTTGGACGGAGGGATGCTGATTGCAAATTTTTGAAAAACAAAGGATTCTAGAGTGTTCCCAACCATAACAATACTTCCTTACCTGGACTAGCCGCTACATCAGCGTCATGTCAGCACTTCCTTATCAGGACTAACCAAAGACTAAACACTAACAGCCATGATATACTTCCTCATAAAAATTGGGACCTACTGTATTATTTAATTAATTACATGTACAAATATACAAATAAAAAAAGTACCACATAAACCTTCACTCCCTTCTGTCCTGCAATGATGCAATATGCTTCAAAAAGAAATGAATTAGGGCGATGAGTTGAGGGCTAACCTAGAGCTAGCCTAGGACTAAATGATGCCACTGGCGTCCTTGAGGACTAAAAGGAGGGTTGTGGTCATGACACCATCATTGGAACCACTCTAAAGGCAAAAAAAAAAAAAAAAAAAAAAAAAAAATTCGAAAGACGTTTTTGTTAGCAATAATTGTATAATATAGGGATCAACGGACAACTGAGAAAATTTTATTTTTTTATATGTATTGAAAAATATTAATGTTTATATGAACCTGCTTTTTAAATCTCGAACGGGAGTTTGCAAAATACTCCAATAAGAGAGCCTTATTCCCACAAGTGCGACCGTACTGGCATTAAGATTTAAGGGGCATTAAATGGAGGGTTTTTTTTTTTAAGTTGTAGAAAGATGAATGAGGAGAAGAAAAAGTAAGAAGAAAGAGAGGTAGGTAAAAAGTTGAAGTGAGAGAAAAATAATTTTATGAATATATAATTAACTTCTGTTAGTACTGTACGCGTCAGGTTCATCACGGTAGACTTTTGTTCCTTTTTTCAGATATGTTAGTTCTAGCTTCAAAATATGGTACATTTTTTTACAACGTATTTTACAAACCATTGACTTATAATTCGTGTAAATTTTAAAATTTTGATTAAAAAAGTAGGCGACAGAATGAAAAATATGTACCGTCTGATTTCAATAATGGAGTATTGAACTTGATTTTAAAAATTTTCTTGACTTAAGTTATTTCTTCAAGGAAAAAAGTCATATTCAATTTACTTCATACTTCATATATAATACATTAATTAGATTTATTTTATACATTCAATTACTATTATTTTTATAAACTTGATTAAACGTTTTATACTGCATAGTGTTACTGTTTATATACCCTATTAAGTAAATAACTATATACTCATTTCGTCTCAAAACATATGTTATATTGGTGTAACTTTAAGTAAATAAAAATTTCTTTTCTAAGAAGACAAGAGGTAATGTCACTTCTAGTATTATAAATTTTTAAGTAAAAGTATATATAAGAGTAAAAAATAAAAAAGTAAAGTTGATTGTCTATTTTGGAGAAAATAAAATTAGAAATACGGATATATCTAAAGATGGATGAAGTAATACTATATATATATATATATATATATATATATATATATATATATATATATATATATATATATATATATATATATATATATATATTACGGAGTATTAATTTAGCAAATTTTTACATTATAGAAATAAAAAATTACGGTAATTTTTTAAGTTCGAAACGCCTTTATAAGATAGAAAAGGGGTATTATATGACCGTTTTGCACTGGGTATCAAAATACTCAGGATCGGCTCTGACGTTATAAGATACAGTAAATGAACTCGGCATTCATATGTGTACGTAACTTTGGACAGATAATACATTCTTATATGCATTTCGTAGTTTTCATTTTCTATCGACTCTTCACTAATTGGGAATGTGTTTATCCGTC
This sequence comes from Rutidosis leptorrhynchoides, assembly GCF_046630445.1. Lineage (NCBI taxonomy): Eukaryota > Viridiplantae > Streptophyta > Magnoliopsida > Asterales > Asteraceae > Rutidosis > Rutidosis leptorrhynchoides. Next base: position 149,867,477 of record NC_092337.1, read on the forward strand.
GCATGCGCATCAGCAAGCAGCAAGCAGCAAGCAGCAAGCAGCAAGCACGAATTAATCATGCAAAATCCTATAGCAATCAAATATTCAAAAAAGTAAACGAAATCAATATGTCAAATCTCCTTATTTATTTTTAATTTAAAAGATTATATTCAAATCATAATCATAATTTATATAATAATTAATAATAATTAATTAATAATAATAATAGCGGGTCAAGTACGAATCTAGTTGTCTGGCGATTGGTTATGGTTTCATTCATTTCTCATTTTCTTCCCTTGGGGAATTAGAGAAGGAGGCTGTTTCTTTGCTAAAGCGGGTTCAGAAGAGTTCGATGGGGCAAGATATTGGTGCCGGTGCTGCTGCTCATATTTTTACTAGGATAGTTTTTGCTATTGCTAGAGGTGTGGGGGCCCAGATTGTCTCTAGGCTTCCCACTAATTTTTTGTAAGTTTTAAAACTTTTAAGTTTATTATAATAATAATAATAATAATAATAATAATAATAATAATAATAATAATATATGAATATGCGGTTTGGTGACCAGCCATAGCCACCGGCTGCCTTTGAAACATATAACTACCAGTCCAATTTTGGCTCCAACGTATTTACTTCATAGCCCTTTTACCACACTCGGCTTGGCTTAGGTCGGCTTGAATCGGCTATGCTTTATTAGCTTGGCCAAACTTCCAAAGTTGGAAATATTAGTTATGAATATTTTTGTAATGTTGGTTTTGAATACAAGAAAAAAGGGTTTGTGTTGGAGAGACAAATTTGGGGTTGAAATTGGTTCATTAGCAACTTGATAGAAGAAACATAATTAATTAAACACATGCCATAAAGTTAGGAGATAAATTTGAGTTAAATACTGTATTCTTTTGGGGAACAAGAAAATTGATGCGTCCAAATAACGTTTTGTTGTGGTCTTTTTATCTAGTCAAGGGAAAATGTATTCTAGAAGTATATTAGATCATCGAAGTGACAAAATAGATGAAAATATATATGTAATTGAACTTTTATCTTTATCTTTATTCGACCCTTTTAAACTAATATTGATTGATTGATGTCTTCTAGTCAAAATGTGATTTTATTTGATCTAGATATGAGTAGTAAATTCAACATGTATATTTTAATTAACTTAAGTGTGTAGTATACGAAAATAGCATTAGATTATTTTATTAAATTATTATAATCATAATCATAATCATAATCATAATTAATTATAATAAGGGGCGATTTTAAGCCTTGGGGTATGGGGTACTATGACCCCACTACTTCAAAAAAAATTTATACATTGTATATCTTAAATTGTTTAGAACACCACTAAACTTAAGTAAGGGACCTCATATATATTGAAAATTTATGATTTTTTTGAGGTAAACAATCACTAAAATACCCTTCAAATATAAATAGCTTTGAAATATTTTTTGAGGACCTTATTGGATTTTCATCCTGGAGTCGCCACTGATTATAATTATAATCATTCTTCAATTGTTTCGGATTCACCTTTGCTAGAATTGAACCAAAGAGGTTGTTTTACCTAATGTGTGTACGTGTATTCTATTATCTAGTAGTAGTCGAACGAACCAAGTATTAAGTATTGATACTAAAGATTGGACATCTTCAAGAAATGATTTTAGACAAAAATATAATAATACGATTTTTGAAATTCGTTTTTGATGACAAACAAGATACATGCAATTTTTATAACTTACACCTTGTAGCTACTTTATCCATAGACGGACACCAAACCAATTATGTTAATTTTTTTAAATACTCCTCAGCCACTTCATAGAACTAAGATTTGAGTTTGCACCCATAATCTTATGCAAGGACGAAAGGAAATTGACACTGAATTTACCATTTGATCATTTAGCTAAGCAGGGATAATCAATCCCGGAAGATTAAAGAAGAAGGTACGTTTTTATATATGAAAATTTTATTTGTTTAAGAAACCATGTTAGATAAGCTGTGTTATTAGAGAACATAAAGCTTGCACGTGTGAATAACTGTCGCCATTATCGACGTAGAGTATGTAGTGATGAGGTTACATGTTTTGTCTTCTACATGCATTATTGTTTGCCAAAACCTTTTTAACGATAGAATATTCGATCCTTTTATCTCGAATCATGATCATAATTGATTTTTATATCTTTTTAAAAATTGTTTTCATGTTGTTATATGTTCATTGTTCAGAATATTGTTAGATCAATAAGTTTATATTTATATATAAATGAAAAAAACATCCATGTACTATTCCTAAAGTAACCGAAAAAGATTCGTAAAATGGCTCAACTTCAGGAGTTTAGAATCGGGTTTTTTTTTTTGTTTTTTTTTTTTGACATTGACTAATCTTGTAACTCAGTGGCGGATCTAGGATTGGTAGTCACTGGTGTCATCGGTTAAAACTCCTAAAATAATTTTTACTGGATGTCTTATTTCAATGGTGTCACCCAAAAAAAATGTACACTATCCAGTGGTGTCACTAGTTAAAAACTCAAAAAAAAAAAAAAATTCACTACATCGCGTATTTCAGTGGTGTCCCGTGCCACCACTAGATACTATATAGGTACGCCCCTGTTGTAACTTAGGTCTTAACGAAGTGCATGAAAAAAGTCCCTTAAGTATTAACGAATGATATAAAGTATTTAAAAAAGGTCACTTCGGTCTTTTGCTAGAATTCTAGTGGACCTTGATTTCATTTTTTTCCGGGCCTTTGTTGTTATTTATCTTCGTTGTTTAAGTTGTGTTTCCCTAGTTCCATTGCTTCTCAAATCTCTGATTATGTCTATATATATTAAAAAGTTGACCCCCTGAAAATCTTGGACCATAAGCAGTGATCAGTTTGTTCCCTCTGTAAGCCTCCCTTATCCAGTAAGTTATATAATTAACTTATCAATATAATTTTATACATATAAAATCATGTTGGCGTTATCCTATCAATTGAAACATAAAATTATAAAAACATTTAAGGATGGATAACAATACATGAACTCAAGATTAAAATGATGAAAGAAGTAGAAGTGATGAATCAAAGTTAAACCAAGAATATTATATATAAACAAGTACAATTACATTATATAAACAGAAAAACATCGATCGACAAGGGGAGCTTGAACATCATCTCCCCTCAAACCTCTGAATCGCCTCAACAACCAAGAGTATGTGACGACCCGGGAATTTCCGACCAAATTTAAACTTGATCATAATCTGAAATCGACACGATAAACAAGTCTGTAATGTTGAAGCCTTAAAAACTTTGAACTGTGTTCATATATACATTTGACCGTTGACTAATTCCGACGATTCACGAACAATTGTTTGTAAATAAACATATATATATATATATATAAATGTATGTATTGAAAATAATAAAAGATAATTGAATTGTTAAAAGTAAAATGTAAAATAATATATACAAATAAGAAGCTTATTTGTAGTTATATATATGAATCCTATGCATAACTTTAATATATGTAGATTGTAATATATATTAATGTATAAAAATTGAGCACTCAATATAAGTTATCATATAATATATATGTTATTAAATATTACACAATCAATAATGTGAAATACTAATATATTAATTTTAATTATAAATATAGTTACTATAATAATATTATTATTTATTGATTATTATTATTAATAATAATTATTAATATCATTATGAATATTATTATTATTATTGCTAGTATTATTACTATTTTTTTTATTACCATTATTATTAAATATCATTATTATTACTAGTAATTATTATTATCATTGTTTTAAAGATAATTATTATTATCATTAATATTATTATTATTATTAAGAATAATATTATTACTATTATATTTATATTTACTTATTATTAATTATTATGTATAAAAACAAATTAATTAAATAGATTAGATATACATCACTGTCTTTGCTATTTTTTTTCCTTGCCTCCCGTGATTATATGTCGATGGACTCTCCATCATAAAGTAACCGGTTGTATCATTCTTTTGAAGAAAAGAAAATTGTTCAATCCTTTCACCATATCTATCAAATACATACCACTCATAACAGATATTACTTGATTCTTTAGGCAGAATATTAAAAAAAAAAAAAAAGAAAACCCATCGGTTCTTCCTGTTTTGCCATCTCTTCAATTCAAAGGTTCAAATTCGTTTGAGTTTTCAAAATCTATTAATGTAATGTTATTAGGAATCATCTTAACGAACTTTCCTCAAAATTTCAGCTTCCAAATCTTTAAAACGAATTCGAATTGTAGAGTCAAAGTTCATAATGAAAAGTCAACTGTTTTTGTTCTTGGAGAAATTCGAATTCATTTTGTAATTTCAAGTCCAATTAACTACTCCAATAGTATATAGGTACGAATTGCAAAATATTTCATGAAGATTGCGTGGTCTAAAAACGAAGTCCAAATCAAATTGGAGAATTTTTTTTCTTATTCATCTTCGACGAGCAGTAGGGAGTTTGTCTCCCTGTTATATATATTTTTTTTAATTCCTGTAACCTCGATTACTTGTTCACGTTTTGTATATTGAATCCTAAAAATCAAATTGATAAGTATATTTAAGATCAATATGATCTGGGTCGTGTATAAATGGGAGGAAGAAGATGAAGCAATTATTATGGGGTTAAATAAAATACGAAAGGGAATAATATCAGAAAAACTGAAGTGCTTGAATGGTTAAATGTGTTAGTTTGTTAGCGGGAGGTCTCGGGTTCGATTCTCATCTGGGGTATTTCTTTTTAGAAACCCTTTTCAAGGGTATACACTCTTACCTTTAATTTCCTTATTATTAATTATTGTTATTATTATTATTATCACAAATAAGTTGTATTATTATTATTATTATCATTATGGTTAGGATTATAAATATGAAAATAATACAAGTAACCATTATTTTAGTATTAGTATCACTTTTGTAACTATTAATATAATTGGTATTATTGTTAAACGAAAGTATCGTTAATAACAATATCTTTATTATTATTAATATTATAGTTTTAGTAAAGTTATTATTAGTAGTAAATCAGTAATATCAAAACTATCATTTTTAGACAAATAAATATTTTGTACATAAAACATATTATTTACATATATATTAATATTCCATATAAAAATTCTATTAACATTATATATATATAAATACCTACATATAACAAATTAAGTATTTTTTTATATATAATACTAAATATATATAGATATCAACATAACTATATTAATCACTTTAATTATATATACAAAATAAATATATACAACATAAGATTTAATATATATATATATATATATATATATATATATATATATATATATATATATATATATATATATATATATATATAAAATGGAATTCAGTATAAATCTTATATAACTACAAAATATATATAGATAATGTAGTAATAAATGAAATTCTGAGATTTCAATTATATGTTTTAATATATATAATTGATATAGGTTCTTGAATCCGAGGCCAACCCTACTTTGTTCAGTTGTTCAAAATAGTCATATGTATTTTTACCACAAAATACATTAGGTGAGTTTCATTTGCTCCCTTTTTAATTACTTTTGCAATATATATTTTTGGGCTGAGAATACATGCGCTGTTTTATAAATGTTTTACTAAATAGGCACAAGTACTAAAACTAATTCTATGTGGGTTTAAACCAGAAATATACCCTTAGCTTGGTAACATTAAACTACTTGTCTATATACGGTAGGCGCGAATCCTAAAGATAGATCTATTGGGCCTGACAAACCCCATCCTGACTATGGGATGCTTTAGTACTTCGAGGTTATTTTAAACACACCTGATCTGGTGTACTTCAGAGGGTAAAACATGAACGTTAAGGCTTGTTACCGGGTGCCTACAACTTATAGAATACTTTTATACACTTGCGAGTGTACATATATTTATAAACGGAAATCTTGTGGTCTATTAGTATATTAAACTGATTGTTATGATAAACCTATGAACTCACCAACCTTTTGGTTGACACTTTTAAGCATGTTTATTCTCAGGTACGAATTAAGTCTTCCGTTGTGCATTTTCTCATTTTAAGGACATTACTTAGAGTCGATCATCGCAATGGAACCTAATGTTAATGACATCGTCCAGGTGGATAAGGACGGGTCGTTACAGGTGGTATCAGGGCGGTGGTCTTAGCGAACCAGGTCTTGCATTAGTGTGTCTAACTGATAGTTGTTTAGATGCATTAGTGAGTCTGGACTTCGACCATGTCTGCATGACAAAAGTTCTGCTTATCATTTCGTGACGAAAATTACCTGCTTATCATTCTTAGGGAATCACTTGCTTATCATTCTTAATCTAGACATATCTTACTGCATGGATTGCATGAATAGTGTACAGACAAAAAAAAAAAATTTCATATCTTAGCGTATCTATTACTGTAGACTTTGCCTGACAGCTTCCGTAGATTCCTCCGTAACTTATGGGATTTTAGTAATATATATGCATATGTAAATTATGTATTGCAGGGTACTAATCTACATCCTATAATCTATTTCTTATCGAAAATCCTTCATCTGATCGTACAAGATGAATCCCTTAACCAGTTCGAGTCCCTCAGATTTCGATAACTATTCCGATAGTTATTCCGACAGCTATTCCGACATGGATGTTCACCTAAGCTCCGGAGGCAACGTCACCGGAATGAATCAACCAATCAACCATCCCCAATTCATCTGATGGGTTTGTAGTCGACTTAACCGATGGAGACGAAAGGAAGGCGATCCTTTCCACCCACCAACCGAATTTACCTCTTGACAATGAACATGAAGCACTTACCGACGAACCAGTCTGAAACACCATTTTCACCCCCATTTCCCGAATATCTCACCACGATTGTATTCTATCTAAAATTCTAAACCTTATTCATCCGCTCGTACCGACCGAAAATCATCCCGGAATAATAGAAGAAGTCAACGAACTTCGCGCTCGAGTAATCAATCTGGAGGATATGGTGCAAAACTTACCAGCTTCAACAACATCACCGGCACCAACAGTGCCATCAACAACAGCACCAGTACCATCAACAATCCATGCCTCGACGTCTCATTCTATACCTTGAGTACAATCATCGTTCTACGTATCGTTCTGCATCATTTATCTTCGTTCGACATGGCAATTATGTAATCTCTAATGTTTTAGAGATTATATATTCTTTCTCCAACGGTAAAACAAATGAGTTTAATATCATATTGACTCATTAAATCCATGGTTACATCTGAAGAAAATATATATGTAAGTATATTTTCATAAAGATTGTAATTAAAAAAAAAAATTCTTTCGTATAAACTGTTAATGGTGAAAATATTTTTAACGGGTAGGTAATACCCGAAGAATATTCAGATTTCACATTAATAAGTTACACTGTGCATTCTTCGAAGCTGATTCAATAATCATTCACTATCCTATTTATAACCACCGATATACGTATCCGTTCACCGCAGAATAACCCTTTTCATTCAATTTCATATTTAGATTTTGACCTATCAGAATCCAACAAGTGGCATAACGAAGAAAACATTTAACAAAATAAAATTTATTAGAAACAAACAAATTAACTACGAGAAAAATATTGTTAAGAATCCACGCTAACTGTTCCTAGCTAATTGTTCCTAGCTAACTGATTACATTTTATTTACCGCAATTTAATTATCGCAATTTACATTCTCACAATTTACATTCTCGCAATTTTATTTATCGTCATTTAATTTCTGTATTTATTTTTCGCACTTTAAATAACGGGACACGTATACAAGGTTTCGAGATATCATATTGACCCATATATATATTTATCTTGGAACAACCATAGACACTCTATATGCAAATGACGGAGTTAGCTATACAGGGTTGAGGTTGATTCCAAAATATATATATAGTTTGAGTTGTGATCAATACTGAGACCGGTACACGGGTCACGATACGTATTAATTAATTCGAATGTTATATATTAAACTATATATGAACTATTGGACTGTTAAATGTGGACTATAGACCGTGGACGAATAATATTGGACAATTAAAATGAATTAAAATACTGATTATAACATATGAAACTAAATAATTCTTCAAGTTTGCCACTTGATTTCATCTTAAACCTCATTCGTATCTTGACGATTACAATCTGCATTCAAACCTTTCACGGTTCTTGAAAACACCTCGATCGAGAGGATGAACCAGCCGCACTTCATCTACAGAAGAAAAGATTGATGCATATAGTTATACACCTGAAAAACCCTCGGAAACTGAGTAAACGTTTAACACGTAGCTGTGCTAATTCATTTAGTGTTATTATTACCCAAAATGATTTAGTAATTCCTTTCAAAGTAGCAAATTTTGTCACAGCTCCAGCAAGTCAACTCCGACTTTTCATTCGAAATAACCTTATTATAACCTTGTTATATATGCGTGCTCATTTATTGTTACCAGAGAACCTTTTATATGCCACCATATTACCATCAGCGTTTAATCATCTAAAAACACAATTCTATTGAAACCACCTCGGATTGATAACCGACGATTCAGATATGGCTGCATTAAATGCAGACGAAACAGTAAAATTATAGATGGTCTTAATGGCCAAAAGTTGATGATAAAGAAGGAAGTGTTAGGAACGCTCGATGGAAAATCTGGTACAGAAAATCGGATTGAGCACACCATGAAGAAGACCAAGGACAGATACAAGGACCAAACCCTATATTCAAAGGATCCAGGTAATTCTGGATCCGATGAAATCTTTAGAGAATATCTTCTCCGTACCCACATTAAAATCTTGCGGAAAATTTTTCTTTATCAACCTTCGAACTTAGAAATTCCAAAATTACATCATAAATATCTTCGATATTTCTGAGGATATTTTCATAAATATTCTTGTCCGAAATTATCTACCTCTGCGTGTTTTCGGCATTTCATTATATTGGAAACTTCTGTAAAGTCTAAGTATAAATTATGAATGAATTGTGGAGAAGTGTTGGGAATTTGAGCATGAGTTAGTATAATATAATGACACTTGGCCAACGTGATTATATTACATTAAGTCATGCTAAATTTCTAATGTAACGTGATGATGATTCACAGACCTTATCCTCATCGTGTGCCATGTTACACGACTCTTTCATTCTACATAATTTCTAAGCATATCACGGAAATATTTCCTTGATATTTCTGTTCTTCCGTAATTCCAAAAGTTTGCGGATAAATCGTGCTATTTCATTTTCTTTCCGATTAGAAAATTTCCTTAAATTCCTTGAATTCCGGAAATCCACCATGACTACGTCAAAAGTTAAGACAAAACTTTTCACTCTTTTGTGATAGCTTCATTCGTATGCTTCACATGATCGAATCGTCTTATCTATATTAATCAATAATGATAAAGCTCTAATTATCAACTCATATTCATCATGAAAACATTTTTATTGTTAGCCATGACGACCTCACTCAAATTTCAGGACGAAATTTCTTTAACGGGTAGGTACTGTGACGACCCGGGAATTTCTGACCAAATTTAAACTTGATCCTAATCTGAAATCGACACGATAAACAAGTCTGTAATGTTGAAGCCTTAAAAACTTTGAACTGTGTTCATATATACATTTGACCGTTGACTAATTCCGACGATTCACGAACAATTGTTTGTAAATAAACATATATATATATATATATATATATATATATATACATACATTTAAATATATATATATATATATATATATATATATATATATATATATATATATATATATATATATATATATATATATATATATATATATATATATATATATAAATGTATGTATTGAAAATAATAAAAGATAATTGAATTGTTAAAAGTAAAAATGTAAAATAATATATACAAATAAGAAGCTTATTTGTAGTTATATATATGAATCCTATACATAACTTTAACATATGTAGATTGTAATATATATTAATGTATAAAAATTGAGCACTCAATATAAGTTATCATATAATATATATGTTATTAAATATTACACAATCAATAATGTGAAATACTAATATATTAATTTTAATTATAAATATAGTTACTATAACAATATTATTATTTATTGATTATTATTATCATTAATAATTATTAATATCATTATGAATATTATTATTATTATTGCTAGTAATATTACTATTTTTTTATTACCATTATTATTAAATATCATTATTATTACTAGTAATTATTATTATCATTTTTTTTAAAGATAATTATTATTATCATTAATATTATTATTATTAAGAATAATATTATTACTATTATATTTATATTTACTTATTATTAATTATTATGTATAAAAACAAATTAATTAAATAGATTAGATATACATCACTGTCTTTGCTATTTTTTTTTCCTTGCCTCCCGTGATTATATGTCGATGGACTCTCCATCATAAAGTAACCGGTTGTATCATTCTTTTGAAGAAAAGAAAATCGTTCAATCCTTTCACCATATCTATCAAATACATACCACTCATAACAGATATTACATGATTCTTTAGGTAGAAAATTATAAAAAAAAAAATAGAAAACCCATCGGTTCTTCCTGTTTTGCCATCTCTTCAATTCAAAGGTTCAAATTCGTTTGAGTTTTCAAAATCTATTAATGTAATGTTATTAGGAATCATCTTAACGAACTTTCCTCAAAATTTTAGCTTCCAAATCTTTAAAACGAATTCGAATTGTAGAATCAAAGTTCATAATGAAAAGTCAACTGTTTTTGTTCTTGGAGAAATTCGAATTCGTTTTGTAATTTCAAGTCCAATTAACTACTCCAATAGTATATAGGTACGAATTGCAAAATATTTCATGAAGATTGCGTGGTCTAAAAACGAAGTCCAAATCAAATTGGAGAATTTTTTTTCTTATTCATCTTCGACGAGCAGTAGGGAGTTTGTCTCCCTGTTATATATAAATTTTTTAATTCCTGTAACCTCGATTACTTGTTCACGTTTTGTATATTGAATCCTAAAAATCAAATTGATAAGTATATTTAAGATCAATATGATCTGGGTCGTGTATAAATGGGAGGAAGAAGATGAAGCAATTATTATGGGGTTAAATAAAATACGAAAGGGAATAATATCAGAAAAACTGAAGTGCTTGAATGGTTAAATGTGTTAGTTTGTTAGCGGGAGGTCTCGGGTTCGATTCTCATCTGGGGTATTTCTTTTTAGAAACCCTTTTCAAGGGTATACACTCTTACCTTTAATTTCCTTATTATTAATTATTGTTATTATTATTATTATCACAAATAAGTTGTATTATTATTATTATTATTATTATCATTATGGTTAGGATTATAAATATGAAAATAATACAAGTAACCATTATTTTAGTATTAGTATCACTTTTATAACTATTAATATAATTGGTATTATTGTTAAACGAAAGTATCGTTAATAACAATATCTTTATTATTATTAATATTATAGTTTTAGTAAAGTTATTATTAGTAGTAAATCAGTAATATCAAAACTATCATTTTTAGACAAATAAATATTTTGTACATAAAACATATTATTTACATATATATTAATATTCCATATAAAAATTCTATTAACATTATATATATATATAAATACCTACATATAACAAATTAAGTATTTTTTTATATATAATACTAAATATATATATATATCAACATAACTATATTAATCACTTTAATTATATATACAAAATAAATATATACAACATAAGATTTAAAATATAAAATAAAGTATATATATACATATATATATATATATATATATATATATATATATATATATATATATATATATATATATATATATATATATATATATATATATATATATATATATATATATATATATATATATATATATATATATATATATATATATATATTTTTAAATGGAATTCAGTATAAATCTTATATTACTACAAAATATATATAGATAATGTAGTAATAAATGAAATTCTGAGATTTCAATTATATGTTTTAATATATATAATTGATATAGGTTCTTGAATCCGAGGCCAACCCTACTTTGTTCAGTTGTTCAAAATAGTCATATGTATTTTTACCACAAAATACATTAGGTGAGTTTCATTTGCTCCATTTTTAATTACTTTTGCAATATATATTTTTGGGCTGAGAATACATGCGCTGTTTTATAAATGTTTTACGAAATAGACACAAGTACTAAAACTAATTCTATGTGGGTTTAAACCAGAAATATACCCTTAGCTTGGTAACATTAAACTACTTGTCTATGTACGGTAGGCGCGAATCCTAAAGATAGATCTATTGGGCCTGACAAACCCCATCCTGACTATGGGATGCTTTAGTACTTCGAGGTTATTTTAAACACACCTGATCTGGTGTACTTCAGAGGGTAAAACATGAACGTTAAGGCTTGTTACCGGGTGCCTACAACTTATAGAATACTTTTATACACTTGCGAGTGTACATATATTTATAAACGGAAATCTTGTGGTCTATTAGTATATTAAACTGATTGTTATGATAAACCTATGAACTCACCAACCTTTTGGTTGACACTTTTAAGCATGTTTATTCTCAGGTACGAATTAAGTCTTCCGTTGTGCATTTGCTCATTTTAAGGACTTTACTTAGAGTCGATCATCGCAATGGAACCTAATGTTAATGACATCGTCCAGGTGGATAAGGACGGGTCGTTAAAGAGTAGGGTTTCAAAACTCTCTCACCCTAATGAACACAAAGACTCGTATTTATAGGTTGCTGGTTTACATTCGTACAAATGAGTAAACTCATACGTACGGTTAAACATCCGTACAGATCAGTTAAGTGATCCATACGGATGTGGGTTCATCCGCATAAGCCCTACGAATGACGAGTTTTACATATATACAAATATCTAGGTATACAGTACATATCATTCATAATCTATTCGTCCAAGTTACAGCCATACAAAATATACATCAACAAAATTCTTCATAGATGTTGCTGGCGAATTGCTATAAATACCTCGCAATCTTCAGTCAATCTCTATAGTAGTACCATCTCTTGTGAATCTCAAGCTTCATCAAAAGTCTTCCAAAATACTTTGAATCTCAAACTTCGAACATTAGAGTTTCCGCTCACTGAAGATGAATCACTAAACCACACCATATATAACGTTCACTTTGCTTCAATAAGTTTCCTCTAGTATTATAACAGAAAGATTCCCTATGTGACTGACTGTACATATATCTTTAATGAAATCTTCACACAAACTGACTTGCTCGGAATTCTCAACTGTAATTCTTTCCTTCACTGTTAGTTGTATCCTAATAGACCTTAATAGCTCAAACGCCTTCATGACTTACACGTGTATTGGCAAAAGATGTAGAATAGTCCAATAAAAAATCAACAATTCCAAACAAATGAAGCACTCCGATTCATCAAAAAAATTTGCAAAATGAATCTTATGATTGCATATCAATATAATCAAAATGATGTGTAAAATTTCTTCTATAATTTATTTAACAAGAATTATCGATTAAAACTACGCACAAACTCATGGGCAGTGTACTCGGTCGTGAAATAGTACAGAATATGATAAATATCAGTTATCATTCAAAGGACAGTTCACACACAATTAAAGATTGTTTAACTAAAAAAAAATGCATTTAACTAAATGGAAATGAAATAACGAAAGTACAAAAAATTTGGGTTGGCTATTTAACGATTAGCCAAATCAATGGTGATATAAACTAAAGGACAATATTTTGTAGTTTTCAAGTAACAAATGTAGCAAGGTTAGATTCAAATTCAGATGATAAGAAATATGTTCACATAGACGTTATTCACTAGTGTTGGATGTTTAGGATTAAGCCCTGGTCAAGTACCACACATTTGAAATTTAACTAACTGGTTTACCAGAAATTCCCCTGAACAAACTCTTCAAACTAGATTACACGACATGGAATTCCCTGTAGCCTAAGACCTCTAGATTGTGGTTAACTAAATTGACTAACTATTAGATTAGAACTGTGACTCAGAGTTCTCTATAATCAACAACTATGCTAATTCTCATTGTACACAATCAACCCCTGTATCAACTAGTCAATTAAAGAAATTCAATACCATCTCGGGTTAATGCACAAGTGTTTAAAATAGTTTAATCAATCGAATAAATGTGATAGACTCCATTGAACGTCACTAAATTGGATAACCACTACAATCAATCAATAAAAAGCTTTAATCTTTATGAACAATTATAATAGACTTCAATGAATTTTCATGCTATTTAACAATCACAATTATCAATAACTTCGATCAATAAGTTTTGGCAAGAATTTAATTGTTCAAACTAATAACCATCAAACGTGCATAAATCATTCATAAATTACATCCAACACAAGTATTTAGTCTAGATGGACATAAATGGTTTAGCTAACAACCATAATCAAAGACAAAATCATAAGAAAAGTAAACATATAATTCATTAATTTTAGCAAACATCTAATCGAGAACAATGATGAATCTTCAATCTTGATCGGATCGTAGCTTGTTAAAGGAATGATTGGATGTGTTAGGTGACCTTGGATGAAATGTCCCGTTCTTATTGATTAAAAATGTTCCATATTAATTGATTTCGTTGTGAGGTTTTGACCTCTATATGAGACGTTTTTCAAAGACTGCATTCATTTTAAAACAAACCATAACCTTTATTTCATCAATAAAGGTTTAAAAAGCTTTACGTAGATTATCAAATAATGATAATCTAAAATATCCTGTTTACACACGACCATTACATAATGGTTTACAATACAAATATGTTACAACAAAATAAGTTTCTTGAATGCAGTTTTTACACAATATCATACAAGCATGGACTCCAAATCTCGTCCTTATTTAAGTATGCGACAGCGGAAGCTCTTAATAATCACCTGAGAATAAACATGCTTAAAACGTCAACAAAAATGTTGGTGAGTTATAGGTTTAACCTATATATATCAAATCATAATAATAGACACAAAGATTTCATATTTCAATACACATCCAATACATAGAGATAAAAATCATTCATATGGTGAACACCTGGTAACCGACATTAACAAGATGCATATATAAGAATATCCCCATCATTCCGGGACACCCTTCGGATATGATATAAATTTCGAAGTACTAAAGCATCCGGTACTTTGGATGGGGTTTGTTAGGCCCAATAGATCAATCTTTAGGATTCGTGTCAATTAGGGTGTCTGTTCCCTAATTCTTAGATTACCAGACTTAATAAAAAGGGGCATATTCGATTTCGATAATTCAACCATAGAATGTAGTTTCACGTACTTGTGTCTATTTTGTAAATCATTTATAAAACCTGCATGTATTCTCATCCTAAAAATATTAGATTTTAAAAGTGGGACTATAACTCACTTTCACAGATTTTTACTTCGTCGGGAAGTAAGACTTGGCCACTGGTTGATTCACGAACCTATAACAATATATACATATATATCAAAGTATGTTCAAAATATATTTACAACACTTTTAATATATTTTGATGTTTTAAGTTTATTAAGTTAGCTGTCCTCGTTAGTAACCTACAACTAGTTGTCCACAGTTAGATGTACAGAAATAAATCGATAAATATTATCTTGAATCAATCCACAACCCAGTGTATACGTATCTCAGTATTGATCACAACTCAAACTATATATATTTTGGAATCAACCTCAACCCTGTATAGCTAACTCCAACATTCACATATAGAGTGTCTATGGTTGTTTCGAAATATATATAGATGTGTCGACATGATAGGTCGAAACATTGTATACGTGTCTATGGTATCTCAAGATTACATAATATACAATACAAGTTGATTAACTTATGGTTGGAATAGATTTGTTACCAATTTTCACGTAGCTAAAATGAGAAAAATTATCCAATCTTGTTTTACCCATAACTTCTTCATTTTAAATCCGTTTTGAGTGAATCAAATTGCTATGGTTTCATATTGAACTCTATTTTATGAATCTAAGCAGAAAAAGTATAGGTTTATAGTCGGAAAAATAAGTTACAAGTCGTTTTTGTAAAGGTAGTCATTTCAGTCGAAAGAACGACGTCTAGATGACCATTTTAGAAAACATACTTCCACTTTGAGTTTAACCATAATTTTTGGATATAGTTTCATGTTCATAATAAAAATCATTTTCTCAGAATAACAACTTTTAAATCAAAGTTTATCATAGTTTTTAATTAACTAACCCAAAACAGCCCGCGGTGTTACTACGACGGCGTAAATCCGGTTTTACGGTGTTTTTCGTGTTTCCAGGTTTTAAATCATTAAGTTAGCATATCATATAGATATAGAACATTTGTTTAGTTGATTTTAAAAGTCAAGTTAGAAGGATTAACTTTTGTTTGCGAACAAGTTTAGAATTAACTAAACTATGTTCTAGTGATTACAAGTTTAAACCTTCGAATAAGATAGCTTTATATGTATGAATCGAATGATGTTATGAACATCATTACTACCTTAAGTTCCTTGGATAAACCTGCTGTAAAGAGAAAAATGGATCTAGCTTCAACGGATCCTTGGATGGCTCGAAGTTCTTGAAGCAGAATCATGACACGAAAATAAGTTCAAGTAAGATCATCACTTGAAATAAGATTGTTATAGTTATAGAAATTGAACCAAAGTTTGAATATGATTATTACCTTGTATTAGAATGATAACCTACTGTAAGAAACAAAGATTTCTTGAGGTTGGATGATCACCTTACAAGATTGGAAGTGAGCTAGCAAACTTGAAAGTATTCTTGATTTTATGTAACTAGAACTTGTAGAATTTATGAAGAACACTTAGAACTTGAAGATAGAACTTGAGAGAGATCAATTAGATGAAGAAAATTTAAGAATGAAAGTGTTTGTAGGTGTTTTTGGTCGTTGGTGTATGGATTAGATATAAAGGATATGTAATTTTGTTTTCATGTAAATAAGTCATGAATGATTACTCATATTTTTGTAATTTTATGAGATATTTCATGCTAGTTGCCAAATGATGGTTCCCACATGTGTTAGGTGACTCACATGGGCTGCTAAGAGTTGATCATTGGAGTGTATATACCAATAGTACATACATCTAAAAGCTGTGTATTGTACGAGTACGAATACTGGTGCATACGAGTAGAATTGTTGATGAAACTGAACGAGGATGTAATTGTAAGCATTTTTGTTAAGTAGAAGTATTTTGATAAGTGTATTGAAGTCTTTAAAAAGTGTATAAATACATATTAAAACACTACATGTATATACATTTTAACTGAGTCGTTAAGTCATCGTTAGTCGTTACATGTAAGTGTTGTTTTGAAACCTTTAGGTTAACGATCTTGTTAAATGTTGTTAACCCAATGTTTATAATATTAAATGAGATTTTAAATTATTATATTATCATGTATGAATATCTCTTAATATGATATATATAGATTAAATGTCTTTACAACGATAATCGTTACATATATGTCTCGTTTAAAAATCATTAAGTTAGTTGTCTTGTTTTTACATATGTAGTTCATTGTTAATATACTTAATGATATGTTTACTTATCATAGTATCATGTTAAATATATATATATATATATATATCCATATATTTGTCATCATATAGTTTTTACAAGTTTTAACGTTCGTGAATCACCGGTCAACTTGGGTGGTCAATTGTCTATATGAAACATATTTCAATTAATCAAGTCTTAACAAGTTTGATTGCTTAACATGTTGCAAACATTTAATCATGTAAATATCAATCTCAATTAATATATATAAACATGGAAAAGTTCGGGTCACTACAGTACCTACCCGTTAAATAAATTTCATCCCGAAATTTTAAGCTGTTGAAGGTGTTGACGAATCTTCTGGAAATAGATGCGGGTATTTCTTCTTCATCTGATCTTCATGCTCCCAGGTGAACTCGGGTCCTCTATGAGCATTCCACCGAACCTTAACAATTGGTATCTTGTTTTGCTTAAGTCTTTTAACCTCACGATCCATTATTTCGATGGGTTCTTCGATGAATTGGAGTTTTTCGTTGATTTGGATTTCATCTAACGGAATAGTGAGATCTTCTTTAGCAAAACATTTCTTCAAATTCGAGACGTGGAAAGTGTTATGTACAGCCGCGAGTTGTTGAGGTAACTCAAGTCGGTAAGCTACTGGTCCGACACGATCAATAATCTTGAATGGTCCAATATACCTTGGATTTAATTTCCCTCGTTTACCAAATCGAACAACGCCTTTCCAAGGTGCAACTTTAAGCATGACCATCTCTCCAATTTCAAATTCTATATCTTTTCTTTTAATGTCAGCGTAGCTCTTTTGTCGACTTTGGGCGGTTTTCAACCGTTGTTGAATTTGGATGATCTTCTCGGTAGTTTCTTGTATAATCTCCGGACCCGTAATCTGTCTATCCCCCACTTCACTCCAACAAATCGGAGACCTGCACTTTCTACCATAAAGTGCTTCAAACAGCGCCATCTCAATGCTTGAATGGTAGCTGTTGTTGTAGGAAAATTCTGCTAACGGTAGATGTCGATCCCAACTGTTTCCGAAATCAATAACACATGCTCGTAGCATGTCTTCAAGCATTTGTATCGTCCTTTCGCTCGGCCCATCAGTTTGTGGATGATAGGCAGTACTCATGTCTAGACGAGTTCCTAATGCTTGCTGTAATGTCTGCCAGAATCTTGAAATAAATCTGCCATCCCTATCAGAGCTAATAGAGATTGGTATTCCATGTCTGGAGACGACTTCCTTCAAATACAGTCGTGCTAACTTCTCCATCTTGTCATCTTCTCTTATTGGCAGGAAGTGTGCTGATTTGGTGAGACGATCAACTATTACCCAAATAGTATCAAAACCACTTGCAGTCCTTGGCAATTTAGTGATGAAATCCATGGTAATGTTTTCCCATTTCCATTCCGGAATTTCGAGTTGTTGAAGTAGACCTGATGGTTTCTGATGCTCATCTTTGACCTTAGAACACGTCAAACATTCTCCTACGTATTTAGCAACATCGACTTTCATACCCGGCCACCAAAAATGTTTCTTGAGATCCTTGTACATCTTCCCCGTTCCAGGATGTATTGAGTATCTGGTTTTATGAGCTTCTCTAAGTACCATTTCTCTCATATCTCCAAATTTTGGTACCCAAATCCTTTCAGCCCTATACCGGGTTCTGTCTTCTCGAATATTAAGATGCTTCTCCGATCCTTTGGGTATTTCATCCTTTAAATTTCCCTCTTTTAAAACTCCTTGTTGCGCCTCCTTTATTTGAGTAGTAAGGTTATTATGAATCATTATATTCATAGATTTTACTCGAATGGGTTCTCTGTCCTTCCTGCTCAAGGCATCGGCTACCACATTTGCCTTCCCCGGGTGGTAACGAATCTCAAAGTCGTAATCATTCAACAATTCAATCCACCTACGCTGCCTCATATTCAGTTGTTTCTGATTAAATATGTGTTGAAGACTTTTGTGGTCGGTATATATAATACTTTTGACCCCATATAAGTAGTGCCTCCAAGTCTTTAATGCAAAAACAACCGCGCCTAATTCCAAATCATGCGTCGTATAATTTTGTTCGTGAATCTTTAATTGTCTAGACGCATAAGCAATCACCTTCGTTCATTGCATTAATACACAACCGAGACCTTGCTTTGATGCGTCACAATAAATCACAAAATCATCATTCCCTTCAGGCAATGACAATATAGGTGCTGTAGTTAGCTTTTTCTTCAATAACTGAAACTCTTTCTCTTGTTCATCATTCCATTCAAATTTCTTCCCTTTATGCGTTAATGCAGTCAAGGTTTTTGCTATTCTGGAAAAGTCTTGGATGAACCTTCTGTAGTAACCAGCTAGTCCTAAAAACTGGCGTATGTGTTTCGGAGTTTTTGGGGTTTCCCACTTTTCAACAGTTTCTATCTTTGCCGGATCCACCTTAATACCTTCTTTGTTCACTATGTGACCGAGGAATTGAACTTCTTCCAACCAAAATGCACACTTTGAAAACTTAGCGTACAATTCTTCCTTCCTCAATACTTCTAACACCTTTCTCAAATGTTCACCGTGTTCTTGGTCATTCTTTGAGTAAATAAGTATGTCATCAATGAAAATAATGACAAACTTGTCAAGGTATGGTTCACACACTCGGTTCATAAGGTCCATGAACACAGCTGGTGCATTAGTTAAACCAAACGGCATGACCATAAACTCGTAATGACCGTAACGTGTTCTGAAAGCAGTCTTTGGAATATCATCTTCTTTCACCCGCATTTGATGATACCCGGAACGTAAGTCAATCTTTGAATAAACAGACGAGCCTTGTAGTTGATCAAATAAGTCGTCGATTCTCGGTAGTGGGTAGCGGTTCTTGATGGTAAGTTTGTTCAACTCTCGGTAGTCGATACACAACCTGAATATACCATCTTTCTTCTTGACAAACAAAACAGGAGCTCCCCACGGTGATGTGCTTGGTCGAATGAAACCACGCTCTAAAAGTTCTTGTAATTGGCTTTGCAGTTCTTTCATCTTGCTGGGTGCGAGTCTGTAAGGAGCACGAGCTATTGGTGCAGCTCCTGGTACAAGATCTATTTGAAATTCAACGGATCGATGTGGGGTTAATCCCGGTAATTCTTTCGGAAATACATCGGGAAATTCTTTTGCAATGGGAACATCATTGATGCTCTTTTCTTCAGTTTGTACTTTCTCGACGTGTGCTAGAACAGCATAGCAACCTTTTCTTATTAGTTTTTGTGCCTTCAAATTACTAATAAGATGTAGCTTCGTGTTGCCCTTTTCTCCGTACACCATTAAGGGTTTTCCTTTTTCTCGTATAATGCGAATTGCATTTTTGTAACAAACGATCTCTGCTTTCACTTCTTTCAACCAGTCCATACCGATTATCACATCAAAACTCCCTAACTCTACTGGTATCAAATCAATCTTAAATGTTTCGCTAACCAGTTTAATTTCTCGATTCCGACATATATTATCTGCTGAAATTAATTTACCATTTGCTAATTCGAGTAAAAATTTACTATCCAAAGGCGTCAATGGACAACTTAATTTAGCACAAAAATCTCTACTCATATAGCTTCTATCCGCACCCGAATCAAATAAAATGTAAGCAGATTTATTATCAATAAGAAACGTACCCGTAACAAGCTCCGAGTCTTCCTGTGCCTCTGCCGCATTAATATTGAAAACTCTTCCGCGGCCTTGTCCATTCGTGTTCTCCTGGTTCGGGCAATTTCTTATAATGTGGCCCGGTTTTCCACATTTATAACAAACTACATTGGCATAACTTGCTCCGACACTACTTGCTCCGCCATTACTCGTTCCGACACCATTTGTTCCTTTCGTTCTATTAGTCCCTGGTCCGTAGACCTCACACTTCGCCGCGCTATGACCATTTCTTTTACATTTGTTGCAAAATTTGGTGCAGAACCCCGAGTGATACTTTTCACACCTTTGGCATAGCTGCTTCTAATTGTTGTTGTTGTTGCGGTTATTATTGTTGTTGGGATGATTGTTGTAGTTGCTGTTGTTGTTGTTGTTGTTGTTGTTGTTGTTGTTGTTGTTGTTGTTGGGCCGTTTGTTGTAGTTGCGATTGATGTTGCGATTGTTGGGATAATTATTGCGATTATTGTTGTAATTGCTGTTGTTGTTGTATTGGTGATTCTTATCACCGTTTTCCTCCCACTTTCTTTTGACTTGCTTCACATTGGCCTCTTCAGCAGTCTGTTCTTTAATTCTTTCTTCAATCTGGTTCATTAGTTTGTGAGCCATTCTACATGCCTGTTGTATGGAGGCGGGCTCGTGTGAACTTATATCTTCTTGGATTCTTTCAGGTAATCCTTTCACAAACGCCTCGATCTTCTCTTCCTCATCTTCGAATGCTCCCGGACACAATAGGCACAATTCTGTGAATCGTCTTTCGTACGTGGTAATATCAAATCCTTGGGTTCGTAACCCTCTAAGTTCTGTCTTGAGCTTATTGACCTCGGTTCTGGGACGGTACTTCTCGTTCATCAAGTGCTTGAATGCTGACCACGGTAGTGCGTACGCATCGTCTTGTCCCACTTGCTCTAGATAGGTATTCCACCATGTTAACGCAGAACCTGTGAAGGTATGCGTAGCGTACTTCACTTTGTCCTCTTCAGTACACTTACTTATGGCAAACACCGATTCGACCTTCTCAGTCCACCGTTTCAATCCGATCGGTCCTTCGGTTCCATCAAATTCTAAAGGTTTGCAGGCAGTGAATTCTTTGTAGGTGCATCCTACACGATTTCCTGTATTGCTAGATCCAAGGTTATTGTTGGTATGTAGCGTAGCCTGTACTGCGGCTATGTTTGAAGCTAGAAAAGTACGGAATTCCTCTTCATTCATATTCACGGTGTGTCGAGTAGTCGGTGCCATTTCCTTCAAAATAGTCAAATGGAACAAGTTAATCATACAGAATATTAAGAGTAGTTAATAGTATTTCGTAGCATAATATGAACTCATTTATAAAAGCTTTTTCTTCATATTAGCGTTTTATAAGTTTAAATTCGGGTAGTACCTACTCGTTAAGTTCATACTTAGTAGCTAATATACAATTCAACTACTACAATTCTATATGAAAAACTGATTATAATAATATTTCGCGTTCAAACTTTTACACAATATTTTACAAACTTACAATACTGCTTATTTTACATATAGCATGAAATATAGCACACAATAAATTTGATACAAGATGGTTGTGAAGATAATTCTAGCTAGTACACAAGTCGTTCAGCAAAGGCAATAAAGACACGTAATTCATACATCCAGAAACAAGTCATGCATTCTGGTTTTACTAGGATTACTTCCCATCCTTGGTCTTGTGGAACATAACCGTTATGGCCGTTGATAAGACAGCGTGTTGTAACGTCGTCAAAGGGACGAGGGTTACGTAATGTCCAACAGTCCCGTAACAATCTAAAAACCTCATTTCTTACCCCAATTACCGACTTCGTCACTTGTGGGAACGTTTTGTTTAATAGTTGTAGCCCAATGTTCTTGTTCTCACTTTGGTGAGAAGCGAACATTACTAATCCGTAAGCATAACATGCTTCTTTATGTTGCATGTTAGCCGCTTTTTCTAAATCACGAAGTCCAATATTCGGATATATTGAGTCAAAATAATTTCTTAACCCATTGCGTAAAATAACATTTGGGTTCCCCGCAATATATGTGAAAGGACCCGTCCTAATCCATCCGGACAACGTCCATATCGATTATAAACGATTCACAACAGTTGATTACATCACGAGGTACTTGACCTCTATATAATACATTTTACAAACATTGCATTCGTTTTTGAAAAGACAATCTTTCATTACATTGAAAGTTGACGGCAGGCATACCATTTCATAATATATCTAACTATAATTGACTTAATAATAAACTTGATAAACGCAACGACTCGAATGCAACGTCTTTTAAAATATATCATGAATGACTCCAAGTAATATCTCTAAGATGAGCAAATGCACAGCGGAAGATTTTTTTAACACCTGAGAATAAACATGCTTTAAAGTGTCAACCAAAAGGTTGGTGAGTTCATTAGTTCAACATAAATAATCATTTCATAAATTTAATAGACCACAAGCTTTCATATTTCCATTTCTCATAAACATACATCCCATACATAGAGACAAAAATATCATTCATATGGATTGAACACCTGGTAATCGACATTCACAATATGCATATAAGAATATCCCCATCATTCCGGGATCCTCCTTCGGACATGATATAAATTTCGAAGTACTAAAGCATCCGGTACTTTGGATGGGGCTTGTTGGGCCCGATAGATCTATCTTTAGAGTTCGCGTCAATTAGGGTGTCTGTTCCCTAATTCTTAGATTACCAGACTTAATAAAAAGGGCATATTCGATTTCGATAATTCAACCATAGAATGTAGTTTCGATTACTTGTGTCTATTTCGTAAAACATTTATAAAAGCTGCGCATGTATTCTCAGTCCCAAAAATATATATTGCAAAAGCATTTAAAAGGGGAGCAAATGAAACTCACCATACTGTATTTTGTAGTAAAAATACATATGACTATATTGAATAATGCAGGGTTTGCCTCGGTTTCACGAACCTATATCATTTGTATATATATATATATATATATTAATACACACAATCGTAGTCGAATAAGTTTATATATATAACTTACTAATGTTATTATTATTATTATTTTTTTTTTTATATTAATAATATATTTATATTTCATGTATTCCTTTTATATAATAAAATATTGTGTTATGTTATATGTTTTAAAATATATATATTTATGTATTTCATTTGTTTATCAAAACGGCAGTTCAAATTATATTAAGTTGATATTAGTAAAAATAATGATAATAGCATTAATAATACTAAAAAATCTTATTTGCAACTATAATCATAAATATACGTATGTTAGTAATAATAATGGTATTGAAAACTACAATACTTGTAGTAATATCGATAATTAATAATAATAATCATAATAATAATAATACTTGTACTACTATTAATAATAATAGAAATACTAATAGTACCTAGTGACATTAATTAGTAATAACAAAAGTATTAGTAATATTTTCCTTATCATCTATATTAATCTAATTAATAATAATCTTTAATAATAATACAATCATAATGACAATAATAATAATAATAATAATAATAATAATAATAATAATAATAATAATAATAATAATAATAATAATAATAATTGGGAGTTATACCTCAAAGAAATTCGGACTAAAAAAATGAAATGACACCAGTTAGGATCGAACCCGAGACCTCTCGCTCATCCATAAACACCCACGACCACTCCACCACTTCTCCTTTTACTGATTTAACTCGTATGTTATTATATTTAACCTTAATAATTTTCTTTTTCCTGTTCTTCATCTTCTCCATAAAAAAACTCGACCAGATGATTTTCAAAACCAAAATATCAGATTTTATGGCTTCAATTTCGGCTAGTGAACATTAACAATATCATAAAGTGTGACCTTGAATAATAACAACAATGAAAAAAAAAAAATAAACAGCAAAATTGCTGCTGTCTGCCGTTCGCTATTATTCAAGGAGGAAAAAAATTCGATTTTTAAATACAACGAGTTTTACAAAATTGTTACAACTTAAAATAAGATTCAATTGATCTATCAAAACTTTCCCAATCATTAATTTCAACAGAAATATGAAAACAAACCCGAATTTTTACTAAGAACAATCCTGTTGACTTTTTTTCTCAAAACTTTGACTCGCAAATTGATAATCAATTCGAAAAATTAAGGTTTGAAAATTTACCAAGAGTTTCACTATATGATTCTTAGTAATTCTGCATTTTTAGATTTTTACAAAAAACTCGAATTCATGTTTTGGCTGAAAAGGTAGCGTACAGAGGAGTGGGTTTGGTTTAATAAAATTTTCTATTTGATGTACTGAATATCAGTAGACACTTTAAAGAGGAAATCGATGAATTTAAATCAGTAACAAGATTTAGTCTAAATCTGTTTTGTAAAATGATAAGCTCGACAAGTATCACGAGTAGAATAAAGAAAAATGAAAAGAGAGTCAGAAGGAACAAAATAATACAGATAAAGATAGCGTAAGATCTGCCTTTATATTTATATTTATATTTATATTAATATTTATATTAATATTTATCTTTATAATTAAAATAATATTGTTATTAATAATAAAAATATCTTAATATTATTGTTACACAGAATACTGTATTGAATAAATATCACAACAATAATTCAGTTAATAAATAAATAATAATAATAATAATAATAATAATTTTAGTATTGTCATCATAAATTACTGTTATTACATAATTTTGAAATATTATAAATTTCTGTATTCATAATATTTATAAACTACTTATATTACCATGTCCATTTAAATAATTACATATAGAAGTTATAAGTATACATATATAACTATAAAAATATCGAAATAGCTTTTATTACAACGTATAGTATTTTACATATTTATATATAATGTCAAATACGTATAATAGTTTATTAATAGGTTTAACATTTATATATAATTATTTATATATACATATTCCTTTACAAATAATTGTTCGTGAGTCGAAAGGTAAAGTCGAATGGATAATTAAAGGTACGAACTCATTTTAATGTAAAACGTCAATTTACTTATCTTGTCAATATTCAACATCTGAGTTAACTATATTTCCTAAATTCACTATCGTTTTAAATAATATGAAAACTAAATTGTTACTTATCGAAAGTCATGAGTGAAATATTGTAATGCATGTGTTGAAAATCAAACAAGAGTCTCCACTAATTTTTGTCTAACTCTAGTTAAGTGACACTTTGTTTTTACATGTAAATCACTATACCATTTATTCCGAATATCGTTAAAAAGAACGGTTTCTCAAATCAATGTTGTCCTCGTAACAGAGACCCGTAAACATATCATAATGTATCAGATAATTCAATCATTTGATATTATCTTTTAATTCTGTCGATATTTATTTTAAATATATTTTGAAACAAATACGTTTATGTAAAATATTATACGTCTAATACCTTGTTAATGTTTTCAAGTTACAACATATATACATATACATATTTAATCATATCCGTTCATATAATAGTTCGTGAATCATGGGAGTTTGGTCGGGGTTAAATGAATTTATGAAAATAGTTCACAAGTTTTGAGACGCAACAGTACAGACTTCGCTTATCATGTCGAATTTCATATAAAGATTAAGTTTAAATTTTGGTCGGAAATTCCCGGGTCATCACAGTACCTACCCGTTAAAGAAATTTCGTCCCGAAATTTGAGTGAGGTGGTCATGGCTAACAAAAAATGTTTTCATGACGAATCTGGGTTGATAAATAGAATTTAATCACTATTGATTAATATAGATAAAACAATTCATTTATGTGAAACTTACTAGTGAAGCCGTCATAAAAGAAATTGAGATAGAAATTTAACTTTTGACGTAGTCACGGTGGATTTCCTGAATTTAAGGGATTTATAGAAATCCTTGAAATCTAAAGGATTTGATTCATCGGTGAGTAAGGAAAATTAAGATCTCTAAAATTAAATACGGTGATCCGCCTCGATTACTCTGTCTGATATTTTCATTATAAATTTAACTCTTCCGTTCCATTATGCTCATCATTCCTATACTTTTCTTCTTATTTCATACATCTAAAAGATTGTGAAAATGCTTAATCCAGTTCTAATCCTTGATATTTTCCTAATTATCATTTCTGTCATCCTTCCTTTCAATCTTCCACCAGAAGAATCTGTTTACTTCTAATATTACCTTGGGATGGTGCTATTCTTCATTATACCGTGTTTTTATATTGCTATTCGTATTAATATCCACGGTTTGCAACCTCCGTGTTATTATCGGATTTTATATTTTTTCTTATATTTCGAAATCCCTGCTTCCGTTTTCTATAATCATTGTCATCCACAGTTAGTGCTCTCTCCTATTTTGCTGCAATTTATACTCAAATTTTCTATTTCTTTTGGAGTTTTGTCCCTTCGTTTCTTCTTTTTATGATTGGACATCTCTGGTGATTGTCCAGAATTCATAGATATGGAGTTTTGAATGAATTTAATGTTCTAAACAAGAAAGAACATTATAGCACGATTTGATTTGTCAAATTACCAGAATCACTGAGAATAGAACTATCAAGAATTTATTTTCTTGATATGTTCAGAAGTTAAACAGAATGAAAGAGTTATGTAACATGATACATGATGACGTTAAAATCTGTGAATCATCACGTCCCATTAGAAACTCAGCATGACTTAATGTAATATAATCACGTTGATCAAGTGTCATTATATTATACTAACTCATGCATCAATTCCCAACATTACTTCAATAGCATTCATATTTTAATCTCGAAAGTTTACAGAATATAGAAACTAGCAGTTTCTATATGATGTAACACTGATAGCACGAAGAGATTATTGATTTCAGATAATAATAAAAAAATATCTTCAGAAATATGGAGGATATTTATAATGATAGATACGATGATATCTTGAAATTTTTAATATCGAAGGATGATAAAAACTATTGTCTGCAAGGGTTTAGAGTAAGGAGCAAGATATTCACTAAAGACTTTAGCAGACATTGAATCATTTGGATTCTTTGAAGTCAAACTTATTCTTTGTGATTTGTACACGGCTTTCTTCATAGTTTCGCCTAATCCGCTTTTCGGTACTAAATTTTCTCTTGAATGTTTCCAATATAATGATACACAGGAAGCACGAAGAGGTATATAATTTCGGATGAGAATATTTATGAAAATATCTTCAGAAATATCGAAGATATTGATGATGATATTTTGGAAATTTCTAAGTTCGATGGTTGCTGGAGAAAGATTTTCCGCAAGATTTTAACATGACTTCGGAGCAAGATATTCTCTAAAGATTTCAACGGATCCATAATTACCTGGATTCTTTGAATATAGAGTATGGTCCTTGTATTTGTCCTTGGTCTTCTTCGTGGTTAGCTCAATCCGTTTTCCAGTTCCAACTTTTCTGAGCTTTTTCAATATTCTATTCTTTATCATCAAACTTCCGATGATTAAGGTCGTTTACAGTTGTCTACGGTTTTCTGCTGCTTCATTCAGCTTTTTCAACATTCAGAGTATTTGATTTGTAGACTGAGTGCTTTTCAGGATTTCAGATGAAAGATCATAATTCTAAGAGATAAATGTCATACATATAACTGTTGATGTAGATATGCTGTGAGTTTTCAAAGTACTGATTGCTGATTCCTGGTAATTGTTATGGCAGTTCTCGTTACAAGATGCGGATGAGTATATGATAGGGTTTCAATGGATAAATATAGTGATTTATCGGAGAGGTTTAAGCCAAGGAGCAATGAGGTTGCTGGTAAGTTTACTGCTAATGTGGTGGAATATAAACGGTTCCCCGAGTAACGATGATGAAAGGTAAACTTATATATCAAAGTTATAATAAGACTTATTCGAATGAAAGGTCGATGTACTAGCTGGAGCTGTGACAAAATTTGCTACTTTGAAAAGGGATCGCAAAGTATTTTTGCTAATAAATGTCAAAGGATCTGACGTGACTACGTGTTAAGCTTTTACTCATTTGCTGAGGGTTTCTCAGGTGCAATATACATAAATCTTTCCTTCCGTAGATGAAGTGCGGTTGGTTCATCCTCTTGATTGAGGTGTTTTCATGAATCATGAAAGGTTTGAACGCAGATTGTAATCGTCAAGATACAAATGAGGTTATAGATAAAATCAAGTGGCAAACTTGAAGAATTGTTTAGTTTCATATGTTATAATCAATATTTTAATTCATTTTAATTGTCCAATGTTGGTAGTCCACAGTTGATAGTCCACAGTTAGCAATTCAATAATTCATATACATTTTAATATATAATATTCGAATTAATTAATACGTGTCGTGACCCGTATTTGTCTCAGACTCGATCACAACTCAAAGTATATATATTATTATAGAATCAACCTCAACCCTGTATAGCTAACTCCCTTATTACTGCATATAGAGTGTCTATGGTTATTCCAAATAATATATATAGATGCGTCGATATGATATGTCAAAACCTTGTATACATGTCCCGATATTTAAAGTGCGTAAAATAAATACAGAAATTAAACGACGATAAATTAAATGCGTAAAGTAAATAACAGAAATTAAATGACGATAAATAAAATTGCGAGAATGTAAATTGCGATAATTAAATTGCGATAAATAAAGTGTAATCAGTTAGTTGGGAACAATTAGCTAGGAACAGTTAGCTTGGATTCTTAACAAAATTTCTTATTATTAATTAGTCTGTTTCTAATCAAATTTTATTGTGTCCATTATTTCTTCATTATGCCACTTGTTGAATTCTGATAGGTCAAAATCCAAATATGAAATTGAATAAAAATGGTTATTCTGCGGTAAACAGATACGTATATCTGTGGATGTAACTAGGATAGTAAATGACTGTTGAATCATCTTTGAAGAATGTACAGTGTAACTTATTAACGTGAAATTTAAATATTACTCGGGTATTACCTACCCGTTAAAATATTTTCACAATTAACACTTTGTACGAAAGAATTTTTTTAATTACAATCTTTATGAAAACATATATACATATATATTTTCTTCAGAAGTAATCATGGATTCATTGAGTTAATATGATATTAAACTCATTTGGTTTACAGTTAGAACTAGAATACATAATCTCTAAAACATTAGAGATTACATATACGCCATGTTGAACGAAGATAAATGATGCAGGACGTCATGTAGAACGATGATTATGCTCGGGGTACCGATTGTGATGTTGAGGCGTGTGTTGTTGTGGTTTGTGTTGTTGCTGGTGGTACAGTTGATGTAGTTGATGTTGCTGAAGCTGGTACATTTTGCACTATATTTTCCAAGGCTACAACTCGGGCGCGAAACTCATTGACTTTATTACTCTGGGATGTTTGTCGGTATGAACGAGCGAATGAATAAAGTTTTGAATATGACTTGTGATATAGTCGTGGTGAGGTACTCTGGAAATGGGAGTGAAAATGGTGTTACCAACAGGTTCGCCGGTAAGTGCTTCAGGTTCTTCACCAAGAGTGCAGGTTAGTGAGTGGAAAGGATCGCCTTCTTCTCGTCTCCATTGATTTAGTCGACTACGAAACCATCAGATGAATTGGGAATGGCTGATTGATTGATTCATTCTGATGACATCGCTTTCGGAGCTTAGGTGAATATCCATATCGGAATAGCTGTCGGAATAACTATCGGAATAGCTATCGAAATCTGAGGGATTCGAACTGGTTGAGGGATTCATCTCGTACGATCAGATGAAGGATTTTCGATAAGAAATAGGTTATAGGATGTAGATTGGTACTCTACAATACATAATTTACATATGCATATATAATACTAAAATCCCATAAGTTACGGAGGAATCTACGAAAGTTGTCAGGCAAAGTTACAATAACAGATACGCTAAGATATAAAGTAGCAGATACGCTAAGATATGAATTTTGGTCTTTACACTATTCATGCAGTCAATGCAGTAAAACGTGTCTAGACTAAGAATGATAAGCAGGTAATTTCCTAAGGATGATAAGCAGATGATTTCCGACTAGAAAATGATAAGCAAAACTTTTGACGTGCAGACACGGTCGAAGTCCAGACTTACTAATGCATCCTAACAACTATCAGTTAGACATTCTAATGCAAGACCTGGTTCACTAAGACCACCGCTCTGATACCAACTGAAAGGACCCGTCCTAATCCATCCGGACAACGTCCATATCGATTATAAACGATTCACAACAGTTGATTACATCGCGAGGTACTTGACCTCTATATAATACATTTTACAAACATTGCATTCATTTTTGAAAAGACAATCTTTCATTACATCGAAAGTTGACGGCAGGCATACCATTTCATAATACATCTAACTATAATTGACTTAATAATAAACTTGATGAACGCAACGACTCGAATGCAACGTCTTTTAAAATATATCATGAATGACTCCAAGTAATATCTCTAAGATGAGCAAATGCACAGCGGAAGATTTCTTTTAACACCTGAGAATAAACATGCTTTAAAGTGTCAACCAAAAGGTTGGTGAGTTCATTAGTTCAACATAAATAATCATTTCATAAATTTAATAGACCACAAGCTTTCATATTTCCATTTCTCATAAACATACGTCCCATACATAGAGACAAAAATATAATTCATATGGATTGAACACCTGGTAACCGACATTCACAATATGCATATAAGAATATCCCCATCATTCCGGGATCCTCCTTCGGACATGATATAAATTTCGAAGTACTAAAGCATCCGGTACTTTGGATGGGGCTTGTTGGGCCCGATAGATCTATCTTTAGAGTTCGCGTCAATTAGGGTGTCTGTTCCCTAATTCTTAGATTACCAGACTTAATAAAAAGGGCATATTCGATTTCGATAATTCAACCATAGAATGTAGTTTCGATTACTTGTGTCTATTTCGTAAAACAGTTATAAAAGCTGCGCATGTATTCTCAGTCCCAAAAATATATATTGCAAAAGCATTTAAAAGGGGAGCAAATGAAACTCGCCATACTGTATTTTGTAGTAAAAATACATATGACTATATTGAATAATGCAGGGTTGGCCTCGGATTCACGAACCTATATCATTTATATATATATATTAATACACATAATCGTAGTCGAATAAGTTTATATATATAACTTACTAATGTTATTATTATTATTATTATTATTTTTTTTTTATATTAATAATATATTTATATTTCATGTATTCCTTTTATATAATAAAATATTGTGTTATGTTATATGTTTTAAAATATATATATTTATGTATTTCATTTGTTTATCAAAACGGTAGTTCAAATTATATTAAGTTGATATTAGTAAAAATAATGATAATAGCATTAATAATACTAAAAATCTTATTTGCAACTATAATCATAAATATACGTATGTTAGTAATAATAATGGTATTGAAAACTACAATACTTGTAGTAATATCGATAATTAATAATAATAATCATAATAATAATAATACTTGTACTACTATTAATAATAATAGAAATACTAATAGTACCTAGTGACATTAATTAGTAATAACAAAAGTATTAGTAATATTTTCCTTATCATCTATATTAATCTAATTAATAATAATCTTTAATAATAATACAATCATAATGACAATAATAATAATAATAATAATAATAATAATAATAATAATAATAATAATAATAATAATAATAATAATAATAATAATAATAATAATAATAATAATAATTATAATAATTGGGAGTTATACCTTAAAGAAATTCGGACTAAAAAAATGAAATGACACCAGTTAGGATCGAACCCGAGACCTCTCGCTCATCCATAAACACCCACGACCACTCCACCACTTCTCCTTTTACTGATTTAACTCGTATGTTATTATATTTAATCGTAATAATTTTCTTTTTCCTGTTCTTCATCTTCTCCATAAAAAAACTCGACCAGATGATTTTCAAAACCAAAATATCAGATTTTATGGCTTCAATTTCGGCTAGTGAACATTAACAATATCATAAAGTGTGACCTTGAATAATAATAACAATGAATAAAAAAAAATAAACAGCAAAATTGCTGCTGTCTGCCGTTCGCTATTATTCAAGGAGGAAAAAAAAATTCGATTTTTAAATACAACGAGTTTTACAAAATTGTTACAACTTAAAATAAGATTCAATTGATCTATCAAAACTTCCCCAATCATTAATTTCAACAGAAATATGAAAACAAACCCGAATTTTTACTAAGAACAATCCTGTTGACTTTTTTTTTCTCAAAACTTTGACTCGCAAATTGATAATCAATTCGAAAAATTAAGGTTTGAAAATTTACCAAGAGTTTCACTATATGATTCTTAGTAATTCTGCATTTTTAGATTTTTATAAAAAACTCGAATTCATGTTTTGGCTGAAAAGGTAGCGTACAGAGGAGTGGGTTTGGTTTAATAAAATTTTCTATTTGATGTACTGAATATCAGTAGACACTTTAAAGAGGAAATCGATGAATTTAAATCAGTAACAAGATTTAGTCTAAATCTGTTTTGTAAAATGATAAGCTCGACAAGTATCACGAGTAGAATAAAGAAAAATGAAAAGAGAGTCAGAAGGAACAAAAATATACAGATAAAGATAGCGTAAGATCTGCCTTTATATTTATATTTATATTTATATTAATATTTATATTAATATTTATCTTTATAATTAAAATAATATTGTTATTAATAATAAAAATATCTTAATATTATTGTTACACAGAATACTGTATTGAATAAATATCACAACAATAATTCAGTTAATAAATAATAATAATAATAATAATAATAATAATAATAATAATAATAATAATTTTAGTATTGTCATCATAAATTACTGTTATTACATAATTTTGAAATATTATAAATTTCTGTATTCATAATATTTATAAACTACTTATATTACCATGTCCATTTAAATAATTACATATAGAAGTTATAAGTATACATATATAACTATAAAAATATCGAAATAGCTTTTATTACAACGTATAGTATTTTACATATTTATATATTACGTCAAATACGTATAATAGTTTATTAATAGGTTTAACATTTATATATAATTATTTATATATACATATTCCTTTACAAATAATTGTTCGTGAGTCGAAAGGTAAAGTCCAATGGATAATTAAAGGTACGAACTCATTTTAATGTAAAACGTCAATTTACTTATCTTGTCAATATTCAACATCTGAGTTAACTATATTTCCTAAATTCACTATCGCTTTAAATAATATGAAAACTAAATTGTTACTTATCGAAAGTCATGAGTGAAATATTGTAATGCATGTGTTGAAAATCAAACAAGAGTCTCCACTAATTTTTGTCTAACTCTAGTTAAGTGACACTTTGTTTTTACATGTAAATCACTATACCATTTATTCCGAATATCGTTAAAAAGAACGGTTTCTCAAATCAATGTTGTCCTCGTAACAGAGACCCGTAAACATATCATAATGTATCAGATAATTCAATCATTTGATATTATCTTTTAATTCTGTCGATATTTATTTTAAATATATTTTGAAACAAATACGTTTATGTAAAATATTATACGTCTAATACCTTGTTAATGTTTTCAAGTTACAACATATATACATATACATATTTAATCATATCCGTTCATATAATAGTTCGTGAATCATGGGAGTTTGGTCGGGGTTAAATGAATTTATGAAAATAGTTCACAAGTTTTGAGACGCAACAGTACAGACTTCGCTTATCATGTCGAATTTCATATAAAGATTAAGTTTAAATTTTGGTCGGAAATTCCCGGGTCATCACAATATGCGTCAAAGTAAACACATCATAACTTATGGATTTCCCAATGTGATATCCCCCATCTTTCGAACGAAAGCCTTTTATAAACCAAGGCATTCTTGGAACGTTCTTCGAATGTCTTACAAACTGATCTCGCCTTAAATAGTTGTGCCGAAGAATTCTGACCGACTCTAGACAAGATTTCATCAATCATGTCTCCGGGTAGGTCTCTTAAAATATTGGGTTGTCTATCCATTTTGTGTTTTTATACTGTAAAATAGACAAGAGTTAGATTCATAAGAAAAAAATACATATTAATACAAGCAATTTTTTTTACATATATCATAAAGCATAAGCACACTATATTACATATATTACACCACACGAATACAACTATCTTATTCCGACTCGCTTGTTTCTTCTTCTTCTTCTTCGGTTTTAGTTCGTTTTGCCAAGTTTCTAGGGATATATGATGTTCCCCTAATACGAGCCGTCATTTTCCACATTGGTTTAGAAAAACCTGGTGGTTTAGAGGTTCCCGGGTCATTGTTACAACTTAAGGACTTTGGGGGTTGACGATACATATAAAGTTCATCGGGGTTGGAATTAGATTTCTCTATTTTTATGCCCTTTCCCTTATTATTTTCTTTTGCCTTTTTAAATTCAGTTGGGGTAATTTCTATGACATCATCGGAATTCTCGTCGGAATCCGATTCATCGGAGAATTGGTAATCCTCCCAATATTTTGCTTCCTTGGCGGAAACACCATTGACCATAATTAACCTTGGTCAGTTGGTTGAGGATTTTCTTTTACTTAACCGTTTTATTATTTCCCCCACCGGTTCTATTTCTTCATCCGGTTCCGATTCTTTTTCCGGTTCCGATTCTTCTTCCGGTTCCGACTCTTCTTCCGGTTCCTCTTCGGGAACTTGTGAATCAGTCCACGAATTATTCCAATTTATATTTGACTCTTCATTATTATTAGGTGAGTCAATGGGACTTGTTCTAGAGGTAGACATCTATCACATAATATCAAACGCGTTAAGAGATTAATATATCACATAATATTCACATGTTAAAAATATATAGTTTCCAACAAAATTTGTTAAGCAATCATTTTTCAAGTAAACACGGTCGAAGTCCAGACTCACTAATGCATCCTAAAAAACTCGATAAGACACACTAATGCAAAATTCTAGTTCTCTAAGATCAACGCTAGGATACCAACTGAAATGTCCCGTTCTTATTGATTAAAAATGTTCCATATTAATTGATTTCGTTGCGAGGTTTTGACCTCTATATGAGACGTTTTTCAAAGACTGCATTCATTTTAAAACAAACCATAACCTTTATTTCATCAATAAAGGTTTAAAAAGCTTTACGTAGATTATCAAATAATGATAATCTAAAATATCCTGTTTACACACGACCATTACATAATGGTTTACAATACAAATATGTTACAACAAAATAAGTTTCTTGAATGCAGTTTTTACACAATATCATACAAGCATGGACTCCAAATCTCGTCCTTATTTAAGTATGCGACAGCGGAAGCTCTTAATAATCACCTGAGAATAAACATGCTTAAAACGTCAACAAAAATGTTGTTAAGTTATAGGTTTAACCTATATATATCAAATCATAATAATAGACCACAAGATTTCATATTTCAATACACATCCCATACATAGAGATAAAAATCATTCATATGGTGAACACCTGGTAACCAACATTAACAAGATGCATATATAAGAATATCCCCATCATTCCGGGACACCCTTCGGATATGATATAAATTTCGAAGTACTAAAGCATCCGGTACTTTGGATGGGGTTTGTTAGGCCCAATAGATCTATCTTTAGGATTCGGGTCAATTAGGGTGTCTGTTCCCTAATTCTTAGATTACCAGACTTAATAAAAAGGGGCATATTCGATTTCGATAATTCAACCATAGAATGTAGTTTCACGTACTTGTGTCTATTTTGTAAATCATTTATAAAACCTGCATGTATTCTCATCCCAAAAATATTAGATTTTAAAAGTGGGACTATAACTCACTTTCACAGATTTTTACTTCGTCGGGAAGTAAGACTTGGCCACTGGTTGATTCACGAACCTATAACAATATATACATATATATCAAAGTATGTTCAAAATATATTTACAACACTTTTAATATATTTTGATGTTTTAAGTTTATTAAGTCAGCTGTCCTCGTTAGTAACTTACAACTAGTTGTCCACAGTTAGATGTACAGAAATAAATCGATAAATATTATCTTGAATCAATCCACGACCCAGTGTATACGTATCTCAGTATTGATCACAACTCAAACTATATATATTTTGGAATCAACCTCAACCCTGTATAGCTAACTCCAACATTCACATATAGAGTGTTTATGGTTGTTCCGAAATATATATAGATGTGTCGACATGATAGGTCGAAACATTGTATACGTGTCTATGGTATCTCAAGATTACATAATATACAATACAAGTTGATTAAGTTATGATTGGAATAGATTTGTTATCAATTTTCACGTAGCTAAAATGAGAAAAATTATCCAATCTTGTTTTACCCATAACTTCTTCATTTTAAATCCGTTTTGAGTGAATCAAATTGCTATGGTTTCATATTGAACTCTATTTTATGAATCTAAAAAGAAAAAGTATAGGTTTATAGTCGTAAAAATAAGTTACAAGTCATTTTTGTAAAGGTAGTCATTTCAGTCGAAAGAACGACGTTTAGATGATCATTTTAGAAAACATACTTCCACTTTGAGTTTAACTATAATTTTTGGATATAGTTTCATGTTCATAATAAAAATCATTTTCTCAGAATAACAACTTTAAAATCAAAGTTTATCATAGTTTTTAATTAACTAACCCAAAACAGCCCGCGGTGTTACTACGACGGCGTAAATCCGGTTTTACGGTGTTTTTCGAGTTTCCAGGTTTTAAATCATTAAGTTAGCATATCATATAGATATAGAACATGTGTTTAGTTGATTTTAAAAGTCAAGTTAGAAGGATTAACATTTGTTTGCGAACAAGTTTAGAATTAACTAAACTATGTTCTAGTGATTACAAGTTTAAACCTTCGAATAAGATAGCTTTATATGTATGAATCGAATGATGTTATGAACATCATTACTACCTTAAGTTCCTTGGATAAACCTACTGGAAAAGAGAAAAATGGATCTAGCTTCAACGGATCCTTGGATGGCTCGAAGTTCTTGAAGCAGAATCATGACACGAAAACAAGTTCAAGTAAGATCATCACTTGAAATAAGATTGTTATAGTTATAGAAATTGAACCAAAGTTTGAATATGATTATTACCTTGTATTAGAATGATAACCTACTGTAAGAAACAAAGATTTCTTGAGGTTGGATGATCACCTTACAAGATTGGAAGTGAGCTAGCAAACTTGAAAGTATTCTTGATTTTATGTAACTAGAACTTGTAGAATTTATGAAGAACACTTAGAACTTGAAGATAGAACTTGAGAGAGATCAATTAGATGAAGAAAATTGAAGAATGAAAGTATTTGTAGGTGTTTTTGGTCATTGGTGTATGGATTAGATATAAAGGATATGTAATTTTGTTTTCATGTAAATAAGTCATGAATGATTACTCATATTTTTGTAATTTTATGAGATATTTCATGCTAGTTGCCAAATGATGGTTCCCACATGTGTTAGGTGACTCACATGGGCTGCTAAGAGTTGATCATTGGAGTGTATATACCAATAGTATATACATCTAAAAGCTGTGTATTGTACGAGTACGAATACGGGTGCATACGAGTAGAATTGTTGATGAAACTGAACGAGGATGTAATTGTAAGCATTTTTGTTAAGTAGAAGTATTTTGATAAGTGTATTAAATTCTTTCAAAAGTGTATAAATACATATTAAACCACTACATGTATATACATTTTAACTGAGTCGTTAAGTCATCGTTAGTCGTTACATGTAAGTGTTGTTTTGAAACCTTTAGGTTAACGATCTTGTTAAATGTTTTTAACCCAATGTTTATAATATCAAATGAGATTTTAAATTATTATATTATCATGATATTATCATGTATGAATATCTCTTAATATGATATATATAGATTAAATGTCTTTACAACGATAATCGTTACATATATGTCTCGTTTAAAAATCATTAAGTTAGTAGTCTTGTTTTTACATATGTAGTTCATTGTTAATATACTTAATGATATGTTTACTTATCATAGTATCATGTTAACTATATATATATCCATATATATGTCATCATATAGTTTTTACAAGTTTTAACGTTCGTGAATCACCGGTCAACTTGGGTGGTCAATTGTCTATATGAAACATATTTCAATTAATCAAGTCTTAACAAGTTTGAATGCTTAACATGTTGCAAACATTTAATCATGTAAATATCAATCTCAATTAATATATATAAACATGGAAAAGTTCGGGTCACTACATTGGAATTGCCCAAAAATCACCTATTTTCGCACCTTAGAACTATGAAAAACGGCTGCAAAAAGATATATCTAACAATGACCTAAAATTTGTATTTAATACATAAATCCCGTCTAACTCCTTTTTTCGCAATCGCAACTTTATTATACTTGTCAAGTTCGTGATCGTGAGCCTCTTATAACTGGGGTTTGATATCGGCTAAAAAGTCACGTTTTTACCTTCGATATTGAGCTCTAAAACCATTAAGTTCCAAACTTTGTCGTCAAAATAATCGCGTTTTTAGTTAATTTTATAGATTAATTAATTACAAAGATTATGTAAAAAGAATTAAGAGAATCAGAGCTAAAACGAAGATTCTAGAGCGAAAACGGTGAAAGAAGAGAAACCAAGCTACGATCAAGGAATTCAAGTTACGATCCAGTGAAAACAGCAAATCAGGGCAGGCCATATGGCCTGCCATACGGCCTGCCAGTGTGAAAAGTGGTCTGCCATACGGCCTGGGCAAACGGACATGCAATCCGGCTTGCCAACCCATACGGCCCCCTCATACGGCTTGCCATACAGCTTACCAGCCGTATGCAGGCCAATTCCAAGTCTATTTAAAGGGCTTTTTGTCATCCATTTTAGACACACCTCTTTACACTCTCTCACTAGAATATACTTTCTCAAACTAGAGCTTTCAAGGCCTTCTCACCTCCGAGCGGGAAATTAAGTACCCGGAGATGAACACCGAAGATTGTACTAGGAGCGGTCTAGAGGATGTCAGCACTTGTAATGGTCCAGATCTTGTCTGTAAACGGTGAACGCTTTCCTTAATTTAATAAAGTTATCTTTTTTACTTTAAGTTGCTTTCACCTTGCATGCTTATCTATCCGTTGCAAATGTTTATTACATGTTGAATATCTTATCTGAAACTTATGCTATTGTTATGCTGAAACCTTGACGGTTTAGAAGTCTAATTTACGGATCACCCTTTTCACTTATTCACGTGGCTATAACCTAGTATTAAGACCCGATCAACCCTAGGATACAAGGTAAGTAGTTATGTGTGCTTAATGTCACAATATGGACATAGTACCTACGTACGGTTAATCATTTATCTGTCAAAGAAGAGCTGCCCATTTACGTTGTGATTAGAATAGGCAATATAGAGTTCATTAAACACTGGCTTACATAAAAGCATGATTCGCGTCAGAAGCAACATTCTTGAGATGTTGTAAGGTGATCCGGGGTTGAGTAAGTGATTGCAAAGGAGAGACCTCTAATCCAATTAGTAGTACCTTAGAATATCTAAGATTTCACATTTGTTAATGTTAAGGCATAGCTTAGTATTAAGTGGTGGAACCTTACTATAGTTAAACTAACTAGGATTAAGAAAAAGCTGAGACTTTCCTTTAGGGATATACCACTTTATTTATGTATCTAGGATTCTATCCATAAGGTCGTTTAAACCTTCTAAGGTTAACGTTGGGAGTATGGATATCCGTCTTAGCCAGAATCTTCAAAGCCTAAACTCTTTGTGACAAATCGATTAGGTTCATAACCCAGTTGATTGAGGTTTGGTATTTATTCTAGGAAGTTGAACTCTTGAATAGTTCCCTATCAGTATTCTATTCTTCATACCTATGCCTTTTATCTTTATAGTTTGTATTACCTTTAGTTAATCTTAATCTATCACCACTTGTCACTAGGGTTAACTATTAGGGCACTTTTATCCCACATTACTGAGCAAACATAAAAAAATACGAACATGAGTTATACTTACCAATTACTCGTTAAAAGGAAGACAAGTAGGTTAATTATAGCTAGGAAACCCAGCTAAATATAAATAATAAAACCATTACTCCCTTTTGGTAACTGATTCTGAAATTTTGCGACCTAACAACACCGCACAAATAAAACCGTCTGTTTTGGCCATATCAGGAGAGGGTAAGTTTTTGGCGCCGCTGCCAGGGACTCGAATTTTCTGTTTGTTGAGGTAATTGTGATTCTGTCAAGATATATGAGATTCTGAGTGGTGTCTAAGAAAGACAATTATACACGAACTTGGTTGTTGGATTTTCTGAACAGTCTCCAATTATATTGGAACCAAAAAGGATCCTGCCTCTCCGTTGTCAGCCTGGCCACTTGTTTCAAAGATAAATTGATAAGAAACACACATGCTTAACAAATAGAAAGTTTGTCGGTATAGGATTTAAAGTCACCATTATAGTAAACCCTTTTTTAAAACTATAATAACAAAATATTAATTATGGTATTAATTTCTATAGATTCCAGTTCAAACTTAACCGATTACGAAGAAAGTGCGAAAGGCAGTTGCTCTCCCACAACTTCGGAAACCGAAGAAGTTTTTCTTTATAAATATAAAAATAAAACGAATCTAAACCCTAATGAGTCTCATCAAGAACTAGTTCTTGATCCTTGTAGTCCAAGAAGCCGGATAACTTCATCCGACTTAGAGATTTCATTGCTTTTGGATAAGTATTACTCAAATGAACCAGGATTCGACCCTCTTCACAATCCAAAAGGGAGGCTTAGTCTTAATGAACTCCTCATTATGGAAGATGAAATACGTGAAGAATACCCAACTATTTTCAAATATCCGGACTTGTTTGAATATACTCCAAAAGAGAAACGACACGTTGATAACTCAAATCCTCCATTTACTGGAAATCTGTTAAATCCTAGCAGAAGGTTAGACGTCTATAGAGAATTCGTTAGGCACCTCTATTCCCCGGATTTCCTATTTTCAAAGTTTCAAATTGATGTGTGCGAGGTGTAGTACAAAATAGTATTTTTAATATGAAATACGGCGTAATATGATACAGGTTTTATTT
Source organism: Rutidosis leptorrhynchoides (assembly GCF_046630445.1). Classification (NCBI taxonomy): domain Eukaryota; kingdom Viridiplantae; phylum Streptophyta; class Magnoliopsida; order Asterales; family Asteraceae; genus Rutidosis; species Rutidosis leptorrhynchoides. The sequence goes on from NC_092337.1 coordinate 149,909,734, forward strand.
ATTTATATAGATGGAATATACCTAAACCTTGCTACAACACTTATAGGCAGTGTACCTAATCGTAGAGTAGTGTAGTTTTTAGTAAGTCCGGTTCGTTCCACAGGGAGCTAGCTGAGTTTAACACTATATTTTTAACAACTATATTTATATAAAATATATATAATTATATATAGTAATATTATTATAAAAGGGGGTTTTTACCGTTTAATGACTGGTTTTTCGATTTTATATTTTAAGCGTAAAGATAAATGATGATAATATAAATGACAGAATTTAAATTGCGATAAAGTAAATTGCAGTAATTAAAATGACAGTAAATAAAGGTACGATGAAATATGAAATAAAAGAATTATGCTTATTTAAACTTCCGTAATCATGATGTTTGACGTTTTGATTTTAATTAATTGTTGCCCGGGTTAATTGTCCTTTGTCCTAGTTTATTTGATACCTATATGGTTTTTATCCATAATAGTCCATCGGTCATAATTATAAAATGCTCGTTAAATTAACCTTATTCCCGAAGTCAAATATTCCAACTAATTAGGGATTCGAACTGCAACAAGGTTTTAATACTTTGTTAATAATTACACCAGGTTATCGACTGTGTGTAATCCAAGGTTTTAATACTTTGTTAACAATTACACCAATTATCCTTGTATGTAATCCACCCTTGTTTTAATTGATCCATGATACATTAATTTATTCACTTGGCTATAATGAATAATCAATTACCCAATCCAATTGATTAATTAATTGATTATAAACGATGTCGTATAAACGTCACTAAATAGGACATTCGTAATCATTTTAATAATTATTAGATTAACTAATTTGAAGATAGGTTCAACCGGTTCCAATGAGTTGTCGCTCAATTAGACAATACCTCCATCTATTAATAGTCGTAGTCCAATGTTCACAAGTGTCGGTCTTTTGTCCAAACCCGAATTATGGTACAAAATTCAATAACCCATATATTTAGCCCAACATCACGATTACTTCGGCTCAAATAAGCATAATAATAACTTAGTTATGAGACATTAATTTAAAAAGGAAGAATATAGCTTACAGTGGTGATTAATCGCTTAGCGTTACACGGACAGAGTCCCGTCTTACAAAACCTTAAAACATTTCTTACATTAACCCAATTATTATTAAACTTAATTTAAACTTTAAATTATAAATATAAATATATATAATTCTTTACAGAGGAAGAAAGAAAATTGAGGTGTACATAATTCGCTGAAAACGTCGCCTTTTATAGCACTTGGCCAGGTTCTGACCTCCATGCGATCGCATGGATTTTGTGCCTCCTGGCCATGCGATCGCATGGCCCTCTGATCCAGCTCATATGCTTTTGTTTTCTAGTTTGCCGATGTTTTATTTAAATATATATAATATATATATAATTTATATTAATTATATATATATATATATATTATATTATATTCTTGTGCATAGTTGACTTGTAATTTTAGGTCCGTTACGTCGCGCGTTGATAGTTGGCTCAGGTCCCGATTTCGGATTTTCGAACGTCCTTTTGTACGCGGAGATATCTTGTACTTTGCGTTCCACGGCTCGTACTCTTGTCATTTTTAGACGTTTCTTATCAATAAATGGAACCACTTGGATTGTATCTTGTACATTTGAGCTTTTTCGACATTTGCGTCTTCAAATCGTCGTTTTCTTCTTTTGTCTTCACACTTATTTATTTAAACGATTACAACATAAAAATAGAACAATAGTAACTAAATCTTTACATATTGGAAGGATATTGATACTAAATATATGTTCATTTGGAGCACTATCAAATATCCCCACACTTGAACGTTGCTTGTCCTCAAGCAATACAGAACTTGAAATAAAATCACACTTCACTCGAATCACTTTTTTTTTATTCTCACACTTTATACATTAGTGATTTTAATACGACGGTATAAACAATGATAGTAACGATGTGGTTTACAGTCCCACATGACTATGAAAATTTAGATCCTTTAAGGAAATTGGATCTTTATGAAAACATTTGATCTTTTGAAAATTCATTCTAGATATTACCCTAGATAAGTTTTCCGGAATAACCCTTCACCGGTGTCTGCAAAATATTTTTTTGGGTTTTGTGGGTTTCATATTTTCAAATTTTAGCTCAAAACTTATGGTTTTGTGTCACCCACTTGCTAATCCTTGTATTTGGAAAGCACACGTCCAGTATACTTGCTCCGTATATTACCTTTCGGTAAACTACCGTCCGGTTGTAAAGGAAAGCGATGAACAAGAAACTGTTAAGGAAATGTCTAATGACATGCAGTTAATCATGGTCCACAACGTGTCGGATGCAATTACTATCCTTTGTAGGAGCAATAGTAAAGATCACCCTATAGTTTTTCGGTCTGGCACAAGGTCCTGTCTTTGACCATGCTATGCAACCACTGTTCTTACGGTTGACACCCGATTTGGTTCTGGTGACCTAATGAATTCCGGTAAATTCTCAGGATTTTACGTTCAATGGTAATGAACGCATTGAAAATAGGTTTCAGAAAACAAATCGGTTTTAATTTTGATCAAAATATTTTCTCGTTCAACCTCGAGTTTAGATATCATTGAATTCCATGAGTTTGTAATTCTCAATCTTTAAAGTCAATCTCAAGGATTGAGTAATATCAGTCTTAAAAGCTGATTTTTAATCTTTAAGGAGATTATCCTTTCTGGGGGTCTGATTCATTAGTCTTATCAAGCTAATTTGCACGGTGTCCTCCCCATTTTACGAGACATATCCTCTCATGGTTAGGATAAGTCTGACCACTTGGCGACCCTGTTTGATACTGAGGTCCGTGGATTTCCTGCTAATTTTAGAGATGACTTTTCTAGATTTTTCGTCAACCTACAGCTGGTCTGGACGACAACTTCCTGACCTAAATCAAGAAGCGCATGTCTTTTTCGGAAGACTTTACTTCCTTTTAATGATGGAATTGATTCATCGTGTAGATCCATCTATTCTTTCAAAGGTATTACAATAAATCGGGTAAAACTGATTAGTTTAGTCCAGAGCAAAAGTACCTCAATAATCTGTACCAAATATGTGATATGTGTTTTAAAGAAATTAGTAAATTCTTCCCACACTTAGCTTTTATTTATTCTTTTCTTTGCCTTTTTATTATCTTCTATTCCATTTTAAATGAATTCAAGCGTTTTAGGTTGTTTCTCCATTTATGTTCTCTCTGAGGTAACAATAATTTCGGCATTAACACCTAGTTTTATTGTTCATAAATATGTATAAACATGATTTTGAATTCATTTAGTTGAAAATTTTTCAAATTTTCACAAAATTTGGCAATTAAACTAAGTGTAAACCCGAGAGAATTTATAACCCTTCCCCACACTTGAGATCATGCAATGCCCTCATTTGCATGAAATCAGACTATAATTATAAATTCATGAGGGTGATTAGTGTAGAAAAGTGATTAAAAATACCGAGTTTGCAAACATATTGTTTTATATCACATTTTATATTTTACGTCTTGTCGTTAAAATTAGTATCTTTTGCTGAACTTAATGTCAGTCTTTGAAAGTGCGATGTTTTACCCTGTTTTGTACATAAGATAAACTAAAAACATACATAATATTTTTATTATTATTATTATTATTTTTTATAAAATCTTTATTTATTAAAACAATTTAAATGAATAATTTTTTAAAATTTTGTTTCCTTTTACTTTAGGTAGTTTCGGTATGTTTACCTAGTCCGTCCCTCGACAAAATTTAAAATTTGTCGTTAAAGCGATTGTTTTAAAAGCAAAGATTTTTGGGTTTTTTAATTTTTTTTGTTATACTTTAGATCAATAAAATTAAAAATAATGATAACAAAATTTTTCGCCCCGCCCTCGGGTAAAGCAATTTCGGTTCCATGACCTAGTCTTCAAATTACGATGAATTTTAGGAATCATTTTTTAAACTTAATGAAATAAAGTAAATTTTGTTTTTAAATTCACACAAAACTTAAATTTAGAAATGCATATTAATTTTATACAAAACCTACAAAACAAAAATTCAGAATGGGGGAGAAAACTAGTTCTTTAGTATCTGCTAGTGGAAAAGACCAATCGGATTCCATTCTCGAAACTACACGAGAACAGAACAACTAACTCTAGACAGTATTTTCTTTTTTAGAACATTTAAATCTCCCACACTTAGGTAGCTGTGGTGTCGAATTTGTGATTAACTTCATTGTCAATTTCTTTTGGACCATAATCAACTTGCATATATGTGACTTTTGCTTTAAGCCATTGGTTGGATTCCTGTGTAATATTCACAAATTCAACCAGTTTTGCCTTTTCTTTAGGTGATAGATTGGATACTAACTGGTTACATAACATAAAGTTCCCCTTGGTTCTAACATCGCGAATCTGTTTAATAAGTTTCTTCATTGAACTGTTAATAACGGGATCATTTAATTTCGTATCAACAACGGGGTTCTTTGTTATCAAGTCATCATTAGGTGTCACTTCATCTTCCTCACACTTAGGCGTTTTATTATTTTTAAGCACTACCGTTGGAGTTGGTAAAACAACATGGTTCTTACTAATCATTTTTGTTGGTTTAACGATTTTGGTTGGTGGAGATTTAGCCTTTCGACTCACAAAGGTGATTGATTTTTCATCATTACTAAGTGTCATTCTACCCTCTCTTACATCAAATAACGCCCCGGTGGACGCTAAGAATGGTCGACCTAAAATTAGAGGAATGTTTGAGTCCTCTTCTATGTCAATGACAATAAATTCGACTAGAAAGGTTAAATTGCCTACTTGAACGGTAGGTTGTCAGCAATTCCAACTGGGTGCCTAATGGTTTGATCAAGCAGTCGAACACTCATTTCCGTTGGACTTAACTCACCTACTCCTAATCTCTTATATAATGAAAGAGGCATAACACTCACACTCGCACCTAAATCTGCTAGTGCATCATACATGACACAATCACTAAGTAGACAAGGAACAATAAATTCACCCAGATCACATAACCTGGGTGGAGGTTTTGGTGGAACTGTCTTCACCGGATTTACTTCTACTATTTTTGTTTCTTGCACTTTCTTATTCTTCTTCTTCTTCTTTCCAAAGGTATCACAAACTTTATTACCTATCACTTGCTTATACTCAACTCCTTTTCTTGGAAACGGGATGGGTGGTCTGTAGGGTGCCACCACTAGCTTTACATACTCAGGTGGTGGTGGTGGTGTTGTAACTTCTTCATTGTTACTCACATCGAAAACCTTCCCATCTTCTGATGATGGTTTTTCAGAATTTGTTGAAACCATATTAACATTCTCATTCCGAGGATTAATTTCAGTATCAATCAGTACCTTTCCTTGTTCCCTCTCACTCATCATGCTAGCAAGAGTACCTACGTATTTTTCTAGATTCAAAATGGAAGCTTGTTGAGTTCTTAATGACTGATCAAACCTCTCATTCGTTTGGGTTTGAGATGTAATAAATTATGTTTGAGATTCCATTAGCTTTGCCATCATTTCTTCCAGATTTGGCTTTTTCTCTTCGGTTTGTTGTGGTGGTTTATACAAGCCAGGTCTTTGTTGATTGAAAGTGTTGTTTTGAGTTGGTTGGTTATTCGGACCTTGTTAGTTATACGATTTATTGTTGGGTCCATTTGGATTATAAAGAATGTTTTGATTTCGATTAAAGTTTGGCCTTGGCGGTTGATAATTATTTTGATAATTATTTCTCGGCCTTTGGTTCATGTAGGAAACATTCTCACGTTGTTCCATCGTTTGCTCAATGTGACAATCTTTCGTTAAGTGTGGTCCATCGCATTGCTCACAACTGATTCGTATTGCGTGAATATCTTTAGTCATCTTTTCCATTCGTCTCTCGAAAGCATCTATTTTTGCGGAAACGGAATCAAAGTCATGGCTAGAATCGGCTCTAGCCGCTTTAGATGAACGAAATATATCTTTTTCTTGATGCCACTCATGAGAGTGGGAGGCTGTGTTATCAATAATTTTTTAAGCTTCAGTTGCGGTTTTCTTCATAATGGAACCACCAGCTGCTGTGTCGATGTCTTTTCGTCTAGCAACGTCGACATCTTGGTAGAATATTTGTACTATTTGATAAGTGTCTAAACCGTGTTGAGGACATCCTCTCAACAACTTTCCGAATCTTGTCCACGCCTCATATAATGTTTCATTTGGCTTTTGCGCGAACGTAACCATTTCTCCTTGAAGTCTCACGGCTTTAGATGCCGAAAAGAATCTTTTAAGGAATTTCTTAACTAAAACATCTCATGTGTCAATCGCCCATTCAGGTAACGATTCTAACCAATCTTTGGCTTCTCCCTTTAAAGTCCAGGGAAATAACATTAGATAGATCTGTTCATCCTCAACTTCTCTGATTTTGAATAGAGTACAGATCCTATTAAAGGTTCGAAGATGTTCTTTTGGATCTTCTTTTGGCGTACCACTATATTGGCACTGATTAGTTACCATGTGTAGGATTTGTTCTTTGATTTCATAATCTGGCGCATTAATGTCTGGTCGAATAATGGTGTGACCTTGGCCAGTGCGTGTGGCTCTCATTCGATCTTCCATACTTAGAGGTTCCGTTACTTCCATATTTAAAATTGTTGAATCCGAATCACTAGAAGATTCTGATTTAACGGTTTGTGGTTCAGGATCTTGAAATTGTCCTTGAATATCCTCCAGGTTCTCAATTGTGAAGTCGGGTTCAAAAAATGGGTTATCAGAAATTTGAATTGGAGTACTTGTTTGACTAAATGATAATTCTAAAGAAAAATCAACAGCAGTAATATTAGCTAGATGTCTTGATCGAGTTACAGGTGGTGAACGTATGAAAGGTGGTGAACGTTTTGCTCGGTGCATTCACTGAATATCTTATTAGAAATTATATAAGTTATCAAATTAATAGACTGTTCTGCTTTTGCCCACGTTTCGAATAGCCAAAAGATGCAGCAGGGAGCCATGATCCTTTAAACCGGAAAATCTACAACTCAGCCACTAACAAATCCAACTATTACTACGAAGCAGAAAATTTGGATGTCTATCAATTTAATCGCTTAAAATAATTTTTGCGTCGAAATTTTAAAGAAAATAAAGAAAATTCTATGTCCTAAAAACTAGAGCGTAGAAATGAGAAAGAAAAAGAGTGCGTCGAAAAACAAGAAGTCGAAAAACAAGCGTCGAAAAACAAAAAGTCTAAAAACTAAAAATTAAAAATTGCGTCTAAAGGTATTAAAGCTTAAAAAGAATTCTAAAGGAAAAAGGGCAATAACTTAAATAGGCACTAAAATCTAAAAACTTAAAATGGCGTCGCAGAATTCTAAAGCGCCTAAATCTTAATCTAAAGAAAAAGCACTTAAGGGATTTTACAGCAAAGCCTAAAAATATAAAATAACTACGGCAAAAGCTAAGTTTAAAAACTAATTATGAACGACAAATTATAAAATTTACGAATAAACGATTAAAAAGATATAAAAAAACTAAATTGATAAAAATACAATTTTATAAAAATATTATTTTTATATTAAATATATTATTCTATATATTTAATAATAATTATTAAACTAAATAATACTAATTAAAACTAAAAATAAAACTAATATAAACTAATTAATATTTAATTAAAAAACTAATTAAGTTAATTAATAATAATAATAATTAATAACAAACCCTAATTGTGTACTGTAGAGGATACAGACGTGTCAGATCAAGCCATGCTGTCGCATGGGTTTATTCCTTCACTCTCATGCGATCGCATGGAGTGCAGGTTCAGATCAGATGCAGGCCAAAATTTTTGCAGATTCAACGTTTTTTTTTTTTACTTTATAATCTTTACCAAATTAATATAAGCAATATTTATAAACTTATATTTTTAAGAACTAAAAAAAATACTTTTATACTCAATATAAAAAAAATATATATTTTCTTTTTATTTAATCACTTAAATAGATATATATATACTTTTTTTTATGTTTTTATATTTTTGTATTTTTTAACAAAATATTTTTACAAAATAAGAAATATTATATTTTTACAAAAATATAGTTTTACTAAAATATAGCGTTTCGTCGGTTCCCCGGCAGCGGCACCAAAAACTTGATGTGTGCGACGTGTAGTACGAAATAGTATTTTTAATATGAAATACGGCGTAATATGATACAAGTTTTATTCATTTATATAGATGGGATATACCTAAACCTTGCTAAAACAATTATAGGCAGTGTACCTAATCGTAGAGTAGTGTAGTTTTCAGTAAGTCCGGTTCGTTCCACAGGGAGCTAGCTGAGTTTAACGCTATATTTTTAACAAATATATTTATATAAAAAATATATAATTATATATAGTAATACTATTATAAAAGGGGGTTTTTACCGTTTAATGACCGGTTTGTCGATTTTATATTTTAAGCATAAATATAAATGATGATAATATAAATGACAAAATTTAAATTACGATAAAGAAAATTGCAGTAATTAAAATGACAGTAAATAAAGGTACGATGAAATATGAAATAAAAGAATTATGCTTATTTAAACTTCCGTAATCATGATGTTTGACATTTTGATTTAAATTAATTGTTGCCCGGGTTAATTATCCTTTATCCTGGTTTATTTGATACCTATCTGGTTTTTGTCCATAATAGTCCATCGGTCATAATTATAAAATGCTCGTCAAATTAACCTTATTCCCAAATTCAAATATTCCAACTAATTAGGGATTCGAACTGCAACAAGGTTTTAATACTTTGTTAATAATTACATCAGGATATCGACTGCGTGTAATCCAAGGTTTTAATACTTTGTTAACAATTACACCAATTATCCTTGTATGTAATCCACCCCTGTTTTAATTAATCCATGATACATTAATTTATTCACTTGGCCATAATGAATAATCAATTACCCAATCCAATTGATTAATTAAATGATTATAAACGATGTCGTATAAACGTCACTAAATAAGAAGATAGGTTCAACAGGTTCCAATGAGTTGTTGCTTAATTAGACAATACCCCCATCAATTAATAGTCATAGTCCAATGTTCACAAGTGTCCGTCTTTTGCCCAAACCCGAATTATGGTACAAAATTCAATAACCCCATATATTTAGCCCAACATCACGATTACTTAGCCTCAAATAAGCATAATAATAAATTAGTTACGAGACATTAATTTAAAAATGAAGAACATAGCTTATAGTGGTGATTAATTGCTTAGCGTTACACGGACAGAGTTCCGTCTTACAAAATCTTAAAACATTTCTTACATTAACCCAATTATTATTAAACTTAATTTAAACTTTAAATTATAAATATAAATATATATAATTCTTTACAGAGGAAGAAATAAAATTGAGGTGTACATAATTCGCTGAAAACGTCGCCTTTTATAGCACTTGGCCAGGTTCTGACCTCCATGCGATCGCATGGATTTTGTGCCTCCTGGCCATGCGATCGCATGGCCCTCTGATCCAGCTCATATGCTTTTCTTTTCTAGTTTACCGACATTTTATTTAAATATATATAATATATATAATTTATATTAATTATATATATTATATTATATTCTTGTGCATAGTTAACTTGTAATTTTAGGTTGCGTCGCGCGTTGATAGTTGGCTCAGGTCCCGGTTCCGGATTTTCGAATGTCCTTTCGTACGCGGAGATATCTTTTACTTTGCATTCCGCGGCTCGTACTCTTGTCATTTTTAGACGTTTCTTATCAATAAATGGAACCACTTGGATTGTATCTTGTACATTTGAGCTTTTTGGACATTTACGTCTTGAAATCATCGTTTTCTTTTTTTGTCTTCACACTTATTTATTTAAATGATTACAACATAAAAATAGAACAATAGTAACTAAATCTTTACATATTGGAAGGATATTAATACTAAATATATGTTCATTTGGAGCACTATCACAAATAAATCTATTAAAGGAATTACGTAATCAAGTTCGTTCTCTTCACAGACTGTTAAAGGAATGTGGGGATGATATTTTTGTCAAGTATCGGGATGAAGAAATCGACCTCAAATTTGATTTAGTCATTTGTCAGTTTTCTACCTCATATCGATGATAAGGGGTTTTCTCAAATTCATATCAACCGTTATGTCACTGCAATGATTTCTGAATTAGAATTTTAGATTGAAAGCAAAAAACCTAACCCTATTTCAAAATATGGAGATCGAGATTTCTTCTACTTTAATCCAGCCTCATTTCTCATCAAAAGATTAATCGAAGTTTTTCCGGATTCAACCGAGGAAAGAATACATTAGAATTTCTTCGCAAAAGAAAGGAAATATATTCTGAACTCGTGCAAATCCTCACGAAGTCAAAATTTCCATTTACATCTCCGCAAAGAAAGGTCATTCGAGAAATAACTTTAAATTTACTATCGGTGATCCTGACTCCGCGGAAGATCTTTTATTTCAAGACACAGTGTCAAAACTTCTTTTCATACTTAATTATCGAGATACTAGCCCAATGGATGGAATTTCAAACATTAAGAAAGTTAGAAGGGCTTTGGTTAAACTTATGGACGACATCGGGGATTTACCAAAGGGTGAGCGTAAAATTTTAAGTGATTTTGAAATATTCTCAGTACACTCCGCTGATTTACTCTGGATGGTCAAAGAAGCTTTAATTTTATCTTTCTTCCCGCGTCATTTCTGGAACTTAGTTGTGGAACCTGTGTAATTTGCGTTATTAATAAAAATAAATTTTTTTATTTTACTCTGTAGATTTGTCTTTTAAAATTTTAGTTTAATTAGTAAAAATAATCGGATTAAAATCCGAAGCAAAATTTTATAAATCTTTTATTAAATTAATGATGAATTTTAAATTTTATAAATATGAAAAATTACGAGTCGGGTCGGGAAAATAAGTCCGTGCGCCACACGAGCCCATTTTCTTTCCCCTTTTCTTTCTCCTTTCTTTTTCCTCTTTCTCTTCTTCTTCCCTTCGGTGGCCGACGGCTAGACACACACACACGCACACACCCCAATTTTCAACCAAATTTAACAATTCGAAGCACTAATCTAAGTCTTTCGTACCTTCTAAGCTCATTCCCACTTTCAATTTCGCAAGTAAGGAACTCTTTCAAGGTTAAAAATCAAGTTTTTGCTTAGGGTCAAATTTTTGACTTTTGTAAAAATTGTGATTTATGCCTAATTTTGATTCCCTGTATGCTTAGTTAGACAATGTGATTGATATATGTTAGTTTTTAGGTTCGATTGAGGCATTTTGGTTCACTTTTAGCTTACGATTCGTGAATTTGAGTTTTAGGCTAGAAATTGGTAAAATACTTGAAAATTTAATATTTTGCTTGCTCATTTAGGCTTAGTGATTTGCCTAATACACTTAGGAACTAGTTTTGGAACAATTTAGGATTGTTTGATTGATATTTGCAATTTTGATAAAAATGTACGGAAATTAGACTTTCGATTTTTCCTAACGCTAAAACATTTTTGAAACTTAGGATGACTTGAAAACTAGTGTAAATTAAGATATCATTGACTTACGAATAAACTTGGAGCCTAGTATTTGATTTTTCTTATTTTGTATGTTTTGATTAAAATGAATATTTTTCGATAAAAATGGTCCTGAATCATGACTTAAGGATGTTATAGGCAAAGTTTGATGTTTAAAAATATTTAAGGTAAAAAATGGTCATTAGGATCATTGTATGCTTAGAAATCATCTTGCTTTGATCAAAATCGCTTATTACAACTAGCTTGCTATAATTATTATTTTTAGCATTATTTGTTGCAATCACGGGTACGATTTGAATTTTGCTTGGAAATAAGTTTATAGTTGGTCTAGATATTGTTTGCGGTAATTTTGGCTATAATTGACGATCACAGGGATATAGAAAATGCCATTTTTAAAGCCCTCATTTCGAATTTTTTCGAAAATTATATGCATTTTTCATTCCTTATAAGTCTTATTATTTTGGAACATAACCTACAATGTTTAATTATTGCAGATGGCAAATAGAAACCGTCTTCCCGACGAGTAAGAGTGGCACCATTCCATTCACGGGCAAGATAACCCGGAAGTGTATGAGCCGTTTATGAGAAATTGGATAAACATGCAAAAGGGTCACAACAAGTTTATCAATTGGGAAATAATGGAACAGTGTGGGTGGGAGGATGAATTGAGAGGAATGTTAAGTTTTCTAATGAATTGAAAAACTCACAGCACCCGACAAAAGCTGTTTGAGATTAACGAACGTGTGTATCCGGAACCGTTTGCTGAGTTTATGGCTACATGGAATTTTGAGGCAAACGTCGACCCAGAAGAGTACAACAGTCGTCGTTGCATCCACTTCCGCCACCAAAACATCATGCACCACCTCACTCTTGCACAGTTCGCCATTCATTTGGAACTGTACAGGAGCACTCATGTCAACCGCTCAGTATTCAAGAGAGGGTACACTACTTTGGAACCCACAATCGATCATCAAGCTTTCTGGCAAACCTACACCACCGATCAAGAAGCCTGGAGGGCAGGGAAAAAGCCCTCTAGTTTCATTAACTCAGTCCATCGCATCCTCCATCACCTCATAGTCAAGATTCTTCACCCGAAAACCCAACATAGCGGAGTTGTCACCATTTTTGACATGGGTCTTATGCACGCCATGTTCCACAACCAGAACATACAGGTTGCATATATTCTAGCCCAGGCATTCACTAATGAGAGAAATGCACCGGGTACAGTTGCGCCGATTTTAGGAGCCGTAGTCACAAGACTTCTTCGTCGGATGCACGTTTTGGGCAGTATGGAGGCAATGTGTTATCGAAGGGTGGCTGAGTCAGAGGTGATCGGGTACAAACTTGTAACGAACTGGAAAATTTTGACTTATTTTAAAGTTAAATCTTCATATGAGTTAATATTTTCGACACGATAAGCAAAGTCTGTAATGTTGAGTCTCAAAAATTTTGAACTGTTTTCATATATCCATTTGACCTTCGACTGTTCTCGACGATTCACGAACAACTATTTGTAAATAGACAGATATATATATATATATATATATATATATATATATATATATATATATATATATATATATATATATATATATATATATATATATATATATATATATATATATATATAATAGATCGAAATATAATTGGAAATAATATACGACTTAATTATTAGAAATAAATATGTAAAATAATGTAAGATATAATAAAATTTATTATTAAAATAAATTTATATATATATATAAAGTATATTGAATATATATATATATATATATATATATATATATATATATATATATATATATATATATATATATATATATATGTATATGTGTATATATATGTGTATATATTTTGAATTGATTTAGTAAACGATAGTAGCACTCGTTTGTTATTCGATTGACATTAAACAAGTTAAAATATGAAATTATGAAGATTTAATAATAAACGTTGGTCTGTAATTAAGTTATATAAATTCTAGAGTTGCTAAAAATATATTTAAATATCTTAAGTTGAGTTTTAATACTCCGTACATTTTAGTTGGGATTGAGCTCTAATATTAGACGAACCTTTTTGATCTAGGTTTTCACATTTAATGACTGTAGTAAATAAATATAGTTAATATTAAAAATTGAGATTTTTCCGAAGGCTTTTATCCGCCACTGTTTAACAATGGAACACGAAATCCAGTCCGTAAATGATGACGGCTAACATATCACACGTTTTTATAATCAATATCATATCAATTACTATTATTGATTGATTGAGATTCACTATTATTGATTGATTCGTTGAAGATAATTGAACTTGTGATTATTCCTTTCTTTCCAACTATCGCATTATTTAATATATACTTACATTACACCTAACTATCTATTCTATAATTATATATATACAACATACATGATACATGAAACAAACACCTTATATTTCTGTTTCTTTTTCCTTCCTGCATCCACCAACCCACTTGAAATGTCTATCCCATTTTTTTCTTTTCTTGTTGAACTCCAATCCATCACCACACAAGAACATCACCATTCGACAACCCAACACCATTTTTCTTGCTTCGGTCACTATGCGGTCGTAAAGAAAAACCCACAAACAAATTCACCTTCGTTGCCAGAAAAGAGCATTACAAGTCTTGTAAAATTTCCAACAAACTCCTCTTTACCATCACATGATCATACGTGTCGAAGGTTTTGTCCAAGAATTGGCTTTTCCTTTAATTCTTGTCATCACCAAAAGAACCAACCACCAAAGCCACCCTCCACCTTCACCACCCCAAACCACCGCCACCACAACCCTATCTCCACCCCTCTCTCTCTCTCTCTCTCTCTCTCTCTCTCTCTCTCTTCTGCAAATTTACGACGGCGACTGCATTTTTTTCTCTTTTCTTCTTCGTGAAATATCTCTGCTACTATTTCTATTTTCTGTTTTAAAATGCCACGAACCCTTTTCATTATCATTACAACTATTGTGTGCTTCCTGTTTCTGGTTCAGTCCGACAAAAGCCCGAGCATCACCCGCTTGTAATTATTTTGTTTATTATTTCAAGCCATCCAAAACCGCCATGTTTTCCTTTCTCTTTTGTTGCTGCTACAGTTGTACATTTCCTGTTACTGTTTTATGATTGAAAAGAAGAAGATGATGAATAGTAACGATCACGATGAAGATGATGAACCTATTATGGTGGTGGACGTGATCAAGATTATGGTGGAAATTAACGATAACAATGAAAAGGATAAAACAAAATAAACGAAGAAGATGTTACTGTGCATTTTTTTATTGTTGTTTAAACAGTCGTGAAACAAATCACGATGATGAAGAAGATGGTTAGGATGAATGATGATGTTATTGATGATTGGATGAGGAAGAAGAAAATGAAACAGAAAGAAAACGGGTTAAATAAATATAAGGAACTAATTAAAACAGGAAAAAAAGCGGAGGAATGGTTAGGGTGTTGTCAGGTTAACGACAGGTCGCGGGTTCGAGCCCGAGCAGTCGCATTTTTTTTTATCAAAGCTTATAATATCTTTTAAGGTAGTATTATAATTATTATTATTATTATTATTATTATTATTATTATTATTATTATTATTATTATTATTATTATTATTATTATTATTATTATTATTATTAATTTTATCATTTTATTTTTTATATAAGTATTATTATTATTATTATTATTATTATTATTATTATTATTATTATTATTATTAGTATTACTAAAAATATCATTATTTTTAAATTTAACATTATTATTATAATTAGTATAATTATTATTATCATTAACATTATTATTATTATTAATATAATTGTTATTTTTAACATTATTATTATTAACTTTTATCATCATTATTATTATTATCATTATTATCATTATTATTATTATTATTATTATTATTAACACTATTATTATTATGATTATATATACAAATATTATTATAGAAATGATTAAGTTACAATTTAAATAAAATTATTAATATTATTATTACTATCCTTACAATATTATTATAATAACAAATAAATATATTTTTTATATATAAATAACTACATTTAACACATGTAACATAACTATATTAATATTTTTTCTAATTATTTATCTAAAGTATATAAAATAGATATATTTAATTAAATTATTAATGAAGCCTATAGATTATTAAATATAACAATTATATCACTAATAATAATATTTAAATTTGTTCGATTACAATTATATGTGTTAATATATATATATATATATATATATATATATATATATATATATATATATATATATATATATATATATATAAATGATATAGGTTCGTGAATCCGAGGCCAACCCTGCATTGTTCAGTTCAGTCGTATGCGTATTTTTATTACAAAATATCGTATCGTGAGTTCATTTGATCCCTTTTTACTAAATGCTTTTGCAATATATATTTTTGGGCTGAGAATACATGAAATACTTTTATAAATGTTTGACGAGATAGAGACAAGCAAAACATTCCTCGAATGAATTATTATACAGACGAGAGGTTCTGTAGGTTATTATACCGAATATTTCCCCTGATTTTTATAGCTTGGTAACCTAAGAATTAGTGTTTATTATAATTGCTACTAATTGACGCGAATCCTAAAGATAGATCTATTGGGCCTAACAAACCCCATCCAGGTTATGGATGCTTTAGTACTTCGAGGATATTATTATACAGGAGACCCCTGTTTAAACAGACGAGAGGTTCTGTATTTATCATACTGATTGCTTTATGCCTGTCTGTTTTGGGGATATTCTTTATGCGCTTTATATGTTAAGGTCGGTTAACAGGCACGGTTATATATAGAGAGAATGATTTTTATACGCAGGTTATGTGTATGTTATTTTGTACACGAGATATGTGTATGGTTATTAAGATTTATGAAAAATGGTTTTGTACACGAGATAGGTGTACTGTATTTAAAAATCGCATGGTAACTTACAGGTGGGTATAGGATACGGACACGTGCCAAGCAATTAAACCTTGTGGTCTATCAAAAGTACTGAATTTTATTGTTTATAATAAAACTATGAACTCACCAACCTTTTGGTTGACACTTTTAAACATGTTTATTCTCAGGTATTAAAGAGATCTTCCGCTGTGCAATTGCTCATTTTAAAGATATTACATGGAGCCGTTCATGCATATTTCAAAAGACGTTGCATTCAAGTCGTCAAAAAGATTGTTATGACATATTAGTCATTCATATTATGGGAAACATATGTCATTTGTACAAAAAGGTTTTATTTTGAAATG
Organism: Rutidosis leptorrhynchoides; assembly: GCF_046630445.1. NCBI lineage: Eukaryota > Viridiplantae > Streptophyta > Magnoliopsida > Asterales > Asteraceae > Rutidosis > Rutidosis leptorrhynchoides. The sequence continues at coordinate 149,926,521 of NC_092337.1, forward strand.
AGTTTGTCTTTTAAAAGAATGAAATGTTTGTAAAACGTATCATATAGAGGTCAGTACCTCGCAATGGGACTAAATGTTGAAGACTTTGTCTAGGTGGATTTGGATGGGTCACTTCAAAACTACTGCACAACTGGCAGTTTATTCGGGTACAAGATCAGCATTTGATAGTTTTAGCTAACCCAGTGATTGCAGATTCAGTTGATCGGACGGTGCCTGGTGTGACAGTTAGAGGTTTTAGACCTAACCGGAGGATGAGGGATGGTAGGAGGCGACGAGGTTCACAAGAGTCGAGGGATGAGGATGATCCCACGATGCATGGCGGGCCCACTGATAGTTACACTCAGAGGCACTCACCATTACGTAAGGGGGCTCAGCCACATTATAAGCTGTATCATTATCACATGGGGATTTATCTAGGCTAGAGAGATGGTTTGCTGAGATTGCTATCTTTCAGAATCTGGATCACTTCACGCATTATGCAAGCAGACAACTTAATATCCCACCATATCCTCACCAGTATCCTTGATGTTCGCCCATAGAGGACCTAGAGATGCAGGGACTAGTTATGAGCATCGACCTCCTCCTCCACCTCAGTGATCGGTGTCGAAGGTCCGGTCAAAAATAGCCTAATTACTCTACTTTAGATAGGGTAAGCAGGATTCGTTCCACGGGAAGTTATGGTTAACTAGCAAGTAATTTCAAGGTTGGTTTGGTTGTTTAAGTAAAAACTACTAAGATTTATCATTGAGATGTAAAAAATGAGAGTAAAGCCTTTATCCTTTCACAATCCCAATCTAACATGTATTCATTCAAACAAGTATTATGTTTACCAAATGTTGATCAAATCTCATAGACAAGATTTCTTGAGTTCATTAATTCTATTATCTTGGGATTAAACTATGCAACCTGGATAATATGTCTTTATCCCTAATCTAATTAACACTAAGTTGGATCAAGAACACACTGTTAAATCACAATAATTTAACTTGCAATAATAAAACATAAAACTTATATTAATCAACAATTGATTTGGTTCACAATGTCATAATCCAAAAGTATTAAAACATCACAAATCACATAATCTTGAATGAAATCATACATATTTTAATTGTTCATGGAAAGGATAAAGTTAAGAAAACTAGCCAAGCATGTTGGTGATGATGATCATGGAGATCCTTGAAGATTGCATGATGAACAACACCTTAATCCTAGCTTGAATCTTTGAACAATGATGATTGGAGAGTGTTTTGATGTGTTTAGGAGCAATCTCTGCTGCAAAAACTGATGGAAAAAGTTCTCCTTTCGTAACCCTAATGCTCCCTTTATATAGGGGTTGGATAACTTGATCACAAAGCTAAAATTCGTATTTTTCGGCAACAAAATATTTGTATTGGCATATTTTACGCCAGTGTAATTTCAGCTTGGGCGTATTTTTACGCAGGAAAATGACTTTTGCTCTGAACGGACCTGATATGTGGCATATTTTACGCCAAGGATGGGGTATTTTACGCCAACCCATAAAAACCAAAGTTGTAGCCCTCTGAAATACGGACGTCTGGGCTTTTGAATCACCTCGATCGGAGGTCGTATGCTCAAGTTATGGCCAAAACCGTTACAGCGCGCATGAGACAACTTTTCAGCATTTTCAGCATTTTCAGCATCTTTTATCTTCTTTTCTCCACAAACCTGAAATATACGAAACTATATCAAAGTAACCTGTTTTCCACTTAAATGTAATCACTTTTATCGTGTTTAAGTATAAACGATCGTGTCAAACAATGACCGATCACTCAGCATCACTACACCCAGCACACGGTTATTCCATCTCCACCACGGGAGCAGAACACAGGGTACGAGGATCTACAACATTTTCGCGACAAACCCCGTCAGCACTCATAGAGACACATCCAGCGCTGCTCAGACTTCTGTATGGGATCAGGCCGCGAACCAGGGTATAGCTGAGGATGTGACACACGGTTTAGGAGGAATGGGTGTGCATAACGATTGGGGCTGAGATATGATGGAAGGATAGGATTGGCGTACGTGGCCCATGATTCATACCAGCACCTCACCACTCACCGGACTGATTGCACATTTGGACGAGGTTCATTTCAGTGTATCCTCAGGCACGGACACTTCAGGATAGGTACGACAGCTGGCAACCAATGAGGAGATGACCGATGAAGGACAATCAGATTTGAGACCCCAAGACAGCCCCGCACGAGCGTATCATATTCTCTCCCTCTACACCAGCCAGATCAGCCATGTTTCTGCCTATCTCTATTTCATTTTATGATCATCTGTGATGTTATGATACAGTATTACATTATTTCTGTACGCCCAATCTTGGGCATAACTACTTTTTATGTTTAGTTTGTATGATATTGGTTGAATAAAATTACATGAATAAACGTCATAAACAAACGACGATCGAGACCGTACAAGATAGAAGCACGACTTGGAGCAAGGACCCATTGAACGAGAATGGCGCCACTACGAGATTAGAAGAAACCATAATCGGCGAACCATCCATACACGCCTTGCGACCATAGGGGGTACTACATCTTCATCGCTATTTCAATAGAATATACTCAATATACTAAACCACTTTAAACAGGATTAGCAACCCCACTCTCATAAAACTTTTAATAACAAAATGTCATTTCCAAAACCTAAAGTATGGGATACGTCGTATCCTTAACATTGAGGACAATTTTATTTTAAAGTGCGGGATAGCAATATATTTCACATAATGATTCTCGTAAAATCCTCAAGTGTTTGATAAACTAAATTTGTCATATAATTTAAAACTTTTCGAGCTATAAAACACTTAGGATTACAAAAATTTCTATAAATGATCAAAAAAATTTTGTTACAAAATAGACAAAAGAGTAAAATAAGGTCGAAACTTTTTGCGAAAACTGAACCAAATTCTCCAAAAGAGCATTGCATAACGAAAGGTGCAATTCGACCCATTATAATTGTTGTAGGGCACCCCAGAATAAGGCCTGACAAGCACTCAATTTTAGTGCTTCACTATATTTCCGTTGAGTGCGCCGATGTTAGCATCTCTGAATCAGAACTTACTTTTGATCTGCATTTTGGAATCAGACATTTTGACGAGAATTACTAGGTTAGAAAGCTCGGCTATTTATGAAGACAAAACACCCCCATCACATACCTTCATTTCCATTTTCATACCAAGCCACCATAAATCCATCCATCATTACTGATATCGGCCAAAAAGTCACATTTTTACCCCCGATATTGAGCCCTAAAACCATAAAGTTCTAAACTTTATTGCCAAAATAATCACTTTGTTGGTTAATTTGGTAGATTTAGTAATTACAAAGGCTATGTTTCAAGAATCACTAAAAACGGATGAAAAACGAGGAAAAACGAGCAAAACCGGCTAAGACAATTAACTCGCGTTTAAATAACTTATTTTATAATTTTTGGAAAAATTTATTTACTTACTCTCATGTTGTAGGATATTCAATTACGAACACGTAGGCGCAAGAATCGTCAAAAACGGAGCTAAAACGAAGATTCTAGAGCGAAAACGGTGAAAGACAAGATACGATCCAGCAAACCCTTGCCAAACGGCTTGCCATAATGGAAAACGGCCTGCCAGCAAATGAGCACCAAAAATAGCTTGCTCGAGCAAATGGGCATCTAAAACAGCATTGGCAAAAGGCTTGCCAAACCCCTTGTCAAACGGCCTGCCAGGGGTTTTTCAGCAATTTAATTACAATTTTGCCACCAAGCATTTCCTATAAATGGGGGCTTCATCCCACTATTTCAACACACCAATTCTTCACTTTTCTCTCAAATATCTCTCTATAGTCACTCTCTAGTGATCTATAGGAGATTAGTTCTCTCTCTACTTTCTCTCTCTAGATTCTAGAGAGAGAAAAGTACAGAGATTAGGAAATGTAATTATCTCTCTATTGTCGCTCTCTAGTGATCAATAGGAGATTAGTATGTAGTTAGTAGTAGAAGCTATCAATCATTGTAACGCTATAGATATTATGAAGAAATACAAGTGTTATTCTGCCAACATTATTCGGTAATATCTATCCTTTCTTTTATTAATTTATTATAATATTCTTGTTGGATGTTTGTGATTTATTAATATTAGAAATGCTTGTTGCCATGATGTATGAATAATTACTTGATTGTTTGCCATGATTTAATAATGTTAGTAGGGATGATTATCGTTTCGTAGTTACTTTCCGCCTATGATATTAAACCTCGTTATTATCGTCCTTCCACCAATAAACGTGATTAAAACCTTTTATAAAGTCGACATTATAAGGGTAATTAATTATCTGTGCTTATACATTGATCAAGGTATGAACCCATCGAAAATACTATAAAGTACATGGGGAATTACCGTAGGACCAGATCAAGACATTGGTCAAGAGTATAAGACTCGAGGAAATACTGTACAACAGTACAGTACAATGTTGATGTACTATATGACCACTTGAGCATGGTCAAGGTTAGAAGCTATGGAACTACTATAAGTCTAGTACATGGTGGATAACTAAGGGATTTATTGGGTAGATTCAAGTAAGGGCTGGTTTAAATCATAAGTGGGACTTTAACGCACTACAATAAAAACTAAGCTTATAAATCTTTAAGGATGACTGAGAACTATCAGAGGTTCTAATTTGTCTACAAACCCTTAGATTTTATCAAACCATTGACAGAAAGGAATTCAAAACACAACCATAACCACCCATTTCGGTGATACACTAAGGTGTTAAGAAAGGTTGGATATTATATGGATATGCTACTTTATTCGTGCGCCCAAGGTATGCATTGCATCCAAGATGGGCCGCTTATATCCTTACACCGGATAAAGCGTCAGGAGTTGAGCATAGTCTATCCGATCAGAATCTTCAAAGCCTAGTTCCTCATGACATGCTAATCGGGAAACCGCTTAGTAGGGAATCTAGTGTTCACACCAAGGTATATCTATTTAAGGAGTGTCTCATAATCATCCCGACACTACGTTATCTTAAATCATGGTGAACCACGTCTTCTTTGTCCTTGGTTGTTGCATGCTAGCTAGCTTATTTTAATTATATTGCTTTAATATCTTAATTACAATTATAAATCAAATCAACCCAACTATTGCCTTTACATAATTTGATATTCCAGATAAAGTGGTGTCTAGAATAAACCGGTTGGACTTGGTTGTTGGATTTTCCGAACAGTCGCTAATTTATTGGGACTAAAAGGATCCTTCCTCTCCACACAAGGTGTACCTGGCCACTAGTCTTGTATATTAAATTGTGTACAAACCCAATCTTAATTACTAGATTATCTGAATAAGCTCCATTTCAAATTCACCGCTCAAGGAACGACCCTAGGTCATATTTTTCCTTGCTAACCCATAGGAAGGAATAATAGATTTAGGCCCAACATATATAAATTAAACAATCAACTTCTTCTATTGATATCCTGAATTGACGTTTTGCGACCTAACGACACCGCATAAATAAACCGTCTGATTCGGGCATATCAATTACCTATTCGTTTCATTCATAAAGAACTAAATCCCGATGAAATCATATTTCTGGGAATTCCTCTATAAAACCACATTAGAAAAAATGCGAGCATCCAAGTCATGTATCAAGGAGACCGTCGATAAAAGGAGACCTCGAAGAGAAAAGCAAAAGACGCTTGCAAATAAAATGATGAATAAAGGTTTCGAGAAAAGGAGCGGAACCATAAAGATTCGAGAAAAGAACTCCTGGCAGTCAAAAAGAAGGATGCTCGTCCTGAAATTCCCGACAAAAAGCTGAAAGGATTATCAAAATCGATCTTTAAAAGAAACTCATATCTATCCAAACTCTTTACACCCCCGAACCTCCAAATCACCATCACTTCACGATATGAGCAGAGTCTATACCTCAAAATTCTCTCAAATAAGTGATGAAGATTGAAGTCTTGATCAAGCCTATGACAAAGAATGCAAACATGACTAGATATGAGCGATTTCCATTCTTAGAACTATAGGAAACTCGATACACTTTAGTGAATTGAGTGACCCGAGTGAGATAGCCTCAGTTATGTAACCTCCTCTCATGCTTGCGGAAAAAGATTCGGGAATAACAAAAAGAATAAAACCAAGTTTTTGCTCCTATGTCTTGAGAAACAAAGATCGCTTGATCACTACGAATAGGAATCTTCTATGCTAAAAGCTCGAAAGTGTCCTTGAGGACAAGCAAAGTCTAAGTGTGGTATAATTGATATCGGCTAAAAAGTCACGTTTTTACCCCGATATTGAGTCCTAAACCATAAAGTTCCAAAATTTGTCGCCAAAATAATCGCTTTTTTAGTTAATTTTGTAGATTAAGTAATTACGAAGATTATGCAAAGAGAATCAAGAGAATCGGAGCTAAAACGAAGATTCTAGAGCGAAAACGGTGAAAGACAAGAAACCAAGCTACGATCAAGGATTTCAAGTTACGATCCAGTGAAAACAGCAAACCAGGATAGGCCATACGGCTTGCCATATGGCCTATGAGTGTGAAAAATGGCCTGTCATACGGCCTGGGCAAACGGCCATGCAATCCGCTTGCCAGCCCATACGGCCCCCCTCATACGGCCTTCCATACGGCTTGCCAGCCGTATGCATGCCAATTCTAAGTCTATTTAAAGGGCTTTTATCATCCATTTTAGACACACCTCTTTTCACTCTCTCACTACAATACACTTTCTCACACTAGAGCTTTCAAGGCCTTCTCACCTCCGAGCGGGAAATTTAGTACCAGGAGGCGAACGCCGAAGATTGTACTAGGAGCGGTCTAGAGGATGTCAGCACTTGTAATGGTATATATCTCGTCTGTAAATGAAGAACACTTTCCTTAAATTTATTAAAGTTATCTTTTTTACTTTAAGTTACTTTCACCTTGCATGCTTATCTATCCATTGCAAATGTTTATTACATGTTGAATATCTTATCTGAAACTTATGCTATTGTTATGCTGAAACCTTGACGGTTTAGAAGTCTAATTTACGGATCACCCTTTCCAATTATTCACGTGGCTATAACCTATTATTAGGACCTGATCAACCCTAGGATACAAGATAAGTAGTTATGTGTGCTTAACGTCACAATAGGGACATAGTACCTACGTACGGATAATTATTTATCCGTACAAGAAGACCTGCCCATTTAGGTTGTGATTAGAATAGGCAATATAGAGTTCAATGAACACTGGCTTACTCAAAAGCATGATTCGCGTCAGAAGCAATGTTCTTAAGATGTTGTAAGATGATCCGGGGTTGAGTAAGTGATCATAAAGGAGAGACCTCTAATCTAATTAGCAGTATCTTTGAATATCTGAGATTGCACATCTGTTAATGTTAAGGCATAACTTAGTATCAAGTGGTGAAACGTTACTATAGTAAACTAACTAGGATCAAGACAATCTGAGACTTTCCTTTAGGGATATACCACTTTATTCATGTACCTAGGATTCTATCCATAAGGTCGTTTAAACCTTCTAAGGTTAACGTTGGGAGTAGGGATATCCGTCTTAGCCAGAATCTTCAAAGCCTAAACTCTTAGTGATAAATCAATTAGGTTCATAGCCCAGTTGATTGAGGTTTAGTGTGTAATCTAGGAATACGAACTCTTAAATAGTTCCCCATCAGTATTCTATTCGTCATACCTATCTCTTTTATCTTTATAGTTTGTATAACCTTTAGTTAATCTTAATCTATCAGCACTTTTCACTAGGGTTAACTATTAGGGCACTTTTATCCCACATTACTAAGCAAACATACAAAAATACGAACATGAGTTATACGTACCACTTACTCGTTAAAAGGAAGACAAGTAGGTGAATTATAGCTAGGAAACCGAGCTAAATATAAATAATAAAACCATTACTCCCTTTTGGTAATTGATTCTGACGTTTTGCGACCTAATGACATCGCACAAATAAAACAGTCTGTTTTGGCCATATCAGGGTTCACGGTCATGATTTGTTGTTTCGCGCCTGGACTTTTTGCTCGACCACTGGTTCGCGATTGTGACCCAAAAATTCATGGAAGAGAACCTCTAAAAACTCGTTGTTTGGCCTGGAAAAATACTTGAACTTATATTTCGACCCAAAATGAACCAAAACCAACTGTCTCGCTCTTTTGGCTTCAAAACATCACCAAATCACCAACTAAACTACCAAAAAACCTTATGAACTAAAAAGGCGTTAAGCTACATAAAAATCTTGAATAAATTCTCGAGAACTAACTGAAATGGAACCGATATTGCAATATAAAACATGTTCAATTTGAGCAATACTACAAAAGTATTCCACATAGCAAGTAGATTTCTCAAAATAAATTTCCTTCACAAATCGAATTTATAGAGTGCGGAAGATAAACTTTAACTTGGTTGGCCCATAAATAGTCAAATGCTCTTGATTACTTCACAGTAACTTCACTTTCAATTACACCCTTGTGTTCTTCAACGATTCACTATCTTATGTAATTTTAATGAACATAGAAGGTTATCCATCATATATGTATTAAACATTTTCTCGAAGTAAATTTTCATTTCCTGACTCATCCGTACGTATCAGTTTCTCATTCGTAAGTATCAGTTTCTCATCTGTACGTATCAATTTTTGTGACTAATCTATACGTATCAGAAATTCATCCGTATGTATGTATGACTGATCCATTCGTATTCGAAGCAGCATCACAGCAGCCACACCATCAAAACCTAGATGGCGTTTATGATGTTCTACTTAAGTGTTTTAATAAAAATACACAACAAAACACTCTAAGTTTTCCTATAAACATATCCCTGACTTCAATATATATATAAACAAACAATAAAATTGAAGGTTTAAATCCAAAACCATGAAGAACACAAAATCCAAATTTAATGTCTTGATCTCTAAATCTGATCCAAATCAACAAGTGCACGGTTATAACCGGCTTTGATATCAATTGTAATAACTTTTAAGGATCGATAATAATAAATGAACTTAGTATAAAAGACTTAAGAGATAGAAGCAATTATTCACAGTTATACCAAGATTATTATATATAAGCGTGAACGATTACATGATTTAAACAGAGAAACATCGATTGATAATGGAGATTGAGCTTCACACCTATGAATCGCCGTAACAACGCAGAGTAGGGTGGCAAAACTCTTTCATCCTATTGAACATAAAGACTCATATTTATAGGCTGATGGTTTACATCTATACGAGTGAGTTTTGGTTCGTACGGATGAGTCAACTCATCGTACATATGAACATTATGCTCAAACCAGACTTTGATCAGTATGGATCAGCTAACTGATCCGTACAGATGTGTGTTCATGCGCATATGCCCCTACTAATGACGAGTTTTACACATCTGCAAACTTCTAGGTGTATAGTACATATGATAAACAGTCTTAACCTATTCATCAAGCGATGACCAGACACAATATGTATCAATAAAACTCTAAGTAAATACATGAACAAAAATAGAGAACTTTGTACTAATAAAAAACGAGTCTATATAATTATAAGTATGTGGGTTATTTTTGCATATCTTGATTCTTAAAAGCATGTATAGTTAATGTAGAAAAGTAAACTACATAAGAACATTAGATTAATGAAATACATATTGCTCTTTGAAAAAAGGTATGTGAGGTGATTTTAACAACAAATAAAAGTGTGGTGGTAATACAGATTCTATGCGAAAGGTATACTCGATCTAGAGGTGGGAAACACTAGACAAAGCTTTAATCGAATAAAAGTAACTCAAGGGATAGAATGAATCAAAGCTATACCTAAGGAATATATTAGATTGATGCCTAATTGTTGCTATTCGTGTTGGGATGTTTAGGATCGACTTACAACATTGAAACACGGCTAAGGTTTGATATGAGTGTGTAACTTTATAATGAAACCCATAACCCATATTTATATACTACAATATGTCTGTCATACGACATACTCACACTGTCACGCAATTGACTTGTCTTACAAGATCTTACACGACCCAACTATTCTTGTAGTGTGATAGAGTAACTCCGTCACACGACAGACTATGTCTGTCATGTGTGTCGGTTTGATTCTGGATTAACATTTAACGAACTAGTTTTCGTAAATGATAAACCAAAGCAATATCCAAAGTCCAATGTACAGTTACCATAAAGTTTATAACCAAATGACTGAAATGTACGTGTTTACTCAATATGAAATAGGGGCTTACACGTTATGCACTAACAAACTTCCCATAGAACCTAGTTCTATAGACAAAATTTTTTTAGTCACTTTCCTTCAGTATTTTCGGTGGCTATCGGTAAACAAATGATAGTAGCAGACCTTAAAACACGTTTAAACTACTTTTCTTGTTCCTTTCTTCTTGAAACAAAATCTAGTTATCATATAATGCGTAAATATCTTTACCAGTACAATTTCTAAGATACATCATATTTAAAACCGGAATGATCTCATGATCTTGCTTTTCTTCCTTGCCAAACACTAATATTATTGCTTCTTATGAGCGGTCATCATAGTACCACCATCGAAACTTCTTATAAAAATTATGTGGCATTCTTTGGATGGGAACTTTTTTTATCGTGTCCGCAAGTTTGAATTTGAGAATCCTCTTAGGTTTACCCGTAATCGGATTCATCGTCCAACAGATCTTTAGAAATTGCGATCTAAATCCCTCTAGTTCTTGAAGCGATATGCGGTTAATACCTTCTGTTGTAACAAACCGGACTTCTCATTAAACTCACAATACAACATTTTCAGCCTCACAATCTGCATAAGCTAGAAATGCGAAAAATACTTGAATTGATGAGTATATCTGAAGTAGTCGACACCTCGTTCTCTCTTTCACGTGTAGATATTTAAGTCTTTAATATATGCCCAGGCCAAAATCTTTCCTTGAGCTGATCTCAAGTCCTTAATCACAAAAAACTTTATGTATTTTGGTTCGTGAAGTGGTTTTTAACAATACTTTCTGATTCTTAGAAGCACATTCCATTCCTCAAGAACATATACCTAATCTTTATTGATTTTGACTGGCAAGAATCCTTCCCGCATAACTTAAGTTATATTCTTCTCTTCATATCTTCTATTTAGGAGCTTTTCTGGTTGATTGAAGTTATCAATAAAATTCTGAAGATCCTCATTGTTAGCTAATTGATACGTTAGATATTCTTCTTCAGTCACATCCTCTATGACCATGTCGTCAAAATCTTCATCACTGACACCTTTAAAAGACTCATCTCCAGTAGACATGTCCTAAGGAGGAGGACTAGTGAATGCTAATTCTTGTACGTCAGCAGTTTCACTTTCTTGTTGCCCTTGACGCATAAGCTCGTCTCCCTCCTTTGTATCATCATAGACAACAGAATCAACTTTTCTTGTTTAGCGAGAATATTTCAAAAAGAATAATCAAATTGATGAGGAATATGTTGGGGGAGAATGTGAGTTAACACGGGATTATGATTAATGACTATACTAATCTTAACCCGTAACAATAAGTGTTTTGATGATGACATATGCACATAACTAAAGGTGATGGTAGACATCTTGACATAAATATACAAGTTCACTAAGCCACCATTACTCTAACAAAAAACCAAAATCAAATTAAGCTTAAAATGAAAAACGTAAACTACACGGTTAGTTATAAGGTCGACCGCAGGTTAGACCGTGGAGCCTTGCACCCTGATTTGTGAAATCAGAGATGCACGGTCGACTTCACGGTCAACCGTGGGTCGACCATATAAGCTTCTGTCCCAAATTCCATCCATTTTTTTTCGATTACTTCGGGGAATCTATAATTTATGAAACCCGTTCAAACATGCTTAGAATAGTTGCCTCCTTCACACCAAAAGGAGTTTTGGTCACTAGAACACTAATTTTGGTTAATCACGCTTAATGACATCTTAATGACGATTAAACCTTGATTAAGGATAACATATAAGTGTTATAGGAAAACATGTACATCTAAAATGTATCTAGATATACTTAGGATGGTCACCAAGTCCCAACCAAGAGTTGCTCCTTCCTTGTAAATGTGTTGGACATTAATGTATACTTATACATTAATATTGCAAATGCCATTTTACAAGTAAAACTTACATAGTCCTGATTCAATGCTATGTAATCACTATTTGTTTAATTCTAGATTAATTAGTAATCTATTGCTAGTCATTACATGAATACTACTTGACTACTTGTTATTAATACATGTGTATTATTTGACTATGTTCTATGTGCTAAATGCTAAGTAGTTATTTAATATGTATATGTATAAACCTTGTCTTTCCATGTGTTACAAGTTAGATTCCACCAACTAATATTTGGACTACTTCAATATATGCTACTTGGATAATACTTAAAATGTCATAATCTAGTAATCTTAAAAGACAATGAATCATTAACACACATAGGTTTGCTTAAGTCTAAAATGAAGTTTATGAATAAGTTTAAACATGATTTAACTTGATTTCTTGCAACATGTTTAATTTTTATTACTTGCTTAAGTTGTCAAGACATCATTAAGACACTTAATTAATTACAAACAAGTTCAAATTTGAATACTAGCATGTTTTGTGATTAAAGTTGAAAGGACCCGTCCTAATCCATCTAGACGAATACATTACATTTGGTTACATCGCGAGGTACTTGACCTCTATATGATACATTTTACAAACATTGCATTCGTTTTTAAAATACAAACTTTCATTACATCGAAAGTTGACGGAATGCATACCATTTCATAATATATCCAACTATAATTGACTTAATAATAATCTTGATGAATTCAACGACTCGAATGAAACGTCTTTTGAAATATGTCATGAATGACTCCAAGTAATATCTCAAAATTGAGCAAATGCACAGCGTAAGATTTCTTTCATACCTGAGAATAAACATGCTTTCAAGTGTCAACCAAAAAGGTTGGTGAGTTCATTAGTTTATCATAAACATTCATTTCCATCATTTTAATATACCACAAGATTTCATTTTATAAATAATCATACACTCGCAAGTGTATAAAAATCATTCGTATGATGAACACCCGGTAACCGACATTAACATAATGCATATAGAATATCCCCAGCATACTCGCAAGTATGCCATAAATATTGACAATCGCAATCACCATTTAAATCGAAGTACTAAAGCATTCCAAATTCCAGAATGGGGTTTGTTAGGCCCATAGATCTATCTTTGGGATTTGCGTCAATTAGGGGCCATTTCCCTAATTCTTAGGTTACCAGACTTGAAGGAGCGATATTCAGTTTAATAATCCAACCATACAATGTAGTTTTAAGTACTTGTGTCTATTTCGTAAAACAGCTATAAAAGCAGCGCATGTATTCTCAGTCCCAAAAATATATATTGCAAAAGCATTTAAAAGGGAGCAAATGAAACTCACAATACTGTATTTTATAGAAAAAATACATATGTCGACATTGAACAATGCAGGGTTGGCCTCGGATTCACGAGCCTATATCATTTGTATATTTATTAATATTCATAGTTGTAATTGAACACATATATATATAAATGTATTCGTTATATCATTTTTATGTTAATAATATATATATATATATATATATATATATATATATATATATATATATATATATATATATATATATATATATATATATATATATATATATATATATATATAAATATATTTTATATGTTCATTTTGTATATAATAATATTAAATTCTGTTATGTTATAGGTGTTAAATATATATATTTATGTATGTTTTTCATTTGTTTATCGAAACAGTAGTTCTAATTATACTAAGTTAATATTAGTAAAATTAATGGCAATAACATTAATAATATATTTATGTTAATAATAACTCTATTAGTGATAATAACAATGATATTAATAATAATACTTGTAAAAATATTAATTTTACTCTTTATGATAGTTAAAATATTAATGATTTAATAATAATAATAATAATTTTATTAAAAATGATAATATTAATAATAATAATGATATTGTTAATAATGATACATTTGTTTAATAATAATAATAATACTAATGGTTACAAAAGCGATACTAATACTAATATTAATGAGATTAATGATAACTTTTATTATTTTCATAATAATAATAATAATAATAATAATAATAATAATAATAATAATAATAATAATAATAATAATAATAATAATAATAATAATAATAATAATAATAATAATAATAATAATAATAATAATCCTAATCATAATAATAATAATAATAATAAAAATAATAATAATAATAATAATAATAATAATAATAATAATAATAATAATAATAATAATAATAATAATAATAATAATAATAATAATACAACTATTAGTGATAATAAAAATAATTTTCATACTCGTTTTTATAATCATAATAAATGAGAATTTTATCATAATACTTATATTAGTAATAATAATGTTAATAACTATAATATTAATACTAATAACAATAATAATTTTATACTTTTTAATCATAATACTTTTAAATGATATTGATAAGGATAATAATAATAATAATAACAATATTAATGATAATATATTAATAATAACAATAATCTTAATCATAATAATAATAGTAATAATACTTATAATGCTATTACTTAGTAATAACTAGATGATAATAATCATAATAACAACAATAAGTAATAATAACAATAATAATAATAATAATATTAATATTAATAATGATAATAATAATAGAAATGAGAATAAAAAATGTATACCCTTCTAAATTGTTTTTCTGAAAAAGAATACTCCGGACGGGACTCGAACTCGTGACCTCTCGCTCCTCATACAACACTCTAATCGTTTGTTCTACCTTTCCTTTTCTGTTTTAATCCCCGTCCTAAACTATATACCTCGTTATTCTTAATCTTCATCTTCTTCCCCATTTAAAAATTGAACAGACAATTTAGCAATCACCACAATCGATTTCCAGGTAAATTAAATTGAGACAGAAATGACTTGAATGAAGTGGATAAATTTTCCAAACAGAAAAAGAGAAAAAAAATAAAAAAAAATGAATCACTGTAACTGCATTTCATAACGGTTTGAAACTCAAATTCAAATCATGGATTCCAATTCGTTTTAGACTATAGTTATAACATGAAAGAAGTCTTAAATCATTTAAGTAAACTTTCTGAACCATTAATTTCAAAAGAAACGATCTCCAAAATTCTAATTTGTTTGAAGAACACAAGTTTGACTTTTTCAAAATAAAGTTTGACGTCAAATTCGATCTCAATAGATGAAATTGGAATGTGAAACTTTGTAGATAGTTTAAGTGAAGGATTCCTAATACTTCTGCATTTCAAGATTTTGAAGAATGATTCGGTTTTGAGTTTTGAAAAAAATATATAACGAACAGAGGAATAAGTTTGTTTTCTTACGTTTTCCCATTGATTTTTCGAATGACAGTGTATAATTATAATGTGCAATGAATGAGTGATATAAAAACAGAAATTGATCGAACGTTGTATTGTAGTGCAGATGGGTGTCGACAGAATCATCTTCAGCAGGGATCAAACAAAAATAAAGCAGATAGGAAGGACATATTAAATCAGAAAGATATACAAAAAAGATAAAATAGAATATAACTGATAGGGAAAGGAAATTTGATCGTACGATTTTGTGACTTAATACCTAACAGAAAACAAAAATTTTAAATAGCTGATGTTGATCTTCTACAATTGGTATCTGTATGTATGATTTTTCATATTATTTATATTTAATAATTAATAGATATTAATATATTAATGATATTAATATACTAATTAATAATAATAATTTTAATAATAATAATAATGGAAGTAATAATATTAATGATAAAAATTAATAAGTTGTATTATAATGATAATAGTTAATAACCAAAATAATGATATTAATAAAGATAACACTAAAAATTTGATATAACAGATTATGCTTAACAAATCTCATATCTATAAATAATACTGATATCAATATTAATAATGATAATATTACTAATTATAATAATACTAATATTATTAATGATAATAATAATATTAGTAGTAGCAATACTATAACAATTTATATATATCAAATTCAAATTTATAGATTATATATATATATATATATATATATATATATATATATATATATATATATATATATATATATATATATATAATAATAATAATATTAATAATACTAGTATTGACATTAATATAACAATATTATTATAACAACTAAAGTTATACTTGCATTACATATATGTATTATTACCTATGTATTATTTATTATTCATATAGTATATCATATAATAACTTTTATCGATTATTTATTATTTCTAAGATATATATATATATATATATATACATACACAATATATTAGAAGTCATATATATTTATATATAGATTCACTTTTAATAATTACTTAATGATTCTGTTTTATTATTTTACATTTTTTAACTCAAATGATTACATTATATTTTATTAATTCAAGATATTATATATATATATATATATATATATATATATATATATATATATATATATATATATATATATATATAATATATATATATATATATATATATATATATATATATATATATATACACATTTTTATTTACACACAACTGTTCGTGAATCGTCGAGGATGGTCAAAGGTTTAAGTGTATCCATGTAAACAGTTCAAAGATTTTGATATTCAATTAAATAGACTTTGCTTATCATATCAAAACTATATAAAATTAAGTTTAAATTTGGTCGAAAATTTCCGGATCGTCACAGTACCTACCCGTTAAAGAAATTTCGTCCCCGAAATTTGATCGAGATCGTCATGGCTAACAGTAATAATGTTTTCCTGATGAATATGAGCTGATAAATAGAGTTTTATTACTGTGGAGTAATATGGATAAGATAATTCGATTACTCGAAGAGTATAAGCGAAGCTATCGCAAAAGTTTGAAATAAAGAAATAGAGATTCGTCTTAACTTTTTGACGTAGTCATGGTTGATTTTCGGAATTCCAGGGATTTAAAGATAATCTTCGAATCTATATAAGATTTGATTTTTCGGTAATTCAGGAAATTAGGATCTTTCTAATTAAATACGGAGATCTGCCTTGGTTCCTTTATAAGATATTTCACTATAAATTAACTTCTTCCGTTCCATTACTTTTACAACTCTTATCTTTTATACTTCAATTCCTGTTTCCAAACCATTTGCAAAATTATCAGAAGTCACTGGAAAAGAAATATCAAGAAAATATGTTCTTGATTTGTTTAGAGATTTAGTAGAATGTAAGAGTCGTGTAACATGGCACATGATGACGTTATGGTCTGTGAATCATCATGTTTATTTAGAAACTCAGCATGACTTACTGTAATATAATAACGTTGATCAAGTGTCATTATATTATACTAACTCATGCATCAATTCCCAACACTACTTCAGAATTCATTCATAGTTTATACTTAGATTTTACAGAAATTTCCAATATAATGTATTACAGATAGCACGAAGAGGTATATAATTTCTGACGAGAATATTTATGAAAATATCTTCAGAAGTATCGAAGATATTTATGATGATATTTTAGAATTTCTAAGTTCGAAAGTTGATAAGGAAAAATTTTCCGCAAGATTTTAACATGACTTCGGAGCAGGATATTCTCTAAAGATTTCATCGGATCCAGAATTACCTGGATTCTTTGAATATAGGGTTTGGTCCTTGTATTTGTCCTTTGTCTCCTTCATGGTTAGCTCAATCTGTTTTTCAGTACCAAATTTTCTATCGAGCGTTCCCAACATTCCATTCTTTATTATCAAACTTTTGGCCGTTTAGACCATCTACGATTTTGCTGTTTCCTCTGCATTTAATGCTACCATATCAGAATCATCGGTTATCAATCCGAGGTGGTTTCAAGAAAATTGTGTTTTTAGATGATTAAAAGCTGATGGTAATATGGTGGAATATAAAAGGTTCACCGGTAACGAAGGCGAAAAGATAACGTATATATCAAGTTTATAATTAGGCTAGTCCGACTGAAAAGTCAAAGTTGACTTGCTGGAGCAGTGACAAAATTTGCTACTTTGAAAGGAATTACCAAGTTATTTTGGGTAATAATAACGCTAAAGGAATTAGCATAGATACTTGTTAAACGTTTACTCAGATTCCGAGAGTTTTCAGGTGCATAACTATGTGCATAAATCTTTCTGCCGTAGATCAAGTGCGGTTGGTTCATCCTCTGATTGAGGTGTTTTCAGGAATCATGAAAGGTTTGAACGCAGATTGTAATCGTCAAAATACAAATGAGGTTTAAGATGAAATCAAGTGGCAAACTTGAAGAATAGTTTAGTTTCATATGTTATAATCAATATTTTAATTCATTTTAATTGTACAATGTTGGTAGTCCACAGTTAGCAGTCCACAGTTAGTAATTCAATAATTCATATATAGTTTATAATATTATAATTAATTAATACGTATCGTGACCCGTGTACATGTCTCAGACTCGATCACAACTCAAATTATATATATTATTTGAGAATCAACCTCAACCCTGTATAGCTAACTCTATCATTACTGCATATAGAGTGTCTATGGTTATTCCAAATAATATATATAGATGCATCAATATGATATGTCAAAACCTTGTATACGTGTCCCGATATTTAAAATGCGTAAATAACAGTATTTAAATGACGATAAATAAAGTGCGTAAAATAAATAACAGAATATAAATGACAATAAATAAAATTGCGAGAATTAAATTGCGATAAAATAAATTGCGATAATTAAATGTACAATAAGGAATTAACAGTTAGCTAGGAACAGTTAGCTAGGACTTTGTTAGCGTGGATTCTTAACAGAATTTCTCATAGTTAATTTGTTTGTTTCTAACAAATTATATTTTGTCCAATGTTTTCTTCATTAGGCCACTTGTTGAATTCTGATAGGTCAAAATCCAAATATGAAATTGAATGAAAATGGTTATTCTACGGTGAACGGATTCGTATCTCTGTAGATGTAAGTAGGATAGTAAATGAATGTTGAATCAGATTTGAAGAATGTACAGTGTAACTTATTAATGTGAAATCTAAATATTTCTCGAGTATTAACTACCCGTTAAAATATTCTCATCATTAACAGTTTATACGATAGAGTTTTTAATTACAATCTTTATGAAAATATACTTTCATATATATTTTCTTCAGATGTAATCATGGATTTAATGAGTTAATATAATATTAATCTCATTTGATTTACTGTTAGAACTGGAATACATAATCTCTAAAACATTAGAGATTACATAATTGCCATATAGAACGAAGTTAAATGATGTAGAACGATACGTAGAATGAAGATTATACTCGAGGTACAGAATGAGATGTTGAGGTATGGATTGTTGATGGTACTGGTGCTATTACTGGTGGTACTGTTGGTGCCGATAATGTTGCTGAAGCTGGTAAATTTTGCACCATATTCTCCAAATTGATTACACGAGCGCGAAGTTCGTTGACTTCTTCTATTATTCTGGGATGATTGTCGGTCGGAACGAGCAGATGAATAAGATCCAGAATTTGAGATAATATATACTCATGACGAGATACTCTAGAAATGAGAGAGAAAATAGTATCACGAACAGGTTCGCCGGTAAGTGCTTCAGGTTCTTCGCCAAGAGGGCAATATGGTGGATGGAAGGGATCACCTTCTTCTTGTCTCCAATAATTTAGTAGGCTACGAACCCATCAGATGAATTGGGGATGGCTGATTGATTGCTTCATTCTGGAGACGCTGCTTTCGGAGCTTAGGTGAACATCCATGTCGGAATAGCTGTCGGAATCCGAGGAATTCGAACTGGTGGAGGGATCCATCTCGTACGATCAGATGAAAGATTTTTGATATGAAATAGATTATAGGATGTAGATTAGTACCCTGCAATACATGATTTACATATGCATATATAATACTAAAATCCCATAAGTTACGGAGGAATCTACGGAAGCTATCAGGAAAAGTCTATAGTAACAGATACGCTAAGATATGAATTTTGTCTATACACTATCGATGCACTAAATGCAGTAAGACATGTCTAGACTTAAGATGATAAGTAAATGATTCCCTAAGAATGATAAGCAGGTAATTTTTGACACGAAATGATAAGCAAAACTTTTGACATGCAGACACGGTCAAAGTCCAGACCCACTAATGCATCTAAACAACTATCAGTTAGACACACTAATGCAAGACCTGGTTCGCTAAGACCACCGCTCTGATACCAACTGAAAGGACCCGTCCTAATCCATCTGGACGAATACATTACATTTGGTTACATCGCGAGGTACTTGACCTCTATATGATACATTTTACAAACATTGCATTCGTTTTTAAAAGACAAACTTTCATTACATCGAAAGTTGACGGCATGCATACCATTTCATAATATATCTAACTAAAATTGACTTAATAATAATCTTGATGAACTCAAAGACTCGAATGCAACGTCTTTTGAAAAATGTCATGAATGACTCCAAGTAATATCTCTAAATTGAGCAAATACACAACGGAAGATTTCTTTCATACCTGAAAATAAACATACTTTCAAGTGTCAACCAAAAAGGTTGGTGAGTTCATTAGTTTATCATAAACATTCATTTCCATCATTTTAATAGACCACAAGATTTCATTTTATAAATAATCATACACTCTCAAGTGTATAAAAATCATTCGTATGATGAACACCTGGTAACCGACATTAACATAATGCATATAGAATATCCCCCGCATACTCGCAAGTATGCCATAAATATTGGCAATCATAATCACCATTTAAATCGAAGTACTAAGGCATTCCAAATTCCAGAATGGGGTTTGTTAGGCCCATAGATCTATCTTTAGGATTCGCGTCAATTAGGGGCCATTTCCCTAATTCTTAGGTTACCAGACTTGAAGGGGCGATATTCGGTTTAATAATCCAACCATACAATGTAGTTTTAAATACTTGTGTCTATTTCATAAAACAGTTATAAAAGCAGCGCATGTATTCTCAGTCCCAAAAATATATATTGCAAAAGCATTTAAAAGGGGAGCAAATGAAACTCACAATACTGTATTTTGTGGTAAAAATACATATGATGACATTGAACAATGCAGGGTTGGCCTCGGATTCACGAACCTATATCATTTGTATATTTATTAATATTCATAGTTGTAATTGAACACATATATATATAAATGTATTAGTTATATCATTTTTATTTTAATAATATATATATTTTATATGTTCAATTTTGTATATAAAAATATTAAATTCTGTTATGTTATAGGTGTTAAATATATATATTTATGAATGTATTTCATTTGTTTATCGAAACAGTAGTTCTAATTATACTAAGTTAGTATTAGTAAAATTAATGGTAATAGCATTAATAATATATTTATGTTAATAATAACTCTGTTAGTGATAATAACAATGATATTAATAATAATACTTGTAAAAATATTAATTTTACTGTTTAAGATAGTTATGATATTAAAGATTTATTAATAATAATAATAATAATAATTTTATTAAAAATGATAATATTAATAATAATAATGATATTGTTAATAATGATACATTTGTTTAATAATAATAATAATAATAATACTAATGGTTACAAAAGCGATACTAATACTAATATTAATGAGATTAATGATAACTTGTATTATTTTCATAATAATAATAATAATAATAATAATAATAATAATAATAATAATAATAATAATAATAATAATAATAATAATAATAATAATAATAATAATAATAATAATAATAATAATAATAATAATCCTAATCATAATCATAATAATAATAATAATAATAATAATACAACTATTAGTGATAATAATAATAATTTTCATACTCGTATTTATAATCATAATAAATGAGAATTTTATCATAATACTTATATTAGTAATAATAATGTTAATAACTATAATATTAATACTAATAAAAATAATAATTTTATACTTTTTAATCATAATACTTTTAAATGATATTGATAAGGATAATAATAATAATAATAACAATATTAATGATAATATATTAATAATAACAATAATCTTAATCATAATAATAATAGTAATAATACTTATAATGCTTTAATGTTATTACTTAGTAATAACTAGATGATAATAATCATAATAACAACAATAAGTAATAATAATAATAATAATAATAATAATAATAATAATAATAATAATAATAATAATAATAATAATAATAATAATAATAACAATAACAATAACAATAATAATAATAATAATAATAATAATAATAATAATAATAATAATAATAATAATAATAATAATAATAATAATAATAATAATAGAAATGAGAATAAAAAATGTATACCGTTCTAAATTGTTTTTCTGAAAAAAAATACTCCGGACGGGACTCGAACTCGTGACCTCTCGCTCCTCACACAACACTCTAACCGTCTGTTCTACCTTTCCTTTTCTGTTTTAATCCCCGTCCTAAACTATATACCCCGTTATTCTTAATCTTCATCTTCTTCCCCATTTAAAAATCGAACAGACAATTTAGCAATCACCACAATCGATTTCCAGGTAAATTAAATTGAGACAGAAATGACTTGAATGAAGTGGATAAATTTTCCAAACAGAAAAAGAGAGAAAAAAAATAAAAAAAATGAATCACTGTAACTGCAGTTCATAACGGTTTGAAACTCAATTTCAAATCATGGATTCCAATTCGTTTTAGACTATAGTTATAACATGAAAGAAGTCTTAAATCGTTTAAGTAAACTTTATGAACCATTAATTTCAACAGAAACGATCTCCAAAATTCTAATTTGTTTGAAGAACACAAGTTTGACTTATTCAAAATAAAGTTTGACTCGTAAATTCGATCTCAATAGATGAAATTTGAATGTGAAACTTTGTAGATAGTTTAAGTGAAGGATTCCTAATACTTCTGCATTTCAAGATTTTGAAGAATGATTCGGTTTTGAGTTTTGAAAAAAATATATAACGAACAGAGGAATAAGTTTGTTTTCTTACCTTTTCCTATTGATTTTTTGAATGACAGTGTATAATTATAATGTGCAATGAATGATTGATATAAAAACAGAAATTGATCGAATGTTGTATTGTAGTGCAGATGGGCGTCGACAGAATCATCTTGAGCAGGGATCAAACAAAAATAAAGCAGATAGGAAGGACATATTAAATCAAAAAGATATACAAAAAAAATAAAATAGAATATAACTGATAGGGAAAGGAAATTTGATCGTACGATTTTATGACTTAATACCTAATAGAAAACAAAAATTTTAAATAGCTGATGTTGATCTTCCACAATTGGTATCTGTATATATGATTTTTCATATTATTTATATTTAATAATTAATAGATATTAATATATTAATATATTAATATACTAATTAATAATAATAATTTTAATAATAATAATAATAATAATAATAGAAGTAATAATATTAATGATAAAAATTAATAAGTTGTATTATAATGATAATATTTAATAACCAAAATAATGATATTAATAAAGATAACACTAAAAATTTGATATAACAGATTATGCTTAATAAATCTCATATCTATAAATAATACTGATATCAATATTAATAATGATAATATTACTAATTATAATAATACTAATATTATTAATGATAATAATAATATTAGTAGTAGCAATACTATAACAATTTATATATATCAAATTCACATTTATAGATTATATATATATATATATATATATATATATATATATATATATATATATATATATATATATATATATATATATATATAATATTAATAATACTAGTATTGACATTAATATAACAATATTATTATAACAACTAAAGTTATACTTGTATTACATATATGTATTATTACCTATGTATTATTTATTATTCATATAGTATATCATATAATAACTTTTATTGATTATTTATTATTTCTAAGATATATATATATATATATATATATATATATATATATATATATATATATATATATATATATATATATATATATATATATATATATATAATACAATATATTAGAAGTCATATATATTTATATATAGATTCACTTTTAATAATTACTTAATGATTATGTTTTATTATTTTACATTTTTTAACTCAAATGATTACATTATATTTTATTAATTCAAGATATTATATATACATATTATATATATATATATATATATATATATATATATATATATATATATATATATATATATATATATATATATATATATACATTTTTATTTACACACAACTGTTCGTGAGTCGTCGAGGATGGTCAAAGGTTTAAGTGTATCCATGTAAACAGTTCAAAGATTTTGAGATTCAATTAAATAGACTTTGCTTATCATGTCGAAACTATATAAAATTAAGTTTAAATTTGGTCGAAAATTTCTAGGTCGTCACAAAAGTGGGTTGTTGTCATCAATGATATTTTGACCAACCAATAGGGATTTAGCAAATGTGTTTTCTACAAATAAAGGATTATGACAAAACTGAGATCACATGATTATCATGACTTGTATCTAAGAATGTTAGACTTTCCACTTTGAGCATGAAAAGTCACTATCAAGGCAATACATCCAAGTAAATGGGCATTTAATGCATATAGTACTTGTATAGGATGTTGGGTATCTTTTGCAGGTGTTAAATGAAGTAAAGAGTCCAAAGATTGATGTGCAAAACTGATTCAAAC
Organism: Rutidosis leptorrhynchoides; assembly: GCF_046630445.1. Classification (NCBI taxonomy): domain Eukaryota; kingdom Viridiplantae; phylum Streptophyta; class Magnoliopsida; order Asterales; family Asteraceae; genus Rutidosis; species Rutidosis leptorrhynchoides. Next base: position 149,951,278 of record NC_092337.1, read on the forward strand.
AGCTATACAATGGATAAGTATTTTGGACTGGACCTAGTGCGGTCGACTTACGGTCGACCGTGGTCCAAGCCGCAGCAATGGCAATTTTTTTATCTCTCCATATAAATAGCAATGCTTGGAGAACTTTGAGGACTTGGACCTCTTGCATGCTACAACTAAAAATCATCAGAGAATCACAAGAACATAACACTCATACATATGTTTGTGATTAGCAAGAGAAGTTCTATAATCTCATAGATTATAGAAGGTGTTTTGTAAACTTACTTTCAAATTACTATCTTTGTAAGTTTACATAGTGTTGTAATAATCCTTAGCATTGTCTTAGGATTGTCATCACTAAAAAAGGGTGAGTCTTTGTACTTTGTAATTAGAAGCATATGTTAGCTTCGCTATCATCTTCCTTAAAGGGAACTAGGGAGTTGATTAATCTCATTGGAGATTAATACTTGTCGAAGGTGAAGACAAGTTGATCTAAGTTGGAGGCAATCTTTCAAAGGGATACAAGGATTAGGTTTTTTGTCTAAGGAGAAGTACAAGGCTTGTAAAATAGATCTCCACCGGATTTGGAGAATGGTGCTTAGTGAAGCAAAGATCCTGATTAGTGAATTGGGGAGTGGATTAAGGTGGATTAGTTAACATCCACCTGAACCACTATAAATCCTTGTGTTTATGTTCTTTACTTTACATTCCGCATTATTACAAACATAAACACACCACACATTTTTTTGAGTTGATAGAAGTGATCAAGGATTGTTCAAATCATGTTGATCATCTAAAAAGTTTGAAAATTCGTATTAAGTAACTAAGCACCCCCTCTAGTTACTTACAATTGGTATCGGAGCAATTGCTCGTACATTTGCTTTAGAAATGTTTTTGATTGAGTCAAAACCATTGTGCGTAAAAAACCGGAATCAAACGTTCTTGGGATCAACTCAAACAATGGCATACCTTGAAAGATTGCCTAATGAAGCACTAATCATTGATAGAGAGGATGTCTATGTGTGGAAGATTAGATTAGAGATCTATGTCAGATCAAAGGATTATGACATGTGGAGTGTGACGCCCCGTACAAAACCATCATGTACGAATCCTCAACAACAGGTCCATTAAACAGTACAATACTACATGCTGTTTTAAAACAAGTTTTGCATTCAAAAAGGATAACGTTTTGCAAAAGATAACGTGACACAAAGGTCGTTACAAAGTCATTATTCAAATAACATAAGTTGTGAATGTAAGATAAAAGTTCCATGGTTGAGACATCTCTAAGTAATGCAGCAGAAGTCTAATACATCGAGTCTGTAACAGCAAGTCTATAACACCAAGACAGCAAGTCTAACAGCGAAAGCAACAACGTCTAATTACCTGAGAAATACACGCTTAAAAGGTCAACACGAATGTTGGTGAGCTATAGTTTGTATTCAGAAATGTAATGTAGACCACGAGATTTCGTATTCCAAAACAGTATGATAAAGTATATGCTTATCCGTGGGAACCCGGTAACTAACTTAACGTAATAATAGTATCACCCCCTAAAAGTACACTTGGCGAGTGCGTATGTTCTCAAAGTATCAAACACCCGTTAAATGATAGCGCGACTAGCCTGAGTGGGGATGGTAAACCCTATGGATCCATATCTAATATTGGCGTTCACCGGTTCAAAAACCAATGATTAAACGTTACTGTGCTAAGGGGAATGTTTGTGCCGTTATATCACCCACACATATATAAAGTTTAAGTACTCATGTCTAGTATGTACAAACATAAAAACGCATGTATTCTCAGTCCCAAAAATAGTAAAGTAAAAAAGGGAAGCTATAACTCACAGTGAATGTGCGGTAAAGTCGATATGAAAAGTATGCAAGTATTAAGTCTGTCCGAAAGGTCATCAACCTAAGCCAAAGTTCACTAAGTCATTATATTGTCCCAAAAGGTTTAAAAGTACGTAAGTAAAGTCCTAAACATCATCATCTTCATCATAATTCGTAAAAGATAACGTAAGTTTTCATCAAGAATAGAGATCGAAACAAATGGCTGAATTCAGACAGCTGCTACGACCACTATACAAAACGAAAAGATGCTTGGTCAGTGGCCAAGGCTCCATATGTGAGTCCTCTAACTGCTATCCAATTTTCCGAACCTAACTCGTCTTTGTTTGACCGTGGCGAAGGTTTAAGTACGAGTAGGTCAGAATTTTCAGCACGTCGTTACAAAGGCGTAGTGACTTTCGGAAGGCTTTCAATCCTAAACCGTATATCGGATTTAGGCGAGGCCTAAACAAAAAGTCATCTAATTGAAACAAAATATCTGAAAATCAATTTTCCAGAAGTCCAGAAGTCTGATCAGACCCCGAAAAACAGAAAACAAGTGCTCTGGTGGGTTTCTTGGTGCTTGATGCTCATCACGGTTCTCATCCTTGATGTGTGTAAGCTTCAAGTGTACAACTCTTTGATGTTTTAGCATCACTTTGACCAAGTTTCAACCATCAACACACAACTAAGAGTAAAAACTATCATTCTACAAGTTTTGAACATCAAGGTTGCCTCTTTATTGCATAAACTCAATAAAGCTTCAACCTTTGTCCTTTTTACACAAGTTTATGCATCTTCATCATATGAGATGATGAAGACTTGATCTTTATCATCACAAAAATCACAAAAAGGTTCCAAGTAAGTGAGATCTACAATAATAACTTAGATCTCAAGTATTAAGAAAACCCTAAGCTAGAAAGCTTGGATCTTTACAAGATTAATGAGACCATAAGCTAGAAAGCTAAGATCTAGTAAAAGTAATGAGACCATAAGCTAAAAATCTAAGATCTTTAACAAAATAATAAAACCCTAAGCTAGAAAGCTTGGATCTTTAATGTTCTTGAAGATCCTTAAAGCAAAAGACTAGATCTTCAAGTTACATGAAGATCATAAACACAAGTTTTGATCTTTATAACAAAATAAAGAAATCATAAGCTAGAAAACCTACATCTAACAAGTAAATGAAGATTCAAAGCTAGAAAGCTTGAATCTTTCATGTTCTTGAAGGATTCAAACCAAAGTTTGAATCTACAAGATATAACAAGAGCAAAAAGCTAAAAAGCTAGATCCTTTAATGATGATGATGGTGTCGACATTGAGAAGAGAAGAAGAAGAAGAATAAAATTTAAAACTTACACTTTTTAGAGTGAGAAAGACTAGAGAGAGAATTAGAGAGTAAGTGTGTGTAATTTGTGAATGAGATCAAGTGTAAAATGGGTGAGGTTTGTGTGGTATTTATTGGGGGAATGGGGGTGGTGGCCGTAGGTTTAGGGGGGACAAGGGGGGACAACTTTTGCTTTTTGGTTAATGGTTGTCTAAAGTTAGTGCTTATGTTGGGATCCCATGCAACAACTGTGATTATGGTTAACAAAAATGCTAGTATGTTCCCTATAATAAATGGGCATTTGTCTTACATTTATATGGGTCATAAACTTATTAAAATTGGGCTAATTAAATAGTCCATTAGCTAGAGTAGGGTGGGCTTGAGTCCAACAAGGTAGAAAGTCCAACAAGACCAACTAGTGAGCATAAGTAAATTACTAAGCGTAATTAAGAAACCAATAACCCAAGTAATTATTAAAATAACAATTAGTATTACGTAGTCATAATATTCCAATTATGACCAAAGTCAAACGTGTATCAAAATACATAGCTCATTTTCAACGTCAAGTGACACTAATGGTCATAAAAGCATTCGGGGACCAAGCTAAGTAACTAAGTACTTAATGGCACGTTATATTGTATAAACGAAGGTAATTAATCATGAAATAAGATTCCAGAATATAATATAGCTCAGTACGCACAAATACGAAGTTTCACAGAAAGTAACAAGCAAAAAAGCAAGTCAAAAAAGTCGGGTCGTTACATTACCTACCTGTTAATGAAAATTTCGTCCTGAAATTTTAAGCTGAGGTAGACGGTAGAGTTGTGAAGAGGTGAGGATACTTCTGCATCATCTGATCCTCTCGCAACCAAGTGAACTCGGGTCCTCGTTTAGCATTTCAATGAACTCGAACAATTGGAATCTTGTTGCGTTTCAAAGTTTTGACTTCACGGTCCATAATTTCAACAGGTTCTTCCACAAAGTGGATTTTGTCATCAATCGTAAGCTCCTCAAGTGGTATGACAAGTTCTGGTTCAGCAAGATATTTCTTCAAATTCGACAAGTGAAAAGTGGGATGCACATCACTCAACAGAGTCGGAAGATCCAAACGGTAAGCAACGGGTCCAACATGCTCCAAAACTTTGAAAGGACCAATATATCGCGGATTTAGCTTCCCACGCTTTCCGAAATGGATTACACCTTTCCAAGGTGCGACCTTCAACATCACTAGGTCACCTACTTAGAATTCACGATCTTTAAGCTTAAGATCGGCATAGCTCTTTTGATGATCGCGGGCCGTCTTGAGCCTCGCTTGAATTTGGACAATCTTCTCGGTTGTTGCATGGATGAGTTCGGGTCCGGTGAGTTTCTTTTCACCTACTTCGGCCCAACAGATAGGAGAATGACATTTGTGGCCATATAAAGCTTCGAAAGGTGCGGCCTTAATGCTTGCATTATAGCTATTGTTGTAAGAGAATTCAGCTAGCGGCAAATGCTTATCCCAAGCCTTTCCGAAATCAATTACACAAGCACGTAACATGTCCTCCAGGATTTGAATCGTGCGTTCGCTCTGTCAATCGGTTTGCGAGTGATACGCAGTACTTATATCTAAACGTGTTCCCAAAGCTTCTTGCAAAGAACGCTAAAATCTAGAAGCGAAACGGGCATCTCGGTCTGAAAGAATCGATAAGGATACACCGTGTCGAGATACAACTTCCTTTATGTATAATTGCACAAGTTTCTCCATCGTATCAGTTTCCTTCACGGCTAGGAAGTGTGCAGATTTGGTAAGACGTTAACGATAACCCAGATGGTATCATAACTACCTACCGTCTTTGGTAGCTTCGTGATGAAGTCCATTGTTATTCCTTCCCACTTCCATTGCGGGATTTCGGGTTGCTGAAGTAACCCGGATGGCCTCTAATGTTCGGCTTTGATCTTAGAACAAGTTAAGAACTTTCTGATGTAAGTCGCAACATCCTTCTTGAGGTTTGGCCACCAATATTGAACCTTGTGGTCGTGGTACATCTTACCAGCTCCTGGATGAATCGAATACCTTGACTTGTGGGCTTCATCTAGAATTAGGCTTCGTAAATCCCCATATCTAAGCACCCAGATTCTTCCGGCAAAGTATCGGAGTCCAGTCTCCTTGACCTCGAATCGAGAAACGAGAATGTTCAAGTGCTCTTGAGCAATATTCTCCTCCTTGAGAGCTTCCTCTTGAGTTACATAGATTTTGCTATTGAGATTTATGTGAATGGTGACGTTCAAGGCTCGGACACGAAGTGGTACCATTCTTTCCTTTGGGCTTAAGCCATCGGCTACAACATTTGCCTTGCCAGGGTGGTAACAAAGTTCACAATCGTAGTCGTTCAACATCTCGATCCACCTTCGCTGTCGCATATTCAATTGCTTCTGATCGAATATGTGTTGGAGGCTCTTGTGGTCGGTGAAGATAGTACTCTTGGTTCCATACAGATAGTGTCTCCACAGTTTGAGCGCAAAGATAACGGCACCAAGCTCAAGATCGTGAGTAGTGTAGTTTCATTCGTGAATCTTCAGTTGTCGGGAGGCGTAAGCAATAACCTTCTTTCGATGCATAAATACGCACCCAAAACCTTGTCGGGAAGCATCGCAATACACAACGAAATCATCACTGCCTTTAGGAAGGGATAGAATAAGAGTGGTGGTTAACTTCTGCTTCAGGGTTTGGAATGCCGACTCTTGCTCGGTTGCCCAAACGAACTTCTTCCCCTTGTAAGTTAATGCAGTTAAAGGATGCGCAATCAGAGAGAAACCTTCGATGAATTTACGATAGTAACCGGCGAGGCCTAAAAATTGGCGGATATGAGTAGGAGTAGTGGGGGTTTCCCACTTGCTGATGGCTTCGATCTTTGCGGGATCGACCTTGATACCCTGATCTCTCATGATATGACCAAGAAATTGGACTTCCTTCAACCAAAATTCACACTTGGAGAATTTGACATAGAGTTGCTCATGTTTCAAGAGTTCAAGCATGAGTCGAAGATATTGCTCATGTTCTTCTTCACTTTTGGAATAGATGAGGATATCATCTATGAAGATGATAATGAACTTGTCCAGGTACGGCTTGCATACGTGATTCATGAGATCCATAAACACGGCAGGTGCATTAGTTAAACCGAATGGCATCATTAGAAACTCATAGTGACCATGACGAGTTCGGAATGCAGTCTTCAACACATCGCTCTCTTTTACCCTCAACTGGTGATAACCTGATCGTAAATCAATCTTGGAGTAGACGCTGGATTCTTGCAGCTGATCGAAAAAATCGTCAATCCCGGGAAGGGGATACCGATTCTTGATCATCAACTTCTTCAGTTCACGATAATCGATACACATGCGAAAAGATCCGTCCTTCTTCTTCAGGAACAAAACAGTTGAGCCCTAAGGCGATGAACTCGGTCGGATAAATCCACGATCTAGTAGTTCCTGCAGTTGACTCTGCAACTCTTGCAGTTCGGAAGGTGCAAGTCGATAAGGTGCGCGAGCTACAGGTGTAGCTCCTGGCACTAGATCGATCTGAAACTCCACTGATCTCGGCGGGGGTAATCCCGACAACTCTTCTGGAAAGACTTCGGGAAATTCGTTCACAATTCGCACTTCATCCACGCTTTTCTCCTCAGTTTCTAGTTTCTTCACATGTTCTAAAATAGCAAATCGCCCCTTTTTCATAACCTTTTGTGCCTTCATGCAACTAATAAGGTTCAGGTTTGGGCTACATCTATCTCCGTAAACAATCAGTGGCTCACCATCTTCGCGAGGTATACGAAGAATCTTCTCACCACAGATAACTTCGACTCTTACCTTGGACAACCATTCCATACCGACTATCACATCAAAGCGTCCCAACTTAATGGGTATCAAATCAATCTCAAAACCCACACCAGCTAGGTTTATAATACCTCCTCGGCCAATTTGGTCAACTTTCTCAAGTTTTCCATTGGCTACTTCGACAAGTATACTCTCATCCAAAGGCACTAACGACCAATCTATCTTAGAGCAAAAGTGTCTACATACATAACTCCTATCGGCACCGGTATCAAATAGGACAGAAGCTAATAGGTTATTGATAGTGAATGTACCTGTAACCAACTCAGGATCTTCATGGGCATCTCTGGCATTCATGTTGAAGACTCTTCCACGTGCTGGCCCACCATCCTTCTTCTTGTTAGGACATTCATTCTTGAAGTGGCCCTACTGATCGCACTCAAAACACTTCCTTAGTCCACTTGGGTTTGTCCTCACAGCTGAGGTGGTGATCTTACAATCTCTGCCGATGTGTCCAGTCCTTTCACACTTCTCACACACTACGTTGTAGTATCCAGTGTGATACTTGTAGCATCTCTTACAATGGGGAAGACTACCTTTGTAGTTAGGGTTAGAGCTAGGGTTCGGGTTAGGGTTCCTCCAGTCGTTGTTTCCCTTAAAATTTGCATACCTCTTAGCCGGGTTCTAGTCAAAACCTTTTCCCATACTTCCGTCCCACTTACGTTTCCCGTTACTAGCTCCCGATTCTGATTTCGCCTTCTCTGGCTCTTGGTGGGTAATTTGATTCATCAGGGTGTGCGCCATACCCATAGCTTCTGGGACATTCGCTGGTTTCGATGAAGGGACATTTCCTCGAATGTCCTTGGGGAGTCCCCACAGATACCTCTCCATCCGCTTGAACTCGAGTGTAACCATTGTGGGGCACATCAACGCTAACTTCAAGTACCTTCGGTTATGGCCATCAAGATCAGTTCCTACAACTTTCAGTTCACAAAACTCCGCTTCCATTTTCTGAATTTGGGTTCTGGGGCAGTACTCCTCGATCATAGCCCTCTTAAACTCCTCCCATGGTGTAGTGTAAGCTTCGTCAATTCCCCGAGCCTGGGCGAGCGTATTCCACCAAGTCAAAGTGCCATCCGACAAAGTGCAGGATGCGAACTTAGTCTTATTCCCTTCGGAGCAGTTACTCACACGGAACATAGATTCCAACTTCTCAAACCATCTCGTCAGCCCAACTGGCCCTTCTATTCCACTGAAATTGTGGGGCTTGCAGCTCTGGAACTCCTTAAAAGTACACCCATTCTGGAGGTTCGGGTTAGCCGGTGGAGCTTGGGGGTTGGCATTCACCATAGCTGTGGCTACTCGAGCGGTTATCATGTGACGATCGCTCCAAATCCATATGGACGAACACGTCATTCATTGATTTCATTGCGAGGTATTTGACCTCTATGTAATACGTTTTGTAACATTGCATTCGTTTGAAAAGGTATTTCATAAATGAATATATAAATTCCAGGTTTTTAACATCTGATGATTCCTACGTATAGACAATCACCATTTAAATGGTTTACAATAATACATCTGTTGACAATACAGTCAAAATAAGATACATGGTAATGGTTTGGTGAATGCAAGTTTCTTGTATATAGCATGTATGACTCCAAGCACATAACTTGTATCACGTATGAGCAAACAGCGGAAGACTTCTAGAAACCTGAGAATAAACATGCTTCAAGTGTCAACACAAAGGTTGGTGAGTTCATAATCCGTATATCAATGTGGGTTACAAAAGTTCAGTTGTTTCATTCAAAACGTTTATCATTATGTTTTAAATAAAAGGTGGACCACAAGATTTCAGTTGTTTCATCCGAAACGTTTATCAATCGGTTCTACAAAGTTGAGCACCCTGGTAACTAAACTTTAATGTTTATATAATTTGTACTCTTTGTATAATCATCTTAATAATACACGCAAACCAACGTGTACGCTTCTCAAATAGCATACGTCCGTTAAAAGGCTAGTGCTCTAGCTCGGACGGGGATATCAAGCCCTATGGATCCATATACTGTTATTCGCGCCCACCAGTCCACATCCTATGTACTGGTAGTTACTAGTTACCAAAGCTAAGGGATTTTCGGTTTAAACTCAGTGTAGAATTAAGTATGTACTTGCATCCATTGCGTTTAAAATAAATTGCATGTATTCTCAGTCCAAAAATATATTGCAAAAGCAATTAAAAAGGGAGCAATGAAACTCACACAAAATCAGTTTTAGTATTTGTATCCATTTAGTAAAACAGTTTATAAAACTGCGCATGTATTCTCAGCCCAAAAATATATATAAAAAGGGATCATATGAAACTCACACAAAATCAGTTTTAGTATTTGTATCCATTTAGTAAAACAGTTTATAAAACTGCGCATGTATTCTCAGCCCAAAAATATATATAAAAAGGGATCATATGAAACTCACGCATATCAGTTTTAGTTTTTGTATTCATTTTATAAAACAGCGCATGTATTCTCAGTCCCAAAAATATATATAAAAGGGAGCAAATGAAACTCACGCATATAAATATTGTATATCGGTTAATAAAGCATTTGCATGTATTCTCAGCCCAAAAATGTAGAGAGTAAAAGGGATCTTATGAAACTCACGCATATCAGTTTTAGTTTTTGTATTCATTTTATAAAACAGCGCATGTATTCTCAGTCCCAAAAATATATATAAAAGGGAGCAAATGAAACTCACTGTTTAATATTGATATACAATATTGCAGGAAAGCACGTAGATGCATCGGAGATGATAAACACGAGGTTTGATTCACAAAAATACCCCCGAACATTACCCATAACCTCCTTGGCAATAACCCATAATTTCCTTAGCTCTAGCTTGCTCGAAAACTCATTTTGAAAATTACTTGGACAGCACTCCGTCGTAATATTTGATGTACATTATTATTTTTGTATCGCAAAAATAATAACACTAATAATAAAAAATAATAAGATTAATAATAATCTTATTATTAATAATAATAATAATAATAATAATAATATAAATAATAAATAAAATAAATACGGAGTAATATGTATGTGTGTGATTATCTCGAGCCAGAAACTGCAATTTATAGCAATCATACCTGAAAAAGCACCCCATGCGATCGCATGGGATTTGTGCTTCAAGGCCATGCGATCGCATGGCACCCTGGGACAGCTCACAAATTTTTAACATTTTGCTTGTCGACATATTAAATAAATATAAATATAATATATATAATTTATATAATTAATTATATATTATATTAAATTCACGTGCATAGTTGACTTGTAATTTTTGTTCCGATAAGTCGTACGTCATCACTCGACTTATGTCCCGGTTCCGGTTTCTCGAACGCATTTTCGTACGCTTAGAAAACTTGCATTTTACATTTCGTGACACGTACCTTTGTCAAAATATAGCCTTAAATTATCCCTTAATTATATCACTCAAAGTGTATCTTAAACTTTCGAGTGTTTTGGTCATTTACTTCTATAAATCATCGTCTCGCTATTTGTTAAAATACATTTTTATAATAGTGTTTTACTGTAGCAAAGTTACTGTAGCAATTCACTGTAGCAAAGTCAATTTCACTGTAGCAAATAGTGATTTTCGAAAACACTGTAGCATTTTGAGTAATGTGGCAATTTGAAAACACTGTAACAAATTAGTGTTTAACTGGTTCATCTTAAACGCTTTAGTTAACTTATCTAAATATCAATTGAATCAATAAACGAATGTTACTATCGTTTATTATATATATGTATATATCTTTTTAATATACATAAATCAGTTTTTAAATACACATTGGAAGTTATTTATAAATAAATTTTAATAATAAATATTTCAACTTATCATATACATTCAAATAGATATTTTAACCAATAAGTTTAATGTACGGTATCAAACAATTAATACATTGTTACCTTTTCATGTTATAGTATATATGTATCTATTTACATATAATTGTTCGCGAATCGTCGAAAACAACCGAAGGGTATTTAAATATATAAAAGTAATTCAAAAATTTTGAGATTCAGTTTTACAGACTTTGCTTATCGTGTCGGAAATGTTAATCATACAAAGATTAAGTTTAAATTTAGTCGAAATTTCTGGGTCATCACATATCATCTCTTCAAGATGTGCTGCGATGGGGATTTCTCTTGGACCTCTTCCGTTAGCCATCGATCTTCCAAACAAATTTTTTGACTTAAGTCAAAATCCATTAACCAACAACGTCACAACATACGGTAAACAACATGGAAACAACACAGTACACGATAACTAAGCATGGCAACAAGCATCAGATAGCACAAAAGCCAACATGTAATAAAACACCGTAGAATAAATCAACAACAGTAATTCCATTCATAGTAAGAAAATTGCATACAATAGCATAAGGTTCGTACAATACATAAATGAAAAATAGGAAACTACAAACAGAATACATAAAGAAATCTATTACAACAGTCCTAGGGTGACGGTGGGTAAATGATGTCCATCAGGTGGGACATCTGGTCCTCGAGCTCAGTTACCTGATCACGGAGGGCATGCACTTCCCTCGTCAGTTCCTCAACGGTAGGAGATGCTGGTGGGGCAGGTGGTACAGATGGTGCAGGTGGTGTAGATGGTCCAGTTGATGCGGATGTAGTACTAGAAGTAGACGGCACAGTGCGGGCGACCTTTCACACAAATGGATCGGCAGGATACGGTACAACCCTCTTACGGGTGGTGACCCTAACCAACTGTCCATGTGCATTCACGAACGGCTTTCCTCCATTAACCCCTGGAATAACAGTACCATCGAAGCGGTACCGCTTCTTCGGCGGGGTAGAGGGTGGCTGTACAGGCTCCTCCTCGAAGTCCTCCTCAGAATCCTCGTCGGAATCCTCCTCAATGGTGTCATTGGATGATGATCCGTCTGAATCGTCGGAAGGTAGTGCGGGTACGTCACGGGCCGGAGAAAGCGTCTGGCCGGTGGTCATAAGTCGATATCTGCCAGGTGTAATCGGTACGACACGTTCGTCAGCGGTGCATCTAGCCCAATGTCAATGCTCGTTACAGAAGGGACCGTCTCTGTTTCCTCCAGGGATCACAGTTCTACCAGAATGGTGATGAGGCCCTGGGAGTCTAGGGCTGGGTGGTGCTGGAATCTCCTCGGGATCCTCGTCTCCGTCTGAGATGTCCATCAGGTCAAGGGCGTGTCCACTATCTCCACAAGACGAATCGATGGAGTTGTCGGAGGGTAGCGGTGAGTCAACAACAATAGTAGGCGAGGTAGCAGACGTATCTAAGTCACTCTAGAAGTCAAAGGACATGGGCGTCATGTCTGACATCTGAACAAGGAAAAAATAACTTTTTCCATGTCAGTAAGACATATAGCAACAATGTAATCAGGCACTACAACATCCTAGCAGTACATAGCATGGTAATCGTAACAGTATTAAACAAAAGTAACATGCAATCAAAGACAGATAGTAGCATGTATTAGCGAGAAAATAGCAGCATACAGCAAGTTCACATAGCAGTAAAGGTAAGCAGTAGCATGAAGTAGTAGTAAACAGTAGCAAGTAAACGAGCAAGTTATAGATTTGTCCTATTAGCGAATCCTACTCAGCTCGGCAAGACTCACTAATGCAAACTAATTCCCTACAACCGATGCTCTGATACCAAATGTGACGCCCCGTACAAAACCATCATGTACAAATTGTCAACAACAGGTCCATTACACGGTACAATACTACATGCTATTTTAAAACAAGTTTTCCATTCAAAAAGGATAAGATTTTACAAAAGATAACGTAACTAAAAGGTTGTTACAAAGTCATTATTCAAATAACATAAGTTATGAATGCAAGATAAAATTTCCATGGTTGAGACATCTCTAAGTAATGCAGCGGAAGTCTAACACAGCGAGTCTGTAACAGCAAGTCTATAACACCAAGACAGCAAGTCTAATAGCGGAAGCAACAACGTCTAAGCACCTGAGAAATACACGCTTAAAAGGTCAACACAAATGTTGGTGAGCTATAGTTTATATTCAGTAATGTAATTTAGACCATGAGATTTCGTATTCCAAAATAGTATGATAAAGTATATGCTTATCCATGGGCACCCGGTAACTAACTTAATGTAATAATAGTATCACCCCCTAAAAGTACACTTGGTGAGTGTGTATGTTCTCGAAGTATCAAACACCCGTTAAATGCTAGCGTGACTAGCCCGAGTGGGGATGTCAAACCCTATGGATCCATATCTAATATTCGCGTTCACCAGTTCAAAAACCAATGATAGATGTTACCGTGCTAAGGGGAATGTTTGTGCCGTTATATCACCCACACATATATAAAGTTTAAGTACTCGTGTCTAGTATGTAAAAACATAAAAAGCGCATGTATTCTCAGTCCCAAAAATAGTAAAGTATAAAGGGAAGCTATAACTCACAGTGAATGTGCGGTAAAGTCAATATGAAAAGTATGCAAGTAGTAAGTCAGTCCGAAAGGTCATCAACCTAACTCAAAGGTCACTAAGTCAGTATATTGTCCCAAAAGGTTTAAAAGCATGTAAGTAAAGTCCTAAACATCATCATCGTCATCATCATTCGTAAAAGATAAAGTAAGTTTTCATCAAGAATGGAGATCAAAACAAAAGGCTGATTTCGGACAGCTGCTACGACCTCTATACAAAACAAAAAGACGTGTGGTCAGTGGCCAAGGCTCCGTATGTGAGTCCTCTAACGGCTATCAAATTTTCAGAACCTAACTCGTCTTCGTTTGACCGTGGTGATGGTTTAAGTGCGAGTAGGTCAGAATTTTTCAGCACGTCGTTACAAAGACGTAGTGACTTTCGGAAGGCTATAAATCCTAAACCTTATATCGGATTTAGGCTTGGCCTAAACGAAAAGTCATCTATTCGAAACGAACTATCTGAAATCAATTTTACAGAAGTCCAGGAGTCTGATCAGACCCCTAAAAACAGCAAACAAGTGATGCGGTGGGTTTCTTGGTGCTTGATGCTCATCACGGTTCTCATCCTTGATGCGTGTAAGTTTCAAGTGTATAACTCTTTGATGTTTTAGCATCACTTTGACCAAGTTTCAACTATCAACACACAACTAAGAGTAAAAGCTATCATTCTACAAGTTTTGAACATCAAGGTTGCCTCTTTATTGCATAAACCCAATAAAGCTTCAACCTTTGTCCTTTTTACACAAGTTTATGCATCTTCATCATATGAGATTATGAAGACTTGATATTTATCATCACAACAATCACAAAAAGGTTCTAAGTAAGTGAGATATGCAATAATAACTTAGATCTCAAGTATTAAGAAAACCCTAAGCTAGAAAGCTTGGATCTTTACAAGATTAATGAGACCATAAGCTAGAAAGCTAAGATCTAGTAAAAGTAATGAGACCATAAGCTAAAAAGCTAAGATCTTTAACAAAATAATGAAACCATAAGCTAGAAAGCTTGGATCTTTAATGTTCTTGAAGATCCTTAAAGCAAAAGACTAGATCTTCAAGTTACATGAAGATCATAAACACAAGTTTTGATCTTTATAACAAAATAAAGAAATCATAAGCTAGAAAACCTAGATCTAACAAGTAAATGAAGATTCAAAGCTAGAAAGCTTGAATCTTTCATGTTCTTGAAGGATTCAAACCCAAGTTTGAATCTACAAGATATAACAAGATCAAAAAGCTAAAAAGCTAGATCCTTTAATGATGATGATGATGTCGACATTGAGAAGAGAAGAAGAAGAAGAAGAAAATTTAAAACTTACACTTTTTAGAGTGAGAAAGACTAGAGAGAGAATTAGAGAGTAAGTATGTGTAATTTGTGAATGAGATCAAGTGTAAAATGGGTGAGGTTTGTGAGGTATTTATAGGGGGAATGGGGGTGGTGGCCGTAGGTTTAGGGAGGACAAGGGGGGACAACTTTTGCTTTTTGGTTAATGGTTGTCTAAAGTTGGTGCTTATGTTGGGATCCCATGCAACAATTGTGATTATGGTTAACAAAAATGCTAGTATGTTCCCTCTAATAAATGGGCATTTGCTTACATTTATATGGGTCATAAACTTATTATAATTGGGCTAATTAAATAGTCCATTAGCTAGAGTAGGGTGGGCTTGAGTCCAACAAGATAGAAAGTCCAACAAGACTAACTAGTGAGCATAAGTAAATTACTAAGCGTAATTAAGCAACCAATAACCCAAGTAATTGTTAAAATAACAATTAGTATTACGTAGTAATAATATTCCAATTATGACCAAAGTCAAACGTGTATCAAAATACATAGCTCGTTTTCAACGTCAAGTGACACTAACGGTCATAAAAGCATTCAGGGATCAAGTTAAGTAACTAAGTACTTAATGGCACGTTGTATGGTATAAACGAAGGTAATTAATCATGAATTAAGATCCCAGAATATAATATAGCTCAGTATGCACAAATACACAGTTTCGCAGAAAGTAACAAGCACAAAAGCAAGTCGAAAAATTCGGGTCGTTACATGGAGAATCATCAACGGAAGAAACCTTGTTTCTCAAGAATCTTCAAACATGGTGAAATCAACATTCCAAAATAATGAAGTAGTGAAAAAAGTACTAGAGCAATTTGATACTATATCACTACTTCATAGAGTTCTTCCTAGTGAAGAAAGGATTAGAATGCTTCCATGTGAAAGTGCAAAGGAATGTTGGGATACACTATGTCCTCAAGTTGAAAAACCTCTAGTTGCTCGATGATAACAAGAGTTGAATGTCTTGGTGGGAATTGGTTGGTTGATCAAGATGGAGATGAAGATGAAGACTTTTGTCTCATGGGATCAAGATACTTTCCAAGTCAAGATGCTCGTAGTGAAGATGAGGTTGAATCTTGCTACCAAGATGAAGAAGGCGAAAGCTCAAGCGTTCAAAGCAATAAGGTACATGTATTCTATCCTTCTAATTATGAAGATTTGCTAGATGAGTACAAAGCGGTAAAATTTATGTATACTAGAAGTTGTGACAAAGTAAAATTGTTGGAAAAAGAATTACAAAAGGTTAATCAACTCAACAAAATTTGAAGTGATGAAAACAATTATTTGAAAAGATCTTTGAATGACAAAAATTGTTTTAAAGATAAAATTGTTTTGAAATCTAGTCACAATTCTAGTAAACACAAACAAAGTACTCTAAGTCCAAGGTCAATCATTAAGAAAGTTGAAAACTTAGAAAGGGTAAACAAATCTAGCAAATCAATGGGAGGGATAAGTCAAAGGTTGGGTAATCTTAGGATTAATGAGAATCAATAATCAAACAATAAGAAAAGAGGATTGTGCATTTAAAATTTAATTTGTTTTAAATGTGTCACTATTTCAAAATTGCACATCCTCTAAATGATTAAAAGGATTTATCAATAAGATTATGCTTAACTTATGAATGAATACTTGTTTGAAAAGATTGCATGCTAGTTGTAGGACAATGTGACTTATGTGTAATATATATATATATATATATATATATATATATATATATATATATATATATATATATATATATATATATATATACATACATATATATATATATATATATATATATATATATATATATATATATGTATATATACATATATATACACATATATATATATACACATATATATATACATATATATATATATGTATATACATATATATATACATATATATATGTATATACATATATATATTTATATTTATATAAACGCACTTACATCGGTTGGATGTGATCATACAATATTAACCAAAGAAAACTTGTCCTCAAGTATTCTATAGAATGACAAAATTGCCAAAACACGCTCGACATGAACAATCGGACAAAAGTCACTATTCCAAGATGCACGGCTTACCCTATGGTAGACCGCAGATCGACCGTACGGGTTTTGACGGCCTTTTTAATCTATTTCTTGACCTCATTCAAAATTCTATTCAAAATCGTTTTTCTTTCTCTATCCTTCACGGTTCAAGATCTCCAACTGCACACCGACGAATTTGTTCATTCTCATCCTTAATCTTCACTCTATGTAAGATTAATCTATAAATTCCCTTCATTCAATTGTGTTGGTATGATGAATTCTTCAAACATTGCTTGAAGAAATCCTAATTCGAAAATCCTACTCAAATTGATGCTAATAATCAAATTATGTTCATGAAATCTTCTAAAACCTTTAAAGTCATGATTAACAATGCATCAATTTTAGATCGTGAATTCTAGGGTTCATCATACAACTAGATTAGGTTTTCATAAGTTCATTGTTCACTTGACTCAAGCACATTGTCACTAAAGAAGAGTAATAATGTAGAAATTGGTAACATCCAAACACTTGTGTATTGAAGAAAATCAAATTTTCAAAACACGAATCAATGTGAACATTATGAAAACCACTAATAATCTAAAGTGAAAATGCATTGTCACCCAAAGAGGGTGAGAATGTGAAGAACGTTAACATCAAAACACTAGGTATTGATGAAAACCAAGTTTGCAAATCATTTTCTTGTATGAACATTGTGAAAACATATGTTCATACATTTGCAAACACGTTCTAGTCAAAAGAAGATGAGAATGTGGAGAAAGTTAACACTAGAACACACTTGTGCTTATGTTAGCTAAGTTTGCAAAACATTAATTATACGATTGAGTCATTTGTACGTTCACTTTAATTTAAATTGAATTGTTTTTGTATAGGAAATGACGAGCAAAGGAAAGGGAATCTATAATCCTCCTCCAAATACAAAAAGATCGGTGTATATTCGAGAATTCATCAGCACAAGAAAAATTTCAGAAGGAAGAATAATCAAAAGAGAAGATTTTCCTGAAACGGTTCATGCATTTACAAATCTGGGTTGGAATGCATTCCTTAATCTGGAAGGTCCCATATACACCTCATTAATTCATGAATTCTATGCTAGCTTCACATTCAGTGAAGGAATAATTTCATTCAGAATCGGCAACCAACGATACATAATTACACTTGAAGAGTTTTGAGACATATTGGAAGTTCCAACTAATAGAAAATGTTTCTTCCACACAGGCCACAGTCTTGACCATCTTCCATCCTTTATAGATGTTAATCAAGCAATTAAGAAACTGTGTCTGAAGAATGTGTCAAGAAGTGAAATACTTGAGCATGGGGTTCTTTGGAGACACTTACGTCAAATGTATGACATCCGGAACAAAGTGATTGACTACAACATCTACGGTTATAACACCCCGCCAAATTCCCATCTGATGGCATGTTAATCATACGTCCCACAGTAAAAGTTCACGCCCTCTAAATGAGACGTTTCAAAAGCATTTGCATTTAATTTTATTAAAACAGTTGACTTTAAAACATAAGTCAATAACCTAAAGAAATACTATTGTGATCGTAACCACAAGCCAACAGTATTTAACAAGTGTAAAAATTTTAATGCGAAAATAATCAATGTCTTTAATAAATCATGCTGACTCCACGGCCAGACCATACACCAAGTAAAAAACGAAAGCTAGTACCTCTATGGACCTGAGAATAAAACACGCAAAAACAGGTCAACATTAATGTTGTTGAATCTACAGGTTTAAGTAATGTATAACATTATCTGAAAAACAGTATTCAGAAAAAATAGTTCATTTGCATTTAACCACGAGATTTCAATAAGCACAACCCAAACGTTGCAAAATGTACATGCATCCATAAGCACTTGAATACTAGCATAAAGACCTGCGTATAGTATACACTACACTTATCCTTTACCCCATAAAATGTATACACTTGTTCGAGTGTACATAAATTTCAAAGTAAATGTACCACAGTTATAGTAGGGTGAAGTTTGTCTAACTTAACGAATCCGTCCATCTAATTTGTGCTTACCCGAAGGTAATTAAAGTATTCAAGCTAGGGGTTTTGTGAACAATAACTCAATATGTATAATAGTACTCGTGTCAAAATTAAAAGCATTTGAAATAAAGTAAATGTAACCAGCGTGTATTCTCATCCCAGAAAATATATAAAAAGCGGGACTGTAGACTCACCTTTGAAAAGCTCGGTATGAAAAGTAAGCAGTAAGTAGCATGTACTAACTACAGTCGAGTAATGCAACCTAGATATACGTATTTAGGTTGGTCAATAGTTGTATCTAATACAATAGATATTTCATAGTGTAAGTTGTCCTATTGCTCAGACCGACGCATTTCAATGTAGAAGTCAACACATAGTCAACTAGCTCATGCAAGTCAACAAAAGTCAACCAAAGTCAAATGAAAGTCAAACTTGGTCAAAGTGGTCAACAAAATTCAACACATCAGTAGGATCATGTCCAAGTTGGTCAAATAGTCAAACTTGGTTCATATCAGTCATTTCAGTTTCATTTTCAAGTTTTATCAATTTCTGAATTCGTTGTCATACCGCAGGTTAAGTAGTGTACAACTAAGACACGTATGAGCATATGAAAATCACGCTTCAATTATGACATGTTAATGATCAGTATGTAATCCACATTCATTCACAAGTTCAAAGTTATGTCCCTACCACGAAGCACATACTCGCAATCATAATACACATTGCACGAAATCAGTTTTAATCTGCGCATCAGTTTTATATTGGGCATAACCGGAGCTAGGAGTATGCAAATCAAGCAAGGTCACTCGATAAATTTCAAGGAAAAGTTAAACTAACACATATCAAAAGATGAGGTGATTTTGTTTAGCCAATTAGTACAGTTTATTCCGGCATGTAGGGCGTTATGCTTCTGTCCAATTCAGTAGTTATCAAATCTTTGGCCTTATTGTGCATAATGTATCAGGTTACAAGGTTTGACATAAACTAGACTTTTGTTCCATAACATATAAAGTATAATTATCCAGAAGATAAAATCCTTAAACCATCCACAACTCAACTTATAAAGCTAAAGGTGCATACTTAACAGATTCAGACAGAATTCAGGTTGTCATTTTAGCACGCACATTATGCAAGCTATACAAGTCCAATCATCACAAGGCTTGGTTCAAGAACTCACTTCAAATTGATTTTAGAATCTGTTTTAAGCTACCGAGCAAACTAGTTTTACCAAGAACAATCATTTAGGCATAAAATGAGTTTTACAATTCCAAATAGCATGATATCGTAGTCTAAATTGAATGTTTATAAATTATCTACACAATGGAAATCAGTTCATAACTCAATTGATCACCCATTTGTCCAGATTTCAGATTAATTGCAGATTTGAAAATAAAACTTCATTTAATCATAACTTGCACATACGGTAACGAGAATGCGCAATTCCAAAGCCTAAAATTTTTAGTTTTTTGAGAGGATTCTGATTATGTAATAATATTTAATATTCATCAAAGTTAAGTTTCTATAATCATGCAATTCAAATTCGGGTTTAACCCTAATCACATCAAACGAACAAATTAACGCAAGCAATTTACATATACGCGTATAGACTTGAGCAATTGACATCATACACTATGAAACTTCATCAAAATCAGATTTATAAAAATTAGGGTTCATAAAATTATACCTTTGATCAAGAAATTGTTTATACCAACGTGTAGCTAACGATGCGAATTACAATCTTTGTGTTGAAGGTTAAGGCTAAAAATCAAAATTGAGTGGTGATGTATTTGTGTTGGTGGTCGGTGAAAAAAGGCAGAGGGAGGGAGAAGAGAATCGCCAGTTAGGTTTAGGGTTATGCAGTAGTGATTGTTTACTAGTTAGATTATAATTAGGGCCTAAAACAACCCACTAGTGACAATTACAAGCCCAAAACAAGAAAATTATGGGGGGAATTGGGGTGGTCAGCTGAATGGGCCCAAGGGGTATTCCAGGCTCGTGTTGTTTAATTCCGTGTATTCGTGGTCTGTTTCAAGTGCCGTTTAAACGTACCGAAGTCCCAAAACGCTAAACTGATCGTTAACACGCAACCAATAAGTCTAATTTATTAAAACAATTAATAAATTAAATATTTTTCAAAGTTAATAATTATTATAATAATAATAATTAAAATAAACCCGAGCATTTCGTTACTCGAAATATAGTTTTTGTAGTTATTCAAACCGTTTCGTTTTTATCGTATTTGATTATCCGAAATATGTTTATTGATTAATATCAACCCATATTAATTCCAATAACCCACCAAGGATCAAGTATGCATTTAATACACTTAAACACATGTAAAGTCAAATAATCACCGTTAAAATACTTAACAGACAGTTAACGGAAGTTACGGAAAAGTAGGATTGTTACAACTGTAAACTTGGAAATCATGCATATGTTCATGCCACTCAAGTTGCTCCTCTCTGGTGTCTGGAAAAAGGAGAACGTGTTTACATGGATTATCTCATGTCAACAAGAATGAGCGACGTTTCCAAAGATACTTTTAGGGCACTTCCATATGGGATGCATCTCAACAAGTTATTTGCTTACTTTAAGATCACCCATAATGACCAACATCCGCCATCTCATCAGCCACTCAGCAGAAGTACAATCACAAAGATAGGGTATGAGTCAGAAGAACATATAGATGTTGATGATGATGACTCTGATATAATCGAGCAAGTTTATGAAGAAACGGTGAATGCTCGTGTCAACTTAGACAGTATATCAGGAAGTGATGAGGAAGAAATCTTGGAAGAATCAAGAGATCCCTTCTATGGTTTAGACCCGGATTCAAAGTTGGAGAGAATTTACGTGAATCAACTCAAGGGTGAAAAATACCAATCCAAGATTAAGAAGTTGGTGAAGTAGGTCATGAAGGCTATATCATGCCAAAGGAATGATGATGTAGAAATCATGATTTCTATTGATGTAATGACTAATTATTCTTCTAAACATTTAATAGTTTTTCTTAATAAATAGTTGTTGCTTAAGTGAGTGATTTGAACCAATGACAGATGGTGGGCAGTCGAGACCACGGTCGAGCGCAGTCTGAGCCGTAGATTACATGTCAATCTTTTTGTCTTTTTCTTTGGAGAAGAATTTAATGCACAATCAATTCTTCAAACAAGGATTTGTGCTCACTCAGTAGGCTGAATCATAATGAACATATACTATCATTCTTAACTATGATTCATTTCCTTAAAAGATTCAATTACTTCAAAAAGGAACATTGCTTGAAAGACTCTCCTCTTTATAAAGAAGATATCAACATGCTAGTTCTTCACATTCCTATCCTCCATAATGAATCATTCAAACAAATCACCTAATAATCACTTTCTAATCGACTTGACTTCATCTGTTTCTGATTCATTCGACATCCTTCCTTTGTCCTCTCCTAAATATGTCAAGAATTTGGTCAACCAAAATAAGCTATTAGTTAGCTCACGACCAATAGCCGAAAGTTGTCAAGTCATAGTTGAACACTTTCCTGAATCTCTCGTCGAAAACTTTGCAACAATTCAATGAGATGCATTCTTAACCCTTAATTGTCCCGTTCACTCTACCATTGTTCGCGAATTCTACGCCAACTACGAACTAACTCTAACAACCAAAATAAAGTTTCGTTTGTTTCATAGGGAATACTCCATAACTCTTCAAGAGTTTGGAAAAATAATGATGTTCCCTGTGAAGGAGTTAAATTCTTCAACCATAGCCCAAACCTCAATCGTCTTCCTGTGTTCGTGTCAAAAGGTGACATCATAAGAACCTTTTACCAACCTCCTATTAACCACATCTCCATTCAAAATGAGGGTCTTCAAGCTTACCATCTTGCCCCTAAATATGACTTTTGGTTATAAGTCATAAGCAAGAATGTGTAGTGTAAAGCTAAAAGTCTCTTTCCTCAAATACATGCGAGTGAAGCTGCTCTCCTATGGTGTCTCAAGCATCATATTTCAGTCAACATGGCATTCTTCATGGCAAGTAGGATAATGGACTCGTGCATGATGATTCTCTTCCTCTTCCGTACGGAGCTCATCTCATCCAGCTCTTCAGGTACTTGAAAGTTCAAGCACTACACTTTGATGATCTAACCACCTCTCCAATCAACTATTATTCGGTTAGAGCATTCAATGAAGTAACAGAGGACGAAAACACACCGACATGGAGCACAACTAGGTCTGAAGACAGAATGGAAAAAGATCAATTCATCTCCCTACGATCACCCATCCAGAGGGCTGTGCTTCATCGTCAAAATTGACGGACCCACAAACTACTCTGAAAATTCTTAGTAAAATTCATTTGTCGGGGAAGCACGTCGTATCCTTATGATCAACCCTAAAACCACTTTCATGTACTCCTCATGCATATCTCATGTGAGATATTACGCATGTTTCTTAAAGGTATTGTCTTGAATAAGAGCATTCGCTCTCTATGTGCTTCTTTATTTGTTCCCAACATGTTTAGTGTTTGTGTGTGCACTTTCTTTAAGAATGAATAAAAATTGGGTGTTGTGTGTTTTGATATGTTGTGGTTGTTATTTCCACTGTGTACAGTTCAAGGGGGAGCATTTGTCTTAGGGCGAACTTAGTTCCAGGAGGAGCTAACCGTTTTGCTTTGACAAACGGGGGAGAAAGTTGGATAAGTGATGTTAACACTTGTGCGTATTTATAGATAAATGTCCACTATCACTTATGTGTTTGTCATAATCAAAAAGGGGGAGAATGTTGGGGGAGAATGTGGGTTAACACGGAATGATGCTTAATGACTACACTAATCTAACCTATAACAATAAGTGTTTTGATGATGACATATGCACATAACTAAAGGTGATAGTAGACATATTGACATAAATATACATGTTCAATAATCCACCATTACTCTAGCAAAAGATCATAACTAAATAAAGCTTAAAACAAAAAACATAAACCACACGGTTAGGTACATGGTCGACCGCAGGTCAGACCGTGGAGCCTTGTACCTTGATTTGTGAAATTAGGGATGCACGGTAGACTTCAAGGTCAACCGTGGGTTAACCCTATAAGCTTTTATCCCAAATTCCATCGATTTTAGTTTGACTACTTGGGGCTCTATAATTTATGAAACCTGTTTAAACATGCTTATAATAGTTGCCTCCTTCATACCCAAAGGATTATTGGTCACTAGAGCACTAATATTGGTTAATCACGCTTAATGACATCTTAATGACAATTAAACATTGATTAAGGATAACACATAAATTTTATAGGAAAACATGTACATATAAAATGTATCTAGACATACTTAGGATGGTCACCAAGTCCCAACCAAGAGTTGCTCCTTCCTTGTACATGTGTTGGACATTAATGTATACTTTTACATTAATCTTGCAAATGTCATTTTGCAAGTAAAACTTACATAGTCTTGGTTCAATGCTATGTAATCACTATGTGTTTAATTCTAAATTAATTAGTAATCTCTTGCTAGTCATTACATGAATATTACTTAACTACTTTCTATTAATACATGTGTATTCTTTGACTATGTGCTAAGCGCTAAATGATAAGCAGTTATTTAATATGTATATGTATGAACATTGTCTTGCGATGTGTTACAAGTTTGATTCCACCAACTAGTATTTGGACTACTTCAATATATGCTACTTGGATAATACCTAAAATGTCATAATCTAGTAATCTTAAAAGAAAATGAATCATTAACACACATATGTTTGCTTAAGTTTAAAATTAAGTTTATGAATAAGTTTAAACTTGATTTAATTTGATGTCTTGCAGCATGCTTAATTGTTACTACTTGCTTAAATTTTCAAGACATCATCAACACACTTAATTAATTACAAACAAGTTCAAATTTGAATACTAGCATGCTTTGTGATTAAAGTGGGTTGTTGTCATCAATGACATGTTGACCAACTAATAAGGATTTAGCAAATGTGTTAATTACAAATAAAGAATTATGACAAAACTGAGATTGCCTCAAATGATTATCATGACTTGTATCCAAAAATGTTATACTTTCCACTTTGAGCATGACAAGTCACTATCAAGGCAATACATCGAAGGTAAATGGGCATTTAATGCATATAGTACTTGTATAGGATGTTAGGTATCTTTTGCAGGTGTTAAATGAAGTAAAGAGTCCAAAGATTGATGTTCAAAACTGATTCAAACGACTATACAATGGATAAGTATTTTGGACTGGACCGCGTGCGGTCGACCCCCGGTCGACCGTGGTCCAAACCGCAGCAACGGCTATGTTTTTATCTCTCCATATAAATAGCAAGGCTTGGAGAACTTTGAAGACTTGGACCTCTTGCATGCTACAACTAAAAATCATCAGAGAATCACAAGAACATAACACTCATACATATGTCTGTGATTAGTAAGAGAAGTTCTATAATCTCATGGATTATAGAAGGGTTTTGTAAACTTACTTTCAAATTACTATCTTTGTGAGTTTACATAGTGTTGTAATAATCCTTAGAATTGTCTTAGGATTGTCATCACTAGAAAAGGGTGAGTCTTTGTACTTTGTAATTAGAAGCATATGCCAGCTTAGCTATCATCTTCCTTAAGGGGAACTAGGGCGTTTATTAATCTCATTGGAGATTAATACTTTTCCAAAGTGAAGACAAGTTGATCTAAATTGGAGGTAATCTTTCAAAGGGATAGAAGGATTAGGTTTGTTGTCTAAGGAGAAGTACAAGGCTTGCAAATTGGATCTCCACCAGATTTGGAGAAAGGTGCTTATTGAAGCAAACATCCTGATTAGTGAATCGGGGAGTGGATTAAGGTGGATTAGTTAACATCCACTCGAATCACTATTAATCCTTGTGTTTATGTTCTTTACTTTACATTCCACATTATTACAAACATAAACACACCACACATTTGTTTGATTTGATAGACGTGATCAAGGATTGTTCAAATAGTGTTGATCATCGAAAAAGTTAGAAAATTCGTATTAAGTAACTATGCACCCCCTTCCAGTTACTTACAGAATATCTGATAGTAAATTTTCTTTAGTTCCAGCAGCAAAAACCTTGGCACTTTCAGCACCTTTTGGTGGCTCCTCCTCATATACCTCTGATGAAACATGACTAGGAACTTCAAAATCAACAGGTTTAATTCACACAAAGGCGGAATTAGTGAATCAAACCAATCTAGTGAATATGTGAAGCTTTTTGGGATTAAATTAGTCAAACCACAACAAGAATTGTGTCATTAGATTAATGCCTAGTGCTATTATTCACCTCTGGAGTGATTTGGGTTGAGAGAGAATCGGATAAGGCTACCAGATCTGAGTGATGTGTGTGTAATGAGAGGCTTAACCTAAAATGAAGAACATAACACTTAAATACCCCTGCTGTTGAGTCAACCGTGCGAGTCAGGTGTCACTCGTACGAGTGATCTGTCTCACCCGTGCGGGTGATCACTCACTCGTGTATGTATATTCAGATTAGATTTGTGACTCTGCTCAGCTCAACCGTGCGTATGAGCTTGTCAGTCGTACGAGTGAGACTTCACTCATACGTCTGACAGAGTCTAATAATGTCAGACATCCTTATCGCGTTCCTGCAGTACCTGTAACAACATATAAACACAGATAGGATAATAACGAGCGATCATGGTAGCCCATAAACTGAAGTACTGTTCACAAACGTAAGCTAGATGTCTAGGGACTTACAGAAAATGATCAACAATCCCCCTAGGACCTAGAACATCGATTACAATAAAGTAAACGTTCATGAAATACATAAAAGTCCAAAAGTAACATCAGTTTAACATCAAATACACATCCAGATTCTCTCTCTCGCATAAATACATCATCAAAAACAAAATACAAACTAGCAATACAGTATCTGACATGGATCAGCTGGGTTGAACTTGGTTTGAGCTTTGAGCAGCACTTTCTCTGTTGAGGTATGCATAGTAGACATCGATCACACGTTGATATCTCATAGCTTCATCCTTTCGATCATCTCTAAACGTAATGTGATGGCAGTGAAGGGTCTCCATATCAAATCTCGATAAGTTCCTCAGCCACATAGAATCTAAAATCCTCACATTGTCAAACTGTATGCTTCCATCTTCCTTTTCAATTGCAGTTAAGATCACTGCTTCCTCCGATAACTCATCATAGAACCACCATCTGAAGTTTTTGCATATATCTTTGGGTAAGGGCATCAAGGGTGATTGCTTCATGTACTTGGTTGGACGGAACTTAACAACGCGTACAGGTCCACCTTTAGAATTTCTCTTTGTCGGGTGCATGGAAAACCTGGCAGCTGTTGACTTAAAGATATCCCATTTCCCTGTCTCATACTCATATCTGAGTTTTCTCTAAAACCACCTGGAAATGTTACTATCTTCAGCGTTCAATATCTTCAGCTTTGCAAGTTGCATGATCTCGAAGTAAGGTAGAGTTTTGAAGTGACTAGGACGTGCCAGGTAATCAACTCCTCCCTCGCTCTTGATTGCGAAATAATTGATCTCCTTGAAGTAACCCCAGCTCAAAATTTTACCCTTGGAATACTTCTTGGTTCTCTTTCCCCTTCCGTAGAAACTAACAAACTTTGGCTCGAGTTCTGGCTTATTCCGCTGATCAGGGTTAACGACGTTCTGTTTCCACCAACTCTGACGGATCTTGTCTTCTTCAACGTTTCTGTTAACTTTAACCCTATCACGTTTGAACCATTCATTAATCTCATTCCATGCCTCGACTTTAGCTTGTTCGGCTCAGAGTTTCTTCTTCTTCAGCTCAGTCTCTTTTCTTTCTTTCTCAACGAGCAGTTTCTCATATTGGATTTTCTTATTCTTTTCCATTAACTCATCAACATCCTTGATTTGCTCCTTGTATACCTTCCTTGCTTCTTCTAAATCATTTAATCTCTTTGTTTTCACCTCACTACTCAAATTGAAAAGTCACTTAAGGTGTTGAGTGACGGATTTGAGTATGGCTCAAGCGAAGGCATAACAATCTCTTCTTCTTATCAGATTCTGTTACCAATTCATCTTCAGATTCAACAATCACATCTTCTTTCACATTATCCTTTCCAACAGAATCTTCACTCTTCTCATCCGCAAACAAATTATCGAAATCACTTAGGTTGATATTTTGGGTTGATTCGGGAGGGATACTGGCAAATGACTCTTCTTGTGGAGCCTTATTCTCAGCTTCAGCTGTCTCTGCATCCTCTGTATCATTTTCACTATCGTATGCCAGAGCAGCAAGCTGTTCCATCGGAAAATCACTTGGTGGAACGTCCCCTTTTCTGCATCATTAAAAATATTTGAATAATTCATATAATATTTAGCAGTAAAGACCTCACCATATATATTAAAGCTTCGAATAGGTATCACTAACGAAATCTCAAAAGAGGGTTCTCTAGTTCCAGCATCTTCTTCATCGTCTTTCTCGTCATCACCACCCAAATCAGAGGAATATTCTTCTCCTCTTTTCTTAATCAACTTTGTTTTACCAGAGGTAAGCTGTTCGATCTTATTGTTCATCTCCTTCAATTTCTCCTTATTCTCACTCTTAATCGTCAACACCTTCTTCTTCAAATTCTCCGTTCTACCCTTCTGACGGTCTAATCTATTCGATAACCTCTTGTTTTCCTCCACCAATGACTCAATCTTAGCTTCATTGATCTTCTTCTCCTCAATGGCTTGATTCTCTAGATTGGTTATTTTCATGATCAAAGACAACAGTAGATTTTGTTGTGTCTTGAATGCGGATGATGTGACCTGAGGTGTTGTGGTGGCAGGTCTCGGTGAGGTAACAGCGGCTCTTGCATCCTTCATGAAACCGGATGGTTGTTTCTGAGCTTGTTGTTTCGAACCTCCCTGAGAAGACCTTTGAGATGAATCAAAATGATGTTTCATTCTTTTCTCCTTCTTCTTGGGTTGTTCTGAAGTCATCGCTTCCTTCCCTTTCCTCTTCCTCTGAATCAAACTAACATCTTCCTCTGTCGCTTCATCATCACCTTTAATAACTTCATCATTAACATTACCTCCTCCTTGAGCTTCACCGGTAGCTCTTTGATTATCATCTCCACCTTCGTCATCTGTAACTTCGTAGTTAGAGTCTGAATCATCGTTTCTCCACGCGTTACCAGCCGGACATTGATAATTCTCCTTAATCAGATGGCAGACAAGCTTTCTGTTAAAATCAGGTTTCAAACCCTCATTTCTTGTTTCCTCCATTCTTCGGAAAGTTATTGGATTCATTGGCTTAAGGTGAATAATATCCTCTTCAAGCTTCGGAAGATCAGGTACAGCATCATTAATAATCATTTGAAGAAAACGGGCGTAAATAAGATATCTCTGAGTAGAACTGAAAAGATTCGCTTTGAAGTAATAGAAGACGAATCCTGAGAAATCATATGGAGCTTTTAGAACAAGTGCCACAAACATACTTTGCACTTTCTCGTTCAGCTTATCGAAACCAGCTTTACGTAAACACAAACAATGCATGATCACATGAGCAAGATATCGAAACTGTGGAGGCAGAAGCGTCTTCATCAGTTCAGATTTGCCAGCAATATAACCAGAATAAACACATCTTTTAAAGCATCCGTGAATTCTCTCACGATCGATTGTCATGTGAGAACAGTTCTCATCATTAAACTTTAAAATCCTCCTTATCACAGTCTTAGAGACGATGATCTCATGTCCTTGAATGGTACTGACAATCTTAGTCTCATCTTCCGATACATCAAGTATAGCATTTCTCCATAATTCCCTCTGATGGCTGTAGTATGCCGTGCATTGGGTAGAGATAGAAGTATGAATTCTTGATCTCTTAAGAAATTCCACAATCTCCTTAAAATGATCACCTCTCTCGAGAGTAGTGTCATAGAGAGCAACTTGATTGTTCAGATCACCCTTCTCTAGGATAATTTCTGGTTGAGCAGGTGGGTTAACGGGATTCACTTGAGGATTTGCTTGTTGCTCCCACTGTCCATCTGGATTAACAACTGGAACATTGACTTGTTGTTCAGTCATTTGTGATATCTTAACAAACTAAAACATTAACAGAAATGTTAGAGATATAAATCAATTATCAAGAATCATCAAGGCATTTGCATCAAAGTGTCATAAATTTGTTAAACAGGATAAAACGTGCGAGTGATACTATCATACGTGCGGCTGAGGATCAACCGTGCTAGTGATATAGTCACTCGTGCCACTGTTGACACGTTTGAGCAGTAATATGGTTTCAGACAAGGTACACAGTTGAGGTAACCTTTATAAGCGAGTGAGTCAACCGTGTGGTGACTCGTCACATGTGTCAGCTCTATCAAGCGAGTGAGCAACCAAATCAATTTGAACGAGTGAGCTCAAAGGTTCACATGGTTGATCATCAACCGCGTACTGACTCGTGCGAGTCATGTCTCACGCGTCCGAGTGATGTCACTCATGCATGTCTGATGAAACCGATATTAAATGCATTTTTAAATCACTGAGATTACATTTTTGATCGTTTTAGGGGCCGATTTACATCATAAAAGCAACATTAGGTTCCGATTAACACAAAACAATAGCAGATACATATCAAAACAAGCTTCAATTGCATAAAATTCGACTTTTATACCCCTAGGGTTTCAATACACATAAACCCAAATTAAACACTCAAAAATTGATGAAATCATACCAGGTAAGTGGCGATGTGATCGGTTAATGTAGCTTAGCAAGACCTACGGTGGAAATCGTGAATCGTGATGATCGAATTTTGAGAGCAAAAGTGAGTTTGAGTGTGAAAGTGAACACTGTGTTCGTCACCTCCCTATTTATACTCTCGTGCTCAATCGTACGGTTGATCACATGGTTCACCATTCAACCACGCGTCTCACAGTCACTCGTACGTGTGACCCAGATGTCTTAGGACAATTCTAGATCATGGTCATCTGTACGGTTAACCTCACACGTGTGGTTACTCGTACGGTTCACACATCAGTCGTGCGAGTGAGCCACTAGGCAATTTCAATAATTCAAATTTTCACAAACTTAGGATTTCGACTCGTTTAGCAATCTTAGATCTAACTAGCACTTTAAATTTGAGTCATAAATCACTAATCCATTAAGAAATGATCATTAACACTTAGGTTGATCAAAAATCCTAACCAGAACGAGGTTATTACTCTAAACATTCTGTTTCTCATGAGTAAGTCCTACAGTGTAATGTCATATTAAGTTCACTAATACCTTAAATCATAAAAATCCTTAAAATAATCACTAGCTCTTCAACTTTCTCTCTTGTGGATTTGGTGGCCAAAAATATCTTGATCTCTACAATGTTCTTTCAGATGTTATTGTGCATTCAGAGGATAATCAGAAAACAAAAAAACGAAAGAAATCTTTATAAATTTTCTGAGATATAATGTCTTGCAACTAAAAATATGCAAATAAAAGACATTCTACCATGAAATGCAATAACATGCAAAACTAAAATCTTTTTGTTGTTTTACAGTTTTCAATGCAAGCTATTTAATAAACAGATAGACAAACATATAAATCCACATTCTTTTTGTGAGCAAGATGATTAACCATTTAAAAATGGATCAGAACTGACATATTGAATCAAATTTTGTGGTTCATTCCTAATTATCCAGTCTATGTCTATTATCATGCAATTACTGATATCAATCCTCATTAAACATGAACATATTCTTTCCAGACACTTAGACAATCATGTTGGCATTAATTACTTGAACACTATAAAGCAGTGATTTTTGAGATTACGCTAAGTTCATTGATCCTTAATTCTTTCATCACTTATGATTGTGCGTTTTTATTAGGTTGTCAATTCATTACGAGTAACTTTTCGTTATCTCTTTCCATGTACTTCATTCAAATTGAACAGGATGGTCCTCACGGCATTTTGAATAACCCTGTCAGCCTTTGGCTTCTACTAATGTGTTGACAATCTTCAATCTAGTTGGTACGGCAGATCTTAGAGTATATTGGATTATCCGAATAGGCGCATTATTTACCGCGAAGATTGGTCTACAGTTAAAGCAGACTTGCCTGATGACCAGTCGTCACATGAAATAAATCTCAAGGCCTTTAACTTCTTTATGTTCAAGTTGACATGGAAAACGGAATCGAAAGTTTAACTTTCATATATATGTTATTTAGAGTATATCTAGGTAAGTATCTTTCCAACTTACAGTCTTAATAGGTATAACTCTATATTGCAGACGACAAGAATCTTGATATTTTAGTGTGAACGTCGTGATTAAACAATTCAAGCTGCGCGGGGGCGTCACACTAAGAATGATCTGTGTTCTTTATGAGCACATCATGAATCAGCATTCTTCATACTTTCAGGACTTTGCCATCTTGATACGCCAATTATTTTGACTTTGATTTTCTTTTGATATTTCTTTTTCTGCATATCACTGTCTTTTGATATATTGATTTTGAATGCCATCATGAATGGATTTTCCATTGTTATGTATGAACTCATGTTTCTTTGTTGTGTGCTCAGATCACTCGAAGGTGTTCTCCTTTAAATGCTTGAACGGTCCGCAATAAGGAATTATACTTTTCAACCTTAAGCGAGAAGGGACACTTAATTCAACACAAACTAATTTTCTCTGATATTTTTGGGGTTTAGTTTCGATTATAAAGTCTTAGGCCCGTGACAACGTGGTATGCACCAGCC
The DNA here is from genome assembly GCF_046630445.1 of Rutidosis leptorrhynchoides. Classification (NCBI taxonomy): domain Eukaryota; kingdom Viridiplantae; phylum Streptophyta; class Magnoliopsida; order Asterales; family Asteraceae; genus Rutidosis; species Rutidosis leptorrhynchoides. The sequence continues at coordinate 149,983,812 of NC_092337.1, forward strand.
AAACAGATAATCCTCAACCTAAAATCCACCCCCAACCTTTTCTAGTGATTATCAATTATGATAGGGGATACCCTCAACCGACTGTTGAGTTCCTCAACAATTATCATTAGATATAGTTTCGGAGATAATTAGGTGACTACCTTCAAATGCTGCAGATCGTTCATGACTTCTGAATCTTAGATTATCGTTATTCTTATTAAGATTGTCTAATACCAAGAATTCATAAGTCACATCTATCAGTACATCACACAACAGATAAACATAAACGTTCAAATTAGTCCTTACTAATCAAATATATCAATTCTAAGTATAGTAATTTCTTCATCTCCCACATATTAACCAAAACAAGCTCTTTTTCGGATTTTTCAACTTTTTAGAGTTTTCTGGTGAGGCATTTTACACTTTTTAGGTATTTTCTGTTGAAACATATACTCCCCCTAAAATACTAAAACATAAAATCTTTTTGTCTTTTAGCATTTTAAACAAAGGAAACAAAAATTAGCTACAGACTAGCATGCAAACATGAAAGAAATCATGCAGAGAAATGCAGACAAGAAGCAAAAATATGCAATATAGATAATAAGAAACTAAAATCTATATGTCATGCATCCTACATGCAAAGTCTAAAAGTTGATTAACCCTCACACACAACATCCGAAATTACTTTGTCTCGATCAACAATGCCATTCATCTCTAAAAGTAGCAAGAACCTAGGTTTATCGAGAGCCTTAGTGAAAAGGTCAGCCCTCTGGTCCTTAGTACCTATTCTCTTAACCTCAATTATCTTTTTCTCATGGCAATCCCTAAGAAAATGATATTTAACACCTATGTGTTTAGTCTTAGAATGTTGCACAGGATTCTTAGTAATTGCAATAGCAGCAGTATTATCAATATAAAGAGGAGAGAAAGAGATTATTAGTCCATAATTGCGAAGTTGTGTTGAATCCAAACAACTTGCGAACAACAACTAGCAGCCGTGATATATTCAGCTTCACATGTGGAAAGTGTAACTGCAGTTTGTTTCTTGCATTGCCAGGTCACCAGCCTTTCACCTAAAAATTGACATCCTCCTGATGTAGATTTGTTGTTGATTTTGCAACCTGCATAGTCTGAATCACTATATGCTAAAAGATCAAACTTGTCTTCGTTCGAATACCAGATGCTGAGATTTGGAGAATGTAACAGATAACGAAGAATTCTTTTGGCAGCTGTAAGATGAACTGTATTCGGATTAACTTGATAATGAGCATACACACATGTTGCGAACATAATATCCGGCCTAGATGCAGTGAGATACATGAGCGATCCGATGATTGCTCGATAGTATGCAGGATCAACAGGCTCCCCTTCACAGTCTAACGAAATACCATGATTCACAGCTAGCGGGGTTGACACAGGACGTTCTTGAGTCATACCAAAGTGTTCGAGTATATCATTTACATACTTTTCTTGATGAAGAAAAATTCCATTATCTGTCTGTTCAACTTACAAACCAAGAAAGTAGTGTAAGAGACCCAATTTGCTGATTTTGAATTCGTCCTTCATAACCTGCTCGAACTCATCGACGAGTTCCTGCTTAGTAGAACCGAAAATAATGTCGTCTACATAGATCTGGACCAAAATGATATCATCATCTTTAACTTTTGTGAATAGAGTACAATCAACCGTTCCCATTTGATAACCTTTTTCGATCAGATAGCTAGACAAACTTCCATACCAAGCTCTCGGGGCTTGATGTAAACCATATAGGGCTCTTCGTAAACGGTAAACTTTGTCAGGATGAAGATGATCTTCAAAACCCGGTGGTTGATTGACATATACTCCTTCATTTAGCTTGCCATAAAGAAATGCACTCTTGACATCCATTTGAAACACCTTGAACTTCATAAATGAAGCAAAAGTCAAGAAAATGCGAATAGCTTCCAATCTGGCAACATGAGCAAAAACTTCATCATAATCGAATTCAGGATCTTGCTGATAACCTTTAGCAACTAATCTTTCTTTGTTACGGAAAACATTGCCATCTTCGTCAAACTCGCACTTCCAAACCCATTTTAGATCAATTACTTTAGCACCATGCGGCTTAGTAACTATCTTCCAAATATCTAAACGATGGAATTGTTGAATCTCTTCTTGCATTGCCATGACCCAATCAACATGCTTCAAGGCTTCCTTTGTAGTCTTTAGCTCTATTCTAGAAATATGACATGAGTACTCGTAGTATGCAGCAGCATCTATCATATGAGTATCAACTTGACCATCAAACTGAACTTGCCTTCTTGTTCTAACACATGCATTTGGATCTCCAATAATATTCTCTCTAGGATGAGCAATTGTAGTTCTGGGAACTGGTTGTGCGGGAACAGGTATCTCAGGTTATAGATTCGTAGTATCACCAATATCTTCATGATTATCAGAACTCTCACTTGAAATATCAGATCCGCAGGTATCGTACACTGGATCAACGTCTTGATCTGAATCTTGAACTGGTTCATCGACAGTGGGTAATGGAGTTGGAGTTAGAGTAGGTGCAGATACTTCTGGTTCATTTTGTAAATCAAACAGCATTTGTAACTCAACTTCATCCTACATCTGATCTGGAGCAAGATTGAATGAGTCAATCAGCTCATCATAGTTATAAATCCAAGGATGACTTTTCGGAGCATTCTTCATATGATTCCTCTGGACATCAACTTCAGACCATTCTTCAACACATCTTGTCTCATTGTTGAAAACTCGCTTGTTAGGAGAACTATACCTAAGATATACTCCAGTAACCACTTTTGAATCAAACTTACTTCCTGGTTTTCTTTTCAAGATGGTACACGGTGCACCAAATGGTTCTAGAATCTTCAAAGAAGGTTTTCTCCCATGCAATAGCTCATAGCAAGTTTTACCCAGTCATTTAACAGTCAGAACTCGATTCATAGTGTAACACGCATTTGCAACAGCTTCACTCCAAAAATTAACAGGTAACAATGAATCTGCTAGCATTGTTTTAGCTATCTCGATCAATACTCTATTCTTTCTTTCAGCAACACCATTCATCTGAGGAGCGTATGCAGAACTGAACTGCATATTGATACCCTTTTCAAGACAAAAACCTGCAAGATACTGATTCTTGAATTCTGTACCGTTGTCGCAACGAATCTTTCTTACCTTTAAATTGAAACCTGTTTCTAATCGATTGATTAGCACTTTCAAGTTTCCAAATGTATCGAACTTCTCTTTCAAAAACATTACCCAAGAAAATCTTGAATAATAATCAGTTACAACCAGACAATACTTACTTCCATCAATGCTTTCAAAACGAATTGGACCGAAAAGATCCATATGTAACAATTCAAGTGGAGCAGAGATTGGATTATACTTCACCAGCTTATGAGCTTTCTTGCTTTGCTTACCCTTCTTACACGGAACACATGTTCCTGGAATCTGAAAAGATCGAAGATCAACACCTTCTACAAGATTGTTGTGGACAAGGTGATTCATTTTCCGAAAACTTAAATGACCCATGCGTTTGTGCCAAGTAATAGAATCTTGTTCAGTCGCTTTAGAAACAAAAGCTTGATGATGTTCAGCAGTTGAAGTAGCAACATTCATATCTAGCATATATAAATCAGCTTGTCTAGGAGCCTTCATCAAAATCATTTCTGGAGGAATCACAAACTCTGGTTTCAAAATGTAGCTGAATTCGTCATCAAATGCTACTTTGAAAGATTTTTCACAGATTTTTGAAACCGACAACAAAACTGTTTGCAAGCTCTTGACAATAGTTCACTTTGTCGAAACTAACTTTTTCATTCTTCAATAAACCTTGAGCTGAAATGTGACCTCCTTTATCTCCATCAAATGCTACATAACCTCCCTTAATTGGGTGTACATCCGAAAGAAGAGAGAGTTGTCCAGTCATATGTCTCGAAGCGCCGCTATCCACTATCTAGGTGTTTTTTGCAGGTACCCTGGTTCCCTGCACATCACATTAAGAGAATTAATTGATAATGGGAACCCACGCCCGGACGGCAGTAGGTTGTCCATTAACACCCATAGCTTAAAATTCTATCCATTTCCCGTTTGAGTCCGGTGGAATCTCATCATTAGAAACCGGAAACTTAGACAGTTTAGAAGTAGCAATATTGCTCTTCTGGTTTTACACATTTTTCTCATTTTCAGAGCGATTCACTCGTGGTCTGGTACAAGAAAAGTATTTTCGACGACTAGCTTTTTGCGAAGGCGATCATGCCTTTGGTTCAAAAGCTCTACTATGATCACTTGATTTAGCAACTCTTGCCTCAGTATCCTATTTAGGAACCTTAATCTTCACAGGAGAAATTGACCTATTGAAGTTCTTTCTCTTATATTCTCCATAGACAACATTTTTCGTATGATTTTTAACACAAACTTCATCATTAACAGGTGAACCTGTTTTATGAGCATAAGATGATCGGTGATCATCATATGTGAGGTCAATATTCTGTCTGGGTGACCTATATCTTCTAAGACAATTAGCAGCAATATGTCCAAAAATAGCACAATTAAAACATTGACGAAACTCCCTATGTCCTCTAAATTCATACACATTATTAGAGTTTGAAGACGACGGATCTTGTGTTCTTACAAACACAGGAGAATCATTTGTTTTATTTCTTGGAACAGGCTTAGGTGGAACAGGAAGAACCGGTCTGTTAGCAAATCTAGGATTTCTTAAAATTTTAACAGGACCTTTCGGTGTTCTAACTCTACTTGTCTTAGAGTTATCTCCAAATCCAGTTTTCCTACTTCCTCATGATCTAGAGCACCTTCAGCAGTATCATCAGAGGTTGTATTCTTAGTTGAACTACATTTTTTATTCTTTTCAACATAATCTTCATAACTAGGAGGGATACAATCTTCTGGTCGACCGTCAACTACGTTTGCATTAACAAATGTGTTCTGAAAAGGAGGAGATGCAGAACTATATCCAATACCCTTGCCCTTGGTGTCATTAAGTTCCACCATTAATGCATTCCATTGTGACGCACTTGCCCAACACTTCATTTTAATTGAAATTGCTTCTAAATCAGCTTTAACGCATTCATTTTCTTTTTTTAGTTCATTAATTGTGTCAACACGTTTAATTAAAGTTTGATTTATGTCAAAGTTATAACATTTAAGATCGTGAAGTTGTTTTTTATAAACTTTGATCTGCTCTTTCAACTCATTTTAAACCTTAGTGGTCACATGGTTTGCGTGCCATTTTTCTTTCATCTCCATATGCCTTTGTTAAATTATCTATTGTTATCTTAGATTCAGCGCATTTAACACATTCAATAACAGTAGATGGATCAAAAGATACCTGTTGAGCGTTATTTGATGAAGAAGTCTCAGCTATAAATGCAAAGTAATTTTTCTTCTTCCCATCATCGAGCTCATCTTCTAATTCTGACGAGTCTGTAAGGAACTCTGATGTATCAGCATCTTTACCCAAATGAATCTATTCAAGTCTGTCCCAAATATCTTTGGCTTTAGTTAACTCGGAGACCTTCTCAAGATCACTTTTTGATAAGCACATCCTTAGTAAGTCTACTGCTTGCTTGTTCAATGCTTCAAGATCAGTTTGGTTAACTCCAGTAAGATCAGTTTCGTTTTCAACCTCTGAGACTGACTTCTTGTCTGAATCATCATCTTCTGAATTTTCACTATCAAAATCTGAACCTTCACCCATAAGAACTAACATTTACAACTCTTCGGTAATCATTTTACCCCATTCATCTAGTTCTTTATCAGCATCAACCAATGTTTCTTCACTTTGATCAGCTTCTAGACTTTCTTCAAACACTGAGGTATCACCATATTTATCCTTTCAACTGTTGAAGTAGAAGTCCTCTGACGATGTTGGTGAAACACTTCCAGATTCAGGTGTACGAGGAACTGAATCACGTGCCTTCTTGAATTTGTCTTTAACCTGTTTCTGAATCTTCTCTTTCTGAATTGTTCGAGACAATCTTTCAGCTTTTTCAGCACGAGCAGTCAGCTTCTTAACTAAATTCTGATTAATAACACAATCTGCTTCATATTCAGTGATCTTTGCCATGTTAGCTTTAGGTCATTGATCATCTACATTCAATTTGATAGACCAATCATCATCATCTCCATGAATGACAACCAAAGCTTTGTTAGGAGTCTCAGCTGTTTCAGCTTCATTTACTTTATCAGGAATGTAGATCTCACGCTTTGTAGTTTGACTCTGAGAACTGTAGTTCTGATTCTTGAACGGATTACGATTACCCTACTTCTTCTGTTTAGTGCACTGTCTTGAAAAATGACCTAATTCTCCACAGTTGTAACGAGTAACGGTATTCATATCAAAACCCGGTTTTGTATCTTTGGTAAGACTGATCGATTTTCTAGTTCGCTCTTCATAATCTCTTGCACTTATCACAAGATTTGCCATACCCTACATAATATCCATCTTTTCTGCTTCATCTTTATCAAGTTGATGATAATCTTCTGTTGTTAGATGAATGTTACCCACACGACCATCAAGATAACTATCATAAGAATTAACCAGGCTTGACAGTAAAGCTATATCTTCACTAATCTTTTCTTTCCCAACTTTCCTTATGTTTTCAATCTTAAGTGCAGAAAGAACATCTGATGCAGTCGGTGTAGATGACTCTGTAGTGTTGGAAGTAGGCTGTGATTGAGTATTGAGAGAACATGGTGAAACTTGTGGTGGATATGAAGGTTGTTGAATAGGTGCACTACTAACATTCAAACCATACATATTCTGATTGTTCGTATCAAAAGCAGTTTGAAATGGTGCATGAGCTGACTTAGGTGGTGTGTAACCATTTGGACAATACATTTTCGTGTCTTGAACTTGTTTAGACCTCTTAACTTTGTTTAACAACTCTAATTCTTCTTCCTGAAGTCTTGCAATAAACGAGTTCACTGTAGCAGTAGCAAGTTCTCCACTGGTTTTCATAGTTAATACAAAACCATTCCATTCTAAAGGTAATGCTCCAGCTAGACATGTTACTTTGTCTTTTTCAGCAATTGTCACATCATGCTTGTGTAGTTCAGCTAGCAAATGACGATATCTTTCAACCAATTCCGTAATAGATTCTCCAACTTTCCAGTGAAAATGATCAAATTCAGCTTTCAACTCTAAACCTTTTCTAGTTCTGTAAGATGTATTTCCTTCATTGAAAGTACGAAGTGAAGCGACCCATCCTAATCCATCCGGACGAAGTCCACATCGATTACAAACGAATCACAATATTTGATTACATCGCGAGGTACTTGACCTCTATATGATACATTTTACAAACATTGCATTCGATTTTAAAAGACAATCTTTCTTTACAACGAAAGTTGACGACATGCATACCATTTCATAATATATCCAACTATAATTGTCTTAATAATAATCTTGATGAACTCGACGACTCGAATGCAACTTCTTTTGAAATATGCCATGAATGACTCCAAGTAATATCTTTAAAATGAGCAAATGCACAGCGGAAGATTTCTTTCGTACCTGAGAATAAACATGCTTTCAAGTGTCAACCAAAAGGTTGGTGAGTTCATTAATTTAACATAAATAATCATTTCATAATTTTTAATAGACCACAAGATTTCATATTTCCATTTCTCATAAACATACGTCCCATGCATAGAGACAAAAATATCATTCATATGGATTGAACACCTGGTAACCGACATTCACAATATACATATAAGAATATCCCCATCATTCTGGGATCCTCCTTCGGACGTGATATAAATTTCGAAGTACTAAAGCATCCGGTACTTTGGATGGGGCTTGTTGGGCCCGATAGATCTATCTTTAGAATTCGCGTCAATTAGGGTGTCTGTTCCCTAATTCTTAGATTACCAGACTTAATAAAAAGGGTCATATTCGATTTTGATAATTCAACCATATAATGTAGTTTTGATTTACTCGTGTCTATTTCGTAAAACAGTTATAAAAGCAACGCATGTATTCTCAGCCCAAAAATATAAAGGGTAAAAAGGCAAATGAAACTCACGCATATAAATATTGTAAAACAGTTAATAAAGCATTTGCATGTATTCTCAGCCCAAAAATGTAAAGAGTAAAAGGGAATCAAATGAAACTCACACATATAAATATTGTAAAACAGTTATTAAAGCATTTGCATGTATTCTCAGCCCAAAATGTATATAAAAAGGGAATAATGAAACTCACAGTACTGTATTTTGTAGTAAAAATACATATGACGACATTGAACAACTGAACAATGCAGGGTGGCCTCGGATTCACGAACCTATATCATTTGTATATTCATTAATACATATAATCATATTCAAATGAATATATAAATAAATTTATTAACTACATTATTTTTATATTAATATCATATATTTTTAATTTGTATGTACATTCAAATAGTTGATATTTTTATAGTTATTTTAATATATTCATATACATACTTGTTTAATAATATATTTAAAAATCGATAATTTGTTGTTTGTAAGTGTTTATATAAATAATTTTAATAGGTTTTATGTATATAGTTATGTTAAGTTTTAATATAAGTGTAGTATATATAATAAATATATTTTATGTACAAAATATTTATTTACTTAAAAATAATAGTTCTTGAGATTAATAAAGATAATATTAATAATCATATTATTTAATATTAATACCTATTTTGATAATAATATTATTAGTAATAACAATAATAATAATAATTATAATTGTAACTAGGGTTATGTTAACGATAATAATAATAGTTGGTAACTACTACATATAATAACGGTAATAACAATAATAAATATCATTCATAATACATATTAATAATAATTCATACATAATAATAATAATATCCTAATCATCATAATGATAGCTAATACTTATTTCAACATTATCATTAATAATAATTATAATTACATGTGATAATAATAATAACTATAACTAATGATAATAATACAAATAACAATAATAAAAATAATAATTAATAATAATAATAATAATAACATAATAATTAGAATATTGTAAGAACTACCTTAATGAAATAAGCCACAAAAAGAATTAAACACCCTTGCCGGGTCTCGAACCCGAGACCTCTCTAACACCCGACACCTCCCTTAACTAACTGCTCCGATTAGTTTTTCTGATTATAAATCAAACCCCATTTTATTTAACCCTTTTCTAGTGTTCATCATCTTCAATAACCCATTCAACTTGAAATCATACCATTCAATACCGAATTACACTGACTTGTTTTAGATATCGAAAACAACAATCAATAATATGTAACAAATCTGAAATCAACTAACAGAAAAATAAATGATAAAAAAAAAGAAAAAAAGAAACAGCTATATCACTGTTCGACGGCACCAAACAAAAAAAAAATGATTTTTGAAATTAAGAGCATTATAGACAAAGATCATAATACGAAAAGTGTTTCAAATCCCTCCTATAAACTATAGAAATTATCAATTTAAACGAAAATTACTTCTAAATCTTCAATTCGATCGAAGAACAAAAGTTTGACCTTTTTTGTTTGAACCTTTGACTCCAAAATTATAACTCGATATGAAGAATTGGATTTTGATAATTCACAGGAAGTTTGAAGAAAGGATTTCTAATAACTCTGTATTTTTACATTTTAACAAAAGATTCGATTTCTAGTTTTGGTAAAAACAAAATATGAAACAGAGGTACCGAGCAGTTTGAAGAAAATTTAATAGAATAAATTAGTTTCATTCAAAGGATTTGAGATATTTACATTTGAAACTGCTGATGAAACTTTCGAATGATTGAGGTCTGAATACGTGTTTCAATTGATGTGTAGCAGAAATGAGTCGACTAGTTTTAATCATTAAAGGAGAGGTGATTGAATGAGTTTTATGTAGGGTTGAGGTGTCTCTAGTATCACGGGTATAACAAGAACACACAGAAAAATCAAACACTGATAGTGATATAGATATACACGCGTAATCTAATTTATATAATATAATTAATAAATATTAATAATTAATAAACCCTTTAATAATAATAATACTAATTAATAATAATAATATTGTTTAATAAAAATAGAAACACTAATAATAATAATAATAATAATAATAATAATAATAATAATAATAATAATAATAATAATAATAATAATAATAATAATAATAATAATAATAATAATAATAATAATAGAAATACTAATATTATAGATGCTAAAAACAATGGATTGTATCATTTTCTAATAACTAAAATATTAATAATGATAATTATCTATATTAATAATTCTTAATAATAATAATATTTAATAAATAAAAATGATACAAGAATCATATGATGATAATGATTATACATGACAATAATAATATTTTGTATTATTTTCTATTAATAATAACTATAAGAATAATAATGATATAAATAATACAATTAATGTTATTAAGGATAATAATAATAATAATAATAATAATAATAATAATAATAATTGAGAATAATATTTATAATATAAAAAAATTATTCTTTTTAAATCTCATTTTTATATATTATATCTTGAGATTAGTGTTAGTTAATTATAATAATGTATTAAATTACATGTATCAAAATCTATATGTAATCATTTTATTAGTATTAATAATACTGATTTTAATATAAATCTTTATATTAATGAAAGTACTAATATTATAAATATGGAAATTATATTTTATCTCTTAGTAGTGTAATATATGATTTTACATATTATTAAGTATGTAGTATTTAATAATATCCATTATGCATAATAACACATATCAATTGTTTAATACTTATAGATTTCATACCTATGATATTAATTAGATATAGCATCCATGTGCATATATATATATATATATATATATATATATATATATATATATATATATATATATATATATATATATATATATTTATTTATTTATTTATTTATTTATTTTAATAGCAATTTAATTATTCTGTATATTATTTTGTATCACCTTTTACGTATTTAATTCAAATGTTTAAATTATATTTTATAATTTCAAACTATTATAATTACTAGTATATATACATATATACATATTTACTTACAAATAATTGTTCGTGAATCGTCGAACACGGTCAAAAGGGTAATTGATTACATGAGTTAAATTCCAAAACTTTTAAGACCCAATATTACAGACTTTGCTTAACGTGTCGAAACATATAAAGATTAAGTTTAAAATTGGTCGGAAATTCCCGGGTCATCACACGAAGTGCTTCCCATATCTTGAATGAGTTATCATGACGCAGAAATTGATGGAAAATCGGACCATCAAGAGCACTTGTCATGTTACAGTACATCTTTTTCTCCAAGTTATACTCTTCACGTTCTTCCAAAGGCATATTATGCAACGTATACAATTCATTGGTAACAGGTGAACGTGGCCATTGAAATTCGGTTTCAATGTACTTCCAAAGCTTCGTGTCCTGACCATCAGACCAAATCTTAAATCTCAACTTCCAAGTGGAATAGTTATCCATATTCATTAACCTCGGACATTTCGTACCACTTCCGGATTCACTCTCAGCAAGAAGTAATCGTTGAGTCATATTCGTAATACTCTGAACTAACGGTGCAGCTAACGCATAATCGTTTGAATTAAACATCTTGAAAACTTTTACCAAGGATAAACCGTGCGGTTTAGAAAATCAAATGTACGTGTGATAGTATCAACCGTACGTGTCACTGATCAAGCGTACATGTCACAACTTAATCGTACGTGTGACTAAACTAATCAAAAGAACCAATAACCAAACCTCAGACGTGCGAGTTAGGATCACCCTTGTAATTACTCGTACGTGTCACAGTTAACCGTTTGATCACTCGTGTGATCAGACTGTAGTCACTTAACCTCAAAAGGTTATGCTAAACCGTGCGTGTGAGTTCACGAGTGATGTCAACCATCTAGTCAACCGCGCGAGTGAGCCAAAAATTTTGCCCCACTCGTGTGAGCTGCTGTTCATCCTAATTCACTCAAAAACCCTAGAAATTGATGTTAAACCTCAATTTCTTTGTCCACAAGCTGGATTAGCACTAAACTAACATAAACACACTCTCTAATCACAATTACACACGTAAAGATGAATCATTTTTGATCAAAATCACTCTAAAACTCAAAAACCCAAAATAACAAACTCTTTAATCACCAAAAATCACTAGATGATGTTGAAATCATAACCAACTCTCTGATACCAATGATGAAACATGACTAGGAACTTCGAAATCAACAGGTTTAATTCACACAAAGGCGGAATTAGTGAATCAAACCAATAGTGAATATGTGAAGCTTTTTGGGATTAAATTAATCAAACCACAACAAGGATTGTGTGATTAGATTAATGCCTAGAGCTATTATTCACCTCTGGAGTGATTTGGGTTGAGAGAGAATCGGATAAGGCTACCAGATCTGAGTGATGTGTGTGTAATGAGAGGCTTAACCTAAAATGAAGAACATAACACTTAAATATCCCTGCTGTTGAGTCAACCGCGCGAGTCAGATGTCACTCGTACGAGTGATCTGTCTCAGCCGTGCGGGTGATCACTCACTCGTGTATGCATATTCAGATTAGATTTGTGACTCAGCTCAGCTCAACCGTACGTATGAGCTTGTCAGCCGTACGAGTGAGACTTCACTCGTACGTCTGACAGAGTCTAATAATGTCAGACATCCTTATCGCATTCCTGCAGTACCTGTAACCACATATAAACACAGATAGGATAATAACGAGCGATCATGGTAGCCCATAAACTGAAGTAATGTTCATAAACGTAAGCTAGATGTCTAGGGACTTACAGAAAATGCATCAACAACCTCATCATATGTTTGATTCTCTTAATCACCAAACCCTTCATATTCATCTTCCTCGCCAGCTTTTTGCTTCAAAATATCAAAGTAGCTCACCTTATTCTGTAACTCATCTACTCCACTCTTAAGCTTATCGGTAAAGTCAGTAGGAGTCAACAGCAAAGTATTTTGACTGTCAAGTCATCCTGTAAGAGTTAGGTCTTCAATATCAACTCTGACTATCAACGCTAGCAACTCGGATCCCTGTCTTATAACCAGAGCAGTCAAGTTTTCGATGTAAGCATCGTTTGCTCAATTATCATTTTCGATATTCTCATACTTCTCCTCCAACTCATCTTTCAGAGACTGATGCTCTGCCATCGCCTTAACGATCAAGCTACTTAAAGAATTCACCATCTAAACAGGTACAACTTCTTAAATTGCACCAGTAGAATTTTTAATGTTTAGTAGAGCTGGTGGGGTTGTTGTTGATAGAGGTGGTTTTTGTTACGACTGAGACTCCGACTGAGTCCTAGATACAGAAACATCTACATTAGGACTTATCATGAGCTTGACTCGTTGACTACTAACTTTCTTTTTCTTTACCTCAGCCTGGAACCTTTAGTATCAACTTGCTTTCTTTTCTAAAACTCTATCTTGCATCTAGTTCCTTAAGATCTTCATCCTCTTCATCTAACAACATGGTAATATTCTTAGCAATTACCGGCTTAGTCCTTGGAGGTTGATTCACCTCATCATCATTGTCTACCTCAAACTCTGCCCGACACACGAATACTGTTTGCATGTCTCAACAACTTCCCGTCGAAACAATGACACTCCTATCTTGCCAAATGACAAACTAAATCTCTAAGAGAATCTATCGAAAAACCCCTTTCTTGTTCTGCTAAATATGATTAAAAGTCAGTTCTGTCATGTGCTTCTAGTCAATCTCATCTTCCTTGACCTTATCAAGACCATGAGCTTGATGGCTGATGATAATTTTCATAAACCCATAATACATCAAATATTTTTCCTTGGACTTGAGGTTGTCTTGCAGATAGCTGAAGACATAACCATAAAAGCCGAATGGTGCGGTAAGTACAAGTGCACCAAACGCGATTTGTGTTATTTCATTCATATCATCGTACCCACCTTTCCATGCACTCAAATATTGCATCACCACATGACGCATATATAAGTACTGGTCATTAAACCTAGAGCGGTGGATAATCCCATTCACAATATATCCAGAAAATCCACGTCTAAGAAAAAACCTAGTACTTTTTCTTTATTCATCTTGTATGGAAACTCATCATAATCTTTAAAGCCTAGTTGCTCTCTGCTAATCTATGTGGAGACCTTAATTATGGTCCCGAAGACACCACTAACTATCACCTTCTTCTCATCCTCGGTCCTGAAAACAACATTCTTCCACTGGTGGTTGTAGTATGCAGTACAATGAGTATAAACTATTTGTGAATGCGATATCTCTTCAGATAATTCTAATAAAATATTTTTGTCTTTTTCATATATCTACAATAATTAAATGAAGAAACTTAAAAGTAGAAACATATTAAATTCACGAAACTTAAACTATAGCAATTATATATACTGAAATTAAACTAGTAGAAACATAAACTTTGCAGGAATTAACATACTAAAATCCACACACACACACACACACACATACACATACACACACACACATATTCAGAATATCCAACATACTCCGATATCCGTTCAAGCCAGCTAGATTATAAGTGTAAGTTTATGGTAGAAGTCAATCGCTGATAGGGATATTCAAAGTACTATGAGAACCTTCATGTTCAACTAAATTGAAAGTATATGTGTGTGGTAAAGGAAAGGTACAAACTATTGTACTAAATTGATTACTAATACAAAATGTAATCTCAAGTGATTACTGATTTTATGATCGAAAGAAACGTAGCAATATTGCTAATATAGCTCAATGCTGACCCTAGGTTATGATCAGATTCTTATATATATATATATATATATATATATATATATATATATATATATATATATATATATATATATATATATATATGTGTGTGTGTGTGTGTGTGCATCACTTTTTGTGGGTATGCCAAAGTGCAATAGAAAAACCTGATGACCAACTGCTATCAACTCCATGCTTCATTTATTCTTTAAGTTATTGGAGTAAACAGAATTTAAAAGACTTACGTTTCTTTAGAGTGAAATCTTGAATAGAATTTCTTCCTAGATGACCTCGTATCTTCAATTCTATTGTCGCGTTACTCAAATCATTCATTTGGACAGTCTGTGATACAGAGTGCACCTTTTGACCCGTTCACAGGCATTACATTTTTTTGAAATAAGCTAACGAATATTTAGGGGTTTACTTTTGATTTAAGCAATAAGGGCCAATATGAGTGAGGTATGCACAAGCCAAACAAAATATCCTCACCGTGTATTGATCACTTGGATATCCCAACATAGTCTTTCGACTTAATTGTAGAATCGTTTACGTGAGTTGGGGATATCCAACACCAAATTATTTCTAGGTATAAGTCATAGTAGGGAATACCCTCACCTTATGTTGAGTTCCTCAACAATTATTTCTAGATATATTACCCGTGGTAATAGGTGACTACCCTTAATCGATGTTGATCTTTTCATGAATTCCTTATCTAGATATTTAATGATTGTTATTATGATCATCTCATTCTAGGGTTCAGTCAGTTAATCCTAACAATACATCATCGAACTAACTTGTACTACTCACTTTATATAAATATGATATACATACAAGTTCAATAATACAATCATCTCCTTATTAACAGATCAAACCCTCATATGTTTCTCTACTTTTGTGTTTTTTCATTTTATTATTTTATTTGTATTTACTGATGTTGTCATTTTCTCCCACTAAAATACTGAAATCGAAAATCTTTTTGGCTATTTGAATTTTATCAGTACATAAATAGAAAAAAATATGCATAACGTAGATGTAATGCAACATACAAAGCAGAAACAGAAAATAACATGCGAAACAATAACATTAAACATATGTGGAACACAAAATTAACATGCAAAGGCAAAAAAAACTATGCAAACATATGAAGAAAAGATAAATGCAAACAATTGTGTTGGTCCCGATTTAATTATAGGAAGTATTGTAGGGAGTGAATAGAATATTTTTGGTAATTAAAGATGTTTTAACAGCTAAGAAACTAATTAAATCAGAGTCAAAGTAATTTTCAAGTTATTCTTTTATTTATATAATCTCAAAGAATCACTATTATCTTAGAGAGAAATATATAATATGTTGATGCAGATTACGCCTTGATAGCTTAGAAAACTCTTAAGCATATACAAGATTACAGAATCTATTGATTTAATATCCCATACCACTATGTAAAAGTAAGTGGAGTTATCTATTTATAGATAGTCTATCAATCAGGTAAAGACTCTATTGTTCGCTAGTCAAATGGATGTTTGACTTCAGCTGACAAGCCTGTAAGAAAGCACGAGGCTTTCATTTGGTTATAAGCTATTTCTGGAACTGCCCAAATTAGACGGACATATTATTTGAATAAACAAATAAAATGTTGAATTCCCCAGGCGTTAACAATAGGCTTAACCATGAAGTGCGCATGGGTAGTACCTCTACATTCTACGTTATCTTGTAAGGTCACTTGTAAATCTCTGACTTTTTTCCTTTTCTATTCAACTTTGCCTTCAATGTTAGTTGAATAGTCGTGCTTCGATGTAGTCAACACAAGACACAATTATACTTCTCCACAGCATAATTTGTCTAACTGTTATGTATTGGTCACTTCTTCTGCTGGTTCTTATGTAGTGGTTCAGCGTCATTCTTCAGCTGGTTACGAAGAAGACTTCTCATATAAGACCTCATTTAACTATCGTTTGCTCATTTAACTATCTTCTGCTGTAGTCTAAGTGTTATCATTTAACTATCTTCTGTTGTAGTCTAAGTGTTATGTATTGGTCACTTCTTCTACTTATAGTTAAGGCAACACCACTGATGCGGGGGGAGCGAGCGGTCGCCCCTTTTTCTTATGATGGTGGATGAATGGTGGTTTATAGGGTGAGTAGGGCGAATGCTCCAGAGCTTTTACTTATGAAGGTTGGTCCAAATCTTTGGTGTTTTGGGTTTAGTCAATCCAAAACTCTAAACTGTACGTATTAAAAACTCTAAACCCAAAACTCTAAACTGTACGTATTAAAAACCCAATCCAAACCCTAAATTTAATCCTTAAACCCTAATTTCTAAACCCTAAACCCTTATTTCTAAACCCTAAAATAAACGCTCGAAGAATAACATGCATCACGATGAATGTTATTTCTTCAAGCATTTTCTTGTTAAAATAACAATAATATCTATCACAAAGTGTCTTTTTTAAATGTTCATATTTTCAAGTGATCTTAACGTTTATAACAAAAATTTCAGAAAAAATAACAAAAATTTACTTCCCTCCAAAATGGTCATTCTCTCTTGATTAAATCTATAATTTAACAATGTACCATTCTAACGATTTGATCAGAACAAATACATAAAGCAATTAAGTAATAAACATGTTTAAAACCGTCATTATATCATTGAACATATAATTCATATAATTAAATAACCATAGTTTTATTACAAAGTAGTGATAATCTTGAATTACAGGCAGAGACTCTGACAGCTCGTTAAATAAGTTGAAAGAGTTTTGACACCTCTTCTTCCATAGCCTAGCTACTTACTATTATAAACTATATATTGAGAGAGGTTTGAGATTAAAAAGTGGAAATGAAAGTGTATACAGAGGGAATTCTCTTTGTAGAAGTGTGTGTGAATGTATGAAATGAACTGATTATGGAATCATTTTATAGGCAAAGCGATTCACCAGTTCCAAAGCCTGGGTCACCATTTGTAAGCCCTGGGTAGCCAGTTACTAACCCTAGGTTGCCAGTTGCCAATCTTGGGTCGCCAAGTTCAGTATTTGAGTCTCAAGTTGTTAACCACGGGAGTTGCTAACCACGAGTTGCTAGTTGCATCTATGAGTCACCATTTGCATGCTCTAGGTTGCCAGAAATGATTTTTGAGTCACTAGTTGTGATCTCTGAGTCGCCAGGTGAAATTCATGAGTCGCCAGTTGAAGTAACCGATTCGCCAGATCAATTAATCGTGTCGCCAAATGCATTAACCGAGTCACCGGTTGTCCTATTTGGGTCACCAGTTGCACTAAATGGATTTCCAGTTAGGCTAACTGGGTCACCAGTTGTCCTAACTGAATCACCGATTTGGCTTATGCATTCTGTGTTTATCGTATACCGGTTTCTGATAGTACGTTGTTGAGTACCGATATGTGTTTTGACTTGAAGTTCAATAAATGCACATTCTAGGGGTTACTTAGACTTGTGGTAATCCACACAATCCCTTGAACCACTTCTTAAGGTTCCTTGCGGTTGTATTTGAAGTATTGTTTGATTAGGGTTTTGTGTGTATTTAAGTGTGTGTAAGTCTTGGAACTTCTTGATCTTTGTATATGAATCAGATAAGCTTCTAGGTATTTGGTAGATCTTTATATACGTCTCTTAAATAAGTACTAGCATCCCCGGTTATATCTTGGAGCTTCCGTGATGGTACTCCAGCTGAATCCTGAATTAGGGTTTTTAGAAACCCTAATTGGTGCTTTTCATTTGTTTCTTCATTTAAGCTCCATGGATCAATACTCCAAGGTTTCTTCTTTGATTTAATGAGTACTTTGATCCCTAAAAAATGTTAAGTAGGTAGGATCTACCTCTTGCAGATAAAAATACGCTGAAAAAGCGGTTAAAAACCTTAATTTGGACAAGTTTTAGACTTTTTAGCATTTTACACCCTTAATAACAAATGTTATGATTTTTGTACAATTAAAGCATATATTGTTAATATTAGGTTTAAGATATGGATGATATTACTAGTAAAAACATGACTTTTTGAATGATATGAGTGGTAAATTATTGACATTTGGATCAACCACCATTTGATTAGAAGCATTAGGTTTTTCTACTATTACTTCTTTAGAATCCAATTCTACACTGCTTCAGTTTCATAAACACTTGAATCGGTAGCAATTGGAACATTCGATTGCTTTTTCATAGTGGATACAAAATAAGAACCAATGTGCATATCATTATTTGCGTAGCAATATCTTCATTAGAAAGTTCAGGTGAAAGATTAAAGGAATCGAACAGGTCTTCATAATCTAAATACCAAGGAACACCCTTTCTAGGAGCAACATCTGTGTCTCGTTGAATATTAACTTCAAACCATTCTTCAACACCAAGTCTTATGTTAAAAATACTCTTATCCTGTACACATTGCCTAGAAATATACTTGTTATTACTTTCTCATTGTACTTACCTCCAGAGTCCCGTTTTAGCATTGTAAGCGGTGCTCCGAAGGGTTCAAGATGCTGCAAGTTGGGTTTTTTTTACAGTTTAGTAACTCATAGAAAGTCTTCCCGTTTCTTTTGACCACCAATAATCGATTCATCGTGTAGCACGTATTGGCAACGGCCTCACTCGAATATGATAAAAGCAAACCAGCATCTACCAAGATAGAACATGTTGTCTCAATCAAAGTTATGATCTTCCTTTAAGCTACTCCATTCATTTGAGGAGTATAGGGAGCACTAAACTGTTGTTGAATCCCCTTTCATTGCAGAACCCTTCCACCTTCTAATTCTTGAATTCTATCCAGTTATCTGTGCGAATCCTCCGAACCTATAGCTTGTACAACGTCTGTAACTTTATAATCAGATATTTGATCTGTTCAAATGTTTTAGACTTTTCTTTGAACATAACCACCCAAGAGAAGTGTGAATATTCATCAGTTACCATTAAGCAATAAGAATATACAACTATGCTTTTATGCCTGATAGGACCAAATAGATCCATGTGTAATAGCTCGGAAGGAATATTGATCCACTAATGTTTCTTTAGTTAGTGCACCTTCTTGGTTTGTTTACCTTTCTTACACGAAAGACATACATTAGGTATGTGAAACCCCTTGACATTAAAACCCTCAACTACTTCATAGTGAAGTAGATGATTCATCTTTCGAAAGCTCAAATGACCTATACATTTGTGCCAAGTAAAGGAATCGTGTTCAATAGCTTTAGCACGAACGCTTAATGACTTATAGAGGCGTTCACTGAAGCTTTATTCATATCCAAATTATAAATATTCTGACTTCTTTTAGCAGTCATGAGAATCATGTCTTTCGGTATCATGAACTCATTTCTCAGCATAACATATATTTTATCAAACGCGGACTTGAATTCTAAGTGACAAACTTGAAGAAATGACAGCAAATTTTTTGAAAGTTGCTGAATGTAGTTCACCTTGTCGAAGCTTACTCTCTCATTTAAAAACATTCCATGGGCAGAGATAGATCCTCCATTATCAGCTGCAAAATCAATGGGTCCTCCCTTGATTGATTTGACATTAGATTAAAGGGAGATATTCCACGTCATGTCCCAGGACGCCCCACTATTAACAATCCAGGTATTGGTGAGTGGATAGATGACCTACATAACAAACAAAGATTGTCAGTTTGAGAGGGTAATCCATGCCCAAATGGCAGTAGGTTTCCCATTGACACTAAGAACTTGTAGGTCCACCCATTTCCCAGTGGAACCAGATGGTACTTCTGAAATACTTGCTCCACTCTCCCTAGCCTTTGATTTCCAGACTTAGGCCTTATGTAACTATGGTTTAAAATAAATGGTAGTTTGTTTAACAGTTGCCAGGTGGAAATTTTAAGTGGGAGAGGAATCACATTAGTTACTCAGGCTTCCATTTCGCATTCCAAACAACACTTGGTTCTTAACATGAGAGGTTGACTGACGCTTAAAGAAATTTTTGAATTTGAACTAGAAGCATATTCATTAAACTTTGGATTTAGATCAACTCTCATGTGTGGTGTACACATATTATTTTTACATCATTTGAAAAATGAGCTAATTCACCTTATTGATAGCATCTCCTGTGATCAACATATTTAACAAAATGAATTACCCCATTAATGATAAGTTGAGGTTCACCACGGTCAGGAGTCTAATGGGTGATCTATGATCAGTTGGAAACCTAGGGGCTTTACTATTCTCACCATGAAACCTTTAGTTCATTCTTAAGACTTCTGGACCTCGGAAGAGAATCCTTAGTGTTTGTCCTAGGAGATGTTACCTTAAGTTCATCTCTAGCTTCCCTTTTCTTTTACAATCTTCTTGCGAAGTGTATTTCAGTTGAAGGTCTTTCTAAAAGTTGGGTTCTTATTTTTTAGGATGGTAATGGGTTTTAGCTTAAATTTCACTATCTTAGGCACTTGTTTAAACCCCAAACCAAGCGTATCATCCTCATATTTGGAATCACAATCCCCGATAATACAATCAAGCTTAAAAGAAGATTCACACCCAGTTACACCTTTGCCTTTATCTTCAGGTTTCACTACAGTCTTAGGGTTATAATCAACAGAGGCTGGCTCTAAGATCTCATTCAAACAAGGTTCAGGTTGTGTACACATATATTCTTGCTCAAACGGAGCGGGACACTCACCATAACCTAAAACCATATGCTTATTATTCTTGGAAGGCATAAAAACTTAGTGACATAAGCGGAAAGATGGAAAACTTCTAACTTAACCTTTTTCGATTCATAGCAATCCTAAAGGACATTCTCTTTTCAAATTCTCAATCGTATTCACGTAAATAACAATACCTGCATGCATACCTAAAAAAGTAGCCTTTTGGTCATACACTTGGGTTTTAATCTCATCATAACTCTTTTTCAAATTAGTAATGTAAGCTTTAAGTTTAATACATTTATCACATTCAGATAGCGCTTGGCTAAGTACCTTAGATGTAACGACCCAACCCGATAAACGTTTCAAAACACATTATTTTTTTAAAAAAGAAACAGTGCTGCCAGGAACTGGGCGCGGCACGCCTTGACTGGCCGCGGCGCGGCTCGACAGATATGCTAAAAGTCAACTTCTTTCAAACGGCTGTTAACGAAATACACATAAACGCGCGGCGCGCCCCCTCCCCTGGTCAGATTCTGACTTAAACAATTTCACATGACCCCCAAATTTTCATAGCAACCGACACACATCAACACAGGGCTTCCCACCGCATAAGTAAATAAAGTTTACATGTTTTTAACGATCACAAATTGAGTATTTGACCACCGAGCATCACTTGCTCATTTACAATTCAAAATATGAGTTTCGACCCACAAGTTTAAATACCAAACAAGAACCCGAGCATGGTGTTTGGGGTTACACTACCCAAACATAGGTCGAACTCCAAAAAGCTAAACTCTAGCATAATCATGTAGGGAGATCGCTAATTCAAACATATACCCTTGCCTTTGTCGACACCGGAGCCGAAAAATGTAAACAACGAGAGGGTAAGCATAACGCTTAGTGAATGCAATAATTATACATATACATATATAACCTACTTACTTGCAATCACTTACACATTTACCGCATGCATACTAGCAATATAATTAGCATACCAATCTCAAAGTATAACGCTACTAACCTCCGACATCACAAGATAGCATAACAATAGCATATAACACGAAACAATATAATATGCTACATTACAACACGCAACCATGGTTAACCAATCGTACAAAGGAATGGTACTTGCATTTCCCATCGGTGGTCATAACAACCGTTAGAGTACTTAACACGTCGTACACTAACCCCACGGGTGGCATCTTAACACGTCGATACTTCACCCCCGGGTGGCGCCTTAACACATCGACACTTCACCCGTCATACTTCCCAGAGTGGTGTCTTAACACATCGACACTTCAACCCCGAGTGGTGTCTTAACACGTCGACACTTCACTCGTCACGTGAAATGTGGTGTCTTAACATATCGACACTGCACACCTCACGCTACACAAATAAATACATTATATACCCACACATATAATTATTCCACACACCTTAACGCCTTCGGTGAATTAGAAATCAAGCTTGCAACCTTCAATATAACGTACCTATTACATTATGCATATAATTAACATACAACTCGTTGGATTAAACACCAACAATTTACTCATGTGCATTTAATGGCTTACATGCATTAAATGACTCATTTATATCAAAACCGCCCATTTAAGGTCAAGACCATCCTAAATCACTTAAACCTAGTGATTAAAGTCTAACAACACCAACTAACACAAACTTAGGGTATTTCATACCCACCTTGCCCAACTAGGTCAATCATTACCCATTTGACCCCTTTCAAAGTCAAGATCCGCCATTTGGTCAAACATGAACCCATTAACAAAACCTTTCACTAACACACAAGTGTATTAGTGATTTAACAACACAATTACCCTTTAAACACCACATTATAAGTCCAAACCCTAGATTACAAAACCTTAGGGTTTCCATTCACCGAATTAACCCAAATTCACCCATTTAACCCCCAAATAAATTTTACAAGCCTTAAATGAACAAACCCTAGCCATAAATCAAATTAAACACAAAACACGGAGTTAAGACTTACCAACACAACCAAGACGTAGCTAGAGGTTAGATGAACAACTTTAATACTCAAACTTAAACCCGAAACAAGCTTCTTCCTTCTTGGATTGAGCTTTCTCACACTAAAACCTTCTCTCTCTATAGAATTTAAGTGGAAAGGTAAAAGTAGATGAAAAGGGAGTAAAGATGCACACCAAACTGATCATGTGGCCTTAAATTCGTTCACCATGTGAAAATACCAAAATGCCCCTTTTCAAATTAAATAAACCAAGGAATCAACACCTGACCCTAGCCGCGCCGCGACCCCATGCTGAAACAGAAGCCGCCAGCTTTTATTTATTTACAAAATGCACATTTCGTACTTGGGTCTTACATTAGAATTGCTTGAAGTATCGTCCATAAAAGCATAGCAAGTTTCAGGATGTGAATCTTCATATTCCGACTCCGACTACGACACCGAGCTTTAGCTTTTAAATACATTCTCTAGCTTTTCCAACTACGCAATGACCTCATCTAACTTAGTATTACCTACCGGATCTTAAACCCTTTCCGGACTACAGCAGTTTAGCTTAACGAAATCATCACCTGAGCATTTTCCTTTATTAGCATTTTCACAAACTGGCACATCATCTTGTGACTTGGTCGTACATCCATCTTCTGGATAATCTTTCTCATCCGAGGAAATGTTCGGGGATCTAGTGTTTTGATTGCTATTGTAAAGTTGTTTCTTAAACTAAAATCCGATGGATTATTTCCATCTAATGTTACGGGCCAAATTGGGGAATGGTTGTTCAATCCGTTTTTAAAGGATAATTGATTAGGCAATGAAACTCTTGCTTCTAAATTTAGTCGTCTAATGCACCTTGATTTGAATCCCGGTTCTTAATTCAGCGAAAGACTGGTTAACGGTGTTTGGTCATACGGGTGATCAAGGAATTCGGTTGGTCCACAGAACTTAGCTTTACTGCGTTAGTTAGTTGATACCATTGGTATACAGGAGGCTGGAGATGTGATGCATTCATAGGAATAGTTGATTGCAAAAGTTGGGAAATTTACTGTTTGTGACACTCGTAGGTATTTGGACGATGTTATGCTTCCAACCTCGGATATCGCATAGAAATGGATCTTCGAAAGAAGGTAAATGTCTTTTTATCGCGATGAGCGTGGGATAGATTACAGACAAGGTTAAATGTTTTCAAGCGTGGCATGAAGATTGAAGACGTAGAATGTCCCATTTGTGATTGTCGAGATCGATCATATTTTTTTGCTGTCAAATCACTTTGGATTTATGGAGAAAAGTTGGTAGCTGGGTTGATTTGGATATTCCTATCATTCAATCGTGGGCTTCATGGAACTCTTGGTTCGATTCTACTCAGATTTCGGTGGATGCTAAGGTTCGGCTTCAGGCGATTTTTGCTTCTCTTCTTTGGAGTATTTGGATATATCGGAATAGCGTGTTTTTTGGATCACCACGTATAAAAAAAGTATACTCTTTGATCCTATTCGAAATTTTTCATTTAATCAGCTCGTTAGTAGAGGTAAATGCAATCCTCATTGGGACACTTGGCTTGTCAAGTCATTGTAGTCGTTGATCCTCCTTCCCTAGTGCCTTACTAGAGGGAGTTGTATTTTTTTAATAAAATTCTTGCAGTTTCAAAAAAAAAAAAAAAAGTATGTGACATTTTTTAATCACTTGTTTTTTGTTTCTCAATTGTTGGTTATAATTGTAATGTTGTAACTTAATTTGGTACTGTACATTATTTGTTGCTTGAATTTTTATGATTGTTCTTGAGATTTTTATCTATTTTTGTTGGTGTTGGTTAGCATAAAAAGTCGCTTTCTTCAAAAACATCTTAATATATACAATAGTTATAATATCGAGTCATTCCCTATCTAAATTAGAGCACTAGCTAGAAGGTTATAACGGTTGGAATGTCATATCGAATGTTAATTATTAATCCACGCGTGTATCTCAATCCTATAGTTTTTTCGCGGAATAAAACTGTGACAATGACAATTTTTCAATAGAATTTTATAACTAGTGTACGTAATCCATTTAAAATTAAATTGATTTCATGTTAATTGTGGATTTTGCAAGAGGTGTAACACACTGTAGTAAATTTCATCAAACTGTTAATAGTAATGTAAAACTACAAATGCATAAAAGTATTTTGAACATGCGAATGATAAGTTTATGCCCTCTCTCTCTCTCCAATTCAAATAAAACCCTAGATCTAAACAGAAGCCGCCGCCACCGTTGCTCTCCTTTCCGGCCACCGGCTTTTACGCCGGTGGTCCGGCTTGTCTTACCTTCATTCGTCGTACGTGTTCGCGGGCGCTCTGCCTCCGTTTGGGTGCTTCAATTTAGCCCTAACCTTCCTTCTACGTATCTGTTTGACTGACTTATTGTCTCCCCTGGCGCGTCGGTGTCCTTCTCGATTGAATCTTACATTCAAGGCTGCTGGCTGCTGCGTTCTATCTTCCTCCGTTTGTGCTTGTTTCCAACTTGGTCGTTTTTTTTACTTTGATGGGTTTCGCTTGGGTTCCAGCAGAGATGTTGTGGTATTTGATTTGAGGTAAGCTCTCGATTCGATTCCGTAGTTTAGGTTCGTGGTAGTCGTGTTTGTGGTTTTGGATTTTGTTCGTTTCGTGGTTGTCGTTTTCTTGTTTGTTGGTGACTGCTCCGATGTGCAAATTAAAGGAAAAACACGGCCAAATCATGCATGACACAGGTGTGTAAATTCGGAGGGACTTTAGCCATCCACCAATTGCCGATATGAAGCATCTACATTCCAGCTCGCAGTAACTCACATATTTTCGTGGTTTAAGTTCGTGGCTGTGGGTTTCGTGGTTTTAGTTCGTGGCTGTGGGTTTCGTGGTTTAGGTTCGTGATTGTGGATTTCGTGGTTGCGGGTTGTGTTGGTTTTGTGATGGTTGGTTAGTTGTAGGTTCGTGGTTGCAGCAGGTTTTGTTTGTATTTTCGATGTTCGTGGTTCGTTTTTGTGGTTCATGGTGAAGGTTTTTGTGGTTACAAGTGATTCGAGGTCCTTGTTTGACGGTTCAAGTGGGTGCAGACTTTTCGTTATCGTGAGAATCTGGTTCATCTCGTGGGTTGTCATTCTATCGTGGAATATTCATTTGTTAACCGTATTGACATATTACATTATCACCACTCGATTTGATTGTGTGATCGGATTTGATGGTTTATAATCGTGGATTTTCTTGGCGTGGTTTTCGGGTCGTATTCGTGTTATGTATGCTCCGTCTTCACGCTTTCATTCGAGTGCTTGCCCTGAAGTGATCTTGTGATGTGTTTTGGTTATTGAGGTGGTTTCCTTTGATGATTGATCTTCCATGTGTTGTATCTTTCTTATGTTCGAGTGTACGAGTTTTTGAATCGTGGGATAGTTGTTCGTTATACTCATGTTTAGATTCGTGTGTAGTCGAGGTGTAGAAGGTTCGGCAGAGTGTCATTATATGTGTTATTTGTGTATTTCCTAGCATCTTGCTAGGTTTTATTAATATAATCTAATTATTGCCTTTCAAAAAAAAAAAAAAAAAAAAAAGTATTTTGACTAAATAATTGACACTTTCACGTTTGATGGAGAAGGATTGAGTTTTTGTGGCGCAACTGATGGAAATCGCGACATATGTTGTGAGTTGTGATTTTTTGAGGTTGTTAACTTCTATTTTTTAATAAGTAATGTTTCTATATGTCTTTGTTTGAGAAAGAGTCTCTGCTTCTAAGTATCCTACAAACAAACATTTTTTTTAGATTAAATGACAGTTCAAGTGACAAAAAATAACAATTTTACGTATTGAATTAAGAAGTGTAGAGAAACGGATCAATAACTTAAAAGTAAACAGGGCCATTGAGCAGTTTGGTTTTGTTTGGGGTTTCATTATTCTTATCAAGAATATGATCATTTGTAGCAAATTTCATATTTCCAGTGTTTATTACTTTATTTTAATAATACGATCAAGATCAAATATTGTTAATGTTGTATGATTGGTGGAAATACAGATTTAAGGATGTAATTGAAGATCTTAATATAAGTTCATTTATGTATGACACCGAGCAATCAATCATCCATCACTACATGAACACACATATATACATACACTTGTCTCAGCTCCAAAATCATGTGATTGTTTATACCGAAATCAATTTCACTTGAGGTAGCATTTATATTTAGGCATGGAACACAATAATGCCTTGCATGTGAATATTATTAATATGCTACTACAATTAACTAGTACTAAACCACATCTTGGTTGACAATTGCCAACATCACATGTACGTAATCAACTCGATCCCCTCTTACAATATACTAATAGAAATATAGTATTTGATATTTGATCTTATGTTTATTACAGCAGCAGCAGCAGCAGCAGCAGCAGCAACAACAACAACAACAACAACAACAACAACAAAACCCAATACCACATAAGTGGTGTATGGGAGAGGTGAGATGTAGACAATCATTCCCCTATCCGGGAATAAAGACAAATCATTTCTCTACCCAGAGTGAAAACACTCTCAAAAGTAGAGAAAGTCATCCCTCTCTCTGTTCGACGGATAGAGAGATTGCTTCTGAGTGGACCTCCGGCCAATAAGTAGGAAAAAGTTTTTAAAAAAATAAAATTGAGACGCCATGAAAATGGTAAAATCAAATTTCCATGGGTTTTAAATCCTGTCTGAAATTTGATTTAGGCTCTTAGAGTCAGTCAAGTCGCCAATAAATCGACGCTAGCTGTCGACTCAATAACTAGAGCCTTCTTACCTTAAGTTGTATTACAGATTTTGTAAACTTAAATAGAAAGGAGTAACATATACTCCTAATATAATACGTAATACCAAATACCAACTTCATAAAATTACACTATTCTCGATCTTAATGGGCAACTTTCACTTTTTTATTTTGTGCAAATGACAAATTAAGTGAATAAATTTTAAATACGCTACGTATCAAAATTTATGTTCTATATTATATATTTATGCGCAAATTTATTCAAAATTAGATACTCAGTATTATACAAATATGGATAAACAAAAATTGTGGTTTAGTATTTCTTAAACTAATTAACGATAAATGCACATGAGTAGGTCTCATTAACCTTAGGTTATAAGTCCGAGTTTAGTCGTTGATAAAAGGGGGATGATTCTCACACACTGTTTTTTGATCCTCACACACCCTTTTACCCTATTATTAGGGAGGAGTTCAAGTAAATTGGTGTGTGAGGATCAAAAAACAGTGTGTGAGAATCATCTCCCTTGATAAAAATGTGTGTGCGTGTGTGTGTTTGCCTTTTAAAAAAAAGGATTGTACAATCGGGTTAAGTGTTTTAGTCATTTAGTGTCCCTTTCGAAAAAAAAAAGTGTTTTAGTGTGAGTGGACGTGCTGATAACAGTTAGAAAAGAAATATCATTGGCTACAAATAAGTTTGTAATAAATAAATTAAAAGAAAATCCCAATTTTAAGATAACTAGTGGAGGATAGCTTCGAAATAAAATTTTTGTAAATCTAATGGGCTAAAAATGAAGGCTTGTGATTTGTGTAATTAGTAGCCCGTATTTTGAAACACAAGAGTACTCAACCGACACGCGTTAAATGAACTGGGCCATACTGAAAAACTTGATTGACGTCCTGGCTCATAATTGCGGACTTGAACTTGTACAAGTCCTTTGGATAACGAATGGGTAATGTTTTAAGAAAGTTATGTTACGTTAAAGGGGCTCGTAACGGTTTGCCGTTACGGCCTTGGTTGTTCTAGCCCTTCATTGGCGCCAATATTAGCACTCGTGTCATGAGCCGCCTTCAATCACGAGTGCTTCATTTTGTCGTTGCCACACACAATTGATCACGGAACCAATAGCATTTATTTGTTGTACATTTTGCGTTATTACTTGTACCCGTGAATAATTAATTAATTTAGTGGGTGTGAGGAAGTGTGTGATAGGTACGTAATGGTAGTTAGCAGTTACTCTTTGGTTAGTGATGTGAAGAAGTGTTGATGTAGCGATGATGTGGCAGTCCGTCCTTGGAAGGAGGCAAGTCATGGTTAAGAGTCCTTTAAGTACGTATGATGTATATGAGAGGTGATCATCACACACCACTTTTTGATCCATGTACATTTTTGTCTCATAAATTTACAGTTATACCCCTAGATTAATCTAGGGAATTTGATAATCTAGGGAATTTGACTTATATTATTATTCTAAATATAATTAAGGGTATAATAAGTAATTAGTTATACATAGATTAAAAAGTCGTGTGTGTAGATCTCACCTCCCATACACATATATTTAGATAACGGTTTTTTTTAATCTGCCATTAATAGTTTATCGGTCGATTGAGTATGGTAGAAAATGTAACTAATACTTCAAACCAAACATATATATTTTTGCAATTGCATTTTTTTTTATTATAATTTTTTTTTTTTTTTGAAAGGCAAGCTCCCCAAAATGTAGAAAGTGAGGATTGAACTTAGGTCCCTTTGGAACTTTTCAAGCATCTTACCACCAAGCCACCCCTTGGGGTTAACTAATCTGTTTACACGAGACATTTTGTTGGATTTCTCTTCTTATTTTGAATATCATATACGTCATTTTGTTTTTATATGTATCAAATTCAGATAGCTCTTGAGGACAAATTTTCAAATATCATTAAATTAGTTGCCTTCAAGTTCTCGATCGTTTGGTTAATTGTCATATCCGTGAATTTGCTTAGAATCGCAAAATCATGTGAATTTGCAAATTTGTTAGCGATAGTAGGCAAGAAAGTAACCGCAAGATGTTAGACGCATTGATAACAAGTCAAGGATTCGACTCTCATGTGTTGCGATTCAATCCTGTATAGATTCTAACACAGAGAAGACTCCTTACCGTAGGAGCGGGATGAGTGATACATCCTGCGAGCGCCGGTGAAGAACACAAGGACACCGCCTTACAACCTTGCATCTCATTGTAATTTCCAAGTAAAAATATTTTCGTTGTGATTACCCGCCCATTTCATGGGCCATGGAGGTTTTCAGACGTCTATGCGTTTGAGCCTTACCCACATGGTTTCGTTATGAGGGTTTTTCCTAAAGGGTGGTAGAACTGTATTGGTTCGTCTAGGGAAATGATCTGGTGTGTGGGTTCCGGCATCGCGTTCGCACCTCGTCATTTTTGATATATTAGTTATTGGCCCATTGATGTTTAGATCATTTTGTATTTTGTTAAGGCTTAGCCCATCTTAATCTCTCTCTCTCTCTCTCCCTCTCCCTCCCTCCCCCTCTCTCTCTCTCTCTCTCTCTCTCTCTATATATATATATATATATATATATATATATATATATATATATATATATATACTTGTAATCTTATATTTGGATCAAAGAAAACTCAATTAGTTTCATGGTATCAGATTACTGACCTTCTACCTTTACCATATATATATATATATATATATATATATATATATATATATATATATATATATATATATATATATTGTAATCTTATATTTGGATCAAAGAAAACTCAATTAGTTTCATGGTATGAGATTACTGACCTTCTACCTTTACCATCCTTATCTCATTTCACCTTTAACATTCTCCCTCTCTTCCACTTCCAAACTGTCCGCCGTTCAACATCCTTTCATCTCTATCATTTTCCCTAGACCTATATTGAAACTTCTGTTTTTTCTCAAAAAAAAAAAAAAAAAAAAAAAATCCTTCTCCGTTGTGATAGCACGAATGATTAGTATCCGGTCACAAAGCCTCTCCCTCAAGTTGTGCTTACTTCGCATACCACCTGCCATTAGCGTCTTGGTCACCTGGCAAGGATGTAATGCAACGTCTTATTTATAATCATTCAAATTTATGTAATAAAACCAAGTCTCACACACTTTGCAATGTTTTTCAGCTTGGAAAACACGTACGACTTCCATTTTATCCTTCTACTTCCACTGTTGCATCTTGTTTTGATATTGTTCAGTTAGATTTGTGAACTTCTGCACTCCCAAGCCTCGGTGGCATTATATATTATGTTCTCTTCTTAAATCATTTTTGACATTATTTGTAGGTATATCCATTACATCATAAGTATGAAGTGTTTGCTAAAAATTTTCCATTTCGAGCTTTTCTTAAAACCCAGCACAATCATGAAATAAAAGCCTTTCAATGTGACCATGGTGGTTAATTCGACAATCACTCGATTCATCAAGTTTTTTCAGTCAAACGAGATTCATATTTGCTTCTCCTGCTCCCAAACCTCCCAACAAAATGAGAAATCTAAGCGCATGATTCGGACAAATAACAACCTCATCCGCACACTTCTCTTTCAAGCACACTTACCTCCGTCCTTTTAGGTTCGGGAACTTCATATGGCCGCCTACTTCTTAATATCCGTTCGTCATCTTCAATTAATTATGACATTCTACACGTTCGCCTATACACCTCCCAACTGAACTGTGTGTTTCTTTGTGTTTTCGATAACAAACTTGCCCTCGCTCTACACCATGTATATTTCTTGGTTACCCTTCTAATCATCGCAACTACTGTTGTCTTGACTTTTCCACCAATAAAATCATTCTCTCTTGTCATGTCACCTTAGGTGAAAACACGTTCCCCTATGGCTCCATGACCCAAACTCAACCTCATTCTTATTCTTTCATGGACTCTCTATCTGGTCCTTCCCGAACATCAACCCCTAAAATGTCTATCGACACCTCCACTTCGTCACCACCTACATGCCCCATCCTAATTCCCACACCACCTCCTATGCCTGCTCCTTCCGACACTCCTCATGTCGATGCTCCGTATCCGGTCTCTGGCCCATCTCCCGTTCCCAATCATCCCATGGTCACTGGATCTGGTGTTGGTATTTCTAAACTTGTTCAACGTCTTAACCTCCATGTCTCCTATATATCTCCCGTTCCTAATCATCCCATGGTTACTGGAGCTCGTGTTGGTATTTCCAAACCCGTTCAACGTCTCAACCTCCATGTCTCCCATATATCTCCATTCCCAAAACTTATTCCCAAGCCCGCGCTGATATCCATTGGCAAAATTATATGCACAAAGAATACAATGCATGGATTAAAAATCATAGCTCTGATCTTTAGATGCGAACATTGTTCGTTCTATGTGGCTCTTTCGACATAAGTATAACGCATGTGGTACTTTGAGTCAGTGCAAAGCGAGACTTGTAGAAAATGGGCGTAGTTACCAGTATGGAATCAATTGTGAAGAAACTTTCAGCCCAGTTGTTAATCTGAATACTATGCGCACAGTTCCTAGCATGGCTCTTTCAAGAGGTTGGTCTGCCAATCAGCTTGATGTTAAGAACACGTTTCTTAACGATGATCTTGTTGAGACTATCTATATGCATCAGCCTCCTGGTTTTCGGAATATGAAGCACCCTAACTATGTTTGTTTATTGTAGAAGTCTCTATATGGCCTCAAACAGGCCCCTCGTGCTTAGTTCCCACCTTTTGCTGGTTTTGCTACTCGAGCACTTTTTCTTCACAGTCGTTGCGACTCTTCGTTATTCATATATCAGCAGGGATCTAACATGGCTTATTATTATTTTAACAACTTCCTCTTCTGCTTTTCTTCGACGGATTATTCAGTCTTTGCATCATGAGTTCTCTATGACAGATTTGGTCCGATTAAAGTACTTCTTGGGGATTTCAGTGATGCGCAACTGTACTGGAATTTTCATTCTCAAAGAAAATATGCTGCTGAGATTCTAGAGCATGCCCGTATGCTTAATGGTAAACCTTTCGGACTCATGTGGAAATTGATTCTAAGCTAAGGACTGACGGTCTAGCTGTGTCTGACCTCCACATTATATCGAAGTCTCACTGTTGCTCTTCAATATCTCACTTTTACTCGCCCAGACATTACTTATGTTGTCCAACAAATAAGTCATTTCATCATGATCCTCGAAAGCCCCATTTAGTAGCACTCATGCGGATTCTACTCTACATTCGAGGGACTCTTGATCTTATCCTATAGTTGTGTGCTTCCTTAAATGCTTCTCGTGTAGCTTATTCAGATAATGATTGGGCAGGATGCCCCTACACACGCAGATCTACGTTCAGTTATTGTGTTTTTCGTAGCAATGACTTGCTATCTTGGTCTTCAAAGCGACAACACACGCCCTCTAAATCTAGCGCAGATGCTCAGTATGGAGTGTTGCAATGGGGTTGCTGAATCCCGTTGGCTACACAATCTTCTTCGCGAGCTTCATTGTCTACTACTCTAGGCCACTATGGTATACTATTATAATGTGAGTGATATTTACCTCTCATCGAACGCAGTCCAACATCAACCAAAAAAGCACATTGAGATTGATATTCACTTTTTTCGTGATCGGGCTGCTACGGGAAAGGTTCGAGTTCTTCATGTCCCATCTCGGTACCAGTATGCGAATATTTTACCAAGGGTCTACCGTCATGCCTATTTGAGAAGTTTCGTTGCAGCTTGACTGTCCGCTCCACTCCCGCTCAAATTATGGGGGCTGTTAGATATTAGTTATTGGCCCATTTATGTTTAGATCATTTTGTATTTCGTGTGTGTGTGTATATATATATATATATATATATATATATATATATATATATATATATATATATATATATATATATATATATATATATATATATATATATATATATGCTTGTAATCTCATATTTGGATCAAGGAAAACTCAATTACTTTCACGTCAGTGACTCCTAACGCCGCTAAAAAAAGTAGGTAAGAAAATAGTCATTCTTTTTTTATCAACCGGAAAGTAGGAAAGGAAAGAGTCATCATTTTCTTAGAAAAGAGACTTACAACTGTTTATTTGTTCCAAGAAATATTACAATGTTTTCAATATCTTTGTCATTCAATGAAGAAATTAATCACGATACGTTCTAGGTACCCCGGACTCATACTAATACAAAACCGTTATAACGAGATCTAACTCGATTGCTCAAATCTAATAGCCCTTTCGTCTATAGAGTAAATAATATAAATATCACTGATGAAAAGATTATATACATATATACTTGTGAAACAAATGATAAATGCGGAAATGATAACATTCTCATTCCCCTAAAAGGTTTATATACAACAATTTCGTTATTCAAACTAATCTATCTAGCTATTTTCAAACTTACAAACTTAACTGTCATTAATAAACGTACCTAATCTTTTTTAAACATATCTACAATTTGAACCCAGGAGAAATGAAAAGTTACAAAGTACCACCTTGAACTTTATATTCGTCTATATTCTCCCCTCAAGTTGGTAGTTCCTCAAAACTCAACTTGGTAGATAAGAATGAGTGTTGTTGAGGACCCAAAGCTTTTGTCGTGATGTCTGCAGGCTGCAAGCCTGCAACTTAGTAGGAATGTATGATGTTTGCAGAAAACCTTCTTGAACCTTATGACTTGTGAAATAACAATCTATATTAAGATGTTTTGTATGATCATTATAACAAGGACTAGTTGCTATTTGCTATGCTGACTTGTTATCTCAAAATAGGCACTTTAAGATGAATATGCAAATCCTTCAAAAGATATGCTAACCAAACCAACTCACAAGTGGTAATATCCATACTTCTATATTCTGCTTCTGTTAATGAACGAGAAACCGTGGCTTGTTTCTTTGTTTTCTATGAGACTAAATCATACCTAAGAAGATAAAATAACCAGTAAGTAATTTCCTACAAGCATGATGCCCAATCTGCATCACTGATCTCCTTGCAACCTTTATTTTGTGGATGAACTGAATAAAATAGACCTTTTGAAATAGTGCCCTTTAGGTGTCTTAATAAATGTATTGCATCTTGGATATGCTCCTCCTTTGGTGCATACAAAAATTGACTTAAGTGCAAGACTGAATAAGAAAAGACAGTACGTGTCATTGACAGATAAAGTAATTTTCCAATTAGCCTTTATAAGGGTCAGGAGACGTCAAAGGATGACCATGTGTCAAAGAAAGTTTGAGATATTGGGTAAGGGAATTGACTAGTTTACAAGCTATAAAGCTAGTATCTTTCAAAAAATCCAAGAAATACTTTACTAATCCCAGATCTTTAATCATAAACTTATTATCCAAAAACTCCATGATAAACTGTATCTTCTTTTCAGAATTGCCAGTTATCAAAATGTCATTCACGTATACCAAATAAGAAGTAAAAGAATCATTTTTCCATATTACAAACAAATAATAATCATGTTTGAATGAAAAAAATCTAATGAAACCAAACATTTGGTTAGTTCTTGATTCCACTGCCTTGAAGTTTTTTTTAAGCCGTATAATGATTAATTTAACTTGCATACATGACCTTCATCTGCTTTTGTATAACCCTCTAGTGGTAGCATGTATATGTCTTCTTCCACATATCCATGTAAAAAAAGCATTATTTACATCCAATACATGCAAAGGCTTTTTTTTACAGTTGTTAAAGTGTCAGACTTAGCAATTGGTGAAAAAGTATGTTTATAATCAACACCTTCCTTTTGATTGAAACCTCTAACCACTAATCTTGCTTTCACCCTCTCAACTGACCCATCTGAATTGTACTTAGTCTTATAAACCCATTTGGACGTAATAACATTTTGATATGGTGGTAAAACAGTCAATTTCCAAGTGTCATTATGCTCTAAAGCATTGAGTTCTTTTGTCATTGCCTATACCCATCCTAGATGTGCAGAAGTTTGTGTATAATTAGCAGGCTCTTCAGTTGAAAGTACATGAAGAATAAATACCAAATACTCCAAATGATAATCTGCGAAGTTCTTTTGTGTAAATAAAGGATATAAAACACTAGTAGACACACCATTTTCTTTTCTTGTAGGTTGCACAAACTCTTTCAACCAATTTGGTTGTGTTGACTTTCTAGTTAACTTTCTAAGACCAACTTTGACTTCATTATTAATATGACCTTCAATGAAAGTATCATCAGCACTTGATGACTCAAGTGAATCTTTATCCACCTCTGGTTGAATCTGCAAATTTCCAGTATTCCTCTCATCGTCATCATCATCAGCTAGAAAACTGGGATAAGCTCTTTTCATGCACATACTGCTTAAAAGGAAATACATCTTCTTTAAAAACTGCATCCCAGCTTCAAAACAATTCTTTAGTATCAAGATTGTATAACTTATAGCCTTTTTGCCCTAGTGGATAACCAGTGAATACACACTTTATTTCTCTTGCATCAAACTTATCTCTGTGGGGACATACCTTGGCAGCATAGGCTAAGCACCCTATTGTTCTTGATGAACAATAATCAAAAGAAAATCCACGTAATACTTCAAAAGGTGATTTTCAAGATTAAATCTTCATTGGCATTTTATTTATTAGGAAAGTAACAGCTAAATACATTCACCTCAAAAATTATTAGGCAAATGTGCATGCAGTTTATTAGCTTTAGCAGTATCCAACAAATGTTAATGTTTTCTTTCAACTATCCCATTTTGTTGAGGTGTATAAGGTATAGACTTTTGATGAACAACTCCTTTAGAATTTAAAAAGGTCAAACACAATTCATTCACTATCTCAATCCCATTATCATACGGAATTTAGGCTAAGCAAGAAAAAGAGTATCAATTTAAAATAAGCTGGATAGAATGGAAATAATATTGTCCTTTGTGTGTAGTAGGTAAGTCCAAGTACACATTGTACAATCATCAACAATGATAAAGAAATAGTGTGCTCCACATAGAGTTGTCACTTTATATGGACCTCATAGGTCAACATGAATGAAATTAAAAGGATTAGTTGACATGACTTAAAGGAAAAAGTAATATGTGAGACTTAGCAACAAGAAAAGTATTAAAATTGAAATGAGAAATATTTTCTTTATTACAATCATTAACACGGATCATTATTGATACAGAGGTATGACCAGGTCTAGAATAAAACAAATCAACAGGCACATCAACAATTTTTTTTATAGCTAATATACTATTAA
The DNA here is from genome assembly GCF_046630445.1 of Rutidosis leptorrhynchoides. Taxonomy (NCBI): domain Eukaryota; kingdom Viridiplantae; phylum Streptophyta; class Magnoliopsida; order Asterales; family Asteraceae; genus Rutidosis; species Rutidosis leptorrhynchoides. The sequence continues at coordinate 150,021,113 of NC_092337.1, forward strand.
CAAATGAAAGCAAAGCTGGAAAGGAAGTTTTAGGCAGATCAGTGGAGGCAGATGGTTTGCATATGTAAAGGTTATAAAAACCCTCTCCAACTGCCACCTCTTGGTTAAGTGAAGGATTTTGAAAAATAAACCTTGTGAGAAAGAAAATGGCTAAGTAAAACTTAGACTTGAGTAATTTGCCAATAGATAAAAGATTCACTTGAAAATCTAGCACATATATGACATTTGATAAAATCAAAGTAGAAGTAATTTTGACTTATCCTGCTTAATTCACCCATGTATTTGATCCATCTGGTAGTTTGAATTTTATAGGTCTTTTAAGATAAATGATGGACTGAAATAAATGAATGTGTGGTGACAATTTATCTGATACCTGTGTCAATAATCCAATCATTCTTGACATCAAACTCATTGTATTTTGCCTTTAAGGGTGTGATTGAGGCTTGAAAAGATATACCCGCATGATGTTTAGAAGTGCCACCATCAGAGTCAATGACTTTGCCTTTGAACATCTTCATAGTCTATTGACAAACAACATTTATCAATTTTTGATCCAGATCAACTATGTCATTGTGCACCTCATTTTCATACTCAAAGTTAAAATGTGTATCCTTCTGCATATATCCCTCAACATCAATGCCTACTTGTGCAGCCATTTTACCATCTTCCTTAGCCTTCTTTCCTTTGTACCAATCAGGATAACCTATCCTTTCAAAGCACTGCTCATAAACATGCCCTTCTTGATTACAAAATATGCATGTCTTTTCTTCATTTGAAGCGTCCAGTATAACCTGCATTACATTATTACCAGTATTTGCAAAAAATGCAGTAAGATCAGCTTCATGATATGTAACCTGTTATTGTTTCTCTAACCTTTTGTACTATGTAATTAGCCTTGTTAATGCTAGGTAATGGATCCATTGAGAGTATTTGATTCGTAACAAATTCAAAGTCATCATTCAACCTCATTAAGAACTGCGTAAGCTTTGACCTTTTATCAATCTCAAGGAATTTATCAACAATTCCACACAAACACTCTCTCATTTTTCTACAATTACAAATAGGTATTCCATTAATACTATGTAACTCATCCCAATACTTCTTCAATCTTTTATAGTAGGCAGTAACAGACATGTTACCTGTTAGAAATATGTTCTCGGGTTGGCTACGGTTCGATCGTGGTTCGATCGTGGTACATATATTCCGAAGATATGCCCATGACATTAAATAATAAAAGTCCATTTATCCTATTCGGTCACACACAAAGGCCAATCGTAAATTGTTTGATATACCTTCTAATCGAAAATTAATTTATTAATCATTAGTTAATGGTTTAATAAATTAAGTAAGTTTTTTTTATGTGTGTACATATACTTACAAATCTAAATATATAAGATTTGATTTGATATAAATAAGATTTGATTTGATTTGTAAATCTTATTTTATATAAAGATTTGTACTATAATCATATTTTATATAATATATAAGATTTGATTTGATATAAATAAGATTTGATTTGATTTGTAAATCTTATTTTATATAAAGATTTGATTTTGCAAATCTTTTAAAATCTTTCCAAATCTTTATATTTGTATTATATGTATTATTGTATCAATTTTAATTCTATATAATACCAAATCTTGGTATTGAAAATATATAGAAACTTGAGATACAAAAACACACATACAAAATGATATTTTTCTTTCTCTTTTTCAAGTAACCAAAATACTTGAGATCTATAATTGGGTTCGGTTTTGGTGGAAATAAGGAAAAAGAAAAGATCCGTTAAGTAGAAGGTATAGATCGAAGCAAGGTTGGAACTTTGGATGTCTACCGTTTAGAGGAACTCTTCTTTGGGTTTTCAAATTCGATCTTCAAAAGGGCTACAAAGGTTGTATTCTAATCTTCTCTTGTTCAGTTTCGTTAATTTGTTTTGTTTACTAAAGTTTTGTACAATGATCCGTGGAAGAGTATGATTTTGTAAAGTTTTAAAAATGCTTCCGCTCGCTTTGAATTTGTATCATACTCCAACAGTGGTATCCGAGCCATCTTGTACAAGTTTTAGCAAACTTTTCTTATGATATTTAGTTTTGATGGATGCGTTGTGCATGATTCTTGGAGATGATCATGCATAACAAACATGCAAAACAAGTATCATGATTTATGTTTTATCTTTCCTAAATACTAATTTGAATCTTGGATTTTGGCAAAATGTAAAATGAGTTAAATTCATTTTTTTTCATTTAAGAAATTTTTTTCAGCCTGGATAGTCCGTATTTGATGGACTGTTTCGGGACTTTAAACTCAATATTATTGTATGAGACCAATTGCATTTGAAAGCTAACTGAAAGAACTTAAATTTGAAAAAAAAATTCATCGAAAATGGATTAGAAATGAGTAAGATATGACCATTTAAAGTTACATGTATGAATCTGCCAAAATCCGAAAATTTTAATGGTAACTTGCATGTTGACTATTAAAGATTCAATGTTTAGAAAAATAAAGTACATGAATTCTTTTCATGTTTTACATGAAATGAGAAAATTAAAATTATTAATTTTAGACTTTATGCTTTGGTAAAGTGAATAAATCTCCAACATGTTTTGATTCACTTAATATGTTTATTTGGATGGTTTTGGCATGAAAACCATACTTACAAAATATGAAGTGAGTTTACATACATATGTTATGTAAACAAGGATTGAATATTATAAGTGCCATTAAGTGTTGTTTAAATCAATCCTTATCGAAACATGTTATATGAAAATGGACGGTTGGCACTCCATTTGTTATGTATGTGATTGTTGTATGAAATCGGTAGTATTTGCCTCAATAAGACCCTTGTGTGGATGTTTGGTTGTATGATTTAATTTATTATTTATTCGGGATGAATGTAATAATTTATTAAACGACTTGCATGTCGTCTTTCTATTTATATTGTATTTGTAATAGTATAGAAAATAGAATAGTTATTTTGTAAGATAATGCAACCAAGATTGAAATCAAGAAGACGATGTTCACAAGGCGGCCCATCCGAGCATATAATGGAGATGGCGGTTTTAGTGGGAGCCAATTCTCACACAAGGTTATGTCCCTAGTTGACCATGTTTTTCCGTGTGTTGGCTCACCGGAAAAACGCATAGGACTCGAGGCATACTACCGATAATTGCGTGTCATGATTATTATTGTTTTATTATTTGTCTATGCCATGCTAGCTAGAAAATGTTTTAAAAAAAACAAAAGGGACAATAATCATATAAAACGGTTTGGTTAAAATTAGTTTAACAAACGCAACACGCAATACATAATTAGCAAATGTTTTAAAATGGTGTAAACTACTTTTGCTAAAAGAAAACAAAAACCCGTTTTAAATGTAAACTTTACGCTATCCATGAGTAGTACACACATCCGAACCTTCTACCTGTTAGAGTTCGCGATACCCGAGAGTCTTGGGCCGGACTTTAATTGGGTGTTGGGAAGGGTGAGGTGAATTTCGCGATACCCGAGAGTCTTGGGCCGGATTTCACGTGTATCTATCACGGACGGTTTACAATACGAAATCGTGGTTTGTGGGAAACCCGCCACGAGGAAGGATTAGCGTAGAAGGGATTAAACATACCAAGTGAAATAATTGATTATCACTAAATCCCGCAGAACCTAAGAATTTCATAATGGATGAAATTGGTAATATAGTTACCTACCTAAATAGCTTATGGTTGGCGATCCGCGGCGAACCCGTCGTTAACATAAGTGAAATATGGATCTTAGCCTTGTTAATTATAATTGTTTGAATATTAAACACACTTGGGTAATTATCTTAACAAGGTTTAAATATATCAAACTAACTAATACAACTTACTTTAAAAATAAAATATGACAGATGTCTGCAACAAACACAAATCCTACTCCGTCATCAATCACTAATTTCTGCCTTAAAGGGCTCCTCGAAAAGGACAAGCTTACGGGCTTGAACTACATGGACTGGCTTCGCAACCTAAGAATTGCTCTTAGGATGGAAGGAAAGATCAGGGCAATTGAGGAACCCTTACCGGCAGAACCCGGATCGAGAGCTACTCAAGCGGCTAGGGACGAGTTTGAAAAACGGCGTTCCGAGTCTAATGAGGTAGCATGCTTGATGTTGGCGACCATGTCTCTAGAGCTCCAAAAGGGCATGGAGAGCTTAGGGTCGTATGACATGCTTAACCAACTCAAGGACATGTTCCAATAACAAGCAAAGCAAGAAAGGTTTGACACCGTGAAAGCTCTCGTATCTTGCAAAATGGCAACGGGAAGTAGCGTTAGTGTCCATGTACTACAAATGAAAGGGTACATAGACCGGTTGGAGCGCCTTGGTTTTTCCATAAGTCAGGAGCTTGCAACGGATTTTATCCTGAACTCGCTGACTAGTGCATATGAAGGATTCATTATGAACTATAATATGAACAATATGGAGAAAACAATCATGGAGCTCCATGGCGTGTTGAAAACCGTTGAGGCTAACATGGCCAAAGCTAAACCCGCAACTACCATTCTAGCCATTCGTGAAGGTGGGATTAAGAAGAAGAAAAACAAAGCAAAGGGCAAGAACAAGGGCAAGGGTAAGGTTGGCATGTCCAACTTCAAACCTAAACCTAAGGGCATTGCTAACTCTTCTACTTCAAAGATCCCGCAAATCAAGTCTCCTGAAGAAGCAATATGCTTTCATTGTGGGGATAAAGGACATTGGAGGCGCAATTGTACTAAGTACTTGAAGGAACTTAATGAACTACGGGCTAAGGGAGTCACCGTACCTTCAGGTTTGTTCATGATTGAACTAAACAATACTACTATTTCTAATTCCTGGGTATTGGACACGGGATGTGGTACTCACATTTGTACAAATGTGCAGGGACTCACAAGAAGTAGGAAGCTGAAGACCGGGGAGCTTAATCTAATCATGGGGAATAAGAATGTTGCCTCTGTTGACATGATTGGAGAATACAAGCTTTCTTTTGATTATGGTTTATGTATTGTTTTATCTAATGTTTGCTACAGTACCGAAATGGCAAGAAACATTATATCTTTTGATGCTTTATTTAATGATGGTTTTAATTTTAGTTTTGATAATGGATCAATACTTGTTCACAAAAATGGGATGTTTTATTTCAAGGCTAGTCCTTGTAAAGGCATCTTAGAAACCACAGCGAAGCTAAATGATAGTTCAATCTACAATGTTGATTCATCCAAAGATGTTTTGGATAAAACGTATCTATGGCATTGTCGTTTAGGCCACATAAACAAGAAACGCATAGCCAAACTCCAGTCAGATGGAATTCTAGAATCATTTGATATAATATCGTATTATGAATGCGAATCTTGCATATCAGGAAAAATGACAAAGGCACCTTTCACAGGAAACTGTGAACGGGCAAAGGATCTGTTGGGGTTGGTACACACTGATGTGTGCGGTCCGTTCAGATCGCCTACTAGACACCAGGAACGATACTTCGTTACATTTACTGATGACTTCAGTAGATGTGGCTATGTTTATTTAATTAAACAAAAGTATGAAACTTTTGGAGTGTTCAAGGCATACCAAAACGAAGTAGAAAATCAACTGAACAAAAGAATTAAGATTCTCCGATCTGATAGAGGTGGTGAATATCTTAATGATGAATTTCGTGATCATCTACGGGGTTGTGGGATAATCTCACAATTAGCTCCTCCTAGAACACCACAACATAATGGTGTGGCTGAAAGGAGGAATCGAACATTACTTGATATGGTTCGATCCATGATGAGCCGCACAATACTTCCAATCAGTTTTTGGGGTTACGCCCTACAAACTGCCGCAAAGATCCTTAACCTCATCCCAACCAAGAAAGTTTCCAAAACACCTTATGAGATATGGCATGGTAAAACTGTGTCTCTCTCATATCTAAGAATCTGGGGTTGTGAGGCTTACGTTCGTCGTGAAGCTCAAGATAAACTTGAACCCAGATCTGAAAAGTGTTTATTTGTTGGTTACCCGACTGATTCTTTTGGATATTTGTTTTACAACCCTACTGAGAACAAAGTCTTTGTGTCTCGAAGGGGAGTCTTCCTTGAAAAGGATCTCATATCGAAAGGAACCAGTGGGAGCAAAATTGACCTTGAAGAAATTCAAGAATCAACCGACATGGAAACCGATTCTCCTCAAGAGGTCAACGAGCCTGCAATTGAAAGAGAAACTGACCTACAGCCACCACCCATACGTAGATATGATAGAGTGCGTCGAACACCAAAGAAATATAGTTTACACATATTTGAGGGTGATGACGAAAATATAGATTCTGATGAACCTATTACCTATTAGGAAGCGATGACAGGCCCCGAGTCTGCCAAATGGAAGGAGGCTATGGACAACGAGATCCAATCCATGCATGATAATCAAGTCTGGATCTTGATTGATCATATACCAGGTATTAAAACTATTGGGTGTAAGTGGGTCTTCAAGAAGAAGACTGATATGGATGGAAATGTACACACATTCAAAGCCAGACTGGTGGCTAAGGGTTACACGCAACAATATGGTGTAGACTATGATGAAACTTTTTCACCAGTAGCTATGTTGAAATCCATTAGAATACTTCTTGTCATAGCTGCATTTTATGACTATGAGATATGGTAAATGGATGTAAAAACAGCTTTCCTTAATGGTAAACTAACAGAGGATGTGTTTATGACACAACCTGAGGGTTATGTACATCCTAAGTATCCTAATAGTGTGTGTAAGCTTTAAAGGTCCATTTATGGACTTAAACAAGCTTCTCGTACCTGGAATCTTTGCTTTAATGAGAAGATCAAAGAATTTGGTTTTATTAGAGGCGAAGATGAGCCATGTGTCTATGTTAGGTCTAGTGGGAGTGTTGTAGTCTTCCTTGTACTATATGTCGATGACATATTACTCATGGGAAACGATATCCCGACATTGAAAGATGTCAAAGCTTGGCTAGGGAAATGTTTCTCCATGAAAGACATAGGAGATGCAACATATATTTTGGGTATAAAGATCTATCGAGATAGGTCAAGGAGATTAATTGGGCTAAACCAAAGTGCATATATAAATAAGATACTGAAGAAATTCGATATGCATAACTCCAAGAAAGGGTGCGTTCCTATGAACCCTGGAATGATATTGAGCAAGTCTCAATGTCCTAATTCTGACTTGGAATCGGCTACCATGAGTCGGACTCCAAATGCTTCATCTATAGGATCGATCATGTATGCGATGATATGCACTAGGCCTGACATGTCATATGCACTAAGCATGACTAGTCGTTATCAGGCCAATCCTGGTGAAGCTCATTGGATAGCAGTCAAAAACATTCTAAAGTATCTTAGGAGGACTAAAGAGATGTTCTTGGTCTATGGTGGGAATGACGAGCTGAGCGTCAAAGGATACTCAAACGCTAGTTTCCAATCAGATAGAGATGATTGCTCTTCACAATCAGGATTTGTATTTATGTTGAACGGTGGAGCCGTCACATGGAGAAGTGGCAAGCAAAGTACTATTACTGATTCTACTACAGAAGCCGAGTATATAGCGGTAAATGAAGCTGCTAAAGAGGTCATGTGGATAAAGAAATTCATCGAGGATCTAGGAGTGGTTCCTACAATCCATGAAGAACCCGTCGAAATAATGGACCGGGAGGTTAAAAGACTTAAGCAAAACAAGATACCAATTGTTAAGGTTCGATGGAATGCTCGTAGAGGACCCGAGTTCACCTGGGAGCGTGAAGATCAGATGAAGAAGAAATACCCGCATCTATTTCCAGAAGATTCGTCAACACCTTAAACAGTTTAAAATTTCGGGACGAAATTTATTTAACGGGTAGGTAATGTAGTGACCCAAACTTTTCCATGTTTATATATATTAATTGAGATTGATATTTACATGATTAAATGTTTCCAACATGTTAAGCAATCAAACTTGTTAAGACTTGATTAATTGAAATATGTTTCATATAGACAATTGACCACCCAAGTTGACCGGTGATTCACGAACGTTAAAACTTTTAAAAACTATATGATGACATATATATGGATATATATATAGTTAACATGATACTATTATAAGTAAACATATCATTAAGTATATTAACAATGAACTACATATGTAAAAACAAGACTACTAACTTAATGATTTTTAAACGAGACATATATGTAACGATTATCGTTGTAAAGACATTTAATGTATATATATCATATTAAGATATATTCATACATGATAATATCATGATAATATAATAATTTAAAATCTCATTTGATATTATAAACATTGGGTTAACAACATTTAACAAGATCGTTAACCTAAAGGTTTCAAAACAACACTTACATGTAACGACTAACGATGACTTAACGACTCAGTTAAAATGTATATACATGTAGTGTTTTAATATGTATTTATACACTTTTGAAAGACTTCAATACACTTATCAAAATACTTCTACTTAACAAAAATGCTTACAATTACATCCTCGTTCAGTTTCATCAACAATTCTACTCGTATGCACCCGTATTCGTACTCGTACAATACACAGCTTTTAGATGTATGTACTATTGGTATATACACTCCAATGATCAGCTCTTAGCAGCCCATGTGAGTCACCTAACACATGTGGGAACCATCATTTGGCAACTAGCATGAAATATCTCATAAAATTACAAAAATATGAGTAATCATTTATGACTTATTTACATGAAAACAAAATTACATATCCTTTATATCTAATCCATACACCAACGACCAAAAACACCTACAAACACTTTCATTCTTCAATTTTCTTCATCTAATTGATCTCTCTCAAGTTCTATCTTCAAGTTCTAAGTGTTCTTCATATATTCTACAAGTTCTAGTTACATAAAATCAAGATTACTTTCAAGTTTACTAGCTCACTTCCAATCTTGTAAGGTGATCATCCAACCTCAAGAAATCTTTGTTTCTTACAGTAGGTTATCATTCTAATACAAGGTAATAATCATATTCAAACTTTGGTTCAATTTCTATAACTATAACAATCTTATTTCAAGTGATGATCTTACTTGAACTTGTTTTCGTGTCATGATTCTGCTTCAAGAACTTCGAGCCATCCAAGGATCCGTTGAAGCTAGATCCATTTTTCTCTTTTCCAGTAGGTTTATCCAAGGAACTTAAGGTAGTAATGATGTTCATAACATCATTCGATTCATACATATAAAGCTATCTTATTCGAAGGTTTAAACTTGTAATCACTAGAACATAGTTTAGTTAATTCTAAACTTGTTCGCAAACAAAAGTTAATCCTTCTAACTTGACTTTTAAAATCAAATAAACACATGTTCTATATCTATATGATATGCTAACTTAATGATTTAAAACCTGGAAACACGAAAAATATCGTAAAACCGGATTTACGCCGTCGTAGTAACACCGCGGGCTGTTTTGGGTTAGTTAATTAAAAACTATGATAAACTTTGATTTAAAAGTTGTTATTCTGGGAAAATGATTTTTATTATGAACATAAAACTATATCCAAAAATTATGGTTAAACTCAAAGTGGAAGTATGTTTTCTAAAATGGTCATCTAGACGTCGTCTTTCGACTGAAATGACTACCTTTACAAAAACGACTTGTAACTTATTTTTCCGACTATAAACCTGTACTTTTTCTGTTTAGATTCATAAAATAGAGTTCAATATGAAACCATAGCAATTTGATTCACTCAAAACGGATTTAAAATGAAGAAGTTATGGGTAAAACAAGATTGGATAATTTTTCTCATTTTAGCTACGTGAAAATTGGTAACAAATCTATTCCAACCATAACTTAATCAACTTGTATTGTATATTATGTAATCTTGAGATACCATAGACACGTATACAATGTTTCGACCTATCATGTCGACACATCTATATATATTTCGGAACAACCATAGACACTCTATATGTGAATGTTGGAGTTAGCTATACAGGGTTGAGGTTGATTCCAAAATATATATAGTTTGAGTTGTGATCAATACTGAGATACGTATACACTGGGTCGTGGATTGATTCAAGATAATATTTATCGATTTATTTCTGTACATCTAACTGTGGACAACTAGTTGTAGGTTACTAACGAGGACAGCTGACTTAATAAACTTAAAACATCAAAATATATTAAAAGTGTTGTAAATATATTTTGAACATACTTTGATATATATGTATATATTGTTATAGGTTCGTGAATCAACCAGTGGCCAAGTCTTACTTCCCGACGAAGTAAAAATCTGTGAAAGTGAGTTATAGTCCCACTTTTAAAATCTAATATTTTTGGGATGAGAATACATGCAGGTTTTATAAATGATTTACAAAATAGACACAAGTACGTGAAACTACATTCTATGGTTGAATTATCAAAATCGAATATGCCCCTTTTTATTAAGTCTGGTAATCTAAGAATTAGGGAACAGACACCCTAATTGACGTGAATCCTAAAGATAGATCTATTGGGCCTAACAAACCCCATCCAAAGTACCGGATGCTTTAGTACTTCGAAATTTATATCATATCCGAAGGGTGTCCCGGAATGATGGGGATATTCTTATATATGCATCTTGTTAATGTCGGTTACCAGGTGTTCACCATATGAATGATTTTTATCTCTATGTATGGGATGTGTATTGAAATATGAAATCTTGTGGTCTATTATTATGATTTGATATATATAGGTTAAACCTATAACTCACCAACATTTTTGTTGATGTTTTAAGCATGTTTATTCTCAGGTGATTATTAAGAGCTTCAGCTGTCGCATACTTAAATAAGGACGAGATTTGGAGTCCATGCTTGTATGATATTGTGTAAAAACTGCATTCAAGAAACTTATTTTGTTGTAACATATTTGTATTGTAAACCATTATGTAATGGTCGTGTGTAAACAGGATATTTTAGATTATCATTATTTGATAATCTACGTAAAGCTTTTTAAACCTTTATTGATGAAATAAAGGTTATGGTTTGTTTTAAAATGAATGCAGTCTTTGAAAAACGTCTCATATAGAGGTCAAAACCTCGCAACGAAATCAATTAATATGGAACGTTTTTAATCAATAAGAACGGGACATTTCAGTTGGTATCCGAGCGTTGGTCTTAGAGAACCAGAATTTTGCATTAGTGTGTCTTATCGAGTTTGTTAGGATGCATTAGTGAGTCTGGACTTCGACCGTGTTTACTTGAAAAAATGATTGCTTAACAAATTTTGTTGGAAACTATATATTTTTAACATGTGAATATTATGTGATATATTAATCTCTTAACGCGTTTGATATTATGTGATAGATGTCTACCTCTAGAACAAGTCCCATTGACTCACCTAATAATAATGAAGAGTCAAATGTAAATTGGAATGATTCGTGGACTGATTCACAAGTTCTCGAAGAGGAACCGGAAGAAGAGTCGGAACCGGAAGAAGAATCGGAACCGGATGAAGAAATAGAACCGGTGGGGGAAATAATAAAACGGTTAAGTAAAAGAAAATCCTCAACCAATCGACCAAGGTTAATTATGGTCAATGGTGTTTCCGCCAAGGAAGCAAAATATTGGGAGGATTACCAATTCTCCGATGAATCGGATTCCGACGAGAATTCCGATGATGTTATAGAAATTACCCCAACTGAATTTAAAAAGGCAAAAGAAAATAATAAGGGAAAGGGCATAAAAATAGAGAAATCTAATTCCATCCCCGATGAACTTTATATGTATCGTCAACCCCCGAAGTCCTTAAGTTGTAACAATGACCCGGGAACCTCTAAACCACCAGGTTTTTCTAAACCAATGTGGACAACGACGGCTCGTATTAGGGGAACATCATATATCCCTAGAAACTTGGCAAAACGAACCAAAACCGAACAAGAAGAAACGAGCGAGTCGGAATAAGATAGTTGTATTCGTGTGGTGTAATATATGTAATATAGTGTGCTTATGCTTTATGATATATGTAAAAATTGCTTGTATTAATAAGTATTTTTTGTAGGAATCTAACTCTTGTCTATTTTACAGTATAAAAACACAAAATGGATAGACAACCCAATATTTTAAGAGACCTACCCGGAGACATGATTGATGAAATCTTGTCTAGAGTCGGTCAGAATTCCTCGGCACAACTATTTAAGGCGAGATCAGTTTGTAAGACATTCGAAGAACGTTCCAAGAATGCCTTGGTTTATAAAAGGCTTTCGTTCGAAATATGGGGGATATCACATTGGGAAATCCATAAGTTACGATGTGTTTACTTTGGCGCATATATTGCGGGGAACCCAAATGCTATTTTACGCAATGGGTTAAGAAATTATTTTGACTCAAAATATCCGAATATTGGACTTCGTGATTTAGAAAAAGCGGCTAACATGCAACATAAAGAAGCATGTTATGCTTACGGATTAGTAATGTTCGCTTCTCACCAAAGTGAGAACAAGAACATTGGGCTACAACTATTAAACAAAACGTTCCCACAAGTGACGGAGTCGGTAATTGGGGTAAGAAATGAGGTTTTTAGATTGTTACGGGACTGTTGGACATTACGTAACCCTCGTCCCTTTGACGACGTTACAACACGCTGTCTTATCAACGGCCATAACGGTTATGTTCCACAAGACCAAGGATGGGAAGTAATCCTAGTAAAACCAGAATGCATGACTTGTTTCTGGACGTATGAATTACGTGTCTTTATTGCCTTTGCTAAACGACTTGTGTACTAGCTAGAATTATCTCCACAACCATCTTGTATCAAATTTATTGTGTGCTATATTTCATGCTATATGTAAAATAAGCGGTATTGTAAGTTTGTAAAATATTGTGAAAAAGTTTGAACGCGAAATATTATTATAATCAGTTTTTCATATAGAATTGTAGTAGTTGAATTGTATATTAGCTACTAAGTATGAACTTAACGGGTAGGTACTACCCGAATTTAAACTTATAAAACGCTAATATGAAGAAAAAGTTTTTATAAATGAGTTCATATTATGCTACGAAATACTATTAACTACTCTTAATATTCTGTATGATTAACTTGTTCCATTTGACTATTTTGAAGGAAATGGCACCGACTACTCGACACACCGTGAATATGAATGAAGAGGAATTTCGTACTTTTCTAGCTTCAAACATAGCCGCAGTACAGGCTGCGCTACATACCAACAATAACCTTGGATCTAGCAGTACAGGAAATCGTGTAGGATGCACCTACAAAGAATTCACTGCCTGCAAACCTTTGGAATTTGATGGAACCGAAGGACCGATCGGATTGAAACGGTGGACCGAGAAGGTCGAATCGGTGTTTGCCATAAGTAAGTGTACTGAAGAGGACAAAGTGAAGTACGCTACGCATACCTTCACAGGTTCTGCGTTAACATGGTGGAATACCTATCTAGAGCAAGTGGGACAAGACGATGCGTACGCACTACCGTGGTCAGCATTCAAGCACTTGATGAACGAGAAGTACCGTCCTAGAACCGAGGTCAATAAGCTCAAGACAGAACTTAGAGGGTTACGAACCCAAAGATTTGATATTACCACGTACGAAAGACGATTCACAGAATTGTGCTTATTGTGTCCGGGAGCATTCGAAGATGAGGAAGAGAAGATCGACGCGTTTGTGAAAGGATTACCGGAAAGAATCCAAGAAGATATAAGTTCACACGAGCCTGCCTCCATACAACAGGCATGTAGAATGGCTCACAAACTAGTGAACCAGATTGAAGAAAGAATTAAAGAACAGACTGCTGAAGAGACCAATGTGAAGCAAGTCAAAAGAAAGTGGGAGGAAAACGGTGATAAGAATCACCAATACAACAACAACAGCAATTACAACAATAATCGCAACAATTACCCCAACAATCGCAACATCAATCGCAACTACAACAAACGGCCCAACAACAACAACAACAACAGCAACTACAACAATCATCCCAACAACAATAATAACCGCAACAACAACAACAATCAGAAGCAGCTATGCCAAAGGTGTGAAAAGTATCACTCGGGGTTCTGCACCAAATTTTGCAACAAGTGTAAAAGAAATGGTCATAGCGCAGTGAAGTGTGAGGTCTACGGACCAGGGATTAATAGAACGAAAGGAACAAATGGTGTCGGAACGAGTAATGGCGGAGCAAGTAGTGTCGGAGCAAGTTATGCCAATGTAGTTTGTTATAAATGTGGAAAACCGGGCCTCATTATTAGAAATTGCCCGAACCAGGAGAACACGAATGGACAAGGCCACGGAAGAGTTTTCAATATTAATGCGGCAGAGGCACAGGAAGACCCGGAGCTTGTTACGGGTACGTTTCTTATTGAAAATAAATCTGCTTACGTTTTATTTGATTCGGGTGCGGATAGAAGCTATATGAGTAGAGATTTTTGTGCTAAATTAAGTTGTCCATTGACCCCTTTGGATAGTAAATTTTTACTCGAATTAGCAAATGGTAAATTAATTTCAGCAGATAATATATGTCGGAATCGAGAAATTAAACTGGTTAGCGAAACATTTAAGATTGATTTGATACCAGTAGAGTTAGGGAGTTTTGATGTGATAATCGGTATGGACTGGTTGAAAGAAGTGAAAGCAGAGATCGTTTGTTACAAAAATGCAATTCGCATTATACGAGAAAAAGGAAAACCCTTAATGGTGTACGGAGAAAAGGGCAACACGAAGCTACATCTTATTAGTAATTTGAAGGCACAAAAACTAATAAGAAAAGGTTGCTATGCTGTTCTAGCACACGTCGAGAAAGTACAAACTGAAGAAAAGAGCATCAATGATGTTCCCATTCCAAAAGAATTTCCCGATGTATTTCCGAAAGAATTACCGGGATTACCCCCACATCGATCCGTTGAATTTCAAATAGATCTTGTACCAGGAGCTGCACCAATAGCTCGTGCTCCTTACAGACTCGCACCCAGCGAGATGAAAGAACTGCAAAGCCAATTACAAGAACTTTTAGAGCGTGGTTTCATTCGACCAAGCACATCACCGTGGGGAGCTCCTGTTTTGTTTGTCAAGAAGAAAGATGGTACATTCAGGTTGTGTATCGACTACCGAGAGTTGAACAAACTTACCATCAAGAACCGCTACCCACTACCGAGAATCGACGACTTATTTGATCAACTACAAGGCTCGTCTGTTTATTCAAAGATTGACTTATGTTCCGGGTATCATCAAATGCGGGTGAAGGAAGATGATATTCCAAAGACTGCTTTCAGAACACGTTACGGTCATTACGAGTTTATGGTCATGCCCTTTGGTTTAACTAATGCACCAGCTGTGTTCATAGACCTTATGAACCGAGTGTGTGGACCATACCTTGACAAGTTTGTCATTGTTTTCATTGATGACATACTTATTTACTCAAAGAATGACCAAGAACACGGTGAACATTTGAGAAAAGTGTTAGAAGTATTGAGGAAGGAAGAATTGTACGCTAAGTTTTCAAAGTGTGCATTTTGGTTGGAAGAAGTTCAATTCCTCGGTCACATAGTGAACAAAGAAGGTATTAAGGTGGATCCGGCAAAGATAGAAACTGTTGAAAAGTGGGAAACCCCGAAAACTCCGAAACACATACGCCAGTTTTTAGGACTAGCTGGTTACTACAGAAGGTTCATCCAAGACTTTTCCAGAATAGCAAAACCCTTGACTGCATTAACGCATAAAGGGAAGAAATTTGAATGGAAGGATGAACAAGAGAAAGCGTTTCAGTTATTGAAGAAAAAGCTAACTACGGCACCTATATTGTCATTGCCTGAAGGGAATGATGATTTTGTGATTTATTGTGACGCATCAAAGCAAGGTCTCGGTTGTGTATTAATGCAACGAACGAAGGTGATTGCTTATGCGTCTAGACAATTGAAGATTCACGAGAAAAATTATACGACGCATGATTTGGAATTAGGCGCGGTTATTTTTGCATTAAAGACTTGGAGGCACTACTTATATGGGGTCAAAAGTATTATATATACCGACCACAAAAGCCTTCAACACATATTTAATCAGAAACAACTGAATATGAGGCAGCGTAGGTGGATTGAATTGTTGAATGATTACGACTTTGAGATTCGTTACCACCCGGGGAAGGCAAATGTGGTAGCCGATGCCTCGAGCAGGAAGGACAGAGAACCCATTCGAGTAAAATCTATGAATATAATGATTCATAATAACCTTACTACTCAAATAAAGGAGGCGCAACAAGGAGTTTTAAAAGAGGGAAATTTAAAGGATGAAATACCCAAAGGATCGGAGAAGCATCTTAATATTCGGAAAGATGGAACCTGGTATAGGGCTGAAAGGATTTGGGTACCAAAATTTGGAGATATGAGAGAAATGGTACTTAGAGAAGCTCATAAAACCAGATACTCAATACATCCTGGAACGGGGAAGATGTACAAGGATCTCAAGAAACATTTTTGGTGGCCGGGTATGAAAGCCGATGTTGTTAAATACGTAGGAGAATGTTTGACGTGTTCTAAGGTCAAAGCTGAGCATCAGAAACCATCAGGTCTACTTCAACAACCCGAAATCCCGGAATGGAAATGGGAAAACATTACCATGGATTTCATCACTAAATTGCCAAGGACTGCAAGTGGTTTTGATACTATTTGGGTAATAGTTGATCGTCTCACCAAATCAGCACACTTCCTGCCAATAAGAGAAGATGACAAGATGGAGAAGTTAGTACGACTGTATTTGAAGGAAGTCGTCTCCAGACATGGAATACCAATCTCTATTATCTCTGATAGGGATGGTAGATTTATTTCAAGATTCTGGCAGACATTACAGCAAGCATTAGGAACTCGTCTAGACATGAGTACTGCCTATCATCCACAAACTGATGGGCAGAGCGAAAGGACGATACAAATGCTTGAAGACATGCTACGAGCATGTGTTATTGATTTCGGAAACAGTTGGGATCGACATCTACCGTTAGCAGAATTTTCCTACAACAACAGCTACCATTCAAGCATTGAGATGGCGCCGTTTGAAGCACTTTATGGTAGAAAGTGCAGGTCTCCGATTTGTTGGAGTGAAGTGGGGGATAGACAGATTACGGGTCCGGAGATTATACAAGAAACTACCGAGAAGATCATCCAAATTCAACAATGGTTGAAAACCGCCCAAAGTCGACAAAAGAGCTACGCTGACATTAAAAGAAAAGATATAGAATTTGAAATTGGAGAGATGGTCATGCTTAAAGTTGCACCTTGGAAAGGCGTTGTTCGATTTGGTAAACGAGGGAAATTAAATCCAAGGTATATTGGACCATTCAAGATTATTGATCGTGTCGGACCAGTAGCTTACCGACTTGAGTTACCTCAAAAACTCGCGGCTGTACATAACACTTTCCACGTCTCGAATTTGAAGAAATGTTTTGCTAAAGAAGATCTCACTATTCCGTTAGATGAAATCTAAATCAACGAAAAACTTCAATTCATCGAAGAACCCGTCGAAATAATGGACCGGGAGGTTAAAAGACTTAAGCAAAACAAGATACCAATTGTTAAGGTTCAATGGAATGCTCGTAGAGGACCCGAGTTCACCTGGGAGCGTGAAGATCAGATGAAGAAGAAATACCCGCATCTATTTCCAGAAGATTCGTCAACACCTTAAACAGTTTAAAATTTCAGGACGAAATTTATTTAACGGGTAGGTACTGTAGTGACCCAAACTTTTCCATGTTTATATATATTAATTGAGATTGATATTTACATGATTAAATGTTTCCAACATGTTAAGCAATCAAACTTGTTAAGACTTGATTAATTGAAATATGTTTCATATAGACAATTGACCACCCAAGTTGACCGGTGATTCACGAACGTTAAAACTTGTAAAAACTATATGATGACATATATATGGATATATATATAGTTAACATGATACTATTATAAGTAAACATATCATTAAGTATATTAACAATGAACTACATATGTAAAAACAAGACTACTAACTTAATGATTTTTAAACGAGACATATATGTAACGATTATCGTTGTAAAGACATTTAATGTATATATATATCATATTAAGAGATATTCATACATGATAATATCATGATAATATAATAATTTAAAATCTCATTTGATATTATAAACATTGGGTTAACAACATTTAACAAGATCGTTAACCTAAAGGTTTCAAAACAACACTTACATGTAACGACTAACGATGACTTAACGACTCAGTTAAAATGTATATACATGTAGTGTTTTAATATGTATTTATACACTTTTGAAAGACTTCAATACACTTATCAAAATACTTCTACTTAACAAAAATGCTTACAATTACATCCTCGTTCAGTTTCATCAACAATTCTACTCGTATGCACCCGTATTCGTACTCGTAAAATACACAGCTTTTAGATGTATGTACTATTGGTATATACACTCCAATGATCAGCTCTTAGCAGCCCATTTGAGTCACCTAACACATGTGGGAACCATCATTTGGCAACTAGCATGAAATATCTCATAAAATTACAAAAATATGAGTAATCATTTATGACTTATTTACATGAAAACAAAATTACATATCCTTTATATCTAATCCATACACCAACGACCAAAAACACCTACAAACACTTTCATTCTTCAATTTTCTTCATCTAATTGATCTCTCTCAAGTTATATCTTCAAGTTCTAAGTGTTCTTCATATATTCTACAAGTTCTAGTTACATAAAATCAAGAATACTTTCAAGTTTGCTAGCTCACTTCCAATCTTGTAAGGTGATCATCCAACCTCAAGAAATCTTTGTTTCTTACAGTAGGTTATCATTCTAATACAAGGTAATAATCATATTCAAACTTTGGTTCAATTTCTATAACTATAACAATCTTATTTCAAGTGATGATCTTACTTGAACTTGTTTTCGTGTCATGATTCTGCTTCAAGAACTTCGAGCCATCCAAGGATCCGTTGAAGCTAGATCCATTTTTCTATTTTCCAGTAGGTTTATCCAAGGAACTTAAGTTAGTAATGATGTTCATAACATCATTCGATTCATACATATAAAGCTATCTTATTCGAAGGTTTAAACTTGTAATCACTAGAACATAGTTTAGTTAATTCTAAACTTGTTCGCAAACAAAAGTTAATCCTTCTAACTTGACTTTTAAAATCAACTAAACACATGTTCTATATCTATATGATATGCTAACTTAATGATTTAAAACCTGGAAACACGAAAAACATCGTAAAACCGGATTTACACCGTCGTAGTAACACCGCGGGCTGTTTTGGGTTAGTTAATTAAAAACTATGATAAACTTTGATTTAAAAGTTGTTATTCTGGGAAAATGATTTTTATTATGAACATAAAACTATATCCAAAAATTATGGTTAAACTCAAAGTGGAAGTATGTTTTCTAAAATGGTCATCTAGACGTCGTCTTTCGACTGAAATGACTACCTTTAAAAAAACGACTTGTAACTTATTTTTCGGACTATAAACCTGTACTTTTTCTGTTTAGATTCATAAAATATAGTTCAATATGAAACCATAGCAATTTGATTCACTCAAAACGGATTTAAAATGAAGAAGTTATGGGTAAAACAAGATTGGATAATTTTTCTCATTTTAGCTACGTGAAAATTGGTAACAAATCTATTCCAACCATAACTTAATCAACTTGTATTGTATATTATGTAATCTTGAGATACCATAGACACGTATACAATGTTTCGACCTATCATGTCGACACATCTATATATATTTCGGAACAACCATAGACACTCTATATGTGAATGTTGGAGTTAGCTATACAGGGTTGAGGTTGATTCCAAAATATATATAGTTTGAGTTGTGATCAATACTGAGATACGTATACACTGGGTTGTGGATTGATTCAAGATAATATTTATCGATTTATTTCTGTACATCTAACTGTGGACAACTAGTTGTAGGTTACTAACGAGGACAGCTGACTTAATAAACTTAAAACATCAAAATATATTAAAAGTGTTGTAAATATATTTTGAACATACTTTGATATATATGTATATATTGTTATAGGTTAGTGAATCAACCAGTGGCCAAGTCTTACTTCCCGACGAAGTAAAAATCTGTGAAAGTGAGTTATAGTCCCACTTTTAAAATCTAATATTTTTGGGATGAGAATACATGCAGGTTTTATAAATGATTTACAAAATAGACACAAGTACGTGAAACTACATTCTATGGTTGAATTATCAAAATCGAATATGCCCCTTTTTATTAAGTCTGGTAATCTAAGAATTAGGGAACAGACACCCTAATTGACGCGAATCCTAAAGATAGATCTATTGGGCCTAACAAACCCCATCCAAAGTACCGGATGCTTTAGTACTTCGAAATTTATATCATATCCGAAGGGTGTCCCGGAATGATGGGGATATTCTTATATATGCATCTTGTTAATGTCGGTTACCAGGTGTTCACCATATGAATGATTTTTATCTCTATGTATGGGATGTGTATTGAAATATGAAATCTTGTGGTCTATTATTATGATTTGATATATATAGGTTAAACCTATAACTCACCAACATTTTTGTTGACGTTTTAAGCATGTTTATTCTCAGGTGATTATTAAGAGCTTCCGTTGTCGCATACTTAAATAAGGACGAGATTTGGAGTCCATGCTTGTATGATATTGTGTAAAAACTGCATTCAAGAAACTTATTTTGTTGTAACATATTTGTATTGTAAACCATTATGTAATGGTCGTGTGTAAACAGGATATTTTAGATTATCATTATTTGATAATCTACGTAAAGCTTTTTAAACCTTTATTGATGAAATAAAGGTTATGGTTTGTTTTAAAATGAATGCAGTCTTTGAAAAACGTCTCATATAGAGGTCAAAACCTCGCAACGAAATCAATTAATATGGAACGTTTTTAATCAATAAGAACGGGACATTTCACAATATGGGATGTGGTGGATGTCTATACAGTTGAAGCAATTTGTTCCTTCTTCTCATAGCAAGTTAAAACGATATATCTGGGCCCCTCATTGATTTGTGCTGCATTAAATGCATGGCCATGCTACGACTGAATTGATGCAATATCAGTCTATTTGATCACCACAAATCTCTATCGGGAAACATAATCTTGAATGATGATGATTGACACTTAACCATGTCACACGTTCATATAGATATCTTGAACAAAAGGATGACTGATATAAATCAAAATATAGGAGTGTAACGTAGCAGACTAGTTGTTACACACGGTGTGTCTTTTAAGACAGGCCAATATTATTAATGTCAGTGCAAGTGGGAGTCTGTTAGAAATATGTTCTCGGGTTGGCTACGGTTCAATCGTGGTTTGACCGTGGTACATATATTCCGAAGATATGCCCATGACATTAAATAATAAAAGTCCATTTATCCTATTCGGTCACACACAAAGGCCAATCGTAAATTGTTTGATATACCTTCTAATCGGAAATTAATTTATTAATCATTAGTTAATGGTTTAATAAATTAAGTAAGTTTTTTTTTTATGTGTGTACATATACTTACAAATCTAAATATATAAGATTTGATTTGATATAAATAAGATTTGATTTGATTTGTAAATCTTATTTTATATAAAGATTTGTACTATAATCATATTTTATATAATATATAAGATTTGATTTGATATAAATAAGATTTGATTTGATTTGTAAATCTTATTTTATATAAAGATTTGATTTTGCAAATCTTTTAAAATCTTTCCAAATCTTTATATTTGTATTATATGTATTATTGTATCAATTTTAATTCTATATAATACCAAATCTTGGTATTGAAAATATATAGAAACTTGAGATACAAAAACACACATACAAAATGATATTTTTCTTTCTCTTTTTAAAGTTACCAAAATACTTGAGATCTATAATTGGGTTCGGTTTTGGTGAAAATAAGGAAAAAGAAAAGATCCGTTAAGTAGAAGGTATAGATCAAAGCAAGGTTGGAATTTTGGGTGTCTACCGTTTAGAGGAACTCTTCTTTGGGTTTTCAAATTCGATCTTCAAAAGGGCTACAAAGGTTGTATTCTAATCTTCTCTTGCTCAGTTTCGTTAATTTGTTTTGTTTACTAAAGTTTTGTACAATGATCCGTGGAAGAGTATGATTTTGTAAAGTTTTAAAAATGCTTCCGCTCGCTTTGAATTTGTATCATACTCCAACATTACCTTGAGTAACTTTGCTCTATTCTCTTTTAACTTGATAAATGAGTGGTTCATTACTTTGATCATATCTCTCCTGAAGTTCATTTCACAATCCAAAAGCAGACCGTGAATACAAGAAAGACTCAGAAGCTTCTGCAACCATCAAATTAAGGTTCCAACAAGTCACCATATAATCACACCCTGTTCACCTTCAGAAGTCTAGATTAGTAATCACTGGTTTTGTCAAAGATCCATCAATGAACCTTAGCTTCAACTTAGCTCCTAATGCCATCTTTATGGTACGACTCCAGCTAAGAAAATCACTTCTATTAAACAGCGTGTTAGTAAGAGTCACTTCTTAATAGCCGTATATATTTATGAGGTATATTATTTATATAGATTATCTTGTAATATCATTTATAATTAGCATATGCATCCATTCCATGAATGTAGGCAGGCTAGTTTGGAATGTGACAGCAAAAACCGTGTATTCCTTGTACTATATATAGGGTGTTAATCAATCAATAAAAGGCACGGCCTATAATTCTTTCATGGTATCATCCTACCATCGATCCTCTCTTCTTCTATAATCATTCAAACACTCAATCTTTCTATTCACAGTCTACAATCAACACCCAATTCTAAATCACAAATCAATAACTATGAGCGATTACAAAATACATCCAGCAAGCACAGTCAATAACATTCGAAATTTCATACCTATCATCTTGGAGATGGATAACGCTCAGTATGAATCTTGGGCCGAGCTTTTCTAGATCCACTGTCGAGCTTTCTTAGTCATCGACCACATCATCCCAAAAGCACCAGACTCCACTGCCACACCATCTGTTCCAATCACAAAACCTGACGATTGGGATCGTTTAGACGCAATCGTATTACAGTGGATATACGGTACGATTTCCAAAGACCTCATGAACAATATTCTCAAGAAAAATTCCACTGCTCAGGCAGCCAGGGAACGTCTGAAAAACATGTTCCACGATAACAGACACACTCGCCTTGTACACCTGCAACATCGATTTAACAATCTTAAACTCGATGATTTCCCGAATGCTACTTCTTACTGTCAAGAACTCAAATCACTTGCGGATCAACTCTCGAATATTGGTCCCGACATCGAAGACGATCGTTTGGTCCTGCAAATGGTTACCGAGTTAAACGATGCATATGATAGCCTTGCATCCCACATCAGCCACATGGATAAACTCCCATCCTTTTATGAAGCTAGATCCAAGCTATTGTTGGAAGAAACATGGAAATCGAAGCAAGCATCTTCCACAGCTACTGTTGTTGGAACCGCACTGGTCACCACTACACCTCCACCATCCGCTAAAACACCATCATCGTCCACTACCAACACTCGCACAGGCGGTCAATTCAGAGGACGGAGGTTCAATCGAGGTAATTACAGAGGTCGAGGTTACTCTAATCGTGGTCGTGGTCGATTTCAATCTGGAAATCAGTATCATCCGGGTAACAATGGAAACCCTTATTATCAGTCTCCTAATTACAATCCATGGACCTGGCAACAAAATTGGGCTTCGGCCCCTTGTCCATATCCAACAACTAATTGGTCCAAGACTCCACCTCTTAATGGGCAAGCTGGGCTTTTAGGCCCAAGACCACCATATCAGAATTACACGCCATCTGTTTCATCTTCCACTCCGACTGACATCGAATCGGCTATGTACACCATGAGTTTAAACCCGCCAGAGGACAATAATTGGTACATGGACACGGGTGCTTCATCGCACATGACGGGTTCACAAGGTAATCTTTCGTATTATTTTCATTCAAGCCATCCTAAGCATATTTTAGTTGGTAATGGACATCGTATTCCAATAAACGGGACTGGCCAATCTTACATACCCACTAACCAAAAATCGTTACTTTTATCAAATATTTTGTATGCACCACAACTTATTAAAAACCTCATATCTGTCCGACGATTAACCACTGATAATCATATTTCTATAACTTTTGATCCTTTTGGTTTTACTGTGAAGGATTTTCTGAAGGGGACCACCATTCTGCGGTGTAATAGCACCGGTGATCTCTATCCGCTCCACTCTTCCATGCTGCGTCAACTTTCTTCACCTTCTACCTTTATTGCTTTATCACAAGATTTGTGGCATCATCATTTGGGACACCCGGGTGGTGATGTAATAAAATCTCTTAGGAATAATCATTCGATTTCTTGTAATTCGAATTCTAGTAATAAAATTTGTCAATCATGCGCTTTTGGCAAACACATTAAGTTGCCTTTTAATCCATCATATTCTAATACTTATTGTCCTTTTGATATTGTGCATAGTGATTTATGGACTTCTCCCATTGTTAGTAGTAGTGGCCATCGATATTATGTCCTATTTCTTGATGATTTTACAAACTTCTTATGGACATTTCCAATCGGACCAAATCTCAAGTTCTCTCCATTTTTAAAGCCTTTCACTCTTATGTATATACTCAATTTGGTCATAAAATTAAACAAATCCAATGTGATAATGGAACCGAATATAATAACAAAGCCTTTCATGATTTCTGTAAACTTAATGGCATGACTTTTCGTTTCTCTTGCCCTTATACATCCTCACAAAATGGCAAAGCCGAACGTAAAATACGAGCTATCAATAATGTTGTCCGCACCCTCTTATCTCACTCTTGTGTTCCTCATCGATTTTGGCATCATGCACTTGAAATGGCCACGTACTTACTCAACATCCTTCCTAGTAAACTTCTACACAACATTTCACCAACTCACAAATTATACAATCGATTTCCCTCATACAACCACTTACGAGTGTTCGGTTGCCTTTGCTACCCTCTATTTCCTTCCACTAACATACACAAACTTGAATCTCGCTCAACACCTTGTGTCTTCTTAGGTTATCCACCTCATCATCGTGGTTACAAATGCTACAATCTCTCTACTCACCAAATTATCATTTCTCGTCACGTTATTTTTGACGAAACGACTTTTCCCTTCTCCCAATCACTCCCTACCAAACCAGAATCATATCATCCCTTTACAGATGAACCATTTCCTCATATTCACACATCTCCGTCTGCTCCCCATGACACCAGCCCATCGGCCCACCTAGTCCAACCACTCCTCCATCTCCAAGCTCATCATCAAATACGTCATCCTCTACCGAACCTAATACCTCTGGCCCAAATTCTCCAAGTCCACAAACCTCTCCTGATCACGGTTCAAACTCTTCATCCACTCACTCGAACGAATCCAATACTTCACCTTCTGCCTCCTCTTCGAATACTACCTCTCCTGATTCGTCACCACATGTTCCACCAGGCCCTACTCGAACTATTCATACAAGAAGTATGTCCGGAATCACAAAACCAAAAACACTTTTCAATCTCTCGGCAACCACCTCTCTCTCTTTCCTCTTCCGTCCAACCTTAAAGAAGCTCTTGCCGATCCCAATTGGAAACGAGCTATGGCCGACGAATATAAGGCTTTAATGGATAATAATACTTGGATACTTGTACCCCGTTTATCTAACATGCAGGTTATTAGATCTATGTGGATTTTCAGGCATAAAATGAAATCAGATGGTTCATTTGAAAGATATAAAGCACGGTTAGTTGGTGATGGACGCTCACAACATCTTGATATAGACTGCAACGAGACTTTTAGTCCGGTTGTCAAACCGGCGACTATACGCATGGTTCTAAGCATTGCAGTGTCAAAATCATGGCAAATACACCAACTAGATGTGAAAAACGCATTCTTGCATGGTCACCTTCAAGAAACTGTCTACATGTATCAACCTACGGGTTTTAGAGATCCACGATATCCGAATCACGTTTGTCTACTACAACGTTCGCTTTATGGCTTGAAACAAGCTCCAAGGGCTTGGTATCAACGGTTTGCCGACTATGCTAAAAAAATTGGGTTTATTCATAGTAAATGCGATCACTCCCTTTTTATTTATCATCATGGCAACGACATCGCATATCTCCTTTTATACGTTGACGATATTGTGCTCACAACATCTAGTAACCAGTTGCGA
The DNA here is from genome assembly GCF_046630445.1 of Rutidosis leptorrhynchoides. Classification (NCBI taxonomy): domain Eukaryota; kingdom Viridiplantae; phylum Streptophyta; class Magnoliopsida; order Asterales; family Asteraceae; genus Rutidosis; species Rutidosis leptorrhynchoides. Next base: position 150,047,333 of record NC_092337.1, read on the forward strand.
CTTTCATTGCTTTCTCTTCTATCTAAAGAATTTGCGATGAAAGACTTGGGTCCTTTACACTCATTTTTGGGCATATCCGTCACTAGATCCTCTCGTGGCTTGTTTCTAAATCAAAGTGCGTATGCTCAATCTATTATTCTTCGTGCTGGTCTAACGGGCTGTAATCCCGTATCCACCCCCGTTGACACAAATCGCAAGCTTAGTGCCAAACAAGGTAAGCCATATGCCGATTCCTCCAAATATCGTAGCTTAGCCGGTGCATTACAATACTTAACGTTCACGAGACCCGATATCTCCTACGCCGTGCAACAAGTATGCTTGCACATGCATGATCCAAAAGATGTCCATATAAATGCATTGAAACGCATTATTCGGTATCTACAGGGTACTTTGCATCTTGGTTTACACATTAATCCTTCTACCACTAATAATCTTGTTGCATATACGGATGCGGATTGGGGTGGATGTCTTGACACTAGATGATCGACGTCTGGTTATTGTGTATATTACGGAGACAACTTAATTGCCTGGTCTTCAAAACGACAAACCACACTCTCTCGTTCTAGTGCCGAAGCCGAATACCGAGGAGTTGCCAATGTTGTTGCCGAGTCGTGTTGGTTACGGAACTTACTATTAGAACTGCATTATCCGATATCTAAAGCTACACTCGTTTTCTGTGATAATTTAAGTGCTATTTATTTATCTGGTAATCCAATTAATCATCAACGGACTAAACACATTGAGTTGGATATACATTTTGTTCGAGAAAGAGTGGCAAAAGGACAAGTTCGCATTTTACATGTTCCAACTCGCTATCAGATTGCGGATATATTCACTAAGGGTCTTCCGAGATTATTATTTGAGGAGTTTCGGTCCAGTCTCTGCGTTTCTTTACTGAAGGCTTCGACTGCGGGGGAGTAATAGCCGTATATATTTATGAGATATATTATTTATATAGATATAGATTATCTTGTAATATCATTTATAATTAGCATATGTATCCATTCCATGAATGTAGGCAGGCTAGTTTGGAATGTGACAGCAAAAACCGTGTATTCCTTGTACTATATATAGGGTGTTAATCAATCAATAAAAGGCACGGCCTAATTCTTTCACTTCTGGATGATTAGAGGTAACTAAATGTGCAGAATCATTGACAGAATTCTGTTCATCCATTTCTGGAACATCATTTGTTTCGACATTCACCATTTCTTTCAATCGAACCAACTAACTTCTAAGAAGTAGTCGATTAGATGCAATTAACAAATCAATTAATTTAATTGAACGATCAAAAAACAAAAGAGAAATTAGGGCACAGAAGAATGATTAATCAATCAATCGAGAGCCATAGCTCTGATACAATATGATACAAATGATAATTGCGGAAACGGTAACATTCTCATTCCACTAACAGGTTTATATACAACTATTTCGTTAATCAAACTAATCTGACTAGCTAATTCTGTTCTAACTAACTTAACCGTTATTAACAAGCACGCCTAATCTATTTTAATTATATTTACAATTTGAACTCGGTAGAAATGAAAGTTACAAGATATCACGCTGAACTTTATATTCGTCTATAATATCAGATATTATTAGATATTAAAATTAATTAAGGATCACAACAGATGATCGTGTTTGACTAAATATATACTTGGTGAGTGGTGACACTTAAACTTGATTACACTATATCAAGTAGTAACATGCTTAGTGTGAAGTACAAGTTGACCTTGTTGTAGTAGAGAATGACAGAAGGTTTGATCAGGGATTTATTAAGGAATTGTATGTATAATTAGAATGTGGGATAAGGGTATCTTTGGGAGACTTAAATGAACATGGGGATTGTCATCACATTATGATCTGTTTGTTGATTATGATGAAACTTTATATTTAAATTTAATGTATTTAATTGTTGTTAGAAAGACAAGAACATGAAGATTTGAAGAACAATGGGAATAACAATCTCCTTGAGACAAGGAAGTAAGAAACTTCTCATCTTTCAATGCACACTTTGATTTTCTCGCTAGCTAATTAATTACTCGACCTTTTTTAAATTTTAAAATTTATTTATCAACTCATACACGTAGTCGATTACCCATATTGTTAAACTAAAAACTGGGCGTTTTATAACCGCTAGTACTAAAAAACCACTAGGAATCTCATAAAAAAATATTAAATATAAATAAAATAAATATCATATGGTATTGGGAAATTCAAATGTACGTATTAACAAAAGCGACTTGTTTATTAAACAAATTATATATGAAACAATTTAAATAATTATACACTCTCAAATTGATTTTCAACAATTCATAACAGATAAAAAAACATTAATTATTTCACTACGTAAACCAGACTTCATAAGTTTAGAGACGTCATAACTAAAATAAAATAAAGAGACTCCACCATCTTTCGAAATCGATGGGGACTATGATTCGTTTTGTAAAAATAGTTATATTGTTTTTAGTTGTTGACGTACTTTAAATTACCAACGCCAAATGATTTCATTTTCAGAAAATATATGTTATGCCATAATTTCTTACAGAATTTAATTTAAATGTCTTATTCTATTAGAAAATTCCAAAGGCACATAGAAAGATATGCAAATGATACGATGCAATGTGATGTAAAAAATTACGGCTTTATTTAATTTCATAGTATTAGATAACTATTGTGAATTCTATATGAATAATGTATTGTGCATTAGATGCAACAACCAAATTCATATATATAATGAAATGTAACTTTTGAATGCCTAGGTAGCCAATGATGGAATGTATGAAACTATAAAATAAGTTGTCATTCACGTGCTTAAGTATAACGACCTTAATTAAGTGAGATTTTATATGAATTATTGAAAGATCCTCTCAATTCTGTTGAGATTCAAAAGGAGGGTACTACGAAGGACCCTTATTCTGATTGAACAAATTCAATTTGTAACATGGATAAAAGTTCTTGGAGTTACATTTTAACATGATGAGTTGTATTTATTTGCATTCTTAATTAAAATTGAGATTCAAGAGATAAATCTCAACTTTTGGATCAAATTTTCATCGCATGTGATTAGATTTTATAATCACATATGATTAGATTTGATATGCAGAATCACATATGACTGAGTTTTACAATCACATGTGATTGGCATGCAAAATTATATGTGATTAGGTTTTTCCAATAACATGTGATTGATTGGCTTTTATCGAATTGTACTGATGATGAACAATAGCGAGCGAGAGTCTTCATATGAACTTGAAGAGTGATTTTTCGAATTAAACATTTTCAAGCTGTGATTCCTTCATCAAAGTTGTTCAAAATTAATCCATAAACCCTCGTGAATCATTAATTGAAGCTAAATCATCACATAATTCATGAATTTAATGATGAACACAAACAGTTGACTTTTTTCTCGAACCTTGACCTTGAAATTCGAATTCGTTTCTTCGATTTAGGATGAGATTTTGTAGATAGTTTCACGATGAGATTGTGAACACTTCCACATTTTTACATTTCCTCAAATCGTTCCTAATTGATTCGGAGACCTAATCACCTTGACTTTTTGAAGAACGAAGAACACGAATCAAATAACTTTAAATCTGTTGTTGTTGATTCAATTTGATGATGAACGAGGTTTATGATTATGATATAGATCATGTATTTGAGCTCAATTCATTGTAAGAATAATCATGAGAAGAATTTACAATTTGAAGGTGATGAAGAACATGAACGTAGTGTTGCAGTTCCCCACAATTTGAAGGTGATGAGAAATCACCTTCAATTGATCTAAGGGTTAAGATTTATCTCTTATATCTCAACTTAAATTAAGGATTCAAATGAATATATCTCTTAATTAACATGTAAAGTCACTTATTGAGTTTGTAAAAAGAAACAATAGAGGCCACTTGTCTATTATATTTACTTACTAATGTATTATTGTTATATTTATTTATTATACGTAATAATAATATGACTAGTCAAGTTATTAGAGAGAATTCTAACCCTATTGCTAAACTCTTTTTCAACTTGACTTCTTTTGCGACAAGATTACATTATAGAAAGATTAGGACTATCGAGACTATTTAATGTTATATGTAGTTTCCAACACTACTACTCTGAATATATCTTTACATAATACGTTCAATTTATGTAAGTTACCATTAAATTTTACTATAAAACTATTTTTTTAGATTTATGATTTTGTAGAGACAATTATAAATATAATTAATCCACCTCTTTTGAATTTTGATTCTAAAACTGCCGTTAAGAATTATGCACCTCTAAACTTTGTATATGGAGTTTGAAAGTAAATGTATTAAGTGATAACTATTATTCCTTATTTATTATTTAAGTTTCTTACGGTGTATCTTTTATTATATTATCACATATCATTTTCTATTGTATTTGTTTACACTCCTAGTCGGCTAATGACTCGTGTAAAGTGTATTAATACACATGTAATATTTCATCTATAATCGAATGGTTTTAAATCGTATACATGTTCTATATGCTTACCTTCATATGGTATCAGAGCAAAAATCTCGGGAACCAGCCATCGATGCATTATTCTTCTTGAAATTGACAACAACCTATTTTTCTCTTAATCGTGTCATCGACAAGTGGTGATATTGTCCAACTTCGGGGCACCGACGCATCTTCCAACGAAGCTCATAACAACCAATTTTGTGGTATGGCACCGCTAGCTTTTCTCCACATTTATTGACTATGATATTCAGTATTGTAAATGGTACAATCATAGATGAAAATAGATCGAATATGGATCGGTTGATGTCATATTCACATCCATATCCAATTAAATTTTGTCAACGGATCGTCAATGGATGAAAATTTTCCTCCACGTCTATATCCTTTGATTTTTGTTCGTCCATGTCCGAATCTGTTGTTCCCGAATTAACAACAAGAAGTTTGTAGGGGAAGGGGGGTTGAATATTCTTTTTGTTAATTAAGATTGGTTAGCAGTTTAAGTGTAATTAACAATAAGTTAAATCAGAGTCACAAGTAATTTTCAATGTTATTCTTTTATTAATATAATCTAAAAAAAAATCACCGTTATCCTTGGCAGAAGTGATAACCGGTTGATACATGTAACACCCCAGCTTAACATGACCACAATATTGTCCGCTTTGCCCGCAGGCGCACGACTTTTTCTTGGCGACCACACACGAGAAGCACTTTTCCAGGAGGTAACCCATCTCGGTAGTGCTCTTGTCCGAGCACGCTTACTCACAACATACTCGCTCACCCGCTCTGCCTGTGGTCCCAAAACGCGTTGTGTCATTTAAGCGTGAGTATTACCTTATAATCCCATGATCACTCATGTCCGTGGACGATGTGGGATTTGCCTAGGGTGTTACAATACATTTTACACCTAATAGCTTTCAACAAATTAAGCTTACATGTTGGACTCTCTTGATTAAATACTAACATCATTAATTTATACAATTATGGTTTCATTTATTTATAGGAGCCCTAAAAATCGTGTAATAGATCTATTGTCCACTGGTATAAAGGATGTTTGTACCAAGCCGACAACTATGTCAGGAAGCACGTAGTCTCCCTTTCCTTCTTTGATAACTAAATGCAGGAATACCCCTTTGGACATTTGTTTTGATTAAACAAATGGAATGTTGGGTTACCTAGGCGTTGACAAAGCATTGCCCATGAACTGCACATGGGTTAATCTTCTGCATTCCTTCGTTGTCATGTAAGGTCACTTGTCAGCCGCCGACTCGTGTCCTTCTCTGTACAACTTCATCTTCCATGTCAGTTGAATAGTGTCAATTGATGTAGACAACACAGGGAACTATCATGCTTGTAATGGAGCACGATTCGTCTAAGTGTTGTGTGCTGCTCCAGCCTCTGCTGGTTCTTCAGTTATTGGTTCTTCTAAGATTGCTCTTGCTGGTTTAGCATACATCCCATGTGGGTCAGAAGAAACCTGGAAACTTGAACTATCTCGTGCTGATAGTGAATGCAGTATACTAGACACTTAGACACAGCAAACAATGTTGTTTAACCAATAAATAAACTTATGATGGCCTGCACATTACAACTAGTGTTTATAGCTATGTTTTTTCATAATTAAATCCTTAATTCTGTAGGGAACTCGACAATCTCTCCCTATTTGATGATGACAAAACATGTGACATGAAAATAAAAGACTAAGGACCAACTCTAAAGGACTTAAGAAAAATAAGCAATAAGTGTCCCTTAAGTTTATTTTTGATGGGATCTTTTAATGATTATCTATATCTTATAATTTGTTATACTTTTGAAGATAACTCATAATGTAATATTCATTAAATTCATTCAATATACACAAAAATAGATGGAAAATTACAAAGATCAAGTAAAAAAAATTACAAGTTATCAAGACACCAAGATTCTATTTTTCATCTATTGGTTCTTATTTTATCTTGATACTTGACAGATCCACATCTGAAAACAACTCTGGGAGATTTTCTATTCTGAAAGTTAGAATTACTAGTGGTAGAATGATTGGTTCACGTCTGAATGAGAATGGGCCAGTACCAGTTTTTTTCTTCTTCTTGGCAAGTTCAGCATCAACATCAACTTCTGAAGTATTCCTTTAGTTGTAGAATTAGCATATCCTTAAGATTGCTCTTTTTCTTGCCTTCAAAGCATTGAACTATTTCTATCCATTCTGAGTGACCAAATAATCATAGATCAGCCACATCAACTACCTCAAATACATTGTTCTCCCTAATGATGTAGAAGACTTTCTTTGTGCTCTTTCTGCATTTGATTATTTTTGCTGGATTCAGTCTTCTAGTCATCACATTGGAGTATCTGTGTCTCATCACTCCTTCTCAGGCTGCTTATGATATGGCAGTAAGAGATTGTTCTGAAGTTTTTATTGTTGCTTTCTTAGATGCCTCTACTACATCTAGTTCTTTGTCTTGAGCAGCGGCAAGAGCTTTGACCTTCTTCTTTTCTTATTCTTTCTTGAGTAACCAACTTCTCTTTCTGTTGCTGTAGACTGAACAATTCACTTAACTCAGCATCAGACTTCATCAGTTGTTCCAACCAGACAAATAGAATATATTCTTCATAAGAAAGATTCAAGTCTTTTGATGCAGCTGCTGCATTCCTTCCATCCTCTGTGCTCATCAATATTGAGTATTCCATAACACACATTTTCAGCTTTTGAGCATCTCCAAACATCCCCTGTTCTCTGTTAGTGCTTAACCTCAAGCTACTAACTCTGAGGTACTGTTCAATAGGAATGTTGAGATTGTAGGCATTGATATACAATTCTTGATCTAGAGGGTGATACCATGATCTGATTCTCCTGATATTGTCTTCTCTGACCAGTGCATCTCTCCTACGCCACTATTCAACAGGTATACCCAATTCATGGTAACTTTTATACCAAAAGATGCATTTTTTTATGATAACCTTACATACTATATATATATAGTATCTGTCTCACATTTCAAGATGATGAAAAATTGAACATTTACAACATACATAAAACTCTTTGTTCTTGACTTTCAATTTTAATTGTGTATATTGGAGTTGTGTTTTGTCTTATTCCGAATAAAGATTTCGTGTAATCCTAAGGCAGTATATGTATAGGGTCGAAATATTTTATCGCGAAAGTAATTATACAATTTAAAGGTTTATTCGAACATTCAAACCCTATAACCAACATTATGCAAAGTAAATTTCTGTAGCAATCTGTTGCCATATATAGGTCTATAGTCTCGAATTTGTGAGCTGTGACGGATTCTTTTGTCGCTCTTCCTTCTCTTGTAGTGATACACTCAACTTAATTAGAGTCATTTAATTCAATATACATGTAAATAAAATGGAATTTAATGAAGTGTGGTGGTTTGGAATCTTACGACGTGGGTTTTGCGAACAATCCGGCGACCCTTTTGCTGTTATCTTTTTAATTTCCTCATCTTCTTTTTTTCCTAAGTTTCATGCACTCTTAATCTTCTCTACATAGCTACCTAGCTTCCACATATATATATATATATATATATATATATATATATATATATATATATATATATATATATATATATATATATTATATATTACATTAATAAATTAATTGACTTATTATTATATATATGTATGTATGTATGCCAGCTACCAATTCAAATTTAATTCCATTTCTGAGAAGCCCTATTTCAATCCCATATAAATATCTCACAATCACTAGCCGACCCTTTCTTCATATATATCTTTCTTTGTGATCACATCAATTTACTCTTTTTTTTTTTTTTTTTTTTTTTTTGAATAAAAATGGCACTTGCTAAAGATAGAAACCCTAGTGAACACTCTTCACACATGTCTGGTTTAATCCATCAATCTTACAACTTTTATGGAACCCAAATCGCCGAATGCGGAGATAGCGAAAGCCCAGAGAAAAAAGGGTACAACTTCGCTGGGAGTTCGTCTAATTCTTCAACGATTTCGAGCCCCAATAGTGCTTCGAATTCCGGGGGGCTTCTTATTCGAGCTAATACAAATCATCATCAACAATTGCAACAAGAAGAAGGCCATTCGGTTATAAGTTTCAAACCAGGTTATTATGATCGTAATTTCATGCAAGGTGGTAGTAGCTCATGCTTTCTTAATTTCGAAGAAAACGATGAACAGCCTTATTCGAGTAATTTGAGTCCTGATCAGCTCATGAATCTTGGTTCGGGTTCGTTTGATAGTTTACGTTTGTTGGAGAGTATGAATTGTAGTATTCAAAGTGGTAGTTTAAAAGAGAATAATAATCACCATGAGGAGTTGGAATCATTTGCATGGCCAAATCCTTCATCTTCATCTGATCATAATTATCTTGCAACACAAGAATCATCTTTTCACAAGAGATCTCATTCAGTAAGCCAATAGTTTTCATGTGTACTTGTTAATAAATTTTTATTATTTTATTTGCTAATAATATATATATCTTTTTTTTTTTTTTTTTTTTTTTTAAAGGCAAAGAAAACTTGTATTAATATATATATCTACGTTTTCATTTTCATAGGGAGAGAGTGAGCAAGCATTAAAGAAACAATGCACCACAAAGAAAAATAAGCAAAAGCCAAGTACTCAACCCAAGGATCCACAAAGTATTGCAGCTAAGGTGACCAAATGAAAAAAAAATTTAAATATCTTTCGTCCCAAGTAAACGGATAAACAGATAAGATTCCTATGTTCGGGCTACCAAGGGAACCGAGTATCTTTTAATCAGATGTTCGTGTGGGGCCTAAATTTATTATTCCGTGACCGTTTCTAAACATTTTACCTGATCACCTCAAGATAGATATGTTGTTAGTGAGTTGAACTTGAAATCTCTTAATTGTAAGAAAATAAGATCGAACCCCACCACTAAGCTCTATTTTGGGATGTACTGTGTATAGCTTATGTCCCAAGTAAACTAAGATATTTAAGCAACAATTACTTGGATGATAACTGATAGACTGGCATATTTGTTATGTAACAGAATCGTAGAGAACGAATCAGTGAGCGGCTAAAAGTTCTTCAAGATCTGGTGCCAAATGGTTCCAAGGTAATTATTTCAACAATTTAAATCATGATCTGAATCTGAATTATCATTATACAATAAGTGCTTTTGATATTTATGTGTTCAGTTTTTCATTGTGTAGGTTGATTTGGTTACCATGTTAGAGAAAGCTATAAGTTATGTGAAGTTCCTACAGCTTCAAGTGAAGGTAAGTTATTTAAAATACATCAGGATTTATTAAAATTCTGAACATTTGGGCTTGCATTAAATGAACCCTTTTTAAAATCATATTTGAAGGTATTGGCAACTGATGAGTTCTGGCCAGTTCAAGGTGGAAAAGCACCTGAGATTTCACAAGTGAAAGATGCCATTGATGCTATACTTTCATCTTCTCAAAAAGACAGAAGTTCAAGCTCTAAATGATCTTCTGTATGTCCAACTAAAATCAAGTATTTCAGTGTCATTGTGGATGGATATATACAAGAACTGGATAAATGCATGCATCTAGGAAGGAAAGATGTTTTGATCATTTTCTTGTTCTTGTTTAATGAGAAATTAAATTAAATTAAAATAGGAGGTAGCGACCATCGTGTTTGTAATAACATGCATCTTGTATGAATTTAATGCAAAAACCTTTTGTAATAATTAGTTAACCGGTGTTAATTCTTGTCAACCGGTGTTAATTCACCGATCAACGCTATTGAATCATTTAGGCATTCAGTGCATTTGTTTATGACCTCTGATTGACATATAATTCTGAATGAGTGAACATTCAGTGTTAAACTATTTAGAGGTGAAATACTTTCTTAACCATTAAATACATAAATTTTATTTAATATTCTCTTTTATTCATATCAATAACACTTATTAAACAATTATATCAGGAACGGAACATTCACTAGACAAAAGGGGGAGGGTGCCCCCCTCAAATTTATCTTATAATTAGCAACTTGTCATTTTTTGGGCCTTAACATTTGATATATAAACTAGTAGTTGAACCCTCACTTCGCGTCGGAGGTTCGGTTTTTAATGTATTTTATTGCGTTTAATTTGTAAAATTATTTCGTGGCTAAAAAATGATGTCGTTGAAGCGCAACTGGAGTCGAACTAAAAGGTATAACCCGTGAAAGATTTAAATGTTATTTTAAATTAACAATATATGTCTATCTCCGCGTTTAGCTATGTGATTATCGACTTTTAAAAATTTAACGCAAAATCAACGTGTATGAAAAGTACCCCAAATATTTAGCTTTTTTAAAAAGCGTCTGTTTTGCGTATAGTTAGTGACATTGTGTTCCTAAAATTATTTCGAGTTTAACGATGGTGTGGAAAAAATTTAACTCGTTGCGAGCGAGTAGATATGACCCGTTGAATATTTGGGTGGAGTTTATTAAGATTTTTTATGAAAATGGTTATTTGACACTTTACCCCCCTGTTTGGGGGGTTGATTTGAATATTTGAAAAAAGTGTGGGAGTCTTTGTTGGTGTAGTGAAATTTAATTAGGGAAAAAAACGTAAAATAACGAAAATACTCCTAATTACTATTCATCATTTTTGTCAATTATATAATATAGTAATAGTAATTTATCGCCCCAAACTAAAAATATAATATGTGTAATAATTTTTAAGCCCATTAAAAAATAAAGCTCCAAGTCTAATTTACACACATCCCTAGTCTATTTAAAAAATGTAAACATAATCTCCAATTAGAATTCTCAATTCCAACGTTTCTTGTTCTTCTTACGATATTTGTCTACGTATTTGATTTTTTCAACTCTCGGTCATTGTTAAGGTAAATCTTTTAATTTATATTAACTACACTTGTTTATGTTTGATTCATAGTGGTAACTTATATTTTATGAACTGTACATTAAGTGTGATTAAGTATTAGGGCTTAGGGCTACATTTAATTCAATAGTTATTGGTAGTTATTCACGATCAGATACATTCATAAATATGATAATTATGGTTCATAAATTCATTAAATGTGTGTATATTTGATAAAACAGGCTACACTTAATTATCCTTCTTTGCATATTGCATCAGAATGTTCACTTGGTTGAGTTATATACTACTCCGTATTAAATTGAACTGAATGTTATAAAAAGTGAATCTTGGTCTCATTAATTATAAGAAATGTTTTCAACCTTTCAAACTTCCGGTTTCTACAACTACAACTGAGAGGCCATTTTCAGAAATGAAATTATGCAAAATCCGACTCCAAAATAAGATGTTAGATGACTTTTTTGCAGATAACTTGGTGGTGAATATAGAAAAAGATATTGTTGAACGATTTGATTCCGAAGCTATAATCATTGAGTTTAAAGACATTAAAGGTTGTCGAGCCGAGTTGTAATCTTATCATTGTGTGTTGTTCTCAAATAGGTTGTTAAGTGTTTCTTTTGAGTTGTTAACTGATGGTTATGTTTCATATATAATGTACACTTTTGTATTTATATTTTAATATTGTCGTTCTTATTGTTATTCGCCCCCCATATTAACAAGTTCAAGTTCCGCCACTGAATTATATCGAATTATGGGGTACTGGTATTTGCTTAACTTAAGTGCTTATTCACTTATTGTGTGATTACATCATATAAGCGAACATAAACACTCTTCGGTTGACTATTTCTTAAGAAATAACAAGTTAACATTAAGCATGGTGACACCGTTTTGATTCTTAAGTAGAAAAGTGCTTATAATAAGAATTCCCAAGCACTTACTAAGTGGGTGCTCATGTTCATCAATCGGATTTCAACTTTTACCTTTATAGAAACCAAGAAAGGAGGATGTAGAAAGGTGGATAGTGATATTATTATATCTAACGCAGAGGCGTGTTTGGTTACCGTCTATATTATTGTCTTAAATCTCACTTGGTTATGCTTAGTAATCACAACGTTCTACTGTTCAATTGCTTAGAAGACGCAAAGTTTTATTGTTCTAATGCTTAAAAAACACATTTATGATTGGAAAAATCTTCTTATTGTGTATTTGAATTTAACAAGTTTTGGAGTTACACTACGCTTCGCTGCGGTTGAAGTGTGATTGGCCATGTAAGAGCTTTTAATGCGCTACTAAATGTTTGCGTTATTTTTTTATACATAAATGTTTTCTGTATATATAAATTAACGTTAATGATCCTAACGTAACCAAGAAAAACATAGTTATAGTCGCGCGTTTCGGCGGAAATATTTGTAAAAAGAAGTAAAAAAAAAAATTAAACAAAATAAAAAAATGAAAAGTGGTCAACATAAAAGAAAAGAAGTCATATAAATATTATAAGAAAGATTAGATTAAAAAAAATGGGAATGGGATGACTAAATTGAAAATAATAAACATAAAGGGCAGGCCCAGCCCGTAGGGGGTGCAACATGTGCAGTTGCACAGGGTCCAGCAAAATTAGGGGCCCAATCCAATAATCGCAGTCCAAAAGTTTAATACAAGTCTGATTGCCCAGCAAGGTTATCGGCCCAATAATAGAATGTATGCCTAAGAGAAAATAAAGTCTAAAAAGAACCAAGCCCAATAAGTTTTCTTTTTACACAAATACCCAAACCTTTAAAATATATAGAGTAATTTCTTTTTATTATTCATCGATGTGGGATGGAAGAAAAAAGCAAATTGACCACTTTACATATATGTGTTCCTTTAAACTCGGGTGTTTCTTCTTTATCCTTCATTGATACAAAATGCATATTACATACATATATATTTATTATAAGGGATATGTATCATATCAGATACAAAATACAGATACATCCATTTAATATGATAGATGGTGAAAAAAAAGAAGCCAACGTTATTTTGTTGAATTCGTAAAACGAATTATACGTAAAGTTGAGAAAAAGAAGGAACCATGGGTTAGTTGGTTTCTAATATATTTTTACTAACACACCCTTTATTTTAATATTTATTTAAATCTGATTAATAATAAATTATTCAAACAACATATATAATGAACGGAATTGAATTTTTCTTTTCTTGAAAAGCGAAGGAATTGAATTTTATAGTGTTAAAAAGGTTGATATGTTGATGCAGTGGTTAACTAGTTTGCTTGAAGCTTTGGAGTATTAATGTATTATCACTTCTAATTATAAAGGGGCCTTTTTCAAACATTTCGCACGGGGCATCAAAAAGTATAGGACCGGCCTTGATAAAGGGGATGAATTAAGAAAAAATAATAGAAATGAGAATTAATGGGTAAAATAGATGGAAAAATAAAAGAAGGGAAAATAGAATAGTGCTGCCAATAATCGATATCGTGACCCCTTGTTCAAGCATGCTTGTTGCTAACCACTGCTCCAATGTTGCAATTGTGTAAGAAATACGATATTTAATATTTAATGTTAAACAAAATCGAATTTAAAAATTGCAAATCAGTGAATTCCAAGTTTTATTGTCCAATCATATTGCTCAATTGTGTTTGTTACTGTTCATAAATTTCAAATTATATATATATATATATAATAGGTGACAATTTGGACCAGCCGTCTTATGTCTTATGAATGGCTTGATGAAGGTCAAGGATCATCTTTGACAGTACAAAGAGGTTAGCAAAAACAAATATCACCTTAGAAATGAAATACATCCAATGCTCTTCAAGTGGTTCTTCGATCACATAACCTTCTATGAATCGGCTGTCTTAGAATTTAATAAGTAGATGGGTCAATATTGCCAATATCTTTTAAATTTGCACAATCCTTCTAAATTGTTGTCGTTGACATAAATTTTAGATAATTAAGAGCATATGAACTATTCTGAATAGCACTATGATATTATTCTGAAGTGTTAACCCTTAAAATTAGTGTTTGGCTTAGGATTGTGAAGTTAATTGAAAGTGTTAATTTTTTACCGGTCTTTTTATTAAACACATAGACTAATAGTTATAGATTATGGATATAATATCTAGTGTTTCAAAACTCGGCCGACTCGACCGAGTACTCGGGGAGAAATTGGCAGATTGGAGAAAACGAGAAATCGGCCACAAACTCGGTCAAAACTCGATCAACATTGGTCAACTCAGTCAATGACGGTCAAACCTACAAAATTTTTGATTTTTTTTTTGTTTCTCACCGTTTTCATATTCTTAAGGGCTAGAAAATAAATTTTGATTGCTGAAATTGAAAGTTATTTGCCGGAATTTGAGTTAAGGAAGAAAAAGTTAAGGAAGAAAAAGTTAAGAATATAAATAAATGGGATGAAAATAACATATGTGAGCTTTATAAGTTAATAAATAATATTATAAACGTAAATATATATATATATATATATATATAAAATATACTAAAAAACTAAAAAGTCAACGAAAGTCGACATCCGAGTTCTCCCCCGAGTTCTCCCCGAGTCGCTGAGAACTCCTCAAAAATCTCCTGCCGAGTTCTTCCATAGTCGCGAGTTTTACAACCTTGATAATATCATTCTGGTAAATCAAGATTAGCTCACTAATTATTCTTTGAATTTTAGCATAAATTTGGTATAAAAATGGTTAAATGCAAATTCCAGCGTTTTATAAAAATATAAATGCTTTGCACTTTTGTCATTCTGATTGTTTTACTGATGTTGGGTTTTGCAGGTTCTCTACGAACTTGATGAGTAAAGGGTGTCTGTCAATGGTAAAGACATTGTAATTTGTGGTATTGAACAAAGATGCCAATTCTCGGAGGACTTTATCGAACGAGTTTTAAAGCTTTCCAAATGCAATAAACATGGTAGACATGGCCATCGCAACATGTATACCCAATTAGGTCGATTTGTATTGACATATGATATTTTACATTTGTACAAATTTGGTTGTTATAGATTTTCATTTGTTAAGTGTGTAGTTCAAATAAAACGAATGATTGACATCATATACACTACGGAGTATTAGTCACGTTTGTTTTATATTTTGCAATTTGTCTGTATGGCTTTTCCAAATTGCCTAAGTATCCATCTGATGACTAAGTGTTAAGTTTTATCTCTTACAAGAAAGCAATCACATCTAATATGGGTTCCACTATGAGAAATAAAATATATTAGCAGATGATGAGTGAAACCGGCAAAACGGGCGGGTTAGTTGGTTATATTGACTTAGCGAGAAGTCATTAATTAGTTGGTTGCCACTTGTCATGACTAAGAAGAATTATATTTTGACTAAGAATTTGTCTTAGGTCCTTCTGAAATACCCATTTAGGAGTACTAACGTAGAGGCAAAACATTTGAATTCAGATTCCTTTTTATATGTTTTATACTTATATTTGTAATTCGTTTAATACATCATTTTTGGTATATTTTAATATGAGCTAACACATAATTTATTATATTTAAAAATTTTATTGACAAAACCCGCAAATTCGCGAGTCTTAAGCTAGTTTTTATTAATGTAAAAGGTTAATAAGGTAACTGTAAATCATTTATATTGTTCATTCATAATCAAACAACTTATTATCATTTGGAACTAACTTCATCTGGAATTTTAAATCATTCATAATATGAAATATTCAACGCTAAATCATTCAGTTTTATCAAACGCAACCTAACACCACTTCATTTCGAAATCACCAAATCAACCATGTTTCTGTTTGCATGAAAATTTTGAAGAGCTTCGTTTGTAATGCGGAGATGTGATCCTTTATTATTCTTAATTCTTATTACCGATACAAAATCAAGATTCGTTACGAATCATTTGTTATTTTATTATCTTCGATAAGCAGTTGTGGATCCATTACTTTTTATCAACGAGGCTAAACATCAGAATATCAAAAAAAAAAAAAAAAAAAAAAAAAAAAATCAGAGATTTCAAATTTAAACACATAATTACATTAATAGAGATTTGGTCATCGAGGTGGCTGACTCGTTACTCTGCATTGGATCCGTCAAGTTTTAATTAATTGAGACCATTCCCTATGGTAGTTGTAGTGTTGTGAAGTTGTAGGAGAAATGAGCCTGACGTAGTAGTGTTGTGGAGAGGGGATCAATATAGCAAAAGTTGTGCTGTTAAGTTGTAGGGAAAATTAAATTGTAAAACAAATAGGTGATGGTGGTTCAACGCCTTTCTAGACTGATCCATGGTCGACTGATATACCTTCAAAAGACAACTTCAGGCGACTACACCACTTGGAATTGAAATCTGAAGCTACTGTGCGGGACAGAATTAACTGGAATGATCGTTCAAGTGTTGGAGTATGATACAAATTCAAAGTGAGCAGAAGCATTTTTAAAATGTTACAAAATCATACTCTTCCACGGATCATTGTACAAAACTTTGGCAAACAAAACAAATTAACGAAACCGAACAAGAGAAGATTAGAATACAACCTTTGTAGCCTTTTGAAGATCGAATTTGAAAACCCAAAGAAGAGTTCCTCTAAACGGTAGACACCCAACGTTCCAACCTTGCTTCGATCTATACCTTCTACTTAACGGATATTTTCTTCTTCGTTATTTCCACCAAAAACCGAACCCAATTATAGATTCCAAGTATTTTTGGTAACTTGAAAATAAGAAAAATAGCATTTTTGTATGTGTGTTTTTGTATCTTTTCATAACTTTTCCAATACCAAGACTTGGTATTATATATTACATAATTGATACAATTAATACATCTAGTACAAATGTAATAAATAAAGATTTGAAAAGATTTGCAAAATCAAATCTTTATATAAAATAAGATTTACAAAATCAAATCATATTTTATAAATCAAATCAAATCTTATATCTTATATAAAATATGATTTGCAAAATCTAATCAAATCTCTACATATTTAGATTTGTAAGTATATGTATACACATAAAAAAAACTTACTTAATTTATTAAACCATTAACTAATGATTGATAAATTAATTTTCGATTAGAAGGTATATCAAACAATTTTACGATTGGACTTTGTGTGTGACCGAATAGGATAAATGGACTTTTATTATTTAACGTCATGGGAATATCTTCGGAATATATGTACCACGGTCAAACCACGGTCGAACTGTAGCCAACCCGAGAACATATTTCCAACAGACTCCCACTTGCACTGACATTAATAATATTGGTCTGTCTTAAAAGACACACCATGTGTAACAACTAGTCTGCTACGTTACACTCCTATATTTTGATTTATATCAATCATCCTTTTGTTCAAGATATCTATATGAACGTGTGACATGGTTAAGTGTCAATCATCATCGTTCAAGATTATATTTCCCGATGGAGATTTGTGGTGATCAAATAGACTGCAATTGCATTAATTCAGTCGTAGCATGGCCATGCATTTAATTCAGCACAAATCAACGAGGGGCCCAGAGATATCGCTTAAACTCGCTTAAAGTAGAAGGAACAAATTGCTTCAACTGTATAGACATCCACCACATTCCATGATATACCCAATCTGCTCCCTTATGACCGGCATTTACGCACAGCGTTAGAAACAGGTCAAAGTATAACATAGTTTGTGTCAGGATTTCTCATACATATCCACTCTAGGATAAATGATGTTGCCATCTTAGAGCTTACCTTTTGACTTAAAACCATGAAGTAATGTCTAAGTGTGGTCATTCCAGAACCTTGAATCAACTATCAAGTTCCTCATGAATGTAGTTTCATATAAGCCTATATTACTACACTTCATAGCAGCCTTAATTCAATTCTCTCTTCCTTAGAGAATGACCGATTGTGGAAGTTTATGAAATGATATTCATTGGAAGTTAAAACATGGAAAATGAAACATGGCAATATACAATGAAATGATCGCATCGTGCGTATAATATAATCTCAATATATTAATCATCAGATCAATTGCAATATATATATTATTACCTAATGTTTAAAGTTTCAAACTTAACATAAATATACAATCAAACTTTATCATCAATGACACGAATGCCAATAGACATGCTATGAGCATCATGCTTAGTCTGTGGTAAATGCTTGGTGAAAGGATCAGCCAAGTTCTTAGTCGTGTCTACTTTACTTAATAATATGTCATTTTCTGCTACAAGTTGACGGATGTAATCGTACTTTCTGAGTATGTGCCGTGTGCGCTTTTGTGATCTCGGTTCTTGAGCCAAGACAACCGCACTCACATTGTTGCAGAAAATCTCAACAGGATCATGGATTGTAGGAACCACGCCCAGATCCCCGATGAATTTCTTTATCCACATGGCCTCTTTAGCAGCTTCATTTAACGCTATATACTCGGCCTCTGTCGTAGAATCAGCAATAGTACTTTGCTTGCCACTTCTCCATGTGACGGCTCCACCGTTCAACATAAATACAAATCCTGATTGTGAAGAGCAATCATCTCTATCTGATTGGAAACTAGCGTCAGAGTATCCTTTGACGCTCAGCTCGTCATTCCCACCATAGACCAAGAACATCTCTTTAGTCCTCCTAAGATACTTTAGAATGTTCTTGACTGCTATCCAATGAGCTTCACCCGGATTGGCCTGATAACGACTAGTCATGCTTAGTGCATACGACACGTCAGGCCTAGTTCATATCATCGCATACATGATCGATCCTATAGCTGAAGCATATGGAGTCCGACTCTTGGTAGCTGACTCCAAGTCAGAATTAGGGCATTGAGACTTGCTCAATATCATTCCAGGGTTTATAGGAACGCACCCTTTCTTGGAGTTATGCATACCGAATTTCTTCAGTATCTTATCTATATATGCACTTTGGTTTAGCCCAATTAATCTCCTTAACCTATCTCGATAGATCTTTATTCCCAAAATATATGATGCATCTCCTATGTCTTTCATAGAGAAACATTTCCCTAGCCAAGCTTTGACATCTTTCAATGTTGGGATATCGTTTCCCATGAGTAATATGTCATTGACATATAGTATAAGGAAGACCACAACACTCCCACTAGACGTAACATAGACACATGGCTCATCTTCGCCTCTAATAAAATCAAATTCTTTGATCTTCTCATTAAAGCAAAGATTCCAGCTACGAGAAGCTTGTTTAAGTCCATAAATGGACTTTTGAAGCTTGCACACACTATTAGGATACTTAGGATGTACATAACCCTCAGGTTGTGTCATAAACACATCCTCTGTTAGCTTACCATTAAGGAAAGCTGTTTTTACATCCATTTGCCATATCTCATAGTCATAAAATGCAGCTATGGCAAGAAGTATTCTAATAGATTTCAACATAGCTACTGGTGAAAAGTTTCATCATAGTCTGCACCATATTGTTACGTGTAACCCTTAGCCACCAGTCTGGCTTTGAATGTGTGTACATTTCCATCCATATCGGTCTTCTTCTTGAAGACCCACTTACACCCAATGATTTTAGTACCCGGTATATGATTAATCAAGGTCCAGACTTGATTATCATGCATGGATTAGATCTCGTTGTCCATAGCCTCCTTCCATTTGACAGACTCGAGGACTTTCATTGCTTCCTGATAGGTAATAGGTTCATCAGAATCTATATTTTCGTCATCACCCTCAAATATGTGTAAATTATATTTCTTTGGCATTCGACGCACTCTATCAGATCTACGTATGGGTGGTGGCTGTAGGCTAGTTTCTCTTTCAACTGCAGGCTCGTCGACCTCTTGAGGAGAATCGGTTTCCATGTCGGTTGATTCTTGAATTTCTTCAAAGACAATTTTGCTCCCACTGGTTCCTTTTGATATGAAATCCTTTTCAAGGAAGACTCCCCTTCGAGACACAAAGACTTTATTCTCAGTAGGGTTATAAAACAAATATCCAAAAGAATCAGTCGGGTAACCAACAAATAAACACTTTTCAGATCTGGGTTCAAGTTTATCTTGAGCTTCACGATGAACGTAAGCCTCACAACCACAGATTCTTAGATATGAGAGAGACACAGTTTTACCATGCCATATCTCATAAGGTGTTTTAGAAACTTTATTGGTTGGGATGAGGTTAAGGATCCTTGCGGTAGTTTGTAGGGCATAACCCTAAAAAACTAATTGGAAGCTTTGTGCGGCTCATCATGGATCGAACCATATCAAGTAATGTTCGATTCCTCCTTTCAGCCACACCATTATGTTGTGGTGTTCTAGGAGGAGCTAATTGTGAGATTATCCCACAACCCCGTAGATGATCACGAAATTCATCATTAAGATATTCACCACCTCTATCAGATCTGAGAATCTTAATTCTTTTGTTCAGTTGATTTTCTACTTCATTTTGGTATGCCTTGAACACTCCCAAAGTTTCAGACTTTTGTTTAATTAAATAAACGTAACCATATCTACTGAAGTCATCAGTAAATGTAACGAAGTATCGTTCATTGTGTCTAGTAGGCGATCTGAACGGACCACACACATCAGTGTGTACCAATCCCAACAGATCCTTAGCTCGTTCACAGTTTCCTGTGAAAGGTGCCTTTGTCATTTTTCCTGATAAGCAAGATTCGCATTCATCATACGATATTATATCAAATGATTCTAGAATTCCATCTGACTGGAGTTTGGCTATGCGTTTCTTGTTTATGTGGCCTAAACGACACTGCCATAGATAAGTTTTATCCAAAACATCTTTGGATGAATCAACATTATAGATTGAACTATCATTTAGCTTTGCTGTGGTTTCTAAGATGCCTTTACAAGGACTAGCCTTGAAATAAAACATCCCATTTTTGTGAACAAGTATTGATCCATTATCAAAACTAAAATCAAAACCATCATTAAATAAAGCATCAAAAGATATAATATTTCTTGCCATTTCGGCACTGTAGCAAACATTAGATAAAATAATACATAGACCAGTATCAAAAGAAAGCTTGTATTCTTCAATCATGTTAACAGAGGCAACGTTCTTATTCCCCATGATTAGATTGAGCTCTCCGGTCTTTAGCTTCCTACTTCTTGTGAGTCCCTGCACATTTGTACAAATGTGAGTACCACATCCTGTGTCCAATACCCAGGAATTAGAAATAGTAGTATTGTTTAGTTCAATCATGAACAAACCTGAAGGTACAGTGACACCCTTAGCCCGTAGTTCATTAAGTTCCTTCAAGTACTTAGTACAATTGCGCCTCCAATGTCCTTTATCCCCACAATGGAAGCATATTGCTTCTTCAGGAGACTTGGTTTGCTGGATCTTTGAAGTAGAAGAGTTAGCAATGCACTTAGGTTTAGGTTTGAAGTTGGACGTGCCAACCTTACCCTTGCCCTTGTTCTTGCCCTTTGCTTTGTTTTTCTTCTTTTTGATCCCACTTTCATGAATGGCTAGGACGGTAGTTACGGGTTTAGCTTTGGCCATGTTAGCCTCAGCGGTTTTCAACATGCCATGGAGCTCCATGATTGTTTTCTCCATATTGTTCATATTATAGTTCATAATGAATCCTTCATATGCACTAGTCAGCGAGTTTAGGATAAAATCCGTTGCAAGCTCTTGACTTATGGAAAAACCAAGGCGCTCCAGCCGGTCTATGTACCCTTTCATTTGTAGTACATGGACGCTAACGCTACTTCCCGTTGCCATTTTGCAAGATACGAGAGCTTTCACGGTGTCAAACCTTTCTTGCTTTGCTTGTTGTTGGAACATGTCCTTTAGTTGGTTAAGCATGGCGTACGACCCTAAGCTCTCCATGCCCTTTTGGAGCTCTGGAGACATGGTCGCCAACATCAAGCATGCTACCTCATTAGACTCGGAAAGCCATTTTTCAAACTCATCCCTAGCCGCTTGAGTAGCTCTCGATCCGGGTTCTACCGGTAAGGGTTCCTTAATTGCCCTGATCTTTCCTTCCATCCTAAGAGCAATTCTTAGGTTGCGAAGCCAGTCGATGTAGTTCAAGCTCGTAAGCTTGTTCTTTTCGAGAAGCCCTTTATGGCAGAAATTAGTGATTGATGACGGAGTAGGATTTGTGTTTGTTGCAGACATCTATCATATTTTTAAAGTAAGTTGTATTAGTTAGTTTGATATGTTTAATCCTTGTTAAGATAATTACCCAAGTGTGTTCAATATTCAAACAATTATAATTAATAAGGCTAAGATCCATATTTCACTTATGGTAACGACGGGTTTACCGCGGATCGCCAATCATAAGCTATTTAGGTAGGTAACTATATTACCAATTTCATCCATTATGAAATTCTTAGGTTCTGCGAGATTTAGTGATAATCAATTATTTCACTTGGCATGTTTAATCCCTTCTACGCAAATCCTTCCTCGTGGCGGGTTTGCCGCAAACCACGATTTCAGATTGTAAATCGTTCGTGATAGATACACGTTAAATCCGGCCTAAGACTATCGGGTATCGTAAAATTCACCTCACCCTTCCCAACACCCAATTAAAGTCCGGCCCAAGACTCTCAGGTATCGCGAACTCTAACAGGTAGAAGGTTCGGATGTGTGTACAACTTATGGGTAGCGTAAAGTTTACATTTAAAACGGGGTTCTGTTTTCTTTTAGCAAAAGTAGTTTATTCCATTTCAAAACATTTACTAATTATGTATTGTGTGTTGCGTTTGTTAAACTAATTTTAACCAAACCATTTTAAGTGGTTATTGTCTTTTGTTTCTATACTAATTTTCTTGCTAGCATGGCATAGACAAATAAGAACACAATAATAATCATGACACGCAATTATCGGTAGTATGCCTCGAGTCCTATGCGTTTTTCCGGTGAGCCAACACACGGAAAAACTTGGTCAACTAGGGACATAACCTTGTGTGAGAATTGGCTCCCACTAAAACCGCCATCTCCATTAAATGCTCGGACGGGCCGCCTTGTGAACATCATCTTCGTGATTCCAATCTTGGTTGCATTATTTTACAAAATAACTATTCTATTTTCTATACTACTACAAATACAATATGAAAAAGAAATACGACATGCAAGTCGTTTAATAATTATTACATTCATCCCGAATAAATAAGAAATACGACATGAAAGTCGTTTAATAAATTATTACATTCATCCCGAATAAATAATAAATTAAATCACACAACCAAACATTCACACAAGGGTCTTATAGAGGCAAATACTACCGATTTCATACAACAATCATATACATTACAAATGGAGTGCCAAACATCCATTTTATGAAACATGTTTCGATAAGGATTGATTTAAACAACACTTAATGGCACATAACAAATATCAATCCTTGTTTACATAACTTATGTATGTAAACCCACTTCATATTTTGTAAGTATGGTTTTCATGCCAAAACCATCCAAACAAACATATTAAGTGAATTAAAACATGTTGGAGATTTATCCACTTTAACAAAGCATAAAGTCTAAAATTAACAATTTTAATTTTCTCATTTCATGTAAAACATGAATATAATTTATGTACTTTATTTTCCTAAACTTTGAATCACTTTTAGTCAACATTCAAGTTACCTTATCAAATTTTTGGATTTTGGCAGATTCATACATGCAACTTCAGATGGTCATATCTTACTCATTTCTAGTCTGTTTTCGATGAATTGTTTTTTCAAATTTAAGTTCTTTCAGTTAGATTTCAAATGCAATTGGTCTCATAAAATAATATTGAGTTTAAAGCTCCGAAACAGTCCATCAAAGACGGACTGTCCAAGCTGGAAAAAAAAATTCTTAAATGAAAAAAATGAGTTTAACCCATTTTACATTTTGCCAAAATCCAAGATTCAAATTAGTATTTAGGAAACATAAAACATAAATCATGATACTTGTTTTGCATGTTTGTTATGCATGATCATCTCCAAGAATCATGCACAACGCATCCATCAAAACTAAATATCATAAGAAAAGTTTGCTAAAACTTGTACAAGATGGCTCGGATACCACTGTTGGAGTATGATACAAATTCAAAGCGAGCGGAAGCATTTTTAAAACTTTACAAAATCATACTCTTCCACGGATCATTGTACAAAACTTTGGCAAACAAAACAAATTAACGAAACCGAACAAGAGAAGATTAGAATACAACCTTTGTAGCCTTTTGAAGATCGAATTTGAAAATCCAAAGAAGAGTTCCTCTAAACGGTAGACACCCAAAGTTCCAACCTTGCTTCGATCTATACCTTCTACTTAACGGATATTTTCTTCTTCGTTATTTCTACCAAAAACCGAACCCAATTATAGATTCCAAGTATTTTTGGTAACTTGGAAATAAGAAAAATAGCATTTTTGTATGTGTGCTTTTGTATCTTTTCATAACTTTTCCAATACCAAGACTTGGTATTATATATTACATAATTGATACAATTAATATATCTAGTACAAATGTAATAAATAAAGATTTGGAAAGATTTGCAAAATCAAATCTTTATATAAAATAAGATTTACAAAATCAAATCATATTTTATAAATCAAATCAAATCTTATATCTTATATAAAATATGATTTGCAAAATCTAATCAAATCTCTACATATTTAGATTTGTAAGTATATGTATACACATAAAAAAAACTTACTTAATTTATTAAACCATTAACTAATGATTAATAAATTAATTTCCGATTAGAAGGTATATCAAACAATTTTACGATTGGCCTTTGTGTGTGACCGAATAGGATAAATGGACTTTTATTATTTAATGTCATGGGCATATCTTCGGAATATATGTACCACGGTCAAACCACGGTCGAACTGTACCCGAGAACATATTTCCAACATCGAGGTCTTCTTCATGGGGTTGGAATCGTGATCTTATGGGCCAAGCACTATATTCAAGATTTAATTAAAGTGATAGACACGTATGCAAAATAGGACAGGAATATTGATGTATGATAGAAGCTTGAGACCAATGGTGTTTTTACTACATAAAATTTGGCGAAACTCGTCGATGACAGACTTATCAGGGATAATAGAACGAGACAATTCAGAAACACTCAAGAACAACTTAGTTCCGGGTAAAGTAGAAGTTTTTATGTGGAGAGTACTAACAAAACGTATTCCGACGCGTGTTGACTTGGATAAAAGAGGAGTCGATCTCGACTCCGTGAGATGCCCCGTGTGTGATGATGACGTGAAAACAATCAATCACTCCTTAATATTTTTCCGAAATTCCCTTGATGTGTGGGATAGGATTTATAGGTAGTGGTGGTTGGGTCCGGTTAAAAACCTAAGCATTAACGAAGCTTTTCGAGAGAATGGGAATCAAACTATGACATTGTTGGGTCCGAGAATTTGGCAAGCTACGGAATGGACGTGCGCTTATTTAGTGTGGAGTAATCATAACCAAAAAGTCTTCTCAAACAAAAGTTGGAATTGACTTATGACACTTATGGAAATTCAACTCAAATCATTTGAATGGATATCCTCGCGAGTCAGGAATTTGACGATTGATTGGTTAACCCGGTCACATAATCCGAGTTCGTATGTTATGTAGTCATGTGCGAAATTCTTGAATTTTTTCTGCAGTTGGTCTTTTAGTTGTTGTCTCTGCAAATTCAAACACTGATTGGTTGCGGCTCTAATGCCTGCACTATGATCCTGTTTCTTCGTGTTGTATATATGGGTTGAACTCCCACATTTAGGCCTTCGTGTGAATAAAAAAATTCTCTGATTTTCGAAAAGAAAGATACATCTTAAAAAAAATTTGTGACTTAAGAGAGCAATTAATTAAGTGGTGACAATCCAGCGCATTACATGAAGTTAATATGTCTTCACATTTCTTAAGAATTGCAGCTTGCTCCAGATTTAATATTCAGAATAATAATTTAGAAGTTGATGACTTTAAATTCTATATATGGGTGAACAGGTTATATACTATACATCCTTCTTACTCCCATCTCATTTCCTGACTTTTTTAATCTCCACATGTTTTCTCAGAAACTTTAGCCTGAATTTTAATACAAAATAGTTTAAAGCTAATAATTTACTGAAGAGTAAAATCAACTTGATTAAAAAACTACATAATTTGGACATAGTGACTTACTGAAGAGTGAAGAGTAATTAAAATGAACTCAATTACAAACAACATTTTGTTGAAGAGTAAAATGAACTTAATTACAAACAACATTTTGTTCTAATACGATGTATATTGCTCGAACACAGTGTATTTTTTGATACACGTCATCAATTTAGGTGTTAAAACAACATTTTGTTCTAATACAGTGTATGTTGTTCTAATACAGTATTTGAACCAAATTTTGTTCTAATGTTGCATATGTTGTTCGAACAGTACACATCATCAATTTAGGTGTTAGAACAACATTTTATTCTGATACAGTGTATTTTGTTCTAATACGTGTTTGAACAAGTTTTTGTTCTAATATGGTGTATGTTGTTCTAACACAGTATTTTTAGGTGTTAGAATATGATAGCCCGTGTTAGAACAAATTCTTGTTCGAAGTGGTAGTGCATTCATGTAAAAAAAAAAAATTTAAAAAGAGTATAATGTTATAAGATGTTTTTAAAAAGTGTATTTAAGCTACTATCCCCTTAAATAATTGTTCATTTTCACTTTTTGTCAATAAAAATAACTTAGGTAGACAAGGGGAAAAATCTAAGTAACTACTCCGTATAATATAATTACTGTACTTTTTAATCGTATAGAAGATTTTAACTAATAAGTGTATCAAAAACAAATACTCTTTCTCCCGTTTTTTGCTCTGACTTGGGCTTTGTGCCAAACTTTTCCCAAATCTATTTTTTCTCCGATCTCTTTTGCTTCTGTCTTTTTTCCGGCAACACTTTTCACAATCATCTTACAAACATAACCCTCCCATTTCTTCTACATCCACCAACACCACCGTTCGTTTTTTTTACCTTTCCGGCCTCCTTCCTCTTTCTTCTGTCTCTCCTGTTCTCCGGTTTGTTGTCGACAGGTATGTAAGACCCGTTTATTTGTAGTGTACATAAGTGTAGTTAATGTACTTGAAGTGGGGTTTTGGTTGTACATATTAAAAGAATGCAGAAAACTGGTCTGGGCGTTTGGCGCGCCGCGCGGCCATTTGGCGTGCCGCGCCATTGTTCTGTGACAGATTCCTTTCTTTTTTATTAGATATTTTGAGGGCAAATTGGTAAATTCACTAAAGGGCCGACTTTAAGGCTCTAGATTCAGTTTGGTGAGTCTCATAACACCATTTTCACCTACTTCACCTCTTCCAAATTAATTTAGTGAGAGAAAGGGTTTTCTAGAGTGAGAGAACTCAAATCAAGGAAGAAGAAGCCGATTTCGGGTCTAAGTGCAAGCATTAAAGTTGTTCATCTATTCTCTAGCTACGTTTTCATTGTAGTGGTATGCTCTAATCTTGATTTCCTAATTTAATTTTGTGAAAGGGTTAGTGTTAGGGTTAATGGTGAACTTAAAACCCACTTTGTTAGTAAATTGGGTGTTTTGGGTGAATTTGGGTCATGAAGACCTAAAGATGATTAACTAGGGTTTTTCGAAGTATTAATTGATGTTTATGAGCTTAAATTAGTTAGTTAATTACTAGCACACCTAGAGTAAGTAAATGGGCGTTGTGTGGTTTGGGGGATGACCCGAAATGGGTGTGTTGACCTTAATTTGGTCAAATGGGTCAAGATGGACCTAAGTTAGTTAATGTTGCTGTGTAATGCATAAACCTTGTGTTGAAATGCGTTTTAAACCTAACTTGGCTAACGATTAGGGTTTTGGGGATGTTAACCCAAATATTAGGGTTAAGGGTGTAAATGGGTCAAAATTGCACCATGGGTCAAGATACACTAGAATGGAGTTTTAGTTGGTTGACCAACTTGAGTTTGTGATTGATATCTTTCACAAGAGATTTTGAGGTGAGTGAAGTAATTATACGTATGTGTATATGATGCGTTTATTTGTGGGTGTTATGGTATGAACCATCGAGCCGGTAGTGCCATAACATGTGTGCGATAAGATGTGAACCACGAGCCGGTAGCATCGAGTGTGAACCACGAGTCGGTAGCACTATAAACTAGATGTGAACTACGAGCCTGTAGCATCGAGTGTGAACCACGAGCCGGTAGCACTATAAAATAAGATGTGAACCACGAGCCGGTAGCACCATAGCGTTTATGGGTAACCATATTGAGATTGTCGTTTATTTAGCATATTGTTTATATATATATATATATATATATATATATATATATATATATATATATATATATATATATATATATATATATATATATATATATATATATATATATATATATATATTGTGTTGAGTATATGCTAATGCGGTTTTGTGTTAATGTACGACTTGTTAAGTGTTTTGTGTACGATGACATGCTAATTGAGTTACAAGTTCGTATGAGGTATTTGGTGAATGTGATTGCAAATAGATGAGTTATATATATGTATGTGTAATTATTGCATTCACTAAGCTTTGCTTACCCTCTTGTTATTTACCTTTTTATAGGTTCGGTTGTGGACAAGGGTACGGGTGATGTTATGCGAGGTGTATATGAAATAGCTATATATTTTACTAGGAAAAACTATTAAATACGATACAATTTTACACAAAATATGACAAGTTTTAATTATTTATTTACAAATGGGATATACCTAAACCTTGCTACAACACTATAGGCAGTGTACCTAATCGTAGAGTAGTGTAGTTTTTAGTAAGTCCGGTTCGTTCCACAGGGAGCTGGCTTATTTCACACTATATTTTAAACAATTATATTCGTACAAAATATATTATATTAATAACATATAAAAGGGGGTTTTACCGTTTAATAACCGGTTTGTCGATTTTATATTTTAAGCGAAGCTTAAAGTAAATGACGATATTTAACTAACAATATAAAATAAATAACAATAATTAAAATGACAATAAATAAAAGTACGAGGAAATATGAAATAAAATATATTATTCTTATTTAAACTTCCGTAATCATGATGTTTGACATGTTGATTTTTAGTTTATTCCCATGGGTTAATTGTTCTTTGTCCTGGATTATTTAATATGCCCGTCTGGTTTTTGTCCATAACAGTCCATCAGTCATAAATATAAAGTGCGAGTGTCCTCGTCAAATTATCCTTATATCCGAAGTCAAATATTCCAACTAATTGGGGACTTAAACTGTAACATGATTTTAATACTTTGTTTAATAATTACACCAGGATATCGACTGCGTGTAATCCAAGATTTAATACTTTGTTAACAATTACGCCAAGTGTCCTTGTACATAATTCCACCCATGTTTTAATAATTCCATAGACTATTAATCCATTCCCGTGTCCGGTAAAATGAATGATTATTCGTACATATAAATATCCCGTCCATCGTGTCCGATCGAGTATATATGGTTATTTATAGGGACGTCCAATTGTAAATCTTTATATTAAAATTAACAAACTATCATTTAGTTAAACAAATATAAAGCCCATTAATAGCCCATAGTCTAATTTCCACAAGTGTCGTTCTTTTGTCCAAACCCCAATTATGGTACAAAGCCCAATTACCCAATTTTAGATATTTTTAGCCCAACATCATGATTACTTCAGTTCAAATAAGCATAATAACAACTTAGTTACGGGACATTAATTTAAAAAGGGAGAACATAACTTACATTGATTATTTAACGCGTAGTGTTACACGGACAGAGTTCCGGCTTAAAAACCCGTAAATAACCGTTACATAACCCAAACTAACTAATATAAAACTACCCTATACTATATATATATATATATATATATATATATATATATATATATATATATATATATATATATATATATATATATATTATTTATTACAGAGTATTATTATTATTTTTTTATGTTATTTAAACTCGGCAGAATGCATGGCCTTTTATAGGCATTTTTTATTTTTGCAGCTCCGCGAGTTGCGGTATTTTAAGACTGCAAACTCCGCGAGTCGCGGAGTTTGAAAATCCAGCTCACACAATTTTGGAACCTTGCTTGTCGACATAATTTATATATAAATATAAAATATAAATAATTAATATAATTATTTATATATTATATTATATTCTTGTGCATAGTAGACTTGTAATTTTTGGTCCATTGCGTCGGGCGTTGATAGTTGGCTCGGGTACCGGTTCCGGATTTTCGAACGCCTTTTCGTATAATTTAATATCTTGTACTTTGCGTTCCGCAACTTGTACTTTTGTCATTTTTGACGTTTCTTATCAATAAGTTGAACCACTTGGATTGTATCTTGTACATTTGAGCTTTTTGGACGTTTTTGTCTTCAAATCGTCGTTTTCGCCTTTTGTCTTCGCACTTATTTAATATAAACGATTACAACTTAAAATAGAACAATTACAACTAAATAATTTACATATTGGGAGGATATTACTACAAAATATATGTTCATTTGGAGCACTATCAAATATCCCCACACTTGAACGTTGCTTGTCCTCAAGCAATACATAACTTGAAATAATATAATACATCACACGAATCACTTCTTTATTCTTCACACTTTGTACATCAGTGATTTTAATATGGCGGTATAAATAATGATAGTAACGATAGAACCATGGTTAAAGGTGGGTGCTTCATCCACAGTTGCCTCAGGTTTAGGTCAACGACACTTGCAATCAAATAGCCGATTTACTTTCGGTTTCCAAAGCAAAGTGCACATTTGAAAGGCGGTTTACAGTCCCACATGACTATGAAAATGCAGATCCTTAAGGAAATTGGATCTTTATGAAAACATTTGATCTTTTGAAAATTCAATCTAGCTTTTACCCTAGGTAAGTTTTCCGGAATAACCCTTCACCGGTGTTTGCAAAATGATTTTTTTTGTGGGTTTTGTGGGTTTCAGATTTGAAAATTTTAGCTCAAAACTTATGGTTTTGTGTTATCCACTTGCTAACCTTGTATTAGGAAAGCAACACGTCCAGTTTACTTGTCCCGTATATTACCTTTCGGTAAACTACCGTCCGGTTGTAAAGGAAAGCGATGAACAAGCAACTGTTAAGGCAATGTCCCGTGACTTGCTTTTGATTATGGTCTATAAACGTGTCGGATGCTAGTACTATCCTTTGTAGGAGCAATAGTAAAGATCATCCTGTGATGACCCAGAAATTTCTGACCAAATTTAAACTTTATCTTTAAATGATTTAACGTTTTCGACACGATAAGCAAAGTCTGTAAAACCGAATCTCAAAATTTTTGAACTATTCAAGTACCCTTCGGTTGTAAATAGATACATATATATACTATAACTTGAAAACGTAATAAAGTTTTAATTGTTTAATACCGTACATTAAACTTATTGGTTTAAATATTTATTTGAATATATATGATAAGTTGGAATATTAATTGTATGAATAACTTGCGACGTATATTTAAAACGTGTTTATGAATGTTGAAAATATATATTAACTTGGTCATAAAACGATTTGTTATTATATATATATATATATATATATCTACAAATAGCGAGACAATGATTTATAGAAGTAAATGACCAAAACACTCGAAAGTTTAAGATACACTTTGAATAATATAGTTTATTGATAATTTAAGACTATATTTTGACAAAGGTACGAGTCACAAAACGTAAATTGCGAGTTTTCTAAGCGTACAAAAATGCGTTCGAGAAACCGAAACCGGGACATAAGTCGAGTGACAACGTACGGGTCATCAAAACGAAAATTACAATTCAACTATGCACATGAATTTAATATAATATATAATTAATTATTTAAATTATATATATTATATAATAATATGTCGACAAACAAGAAAACAAAAATATTTTGAGCTGGATCAGGCGGCCATGCGATCGCATGGCAAATACACTAAAAACCCATGCGATCGCATGGGCATCAGATTTCAAAAAGTTGCCTATAAAAGTCCAGTTTCTGCTCGTGTTCTTACACATATATTACTCCATGTGTAATATTATTATTATTTATTATTTATATTAATTATTATTATTATTATTATTATATTATTAAGATTATTATTATTATTATTATTATTATTATTATTATTATTATTATTATTATTATTAATCTTAATATTTTTAGTAATATTATACATAAAATACTACGACGAGGTCATGAGCTTGTACTTTCAAAATGGTTTTTCGAGCGGGATAGAGCTAAGGAAATTATGAGTTATAGCTATGGAGGTTATGGGTATGATTTGCGGATTATGCTCGTAAAGTCAAACCTAGTGTTTATCATCTCCGTTACGTTTACGTACTTTCCTACAATATTGAATCTCAATATTGATACGTAAGCACTCATATTTTATCTTTTATATATTAATTGTGTATCCATGTCCAGTGCTCAAGTATATATATTTATACATGCTTGTATGCTAAATTTCGTCGTTAAACAGTTATAATGAATCACGAATTAAATACATATATTACTGGTAAAAGGTATATGATATACATGTTTTTGGAAAGCTGGCGAAAAATCAATAACTTTTCATTTAGATATCGAATAGCTTCGATGAACGGATTAAAAGATATGATCAACTGAATTATGATTGACGTTAATTGAAATTGCTTTTGAATCTGCAATTAAGATATAAACAACTTGTTTACGAGATTGATAAAATGGATTTTTAAATATTACCAACCGAGTAACTGAAATATTATATAAGGCATGTCTCGTTTTATTGAACAATTGTCAAAACTGATTGTTTTATCATATTTTAAAGCCTTATAAAAACTATAGTTTAATTTTACAAGAATTGGAAAACTATGTGAAATATTAAAATGATTCGATTGCCATGATCATTCAACTATTGTATGGAGTCAGATTGACTTTTTGAAATAACTTTTGATAACTATTGTATGTCGATCTCGAGCATTAGGATTGTGATACACTATGACCTGACCTAGCTTGATAAACAATTATTGACCAACATATGTTCTCTAGGTTGAGATCTACGGTTATTTGGTAATCCGAGTTTCGGTCACATTTTGGTGAACGACTTTTTATGCGGCTAAGGTGAGTTTCATAAGCTCCCTTTTACTCTCTACATTTTTGGGCTGAGAATACATGCAAATGCTTTATTAACCGATATACAATATTTATATGTGTGAGTTTCATTTGCTCCCTTTTTAATTGCTTTTGCAATATATATTTTTGGGCTGAGAATACATGCACTTTATTTTAAAAACAATGGACACAAGTACATACTAAATTCTATACTGAGTTTGAACCGAAAATCCCTTAGCTTTGGTAACTAGTAACTGCCGGTTATAAGAACTGGTGGGCACGAGTAGTAGTATATGGATCAATAGGGCTTGATATCCCCGTCCGAGCTAGAGCACTAGCCTTTTAACGGACGTATGCTATTTGAGAAGCGTACACGTTGGTTTGCGTGTATTATTAAGATGATTATACAAAGGGTACAAATTATATATACATTAAGTTTAGTTACCAGGGTGCTCAATTTCGTAGAATATTTTGATAAACGTTTCTAGATTAAACAACTGAAATCTTGTGATCCACCTTTATATACAGATTATGCGAAACACTAAAACTATGAACTCACCAACCTTTGTGTTGACACTTGTTAGCATGTTTATTCTCAGGTTCCTAGAAGTCTTCCGCTGTTTGCTTATATGTTAGACAAGCTATGTGCATGGAGTCTTACATGACATATTTATCAAGGAAACGTTGCATTCACCAAATCATCACCATGTATCTTATTTTGACTGCATTGTCAATGGAAGTACTATTGTAAACTATTATTTACGGTGATTGTCTATATGTAGAAATCATCAGATGTCAAAAACCTTTATTTAAATATTCATTTATGGTGTGCCTTTTCAAAAGAATGCAATGTTTACAAAACGTATCATATAGAGATCAAATACCTCGCAATGAAATCGATGAATGACGTGTTCGTCCATATGGATTTGGAGCGATCGTCACACATCCTATGATTTTTCGGTCTGGCACAAGGTCCTGTCTCCGACCATGCTATGCAACCACCGTTCTTACGGTTGACACCCGATTTGGTTCAGGTGACCTAATGAATTCCAGGTGAATTCCTAGGATTTTACGTTCAATGGTAATGAACGCATTGAAAATAGGTTTTCAGAAAACAAATCGGTTTTAATTTTGATCAAAATATTTTCTCGTTCAAGCTCGAGTTTAGATATCATTGAATTCCATGAGCTTGTAATTCTCAATCTTTAAGGTCAATCTCAAGGATTGAGTAATATCAGGCTTAAAAGCTGATTTTTAATCTTTAAGGAGATTATCCTTTCTGGGGATCTGATTCATTAGTCTTATCAAGCTAATTTGCACGGTGCCCCCCCATTGTACGAGATAAATCCTTCTCATGGTTAGGATAAATCTGACCACTTGGCGACCCTGTTTGATACCGAGGTCCGTGGATTTCCTGCTGATTTTAGTGATGACTTTTCTAGATTTTTCGTCAACCTACAGCTGGTCTGGACGACAACTTCTTGACCTAAATCAAGAAGCGCGTGTCTTTTTCGGAAGACTTTACTTCCTTTTAATGATGAAATTGATTCATCGTGTAGATCCATCTTTTCTTTTCTTTCATCGGGTAAAATAGTTAATTTAGTCCAAAACAAAGGCACCTGCAATAAACTTTACAGAAACATGTGCTAGATAGTTTTTAATTGAATAACTAGGTACATTCTCCCCACACTTAGTTTCTTTCTTTGCCTTTTTATTCTCCTTTATTCCATTTTAAAAGAATTCAAGCGTTTTAGGGTGTTTCTCAATTTATGTCCTTTCCGAGGTAACGATAATTTCGGTATTAACACCTAGTTTTCACCGTTCGTAAATATATATAAACATGATTTTAAATTCATTTAGTTGAAAATTTTTCAAATTTTCATAAAATTTGGCAAATAAACCAAGTATAAACCCGAGAGAATTTATAACCCTTCCCCACACTTGAGATCATGCAATGTCCTCATTTGCATGAAATCAGACTCTAATTATAAATTCATGAGGGTGATTAGTGTAGAAAAGTGATTGAAAATACCCAGTTTGTAATTACAAAGCTCGTCGAATGATAGATGGCGCGCCTCATCGTTCATTCCTTCTTGTTTTATCACACATGCTTTTTTTCAAAAACGGCTGCTTTTCTGAACTGTTTACTAATATTTGAAAAAGCGTCTTTTACCCTAATCATGCATTTTTATTAATGAGTTATGTACTAACCCGAACCCCTAATTTAACGTTAAGTGGGGTTAGACTTCCCCACACTTAGCTGACGACATGTGAAGTCGGTAGAATAAGTTCCACGAATTAAAATAGTGAGCCAGTTATTTACATCTCGGGTGGTATATATTATATCAATGGGTTTAAAGTTTAGACCCACCCGATTGTCACTACCTAATTCTTTTTTAAGTGTAGCTTTTAGTAAATGGATATGTCTCTTTTCTGGTTCTTGGTCAAATGGATCGATTTACACCGACATACTTATTTCTATAGGGTGGACAATTCCTAATATTTCCTTCCTTTTATTCTCGTGATCAAAGTTTTCACCTCTATTACCCGATTGGGTGAAATCCGAGGTGTCATTATCTATTACAGCTCGTAGTTCATCTTCGGTAGATGACTCGTCTATTGAGAATATTGGGTTGGAAGGTTGTGTAATGGTGAAGTTCGGTTTGGCCTCGGGGGTAAAATTTTCAACGTTATCGTTTTCCCAAGAGTACCAATTTGTCACCCTTACTTCTTCTTCATCATCCATTGATGGATTGATGATTTCGTCGGTAGAGGCTAATGTGTCATTATGTTGTGAAATTGGTAAGACTGAATAAAAAGTATCATGGGATAGTTGGTGATTTCGGAGCTCTCGAATTCATCAAAATTCGATGATCTGAGATTTTCTTGCACACTACTCCTCAGATCAACAGCTGTATAATCTGATAGAGTTTCAACTTGCCTATTTACAAACTCTCTCATTTGTTCATTTTGAGCATGAAGTTCTTCGAGTTTGATTTTCATATAATCTAAAGAATTTTCAGACACATACTTTTCCTCGTCCTCTGGTTGTTGAATTTGGATATATTATTGGGAATAATCCCAATTAGAATTGTATTCCTCATAATCATTCCATTCAGGTTCTATGGGTTCATAATTTTCCATAGGAACGTAATAATAACATTCCCATGTTGAGTGATAATCTCTACAGATTTCACAACCAGTTATTGTTTCGTCATTCGTGATCCAAGATTGACTGAACGAATTACCATCAAAACCCGTTTGAGAGTATTGATTTAATTGATTTTGGAGTTCAAAAAGAGTTTCCAAGGCCTTGTTTTCAAAATTTTCCATTTTATTGCGATGGCCAAATTTTAGCTACAATGTGGTGCATTCATTAATTATCCTATTAGTTATAAAATAGAAAAACTTATATAAGTTGTCCAATTAATAGACTTTTCTGATTTTTGCCCACGTTTCGAATAGCCAAAAGATGCAGCAGGAAGCAGGACCCTTTAAACCGGAAGCCCACAACTTGCCACTAACAAATCCAACTATTACTACTAACCAGAAAATTTGAATGCCTATTAACTTAACCGCTTAAATAATTTTTCTTTCCGTTTGGAGAATTAGATAAGAAGTAGAGAAAATTTCGAAGTCCTAAAAACTAAAGCGTCGAGAAATAAGAAAGAAAAAGATTGCGCGTCGAAAAACGTCGAAAAATAAAAATAAGAAAGTAGCGCGTCGTAACTTAAAAGGTACTAAAATTTATAAACAGCGTCGCAAAATTCTAAAGCACCTAAATTTTAGTCTAAAGAAATAAGCACTTAAGGAATTTTACGGCAAATCCTAAAAATCTAGAAATAAAAACACTAATCTTAAAACTAGATACAAACGACAAAAATACAAATATTACGATTAAACAAATAAAAAGATACAAAAATAAAACTAAGCTTAAAATTGATAAAATTATTTATTTTTATAAAAATATTATTTTTATATTTATTTTATAAAAGTATTAATTTTTATATATCTTAAAACTAATTATAATTAATATTACAAATTAATTAATAAAACTAAACTAATTATAATAATAATTAAGTAAATAGGGTTAAATAAAAAAAATAATAAATAATAATTACTCAGTACTTAATGCGAATTAGGGTTTGTGGTGGCCTGACCGGGCGGCTCCGCGAGTCGCGGTTCCACCTGGCAACAAACTCCGCGAGTCGTGGAGATTTGAAATTAAAATGACAAGTTTCTTTTTTTTTTAAAATATTTATATTAATTAAATAAAACTTATATTTAAAAACTAAAATATAAATACTTTATAATTTTATAAATAGAAATCTAAAAAAATAAATTTATATATATATTTTTTTTTTGAATTTTTAATTTTTTAAAATTTTTTTTATTTTATATTTTTGGACACTTATAATAAATAAGAAAATATTTTTACGAAATAAGAAATAATATATTTTTACAAAAATATAGTTTTTCACCCGATCCCCGGCAGCGGCACCAAAATACTTGATGTTATGCGAGGAGTATATGAAATAGCTATATATTTTACTAGGAAAAACTATTAAATACAATACAATTTTACACAAAATATGACAAGTTTTAATTATTTATTTACAAATAGGATATACCTAAACCTTGCTACAACACTATAGGCAGTGTACCTAATCGTAGAGTGGTGTAGTTTTTAGTAAGTCCGGTTCGTTCCACAGGGAGCTGGCTTATTTCACACTATATTTTAAATAATTATATTCGTACAAAATATATTATATTAATAACATATAAAAGGGGGTTTTACCGTTTAATGACCGGTTTGTCGATTTTATATTTTAAGCGAAGCTTAAAGTAAATGACGATATTTAACTAACAATATAAAATAAATAACAATAATTAAAATGACAATAAATAAAAGTACGAGGAAATATGAAATAAAATATATTATGCTTATTTAAACTTCCGTAATCATGATGTTTGACGTGTTAATTTTTAGTTTATTCCTGTAACGACCCGCACTTTTTCGATCATACTATACTTATAAGATTAATATTTACATAAATTAAACCTTGCCAACATGATAAGCAATCCAAATTGTCGAGACTTATATTTCCGAAAAGAGTTTTACACAACGTTTGACCGTCTAGTTTGACCGATGATATCACGAACTATACAATATATGATAATTATACGTTTGTGTATATAAATGTATATATACATATTTAACATGATTAATAAATGTTTTAATATCTCATTTTGTATTAATAACAACAAGTTATATGTGTATTTTGAAACTACTAACTTAAGTTTTCAAAACAATAACTATACGTAACGTTATTTGACATAAATACTTAAGACTTATAATGTTATACATATATTGTATAAGTAATGTATTTAATTACTTTTAAAGAACTTAAATACATAAAACCATATAAGTGTATTCACAAAAGATAGCTATATTTGAATCCTCATTTCATTTTTCACAAAATTTCTATACGTATACCTAGAGTATTTGTACTCGTATCATACCTAGCTCCTATACGTATTTACTAATAGTAAATACACATCAAAATCACCACCTAACCAGCCATTATTCATGCCCTTAGAGCTAGGTAATTACTTTTGGATGATTACTTGACTAATTAACAAAATTACAAACTAAAAATCTTATCATGTATTACATGATACACATTTTTTTTAGGTTATAAGTATCACCATTTCTAGTTCATTTTCTAACCTCATTTTTAGTTAAACACACACTCTTTCACAACCCTTAAAACCCTTAATCAATTCAGCAAAGTTTCCAAGAAGATCTAGCTTCAAAAACCATACTAAAACACCATAAGAAAACCATACAAAAACACTTCAAGAAAACCCTCCAAGAACACCAACTTACTACCAATCTTTCATCCACTTCTATCACCCTTTTGATTCTAGCTTCTTACTTCTCTTTTACAGCAACTTCATCCAAGGAACTTGAGGTAGAATCTATGTTCATAACCTTATTCGATTCATATATATATATCTATCTTATTTTGTGATACAAAAGTTTAACAACAAGAACATAGTTTGAATGTTTTCAAACTTGTTTGCAAACTAAATAGATCCTTCTAACTTAACTTTTAAAATACTTCAAGACATGTAATATAACTTATTTATATGTTAATTTAACAAGGTAAAACTTGGTTTCTCAAAGTATAAGTATTTTTGGAAAAATGGTTATTAAATGATTTTGTTGTAACAAAATGTTTAACTTTATATGTTTCACTAAACTTTCACCTATGCCGTATGATTTTGAATACAAACCAAGGTATTTACAGTTCATAGTCTTAAAGAAGAACTCGATCCAAGAAGATGGCAATTTGAATCAACGAAAACGGACTTGTAACGAAGAAACTATGACCGAAACAAAATTGGCTATCCTAGACATTTTCAACTTCGGGATTCATTGGAAAAATTTACATAAAATCACATACTTCTAAGATAACATGATATTTTATATATATGTACTCATAATTCAATTTCATATGGTTCAGGATCACCCGCAAACAACACGAGAAGATTAATCATAAGATCCCATGATTGTACGCAACATGTCATTTGACAACACCGGTACTTTATGTACGCAACACGTCATTTGACAACACCGGTACCATGGGTCAAGATTAATCTCGACCAATGCATATACGTTGGGGTTTTATTTATTTCGTTGGGGGTTTTATTTATTGCGGGTATATTAAACATCTAAAAATGAACCATTAAAAATTGAATTGCTAACCTCGGACAGCTAACTTCGGACTAAGGAAATATTCAAAGTATTAAAAGTATAACAAGTATATATATATATGTAACGTTTGTTTAAAATGAAAACATATTGATATATTATATATGGATAGGTCCGTGATATCAACCGGAAGACCGAGTCAAAATATATATATCATCAAGACAAGAGTGAGTATATAGTCCCACTTTTAAACTCTAAATATTTCGGGATGAGAATACATGTATTTTATGTTTTACGTTATGGACACAAGTAACTGAAAAATATATTCTACGTTGAGTTGTACCACTGGCATACTTCCCTGTAGCTTGGTAACTGTTATTTACAGCGGTATTGTAAACGCGAATCCTGTTGATAGATCTATCGGGCCTGACAACCCCAACCGGACTGGACGACCAGTATTCAACGGTTGCACAGTACTTCGTTTTGTGACTACACTTGGTACGGTGTAGTAAGATTTCATATTAAAGGGAATATGCGACGTGATTAAATGTTAAGTATGGTTACCAAGTGCTCAACCACTTAGAATATTTTTATTGAAATGTTTATATACGAAATCTTGTGGTCTATATATATATATTGCTGCGCACTAAACCTATATCTCACCAACTTTATGTTGACGTTTTTAAACATGTTTATTCTCAGGTGATAATTAAAGCTTCCGCTGCATTATGTTGAATCTAAGCAGGATCATGCGTACTCATATTTGTGTCAAAAATAAAACTGCATATCCGAGGACGTGTGTTGTAAAATATGCTAGAAATCGTGTTGTTATTATCATTTGTAAAGTTTGTAAGTCGAAGATTATCGTTAAACGATAATCATCTTTTTATTGTCTAAAGCTTGTAACAAAAATAATGGTTTGGTTTGTAATGTATAATATATGCAGTTTTCCTTTTTAAAAATGTCGCATATAGAGGTCAATACCTCGCAATGAAATCATACGTTATCTAACACGTTCTTATGGTTAAGGACGGGTTATGACATGTGGTATCAGAGCGTTGGTCTTAGCGAACCAGGTCTGCATTAGTGTGTCTAACCGAGAAGCCGTTAGGATACATTAGTAAGTCTGGACTTTGACCGGGTCTGATTTAAAAAAAAAAAACCATTGCTTATCACTGTTGGTTAAAATTTATATGTAAATATTATATAAGTACTAATGGGTTAGTTGTTGTGTGATAGATGTCGAGCTCAAAAATTGTTATCACAATCAACGACTCCGAATCAGAATCTTCAGATGGCGTTCCAGTCATTAACCTGTCCGATGACGAAAATGATATCCTTGGGGAAGACTCACAAATTCCGGATGAACCAACTATAAAGAACCCGGAAAGTGAACCCGAGGAGGAAAGTGAACCCGAGGAGGAAAGTGAACCCGAGGAGGAAAGTGAACCCGAGGAAGAAATACAGGAAATTACAAAAGACGAGTTCGAACTAGGAAAGAAACGAAAGGCTAATGAATTAGAAAATCCAAATCCCGAGTTTAATGAGAATGATGTGGCACCAATTCCACTCAACACTACCACCCCTATCCCCGCTATTCCTATTCGTTCTGTCCCGGCATCCAGTTCTTCAGTCCCACAGCCAAAATATAGGCAGACAGTTAGGATAAGCGTTAAGCAAATCTTTGTGTCTAAACGTCCTAGAAAATAGATCAAACGATGCGCTGCTGTGTCAAACCATGGAACCGAATAATGTTTTGTATAATATTAATAGTGTGGTTTGCTTAATGTTCGATGTAAGATAAGCATATGTAAAATATTGAAGTATGAAATGCAATAATTTTCCATGGTTAAGTATTATTTAGATTGTAGTAATTGATTCTGTACTAAGCTATTAAGTATGAACATTAACGGGTAGGTACTACCCAAGATATAATTATAAAACGCTAATAAGAAGAAAAGGCTTTTATAATAATACCTGGTTCATATTATTAACAAGCTATAAATGTACTATAAATACACACTACATCTATAATATTCCATGTGAATAATTATTTTCTTTCATTAGGAAATGGCGCGATTGAATCGAATGACGGAACAAGAACTCGAGGAACTCATCAACCAGCGAGTGAACGACAGAATGTTATGGGTTGAGGCTGCAAGAGCTGCTGCAGTTAATCCAAATCCTCGTGTAGGATGCTCCTACAAGACGTTTCAAGCTTGCAAGCCTTCATCATTCAGTGGAACGGAAGGGCCGATCGGTTTAACCCGATGGATAGAAAAGATGGAGACGGTGTTTAAAATCAGTGGTTGTGATGAAAAAGACATGACCAAGTTTGCATCGTGCACTTTACAAGATAGTGCACTCACATGGTGGAAGAATTATGTGAAGGCGGTAGGAGGAGATGTAGCTTATGATACTCCATGGGAAGAATTCAAAGCAATGATAATCACCGAGTATTGTCCAAGGAATGAGGTTATTAAGTTAGAAGATGAGTTACGAAGTTTGAAGGTGGTTGGTACTGAAATCACCAACTACAACCAGCGATTCATGGAATTAGTTTTGCTATGTCCTGAATTGGTTCCAACCGAAGAACGGAAGATTGAAATGTACAAAGCTGGTTTGCCCAAAAAGGTCAAGGCAAATGTTACAGCATCGAAACCTAAGACAATTCATGAAGCTATAACCATGGCGAACGAGCTAATGGATCAGGTCATTTTGGACAAGAAAGCATTCAATACTGAGGTGAAGGTATTGGGAAACAAAAGAAAGTGGAATGGAAATTATGATCGAGGTAACCAACAACAATCTTTTAAGAAACAAGAAAACACGCAAGGTGCGGGTAGTGGTTTAAGCTTTGGTTATAAAGGACAAAGTCCTTTATGCAACCGTTGCCACAAACATCACTTTGGTTACTGTAGTGTGTTATGCACCAAGTGTAATCGACAAGGTCATCTTGCGGAAGATTGTAAGGCTCTCGTTACAAATGGCAACAAGACTCCTGCCACCAACGCAAATAGAACTGCTTTGGCTACCATTACTTGTTTTGGTTGTGGAAAACAAGGTCACTATAAGAGTCAGTGCCCGAATCAGAATGGCGGACCTGCACGTGGAAGAGCGTTTGTTATTAATGCTAGAGAGGCACGAGAAGACCCGGAGCTTGTTACGGGTACGTTTACCATTAATAACTTATCAGCATCTATTTTATTTGATACTGGCGCCGATAGAAGCTACGTGTGTATAAATTTTTACACTAAATTGAATTGTTCATCATTACCTTTAGATGCTAAGTACTTGATTGAGTTAGCTAATGGTAAGCTAATTAAAGCCGATAAAATTTGTCGTGATTGTGAAATAAATCTAGCCGGAGAAACGTTTAAAATCGACTTAATACCCGTAGAATTAGGAGGTTTTGATGTAATAGTCGGCATGGACTGGATGTCCAAAATAGGAGCGGAAGTTGTTTGTGCCAAGAAGGCAATTCGTATTCCTGGTAAGGATAAAATACCGGTGATGATTTATGGAGAGAAGGGTAATTCAAAGCTAAAACTCATTAGCTGTTTGAAAGCCAAGAAGTGTTTAGAAAAGGGATGTTACGCTATTTTAGCACATGTTAATAAAGTCGAAAAGAAAGAAAAGTGCATCAACGACGTGCCTGTGGCAAGAGATTTTCCTGAAGTTTTTCCGGAAGAATTGCCGGGATTACCTCCATTTAGATCGGTAGAATTTCAAATAGATTTAGTACCAGGAGCTGCACCAGTGGCTCGTGCTCCATATAGACTTGCACCATCCGAACTAAAAGAACTTCAAAGTCAGTTAAAAGAATTACTGGATCGTGGATTTATACGACCAAGTACTTCACCGTGGGGAGCTCCAATCTTGTTTGTTAAGAAGAAAGATGGATCTTTTAGGATGTGTATAGACTATCGTGAATTAAATAAGTTAACTATCAAGAATCGGTATCCACTACCGAGAATTGATGACTTATTTGATCAATTGCAAGGATCATGTGTTTATTCAAAAATCGACTTAAGATCGGGCTATCATCAACTACGCGTCAAAGAAGAGGATATTCCGAAAACTGCTTTTCGGACACGCTACGGTCATTATGAATTTTTGGTTATGCCGTTTGGATTGACGAATGCGCCAGCTGTATTCATGGACCTCATGAATCGAGTTTGTAGTCCGTACTTAGATAAGTTTGTTATCGTTTTCATTGATGATATTCTTATCTATTCCAAGAGTGAGCAAGAGCATGAAGAGCATTTAAGGTTGATACTGGAGTTGTTGAGAAAAGAACAACTTTATGCTAAATTTTCTAAGTGTGCTTTCTGGTTGAAAGAAGTGCAATTTCTTGGTCACGTTGTTAATAGCGAAGGAATTCAGGTTGATCCAGCAAAAACTGAAGCTATTGAAAAATGGGAGACTCCTAAGACACCAACACA
The DNA here is from genome assembly GCF_046630445.1 of Rutidosis leptorrhynchoides. Classification (NCBI taxonomy): domain Eukaryota; kingdom Viridiplantae; phylum Streptophyta; class Magnoliopsida; order Asterales; family Asteraceae; genus Rutidosis; species Rutidosis leptorrhynchoides. The sequence continues at coordinate 150,091,787 of NC_092337.1, forward strand.
GATACGCCAATTTTTGGGTTTAGCCGGTTATTATAGAAGGTTTATTCAAGATTTTTCCCGAATAGCTAAGCCGTTGACAGCATTAACGCAAAAAGGGAAGAAATACGAATGGACCTCGGAGCAGGAGAACGCATTTCAATTACTGAAGAAGAAGTTAACTACGGCGCCTATTTTATCGTCACCTGAAGGGAACGATGATTTTGAAATATATTGTGACGCTTCGCGACAAGGTTTTGGTTGTGTTCTTATGCAACGAAAGAAAGTTATTGCATTCGCATCCCGACAATTGAAGATTCACGAGCGAAATTATACGACGCATGATCTAGAATTGGGAGCAGTCGTGTTTGCATTGAAGATGTGGAGACACTACTTGTATGGGGTTAAATTCACTGTGTTTACTGATCATAAAAGCCTTCAACATATTTTTGATCAGAAACAATTGAACATGAGGCAACGTAGGTGGGTCGAGTTAATAAACGACTATGATTGTGAAATTCGTTATCATCCCGGGAAAGCGAATGTGGTGGCTGACGCACTAAGCAGAAAGGAACGAGAACCAATTCGAGTACGAGCGATGAACATAAAAATTCGCATGAATCTCAACTCACAAATCAAAGAAGTTCAACGAGAAGCACTTACTAAAGAAAATATAGGAAATGAAATAATGAAGAAGTATGCGAAGCAACTCGTTATGCGGGAAGATGGAATTCGATATTTTGCAAATCGTATTTGGGTACCGAAGTTGGGTGGATTAAGGAAATTGATATTGAACGAGGCACATAAGACAAGATATTCGATACATCCTGGAGTTGGAAAGATGTACCAAGATCTTAAGACGCATTATTGGTGGCCTAATTTGAAGACAGACGTTGCAACATATGTTGGGGAATGTTTAACTTGTTCCAAAGTCAAAGCAGAATATCAAAAGCCGTCAGGGTTACTTCAACAACCAGAAATCCCAGAATGGAAATGGGATGGTATTACCATGGATTTCATCACGAAGTTACCAAAGACTGCCTGGGGATACGACACCATTTGGGTGATTGTTGATCGTCTCACCAAGTCTGCACATTTCTTGCCTATAAAGGAAACAGATAGAATGGAGAAACTATTACGATTATATATAAAGGAAGTTGTTTCAAGGCATGGAATACCTATTTCCATTATATCCGATCGTGATAGTAGATTTATCTCAAAATTCTGGCAATCACTACAGGAGGCACTAGGAACTCGGTTGGATATGAGTACCGCATATCATCCACAAACCGATGGACAGAGTGAAAGAACGATTCAGACTCTCGAAGACATGCTCAGGGCATGTGTGATCGATTTTGGAAACGGATGGGATAAATATCTACCGTTAGCAGAATTCTCGTATAATAATAGTTATCATGCGAGCATTGGAGCTGCGCCATTCGAAGCATTGTACGGAAGGAAGTGTAGATCTCCTATCTGTTGGAATGAAGTAGGAGATCGACATTTAACTGGTCCCGAGATCATACATGAAACGACTGAGAAGATAGTGCAAATCAAGGAGAGATTGAAAACAGCCCGTAGTCGCCAAAAGAGCTACGCCGATGTTCGAAGGAAACCATTAGAGTTTCAGGTCGGGGACATGGTTATGCTAAAGGTGTCACCTTGGAAAGGTGTAATACGTTTCGGCAAAAGGGGTAAACTGAACCCAAGGTACGTAGGCCCGTTCAAGATCATCGAACGCATTGGACCGGTAGCTTATCGACTCGAGTTACCGCAACAACTCGCTGGAGTACATAATACCTTTCACGTCTCAAACCTGAAGAAGTGTCTTGCAAAGGAAGACCTCACCATTCCTCTTGAAGAAATTCATGTCGACGAGAAACTACAATTCGTCGAAGAACCAATCGAAATCATGGACCGTGAAGTTAAACAGCTCAAACAGAGTAATATACCGATTGTTAAGGTTCGTTGGAATGCTAGAAGAGGTCCCGAGTTTACTTGGGAACGAGAGGATCAGATGAAACGAAAGTATCCACACTTGTTTCTCGATGACGCAAAATAGGTACAATTTTAAAATTTCGGGACGAAATTTATTTAACGGGGAGGTAATGTAACGACCCGCACTTTTTCGATCATACTATACTTATAAGATTAATATTTACATAAATTAAACCTTGCCAACATGATAAGCAATCCAAATTGTCGAGACTTATATTTCCGAAAAGAGTTTTACACAACGTTTGACCGTCTAGTTTGACCGATGATATCACGAACTATACAATATATGATAATTATACGTTTGTGTATATAAATGTATATATACATATTTAACATGATTAATAAATGTTTTAATATCTCATTTTGTATTAATAACAACAAGTTATATGTGTATTTTGAAACTACTAACTTAAGTTTTCAAAACAATAACTATACGTAACGTTATTTGACATAAATACTTAAGACTTATAATGTTATACATATATTGTATAAGTAATGTATTTAATTACTTTTAAAGAACTTAAATACATAAAACCATATAAGTGTATTCACAAAAGATAGCTATATTTGAATCCTCATTTCATTTTTCACAAAATTTCTATACGTATACCTAGAGTATTTGTACTCGTATCATACCTAGCTCCTATACGTATTTACTAATAGTAAATACACATCAAAATCACCACCTAACCAGCCATTATTCATGCCCTTAGAGCTAGGTAATTACTTTTGGATGATTACTTGACTAATTAACAAAATTACAAACTAAAAATCTTATCATGTATTACATGATACACATTTTTTTTAGGTTATAAGTATCACCATTTCTAGTTCATTTTCTAACCTCATTTTTAGTTAAACACACACTCTTTCACAACCCTTAAAACCCTTAATCAATTCAGCAAAGTTTCCAAGAAGATCTAGCTTCAAAAACCATACTAAAACACCATAAGAAAACCATACAAAAACACTTCAAGAAAACCCTCCAAGAACACCAACTTACTACCAATCTTTCATCCACTTCTATCACCCTTTTGATTCTAGCTTCTTACTTCTCTTTTACAGCAACTTCATCCAAGGAACTTGAGGTAGAATCTATGTTCATAACCTTATTCGATTCATATATATATATCTATCTTATTTTGTGATACAAAAGTTTAACAACAAGAACATAGTTTGAATGTTTTCAAACTTGTTTGCAAACTAAATAGATCCTTCTAACTTAACTTTTAAAATACTTCAAGACATGTAATATAACTTATTTATATGTTAATTTAACAAGGTAAAACTTGGTTTCTCAAAGTATAAGTATTTTTGGAAAAATGGTTATTAAATGATTTTGTTGTAACAAAATGTTTAACTTTATATGTTTCACTAAACTTTCACCTATGCCGTATGATTTTGAATACAAACCAAGGTATTTACAGTTCATAGTCTTAAAGAAGAACTCGATCCAAGAAGATGGCAATTTGAATCAACGAAAACGGACTTGTAACGAAGAAACTATGACCGAAACAAAATTGGCTATCCTAGACATTTTCAACTTCGGGATTCATTGGAAAAATTTACATAAAATCACATACTTCTAAGATAACATGATATTTTATATATATGTACTCATAATTCAATTTCATATGGTTCAGGATCACCCGCAAACAACACGAGAAGATTAATCATAAGATCCCATGATTGTACGCAACATGTCATTTGACAACACCGGTACTTTATGTACGCAACACGTCATTTGACAACACCGGTACCATGGGTCAAGATTAATCTCGACCAATGCATATACGTTGGGGTTTTATTTATTTCGTTGGGGGTTTTATTTATTGCGGGTATATTAAACATCTAAAAATGAACCATTAAAAATTGAATTGCTAACCTCGGACAGCTAACTTCGGACTAAGGAAATATTCAAAGTATTAAAAGTATAACAAGTATATATATATATGTAACGTTTGTTTAAAATGAAAACATATTGATATATTATATATGGATAGGTCCGTGATATCAACCGGAAGACCGAGTCAAAATATATATATCATCAAGACAAGAGTGAGTATATAGTCCCACTTTTAAACTCTAAATATTTCGGGATGAGAATACATGTATTTTATGTTTTACGTTATGGACACAAGTAACTGAAAAATATATTCTACGTTGAGTTGTACCACTGGCATACTTCCCTGTAGCTTGGTAACTGTTATTTACAGCGGTATTGTAAACGCGAATCCTGTTGATAGATCTATCGGGCCTGACAACCCCAACCGGACTGGACGACCAGTATTCAACGGTTGCACAGTACTTCGTTTTGTGACTACACTTGGTACGGTGTAGTAAGATTTCATATTAAAGGGAATATGCGACGTGATTAAATGTTAAGTATGGTTACCAAGTGCTCAACCACTTAGAATATTTTTATTGAAATGTTTATATACGAAATCTTGTGGTCTATATATATATATTGCTGCGCACTAAACCTATATCTCACCAACTTTATGTTGACGTTTTTAAACATGTTTATTCTCAGGTGATAATTAAAGCTTCCGCTGCATTATGTTGAATCTAAGCAGGATCATGCGTACTCATATTTGTGTCAAAAATAAAACTGCATATCCGAGGACGTGTGTTGTAAAATATGCTAGAAATCGTGTTGTTATTATCATTTGTAAAGTTTGTAAGTCGAAGATTATCGTTAAACGATAATCATCTTTTTATTGTCTAAAGCTTGTAACAAAAATAATGGTTTGGTTTGTAATGTATAATATATGCAGTTTTCCTTTTTAAAAATGTCGCATATAGAGGTCAATACCTCGCAATGAAATCATACGTTATCTAACACGTTCTTATGGTTAAGGACGGGTTATGACAATTCCCATGGGTTAATTGTTCTTTGTCCTGGATTATTTAATATGCCCGTCTGGTTTTTGTCCATAACAGTCCATCAGTCATAAATATAAAGTGCGAGTGTCCTCGTCAAATTATCCTTATATCCGAAGTCAAATATTCCAACTAATTGGGGACTTAAACTGTAACATGGTTTTAATACTTTGTTTAATAATTACACCAGGATATCGACTGCGTGTAATCCAAGGTTTAATACTTTGTTAACAATTACGCCAAGTGTCCTTGTACATAATTTCACCCCTGTTTTAATAATTCCATAGACTATTAATCCATTCCCGTGTCCGGTTATATGAACGTTTATTCGTACATATAAATATCCCGCCCATCGTGTCCGATCGAGTGTATATGGTTATTTATAGGGACGTCCAATTGTAAATCTTTATATTAAAATTAACAAACTATCATTTAGTTAAATAAATATAAAGCCCATTAATAGCCCATAGTCTAATTTCCACAAGTGTCGTTCTTTTGTCCAAACCCCAATTATGGTACAAAGCCCAATTACCCAATTTTAGATTTTTTTAGCCCAACATCATGATTACTTCGGTTCAAATAAGCATAATAACAACTTAGTTACGAGACATTAATTTAAAAAGGGAGAACATAACTTACATTGATTATTTAACGCGTAGTGTTACACGGACAGAGTTCCGGCTTAAAAACCCATAAATAACCGTTACATAACCCAAACTAACTAATATAAAACTACCCTATACTATATATATATATATATATATATATATATATATATATATATATATATATATATATTATATATATTTATTTATTATTTATTACAGAGTATTATTATTAATTTTTTATGTTATTTAAACTCGGCAGAATGCATGGCCTTTTATAGGCATTTCTGATTTTTGCAGCTCCGCGAGTTGCGGCATTTTAAGCCTGCAAACTCCGCGAGTCGTGGAGTTTGAAAATCCAGCTCACACAATTTTGGAACCTTGCTTGTCGACATAATTTATATATAAATATAAAATATAAATAATTAATATAATTATTTATATATTATATTATATTCTTGTGCATAGTAGACTTGTAATTTTTGGTCCATTGCGTCGGGCGTTGATAGTTGGCTCGGGTACCGGTTCCGGATTTTCGAACGTCTTTTCGTATAATTTAATATCTTGTACTTTGCGTTCTGCAACTTGTACTTTTGTCATTTTTAGACATTTCTTATCAATAAGTTGAACCACTTGGATTGTATCTTGTACATTTGAGTTTTTTGGACGTTTTTGTCTTCAAATCGTCGTTTTCGCCTTTTGTCTTCGCACTTATTTAATATAAACGATTGCAACTTAAAATAGAACAATTACAACTAAATAATTTACATATTGGGAGGATATTGCTACAAAATATATGTTCATTTGGAGCACTATCAAAGGGCATCATCTTGGATTAAAGATCCCGTCGTTGTTAGAGAACGCTTTTGAGATATTTAGCTTTTGGAGTTTGACCGAGACTTTGGGTAGTTTAATCCCAAACACCATGCTCGTAGTGTAGTTTGGTACTTAAACTTTTTGATGGTCGAAACTCATATTTTGTATTAAACTCGTAAAACGGCCGATGTGGGCCCCGCTTCATAAAACTCATTTTATTAATGGAATGTGTTAGTTTTACATATTTGAATATGTTGTTAAAAGCGTTTTGTCTAATTATGTCGGGAAGTGCCCAATCTTTTTCGCATTTCAAGACTTTTGGGACAGACCAGAATGGCGCGCCGCGCGGCCTTCTGGCGCGCCGCGCCATTTGCTGATCAAACAAAAAAAAATTTGTTATATTTCAAGCGGGTTCGATTGCGATTTGGTTTGGGTTGTTACAAGTGTTATCAGAGCCAGGTTTCGATCCTGGGACCTGTGGGTTATGGGCCCACGTGTTATAATTGTAATCAAAGAGGGCACATCGCCCGTGATTGTACCAAGGCGACGACCAAGCTTACTTGTTTTAATTGTGGTAAAGAGGGGCACAAAAGTCCCGAGTGTCCCGAGTTGCGCAATGATAATGTTAGGCGGTTAGAGAAGGCGGCGGGTATGGCTAGGGGTCGCAATTATTTGATGACCAACGATGAAGCCAAACAATCGAACGAAGTTGTCTCAGGTACTTTCATGGTTAATTCTAATCTGGCAAGGATACTTTTTGATAATGGTGCTAACTTGTCGTTCGTGTCACCAAAATTTGTGCCTAAACTTAACAAACCATTAGCTAAGTTAAGTCGTCCGGTAGAGGTCGAAATAGCGGACGGCAAGACGGTGCTTGTGGTTGACGTGTGTAAGAATTGTGATGTTGTATTTGGTGCCGAAAACTTTAAGATTGATCTTATCCCGATGACTTTGGGCGATTTCGATATCGTTGTTGGTATGGATTGGCTCGATCATAATAGAGCAGATATTGCATGCCATGAAAAATTTATTCGTGTAAAGGCCCCAAGTGGGGGAGAGGTAATTATTCACGGTGATAAGTGTAGAAAACTTGTGCCGATATTCACTTTTGCACGGGCACGTCGTTTTCTTGTTGGTGGTGGCATGGCTTTTCTTGCCCATGTTGTTGATACTCGTGACGAGCCACCACCCATTCGTGAAATTCCGGTGGTTAGTGAATTCGAAGACGTTTTTCCGGACGAGTTACCGGGTGTTCCGGCAGAAAGACAAGTTGAATTTCGCATTGAGTTGGTTTCGGGGGCTACCCCCATTGCTAAAACTCCTTATCGTTTAGCGCCGAAGGAAATGCAAGAGTTGTTAAATCAAACCCAAGAGTTACTCGAGAAGGGTTTTTGTAACGACCCTGGAATTTCCAACGTTTATTTATTAATAATTATTATTATTAATACGTGTGATAAAATGAATGTATGTTATTACATTTACATGTTGCCATGATTGCCCGAACTTGACTTTAATTGCCCGAAATGTCTTTGTGACACCCGAGACTTACACAAATAATATTTTCAAGTATTATTTACATTCATGATTAAGTTTTATTAATCATTTTAATTAACTAAGGTTGTTGGTTAATTACTTGGGCTTTAAATGGATTAATTTGTTAATTAAGTGAACTTGGGCTTTATTAGTGAAATGGACTTATGACTTTGGGCTTACAAGCCCACCCTACCCATTTTAATGGATTAACTAGCCCACTAAGACATGTAAGTAGTAATTAGATCTTGTAACTAGTTGGTTTGAGCATTTGGAATCTAGTTGGCTCTTAATCCCCATGTAACCCATTCTTTTAACCACCTTTTATGAACTTTGCATGCTAGTGACCACCAAACAACTCACCCCTCTTTCTCCTTGCAGCTGGCCGTTGGCCTTAGGCTAGTTAGAAGGGATTTTTGGTTCCATTTTTGATTACTTACTCACTTCATTCTTCATTCCAAAACACACACACAAAATCCTCTCAACTTTTCTCTCTTTTGCACTCTAATTTGTGAGTTCTTTCAAGCTTCTTTCTCTTTTCTTTCTCTTATCAAAACCGTGACCTAGCAACATTAAAACATCATCATCAATTGTTGTGTTGTTTACTTGTTCTTGCTTAATGTTTAAATACTTGTAATTACTAGTTGTTTTTGTTATTTACTTATGATCTTCTAAGAAGCAAACTTATTAGTTTGATTCTTCATCTATCTTGTTCTAACAAGAACACACAAGACGTTTATGATCTCCAATACTTGTTAAAGAAAGAAAGTTCTTGTGTTGTAACTCATACTTGTAGTTCTTGAAGTAAACTTAAAGTTTACTTTACTTAAAGATCAAACCTTGGTTGAATCTTTAAAAGTATGAACAAACCATGAACCTTTTACTTGTTTACTTAGTTTATCACTTCATTTAATGCACTTTAATTTCTTGTTTGTTGGTTGTGATTGGTCAAATGTTACTAGTTAACTTTGATCTCATTAATCTTGAACTAAAAGTAACTTTAAGAGTTCAAGAACATGTAAATGAAACTTTTTAATTATAACTTTGTACACTTATATTAGATCTAGACTTTTGAGTCTTGGATCTTCAAGATCTAACTAAGAACTATGTTCTACTACTTAAGATCTTGATTTCATAAGTTTACTTCAAGTTTGTAACTTGTTATTACTTTTACATTTCATGTATGTGCTAAATCTAAGACTTTGATGAAACATTGGTTCATCAAAACACTTGCAACACTTAAGTGAGTTGTGCTTCATGTCTTAGACTTACACTTGGGTTATGATGGTCAAACCATGGTAAAGATGATGTAAGCACATCAATGAGTTGTACACTTGAAGCTATAGGCATCAAGGATGAGAACCATGATGAACATCAGGCACCAAACCCACCGGAACCCATTTATCTTTCTGTTTCTGTTTACAGCCTACTGTTCTGCTGTTTCTGTAACAGACCAGTAAACCTGGGCTGCTATAACCTTGATTTTCAAATATATCTTTTCAACTAGATAACTTTTCATATAGGACTCGACTTAATCCGAGTTACGGTTTAGGATTTATGGCCCTCCGATCGTCACTATGTCCTTTAACGTTGTGCAGAAATTTCTGACCTACTCGTACTTAGACCGTCGCCACGGTCAAACAATGACGAGTTTGCTTCTGTAAATTTTACCACACTTAAAGGACTAATATACGGAGCCATAGCCACTGGTCTCACCTTATTTCAGTTAGAGTAGAGGCCGTGGTGACTGATCGAAGTCAGCTTTTGTTTTAAACTACTTTCATGAACGAAACCTACTTTACACCTTTTGTTAAATGATGAATGATGATGACCCTTAAGACCTTATTTACATACTTTTAAACCTATTAAGACGATTTACTAACTTAGTACTATTTGACTTAGGTTGAGGACCTTCGGATCGATTACTTGCACACCTTTTCCGAACCGACTTTACTACTACATTATCATTGTGAGTTATAGCATTCCCTTTTTACTTTAACTTATTTTGGGAACTGAGAATACATGCGGATTTTATGTTTTACATACTAGGCACGAGTACTTAAACTTATATATGCGTGGGTTATACAACGGCATAAACATTCCCTTTAGCTCGGTAACGTTTAATCATTGGTTTTTGAACCGGTGAAAGCGAATCTTAGATATGGATCTATAGGGTTTGACATCCCCACTCGGGCTAGTAGCGCTAGAATTTAAAGAGTGTTTAATATTTCGTAGACATACGCACTTGCCAAGTGTACTTTCAGGGGGTATAAACGTTAAGTTAGTTACCAAGTGCCCACGGTTAACATATACTTTATCATACTGTTTTGAAACGCTCTTTGTAGCGCTGAAATCTCGTGGCCTACCTTACTTACTGTTATACTTAAACTATAGCTCACCAACCTTTGTGTTGACATTTTTAAGCATGTTTTTCTCAGGTGCTTGAGGTTAGCTTCCGCTGTGTACTAGTCGTGCTGTAGACACCCGCTGCTTAGAGTTGTCATCGCATGAACTACTTTACCTTGCATTCAAACTTTAGTACTTTTGAACTATGACTTGTAACGACCATTGTGGTCACATACACTTAATATTTGCTTCTACTTAGTGAAGCATGCTTTTGGATTGTAAAACATTCGATGTTGGTTTAGACATCACTTTATTTATCAATGCAAACTCTTTTTGAAATCGCATATAGTACTTAACCTTGTAATGATCCTGTTGTTGATGATTCGTACACGATGGTTTTGTACGGGGCATCACAGTTTTATTCGACCGAGTGCTTCTCCATGGGGCGCTCCGGTTTTATTCGTAAAGAAGAAGGATGGTAGTATGCGGATGTGCATCGATTATCGGGAGTTAAATAAAGTGACGATCAGGAATCGTTATCCATTACCTCGGATTGACGATTTGTTTGACCAACTCCAAGGTGCAACGTATTTCTCTAAAATCGACCTACGATCTGGCTATCACCAAATGCGGGTCCGTGAGGAAGACATCGAGAAAACGACTTTTCGAACGCGTTATGGGCATTTTGAATTCATAGTTATGCCTTTTGGTCTTACGAATGCACCGGCGGCATTCATGGACCTTATGAACCGAGTGTGCCAACCTATGTTAGACAAGTCGGTAATTGTGTTCATCGACGATATACTTGTTTATTCGAAGAGTATGAACGAACATGAACGTCATTTGTGTGAAGTATTGAAGACGTTACCAAAGTAGAAGTTGTATGCTAAGTTCTCCAAATGTGAATTTTGGCTAAGGGAGGTTCAATTTCTTGGCCATATTGTGAACGAAGATGGTATTCAAGTAGATCCGGGGAAGATAGAGACGGTGAAGAGTTGGAGATAACCAACTACGCCTACGGAAGTCCGAAGTTTTCTCGGGTTGGCCGGTTATTATCGTCGATTTATCCAAGACTTTTCTAAGATCGTTTCTTCGTTAACGAAATTGACGAGGAAGAACGCGAGATTTACTTGGGAGAACGAGCAAGAAATTGCTTTTCAATTGCTGAAAGAGAAGTTGCGTCAAGCTCCGGTGTTAGTTTTGCCGGAAGGAGTGGAAGACATGACGGTTTATTATGATGCTTCGCTAAATGGGCTCGGGTGTGTTCTTATGCAAAGGGGTAAAGTCATCGCTTATGCCTCTCGACAATTAAAGCAACACGAGACGAGATATCTGACTCATGATCTTGAGTTGGCGGCGGTTGTGCATGCGTTGAAAATTTGGCGCCACTACTTGTATGGTGTCAAGAGTACGATTTATTCGGATCATAAGAGTTTGAAACACCTCTTCAATCAACGAGATTTGAATTATCGCCAACGTAGGTGAATGGATGTGGTGAAAGATTATGATTATGAAATACTGTATCATCCAGGCAAGGCGAATGTGGTCGCGGATGCGTTAAGTCGAAAGAGTCATCACCCGGCGTTACGATTGGGATTGTTACGTATGATTATTACTAATGATTTTCTTGAAAAACTTGGTGTGATTCAAATAGAGGCTTACGTTCACAACAAGCATGCGGAACGAATCATGGGGCAATAGGAGTTCATTACTATGGGCTCGCATGGTTTGTTGTTTTTTCAAGGAAGAGTGTGGGTGCCTAAGATGGGTGATTGTCGACAAGTGCTACTTAATGAAGCACATAAGTCGAAGTATTCCATTCATCCGGGCGCGACGAAAATGTATCTAGATTTAAGAAAAGATTATTGGTGGCTGGGCATGAAACGTGATGTTGTGAAGTATGTTGAACAATGCGTCACGTGTTTGCAAGTTAAGGCCGAGCACCAAAAGCCGTATGGTAAGTTACAACCGTTGGAAATCCCGAAATGGAAATGGGAGCACATTACTATGGATTTCATCACAAAGTTACCTAAAACGGCGAGAACCCAATTTGATTTGATTTGGGTTATAGTTGATCGATTGACGAAAAGTGCTTTGTTTCTTCCCATTCGGGAAGCGATATCGTCGGAGACCTTGGCTAAGTTGTTTATCAAGGAAGTCATCTCTCGACACGGAGTTCCTATATCGATTATTTCGGATCGAGATACTCGTTTTACATCTCAGTTTTGGGAAAAGTTTCATGAAGATATGGGTACACAATTGAAATTGAGCACGGCGTATCATCCTCAAACGGACGGTCAAACCGAACGTACGAATCAAACTTTGGAGGATATGTTACAGGCGTGTATTATTGATTTTGGTGGTAGTTGGGACGAGCACTTAACTTTGGTGGAATTCTCGTACAATAAGAGTTATCATACTAGTATCGGGATGTCACCTTACGAGATGCTTTATGGGCGGAGGTGTCGAACTCCGATTTGTTGGGGTGAAATTGGTCAAAGAGAGATCGGGAGTACCGATTTGGTTTTGGAGACGAATAACAAGATTGATATTATTCGGGATCACTTGAAGAAGGCTCAAGATAGACAAAAGTCGTATGCCGATAAACGTAGACGAACGATCCAATTTCAAGAAGGTGACATGGTGATGCTTAAGGTTTCGCCATGGAAAGGTATTATTCGATTTTGAAAACGGGGAAAGTTAGCTCCTCGGTTTATTGGGCCATTTAAGGTTTTAGCTCGTGTTGGTGAAGTCGCGTATCGTTTGGAATTACCTGAAGAACTTGCGGGGATTCATAATACATTTCATGTTTCCCATCTCCGTAAGTGTCTTGCGGATGATTCTTCATGGATGCCATTAGACGAAATTGAGCTAAACAATAAGTTAGAATATGTTGAAGAGCCGATTGCTATACTTGATGAGAAGGTGAAAATGTTGAGAAATACAGAGGTGAGAACTTTTAAAGTTCAATGGCGTCGTAGTAAAGGTTTCGAGTTTACTTGGGAGCCCGAAGAGTTTGTGTTGGTTTATCTTCCTTCTTGTCATGCTGCGTGGATCGCGAGGACGCGCTCCGATTCAAGTGGGGGAGAGTTGTAAGACCCTTTTATTTGTAGTGTACATAAGTGTAGTTAATGTACTTGAAGTGGGGTTTTGGTTGTACATATTAAAAGAATGCAGAAAACTGGTCTGGGCGTTTGGCGCGCCGCGCGGCCATTTGGAGCGCCGCGCCATTGTTCTGTGACAGATTCCTTTCTTTTTTATTAGATATTTTGAGGGCAAATTGATAAATTCACTAAAGGGCCGACTTTAAGGCTCTAGATTCAGTTTGGTGAGTCTCATAACACCATTTTCACCTACTTCACCTCTTCCAAATTAATTTAGTGACAGAAAGAGTTTTCTAGAGTGAGAGAACTCAAATCAAGGAAGAAGAAGCCGATTTCGGGTCTAAGTGCAAGCATTAAGTTGTTCATCTATCCTCTAGCTACGTTTTGATTGTAGTGGTATGCTCTAATCTTGATTTCCTAATTTAATTTTGTGAAAGGGTTAGTGTTAGGGTTAATGGTGAACTTAAAACCCACTTTGTTAGTAAATTGGGTGTTTTGGGTGAATTTGGGTCATGAAGACCTAAAGATGATTAACTAGGGTTTTTCGAAGTATTAATTGATGTTTATGAGCTTAAATTAGTTAGTTAATTACTAGCACACCTAGAGATAAGTAAATGGGCGTTGTGTGGTTTGGGGGATGACCCGAAATGGGTGTGTTGACCTTAATTTGGTCAAATGGGTCAAGATGGACCTAAGTTAGTTAATGTTGTTGTGTAATGCATAAACCTTGTGTTGAAAGGCGTTTTAAACCTAACTTGGCTAACGATTAGGGTTTTGGGGATGTTAACCCAAATATTAGGGTTAAGGGTGTAAATGGGTCAAAATTGCACCATGGGTCAAGATACACTAGAATGGAGTTTTAGTTGGTTGACCAACTTGAGTTTGTGATTGATATCTTTCACAAGAGATTTTGAGGTGAGTGGAGTAATTATACGTATGTGTATATGACGCGTTTATTTGTGGGTGTTATGGTATGAACCATCGAGCCGGTAGTGCCATAACATGTGTGCGATAAGATGTGAACCACGAGCCGGTAGTATCGAGTGTGAACCACGAGCCGGTAGCACTATAAACTAGATGTGAACCACGAGCCGATAGCATCGAGTGTGAACCACGAGCCGGTAGCACTATAAAATAAGATGTGAACCACGAGCCGGTAGCATCGAGTGTGAACCACGAGCCGGTAGCACCATAGCGTTTATGGTTAACCATATTGAGATTGTCGTTTATTTAGCATATTGTTTATATATATATATATATATATATATATATATATATATATATATATATATATATATATATATATATATATATATATATATATATATATATATATATTGTGTTGAGTATATGCTAATGCGGTTTTGTGTTAATGTACGACTTGTTAAGTGTTTTGGGTACGATGACATGCTAATTGAGTTACAAGTTCGTATGAGGTATTTGGTGAATGTGATTGCAAATAGATGAGTTATATATATGTATGTGTAATTATTGCATTCACTAAGCTTTGCTTACCCTCTAGTTGTTTACCTTTTTATAGGTTCGGTTGTGGACAAGGGTAAGGGCATCATCTTGGATTAAAGATCCCGTCGTTGTTAGAGAACGCTTTTGAGATATTTAGCTTTTGGAGTTTGACCGAGACTTGAGTAGTTTAATCCCAAACACCATGCTCGTAGTGTAGTTTGGTACTTAAACTTTTTGATGGTCGAAACTCATATTTTGTATTAAACTCGTAAAACGGCCGATGTGGGCCCCGCTTCGTAAAACTCATTTTATTAATGGAATGTGTTAGTTTTACATATTTGAATATGTTGTTAAAAGCGTTTTGTCTAATTATGTCGGGAAGTGCCCAATCTTTTTCGCATTTTAAGACTTTTGGGACAGACCAGAATGGCGCGCCGCGCCATTTGCTGATCAAACAAAATTTTTTTTGTTATATTTCAAGCGGGTTCGATTGCGATTTGGTTTGGGTTGTTACAAGGTACGTTGTAGCTTCCGGCCAGTGGCATCTCGCCGGTGGTTCGGTTTTTAAGCTTTTTCGTGTTAATAAGGTCGTCGTCGTCGTTCCTTCGATTCCGGCAACAGCGTTATCTTTTCGGTCTCTCTGGTACCTCATCTGTTCTCCAGGCGGCGATTCCGTTCTCGGGATCTAGGTTTTGATGGGTTCTAGGGTTTAGATCGACGGGTTAGGGTTTCGTTGCTCGTTTTGTGGGTCCGGATCTATGACCGCCGTCGGCCTTTCCTGTTCTCTGACGCCGTTCGTTTTTCGGTGGTGATGGCAGGCGACGAATTTCGGTGTCGAAATTCTGCTCTCACTTCAGGTATGTTCTGGCTCTGTTTTTGGGTTCTTTGGTCGATTGCGGTTGTTAGGGCATCGATTGGCGTATCTTTGTTGAAATCTGGTGGACCCCGGTGGATTCCGATGGTTTTCGAGGTGATTCTTTGCGGTTGCCGGTGGGAGCTGGTTTCTGGGGTCAACGGATTTGTAAATCCTTCGAAAAGTCGGTGAAGATGGCTTGGCTTCTATTGGTTTGACTACGAGATTGGTACTGTTTGGTTGTCGCTACATTGGTGTGTTCATACTTTTCCCGTAGCCGAGTCTGTTCGGGTGGACTCGGTGTTGTTGCCGACGTGTGTTGATCTAGTCGACCTCGGAAAATTGATGTTTATTGGAGTGGTTCTCTCGGGGTCCTTTCTTCTGCTCGAACATGGATTTGATCTTATTCGACCGGCCTATGGTTCTCTGGTTTCGGAGTTTATTAGAGGGTTTTCGGGTACGAGAGGTTGCTTTGATTTGCAGGCCTCGGGTTTGGTGCTGCTGGAGTGCCCGGCGTTCATATTAGTGTGCGGTTGTTGAGTAGTGGTGTTTGCGGGGTTGAATACGAGCTCGGTTTTATGTTGTATTTAGATTTAGGTTTGGTGGTTATACGTTGTGTATCAGTTTCAATGTGATCGCTCTCTTTCAATCATTGTACTCGTCCTGTGTGTAGGACGATAAGAGCGAGCCCTTTCAATTTCAATCATTGTCAGTTGTATGTTCCACCAGATCTTTACGATCTTTATATATATATTAATATTTTTGCCGGAAAAAAAAAAGAAGATTATAACTGTGGGCACATAAATAAATTAAAGAAAATAAAAGAATCCAATCAATCCTTTAACGCCTCATGGCCTGTCTCAGGGTCCATATAAAAGTGAAAATTCGGGTAACTTGGATCAGTATGAAGCTAGAATGAAGTATTATAAAAGAATAAATTAACTATTTATCAGGACTGCCTCAATAGTTTAAAGGTTCTAGACGAAAATAAAAATGAACTCACATATATGTAAAAAGTTTTACTACGCATAAAAAAATAATACTCAAATCTATCTATTTATTTACTTACATTGTATTTAGCTATTAAAAATAAGGTAATTTAACTTTAATTGACAAATTGTTATTTGATTTAATTAAATATATTGAAAAAAATATTACATATTCAAAATTTTGAGTCTTCTAAATTTTTGAACTCTAAACGGTTGTCTATCTTGCCTACTCTCGAAGACATCTCTAATATTTACATATGGTTTAATAATAAATTTCTACCTCTATTTCACAACCTACATATTATTATGATGGTTTCTTATTTAAATATTTTTTTGATATAAAACATGCTTCATATGCCTCATATTTCACAACGTAATATAAAAGACTAACGTAATATCAAAGACTAAGCTAGTAGTGCCAATTAGATCGTTTGTCATTTTCCTTTTACGACTTTCAATATAAATTTTCATGATCTTTTTTTCTTTTTTTTTTCTTTTTTTTTTAACTTTTTGAAAAAGTAGCTATATTAATAATCACTTCGACATTATTAGCCTATATACAAACCGTGTATATTGTTAGCTGTATCATTATCATTATCATCATATATTGTATTTAGGAATGTGTATAATAGTCAAAACATGTAATAGAAAGATTGTATCCTTTCCATATAGTTAGGATAGTTAGTTAAGATTTGATAAGATCGTATATGCATAAATACGTACATACTCAATTCATTCAATCAATAAAATTTACATGGTATCAGGCATTTTTTCTCAATGTTTCTCTAAACCTGCCAATCTTCTTCTTGCAAAACACCATAAATGGCCGAAAACATCAATTCCATCCTGCATTAACCATTTCCAACATTCAAAATCTCATTCCTATTACCTTAGAACTCGACAACAGTCAATATAACTCTTGGTCTCGCCTCTTCAAAATCCATTGCCAGGCATATGATGTGCTTGATCATATTATTCCACCAACACCATATGATTCTTCCACATCCGACACCACAACGAATACAACCGATCCCCTTTGGCCACGATTGGATGCGATTGTTATACAATGGATTTATGGCACCATCTCCAAAGAACTTCTAAACACCATTCTCGAAAAAAGACGAAACCAATGCTGCTGCTGCTTGGTCATGATTGCAATCCGTATTTCAAGATAATAAAAATTCAAGAGCTTTGTACCTTCACCGTCAATTCTCCACCATCAGACTTGATGATTTTGCCAACGTCTCTGCCTATTGCCAACAAATCAAATCTCTTGCTGATCAACTCATGAATGTTGGTGACAAAGTCACTGAATATCAAATGGTGCTTCAACTAATTGCTGGGTTAAGTGATACTTTTGATACAGTAGGGACGTATTTCACTCAATTAGACAAATTGGCCTCTTTCTATGAGGCACGCTCCAAATTAATTTTGGAGGAGACTCGTAAGCAGAAACAAGTGGAACATAATTCCACATCTTCTGACACCGCACTCTTCACCACCGCCCCTGCATCTCGATCAGAATCATTCGAATTGAATAGCACTGTTGATCGAAACCCTACAACTCATCGGAATAACACCATCAGAGGATAAGGTCGAGGAAATAATTCTCGTTGTCGAAACTCTAGAGGAAGAGGACGGAGCTACGCTCCATAGGGTTATCAACAATATTGGACTGGTTATGCCCCATGGAATAATCCACAAGCCTAGTAGGCTTAGCCTCCATGCCCATGTCCAACTGTTAATTGGACTCAGTTAATCCATCAGCATAAGCTGGTATCTAGGCCCAAGAGCACAAGCCTACGTTGCAAATTCATCTCCTACTCAGGATATTGTCCGACTGATCTAGCTAGTGCGATGCATACAATGACACTTAATCCACCCGAGGATACTTGGTACATAGACACAGGGGCTACATATCATATGGTGGAAAACTCAGGTAATCTCAAATATTATTATCCATTAAAGCAAGTTACAAATAGTTGTTGAAAATGGCCATGGCATTCTAATTAAGGGTTTCGGTTAATCCATCATACCCAATCCTTCTCGTCCTCTATACTTAGCATGCCTGTGACGACCCCGTCAAAACACTTAACGGATCCGTCAGTTGGTCCCACAGCTTGATCGGACTTAAATGAATTAAATAAACAAAGTTGCATTCTTTTATTTCAAAATGTTGCCCAAAAAGGAAACAAACCCAATTAAGTAGTTTAAATCAACCAACCATAGTAATGAACCAAAAGTTGACACAAAACATTGCCAACAAACCCACAATTTAAATTATTCAAAATAGAATGCAAACTTAAGTTTCATAAATAGTTTTATAAAATCTGCCCAAATGCATGCAGACTCTTCTAACGACAGCGGAAGCATCAAATAACTCAAGTACCTGTGAAAACATGCAAGTAAACTGTCAACACAAAGGTTGAGTGAATTATAGGTTTAAATAAATAAGTAAACTTTAGACCACAAGATTTTAAAAAATGTTAGAAAACATTAAACATTATTCCATTATCAATGAGCCACCTGGTAACCACTTAACCCTTTATTTACCCTTGTCAAACACAATAAAAATATACACTTGGACAGTGTATCTACAACAAATTACGAAGTACTAAACATTCCGATTATAAATTGCTAGCGCGACTAGCTCGAAATGGGGTTGTCGAACCCGATAGATCTATCCGTAGGATTCACGTTCACCGGTAGAAACCAATGATTACAGTTACCAGACTAGGGAATATTTTTGTCCAACTCACAATGAATAATTAAATTTAACTGTTACTTGTGTCTAAACGTAAATAAAAATCTGCATGTAATCACATCCCAAAAATATACTTTGAAAAGTATGTAAAAACGGGACTATAACTCACCTTAAATAGCAACTGAAGAAATCTCACAAACAAGCGAACAGCAAGTAAAGTAATGTGATCAAGAAAGATCACAACGCCGACCTATAAATAAAGCAGGTCGAAATAAATAACTAACTTAGGCCAAGACTTAGTATGATAGCTATTGTACATGTTGCAAGTAGGCATAGAACATTACTCAGCAAGCATCGGTTTGATTGGAACAGCATAAGGACACACACTTTCTATTTTTAGAAAGTTTCTATTTTTAGCAGGTTTCCATTTTTGGAAAGTTTTCTATTTTAGGAAAGTTTCTATTTTTGGAAAGTTTCTATATTTGGAAAGTTTCTATTTTTGGAAAGTTTCTATTTTTGGAAAGTTTCCAAATTTAGAAAGTTCTATTTTTAGAAAGTTTTGAAGTTAGGAAAGTTTCCTTATTTAGAAAGTCAACAGAAGTCAACTGAAAGTCAAAGTCAACCGAAAGTCAACTCAAAAGTCAACCTTGGTCAAACATAGTCAACACTAATTTTAAAAGTGTAAGTTATAATAATAACATAGGTTATAATGTTATTTAAAGTCATAAGTGTATAATAATGTCTTAACATAAGTTTAATTAAATAAAATGAATTATTAAAGTTAATATAAGCTGAAATGTTATAATTAGCATAACTTAAGTATTTAATTAATTAATTAAATATTAATCATAATATAAATATTATTAATTTATAATAAATTTTAAATTATATCATAAATATTATTAATTAATAATGAATTATTAATCATATCATAAGTTTCTAATTAAAATTATTAAATCATAAGTATTTAATAATTAAATCATAATTAAATAATAATTAAGTCTTATAATAATTAAATAATTATTTAATATTTATTATAAGTCTTTTAATAATTTCTCAAAAACAAATTTAATACTTATCATAAGTATTTTCCTTTAATAATAAAAGTATTACTAATCATAAGTTTAATTAAAATGTTAATTAAATTATAATTAATAATTAAATGATATAATAAATATTTATATCACAAGTTTTAAATAATAATAATTACTTCTTTTATCATAAGTAATTGATTAATAATGAAATCCATTAATTTTAACATAAGTTTAATCATGAACCATAAGTTTTAAGTTTAAAAGTTCGTCGGGTCGTATCTTGAGCCCCGGGTGTCGGTTTCGGGCAAGCCACATATGCAACTTCACCTTCTCAAACCACCCGACACAAATATGAACTCAAGAACACTCCAAGAACAGTCCCTAGGTCGTGGATATCAGCCATGACAACATTTGGGAAATCAATTTACTCAAAACAGTAATTCGGGCACAACGGGTGAACCGTGGCTCGGATTTAGGTGACCCGAACATAAAAATTCGTCCCACCATCAGTCCTAACCAAATAACACACCCTAAAGACACCAAGGATGGTCACAAAGTCGGACCCAACCTTGTTCATGCCAAGAACACCTTTCAATCTTTAACAAAAACCAAATTAAGCATATCTAGGGCTCCGGGAATCGAAACAACATGAATCCGGAGTCTAAAATTAATGTCTTGATGAGAGGAACTCATTTATGTACTTTATTTTAACATTCATATCAGTTACAAAGTCAGAATATACGAATCAAACTGCTGTCCAAAATTTACAAACCGAAAACATATGCAAACGAGTAATTCTACGCATCCAAACAACATTACAACAACTAATATACATCATACTAATAATATAAACTCAAAATACAGAAATATAAATAAATATGAAAAGTTCTAGGGTTAGGGTTTATACCCTAATCGAGAATCAAAGAATATGATCGCGTAGAGAACGAAGAGAGGAACACGTTTATGCTATTCAATCCTTGATCCAAGCTTGAAAAATGATGAAGATGATGATTATGGTGGTGGTTGCGACGGCCTAGAAAGGAGAAGGGAGGAGGAGAGAGCAAAAATAGATTTAGGTTTTGTGATTTTGTAAAATGAAGTGGAAAAAGAAAAATCAAGGGAGTATACTCCCTCCCTTGGTGGAATTCGGCCGAATGGGGGTCATGGGGGTGGGCCCCATGGCCCAATTTTGCTAAATGGTGAAATCCTTGTGGCCCGAAATCCCGAACGAAGCCCGAAACGCGAAAACACGCATACGCGATTAAAAATCCGGAAAGATAACGAACGCGCGACGAAAAATAAATATAAATACACCTACTAATAATATGATCATAAAATATCATATTTAAAATATTTAGGATTTAAAAATCCCGAAAGCTCGACCGTTGGTTTAAAAACCGAAAAGATTCGCCGGATGGAAATCCGCGGAACGTAGAAACGTATAAATTAAAATATGAATACATATATTCACATAACACATAATAATTATTATATATATATTATTACAAAAATAATAATATAGGTTATAGAAATGACGTGGCACACTAACAGTTAACGGTCGTTAAATAATTAACGGAAAAAGATAACGGAAAAAGTAGGGTCGTGACAGTACCTCCCCGTTACGGAAATTTCGTCCCGAAATTTAAGCAGGCGCAGGGGTTGACTCGGCATCTGAGAACAAATGCGGATACTTCTGCTTCATTTGGTCTTCACGCTCCCAAGTGAACTCGGGACCGCGTCTAGCGTTCCATCGAACCCGAACAATAGGAATTCTGCTCTGTTTAAGAGTCTTAACCTCTCGGTCCATGATCTCAACTGGCTCCTCAATAAAATGCAATTGCTTGTCAACTTGAAGTTCCTCCAAAGGAATAGTCTGATCAAATTCAGCCAAACACTTCTTTAAGTTCGAAATATGGAAAACATCGTGAACAGCACTGAGTTCTTGTGGCAACTTCAAACGATAAGCCACCGGTCCAACTCTTTCAATGATCTCAAACGGTCCCACGAAACGAGGACTTAACTTCCCTCTTTTACCAAAACGAATAACACCCTTCCAAGGCGAAACTTTTAACATAACACGATCACCAACTTGAAATTCAACATCTTTCCTTCCTTTGCCGGCATAACTCTTTTGCCGACTTCTAGCAGTTCTCAACCTTTCTTTAATTTAAACAATCTTCTCAGTAGTCTCGTGAATAATCTCTGGACCTGTAAGTTGAGCATCCCCAACCTCATTCCAACAAATAGGAGATCTACATTTCCTACCGTACAAAGCTTCAAACGGTGCGGCTTTAATACTTGCGTGGTAGCTGTTGTTATAAGAAAACTCAGCTAACGGCAAATACTTATCCCACCCATTTCCAAAATCAATCACACAAGCTCGCAACATATCTTCTAATGTCTGAATGGTCCTCTCACTTTGACCATCCGTTTGAGGATGATAAGCGGTGCTCATATCCAATCTAGTGCCCAAGGCTTCTTGCAACGATTGCCAAAATCTCGATACAAATCGACTATCTCTGTCGGAAATTATAGAAACGGGAACACCATGCCTCGAAACAATCTCTTTCAAATACAAACGGGTGAGTTTCTCCATGGAATCGGTTTCCCTAATCGGCAAAAAGTGAGCCGACTTAGTGAGTCGATCTACAATCACCCAAATCGCATCGTAGCCACCCGAAACTCTTGGTAACTTAGTGATAAAATCCATAGTGATACCTTCCCACTTCCACTCGGGAATTTCTGGTTGTACCAACAATCCGGACGGTTTTTGATGTTCAGCTTTGACCTTAGAACAGGTCAAACACTTAGCCACATACGTAGCCACATCACCTTTCAAATTTAGCCACCAATACCGCTCCTTAAGATCATGATACATCTTTCCTGAACCAGGATGAATAGAGTACCTAGACTTATGAGCCTCATCCAAAACAAGTTGTCGCAGTTCACCAAACTTCGGAACCCAAAGACGTCCTACAAAGTACCTAGTACCATCTGCTCGAATCTCAAATTTCTTAGCCATACCTCTTACGTTCTCTTTCACAAAATTCTCTTCCTTTAAGGCTTCTTGTTGTGTCTCAAGAATCTGCCTTGCGAGGTTTGATCTAACTGTCATATTCAAGGCCCTAACCCTGCGAGGTTCAGTCCTTTCTTTACGACTCAATGCATCAGCCACAACATTGGCCTTACCCGGGTGATACAAAAGGTCACAATCGTAATCATTCAACGTCTCAATCCATCTTCGTTGTCTCATGTTCAACTGTTTCTGATCGAGGATATGTTGAAGACTTTTGTGATCTGTGTACATAGTACTCTTGACCCCATACAAATAATGTCTCCAAATCTTAAGTGCAAAAACAACGGCCCCCAACTCTAAATCATGAGTTGTATAGTTCTGCTCGTGAATCTTCAACTGACGTGATGCGTACGCAATAACTTTCTTTCGTTGCATCAAAACACAACCAAAGCCTTGACGCGAAGCGTCACAATAAACAACAAAATCATCATTACCCTCCGGTAGAGACAATATCGGAGCGGTAGTCAGTTTCTTCTTCAAAATCTGAAAAGCATTCTCCTGTTCATCCTTCCACTCATACTTTTTCCCTTTATGCGTTAAAGCAGTCAGAGGTTTCGCTATACGAGAGAAATCCTGGATGAACCTTCGATAGTACCCTGCCAATCCTAAGAACTGACGAACTTGAGTAGGAGTTTTCGGGGTTTCCCACTTTTCAATCGCCTCAATTTTAGCAGGATCAACTTGTATTCCTTGTTTGCTAACAATGTGACCAAGGAACTGAACTTCTCTTAACCAAAAAGCACACTTAGAGAACTTAGCGTACAACTCTTCTTTCTTTAACAAATCAAGCACTAACCTCAAATGTTCTTCGTGCTCTTCATCACTCTTAGAATAGATAAGGATGTCGTCGATGAAAACAATAACGAACTTGTCCAGATAGGGTCTACACACACGGTTCATGAGGTCCATGAACACAGCAGGTGCATTTGTCAATCCGAACGGCATAACAAGAAATTCAAAGTGACCGTAACGGGTGCGAAAAGCAGTTTTTGAAACATCAGATTCTTTAACACGCAACTGATGATAGCCAGAACGAAGATCAATTTTTGAATAAACAGAAGAACCCTGAAGCTGATCGAACAGATCATCAATTCTCGGAAGAGGATAACGATTTTTAACAGTGAGCTTATTCAGTTCACGATAATCAATGCATAAACGAAAAGAACCATCCTTCTTCTTAACAAACAGAACAGGAGCTCCCCAAGGGGACGAACTAGGACGAATAAAACCCTTGTCTAACAACTCACGGAGTTGACTTGACAATTCTTGAAGTTCAGAAGGCGCAAGACGATAAGGAGCACGTGCTACAGGAGCAGCGCCGGGAACAAGATCAATTTGGAATTCTACCGCGCGTTGCGGCGGAAGGCCAGGTAAGTCATCGGGAAACACCTCGGGAAAATCCCTAACAATATGAACGTCATCAACGTTCTTTACTTCCTTACTAGGATCAACTACATGAGCAAGGATAGCATGACAGCCTTTGCGGAGATGTTTACGAACTTTCATACAGCTAATAAGGTTTAACTGTGTGCATTTCTTATCTCCAAAGACCATCAGTGGCTCTCCAATCACATCAGTAATACGAATATCCTTATCATAACAGACGATCTCGGCACGGTTCGCGGACAACCAATCCATACCAATAACAATATCAAAACTACCAAGTTCAATCGGTATCAAATCTATCTCGAAATCCCTACCACCCAGATTAATGTTACACTTACGATGTACAGTCTTAGCAGTAAGTTCCTTACCATTAGCTACTTCAACAACATAAGTATTGTCTAAGAGAGTTAACGGCGTTTTGATTCTCGGACTTAATTTACTCGACACGAAACTTAAATCAGCCCCTGAATCAAATAACACATAAACTGATAAATCGTTGACTGAGAACGTACCAGTAACAAGCTTAGGATCTTCCTCCGCATCCTTAGCATTAATGTTGAACGCTCGGCCGCGTGCAGTCTCGGCAGTCTTCTTGTTGGGACAAGCATCTCGGAAATGCCCCGGCTTCCCACACTCATAACAAACCCTTGGATTACCTCCATTATTCGATTTCCCATTACCGTTACCGTTACCACCTCTATTACCAACATTATTATTATTACCACCAGTCGCGGGAGTAGCAGACCCCGGCAAAAGCACTGTACAATCTTTAGCGATGTGCCCTTGCTTAGAGCACCTCTTACAAGTAACTGTGCAGTAACCATCATGAACTTTATAGCAACGAGGACACACACGCTGATTTCTGTTGTTAGCACCTGAGGTATCCTGTTTCTTCTGCTGATTTTGGTTTTGATTGCGGTTGTTATCCCACTTTCGTTTCCCATTATCAGCCTTCTTGACAACCTCCTCACTACTTTCAACAACTGTAGTCTTGCTTCTTCTCAACACCTTGTCATTAAGTTTGTGGGCCATAGACATAGCTGCCTCAATAGTCTGGGGTTCACTGGACTCAACCCCGTGTTCAATCTTCTCGGACAAACCATCAATGTAAGCCTCAATTTTGCGGTCCTCATCCGCATAAACCCTAGGACACAGCAAGGTTAACTCGAAAAACCTTCGTTCATAGGCATCTAACTCGGTGCCATGCATTTTCAAATTCTTGAGCTCAACCTCTAGCTTCTTGAGCTCACCCCGAGGTCTATAGCGGGTGATCAATCTTTTCTTAAAATCATTCCAGGCCAAACCATAAGCTACATCGCTTCCCAAACTACTAACCAGATTGTTCCACCATGTCAAGGCACTATCCTTGAGAGTGCAACTAGCGAAACTAACTTTGTCCTCTTCACGGACTCGACTGACCCTGAAAATAGATTCGATTTTCTCGAACCAACGAGTAAGCCCTATTGGTCCTTCTGTACCACTGAATTCTTGAGGTCGACCAGCCATAAAAGTTTTGTGGGAGCATCCCACGTTGTTGTTCACATTGGCGTTAACATTAGCATTTGCTGCCATAGCAGCAGCAATTCCTTCATTGATCAGGCGTTGCATACGCGCTTCAGTGGACTCTCTTGGAGGCATGATCTTCAAAATAGAATAACACATCCGTTAGTACCAAGAATAATACTAGTGTCATAAAGGAATAGATCAAAACACGAAAAGACTAACCATTAAGATATTAGTCAACTAACACTATGAGTAATAACATGACAGTTATGATTGTTATAGAAATAACCATCACATGCATACATATTTTATGATAACATCATACAACATACATAGCACCTAACATACATGAACATATATTACGCATAACATAACATGCCAAGAGCCACAACATCAGAAATAAAACATGATAATGATAATAGATGTCATAAAAATAACCATCCATACATAATGAAAAATATCCCATAAAAAAATCTTAATAAAATCCTCGGCAAAACGCCGTACATAACCCAAAATGTATGTATAAAAAGGACATTAAGTCTGATGAAATAGATAATCAATATGAATAATCACATCACATTCGCTTAGAGCGGGTGTGATAAGCTGGTCCAGCATGAGTCTCAGCAGGATCCTCATACTTACGCAACTTCCCTTTCACAACATCCAACTCTTCCTTCAACACACGAACAGTGCTCTCGAGAGCCTCGAACTTAGCATTAACTTCTCGATCACGCTTGCGGTTCGCATCCTCAACCCTATGCTTGAAAGTGATAAAGTTACCCATGTCAGCACGGATCTCGTCCATAACTTCATTATGTGGCAAGGTGCGCAAACAATCACTAAGGGCGTTAATACGTGTCACCTCATTATAAGCCCGGTTCATATGAGTAATGGTAGAAAAATAGTAATGAACAGGATCATCGATCTCTGGTTGATTAGCACGACGTCTAGCAGGAGACGGTGGAGCAGGAGCAGCAACAGAGTTATCGCTCGAAGTCGACATCTGCAAACAGCAAAACCGCAAACCACATACCAAAAAGATATAAAAGCTAATAATATAACTTATACGAAATGAAATGCATAATAATGCTATAGCAAAAAGGTCGGGCTGTAGACTAGACTCTAATGCACCCTAATAACCACGGGTTGACCATATTAAGACCGCCTAGTTCCCTACAACCTGGCTCTGATACCACATGTGACGACCCCGTCAAAACACTTAACGGATCCGTCAGTTGGTCCCACAGCTTGATCGGACTTAAATGAATTTGTAAGACCCAAATATTTATTGTACATAATGTATTTATGGTGCACGATGCGTGTGTGAAGTGTACGAAGCATGTACGTGTCGCTTGCTCGAACGTCGAAGGAAACGGGACGTGGTCTGAAGTACCAAGGTGTGTACGTATCTTTTCAACCCCAAATAAAGTTTGTGTTGATGTTTCAAAGCCTTACCATTGGAAAGAAAATCTTATTACGTTTCCAACGATATTTGATTCATCGAAAACGGAGCTACGGACAAAAAGTTATGGCCAAAACAAGTTTCTGAAATCTGACCTGCAGAGTGGAGCGGCGCTCCACATAGTGGCGCGGCGCGCCGAATGGGTCAGAAGCAATTTTCAGCCTTTTTAAAGGCTTTAAATGAAGGGTACTTTGGTCTTTTCACTTGGGGTCGGTTTAGGGTCATCAAAACTGATCCTTTGATCAGTTTGGATCAAATTCTCACCAACCAAAACACTCTCAACCATTTTTAGAGAGAGAGTAAGGGTTTAGAGAGAGAGGGCTTGATTTGGGGAAGAAGGAGTCGATTTCTCACCAAAGCTCGGGTCCTAAAGTTGTTCCTTTCGTTCTTGGCTACGCGGTGATAGTATTGGTAAGCTCAAACTCCGAGTTTCAATTATTTGATTTGATATTCAAGTTAGGGTTTGAGTAAATTTGTTGTGAAACCCTTTTAGGTGATGAAATGAGTTAGTGATGCTAGTAATCGGGTTTGTTGTTAATTGTTGGCGGATTTCGGGTTGGTGAACTATTTGGCCATGTTTAGAACTTGAAATTTAGTTAAATCACTTAAGTTAGTGATTATGGAAGTATTGGAACCCATTTAGGGTTATTTGGTTGACTAACTTTGACTTTGGGTCAAATTAGAGTTTCGTGGTGATTATGACCCAATTGGCGATTTAATGAAGTTTATAAACTTAAAATGGATTAAGTTGAAGTATAAAACCGAGTTAAATGTGTTTTGGTGTCAAAACTTGCAAAGAATGAGATTTTGACCTTTATGGGTCAAAATTAGGGTTTAAGGGTCAAAATGGGTATGACACGTGTTTAACACTTGAGTTCGGGTTTAATTGGCATATTAGGACCATTCTCACTTGTGTTAGTGACTATTGGTTAGTTTGGGCACGGTTTGTGCTTGGAAGTGCATTTGGTTCGAAATTGTACTTACGAATTGGGTTGATTTGTAAATCCACTCTAAGTGTATTATTGTAATTGTGGTAATGGAATAGGTACTTTCCATTGGCGAGTTGCGGATTACTTGGAAGCATTCTTCAAGACTTCAAGGTGAGTGGAATATCTATATATGTATGTATATGATTTATGTGCCCGTGGAAATGGTGTCACATAGCCGTTTGGTGACCATAGTTGTGGGATATAGCCGTTTGGTGACCATAGTTGTGAGATATAGACATTTTGTCCACATTGATAGTTGCCCGTAGTAATGATGTCACATAGCCGTTTTTGTGACCGTAGTGGTGGGACATAGCCGTTCTTGTCCATAATGATTATTGTGAGTGGAATATGTATATATGTATGTATATGATTTATGTACCGTGTTGATGGTGTCACATAGCCGTTTTGTGACCAAGGTTGTGGGACTTAGCCGTATTAGTCCATGTTTTGTACTAAGGCACATAGCCGTGTTTGTGCATTTAGTGGCAAGTAATAGCCGTGTTTGTGTATTTAGTGGCAAGTAATAGCCGTGTTTTACTCCCACGTTGTTATTTGAGTTACCCGTACACATAGCCGTGTTGGTGTACGAAAGCGTGAGTAATAGCCGTGTTCTACTCACATTGAGCAAGTGATGCCATAGCCGTTTTTGGAACACTTGAGGGGTGATGCCATAGCCGTTTTTGGAACACCTCGGGGGGTTAGCATGCCATAGCCGTTTTTGGAAGCTAACGAATGTTATGAACATCGATGACTTGATTCGCGAAGTCGTTCCCCTAGCGAAGAGATTGGTTAACCATGAATTGTAATTGTTGATGCTAGCATTTAATTTGATTTATTATATATATTTATTTATGCTAATGATGTTGTTAGTTGTACGGTTTGACGTTACTAGCTATTGATTGCTTATGAGGTTGCTAGTTATACGATTTGATGATACTAGCGTTTGGTACGATGAGGTAAGTGATTTATGTGTATTTATGTGACGTCGTGGATGCGAGTAGGTAAGTTGTATATGCATGTATATATTTATTCTACTCACTAAGCATTAGCTTACCCTCTCGTTGTTGACTCTTTTTATAGATTGCATGCGGATTGGTGGCTCGGGTAAGCGCGAGGACTAGAAGACTTGCATAGTTTGCTTTAGAGACTTGCTTTTGGATTGTTTAGGATTGGGTAGCGTATCCCCAATCGCCATGCTCGGCTTCGTTTTGTATTAAAAGTCTTATGGTCAAATATTGCATTTTGGTACTCAAGGGGCAATTTGGGTCGATGTGGGACCCGCTTCGTAAATTTGATTTTATTAATTAAACGTGCTAGTTTTTCATATATGAAGTCATGGTTAAAAGCGTTTTAGCTAAATGTGTCGGGAACTAGTCAAACATTTTCATTAAATTGACTTCCGGGGACAGCGGGCTGTCCAGGTGGTTTGGCGCGCCGCGCGGCCACCTGGCGCGCCGCGCAGATGGCCTGCACCAGAAAATTTTTTTTTTGTTTGAAATTTCGTCGTGTTTGGTCGGTTACGGTTTGGGTTGTTACAAGTGGTATCAGAGCATGGTCTAAGGGATTTAGGTGACTTGAGATAGGTGCCTAGACTTAGACTTTTGTGTGTGCTTAATTTGTTGCGGGACTTGTAGGATTACGGGTCGGAATGGGTTTAGTTAGTGCCTTGTTTATAGGTTGACTAACGTTTATATTAGTAATGCGGATATTATTAATATGCTCTTGTGTTGTGATAGTAATTCTCGCGTGTGTTTGTACCGCGTAGAATTTTGGTTGTGTTTGTTTATATCATCGAGCGAGGCGGTCGTTGTACTAACAAGTCGATGCGGCGTGTGTGCGTAATAAGAACTTGCAGACCTTATTACGGGTGCAAATCGTGTCTAACGAGTGATGTACGACGAGTGTTTAGCAAGATGGGAGGGTGTTGTGCGTGTCGTTTTATACGTGCGTGGACTAATCGTTTTGCATTCTTTAGAATGACGACGCGAAACGAGACCGAGACGAACGACACGGAATTTAACGCTAGAGTTACGGCCGCCGTTGCGGAGCAAATGAGGGCGTTTCGAGAAGAAATGGATGGGAAGTATTCCGAATTCCAAAATAGGGGTGAAATGGAGCGTTGTCTTAAGAGCTTCATGAGGACTAAACCCCCTATGTATGATGGGAAACCGGATCCTTTGGTGAGTACGACTTGGGTTTCGGATGTCGAAGGGTGTTTTCGTACTATGGAATGCCCACCCGAGAAAAAGACGAGACTCGCTACTAGTTTGTTGCGAGGTAGGGCGAAGGATTGGTTGGATGGCAAGATTGATCTTGTCGGTGGTGAGACGTTTATGGCATTATCATGGGACGAATTTAAGGAGGGATTCTTCGAGGAGTTCCGAACTTCAGCCGATTTATCGGAATTGCGTTGTGAGTTGCGAAATTTGCAACAGGGTTCTATGGACTTGAATACTTTAAAGACGACTTTTATGTCGAAGGCTCGTTTTTGCCCGGAATATTTGGGGAACGATCGTTTGTTGATGGAGGATTTCTATCGAACTTTGAGCGATGACTTGAAAAGCAAAATTAGCCGGGGTTACGCGAAGTCGTTTGCGGAGTTATTTGCGGTGGCTAGAGGTTTCGAGTCTTATACGCGATCGAAAAAGGCCGAACCTTCAAGTGAGAGAAGGGTTATTACTTATGGTGCTCCGAGTAAGAGGACTAAGGGTCCGAGTGCGAGTACGAGTAATGTGGTAAAGGGCGCGGTGGATTCTCGTGCGCCTAGGTGTTTAAATTGTGGCGTTAGGGGTCACAAGTTGTGGGAATGCACAATGCCGAGAAGTGATGACGGAATGTGCTACTATTGTCATAAAGAGGGACATCGCAAGCCGGATTGTCCCGAGTTGGCGGCGGCGAATGCCGCAAGGAGACGTTGAGGTACGTTTCGTTTTAATAAATATGTCTTTTGAATATTTATTTATGTGGCGTTTAGGTTCGGATTTGTTAGATGCATTGTGTTGTGCATGTTGTTGTTATGGGTGACGTTCCTAATGGAAGTACCCTATGGTGACGTTTTAATTGATTGGTGAAGGGCGTAAGACTTGGTGCAACCAAGCATTCCTTATTGTTTGGGAAATGTTTCTACCAAGCCACGGAAATGGTTTTGGTGTCCGATTGTTAAGCGCGTGTTCGCTTTTATGTTGAAGTGATGAACCATGAGGTTCGCCGGGTGATTGGAACCCTTGAGATCGAGTGTTTGAAATCTCGATGTATGTCGGTAATGGAGTCATTATGACGCGACATTAGGTGCCTCTTTTATACCTACTAGCGTGGTGTTCGACTCCGACTAGGTTATGGTTGTGGTTGCATTGTACTTAGGGTACCGGAGTAAAACCCTTAGATACATGAGTGACTAGGTGGAATGTGACAAACTAATGAAATTGGATGATTGCGAGGGTATAGTTTGGGTATTTGTGGTACACTTTTCGTTCAAAGTGTTTAAGGATTGGTCAAGTCCTTCGTGTGCTCAAGGTTTGGAGCAAGGTATGGTAACGGGTCGTGTGAACCCAATTGTTTGTAAAGTCTACCTTTGGTAGCATTGTACGGTTGTACGAGTTGTGGATATGGAACGTAGTTCCAAGTGAGGGAGTGGCACTCCCGCACGAGGAGGTTTTAGTGTGAGATTTCGGATGATGCTTTTGTTAGATCCGGAAATTTGGTCGAGACCTAGTTTTGGTCAATTGGTGGTAGAGTACAATTTTTGGCTCATTGGTACTTATGATATTGGATTTGTAAATTACCACCGAGGTGGTAAGTTTGGTGAATCTCGTCGAGAGATAATGGACGTGTTTTGGCGAGCAAGGTGAAATCCCTCGGTTAAGGGATGTGCGTATCGGATTCTCTTCTAGAGAAATATTGTTTTGTGCCTATGCTTGATATAGGTGGTTCTTGCTCGATAGTGTGGACGGTTAGCGGTATCCGTTAGGGTTCACTATAGTGTAGCGGAGCGCGATGTTGCACTACTCATAGTGCGAGGTATTGTTATAGTGGTGAAGCATGACTTTCGGGGTCCGCTGACTTCATCATGAGGTATTGTTATATCGGTGAAGCATGACTTTCGGGTCCGCTGACTTCATCCGGTGTTGAGTGATCTATCAGTTGTTTTATACTCCTATGGTGGGATCGTGAGGACCGTATTGTGTGATTACTGATGCGATAGCCGTATTTCGCTCACATGTCGTTACGGGCGTGACAATGGTCGATTTTGTACGCCTAGGGTTTTAAGTTGTTATAGTCGATTGGACGCTAGCAGTTCTAGTCGTTCGCGTATGATGTTACGGTAGTTGCGTATTGGTTGTATTATACGCTACAAGGGATGTTTAGTGATTGGTGTTATCCGTAAGGATTCGTTTGGTTCGGTCTTCATCGTTTCGGGTTGTTGACCTTAGGTTGAGACTTGGTTGCTTTAGCACGGTACTTGGTAATGGTACGCTAGAGGAGTGATATCTCGGTTAGAGATGGGATGAGTTTCCCGATGCGAGGGAATGAGTATGGTTTTAGTGCTCGGATTGTGGATTTGAGAAAAATCGTGGATGACGATTTAGTTGTGGAAGGCGATTCGTCGGGAAGAATTGCTTAGGAAAGTCGGATTGGGACTTATGTTGAGGACCGTGGAGTGTGGTCCGTTTGGTTAAGTGACGAGGATCACGAGGACGTGATCGATTCTAAGTGGGGGAGAGTTGTAAGACCCAAATATTTATTGTACATAATGTATTTATGGTGCACGATGCGTGTGTGAAGTGTACGAAGCATGTACGTGTCGCTTGCTCGAACGTCGAAGGAAACGGGACGTGGTCTGAAGTACCAAGGTGTGTACGTATCTTTTCAACCCCAAATAAAGTTTGTGTTGATGTTTCAAAGCCTTACCATTGGAAAGAAAATCTTATTACGTTTCCAACGATATTTGATTCATCGAAAACGGAGCTACGGACAAAAAGTTATGGCCAAAACAAGTTTCTGAAATCTGACCTGCAGAGTGGAGCGGCGCTCCACATAGTGGCGCGGCGCGCCGAATGGGTCAGAAGCAATTTTCAGCCTTTTTAAAGGCTTTAAATGAAGGGTACTTTGGTCTTTTCACTTGGGGTCGGTTTAGGGTCATCAAAACTGATCCTTTGATCAGTTTGGATCAAATTCTCACCAACCAAAACACTCTCAACCATTTTTAGAGAGAGAGTAAGGGTTTAGAGAGAGAGGGCTTGATTTGGGGAAGAAGGAGTCGATTTCTCACCAAAGCTCGGGTCCTAAAGTTGTTCCTTTCGTTCTTGGCTACGCGGTGATAGTATTGGTAAGCTCAAACTCCGAGTTTCAATTATTTGATTTGATATTCAAGTTAGGGTTTGAGTAAATTTGTTGTGAAACCCTTTTAGGTGATGAAATGAGTTAGTGATGCTAGTAATCGGGTTTGTTGTTAATTGTTGGCGGATTTCGGGTTGGTGAACTATTTGGCCATGTTTAGAACTTGAAATTTAGTTAAATCACTTAAGTTAGTGATTATGGAAGTATTGGAACCCATTTAGGGTTATTTGGTTGACTAACTTTGACTTTGGGTCAAATTAGAGTTTCGTGGTGATTATGACCCAATTGGCGATTTAATGAAGTTTATAAACTTAAAATGGATTAAGTTGAAGTATAAAACCGAGTTAAATGTGTTTTGGTGTCAAAACTTGCAAAGAATGAGATTTTGACCTTTATGGGTCAAAATTAGGGTTTAAGGGTCAAAATGGGTATGACACGTGTTTAACACTTGAGTTCGGGTTTAATTGGCATATTAGGACCATTCTCACTTGTGTTAGTGACTATTGGTTAGTTTGGGCACGGTTTGTGCTTGGAAGTGCATTTGGTTCGAAATTGCACTTACGAATTGGGTTGATTTGTAAATCCACTCTAAGTGTATTATTGTAATTGTGGTAATGGAATAGGTACTTTCCATTGGCGAGTTGCGGATTACTTGGAAGCATTCTTCAAGACTTCAAGGTGAGTGGAATATCTATATATGTATGTATATGATTTATGTGCCCGTGGAAATGGTGTCACATAGCCGTTTGGTGACCATAGTTGTGGGATATAGCCGTTTGGTGACCATAGTTGTGAGATATAGACATTTTGTCCACATTGATAGTTGCCCGTAGTAATGATGTCACATAGCCGTTTTTGTGACCGTAGTGGTGGGACATAGCCGTTCTTGTCCATAATGATTATTGTGAGTGGAATATGTATATATGTATGTATATGATTTATGTACCGTGTTGATGGTGTCACATAGCCGTTTTGTGACCAAGGTTGTGGGACTTAGCCGTATTAGTCCATGTTTTGTACTAAGGCACATAGCCGTGTTTGTGCATTTAGTGGCAAGTAATAGCCGTGTTTGTGTATTTAGTGGCAAGTAATAGCCGTGTTTTACTCCCACGTTGTTATTTGAGTTACCCGTACACATAGCCGTGTTGGTGTACGAAAGCGTGAGTAATAGCCGTGTTCTACTCACATTGAGCAAGTGATGCCATAGCCGTTTTTGGAACACTTGAGGGGTGATGCCATAGCCGTTTTTGGAACACCTCGGGGGGTTAGCATGCCATAGCCGTTTTTGGAAGCTAACGAATGTTATGAACATCGATGACTTGATTCGCGAAGTCGTTCCCCTAGCGAAGAGATTGGTTAACCATGAATTGTAATTGTTGATGCTAGCATTTAATTTGATTTATTATATATATTTATTTATGCTAATGATGTTGTTAGTTGTACGGTTTGACGTTACTAGCTATTGATTGCTTATGAGGTTGCTAGTTATACGATTTGATGATACTAGCGTTTGGTACGATGAGGTAAGTGATTTATGTGTATTTATGTGACGTCGTGGATGCGAGTAGGTAAGTTGTATATGCATGTATATATTTATTCTACTCACTAAGCATTAGCTTACCCTCTCGTTGTTGACTCTTTTTATAGATTGCATGCGGATTGGTGGCTCGGGTAAGCGCGAGGACTAGAAGACTTGCATAGTTTGCTTTAGAGACTTGCTTTTGGATTGTTTAGGATTGGGTAGCGTATCCCCAATCGCCATGCTCGGCTTCGTTTTGTATTAAAAGTCTTATGGTCAAATATTGCATTTTGGTACTCAAGGGGCAATTTGGGTCGATGTGGGACCCGCTTCGTAAATTTGATTTTATTAATTAAACGTGCTAGTTTTTCATATATGAAGTCATGGTTAAAAGCGTTTTAGCTAAATGTGTCGGGAACTAGTCAAACATTTTCATTAAATTGACTTCCGGGGACAGCGGGCTGTCCAGGTGGTTTGGCGCGCCGCGCGGCCACCTGGCGCGCCGCGCAGATGGCCTGCACCAGAAAATTTTTTTTTTGTTTGAAATTTCGTCGTGTTTGGTCGGTTACGGTTTGGGTTGTTACAGAATTAAATAAACAAAGTTGCATTCTTTTATTTCAAAATGTTGCCCAAAAAGGAAACAAACCCAATTAAGTAGTTTAAATCAACCAACCATAGTAATGAACCAAAAGTTGACACAAAACATTGCCAACAAACCCACAATTTAAATTATTCAAAATAGAATGCAAACTTAAGTTTCATAAATAGTTTCATAAAATCTGCCCAAATGCATGCAGACTCTTCTAACGACAGCGGAAGCATCAAATAACTCAAGTACATGTGAAAACATGCAAGTAAACTGTCAACACAAAGGTTGAGTGAATTATAGGTTTAAATAAATAAGTAAACTTTAGACCACAAGATTTTAAAAAATGTTAGAAAACATTAAACATTATTCCATTATCAATGAGCCACCTGGTAACCACTTAACCCTTTATTTACCCTTGCCAAACACAATAAAAATATACACTTGGACAGTGTATCTACAACAAATTACGAAGTACTAAACATTCCGATTATAAATTGCTAGCGCGACTAGCTCGAAATGGGGTTGTCAAACCCGATAGATCTATCCGTAGGATTCGCGTTCACCGGTAGAAACCAATGATTACAGTTACCAGACTAGGGAATATTTTTGTCCAACTCACAATGAATAATTAAATTTAACTGTTACTTGTGTCTAAACGTAAATAAAAATCTGCATGTAATCACATCCCAAAAATATACTTTGAAAAGTATGTAAAAACGGGACTATAACTCACCTTAAATAGCAACTGAAGAAATCTTACAAACAAGCGAACATCAAGTAAAGTAATGTGATCAAGAAAGAT
The DNA here is from genome assembly GCF_046630445.1 of Rutidosis leptorrhynchoides. Taxonomy (NCBI): domain Eukaryota; kingdom Viridiplantae; phylum Streptophyta; class Magnoliopsida; order Asterales; family Asteraceae; genus Rutidosis; species Rutidosis leptorrhynchoides. The sequence goes on from NC_092337.1 coordinate 150,128,752, forward strand.
CACAACGCCGACCTATAAATAAAGCAGGTCGAAATAAATAACTAACTTAGGCCAAGACTTAGTATGATAGCTATTGTACATGTTGCAAGTAGGCATAGAACATTACTCAGCAAGCATCGGTTTGATTGGAACAGCATAAGGACACACACTTTCTATTTTTAGAAAGTTTCTATTTTTAGCAGGTTTCCATTTTTGGAAAGTTTTCTATTTTAGGAAAGTTTCTATTTTTGGAAAGTTTCTATTTTTGGAAAGTTTCTATTTTTGGAAAGTTTCTATTTTTGGAAAGTTTCCAAATTTAGAAAGTTCTATTTTTAGAAAGTTTTGAAGTTAGGAAAGTTTCCTTATTTAGAAAGTCAACAGAAGTCAACTGAAAGTCAAAGTCAACCGAAAGTCAACTCAAAAGTCAACCTTGGTCAAACATAGTCAACACTAATTTTAAAAAATGTAAGTTATAATAATAACATAGGTTATAATGTTATTTAAAGTCATAAGTGTATAATAATGTCTTAACATAAGTTTAATTAAATAAAATGAATTATTAAAGTTAATATAAGTTGAAATGTTATAATTAGCATAACATAAGTATTTAATTAATTAATTAAATATTAATCATAATATAAATATTATTAATTTATAATAAATTTTAAATCATATCATAAGTATTATTAATTAATAATGAATTATTAATCATATCATAAGTTTCTAATTAAAATTATTAAATCATAAGTATTTAATAATTAAATCATAATTAAATAATAATTAAGTCTTATAATAATTAAATAATTATTTAATATTTATTATAAGTCTTTTAATAATTTCTCAAAAACAAATTTAATACTTATCATAAGTATTTTCCTTTAATAATAAAAGTATTACTAATCATAAGTTTAATTAAAATGTTAATTAAATTATAATTAATAATTAAATGATATAATAAATATTTATATCACAAGTTTTAAATAATAATAATTACTTCTTTTATCATAAGTAATTGATTAATAATGAAATCCATTAATTTTAACATAAGTTTAATCATGAACCATAAGTTTTAAGTTTAAAAGTTCGTCGGGTCGTATCTTTAGCCCCGGTGTCGGTTTCGGGCAAGCCACATATGCAACTTCACCTTCTCAAACCACCCGACACAAATATGAACTCAAGAACACTCCAAGAACAGTCCCTAGGTCGTGGATATCATCCATGACAACATTTGGGAAATCAATTTACTCAAAACAGTAATTCGGGCACAACGGGTGAACCGTGGCTCGGATTTAGGTGACCCGAACATAAAAATTCGTCCCACCATCAGTCCTAACCAAATAACACACCCTAAAGACACCAAGGATGGTCACAAAGTCGGACCCAACCTTGTTCATGCCAAGAACACCTTTCAATCTTTAACAAAAACCAAATTAAGCATATCTAGGGCTCCGGGAATCGAAACGACATGAATCCGGAGTCTAAAATTAATGTCTTGATGAGAGGAACTCATTTATGTACTTTATTTTAACATTCATATCAGTTACAAAGTCAGAATATACGAATCAAACTGCTGTCCAAAATTTACAAACCGAAAACATATGCAAACGAGTAATTCTACGCATCCAAACAACATTACAACAACTAATATACATCATACTAATAATATAAACTCAAAATACAGAAATATAAATAAATATGAAAAGTTCTAGGGTTAGGGTTTATACCCTAATCGAGAATCAAAGAATATGATCGCGTAGAGAACGAAGAGAGGAACACGTTTATGCTATTCAATCCTTGATCCAAGCTTGAAAAATGATGAAGATGATGATTATGGTGGTGGTTGCGACGGCCTAGAAAGGAGAAGGGAGGAGGAGAGAGCAAAAATAGATTTAGGTTTTGTGATTTTGTAAAATGAAGTGGAAAAAGAAAAATCAAGGGAGTATACTCCCTCCCTTGGTGGACTTCGGCCGAATGGGGGTCATGGGGGTGGGCCCCATGGCCCAATTTTGCTAAATGGTGAAATCCTTGTGGCCCGAAATCCCGAACGAAGCCCGAAACGCGAAAACACGCTTACGCGATTAAAAATCCGGAAAGATAACGAACGCGCGACGAAAAATAAATATAAATACACCTACTAATAATATGATCATAAAATATCATATTTAAAATATTTAGGATTTAAAAATCCCGAAAGCTCGACCGTTGGTTTAAAAACCGAAAAGATTCGCCGGATGGAAATCCGCGGAACGTAGAAACGTATAAATTAAAATATGAATACATATATTCACATAACACATAATAATTATTATATATATATTATTACAAAAATAATAATATAGGTTATAGAAATGACGTGGCACACTAACAGTTAACGGTCGTTAAATAATTAACGGAAAAAGATAACGGAAAAAGTAGGGTCGTGACAATGCCCCAAACCTAATTAAAAATCTTATCTCTGTCCTTTGCATTACAACTGATAATAATCTATCTTTAGAATTTGATCCTTTTGATTTTACTGTGAAGGACTTCTAGCAGGGCATACCAATTATGAGATGTAATTGCACTGGCAAGCTCTACCTTATCTCTACTTCCCTACTGCAACGCTTATCTCAACCATCTACGTTTGCTTTTGCTGCTTTATCTCCCAACATATGACATCACCGACTTGGACATCCAGGTGTTGATGTCTTACATTCTCTTAATAATAAAAAGTTTATTGATTGCAATAAAACTTCTTTATATTCTGTTTGTCAATCATGTTTGTTTGGAAAACAAATATAATTACCATTCCACTTGTCTAATTCTACTACTTTATTACCATTTGATATAATACATAGTGACTTATGGACCTCTCCTGTGCCTAGTACTCATGGACACCGTTACTATATTCTCTTTCTCGACAATTACTTTAACTTCTTATGAACTTACCCACTAAATAATAAATCCGATGTTTATTCTACTTTTCTCCGCTTCACTAAATATATCCAAACCCAATTTAATCGCTCCATCAAAACGTTCCAATGTGACAATGGAACCGAATACAATAACAAACAATTTCACCAAATCTGTCACAATAATGGAATGACCTTTCGCTTCTCTTGCCCTTACTCCTCGTCTCAAAATGGTAAATCTAAAAGAAAAATACGTGCCATAAATAACATATGTTGGTCCCTTGATTAACAACAGAAGTATTGTAGAGGGGGTGAATACAATTTTTTTTAATTAACTTAGTAATATAGCAGTTTAGTATTCAACCACACAATTCAAATAAGAGTCATGTGTAATTTTCAACGGTTGTTCTTTATTGATATAAATCACAAAGAATCACAACTGTTTAAAGGCGGAATAAACAGTTGGTTGATTACAGATTACACCTAAGTTATAGCTAGAGAGGATATCTTAAGCTATTACACGTTTGGATTCTATTTAAATAAACCCACACCACTAGTTATTACAATAATGAATACTTCTATTTATAGTAGTACTTTTATTCGTGTAATTGATCCATTGTCCATTGGTACATAAGATGTCTGTACTTGTGGGGACAAATGCATCAGAGAGTGTGCTCTCTTATTTCCTCTTTGGTAGCTATTTGTAGGAACACCCCAATTCGGTTTGGCACCACTATTTAAATAAACAAATAGAATGTTAGGTTCCCTAGGCATTGACAAAGTATTACAAATGTTTGCACATGCGTTAAACTTCTGCATTCCCACGTGGTCTTGTAAGGTCACATGTGTCATGACCCGGAAATTTCGGTCAAATTTAAACTCTGATAACTCCAACAAGATAAGCAAATTGATGTGTTGCATTAAATTTTTTTTCATACATTTAATTAACCATTGGACTTTACCTTACGATTCACGAACAACCTATAATTTAAAACTCGAACCCTTCATGATTTATATATGATTTTAATTTCTTAAACAAAGACGTTTTATGATATAATAATTTCTATTATTAGAACCTCTTAATGATCATGCATATATTTTCCATAGGGTCAATATGCCTGTTCAATACGTAAAAGGGGAGGTTTAAGGATCTTAGAACAAGGCACCCCGCTTCGGCTACCGTGAATAACCCTGGCCGACATGATGATGTCGGCGGGGTGGCCAAGTGATTAAGTCCACCTTCGATAACGGTCGTTGATCAGAAGGCCCCAAGCAAGGTTGTAGGTGCTAGCGAATAAAAGACTAACCTGTAAACCTTGGAAAGATGAATGATGGTAGCTTGCTACGTAGGATGTGTAGTAGGTGGTGGTTACATAATGTTCGTCTTTCCTAGAATGATAATTAGGGTTTATATATAGGCAAACCCTAATTCTAGAACCATCCAAGATAATGATAATCTCGTCCATAACTAACTCCCCCGAATCACGGATATAATTATGGAAAATATATTGACTTGATGACCAAGTAACTGCCGTACCGGGAACAAAGGCATTCGATACATAACCACATGCCGCATACTGCATACAAGGTACATGCATTCGCAGGCTATCGAGTGCCTGCATACGAATGGAATGCCCATGCGGGTTGCGGTATCATTATGTCCCCCTAATTCTAATGTAATCTAATTTAATCTAAGGTAGTCTAAAGTAATCTAAGGTAATTAACTAACTATCCTATGGTTGAATATATTTTTGGTTCTGGCTACTGATTCCCTGGTATTTCGGTAACAGAGCTCCGCACAAACTATTCAACAAACCAAGTGGCCAGGCCGACTACGGAGAGGCAGGATCCTTTTGGTCCCAATATAATTGACGACTGTTCAGAAAATACAACAACCAAGTCCGTGTATAATTGTCTTTCTTAGACACCACTAAATGCTTGTGAATAAGTTTGATAGAAAGCAGTATTGCGTGATACCAGTTCCACGGCAGCGGCGCCAAAAACTAGCTCCTCTCGTGATATGGCCGAAACTGACACTTTTTTATTCGCGCGGTGTCGTCGGGCCACGGCGCGCCAGGATCAGCCACTCGAGGGAGGGGTACTGTTTTAAATTTATATTTAGCGGGGCCTAAATCTTAATACTCCTTATAAGTAAGGGAAGTATGACTTAGAGTCGTATTTTTGAGATATCGGTAGAATCGAACCTATATTTAAGCCTAAGATAGTTACGACGGAGTAGTGATTACCTATATGGGATTTTCTAATTTATAAGACAGATAAAGTAAATGCGATAAAATTCGTAATTCAAATAAGGTTAAAGTGAGTGCATACTATGACTTCATCAGTTATTCTGCCGAGATTATGGAATGCTGGCTCATGAATAGGCAGAGGCCTGGTATTCATTAAACTGGTCCTAAATGCCCCTGTCATAAAACATGTCACTAGGTACTACGTTAGGCTTGAAGATTCTGAATAGACAGCAACATCCCTTACCCCTGATGCCCGTGCAGTCTGACTACAGGCATACACGTTCAGACGGCTCATTCAATTGAGTGACTCGGTTGAGTGATGTATTAACATTCCACAATGGTCTAAACTTTCTTAAGCATAATAGAATACATAGTTTACCATATTCGAGAGACGTGATGTGTTTCAATGCTTTCGTTAATGATTGGTTTTAAAAGATAGTTAGGCCCTTAAAAAGATTTCAACCATAAAGAACACCATGGCCAAGTCAAGCTGACTTCCATGAACACGTTCGGTTATCCTAACGGTCCAATCCTTTATGTGTCTAAACAAACAGTTCCTTAATTAACTAAGAATCCCTCAAGCAGGGTGCAATGCTTGAGACCGTGTTATGGTGCAGTGTAGTGGTCAACACTAACCGGGTTCCATGGCCTTACTTAGCAGAGGTACAGCTTACAACAACCGTTGTGCTTCAGCGTGCACGTACGAAGTTTATATGCTTGGTGACTACACTAGCATGGTCTGGGACCGTCAATGCACTAAGGATCTAGTCAGATGTTTCACTACGAAAGAGTCCTCAATCTGAATCCAAAGCTTGATAGACTTACTACAATCGGTGTGCCTCAGTCGATCTTACGTTGTATCTGATAGACTTCTTTTACCAAGGGGTGGCACAGATAGTGTACTCTGAATCGGGGTTCGCGACTTCCTAATAACAGAGCCTATAACTACATTCTATTAATTGGCAAAACGATTGAGTTTAAAGCATAATCGGAAAGCATTTCAATAGCATATACAAACCAAAATATTATTTCAGCATTATAACTGCTTACATCATAGCATACACTAAAGATAACTACTCGCTAATCATGGCAACAATATCACACAACAAAATGATAGAAGACATTATATAAATATAAGGGATAGAAGTACCAGTAGATTAAATGAGTTCTGAATACAAAAGTGACAACTTCAAGACTCCATACCGCTCCTAATACAATCTTCGGCGTTTTTCTCCGGGTACTAGGTTTCTCGCACGGAGTCGAAGGCCTTGAGAGTATGACTAATATTGTACAAGAGAGAGAAAGAAGTGAATTGAAGTGTGTGTTGGAATGAATGACAAAGACCCTTTAAATAAACAAGAATTTTGCCTGCAAACGGCTGGTAAGCCGTTTGGCAGGCCGTATTTGGCAGGCCGTTTGCTAGGCAAGCCGTTTATCGAGCCCGTTTGCCTGACCATTTGGCAGGCCGTTTACCATACTGGCAAGCCATTTGGCAAGCCGTATGGCAGGCCATTTTTGTGTCTGGTCAGCCTTGATTCACTGAATTGTAACTTGATTTCTTGTCTTTCACCGTTTTCGCTCTAGAATCTTCATTTTAGCTCCGATTCTCTTGATTCTTTTTGCACTGTCTTTGTAATTACTAGTTCTTCAATTCTAACTGACGAAGTGGGTATTTGCTAACAAAGTTTGAATCTTTCTTGTTTTTGGGCCTTAATAACGGAGTGAAAACGTGACTTTTTAGCCGATATCATCCAACATTCAATATAGAATATATTGAATATATAGAATATATAATATCACAATTCCATGCACATAAGGTTACGCTTAACTGATAGTACTAAGTGAATAAGAATAGTACTTTCTGAATTGTGATATATTCTTTTTTATGGTAAACTTTTATGTTAATTTATATAGATAACTTGCCCAACCAATGATTGTTTAAATTAATATAAAAGTTTAATTAATGCCATAATATACAATTGTTTAAGTTGTTACTCAATGAACCTAACGTCTATTTGTGTAACTACTTAAACAATGAAATATATAATAAGCATAATTCACATGTATGTTACGTTTCTGCCCAACGGTGATACGTGATATGCATAAATGCTAAGTCTTGTTAAAGATGTATAAGGATCAATTTTCAACTAAACCAACGTGAGGTTGATAAATTGAGCAAACATCTTATATGCCTATTATTTTGGTGTTCATGAAAGGCTTTATGTTTAGACTAATAAACTTGACTTTGCAAATATATCCCAATTAAGTTAATTTTAACTTTATTTGAGCATACATGTAATTTTGAACCTATGACAACATCTACCCTAACTACCAATACGGGTCACTTATCCGGAATTGAACCGTTAACTGGTACTAACTTTTCAACATGGAGATCAAGTGAAACTTACTCTCGGAGTTATGGACCTCAATCATGCACTTCGTACTGATCCTCCTACTTCACTTACCGGTGCTAGCAAGTATATCAGATCAGAAACATGCTTATGAACAGTGGGAGCGATCTAACTGTATGTATTTCATGATCATTATAAACTCCATATATGTTTCCATTCCTGACTCCAAGAATGCAAAGGATTACATAAGCTCTGTAGAGGAACAATTCAAGGGGACTTCAAAACCCCATGCAAGTACTTTGATCATCAAAATGTTGACTACCAAGTATGATCGGGTTATTGGTGTACGTGAGCACATTTTGATGATGAGCGATATGGAAAATAAATTGAAATGCACGGACATGGAAATCAACGAAAGTTTCTTAATTCATTTTCATTATGACATTTTCCCTATGCAATTTGGTCTTTTAAAGATCAATTATAATACGCAAAGGGTAGAGTGAAAAATGAAAGAACTGATTTCCATGTGTGTGCGAGGGGAAGAATGCCTCAAAGTTGAAATCACCCGATGTCGCTCATATTTCTTTCACAAACCCCGGGCTCATAAAAGAGAAAATGTTCAAGGGGAGATAATTATACTCTAAATAAAGTCCTGAAATTGGGTGCAAGTGCTAGATTATTCCAAGGCAGTCAAAAATATAAATTTTATCATAAGAAAACGTATTCAAAGGCATAAATTTGTCAATTCGTCAAGATTGAGCCAGTGGGATATTAGGATTATCCCAGAAGGCATAAATTGAACATGTACTTAGTAGGTTCAATGTGCAACATTACACCCTCATGATCACTCCTATGGTTAAGGGTTGATAATTTGAGTCTCATCAATGTCTGAAAACTGAGGTTGAAATTGAGGAAATGAAGCAAATTCCTTATGCTTCCGTAGTAGGAAGCATGACATATGCTCAAGTATGTACTCGACCAGATATCGCATATTTATGTGGCATGTTAGGAAGATTTCAATCTAATCCTCGCCTACATCATTGGAAAGCTGCTAAGAAAGTATTGTGATATCTTCAAGGAACGAAAGAGTACAAGTTAAACTACACTAGATCCGAAAACCTTGAAGTTATTGGATACTCAGATTCAGACTTTGCGAAATGCAAAGATACTAGTAGGTCTACTATGGGATATATTTTCATGCTGTGAAGTGGCCCTATTTAGTGGAGAGTCAAAAGCAAGTGCTAAGAATGATCTAAACAATGATGGTTAAGTAAATTTAGTTTATAAAGTGACATATCATTTAATGACATATCATTTAATGTTGTTGAGACACTTGATCATTGGACTCATAATTGCTAAATTCATATCAATGCCATTAAAGATTTACAGTGATAATAACGTAGTCATGAGCTTCTCTAATCGTACGTAATAGTTCAATTGAAGCTAATTTATATCTCGATACAATGTATTTATTTGTATGTGAACGAGTGAAGGAATAACATATATGTATCGAGCACATTAGTACTCATGAAATTCTTGCGGATCCGCTAACTAAAGGTCTACTACCTAAAGTATAAGTGACGTCGCTAAATTGGGTTTACGTGGAGACCTTACTGATGTTGTAGTTAGTGCACTATTTCATGGTAACGTTAAATTTTAAAACAAGCGCTTTAAGTCAATATCCTCACTATAATGTCTACTTTGTCTATTATTACTTCAATTGTGCACACTTATGTTTCATTATAGACAAACTTAATTATGTACCACATTATGCACTTGTCATTTTGGCTTAAAGAAATTATACATTTTATATTAGTACCATTAGTATAATTGATGGGGGTCTCGTGTCAAACGCGACACGTAAGGCTGTATCATTTTGCTTTGGTGCTATATGATATTATGATGATTAACATAAACTTGACCAACCTAACTTTTAGTTTATGTAAAAATGGTAATTCGGCCAAGTGGAAGAATGTTGGAATAATCCCTTTATGTTTGTGGCCTTTTACCATTTACACCCTTATGTTTGCCTTAATGACATAATTATCCCTAACTAACTCTTGGTGGTTATTTGATGGAAGTAACCACCATAACTACCATAACTATATAATGATGGGATGTGGTCATTTTCTCAATATGTTGTCCATTAAGTATTCTCTCAAGAACACCAAATTGCTTTGTGAGAAATCCCTCCATCGGATTAAGGACATCACTATTGGAATTGAAAATCCTAATGCTAAGTTACTTCATCATACAATCATAAGATTATTGGTTCTACAATCAAGTAGGTAATCTTTCTTATTCTTGTCATGATGTGATTATGATGCTGATCATGCATGTTATGATGTACTAATTCAACACTCATCATTTTCAATATAAGAAGCTAGATTTCCTTCAATATAGTTTTCTTCAGTGAGAACCGACTTATTCTCTCCAAAATCTTTGTAACTCATTGTTTCGCGGAGGGTGGGTTTTTAATGGGGAGGAATTTTACGACTTCGAAGAATAATGATGGTTGGTTTTTCGTATCACGGAAGAATAAGGCTGAATCTTTCTGAAAAATAGATAATCCTTATGTGAAATAGGTTGATAAATCAGTTGTGTCTTATTACATTTCTGATCAGCCAGATGAAACGAATTATAATTCGTTGTAGAAAACGTTTGATACATATGGCAGTCTTGTTGATGCTTTTGTTGCTATGAATAACGTTATATGGAGAAACTTTTGGATTTGTGAGATTTATGGGTGTTATGAACGAGGAGACGATGGAGAAGCGATTAGGCTATGACTCGTCGTCATTTAGTCGTTAAGTTGTCAAGGTTCTTTAAAGCTATTGCTAAGAAGGATGTTCAAAGGTCTAAAGAGATCGACCAAGAATCGATACATGTCGTTCATATGAATAAAGGTGTTATAGATTCAAAATCCGGATCTTATGTTGAATCACTAAAATAAGTGTCCATGGATTCTCCTAAGGCGGATAATAAGCCTTAACAAGAGTTGAATTCATTGATAAGTTGGATGATTTAGGTATCAATGACATGGGTGAAGGTAGTAATAATGACAAAACCTTAACAAGAGTTGAATACTAATGTGTTAACGTATTATTAGCGTATCATGGCTATGATGGTCGACTTCAGGAACAAGTCAAGTTATATTAGGAAGTAAATATTTATTAGTTGTCATTGTATTTATTCCTAATTTATGTTTCCTATAATTTTTGTAATTCTCCTATATATATTAATGAGAATATCAACACCCACAATTGTGTGGTGAGTTTTATCAAATTCTTACATGGTATCAGCCTAACTTTTTCTATCCGATCCTCACGATCATCTAAAATACGTCTCCTTCTCTCTATTCTTTCTTTTCTTTTTTCTGTCGTTGCTATAGCTTACAAGTTACATCTAGTAATTAATTCAATATATTGGTGTTTTATTGCACCGATTCAATATTGGTGTTTGATTATTTATTTAACGTCACCGACTCATAATTCAATATTGGTGTTTGTTAAAAGTCTTATTGCACCAATTAGTTACCACCCAATTTAAAGTTGAAGAATAATTTTATGCCACTAACATCAAAAAGACTTTTCTTTATTTTTTATTTGTATTCGATTGTTGTTGGCGAGGAATTAATCATCAATATCAATACTATATTATATAACGATCGTTCTTATCGTTCTTCTTATTCCTTGAATACCACCCATCTTAATTCAACCGTCTCATTCTGTCTTATCTTTTCTTCTTCTTATCTTTTATTTTCTGATTATTCTCATGGCTATTTTTATCGATCAATCGTCTGCATTTAGATCCAATAACGAATATAGAAGAGGCTATCATAATAATAATCACAATTCTTTCTCAATTGGTCGAGGTGGTGGTTTTCGTGCCCCTCGTTGTCAACTTTGCAAAACTATTGGACATTACGCTTCTGCTTGCTCCAAGTTGTCATCATATTCTCATCACGGTCATGATGTAAATCTGTCACAAGCTTTTCATTCAGGTTGCCATATTACAAGTAACACACCTGTTTGGTGTGTAGACTCTGGTGCTACAGCTCACATGACACCATCATCTTCTATCTTGGACTCTTATACTCCTTATATAGGTGATGATAAAGTAACCATCGGTGACGGTACTACTCTGTCTATTACTCATCAAGGTTTTTTAAATTTTTCTGAAGATATTAAATTACTTGATGTCCTTGTGGTGCCTTATATTACCAAGAACTTGCTCTCTGTTAGCAAGCTTACTAATGATAATCCTGTTGATATCTTATTTTCCAAGAACTCGTTTCTTATTCAAAACAGACACACAAAGGCCGTTTTAGCAACAGGTAGACGACATGGTGAGTTGTACGTCCTTGAGAGAGGACAAAAGGCGTTTCTCACACATTTACACACTCGTAATTTACGTGGGTCATATGAGCTTTGGCACAGTCGACTGGGACATGTCAATTTTCATGTAATCTCTTTATTAAATAAATCGAGATATTTGTCGGTTATTTCTCTGTTACCGACTTCCCGCTTATGTTCTTCATGCCAACTTTCTAAAGCTAAGCGTTTATCTTTTGATACTAATGAGAAAAGATCATCTCATGTTTTAGATTTAATTCATTGTGACTTATGGGGTCCAACACCTGTTACTGCCACTCATGGTTATCGATTTTATGTTATTTTTGTTGATGACTACTCACGATTCACTTGGTTTTATCCTCTTAAAACCAAGAGTGAATTTTAGGACACCTTTGTTGCTTTCTTAAAGCTTGTTCAAAATCAGTTTTCTTGCAAGGTGAAAACTTTTCAGAGTGATGGAGGTACTGAATTCTTAAATCATCGGGTTCGCAATCTTCTTATTGATAATGGCACTCATCACCAAACGTCTTGTCCATACACCCCTCAACAAAATGGACGTGTTGAACGAAAGCATAGACATATCACTGAGACCGGGCTTGCTATGCTATTTCATGCAAATGCTCCGGCTTCTTTGTGGACAGACGCTTTTGCTACAGCAACATATATTATTAATTTTTTAACATCTATTGGGTTGAAATCTAAGAGCCCATACGAGCTACTGTTTTCAAGTACCCCCGTTTACAACAATTTTTGAACCTTTGGGTGTAGAGTTTTCCCATATCTCCGCGGCTACTCCCCTCATAAATTAGCACCTCGCAGTATTGCATGCATTTTTTTGGGGTATAGTCCTCAATATAAAGGTTACCGCTGCCTTGACAATACCAGTGGTCGCACGTATATCACCCGACATGCTCAATTTGATGAGCAAGTTTTTCCTTACTCGGGTAATGTGCCAAATGCTAATCTTGCATCTTTGGTTTTCTCAACCTATGAAGACTTACCAGTGCCAGCACCTGCTTCATTTAAACCTGTTGCACCTGATAAAACTTTTACAACTGCATCAACATCAGATTCATTGTCACCTGCCTCTTCGTACACGTTATGTCATGATTCTGTTGGACTATCACAGCCTGATCATAGCCATGATGGTCAATCACAAACTGATCATACCTGTGATACTAATATGTCCTCATCTGCTACTTCTGGTCATCCACTACCACATCTTGATCTTGCTCGTGATGCTGATGTGACCAGGTCTGAATCATCCACTGTCACTACCGGTCATGCTATGGTTACACGTGCTAAAGCTGGAATTTTTAAACCAAAGCATATTGTTGATCTAGCTCAACTTGCTTCTTCTGGCCTTCATCGTGCCCTGCTCTCTCACACTGAACCACGAGGTTTTAAAACAGCTGCTAAAGATCCGGGTTGGTTTAAAGCTATGACAGATGAGATGCATACATTACACAAAAATCAAACTTGGGATCTTATACCTCGACCAAAACATGGTAACATTGTTGGGTCAAAATGGGTTATCCGTACTAAGTTCAAATCCGATGACTCGGTTGATCGTTTAAAGGCTCGTTTAGTTGCGCAAGGTTTCACCCAAGTTCCCCGGCCTTGATTATTCAGCTACTTTTAGCCCGGTTGTCAAAGCTTCAACTGTACGCATTGTGTTATCTCTTGCTACACTTAACAAGTGGCCTCTTCACCAACTCGATGTCAATAATGCATTCTTAAATGGTCACCTCACGGAGAAGGTTTTAATGGAACAACCTATGGGATTTATTGACCCAAAGTTCCCTTCACATGTTTGTCGTTTAAAGAAGGCGTTATATGGACTTAAACAGGCACCACGTGCATGGTTTCATAGATTAAGTGCATTTCTTATACAACTTGGCTTCTCTTGTAGTCGAGCATATCCTTCACTATTTGTTTTCAAAAAAGGCACTTATCTTCTTTACCTGCTTGTTTATGTGGATGATTTAATAATCACGGGAAATAATACTGGAACTATTCGAAAGTTCATTTCTCGTTTAAATGATGAATTTGCTATTAAGGATCTCGGTCGCCTTAGCTATTTTTTTGGGACTTGAAGTGGTTTACACAGATTCTGGTCTTTTCTTGAGCCAAGCAAAATATGCTCATGATATTTTAATTTGGGCCGGATTATTAGAATCAAAACCAGCAACCACACCATTAGCCACCGCTGAAAGCTTCACGTTCGAGGGTCCTCTTTTTGACGATCCTACTTTATATCGTTCATTGGTTGGTGCATTACAATATCTTATGATTACTCGTCCTGATATCTCTTATGCGGTTAATCAAGTTAGTCAATTTCTTCATGCACCTACTACTGATCACTTTCAAGCCGTGAAGAGAATTATACGTTATGTCAAAGGTACACTTGTTTATGGTTTATCTTTTCAGCATGCTTCACAACCATCATTACTTGGATATTCTGATGTTGATTGGGCTCGTTGTCTTGAGACACGTCGCTCTACTTATGGTTACTCTATCTTTCTTGGTGGTAACCTCGTCTCATGGAGTGCAAAGAAGCAGCCAACCGTGGCTAGGTCTAGTTGTGAATCGGAGTACCGTGCTTTAGCTAACGCTGCATCCGAAATCGTATGGATTACATATCTTCTTCGAGATCTTTATGTACTACCACCAGACAGACCAACCATTCTTTGTGACAATAAAAGTGCAATATTTTTAAGTCAAAATCCTGTCTCCAATAAACGGTCAAAACATATTGACATTGACTATCATTTTGTACGTGAGCTGATTTCTTCTGGAAAGTTGTATACCAAGTATGTCCCGACGACACTTCAACTGGCAGACATCTTTACCAAAAGTCTCCCTCGTCCACTGTTTGAATCATTTCGTACCAAGCTTCGTGTTGGTCCACCGCCAGTTCGCTTGAGGGGGGTGTTAACGTATCATTAGCGTATCATGGCTATGATGGTCGACTTCGGGAACAAGTCAAGTTATATTAGGAAGTAAATATTTATTAGTTGTCATTGTATTTATTCCTAATTTATGTTTCCTATAATTTTTGTAATTCTCCTATATATATTAATGAGAATATGAACATCCACAATTGTGTGGTGAGTTTTATCAAATTCTTACATAATGTTCCACTTTGTGATCAGAAGAATGTTTTTTCAAGGAATGGATATTGGTGGGTCTAAGTCATTACCAATTGATCCCAAATATCATATGGGCTTTGAAAGAGATTTGGATTGCAAGATGGGTGGTGTTTTCAGCTCTCTTCAAACCAATAGTTATCACGATATTGCGCCGGATGATAAGCTGGTGCACAAAGACATCGGAAGCGGATCCAATGAAGCTAAGATTGGGAAGTTAATTGCAATTGGAGCACAATTAGGGTACAACATTAAGGAGTGCCATTTACATTCTCTAATCGATGATGGAGGTACATCTGTTGTTTAATGAAGATTCTAATCATAAATTTTCAAGGCTCCAAGAATTGAAGAAAAAGGACTTGGTTGAAAAATATGTGTGTATTACAAAAAGTTGGTTTTCTTGTGACTCAGGAAACAATTAATAATGTGTAAGTTAGAGATGTTTCTGGTGAAATACATTTGCGGTAATTATCGTTTTGATTTCTTGATAAGTTTGTCGAGAGGCCAAACAGGGGTTTGTTATCCGTTTGGGACCCAATTGTTTTTGTTAAAATTAATACAATATGTGATGATTTCTTGATTTTCGGAGGGACTTGGATTCGAGAAGTTTAAAAGTTTTCATGATAGATATTTATGCTCGTCAATCTTTGATTGAGAAAGATGTTTTATTGACTAAGATAAGAGGTTTCAAGGCTGACCATTTGGGTAATTATATCATTTTTGTAGTTATGAATTCATTGAGGAATGCGCAAGAAAGACATGGTTTTCATCAATGATAAATGGGTTGATGGATTTCTCTTTTGGAGGACATCGTTTTACATGGCAGATCAAACCCGAATAAAAAATGAGTGAAGTTGATAATTTTATGTTTTCTCAACATGTTTCGCTAAAAGGCATTGTTTCGTCACGGGGTAAACCTGATCATGCTCCTATATTACTTCATAAAGAATGAGTGGATTTTGGTCCAATTCCTTTTAAGTTTTTTAACACTTGGTTGGATCGGGATGGTTTTGATGATTTGGTTAAAACAGTGGCATGTTGCGTCTAATTCTTCATTTATGGAGAAACTAAAGATTTTGATAAATGCCATCAAGGTGTAGGTTAGGGGCTCGAAGTCTCCTGATCAAATTCGTTCTTAGGAGATTGACACTCAATTGGGCATTCTTGATTCGAACGTTGATGAAGTTAATACCACATATGCGAAACTAAAGGAGAGTTCCGATCTTCTAAAAGAAAGTGAGTGCAAAAAGCTAAGATCAAAAAGAATATAAAGGGGATGAGAATTCAAATTTCTTCCATTATGTTCTAAAACAGAAACGTTCTCAAGAAGAGATCGACGAGTTATTGATTAATGGTAGGTGGTCGACGGATCCTACAGAGATTTAAATAGATTTTTATAAAAACAAATTTGACAACAAAACTCATGACACTATTTATGGAAACGTGCAACCTTTGGTAGTTTTGCCTGAAGATGATGTTAAAGCTTGAATGTGATGTTTCAGAGGAAGAGATTAAACAAGCTGTTTGGAATATGGTAGTTCAAAGCACCCGGACCGGATGGTTTCTCTTTTACGATTCTAAAATGTATTTCAATCATCCACGGATAGAGTTGATGTCGGCTATTCGTGATTGTTTCGTTATATCAAATATGCCTAACGGCTGTTCGGCTGTTCTAGTAGTGGATTTATTTCTTTAGTTGGGCTCTTGTACTAGATCATTACTAAATTTTAACTAATCGGTTGAGTATGATCATTGGCAAGATAATTAGCCTGAATAGTCTGCGTTTATATTTGGACGGCAAATTCTAAAAAGACCTCTAATCATTTGCGAGTTGATGTCTTGGTGAAGTGATCATGCATATTTTAACAATTTAGACTCAGAAGCTACTGCGTTTTTGCTTTGTCATGTACTAGAGGTGCACGGTAGCTGTATGGTAAGCAACGCAACTAAAAACAAGCCAATGTCTTTATGCTTAAGAGTTCCTCAAGCAAACCAATGCGAGAGTAATTACGCACAAGCAAACCAATGCTTGTAATTTTTTAAGTCGACTTTGCAGCCATCTAGTCTGCGTGGCGCTTGGCTAGGGGAAAACCAATTCCCTTTGCCTGCCGTTAGCGTCTAGCCTTGTAACCAAACAGGCTTCTGCCGCACGGGGGCTAGAGGACACCCCTTAAGTAGGCAGGAACCGCATACAAAAAAGATTTAAACAACAAAAGTATGCGAGAGTAAATATTTAATTGGCATTAATCACAATTACAACCGCGACACATCCAAACGGACGGAAATTACATAGAAAAAATAATGTGCTACAATAAACTAGAGTGATCAGATCCACCTAGCTACATATAATATTTTTTCAATAACGTCGCATGCCAAGTGCGTTTCACAGGTTTTTCATCTAATGTCTCGAGATGGTACACCCCGGTATTGTTTGCCTTTGCTACCCTGTATGGACCTTCCCAACGGGGGCCCAGTTTCCCTGTATCCTCTGCATGACTTGTGTCGTTCTGACGCCAAACCAAGTCACCGCACTTGTAAGAGCGCGAACGCACACGCTGATTATAGTACTTTGCAATTTTTTGCTTGTTATTTGCTTCGTTGACAGCCGCAGAGAGTCTGCGCTCTTCCAGCAAATTAAGATTTTCCTGCAAAGCTTCAGAGTTATTTTGCTCATCAAAATTTTGTATGCGGAACGTTGGTACCCCAATTTCTGCGGGTACAACAGCTTCTGATCCATAGACCAAACTGAACGGGGTCTCACCAGTGCTTGCTTTGGGTGTTGTTCTATGCGCCCATAAAACCTTCGGTAGTTCATCCACCCAACCAACGCGACCATGAACCAACCTAGCTTTGATTCCAGCTACTATATCCCGGTTGGTGACTTCGCACTAGCCATTCGCCTGTGGATGCGCAACAGATGTAAAAGTTTGCTTAATATTAAGCTCCGCTCACCAGCTGCGAAAAGGGTCACCCGCGAACTGCGTACCGTTATCACTAACAATTTCGTTTGGTATACCAAATCGACAGACGATGTCTTCCCATACAAAATTTCGCACCCTTTTTCTTGAGATTGCTGCCAGCGGTCTCGCTTCGACCCACTTTGTGAAATAGTCGATTGCAACAATCAAGAATTTGATGTTTCCTGCGTGTGCAGAATGTGCGTAAGATACTGATGTGAGTAACATGTTTAGAAAATAAATGATAAAATTACCTCGGCCTTTTGGGAATGGTCCGACTATGTCGATTGCCCATTTGCAGAATGGCCACGGTGAGGAGACTGGTATCATTGGATGCGCAGGTGCTCTGCTAATAGGTGCATGTATTTGGCATGATTCACATTGCTTAACTATGCGCGCAGTATCCGCGTACATGGTGGGCCAATAATATCCTAGCCGCATTATTTTTGACACAATGGACCTGTGCCCCGAATGGAGTGCGCATGCACCCTCATGCACCTCGCGTACAACTTCCTCTGCCTCTTTCGGGCCAATGCACCTTAAGTGCGGTCCCAAATAATTCTTTTGATATAGGACGTCACCCTCAAGGGCATACAACGGTGTAGTGACCCGAACTTTTCCATGTTTATATATATTAATTGAGATTGATATTTACATGATTAAATGTTTCCAACATGTTAAGCAATCAAACTTGTTAAGACTTGATTAATTGAAATATGTTTCATATAGACAATTGACCACCCAAGTTGACCGGTGATTCACGAACGTTAAAACTTGTAAAAACTATACGATGACATATATATGGTTATATATATAGTTAACATGTTTTTATTATAAGTATGTATCTCATTAGGTATTTTAACAATGAGTTATATACATAAAAATGAGACTATTAATTTAAGAAACTCGAAAACGATATATATAACGATTATCGTTATAACAACGTCTTACTAGGTACATATGAATCATATTAAGATATTGATACACTTGGTTAATTATGTTAAATGATAAGTAAATATATTATTAAGTGTATTAACAATGAAATACATATGTAAAAATAAGACTACTAACTTAATGATTTCGAAACGAGACATATATGTAACGATTATCGTTGTAACGACATTTAACTGTATATACATCATACTAAGATATATTATATATCATAATATCATGATAATATAACAATTTAACATCTCATTTGTTATAATAAACAATGGGTTAACAACATTCAACAAGATCGTTAACCTAAAGGTTTCAAAACAACATTTACATGTAACGACTAACGATGACTTAACGACTCAGTTAAAATGTATATACATGTAGTGTTTTAATATGTATTCATACACTTTTGAAAGACTTCAAGACACTTATCAAAATACTTCTACTTAACAAAAATGCTTACAATTACATCCTCGTTCAGTTTCATCAACAATTCTACTCGTATGCACCCGTATTCGTACTCGTACAATACACAGCTTTTAGATGTATGTACTATTGGTATATACACTCCAATGATCAGCTCTTAGCAGCCCATGTGAGTCACCTAACACATGTGGGAACCATCATTTGGCAACTAGCATGAAATATCTCATAAAATTACAAAAGTATGAGTAATCATTCATGACTTATTTACATGAAAACAAAATAACATATCCTTTATATCTAATCCATACACCAACGACCAAAAACACCTACAAACACTTTCATTCTTCAATTTTCTTCATCTAATTGATCTCTCTCAAGTTCTATCTTCAAGTTCTAAGTGTTCTTCATATATTTTACAAGTTCTAGTTACATAAAATCAAGAATACTTTCAAGTTTGCTAGCTCACTTCCAATCTTGTAAGGTGATCATCCAACCTCAAGAAATCTTTGTTTCTTACAGTAGGTTATCATTCTAATACAAGGTAATAATCATATTCAAACTTTGATTCAATTTCTATAACTATAACAATCTTATTTTAAGTGATGATCTTACTTGAACTTGTTTTCGTGTCATGATTCTGCTTCAAGAACTTCGAGCCATCCAAGGATCCGTTGAAGCTAGATCCATTTTTCTCTTTTCCAGTAGGTTTATCCAAGAAACTTAAGGTAGTAATGATGTTCATAACATCATTCGATTCAAACATATAAAGCTATCTTATTCGAAGGTTTAAACTTGTAATCACTAGAACATAGTTTAGTTAATTCTAAACTTGTTCGCAAACAAAAGTTAATCCTTCTAACTTGACTTTTAAAATCAACTAAACACATGTTCTATATCTATATGATATGCTAACTTAATGATTTAAAACCTGGAAACACGAAAAACACCGTAAAACCGGATTTACGCCGTCGTAGTAACACCGCGGGCTGTTTTGGGTTAGTTAATTAAAAACTATGATAAACTTTGATTTAAAAGTTGTTATTCTGAGAAAATGATTTTTATTATGAACATGAAACTATATCCAAAAATTATGGTTAAACTCAAAGTGGAAGTATGTTTTCTAAAATGCTCATCTAGACGTCGTTCTTTCGACTGAAATGACTACCTTTACAAAAACGACTTGTAACTTATTTTTCCGACTATAAACCTATACTTTTTCTGTTTAGATTCATAAAATAGGGTTCAATATGAAACCATAGCAATTTGATTCACTCAAAATGGATTTAAAATGAAGAAGTTATGGGTAAAACAAGATTGGATAATTTTTCTCATTTTAGCTACGTGAAAATTGGTAACAAATCTATTCCAACCATAACTTAATCAACTTGTATTGTATATTATGTAATCTTGAGATACCATAGACACGTATACAATGTTTCGACCTATCATGTCGACACATCTATATATATTTCGGAACAACCATAGACACTCTATATGTGAATGTTGGAGTTAGCTATACAGGGTTGAGGTTGATTCCAAAATATATATAGTTTGAGTTGTGATCAATACTGAGATACGTATACACTGGGTCGTGGATTGATTCAAGATAATATTTATCGATTTATTTCTGTACATCTAACTGTGGACAACTAGTTGTAGGTTACTAACGAGGACAGCTGACTTAATAAACTTAAAACATCAAAATATATTAAAAGTGTTGTAAATATATTTTGAATATACTTTGATATATATGTATATATTGTTATAGGTTCGTGAATCAACCAGTGGCCAAGTCTTACTTCCCGACGAAGTAAAAATCTGTGAAAGTGAGTTATAGTCCCACTTTTAAAATCTAATATTTTTGGGATGAGAATACATGCAGGTTTTATAAATGATTTACAAAATAGACACAAGTACGTGAAACTACATTCTATGGTTGAATTATCGAAATCGAATATGCCCCTTTTTATTAAGTCTGGTAATCTAAGAATTAGGGAACAGACACCCTAATTGACGCGAATCCTAAAGATAGATCTATTGGGCCTAACAAACCCCATCCAAAGTACCGGATGCTTTAGTACTTCGAAATTTATATCATATCCGAAGGGTGTCCCGGAATGATGGGGATATTATTATATATGCATCTTGTTAATGTCGGTTACCAGGTGTTCACTATATGAATGATTTTTATCTCTATGTTTGGGATGTGTATTGAAATATGAAATCTTGTGGTCTATTATTATGATTTGATATATATAGGTTAAACCTATAACTCACCAACATTTTTGTTGACGTTTTAAGCATGTTTATTCTCAGGTGATTATTAAGAGCTTCCGCTGTCGCATACTTAAATAAGGACGAGATTTGGAGTCCATGCTTGTATGATATTGTGTAAAAACTGCATTCAAGAAACTTATTTTGTTGTAACATATTTGTATTGTAAACCATTATGTAATGGTCGTGTGTAAACAGGATATTTTAGATTATCATTATTTGATAATCTACGTAAAGCTTTTTAAACCTTTATTGATGAAATAAAGGTTATGGTTTGTTTTAAAATGAATGCAGTCTTTGAAAAACGTCTCATATAGAGGTCAAAACCTCGCAACGAAATCAATTAATATGGAACGTTTTTAATCAATAAGAACGGGACATTTCAGTTGGTATCCGAGCGTTGGTCTTAGAGAACCAGAATTTTGCATTAGTGTGTCTTATCGAGTTTGTTAGGATACATTAGTGAGTCTGAACTTCGACCGTGTTTACTTGAAAAATGATTGCTTAACAAATTTTGTTGGAAACTATATATTTTTAACATGTGAATATTATGTGATATATTAATCTCTTAACGCGTTTGATATTATGTGATAGATGTCTACCTCTAGAACAAGTCCCATTGACTCACCTAATAATAATGAAGAGTCAAATGTAAATTGGAATGATTCGTGGACTGATTCACAAGTTCCCGAAGAGGAACCGGAAGAAGAGTCGGAACCGGAAGAAGAATCGGAACCGGAAGAAGAATCGGAACCGGATGAAGAAATAGAACCGGTGGGGGAAATAATAAAACGGTTAAGTAAAAGAAAATCCTCAACCAACCGACCAAGGTTAATTATGGTCAATGGTGTTTCCGCCAAGGAAGCAAAATATTGGGAGGATTACCAATTCTCCGATGAATCGGATTCCGACGAGAATTCCGATGATGTTATAGAAATTACCCCAACTGAATTTAAAAAGGCAAAAGAAAATAATAAGGGAAAGGGCATAAAAATAGAGAAATCTAATTCCAACCCCGATGAACTTTATATGTATCGTCAACCCCCGAAGTCCTTAAGTTGTAACAATGACCCGGGAACCTCTAAACCACCAGGTTTTTCTAAACCAATGTGGAAAATTACGGCTCGTATTAGGGGAACATCATATATCCCTAGAAACTTGGTAAAACGAACCAAAACCGAAGAAGAAGAAACAAGCGAGTCGGAATAAGATAGTTGTATTCGTGTGGTGTAATATATGTAATATAGTGTGCTTATGCTTTATGATATATGTAAAAATTGCTTGTATTAATAAGTATTTTTTTTATGAATCTAACTCTTGTCTATTTTACAGTATAAAAACACAAAATGGATAGACAACCCAATATTTTAAGAGACCTACCCGGAGACATGATTGATGAAATCTTGTCTAGAGTCGGTCAGAATTCTTCGGCACAACTATTTAAGGCGAGATCAGTTTGTAAGACATTCGAAGAACGTTCCAAGAATGCCTTGGTTTATAAAAGGCTTTCGTTCGGAAGATGGGGGATATCACATTGGGAAACCCATAAGTTACGATGTGTTTACTTTGACGCATATATTGCGGGGAACCCAAATGCTATTTTACGCAACGGGTTAAGAAATTATTTTGACTCAATATATCCGAATATTGGACTTCGTGATTTAGAAAAAGCGGCTAACATGCAACATAAAGAAGCATGTTATGCTTACGGATTAGTAATGTTCGCTTCTCACCAAAGTGAGAACAAGAACATCGGGCTACAACTATTAAACAAAACGTTCCCACAAGTGACGGAGTCGGTAATTGGGGTAAGAAATGAGGTTTTTAGATTGTTACGGGACTGTTGGACATTACGTAACCCTCGTCCCTTTGACGACGTTACAACACGCTGTCTTATCAACGGCCATAACGGTTATGTTCCACAAGACCAAGGATGGGAAGTAATCCTAGTAAAACCAGAATGCATGACTTGTTTCTGGACGTATGAATTACGTGTCTTTATTGCCTTTGCTGAACGACTTGTGTACTAGCTAGAATTATCTTCACAACTATCTTGTATCAAAGTTATTGTGTGCTATATTTCATGCTTTATGTAAAATAAGCGGTATTGTAAGTTTGTAAAATATTGTATAAAAGTTTGAACGCGAAATATTATTATAATCAGTTTTTCATATAGAATTGTAGTAGTTGAATTGTATATTAGCTACTAAGTATGAACTTAACGGGCAGGTACTACCCGAATTTAAACTTATAAAACGCTAATATGAAGAAAAAGCTTTTATAAATGAGTTCATATTATGCTACGAAATACTATTAACTACTCTTAATATTCTGTATGATTAACTTGTTCCATTTGACTATTTTGAAGGAAATGGCACCGACTACTCGACACACCGTGAATATGAATGACGAGGAATTCCGTACTTTTCTAGCTTCAAACATAGCCGCAGTACAGGCTGCGCTACATACCAACAATAACCTTGGATCTAGCAGTACAGGAAATCGTGTAGGATGCACCTACAAAGAATTCACTGCCTGCAAACCTTTGGAATTTGATGGAACCGAAGGACCGATCGGATTGAAACGGTGGACCGAGAAGGTCGAATTGGTGTTTGCCATAAGTAAGTGTACTGAAGAGGACAAAGTAAAGTACGCTACGCATACCTTCTTAGGTTCTGCGTTAACATGGTGGAATACCTATCTAGAGCAAGTGGGACAAGACGATGCGTACGCACTACCGTGGTCAGCATTCAAGGACTTGATGAACGAGAAGTACCGTCCCAGAACCGAGGTCAATAAGCTCAAGACAGAACTTAGAGGGTTACGAACCCAAGGATTTGATATTACCACGTACGAAAGACGATTCACAGAATTGTGCCTATTGTGTCCGGGAGCATTCGAAGATGAGGAAGAGAAGATCGACGCGTTTGTGAAAGGATTACCGGAAAGAATCCAAGAAGATATAAGTTCACACGAGCCCGCCTCCATACAACAGGCATGTAGAATGGCTCACAAAATAGTGAACCAGATTGAAGAAAGAATTAAAGAACAGACTGCTGAAGAGGCCAATGTGAAGCAAGTAAAAAGAAAGTGGGAGGAAAACGGTGATAAGAATCACCAATACAACAACAACAGCAATTACAACAATAATCGCAACAATTATCCCAACAATCGCAACATCAATCGCAACTACAACAAACGGCCCAACAACAACAACAACAACAACAGCAACAACAGCAACTACAACAATCATCCCAACAATAATAATAACCACAACAACAACAATCAGAAGCAGCTATGCCAAAGGTGTGAAAAGAATCACTCGGGGTTCTGCACCAAATTTTGCAACAAGTGTAAAAGAAATGGTCATAGCGCGGCGAAGTGTGAGGTTTACGGACCAGGGGTTAATAGAATGAAAGGAACAAATGGTGTAGGAACGAGTAATGGCGGAGCAAGTAGTGTCGGAGCAAGTTATGCCAATGTAGTTTGTTATAAATGTGGAAAACCGGGCCACATTATTAGAAATTGCCCGAACCAGGAGAACACGAATGGACAAGGCCGCGGAAGAGTTTTCAATATTAATGCGGCAGAGGCACAGGAAGACCCGGAGCTTGTTACGGGTACGTTTCATATTGACAATAAATCTGCTTACGTTTTATTTGATTCGGGTGCGGATAGAAGCTATATGAGTAGAGATTTTTGTGCTAAATTAAGTTGTCCATTGACGCCTTTGGATAGTAAATTTTTACTCGAATTAGCAAATGGTAAATTAATTTCAGCAGATAATATATGTCGGAATCGAGAAATTAAACTGGTTAGCGAAACATTTAAGATTGATTTGATACCAGTAGAGTTAGGGAGTTTTGATGTGATAATCGGTATGGACTGGTTGAAAGAAGTAAAAGCAGAGATCGTCTGTTACAAAAATGCAATTCGCATTATACGAGAAAAAGGAAAACCCTTAATGGTGTACGGAGAAAAGGGCAACACGAAGCTACATCTTATTAGTAATTTGAAGGCACAAAAACTAATAAGAAAAGGTTGCTATGCTGTTCTAGCACACGTCGAGAAAGTATAAACTGAAGAAAAGAGCATCAATGATGTTCCCATTGCAAAAGAATTTCCCGATGTATTTCCGAAAGAATTACCGGGATTACCCCCACATCGATCCGTTGAATTTCAAATAGATCTTGTACCAGGAGCTGCACCAATAGCTCGTGCTCCTTACAGACTCGCACCCTGCGAGATGAAAGAACTGCAAAGCCAATTACAAGAACTTTTAGAGCGTGGTTTCATTCGACCAAGCACATCACCGTGGGGAGCTCCTGTTTTGTTTGTCAAGAAGAAAGATGGTACATTCAGGTTGTGTATCGACTACCGAGAGTTGAACAAACTTACCATCAAGAACCGCTACCCACTACCGAGAATTGATGACTTATTTGATCAACTACAAGGCTCGTCTGTTTATTCAAAGATTGACTTACGTTCCGGGTATCATCAAATGCGGGTGAAAGAAGATGATATTCCAAAGACTGCTTTTAGAACACGTTACGGTCATTACGAGTTTATGGTCATGCCGTTTGGTTTAACTAATGCACCAGCTGTGTTCATGGACCTTATGAACCGAGTGTGTGGACCATACCTTGACAAGTTTGTCATTGTTTTCATTGATGACATACTTATTTACTCAAAGAATGACCAAGAACACGGTGAACATTTGAGAAAGGTGTTAGAAGTATTGAGGAAGGAAGAATTGTACGCTAAGTTTTCAAAGTGTGCATTTTGGTTGGAAGAAGTTCAATTCCTCGGTCACATAGTGAACAAAGAAGGTATTAAGGTGGATCCGGCAAAGATAGAAACTGTTGAAAAGTGGGAAACCCCGAAAACTCCGAAACACATACGCCAGTTTTTAGGACTAGCCGGTTACTACAGAAGGTTCATCCAAGACTTTTCCAGAATAGCAAAACCCTTGACTGCATTAACGCATAAAGGGAAGAAATTTGAATGGAATGATGAACAAGAGAAAGCGTTTCAGTTATTGAAGAAAAAGCTAACTACGGCACCTATATTGTCATTGCCTGAAGGGAATGATGATTTTGTGATTTATTGTGACGCATCAAAGCAAGGTCTCGGTTGTGTATTAATGCAACGAACGAAGGTGATTGCTTATGCGTCTAGACAATTGAAGATTCACGAACAAAATTATACGACGCATGACTTGGAATTAGGCGCAGTTGTTTTTGCATTAAAGACTTGGAGGCACTACTTATATGGGGTTAAAAGTATTATATATACCGACCACAAAAGTCTTCAACACATATTTAATCAGAAACAACTGAATATGAGGCAGCGTAGGTGGATTGAATTATTGAATGATTACGACTTTGAGATTCGTTACCACCCGGGGAAGGCAAATGTGGTAGCCGATGCCTTGAGCAGGAAGGACAGAGAACCCATTCGAGTAAAATCTATGAATATAATGATTCATAATAACCTTACTACTCAAATAAAGGAGGCGCAACAAGGAGTTTTAAAAGAGGGAAATTTAAAGGATGAAATACCCAAAGGATCGGAGAAGCATCTTAATATTCGGGAAGACGGAACCCGGTATAAGGCTGAAAGGATTTGGGTACCAAAATTTGGAGATATGAGAGAAATGGTACTTAGAGAAGCTCATAAAACCATATACTCAATACATCCTGGAACGGGGAAGATGTACAAGGATCTCAAGAAACATTTTTGGTGGCCGGGTATGAAAGTCGATGTTGCTAAATACGTAGGAGAATGTTTGACGTGTTCTAAGGTCAAAGCTGAGCATCAGAAACCATCAGGTCTACTTCAACAACCCGAAATCCCGGAATGGAAATGGGAAAACATTACTATGGATTTCATCACTAAATTGCCAAGGACTACAAGTGGTTTTGATACTATTTGGGTAATAGTTGATCGTCTCACCAAATCAGCACACTTCCTGCCAATAAGAGAAGATGATAAGATGGAGAAGTTAGCACGACTGTATTTGAAGGAAGTCATCTCCAGACATGGAATACCAATCTCTATTATCTCTGATAGGGATGGCAGATTTATTTCAAGATTCTGGCAGACATTACAGCAAGCATTAGGAACTCGTCTAGACATGAGTACTGCCTATCATCCACAAACTGATGGGCAGAGCAAAAGGACGATACAAACGCTTGAAGACATGCTACGAGCATGTGTTATTGATTTCGGAAACAGTTGGGATCGACATCTACCGTTAGTAGAATTTTCCTACAATAACAGCTACCATTCAAGCATTGAGATGGCGCCGTTTGAAGCACTTTATGGTAGAAAGTGCAGGTCTCCAATTTGTTGGAGTGAAGTGGGGGATAGACAGATTACGGGTCCGGAGATTATACAAGAAACTACCGAGAAGATCATCCAAATTCAACAACGGTTGAAAACCGCCAAAAGTCGACAAAAGAGCTACGCTGACATTAAAAGAAAAACCTTCGGTAGTTCATCCACCCAACCAACGCGACCATGAACCAACCTAGCTTTGATTCCAGCTACTATATCCCGGTTGGTGACTTCGCACTAGCCATTCGCCTGTGGATGCGCAACAGATGTAAAAGTTTGCTTAATATTAAGCTCCGCTCACCAGCTGCGAAAAGGGTCACCCGCGAACTGCGTACCGTTATCACTAACAATTTCGTTTGGTATACCAAATCGACAGACGATGTCTTCCCATACAAAATTTCGCACCCTTTTTCTTGAGATTGCTGCCAGCGGTCTCGCTTCGACCCACTTTGTGAAATAGTCGATTGCAACAATCAAGAATTTGATGTTTCCTGCGTGTGCAGAATGTGCGTAAGATACTGATGTGAGTAACATGTTTAGAAAATAAATGATAAAATTACCTCGGCCTTTTGGGAATGGTCCGACTATGTCGATTGCCCATTTGCAGAATGGCCACGGTGAGGAGACTGGTATCATTGGATGCGCAGGTGCTCTGCTAATAGGTGCATGTATTTGGCATGATTCACATTGCTTAACTATGCGCGCAGTATCCGCGTACATGGTGGGCCAATAATATCCTAGCCGCATTATTTTTGACACAATGGACCTGTGCCCCGAATGGAGTGCGCATGCACCCTCATGCACCTCGCGTACAACTTCCTCTGCCTCTTTCGGGCCAATGCACCTTAAGTGCGGTCCCAAATAATTCTTTTGATATAGGACGTCACCCTCAAGGGCATACAACGGTGTAGTGACCCGAACTTTTCCATGTTTATATATATTAATTGAGATTGATATTTACATGATTAAATGTTTCCAACATGTTAAGCAATCAAACTTGTTAAGACTTGATTAATTGAAATATGTTTCATATAGACAATTGACCACCCAAGTTGACCGGTGATTCACGAACGTTAAAACTTGTAAAAAATATACGATGACATATATATGGTTATATATATAGTTAACATGTTTTTATTATAAGTATGTATCTCATTAGGTATTTTAACAATGAGTTATATACATAAAAATGAGACTATTAATTTAAGAAACTCGAAAACGATATATATAACGATTATCGTTATAACAACGTCTTACTAGGTACATATGAATCATATTAAGATATTGATACACTTGGTTAATTATGTTAAATGATAAGTAAATATATTATTAAGTGTATTAACAATGAAATACATATGTAAAAATAAGACTACTAACTTAATGATTTCGAAACGAGACATATATGTAACGATTATCGTTGTAACGACATTTAACTGTATATACATCATACTAAGATATATTATATATCATAATATCATGATAATATAACAATTTAACATCTCATTTGTTATAATAAACAATGGGTTAACAACATTCAACAAGATCGTTAACCTAAAGGTTTCAAAACAACATTTACATGTAACGACTAACGATGACTTAACGACTCAGTTAAAATGTATATACATGTAGTGTTTTAATATGTATTCATAAACTTTTGAAAGACTTCAAGACACTTATCAAAATACTTCTACTTAACAAAAATGCTTACAATTACATCCTCGTTCAGTTTCATCAACAATTCTACTCGTATGCACCCGTATTCGTACTCGTACAATACACAGCTTTTAGATGTATGTACTATTGGTATATACACTCCAATGATCAGCTCTTAGCAGCCCATGTGAGTCACCTAACACATGTGGGAACCATCATTTGGCAACTAGCATGAAATATC
Source organism: Rutidosis leptorrhynchoides (assembly GCF_046630445.1). Classification (NCBI taxonomy): domain Eukaryota; kingdom Viridiplantae; phylum Streptophyta; class Magnoliopsida; order Asterales; family Asteraceae; genus Rutidosis; species Rutidosis leptorrhynchoides. The sequence goes on from NC_092337.1 coordinate 150,158,555, forward strand.
TCATAAAATTACAAAAGTATGAGTAATCATTCATGACTTATTTACATGAAAACAAAATAACATATCCTTTATATCTAATCCATACACCAACGACCAAAAACACCTACAAACACTTTCATTATTCAATTTTCTTCATCTAATTGATCTCTCTCAAGTTCTATCTTCAAGTTCTAAGTGTTCTTCATATATTTTACAAGTTCTAGTTACATAAAATCAAGAATACTTTCAAGTTTGCTAGCTCACTTCCAATCTTGTAAGGTGATCATCCAACCTCAAGAAATCTTTGTTTCTTACAGTAGGTTATCATTCTAATACAAGGTAATAATCATATTCAAACTTTGGTTCAATTTCTATAACTATAACAATCTTATTTTAAGTGATGATCTTACTTGAACTTGTTTTCGTGTCATGATTCTGCTTCAAGAACTTCGAGCCATCCAAGGATCCGTTGAAGCTAGATCCATTTTTCTCTTTTCCAGTAGGTTTATCCAAGGAACTTAAGGTAGTAATGATGTTCATAACATCATTCGATTCATACATATAAAGCTATCTTATTCGAAGGTTTAAACTTGTAATCACTAGAACATAGTTTAGTTAATTCTAAACTTGTTCGCAAACAAAAGTTAATCCTTCTAACTTGACTTTTAAAATCAACTAAACACATGTTCTATATCTATATGATATGCTAACTTAATGATTTAAAACCTGGAAACACAAAAAACACCGTAAAACCGGATTTACGCCGTCGTAGTAACACCGCGGGCTGTTTTGGGTTAGTTAATTAAAAACTATGATAAACTTTGATTTAAAAGTTGTTATTCTGAGAAAATTATTTTTATTATGAACATGAAACTATATCCAAAAATTATGGTTAAACTCAAAGTGGAAGTATGTTTTCTAAAATGGTCATCTAGACGTCGTTCTTTCGACTGAAATGACTACCTTTACAAAAACGACTTGTAACTTATTTTTCCGACTATAAACCTATACTTTTTCTGTTTAGATTCATAAAATAGGGTTCAATATGAAACCATAGCAATTTGATTCACTCAAAATGGATTTAAAATGAAGAAGTTATGGGTAAAACAAGATTGGATAATTTTTCTCATTTTAGCTACGTGAAAATTGGTAACAAATCTATTCCAACCATAACTTAATCAACTTGTATTGTATATTATGTAATCTTGAGATACCATAGACACGTATACAATGTTTCGACCTATCATGTCGACACATCTATATATATTTCGGAACAACCATAGACACTCTATATGTGAATGTTGGAGTTAGCTATACAGGGTTGAGGTTGATTCCAAAATATATATAGTTTGAGTTGTGATCAATACTGAGATACGTATACACTGGGTCGTGGATTGATTCAAGATAATATTTATCGATTTATTTCTGTACATCTAACTGTGGACAACTAGTTGTAGGTTACTAACGAGGACAGCTGACTTAATAAACTTAAAACATCAAAATATATTAAAAGTGTTGTAAATATATTTTGAATATACTTTGATATATATGTATATATTGTTATAGGTTCGTGAATCAACCAGTGGCCAAGTCTTACTTCCCGACGAAGTAAAAATCTGTGAAAGTGAGTTATAGTCCCACTTTTAAAATCTAATATTTTTGGGATGAGAATACATGCAGGTTTTATAAATGATTTACAAAATAGACACAAGTACGTGAAACTACATTCTATGGTTGAATTATCGAAATCGAATATGCCCCTTTTTATTAAGTCTGGTAATCTAAGAATTAGGGAACAGACACCCTAATTGACACGAATCCTAAAGATAGATCTATTGGGCCTAACAAACCCCATCCAAAGTACCGGATGCTTTAGTACTTCGAAATTTATATCATATCCGAAGGGTGTCCCGGAATGATGGGGATATTCTTATATATGCATCTTGTTAATGTCGGTTACCAGGTGTTCACTATATGAATGATTTTTATCTCTATGTTTGGGATGTGTATTGAAATATGAAATCTTGTGGTCTATTATTATGATTTGATATATATAGGTTAAACCTATAACTCACCAACATTTTTGTTGACGTTTTAAGCATGTTTATTCTCAGGTGATTATTAAGAGCTTCCGCTGTCGCATACTTAAATAAAGACGAGATTTGGAGTCCATGCTTGTATGATATTGTGTAAAAACTGCATTCAAGAAACTTATTTTGTTGTAACATATTTGTATTGTAAACCATTATGTAATGGTCGTGTGTAAACAGGATATTTTAGATTATCATTATTTGATAATCTACGTAAAGCTTTTTAAACCTTTATTGATGAAATAAAGGTTATGGTTTGTTTTAAAATGAATGCAGTCTTTGAAAAACGTCTCATATAGAGGTCAAAACCTCGCAACGAAATCAATTAATATGGAACGTTTTTAATCAATAAGAACGGGACATTTCAAACGGTGCCTTAACGCGGACTTTCTTTGCATCAGCGGAATCCGTAGGAGATGTGCCATCCCGCAGAAAAGCCACGATGGGCGTCATCCATGTTGAGCTTGATTCCTCAACTGGTGCCACTAAAGGCATCATAACAATGGATTTCGCACTGAGTTCTTCTATTAGAACTTTCTTCCCCATATGATCAAAAGCCAAGGCAGCCAGTTTGCTTAGCGCATCCGCTTTCTTATTTTGCCCCCGCATTACGTGGGAGATTTGAAAAGCTTCAAATTGGTCAGCGAGGTTGTGAACAAGCGATAGATATTGCTGCATGGCTATGTCATGCGCTTCGAAATCTCTGCTGACCTGACTGCATACTAGCTTTGAATCCACATACGCGTGCAAAATTTTAACATTTAAAATTAAACCGCATACCTGCTAACAGAGCCTCATACTCTGCTTCGTTGTTCGTAACAGCAAAATTAAACCGCAGTGCGTATGTATGCTCTTCGCCATCTGGGCCTGTTAAAATTACACCCGCACCTGCACCAGATGCGCTGCACGCACCATCGGTGTACAATTCCCATGGTGACAAAGTTGGTGCAGGTGGATCCTGATGTTCTGCTGATGCCTCGACATCCGCAGGTAATTCTGCTAGGTAATCAGCAAGTATTTGACCCTTAACCGCACTGCGCGAAGAAAAATTTATTTCATGTTCACCTAATTCAACTGCCCACTTAGCTATTCGGCCAGAAATCTCAGGCTTGTATAACACTTGAAAGAAAAATGATTGCGTTAGTTAATGCGGTAACCCCGGTCATTGCCGCAAAGTAGGCGTTTACCAACCTGTTTGATTGGTTGATCAGTTAGAACCACGATTGGATGTGCTTGAAAATATCGGCGCAAACGCCGCGCCGTATGGACCAGCGGATATACAAGCTTTTCTATTGGTGAGTAGTTTACTTCGCTTGATGTCAGCGTCTTGCTTACGAAGTAGACCGGCATTTGCGTCTGAGAAAAACCTCAGTCATTAAATTTCTGCGATATAAATAAAGCATGTAAATTAATGGATTACCTTTCCGCGATCCGCGATGAGGACTGAGCTGACAGCTTCCTTCGATGCCGTGAGGTACAGCGTTAGCGTTTCTCCTGATACTGTCGCAGTAAGTGTTGGTAATTCTGCAAGCACCTTTTTCATCTCCTGAAAGGCTGATTCTGCTTCCTGAGTCCATACGAAGTCTTTTTTCTTCAAACAATTTTTCAAAGTATTGAAGAATGGTAACTGTCGTTCTGCGGCTTTCGACAGAAACCGTGTGATAGCCGCAAGCTTCCCCGTTAGACTCTGCACATCTTTCTTTGTCTTCGGAGATGGCAAATTATCAATGGCTTCAATCTTTTTGGGATTGGCCTTGATACCCCGCGCTGTCACCACATGACCTAAAAACTTGCCTTCCTCTTCCCCAAAACTACATTTAAGCGGGTTAAGCTTCATGTTGATCCTGCGCAGAGATGCAAATGTTTCCAGGATGTCCGCGAGCATGTCTTCTTCAGTGTTACTTTTAATTACCAAGTCGTCGACGTACGCTTCAAGATTTTTACCGATTTGGTGCTTGAATGCTGCGTCAATTACACGCTGATAGGTCGCGCCCGCATTCTTTAAACCGAAAGGCATCTTCGTGTAACAATAAATACCCTGCGGCGTATGAAAAGCAGTCTTGTCCTCATCTTCCGCAGCCATTAAGATCTGGTGATAACCCTTGTATGCGTCCAAAAAACACTTGTACCTAAATCCCGACAGTGATTCTACCTTCCAGTCTATCTCCGGGAGAGGGTAGTTGTCCTTAGGACATGCCTTATTAATGTCTTTGAAATCAACGCACATTCGCCAGTTACCGTCAGCCTTTTTTACCAACACAGGATTTGTAACCCATGTCTGATAACGCACTTCCCGCAGAATGTTTGCTTTGACAAGGTTGTCCACCTCTGCGCACAACCAATCACTGCGGTCTAGAGCCATATGCCGCTTCTTTTGCCTAACGGGTGTCAATGATGGATTAACGTTTAACTTATGTTCCGCAATATCCCGCGGAACCCCGGTCATGTCTGACTCGCGCCATGCGAAAATATCTGCGTTAGCTGACAATATTCAATGCAACTTGCCCTTCGTTTCGGCTGACAAGCCTGCGCCGATTTTAATTCGCTTATCCGGATGCAAGCGATTTGCTATTACTGCACAGTTTGCAAGTTGCTCTTCTACGCTAGGAGCGCTTACAGACGCGACAGAGCCACACAATTCGGTTGCTTGATGTGACGCAAATGTGGCGATGCCTCCTACTGTGGGAAACTTAATCAAACCATGCACTACCGATGGTATGATGTTGAAACACCGTATGAAGTTTCTCGCTAGCATTGCGTTATATCGTGAAGTTGAACGAACCACATAAAAATCGACCAATTCATGTCTGATCATTTGCGAGTTCCTGTCATCCGCAAGCTCTATCATTAATTTTATCCGGCCTAGCGGCCACGAGTTTTCTCCGGAAAACCCTGATAGCGTAATATCAGGCTGGCGTAACTGTGCTTTGACTTCTGCCGGAAGGAAACGATAACAATGCTCATACATAATATCGACACTGCTGCCAGTGTCAACATGCATGCGCTTAATCTGGATTTCGCAATTAGGGATGCGACACTTGATGATAATGGGCTCATTAATTGTATCAATTGACATTACAGGAGGGAAAGTGATTGGGAGAAGCTCCCAATCCTGGTGATCATTGTACTTTCTCCGCTGGCTGATTTTCTCTGCGTCAACCATGTTGATGGTTAAGTCCGCGTTTTTTGCTTTATCAACTTTTTGCCATGCGAAAGTTTTAGCCTTCGACCCTTCCTCTGCGGATTTTCCCTTGTCCTTCTTAGGTGGTTTCAGGCGATCCAATTTGCCTGCACGCAGTGCTTCGAGCACTCGTTCCATTAAGTTTTTACACCGATTAGTGTCATGACCGTAGTCGTCATGGAATTCACAATACTTTGTTTTATCCCGCTTACCAAATTCTGTAAGCGGAGTTGGGACCGCAAAGGTCGCGCACACCGGTTCGGTTGCCAAAATTTCTTTTGGCGTTTTGGACAAACTTTTAAGCAGCGCATAGCTCTGATTGTTGATGTCGTGCTGATTATTGTTTCGATAATTACCACCTGACTTCCCTTTATCATTCCTGATAGGACCACCGCTAGGATACCTTCCGCGAGAGTTGTTACCACGATTTTGATCGCGCGAACGATCATCGTGTCCTTCCTCTCGTTGCGTGAGCTAGCTGTTGGGATGTCATTATCTTCGCCACTCCGCATATAGTCGTGGCATTCATTAAGCGCCTTAGCATAAGTTGTTGGGACTGTATGGCGCAGACGCCTTACCAGTGTTAGATGACGTTCTGAGTTTATACCATGTATGAGTCCGGAAATCTGTTGCTCTGGTTTGAGATCTGGTATACGCAGGCACTCATTAGTATACCTTGTGAGAAATTCGCCCAAAGGTTCCTTGGACTTCTGCACGATGTCATGGCATTCAATGTGAGTGCGCTTGCATGGTCTCTGATTCTGATATTGCAGTAAAAACTTTGTCCGCAGATCCATAAACCCGGCAATACTACCCGCCGGCAATTTATTAAACCACTCACGAGCAATACCCTGTAGTGTCATAGGAAATATCTGACACGCAACCGGATCCACCCAGCCCTGAGTGCGCATTGCGCCCTCGAAACGCTGTAAAAAATCATCTGGATTGGTCAGGCCATTGTAAGTACCCAACGTGTTAGGTATCTTTGGTGCTGATGGAAACGGATATGCGGTTATATGCGGAGGAAACTTGTCAAAGGTAGTCGGTAGCTCGAAGGGTGGTTTAACAGGATCCCCTTTCAAGTTCGCAAAGAAATGCTTCATCATATCCTGAACAAAGTCAGGTTGTGAAAATAAGTGAACCATATCAGGAGGTGCGGCCTGCATGAATTGACTTGCAAGATTAGCCTGCCCTTGAACATTTTGCCAAGGTTGACCCTGCGTCTGCGGATATAACCAAGGCTGCTGCGTTGGAAAAGAAGGATGACTTGAAGACACAGAGTACACAGGTGGTTGTAAAGGAAGCGAAACCTGTGGCACAGCCATCTGCGAAACCTGAGGATACACACTTAAAAGCCCAACTGAATGTGCTGTGCTTTGCTGCTGTGCTGTTATCGGCGCCCAATGAGAGTTTGCATCTGGGATGACACCAAACCCCCAACTATTAAGTAACGCCTGCGCATCCGCAGGAGTTAAAAATTGCAAAACTGGGCGCGGTGGTTGCCAAGGTTGCAACGGTGTAAATGACGAATTCTGCTGAATGCTCTGCGTATGAAGAGGTATTGAAACAGTGGTACTGTAAATAGGTACCTGGCCGCAGCAAACCACATGCGGCCCCATTGTTCCACCGCTAGTGCTTGCCAAGATGACCCTTGGATCCACTGACGAAAAGTCCAACCGCGTGGTTGTGACTGGTGAGTTTGCTCTTGGCGGTGTAACTCCGTCTGAATATATCGGCTTGTACCTCTGAAAGGGTTCGCCGGATATAGGTGGAGGGTACATCGTGTACCCCGCCTGAATAGCCGCCCCCGTAGTCATAACCGGTGTCTGTTGACTACCAGACGGTGCGTTCTGAATATCTGTTTGGGTATGTTCCGATGATTCCTCGGAAGTCATGATACTGTTAAAGAAAAAATTCAAAATTTTTGTAAATAACGAGTCATACAATTCAAAACCTTAAAAGAAAAAGCAATTAAACAGTCTTGAATTATTTCGACTCTCAATGAAAGCACCACTTGATCATGCATATTTTAACCGTAGGGTTTAATATGCCTGCTCAATACATAAAGAGGGGATTAAGGATCTTAGAACGTGGCTCTCCGGTCCGGCTACCGTGAATAACCCTGGCCGACATGATGATGTCGACGGGGTGGCCAAGTGATTAAGTCCACCTCCGATAACACTCGTCGATCAAGAGGCCCCAAATAAGGTCGTAGGTACTAGCTTACAAAAGACTAACCTGTTAACCTTGAAAAGATGCTGAATGATGCTGTTTTACGTAATGTGTATCGTATGTGATGGTTACGTAATGTGCCGTGTCTGGTAAATGATGATTAGGGTTTGTATTTATAGGCAAACCCTAATTCTAGAACCGTCCCAGATCATGATAATCTCATCCATAACTGACTCCCCCGAATCACGGATATAATTATGGAAAAGATATTTACTTGACAGCTAAGCAACCGCCGTACCGGGAACAAAGGCAATCGCACGCCGCATACCGCACACAAGAACATGCATACACACAATAATGATTGCCCGTATACATATGTAGTGCGCCTGCGGGTTGCGGTATCATTATGAAGAAACACAAAAAAAAATTGATGTTTAAAGTCAACTTCAAAAGGCCTTATGACTCGGTTGATTGAGAGTATATAAATCATAGGCTCTTTTCTCTTGGTTTTGATAGAAAATGGAGAGGACGAATCAAGGTAATTTATTACCATCGAGAACTTTTGTCTTGGTTAATGACAGCCCAACAAATGAATTCACGTTAAAATGAAGGTTAAGGCAAGGAGATTCACTTAGTCCGTTCTTAATTTTTATAGTGATGGAGGGGCTACACTTGGCTTTCAAACATGCGATGGAGACAGATTTGTTGAATGAGATAATAAATATATTGCGAATTTTACTCAAGTTTTATCTAGATGCGGGCTTGAAAATCAATGTAGGAAACTCCAACATATTCGTGGGCGGCGTTACAAATTCTGAATTGAACTTATTGGCGGACACTACAGGCTGTCGAGCAGCTTCTTTTCCAACAAAATATTTAGGATTACCTATCGGTATCAATATGAGCTTGATAGAAAATTGGCAATTATTGGTTGATAGTTTTAAATTAACATTGTCAAGGTAAAAAGCAAATCTTCTTCTACTGGTGGGAGATTAACAGTAATTAAATCGGTTTTGGGCAGCTTAGGAGTGTATTATATGTTATTCTTTAACTGTCCAGAAGCATTGTTATATGCTATTGAGAGTATTAGATCTCGATTCTTTTAGGGAAGTAACAAATCTAAGAGAAAAATATTGTGGATTAAATGGGATTTGGCTTTGGCTTCAAAGGAGAAAGGTGGTTATATTGGGAGTTTCAAGAGTGTTTAATCAAGCTCTAGTTATGAAGTGGAAGTGTCACTATTTATCTTTTTCTACTAACTTATGGGTTGCTGATTTTATAGTTGTTCATGGGTTTTCGTTTAATAGTTGCACATTCAATGGGTTATGGGGATATAATGTATCTTCATGGATTATGAATGTGTGATTTGGCACCACTCGGTGGGTAATGGGAATTGCATTAGTTATTGGATAGACCTATGGGTCTGCAATCAAATTCGAGCTTCACACTCAATAGGTTATTTTATCTAGAATTAAACAAGCATGGGCAATCCGCGCGTTACGGCGGAAGTATGTACCTGTAATGTAAGTAAAGCAAGATATATAGCACTACTATTTGATACTTATGCTACGACTGTTGGGTTTTTATTTGGTTTCCATTTATGTGGAAGTTTTTAGCCCAATGTTCCAAGCCCAACAAATTTAGGCCCAAAATGCTTGTTGACTTGGTCAAGCATCCTAGGCATTTTAAACTCCAAGTGTGCAGCTGGTTTTCATTATCAAAAAGCAGAGAGATCAGAGAGATAAATCAAGAAATAGAGTGAAAACCCCAATTCCCGTATTCAGTGACAGCAGGCCAGAAAACTTTCGTCCCCGGAGATCCGACCGTTGAATCTTCTTCATTTTTGGGATGTGTCTTCCTGACATCAGTGCCAACATTTTCAACCATTGAATTCGTCTCAAGTGGTCTGTAGCTTGAGTTATAGCAGGTCGAACAGTAGCAGAATTTTGGGTGATGAAATTCTTCTTTTGTCTTTAATTGTTTCATATACTTGTTGATTATTGTTGTTCAAGAGTATGATGATGTTGTATGCCTCTAGTTGATCTAGAGAAGGATTGTTGTATTGCTCTCTTTGTTGATGATAGTGGAATTTAAGTGGCATACGAGTCCCGTGGTTTTTACTCTCGATTTTGAGGGGTTTTCCACGTAAAAAGTCTCGTGTATTTAGTGTGTGCTTGATTATTGTTTAGCTGCTGATTTGGGGACTGATTTGGGTTGGATTTGATATAGCTTGTTTGTTAGCATCCTCACGGTTTCATACGGGTCGGGAAATGTTTGTCAAACGGGTTAGTTTTCGCTGTGTAGAGTGCTCGTTGTGACCTATTTTCCCATCAAATTGGTATCAGAGCTAGATTATTTGATTTGACTTGTGTGAAAGATGGAAGCTAATACAAGTAAAATGATTAGTTTAAATGGTTCAAATTATCATGTTTGAAAAGGCAAGATGGAGGATCTTCTTTATGTGAAAGATTATTATTTGCCTGTTTTTACTGAGGATAAACCTGAGGAAAAATCTGATGCTCAATGGAAAATTTTGCATAGACAAGTATGTGGGTATATTCGGCAGTGGATTGATGATAATGTTGTGAATCATATTACTGGGGAGACTGATGCTAAAGCCTTATGGAAAAAGCTTGAGCAGTTATATGAGCGAAAGACTGGGAATAACAAGTTGTTCTTAATTAAGCAGATGATGGCTTTGAAGTATCATGATGGGACTCCTATTACAGATCACCTAAATGCATATCAGGGTATTATAAATCAGCTTGCAGGTATGGGTATCAAGTTTGAGGATGAGATTCAGGGTCTCTGGTTACTTGGTACATTACCGGACTCTTGGGAGACTTTTAGGACATCTTTGTCCAACTCTGCACCAAATGGTACTATCTCCATGGAATTGGCTAAGGGTAGTATTTTGAATGAAGAGATGAGAAGAAAGTTACAAGGTTCCTCTTCACAGTCAGATATCTTGGTCACAGAAACGCGGGGGAGAAGTCATAGTAGAGGTCAGGGTAAAAGAGGCAATCATCGTAGCAGCTCACGCAAAGGTAAATTTGCTAATGTTGAGTGTTATAATTGTCATGAAAAGGGGCACACAAAGTGGTATTGTCCAAAGTTGAAGAATGAGAAGAAAAAGGCATATGACAAGAATAAACAAAAGAAAAGTGATAGTGGTGATGATGATAAGGTTGAAGTTAACGCTATCACAGATGAGTTCTTTGTTTGTATTGATTATGATATGATCAATCTTACTCATGATGACACGAGTTGGATTGTTGATAGTGGTGCTACATGCCATGTTGCAATTTGTAGAGATCACTTCTCATCTTACACTCCAGGTGACTATGGATTTGCTAGGATGGGTAATGTCGGGTTATCAAAGATCGTTGGTATTGGAGATGTTTGTTTGAAATTTGACACGGGAATGGAGTTAGTTTTGCATAATGTAAAACATGTTCTGGATATGAGACTTAATGTTATTTCAACAGGCATTCTTGATGATGATGGTTATTATAACGGTTTTGGTAATGGTATTTGGAAACTAACTCTTGGTTCTATGATAGTGGGAAGAGGCAAGAAAGACTCAAGATTATACGTCATGCGTCCGAAGATGATCCAGAACATTGTTAACGCAGTGGACAATGTTGATTCTACTGAGTTGTGGCATAAAAGACTTGGCCACATGAGTGAAAAGGGGATGTCTATCTTGTTTAAGAAGAATGTGTTGTCGGGTGTTAGTGATATTAATTTGAGTAAGTGTTCTCACTGTTTGGCAGGGAAACATACCAGAGCTGTGTTTAAGAGTCATTCTTCTTTTTGAATGGAGAACGTACTTGATCTAGTACATTCGGATGTTTGTGGGCCTATGAAGACTAGGACACTTGGTGGATGTTCCTACTTTGTTACATTCATCGATGATCATTCCAGGAAGGTGTGGGTTTATACCTTAAAGTCAAAGGATCAAGTATTTGAGAAGTTTAAGGAATTTCATGCACTAGTTGAAAGGCAAACGGGGAAGAAGCTCAAGTGTATTCGAACTGATAATGGCGGTGAATACATTGGGAGCTTTGATGCTTATTGTAAGGAGAATGGTATTCGGCATCAAAAGACTCCACCAAAGACACCTCAATTGAATGGCTTAGCAGAAAGGATGAACAGAACTTTGGTTGAGAGAGTTAGATGTTTGCTTTCACATGCAGGGTTGTCTGATTCCTTTTGGGGTGAGGCTTTAAATACGGCAGTTCATATTATTAATCTAACCCCTTGTGTTCCTTTGAGTTTTGATGTTCCTAACAGGGTTTGGAGCGGCAAAGATGTTTCTTACCGTCATTTACGAGTTTTTGGATGTAAAGCTTTTGTTCATGTTCCCAAAGATGAAAGGTCAAAGCTTGATATGAAGACTAAGCCATGTGTATTCCTCGGCTATGGTGAAGATGATTTTGGGTACAGGTTATATGATCCAGTTCAGAAGAAACTTGTACGAAGCAGAGATGTTGTTTTTACAGAAGATCAGATGTTAAAAGATGTTGAGAAGACAGATTCAGTTCCTTAACCTAGTACTGATCTTGTTGATTTGGATCCATTTACTCCACAACATGTTGGAGATGATGTTCAGAATGATGAACATGGTACTGATGTTGGTGATGCTCCAGAGCAGGTAGAGATTCCAGTACCAGATATTCCTTCATTTGTCCCACTTAGGCGGTCTACTCGAGACCATCATCCTTCTGTTAGATATTCTGCTGATGAGTATGTATTACTCACTGATGGGGGAGAGCCAGAGTGTTATTTAGAAGCAATGAAAGATGAGCATAAGAAAGAGTGGGGTGAAGCTATGCAAGATGAGATGAATTCTTTGTATGAGAAGAATACTTATGACCTGGTGAAGTTACCTAAAGGCAAAAGAGCTTTGAGAAACAAATGGGTATTCAAAGTGAATACATATGAGCTTACTTCACAACTAAGGTACAAAGCTAGGTTAGTCGTTAAAGGATTCAGCCAAAAAAAGGGTATTGATTTTGATGAGATTTTCTCTCCGGTTGTGAAGATGGGATCTATTCGAGTGGTTCTTGGGTTAGCTGCTAGTCTTGATCTTGAGGTTGAACAGATGGATGTCAAGACTGCTTTTCTTCACGGTGATTTGGATAAGGAAATCTACATGATGCAACCTGAAGGTTTTCGGGTTAAGGGTAAAGAAAATTATGTTTGTAGACTTCAGAAAAGTCTATATGGGTTGAAGCAATCACCGAGACAGTGGTATAAGAAGTTTGAGTTGGTTATAGGAAAGCAAGGCTACCGAAAGACAACTTCAGATCATTGTGTTTTCTTTCAGAGGTTTGGTGATGATGATTTCATTATATTGTTGTTATAAGTTGATGATATGTTGATTGTTGATAAAAATATTAAAAGAATTGCGCAGTTGAAGCGAGAATTGAGCAAGTCTTTTGCTATGAAAGACTTGGGGCCAGCAAAACAGATTCTTGGCATTCGGATTTCTAGAGATAGGGGTGCTAAGACGTTACATATATCACAAGAGCAATACATTGAAAAGGTGCTTAGTAGATTCAACATGAAGAATGCTAAAGTGGTTAGTTCCCCTCTTACTAACAACTTTAACCTAACAGATAGAGATTGCCCTACTTCAAAGGATGATGTTGAGGAGATGGATAAAGTTCCATATGCTTCAGCGGTTGGTAGCTTGATGTATGCTATGGTGTGTTGTAACGACCCTGGATTTTCCAACGTTTAATTAATAATTATTATTATTAATACTTGTGTTTAATGAATGTATTGTTTATATACATTTACTTGTTACCGCGATTAACTTTAAATGCCCGAAACATCTTTGTGACACACGTACATTACACGAATAATATTTTCAGATATTATTTACATTCATGATTAATTTATTAATCATTTTAATTAACTAAGACTACTAGTTAATTACTTGGGCTCTTATTGGACTAATTTGTTAATTAATGGAACTTGGGCTTATATTAGTGATTAATGGACTTAGAAGCCCACTATACTTATATTAATGGATTAACTAGGAGCCTTTTGTTACAACTAGTCCATTAAGGTTTAAAAACTAGTTTAGTTTGTAAAGGAAAGACTAGTTACTACATACTTGCACCTTATCCCCATGAACACACCCTTAATAACCAACTTTTTAAGACATTACATGCTAGTGACTAGTAAGTATTTCTCCTCCCCTTGATTCCCTTCCAAGCCGTCGACCAAAGTGGCCTTTAGAGGAGTTTTGGTGCATTTTTTTTTATTACTTCACTCACTAGTTTCATTCACTTCACACACACAAAATACCTCTCAAACTTTTCTCTCTTTTCTCTCTAAACTTTGTAAGTATCTTGAGCTTCTTCCTCTCTTCTTTTTCCCTTCAAAACCGTGACCCATAATACTCTCATCATCATCATTCACTTGATTTGTTACTTGTTCTTGGTTGTTGTTTGATTTCATGTAGTTGTTGTTATTTACTTACATATTACTAAGAACCAAACTCTTTAGTTTGTTCTTCATATTATCTTGTATTTACAAGAACACACAAGAGCTAAACTCTCTAGTTTATGTTCTACATCTAATATTTTAAAAGATTGTAAGTTCATGTGTCGTAAGTCATACTTGTAATTCATGTTGTAAACTTAAAAGTTTACATTCTTAAAGATCCAGACTTTGACTTGAATCTTTAAAGTACGAACAACAATGAACTAGTTACTTGTTTATTTAGATTATTTCTTCATTTCATGTATTTTAAAGTTGTGATTTGGTCAAGTATTACTAGTTAATCTTGATCTCATTTTTCTTGAACAAAAGTTAACTTTAAAAGTTCAAGAACATGGAAGTATAACTTTTTAGTTATAACTTCATATACTTGTGATGGATCTAAGTTCTATAGCCTATGGTCTACTTATTTTGTCAAAATCAAAAGCTTGTAAGCTTACATACACTTTACAAGATGATAATCTAAGTTTTATAACTTATGGTTTCATTAAAGTAAAGATTCAAGTATTATTACTTAGGATTTAACTTAATATCTTTAGATCTAGACCTTTAGGTCTTGGATCTTCAAGATCTAACTAAGAACTATGTTCTACATCTTAAGATCTTGATTAGTTAGTTTACTTTCAAGTTTGTAGTTCAAAATTACTTTTATAGTTCATGTATGTGTTAACTCTAAGACTTTGATGTAACTTTGGTTCATCAAACTACATACAATACTTAAATGAGTTGTGCTACTTGTCTTAGACTTACACTTGGGTTATGATGGTCAAAACTTGGTAAAGATGATGTAAACACATCAACGAGTTGTACACTTGAAGCTATATGCATCAAGGATGAGAACCGTGATAAGCATCGAGTACCAAGAAACCCCAGAACCTACTGTTTACTGTTACTGGGTCTGATCATTATGACCTGGGCTACTGTAAAGATGATTTTCAGTTATCTCTGTTCGAGTAGATAACTTTTCATTTAGGACTCATCTTAATCCGAGTTAAGGTTTAGGATTTATGGCCCTCCGATCGTCACTATGTCCATTTAACGTTGTGCTGAAAATTCTGACCTACTCGCACTTAGACCGTCGCCACGGTCAAACGAAGACGAGTTTGCTTCTGGAATTTTGACCACAACTAAAGGACTCATATACGGAGCCATGGCCACTGGTCTCACCTTATTTCAGTAGGTATTGAGGCCGTGGTGACTGATCCGAATCAGCCTTTGTTTTAAACTCTTTTCATGAACGAAACTTACTTTACACCTTTTGTTGATGATGAATGATGATGACCCTTAAGACCTAATTTACATACATTTAAACCTATTGGAATGATTTACTGACTTAGTACTATTTGACTTAGGTTGAGGACTTTCCGGACCTACGTACTTGCTTATTTCCCGACTCGACTTTACCACTACTTTACCACTGTGAGTTATAGCATCCCTTTTTACTTTACCTTATTTTGGGAACTGAGAATACATGCGCATTTTATGTTTTACATACTAGGCACGAGTACTTAAACTTTATATATGTGTGGGTTATACAACGGCAGAAAAATTCCCTTTAGCTCGGTAACGTTTAGTCATTGGTTTTTGAACCGATGAACGCGAATCTTAGATATGGATCCATAGGGTTTGACATCCCCACTCGGGCTAGTAGCGCTAGAATTTAACGAGTGTTTAATACTTCGTAAACATACGCACTTGCCAAGGGTACTTTCAGGGGGTAAAAACGTTAAGTTAGTTACCAAGTGCCCACAGTTAAACATATACTTTATCATACTGTTTTGAAACGCTCTTTGTAGCACTGAAATCTCGTGGCCTACCTTACATACTGTTATACTTAAACTATAGCTCACCAACCTTTGTGTTGACGTTTTTAAGCATGTTTTTCTCAGGTGCTTAAGGTTAGTTGCTTCCGCTGTGTACTAGTCTTGCTGTAGACACCCGCTACTTTAGAGATGTCACTGCATGAACGTTTATTTGCATTCAAACATTACTACTTTTGAAACTAGGATCTGTAACGACCTAAGGGTCACGCACTATTATATTTGCTTCTGTTCATTGAAGCATACTTTGGTTGTAAAACATTTGGCGTTGGTTTTGACGTCACCTTTTTATCATGAATGCAAACTTGTTTTGAAAACGCATATAGTGTTTGACCTTGTAATGATCCTGTTGTTGATGATTCGTACACGATGGTTTTGTACAGGGCATCACATTTGGTATCAGAGCATTGGTTGTAGGGAATTAGGTTGCATTAGTGAGTCTAAGACTGACCCGAGTAGGATTCACTAATAGGACTAATCTACAACTTGCTAGTTTACTTGTTTCTGCTGAACTTACTGAATGTTGCTGCTTACTTTTACTACTATATGCCATATGCTATTACATGATTTCACTACTGCATGCTATTATCTGTTTTGATTGCATGATACTTGTCGTTATTGCCATGCTACTTACTATTACACATGATTTAGACTGTTGGCCTAATACGTGGTTGCTTTATGACTTACTGACATGAAAAATTTATTTTTCCTTGTTCAGATGTCGGATATTCCATGTGCTATCATTTTGGTTAGTTCAGACTCTCCAGCCACTTCACCTGCCACTGTTGCCGATCCACCGATCCCGTAGGCGACACCCTCTAGTGACTTAGGCTCTTCGTCTTCCGGAGCTAGCAGCCATGCGCCTGCCCCAGTGAGTACTGCAGACGGAGCCCAGGACCTCCCGGAGATTCCAGCTCCACCTACCCCGGTACCTCAGGAGCCACAGCACCATCCTGGTAGTGTTGTGATTCCCGCAGAATTTGGGGAAGGTCCATTCCGTAATTAATATCGTCATTGGTGCCAACGCGCTCCTGATGGACGACTCGTGCCGATCCCGTCTTTTAGATACCGACAGATGATGGCCGCCCGAGGAGAGCCAGTACAGCCACCCGTGCAGCCACCTCCACATGATTCTGATGACCCGTCATCTGACGACTCATCCACAGTCAACTCTAGTGACGATGACTCCGACGAGGAGGACCTTGATGACGCACCTGTTTAGCCACCCTCCACCCCGCCGAAGAAGCGGTACCGTTTCGACGGCACCATTATTCCGGGGATCAACGGAGGTCGTGCATTCACTGACGCATTTGGTCGGTATCGTAGGGTTACGGCCCGTAAGCGGCTTGTGCCGTATCCTGCAGATCCCTTCATCAGTAAGCCTTACCGCCTCGCAGCCTCTACTTCTGGAGCCGGACCGTCAGCACCACCAGCTCCACCAGCACCACCCATACCGACTGCACCGCCTGCCCCACCCACTCCCTCTGTCGAGGCACTGATGAGGGAGGTGGAGATCCTCCGTGCTCGGGTAACTGAGCTCGAGGACCAGATATCCCACATATTGGACATCCTACACCCACCTTCACCATAGGACTTTTGTAGTAGATTTCATTATGTAATCTAGTTGTAATTTTATGTTTCACTTATGTATTGTACGAAAATATGCGAATGTATGCAACTTATTATTATTAATGAATGGAACTTTGCGTTATTTAATTCTTGCAAGATGTTCTATTTACGTTACTATATGATTCTGTGGTATTTGTACCTAGATGCGTTACTTAATAAACATGTGATGTGTTGATTCTGTGTTGGTTACATATACTGTATTATTACTATTTGAATACTGGATTTTGACTTGAGTCAAAATTTTTGTTTAGAACACCATGACCAACGGATGATCAACATCAACACCTACCGCAGCCCAAATCGAGGAGATGATTGCCGAAAGGGTAGCCGCAGCCATTGCGGAAATGCAACCCCAAGCTCCATCGCCACCGCCACCGGTTATTCAACCCATTCGTAATGGGTGCACGTACAAAGACTTCCAAAGCTGCAAACCCCACAACTTCAGTGGAACAGAGGGGCCGGTTGGTCTCACTAGATGGTTCGAGAAATTAGAATCTGTGTTTCGAGTTAGTAACTGCTCGGAAGCAAATAAAACCAAGTTTGCTTCATGCACTCTGTCTGACGGCGCACTCACGTGGTGGAACACGTTGGCTCAAGCAAAGGGTATCGATGAGGCATTTGCTACCCCGTGGGGGGAATTCAAAGGGGCCCTGATTGAGGAATATTGCCCTAGGACCGAAATCTAGAAGATGGAGATTGAATTTATGCAGTTAAAGGCTGTTGGGAATGACCTTGATAGTTACAACTGGAGGTTTTTGGAATTAGCCCTGATGTGTTCGACAATGGTCACCCCGGAATTCAAGCGTATGGAAAGGTACTTCTGGGGACTTCCTAAGAGCATTAAGGGAAACGTCACCTCATCCAAGCCACCCAATGTCCCGGAAGCGATGCGCATGGCACATATTTTAATGAATCAAATTATCATCGATGAACCGGAGAAGGCTAAGTCTGAAGCGAGTAGTAGTGAGAAGCGAAAATGGGATAACAACAGGTTAAGGACCTATGATCAAAACCCGGCGAAACGACACGAGGGTTTCAGAGGAAACAACAACGGTGGAAACCCCAATCCGAACACCAACTCAAACCCGAACTACAAGGGAACCTTACCACAATGCAAGCGGTGCTACAAGCACCATACTGGGTATTGTAATGTTGTTTGCGAAAAGTGCCAACGGACTGGGCATATCGGGAAGGACTGCAAGGTCACCACTTTGAATGGGAAGCCGAACACCAATGGACCGAAAATGTGCTACGAATACGGACAGACGGGCCATTTCAGAAATGCATGCCCCAACAAAAGAAAAGATGGCGGACCACCCCGTGGTAGAGCTTTCAACGTTAATGCAAGGGACGCCCGAGAAAACCCCGACTTGGTGATAGGTATATTCACTATCAACAATCTTTTAGCTTCTGTCCTATTTGATACTGGTGCCGATAGAAGTTATGTATGTAGACACTTTTGCGACAAGATTAATTGGTCATTAGTCCCGTTAAAAGAAAGTATGCTTGTCGAGGTCGCCAATGGAAAACTTGAGAAAGTTGACCATATTAGTCGGGGAGCTATTATCAACATAGCTGGTGTGGATTTCAAGATTGACTTGATACCTATCAAATTGGGAAGTTTTGACGTGATCGTCGGTATAGATTGGTTGACCAAGATAAGGGCCGATATTACCTGTGGAGATAAAGCTCTTCGTATACCGCACGGAGATGGTGAACCACTGATCATTTACGGAGAGAGATGTACCTCGAAGCTGAACCTCATTAGTTGCGTAAAAGCGCAAAAGATCATGAAGAAGTGACGTCTTGCTGTCCTAGCGCATGTGAAAACGGTAGAAACCGAGGTGAAGAGTGTGAACGACGTTCAAATTGTGAACGAATTCTCCGATGTCTTTCCTGAAGAATTTCCTGGATTACCGCCGCCGAGAGCAGTAGAGTTTCAGATTGATTTAGTGCCAGGAGCTGCACCTGTAGCTCGTGCACCTTATCGACTCGCACCTTCCGAGAAGCAAGAATTACAGATCCAACTACAAGAGCTGTTAGATCGAGGATTTATCCAACCAAGTTTCTCGCCTTGGGGCGCACCTGTGTTGTTTGTGAAGAAGAAGGATGGATCCTTCCGTATGTGTATCGACTACCGTGAACTCAACAAATTGACGATCAAGAATCGGTATCCTCTTTCGCGAATTGACGATCTTTTTGATCAACTTCAAGGATCAAGCGTTTACTCAAAGATCAATGTGTGGTCCGGTTATCACCAGTTGAGGGTAAAGGAAAGTGATGTGATGAAAACTGCGTTCAGAACTCGTTATGGTCATTATGAGTTTATCGTTATGCCGTTCGGATTGACCAACGCACCTACCATGTTCATGGTCCTTATGAATCGTGTCTGCAAGCCATACCTGGATAAGTTCGTTATCGTCTTCATAGATGATATCCTCATCTACTCCAAGAGCGAAGAAGAGCATTAGCAACACCTTCGACTAGTACTTGAACTCTTGAGACAAGAGCAACTTTATGTGAAATTCTCCAAGTGTGAATTTTGGTTGAAGGAAGTCCAGTTTCTGGGTCATGTTGTGAGCGACTAGGGTATCAAAGTTGATCCCGCCAAGATTGAAGCTATCAGCAAGTGGGAGACTCCCACCACTCCAACTCATATTCGCCAATTCCTAGGTCTCGCCGGTTATTACCGAATATTTATTGAAGGTTTCTCTCTGATTGCGCGTCCTTTGACCGCGCTGACTCACAAAGGGAAGAAGTTCATTTGGGAACCCGCACACGAATCAGCATTTCAAACTTTGAAGAAGAAGTTAACCACCGCACCTATCTTATCACTCCCTGAGGGCAGTGACGACTTTGTTGTTTATTGCGATGCATCGAAAAGTGATTTTAGTTGTGTACTGATGCAATGATCAAAGGTTATTGCCTATGCTTCTCTACAACTGAAGATTCACGAACGGAACTACACTACTCACGATCTCAAACTTGGAGCCGTTGTCTTTGCGCTCAAATTGTGGAGACACTATTTGTATGGAACTAAGAGTACTATCTTCACTGACCACAAGAGTCTCCAGCACATCTTCGATCCGAAGCAACTGAATATGAGGCAGCGTCAATGGATCGAGACGCTGAACGACTATGATTGTGAACTTCGCTATCACCCTGGAAAGGCCAACGTTGTAGCTGACGCTTTAAGCCGAAAGGAGAGGACGACACCTCTTCGTGTTAGGGCTCTGAACATCACCATCCATTCGAATCTCAACAGTCAGATCCGAGTAGCCCAAGACGAGGCTCTCAAGGAGGAGAATATATGTCATGAACATTTGAACATTCTTGTCTCTCGATTCGAGGTTAGGGAGTCTGGACTCCGATGTTATGCCGGAAGAATTTGGGTACCTCTTTATGGAGATCTACAGAACCTTATACTTGATGAAGCCTACAAGTCGAGATAATCGATTCATCCCGGAGCGGGCAAAATGTACCACGATCTTAAAGAACAGTATTGGTGGCCGAATCTTAAGAAGGACGTTGCAACTTATGTTGGTAAGTGTTTGACTTGTTCGAAAGTTAAGGCCGAACATCAAAGACCTTCTGGGTTACTTCAACAACCGAAAATCTCGCAATGGAAGTGGGAAAGGATAACAATGGATTTCATTACCAAGCTAGCAAAGACGGTGGGCGGATACGATACCATTTGGGTTATAGTTGACCGTCATACCAAATCTGCACACTTCTTGGCTATGAAGGAAACGGATACGATGGAGAGACTTGCTCAATTATACATCAAAGAGGTTGTATCTCGTCATGGTGTAAATTTATCGATCATCTCAGATCGCGATCCCCGTTTTGCTTCTAGATTTTGGCGTTCTTTACAAGAAGCCATGGGAACCCGTCTCGACATGAGTATTGCTTATCACCCACAGACCGACGGGCAAAGTGAACGAATGATTCAGACCTTGGAGGACATGTTGCGTGCATGTGTCATTGATTTCGGAAAGGCCTGGGAAAGGCATTTGCCACTCGCCGAATTTTCTTACAACAACAGTTATCACTCGAGCATTAATGCCGCACCTTTTGAAGCATTGTATGGCCGCAAGTTCCGATCTCCTATTATTGGGCCGAAGTAGGTGAAAAGCAAATCACCGGACCCGAGGTAGTCCACGAAACCACGAAAAAGATTGCTCAGATTCAAGCTAGACTTAAGACTGCCCGCGATCGTCAAAAGAGTTATGCCGATCTTAAACGTAAAGACTTTGAATTCAACGTCGGTGACCGTGTGATGTTTAAGGTTGCACCTTGGAAAGGTGTGATTCGTTTTGGAAAGCGCGGAAAGTTGAACCCACGATACATTGGTCCTTTTGAAATCTTGGAACGTGTCGGACCCGTTGCTTACCGTTTGGATCTTCCAACTCAATTGAGCTCAGTTCATCCTACCTTCCACTTGTCAAACTTGAAGAAGTGTCTTGCTGCACCCGAACTTATCATACCACTTGAAGAACTTACTATTGATGACAAACTCCACTTCGTGGAAGAACCTATCGAGATTATGGACCGTGAGGTCAAGACTTTGAAACGCAACAAGATTCCAATCGTCCGAGTATGATGGAATGCCAAACGAGGACCTGAGTTTACCTGGGAGTGAGAGGATCAAATGATGCGGAAGTATCCTCACCTTTTCCCAACTCCTCCATCTACCTCAACTTAAAATTTCGGGATGAAATTTTCTTTAACAGGTGGGTAATGTAACGACCCTGGATTTTCCAACGTTTAATTAATAATTATTATTATTAATACTTGTGTTTAATGAATGTATTGTTTATATACATTTACTTGTTACCGCGATTAACTTTAAATGCCCGAAACGTCTTTGTGACACACGTACATTACACGAATAATATTTTCAGATATTATTTACATTCATGATTAATTTATTAATCATTTTAATTAACTAAGACTACTAGTTAATTACTTGGGCTCTTATTGGACTAATTTGTTAATTAATGGAACTTAGGCTTATATTAGTGATTAATGGACTTAGAAGCCCACTATACTTATATTAATGGATTAACTAGGAGACTTTTGTTACAACTAGTCCATTAAGGTTTAAATACTAGTTTAGTTTGTAAAGGAAAGACTAGTTACTACATACTTGCACCTTATCCCCATGAACACACCCTTAATAACCAACTTTTTAAGACATTACATGCTAGTGACTAGTAAGTATTTCTCCTCCCCTTGATTCCCTTCCAAGCCGTCGGCCAAAGTGGCCATTAGAGGAGTTTTGGTGCATTTTTTTATTACTTCACTCACTAGTTTCATTCACTTCACACACACAAATACCTCTCAAACTTTTCTCTCTAAACTTTGTAAGTATCTTGAGCTTCTTCCTCTCTTCTTTTTCCCTTCAAAACCGTGACCCATAATACTCTCATCATCATTCACTTGATTTGTTACTTGTTCTTGGTTGTTGTTTGATTTCATGTAGTTGTTGTTATTTACTTACATATTACTAAGAACCAAACTCTTTAGTTTGTTCTTCATATTATCTTGTATTTACAAGAACACACAAGAGCTAAACTCTCTAGTTTATGTTCTAGATCTAATATTTTAAAAGATTGTAAGTTCATGTGTTGTAAGTCATACTTGTAATTCATGTTGTAAACTTAAAAGTTTACATTCTTAAAGATCAAGACTTTGACTTGAATCTTTAAAGTATGAACAACAATGAACTAGTTACTTGTTTATTTAGATTATTTCTTCATTTCATGTACTTTAAAGTTGTGATTTGGTCAAGTATTACTAGTTAATCTTGATCTCATTTTTCTTGAACAAAAGTTAACTTTAAAAGTTCAAGAACATGGAAGTATAACTTTTTAGTTATAACTTCATATACTTGTGATGGATCTAAGTTCTATAGCCTATGGTCTACTTATTTTGTCAAAATAAAAAGCTTGTAAGCTTACATACACTTTACAAGATGATAATCTAAGTTTTATAACTTATGGTTTCATTAAAGTAAAGATTCAAGTATTATTACTTAGGATTTAACTTAATAACTTTAGATCTAGACCTTTGGGTCTTGGATCTTCAAGATCTAACTAAGAACTATGTTCTACATCTTAAGATCTTGATTAGTTAGTTTACTTTCAAGTTTGTAGTTCAAAATTACTTTTATAGTTCATGTATGTGTTAAATCTAACACTTTGATGTTACTTTGGTTCATCAAACTACATACAACACTTAAATGAGTTGTGCTACTTGTCTTAGGCTTACACTTGGGTTATGATGGTCAAAACTTGGTAAAGATGATGTAAACACATCAACGAGTTGTACACTTGAAGCTATATGCATCAAGGATGAGAACCGTGATAAGCATCGAGTACCAAGAAACCCCGGAACCTACTGTTTACTGTTACTGGGTCTGATAAGTATGACCTGGGCTACTGTAAAGATTATTTTCAATTATCTCTGTTCGAGTAGATAACTTTTCATTTAGGACTCATCTTAATCCGAGTTACGGTTTAGGATTTATGGCCCTCCGATCGTCACTATGTCCATTTAACGTTGTGCTGAAAATTCTGACCTACTCGCACTTAGACCGTCGCCACGGTCAAACGAAGACGAGTTTGCTTCTGGAATTTTGACCACAACTAAAGGACTCATATATGGAGCCATGACCACTGGTCTCACCTTATTTCAGTAGGTATTGAGGCCGTGGTGACTGATCCAAGTCAGCCTTTGTTTTAAACTCTTTTCATGAACGAAACTTACTTTACACCTTTTGTTTGATGATGAATGATGATGACCCTTAAGACCTAATTTACATACATTTAAACCTATTGGAATGATTTACTGACTTAGTACTATTTGACTTAGGTTGAGGACTTTCCGGACCTACGTACTTGCTTATTTCCCGACTCGACTTTACCACTACTTTACCACTGTGAGTTATAGCATCCCTTTTTACTTTAACTTATTTTGGGAACTGAGAATACATGCGCATTTTATGTTTTGCATACTAGGCACGAGTACTTAAACTTTATATATGTGTGGGTTATACAACGGCAGAAACATTCCCTTTAGCTCGGTAACGTTTAGTCATTGGTTTTTGAACCGGTGAACGCGAATCTTAGATATGGATCCATAGGGTTTGACATCCCCACTCGGGCTAGTAGCGCTAGCATTTAATGAGTGTTTAATACTTCGTAAACATACGCACTTGCCAAGTGTACTTTCAGGGGGTAAAAACGTTAAGTTAGTTACCAAGTGCCCACGGTTATACTTAAACTATAGCTCACCAACCTTTGTGTTGACGTTTTTAAGCATGTTGATGTTATGCGAGGTGTATATAAAATAGCTTATATTTTTACAGGAAAAACTATTAAATACGATACAATTTTACACAAGATATTTATTTATTTATAGAATGGATATACTTAAACCTTGCTACAACACTTATAGGCAGTGTACCTAATCGTACAGTAGTGTAGTTTTTAGTAAGTCCGGTTCGTTCCACAGGGAATCTTTTAATCAAAGCTTAACGCTATATTAGTTTTATTTTATAAAAATACAAATATATCTATAAGTAATATTATTATTATAAAGGGGGTTTTTACCGTTTAATGACCGGTTTGTCGATTTTAAAATTTTAGTCGCAGTTAAAACCTAATGTAAAATAATAAAAATAAATATAACTTAATTTAAAGCGTAAAGTAAATAACAATAATGAAATTGCGATAAATAAAAGTGCGATGAAATAAAATACAATAATTAAAAAGTACTATAATTAAAAGTGCAATTAAATACAATAACAATAAATTAAAGTGCGATAATTAGAAGTGCAATTAAATATAAAATAAAGGAAATTAAATATGAAATAAAAGAATTATGCTTATTTAAACTTCCGTAATCATGATGTTTGACGTGTTGATTTTAGTTTTATGCCCATGGGTTAATTGTCCTTTGTCCTGGATTATTTAATATGTCCGTCTGGTTTTTGTCCATAACAGTCCATCAGTCATAAATATAAAGTGCGAGTATCCTCGTCAAATTATCCTTATACCCGAAGTTAAATATTCCAACTAATTGGGGACTTAAACTGTAACAAGATTTTAATACTTTGTTTAATAATTACACCAGGTTAACGACTGCGTGTAACCCAAGGTTTTAATACTTTGTTATCAATTATGCCAAGTGCCCTTGTACATAATTTCACCCCTGTTTTAATAATTCCATAGACTATTAATCCATTCACGTGTCCGGTTAAATGAACGATTATTCGTACATATAAATACCCCGCCCATCGTGTCCGATCGAGTGTATATGGTTATTTATAGGGACGTCCAATTGTAAATCTTTATATTAAAATTAACAAACTATCATTTAGTTAAACAAATAT
This sequence comes from Rutidosis leptorrhynchoides, assembly GCF_046630445.1. Taxonomy (NCBI): domain Eukaryota; kingdom Viridiplantae; phylum Streptophyta; class Magnoliopsida; order Asterales; family Asteraceae; genus Rutidosis; species Rutidosis leptorrhynchoides. The sequence continues at coordinate 150,184,340 of NC_092337.1, forward strand.
AAAGCCCATTAATAGCCCATAGTCTAATTTCCACAAGTGTCGTTCTTTTGTCCAAACCCCAATTATGGTACAAAGCTCAATTACCCAATTTTAATATTTTTAGCCCAACATCATGATTACTTCGGATTAAATAAGCATAATAATAACTTAGCTACGAGACATTAAATTAAAAAGGTTGAACATAACTTACAATGATTAAAAATAGCGTAGCGTTACACGGACAAAATTTCGACTTACACCCTTACAACATTCGCTAACATACCCTTATTATTAGAATTAAAATTAAAATTAAAATTAAAATTAAAATTATAATATATATATATATATATATATATATATATATATATATATATATATATATATATATATATATATATATATATATATATATATATATATATATATATATATATATATATATATATATATATATATATATATATATATATATATATATATATATATATATATATATATATATATATATATATATGTTTACGAGATAGAGAGAAAGATATATGATATATGGTACACCAGAGCTCGTGTTTTATAGGCCTTGTGAGCTGGACAAGAGCCTCATGCGATCGCATGAACTTTGCCCTTCAAAGCCATGCGATCGCATGGCCAGCTGGGGAGAGCCACATTTGGTTGTTTTCTTCTGCCGATGGTTTTTAAATATAATATAATATAATATATATATTAATTTTAAGAATTAATTATATATTATATTATATTCATATGCATAGTTGACTTGTATTTTTTAGTCCGTTGTGTCAAGCATTGAGAGTTGACTCTGGTCCCGGTTCCGGATTTTCGAACGTCCTTGCGAATAATTTAATATCTTGTACTTTGCGTTTTGAATCTTGTACTCTTGTAATTTTGAGACGTTTCTTATCAATAATTGGAACCTCTTTGATTATATTTTGTACTTTTGAGCTTTTTGGTCGTTTGCGTCTTCAATTTGTCGAATCTGTCTTTTGTCTTCACCTTTTATTATTTAAACGAATATCACTTGTAAATAGAACAGTTGCAACTAAAATCTTGTCTTTCTTGAGGGATAATGCTATGAAATATATGTTCGTTTTTAGCATTATCAAATATTCCCACACTTGAGCGTTGCTTGTCCTCAAGCAATCTCGTCTTGAAATACTAGAATCACTTCTTTATTCTTCACACTTTGTACATCAGTTATTTCTTTACGGCGGTATAAACAATGGTAGTAACGATGTAGTTTACAGTCCCATATGACTATAAAAATTTAGATCCTTTAAGAAATTGGATCTTTATGAAAACATTTGATCTTTTTGAAAATTCAATCTAGCTTTTACCCTAGATAAGTTTTCCGGAATAACCCTTCACCGGTGTTTGCAAATTCTTTTTGTGGGTTTGGTGGGTTTCATATTTGAAAATTTTAGCTCAAAACTTACGGTTTTATGTCACCCACTTGCTATCCTTGTATTGGGAAAGCAACACGTCCAGTATACTTGCTCCGAATATTACCTTTCAGTAAACTACCGTCCGGTTGTAAAGGAAAGCATTGAACAAGCAACTGTTAAGGCAATGTCCCCTGACATGCTTTTAATTATGGTCTATAACGTATCGGACGCAATTAATACCCTTGGTAGGAGCAATAGTAAAGCTCACCCTTATAATTTTTTGGTCTGGCACAAGGTCCTGTCTTTGACCATGCTATGCAACCACCGTTCTTACGGTTGACTCCCGATTTGGTTCAGGTGACCTAATGAATTCCAGGTGAATTCCTAGGATTTTACGTTCAATGGTAATGAACACATTGAAAAATGGGTTTTCAGAAAACAAATCGGTTTTAATTTTGATCAAAATATTTTCTCGTTCAAGCTCGAGTTTAGATATCATCGAATTCCATGAGTTTGTAATTCTCAATCTTTAAAGTCAATCTCAAGGATTGAGTAATATCAGGCTTAAAAGCTGATTTTTAATCTTTAAGGAGATTATCCTTTCTGGGGGTCTGATTCATTAGTCTTATCAAGCTAATTTGCACGACGTCCTCCCCATTTTATGAGACAGATCCTCTCATGGTTAGGATAAGTCTGACCACATGGCGACCCTGTTTGATGCTGAGGTCCGTGGATTTCCTGCTGATTTTAGAGATGATTTTTCTAGATTTTTCGTCAACCTACAACTGGTCTGGACAACAACTTCATGACCTAAATCAAGAAGCGCGTTTCTTTTACGGAAGACTTTACTTCCTTTTAACGATGGAATTGATTCATCGTGTAGATCCATCTTTCTTTCAAATATATTACAGTAAATCGGGTAAAACTGTTTAGTTTAGTCCAAAGCAAAAGTATCTTCAATTATTTGTTACAGAAATATGTGACATATGTTTAAGATAACTTGGTTATTTTTCCCACACTTGGCTTTTATTTTCCTTTTTATTGTCCTCTATTCCATTTTAAATGAATTTTAACATTTTGGTTTGTTTCTCAATTTATGTCCTTTCCGAGGTAACAATAATTTCGGTGTTAACACCTAGTTTTATCATTCATAAATATGTATAAACATGATTTTGAGTTCATTTAATTGAAAATTTTGAAAATTTTTACTAGAATTGGCTAGTCAGTATATAAGACTAGGGCTGTTCTTTATTATCAGAGAGCACTAGATTCTAATACAACTACTACGTTACTAGTATTTTTAATGGTAACCAAATGTTTAAATTAAAAAATTTAAAAATATGAAAGAATTTAACCCCTTCCCACACTTAAGATCTTGCAATGCCCTCATTTGCAAGAAATCAGTAACAATTTAAATTATTGAGGGTGATTAGCGTAGAAAAATGATTAAATTTTACCAAAGTTTCCAAACATATTGGCGTTTGTTTGCTGAATGATAAATGGTGCACATCATTTGTTCATTCCTTCTTGTTGTTATATCACATTTGTTTTTCGTTTTGTCGTCAAAACTAGCTTTTGCTGAACTTAATGCCAGTCTTTGAAAATGCGCTGTTTTATCCTGTTTTGTACAATCGACAATATACATACATACAAATATAAACATGCATGACAATTTGAAATGGGACTTAATATCCCACTTTCAAATCCTAAATGTAAAATATTAGTACACAATAATAATAAAAATGATAAAAAGTACACAAATATATCTAATAACATAAGTTTAAACATGAATAATTAAAAAGATAAAAACATAAAAATCATAAAAATAACCAAATGGAACTAAATCAGTCTGGATATGGGTTCCAGTTCATCTCGTCAGGTGGGTTCCATTGTTGGTTATAGGTGTTTTGATAGGCTTGGTGATAGTCATACCGGTTAAAGGGTGGTCGGATCTTGGGGCTGTGTGGCGGAAAATAAGGAGGTCGAGTAGGTACATAGTTATTTGGTACCTGATATGATAGCTGGCTCATGATTTGGTGCTGATGAACTAATCAGCTATCGTGTTGGCGTCGCCTATAATCCTCGTATACTCGCTCGGAGTTCCACTGCTCATACATACTATGTCTGGCCGCGTTCGTCATTGATTCCTCATCTATGCGAACGTGGACGTCAAGAATAGCATCTCGAAAGACATCCCTAATGTCTTCCGCTTCCTCCATTTCCTCGTCTGAGCCCCTTTCTACCTGTGGATGAGGTCCCTCATAGGGTACTGCCTGGTTACTTCTACTTTTCAATACCTTAGCACCCACATAAACTTTCAATCCTAAGGGCTCAACCTGTTCTCTACAAAGCTGTAATGGACCCCCTTGGTTCCTATCAACACCTAAATACTCTCCAATGAGAGTAACAAAAATACCTCCTCCTATTATACTCCCGTCCTGCATTCCCTCTACCATTTTAGATAAATAAAAAGCAACATAGTAAGGGATATTGACAAAGCTTCTAGGATCCCGAATACACTTTAGGTAGAATAAATCATGTAAGGTAATTTTTTATTTATTGTGACCTCTCTGTGTAATCGCGTTAGCCAAAAATCTATGAATAATACGAAGCTCGGCTCTGTCAATATGTGTATAGGAGTGTCCCCCTGCTCGTGTAAAAACATCAAAATGTGACATACGCCTCCAAATGGCGTCAGCGTCAAAGTTGCTATCTACCCTTTCACCATAATGAATCAAGTTTGTACAATCGGGTAGTAGCAACTCACCAGGAGTATATATCTGTAAAGCCCTAGCCATGTCCAGCATGGACATTCTGTACATCCTACCGCCAAGGATAAACCTAAGAAATCTTCTATCATCTATTCTAACTATATTTGTATCAAGTGATACAGTACTCATCAACTCAACACACCATTCCTTATATACAGGTCTACGAATGGTGAAAAGACGTTCCCAATCTGTAAAAGAAGAACTACCATACCTTTGAACTAAAAGCTGTCTAACACGATCAGCTAGATGGACCGTTTCCAAAGGAACCCAATCGATTACCCTTGACACCTCTACATTTTTTGTTACCAATTTGAATTTGTTCCTTTGATATGTCTCGTAATCTCTCCAGCTCCAATCAAATCTCAGATTAGGATGCAGAGTGTGCTCAGGAATCGTTGGGAATTCTACTGGAGGCCTCATTGGGAATACTATGAATTCATCAACAAAGTGTACCGGATCATAATAAGGTATGTGCTGATCAGGCTGTTGTTGTGGTTCTTGTTGTAGTTCTTGTTCGTGTTGCATTTCTGGTTATGGTTCTGGTGCTGGTGTTGGTCGTCTAGATGATGATGCTCCTGAACCTCCCGTATCGGCTTTCTGCAAAACACATTAAACACAAAATTTGTGCATCCAAATATGCATTAGTGTTAGCAAAATAACAACTTAAAACAATCACTATAACATGTTAAATCAAAATTAAACTTATACACATTTTCACAATTTTTCACAATTCTACACTTTTCAAATAAGCACATATGAAAATGTATACAAAGTTCATAAGCATTTAACTCAAATAACATGTCAAAATAGTCATTACTAATAATTAAACAAGTCTCAAATGACAATTACATCAAATTAATCAAGTTCATGAATTTTGGACTTAAAAAGTCCAGTTTAATCTCCAAAAATCAAGTTTAGGATCAATGTTTGGATCATTTAACTACCTAAACATGTTACACTACTCAATTTAGCAATAATTCATGACAAAAATCGGCCATAACCTGTTTATATCAAAAAACCCCAAATTGCTCAAGAACACAAACCCTAGATTTCTAAAATTTTTGAAGTTTTTGGCTTCAAATCATGTTAAATAGCATCAATCTAGGTTATACATGCATCAAATACTAATAATTTAACACTAATTACACTAGAAATTAACAAAATTGCATTAGGTAAAATATTGGTAATTATCACAAAAACTAGCAAATTTATGAGTTTAAGGGTGTAATTTTTACCATTTTGCTGAAGAATGAGAATCTAGGCATGATTAGAGCAAGAAAAATGACGAATTACGGTGGATTTTGGTGAATTTTGATGAAGATTTGAGAGTATTTTCGTGTATGTTGTGTGTGTTTTGTGAAAAGAGAAGAGCAGCTCGCTGGCTGTTATCATTCTGACCTGTATTTGGTCCCCATGCGATCGCATGGGTTCCAAGTACAAACCACATGCGATCGCATGGGGTGCCGGCTACAGTACTTTTAGCTTTTTTTTATATGTAAAACCTTATACTTTATAAAACATATAATTAATAAAATTCTAAAAATTTTGTTTTCCTTTAGGAGCGAGGGCGTTTCGGATCTTTGTCCTAGTCTGTCCCTCGACAAAATTTTAAAATTTGTCAAATCAAAGCGCGGTTTTAAAAGTAAATATTTTTGGGTTTTTTAATGTTTTTGGCATACTTTAATTCAATAAGATTAAAAATAATGATAATAAAAGTTCTCGTCCCTTCCTAGGGTAAAGCAATTTCGGTTCAAAGACCTAGTCTTCAACTTACGACGAATTTTAAAAATTATATTTTTAACTTAGCGAAATAAAGTAAATTTTTGTTTTTAAATTCACACCAAACTTAAATTAAAAATGCATAAAATTAAAAATTCACACCAAACTTAAATTAAAAATGCATAAAATTAAAAATTCACACCATACTTAAATTAAAAATGCATAAAATTAAAAATTCACACCAAACTTATATTATATTTTTATTTTCATACAAACTTATATTAAAAATATTAATTTTTCAAATATTTACAATTTTAAATATATTGATTTAAAAAGTTTACAATAATTTTTTTTTATACAAATTTATTAATTTTAAAAACATGGTAAAGATAAAAAATCTTTTTGGCTTTTTATCCCACTTTAATCAATCAAATATTATCAAAAATATACGCCTCTCTTTTCGGTAAAGTAATTTCGGTTCCATGACCTAATTTAACTTATGACGAATTTTTGAAATATTTTATTTTGATTGATTAAAGATATTTATACCTTAAGAATAAACATTAAATTTCGCAGTGATGTAATAAATTTTTGTATGATATCAATAATTTCGGTCGCAAGACCTAATTTCATCGAATACCAATTTAATACTTTATAGCGAACAAATTTGCGTTTATTATCAAAAGGTTAAAAATAAAAATAAAAAAAATAAAAACTGTACAGACTTACCTGTGAAATATATTTCTTAGTGATATGCTCTAGCCCACTCATAAGATAGTTGGACTAATTGATTTTCCATGGCTACATAGGCGTAACCTCGAGCATTTAATGTTTTTTCTTCTAAACATATGAACGGTCCGTCTCTACATAAAGTAACAAATTCGGTATTTGAATAGGTTTGATTATTTGAACATTTACCTTCGTGTGATCATTTTCCGCATTTGTGACATTTTTCAAAGTGTCGTGCTCTTCTTTTCGCTGCGGATTTTGATTTTCCTTTACCAAATTGTGACTTATTATCTTCGCATCTAGATTCTTTTCTTACTCCGTCCAATTTACCTCTGATTATTGATACTATTTCACTTGGAAGTGTATCATTATTACGTTTAGTGATCAAAGCGTGTAGCATTAGACCATGGTTTAGTTCACAGGAAGTCTTCATTTCGTAAAAACCTAAAAAAAATAAAAATTCAGAATGGGGGGAGAAGACTAGTTCTTTAGGGTCTGCTAGGGAAAGACCATTCGGGTTCCATTTTCAAGAACTACACGAAAACAGAAAATCTAACTCTGACAGAAATACATATTATCCTTTAAAGACTTGAGTCTCCCCACACTTAGTTAGTTGTGGTATCGAAATTGTGATTAACTTCATTGTCGACTTCCATCGGACTATCTATGTAATGTTTAACTCTGTGACCATTAACTTTAAATTCAATTCCATTTGAATTTATTAATTCTATCGTTCCGTATGGGAAAACTCTTTTGACTATGAATGGTCCAGACCATCTTGATTTCAATTTTCCAGGAAATAGCTTGAATTGTGAATTGAAAAGAAGAACTCTGTCTCCTTCTTTAAATTCTTTTAAACTTCTGATTCTTTTATCATGCCATTTCTTTGTTCTTTCTTTATAGATTAACGAATTTTCGTATGCTTCATGTCTTAATTCTTCTAATTCGTTTAGTTGACTTAACCGTAGATGTCCAGCTTCATGTAAATCAAGATTACATGTCTTCAAAGCCCAAAATGCTTTGTGTTCAATTTCTACTAGAAGATGACATGCTTTTTCATAAACGAGTCTAAAAGGTGTGGTTCCAATTGGAGTTTTGTAGGCTGTTCTAAAAGCCCAAAGTGCATCCTCCAATTTTATGGACCATTCCTTCGGATTTGATCCTACGGTTTTTTCTAGAATACGTTCTAAAGCTCGGTTGGTATTTTCAACTTGTCCACTTGTTTGTGGATGATAAGCAGTGGAGATTTTATGAGTTACTCCAAATCTTTTGAGAACTTTCTGAAGTTGATTATTACAAAAATGAGTTTCCCGATCACTTATTAAAGCTTTCGGTGTTCCAAACCTTGCAAAAAGACGTTTTAAAAAGTTGACTACAACTCGTGCATCGTTAGTTGGGAGAGCTTGTGCTTCCGCCCATTTAGATACATAATCAATGGCTACGAGAATATATAGATTATTATGAGATTTTGGAAATGGACCCATAAAGTCAATACCCCAAATGTCAAATACTTCACATACTTGAATGACATTTTGTGGCATTTCATCACGTTGACTTATTTTTCCGTCCCTTTGACAAGCATCACAGGATTTGCAAAGAAGGTGTGCGTCTTTGTAAATTGTAGGTCAATAGAATCCAGCATCATAAACTTTTCTTGCTGTTAGTTGAGGCCCATAATGCCCTCCTGTTGGTCCTGTGTGACAATGATTTAAAATTTTACTAGCTTCATCTCTGAATACACATCGGCGTATTATTCCATCTGGACAACTTTTAAACAAATGTGGATCTTCCCAGAAATAGTGTTTTATATCACTGAAGAATTTCTTTCGTTTTTGGTATGATAATCCTTTTTCAAGGAATTCACATACTAAGTAGTTTGCATAGTCTACAAACCATGGAATTTCATTATAATCTATCTTCAATAGATATTCATCAAGAAAGTTGTCTTGTATGGCCGATTCATTTAGAACTTCTAATTCGGGATTTTCAAGACGAGAAAGATGATCAGCGGCGAGATTTTCTGCTCCTCTTTTATCTCGGATTTCAATATCGAACTCTTGTAAGAGTAAGATCCATCGGATTAATCGTGGTTTAGCATCTTGTTTCGAAAATAGGAATCTAAGAGCAGAATGGTCGGTATAGACCACCGTTTTTGCTAGAACGGGATATGAACGAAATTTGTCAAAAGCAAAGACAATAGCAAGGAGTTCTTTTTCAGTAGTTGTGTAATTCGTTTGTGCTCCTTTTAATGTCTTACTAGCATAATAAATAGGTTGAAATCGGTTTTCATTCCTTTGTCCTAAAACGGCTCCCATTGCAAAATCACTTGCATCGCACATGAGTTCAAATGGTAGATTTCAATTTGGAGTTATCATGATCGGCGCATTAGTAAGTTTTTCTTTAAGAATATTAAAAGATTTGATGCATTCATCCAAAAAGATGAATGGAGCATCCTTTTCTAGGAGTTTATTCATAGGAGTGGCAATTTTAGAAAAATATTTTATGAAACGTCGGTTAAAATCGGCATGCCCTAGAAAACTCCTAACTCCTCTAACATTGGTGGGATGTGGAATTTTAGCAATTACATCTACTTTAGCTCTATCCACTTCAATTCCTTCCTTTAAAATTTTATGACCAAGAACGATGCCTTCTTTAACCATGAAATGGCATTTCTCCCAATTAAGTACTAGATTTGATTGTTCGCATCTAATAAGCATTCGTTCCAGATTAACTAGACATGATTCAAATGTATCACCAAAGACTGAAAAGTCATCCATGAAAACTTCCATGCATTCTTCTATCATGTCGTGAAAAATCGCCATCATGCACCTTTGAAAGGTTGCAGTGGCGTTGCAAAGTCCAAATGGCATGCGTTTCTAAGCAAAAGTACCATAAGGGCACGTGAATGTGGTTTTCTCTTGGTCCTCGGGTGCTATTGGAATTTGAAAATATCCGGAAAAACCATCAAGAAAACAATAGTAACTATTTCCGGCTAATCTTTCCAACATTTGATCAATAAAAGGAAAGGGAAAGTGATCTTTTCTGGTGGCGTCATTTAATTTTCTATAATCAATACAAACACGCCATCCTGTTACAGTCCTAGTAGGAATAAGCTCATTTTTCTCATTTGTGATAACAGTCATGCCACCCTTCTTAGGTACGCATTGAACTGGGCTTACCCATGGACTATCAGAAATTGGATAAATTAAACCTGCATCTAGGAGTTTAATAATTTCTTTCTTAACTACATCTTGCATATTAGGATTTAGTCTTCGTTGGCATTACACATACGTTTTATGACCTTCTTCCATAAGGATTTTATGTGTGCAATACGAAGGACTTATTCCTTTGATATCATGAATCTTCCATGCAATAGCTGGTTTATGAGCTTTCAACACAGAAATGAGTTGTGATTTCTCATTTTCAGTAAGAGAAGACGATATTATTACAGGTAATTCAGATTCACCATGTAAATAAGCGTATTCCAAATGGTTTGGAAGTGGCTTTAACTCTAATTTCGGAGATTCTTCTATCGATAATTTATATCGATATCTGTCTTCTTCTTTTAGCATTTGAATTTCTTCTGTTGTTGGTTCATATCCATTAGCCATTAGTGTAGCTAACATTTCAGTTTCATCAATTGGTTCAGTTCCTTCTCCTAAAGAACATTCTCCTGTTCCTTGTAATTCTGGAAATTCTTCTAATAATTCTGCATGTGAATCTATAGTTTGAATATAATAGCATGTATCATCTGCAGATTGCGGTTGTTGCATTGCTCTATCAACTGAAAAGGTAACACTCTCGTCCTCTATACTTAGGGTCAGTTTCTTACCAAACACGTCTATCATTGCTTTAGCCGTGTTTAAGAATGGTCTTCCTAATATGAGAGGAACTTGAGAATCTTCTTCCATGTCCAGAACAACAAAATCTACTGGAAATACTAAAGTACCAACTTTAACTAGCATGTTCTCCATTATCCCTCTAGGATATTTTATTGATCTATCGGCTAGTTGTATACTTATTCTTGTTGGTTTCAATTCTCCAAGGTCTAGTTTAGTGTATAGTGAATACGGCATTAGATTTATACTAGCACCTAAGTCTGCCAATGCTTCAATTGAACTAAGAGTACCCAGAAAACATGGAATTGTGAAACTTTCTGGATCAGATAGTTTTTCTGGTATCTTATTCAACAGCACTGCTGAACAATTAGCATTCATAGTAACAGCCGAGAGTTCTTCCATTTTCTTTCTATTTGTGATTAGATCTTTCAGAAATTTAGCATATCTAGGCATTCCTGAAATCACATCAATGAAAGGAAGATTTACATTTATCTGTTTAAACATATCCAAGAATTTGGATTGCTCGGCTTCAAGTTTCTCTTTTTTCATTTTACTCGGGTAAGGAAGTGATGGTTGGTATGGTTTAACATAAGGTTTAGACTTAACTGTGTTATCTTCATTAACCTTTTCAACTACCGGTTCTTTTTCCTTATCTTGATCAGGTTGTGGTTCTTGTGGAATAGGAATAGTTTCATCAGAAGTTACAGGTATTTCAGGTGGTTTAAGTGTTGTACCACTTCTTGTGGTAATGGCTTTAGCTGTTTCATTCCGGGGGTTAGCATTTGTATAACTAGGTAAACTTCCCGGTTTTCTTTCACCTATTAACCTTGCTAGGTTACTTACTTCTTATTCCAAGTTTTGAATAGAAGCTTGTTGATTTCTAAATGCTTGAGCATTTTGTTCATTGGTTTGTTTCTGAGATGTGAAAAACTGTGTTTGAGTTTCAACTAGCTTCGTCATCATATCTTCTAAATTCGGCTTTTTATCATCGGGTTGTGGTGGTTTGTTTTGAAAATTAGGTCTTTGCTGATTGTAAGTATTGTTGGATACTTGTTGATTGCTAGGACCTTGTTAGTTGTTGTATGGAATATTTCGGTTATAATTCTGGTTTTGATTGTAAATCGGTCTTGGCGGTTGATAATTATTCTGATAATTATTTTCAGGCTTTTGGTTTATGTATGAAATATTCTCTCTTTGTTCCATTGTTAGTTCAATACTGAGACAATCTTTTGTCAAATGTGGTCCTCCACACTGCTCACAACTAATTCGTATTGAGTGGATATCTTTAGTCATCTTTTCCATTCGTCTCTCGACAGCATCTATCTTTGCAGAAATGGAATCTAAGTCATGGCTAGAATCGGCTCTAGCTGCTTTAGATGATCTAAAGATATCTTTTTCTTGATGCCACTCATGTGAGTGGGAAGTAGTGTTATCAATAATTTTATAAGCATCAGTTTGGTTTTCTTCATAATAGAACCACCAGCTGCTATATCTATGTCTTTCCTTGTAGTGATGTCGCATCCTTGGTAGAATATTTGTACTATTTGACAAGTGTCTAAACCATGTTGCGGACATCCTCTTAATAACTTTACAAATCTTGTCCATGCCTCATATAGAGTTTCTTTCGGTTTTTGTGTGAACGTAACAATTTCTCCTTGAAGTCTTACGGCTTTAGATGCCAGAAAGAATTGTTTAAGAAATTTTTCAACTAAAACATATCATGTATCGATCGCCCCTTCAGGTAACGATTCAAACCAATCTTTGGCTTCTCCCTTTAAAGTCTAGGGAAATAACATGAGATATATCTGTTCATCCTTAACTTCTCTTATTTTAAATAGTGTGCAGATCCTATTAAAGGTACGAAGATGTTCATTTGGATCTTCCTTCGGCGCACCACTAAATTGGCATTGATTAGTCACCATATGTAGAATTTGTCCTTTGATTTCATAATCTGGCGCATTAATGTCTGGATGAGTAATTGCGTGACCTTGGCCAGTGCGTTTAGCTCGCATTCGGTCTTCCATACTTAAAGGTTCTAGATTTTCCATGATTGAATTTGTTGAATCTGAATCACTAGAGGATTCTGATTTAATGGTTCGTTCCTCAACAATCTCTGTTTGAATTATTGGTGGTTCCGGAGGAAAAATTAATGGTTCAGGATCTATGAATCGTCCCTGAATATTCTCCGGATTCTCAATTGTGAGGTCGGGTTTAAAAAATGGATTATCGGAAATTTGAATTGGAGTACTTGGTTGACTGGATGATGATTCTAAAGAAAAATCAACGGCGACAATATTTGCTAGATGTCTTGATCTGGTTACAGGTGGTGAACGTACAAAAGGTGGTGAACGTCTTGCTCGGTGCATTCACTGAATATCCTATTAGTTTTTAAAAGGAAAGAAAAATTATATAAGTTATCCAATTAATAGACTTTTCTGATTTTGCCTACGTTTCGAATAGCCAAAAGATGCAGCAGAGGGGCAGGATTCGTTTGGTCTCAATATAATTGAGTACTGTTTGGCTCCAATAACCCGGTCCACGTACAAATCCAACTATTACTACGAACCAGAAAATTTTGATGTCTATCAATTTAACCACTTAAAATAAATTTTCGTAATTTTAAGAAATATAGATAAGAAGAAGAATAAAAATCTATGTCCTAAAACTAGAATGTCGAGAAATAAGAAAGAAAAAGAAAGCGCGTCGAAAAAGGGCGAAAAAAAAAAGAAAAAGAGCGACTTATAAAATTTTAAAAACACTCGACTAACCCAACCTTATTACTATCACTAACTTAAAATTAAAATTGTAAATTGAGATTACTAATTGGAGTGATAATTGATACATAGGTAAAAGGCGTCGAAAAATAAAAATAAGAAAGTAGCGCGTTGAAACTTAAAAAGGAACTAAAAACTAAAAATTAAAAGTTGCGTCTAAAAATATTAAAGCTTAAAAGTAAAACTATATTCCAAATGGCAATATCTTAAAAAGGAACTAAAACTTAAAAAGGCGTCGCAAAATTCTAAAGCACTTAGATCTTAGTCTAAAGAAAAAGCACTTAAGGGATTTTACGGCAAAGCCTAAAATTCTAGATATAAAAATAACTATGGCAAAAATTATATCTTAAAACTAAATACGAGCGAAAAATATAAAAATTACGCTAAAACAATTAAAAAGATACAAAATATAAAAATATATTAAAAGTTGTAAAAAATTACAATTTTTATAAAAATATTATTTTTATATTATTTATTTTAAAAAACTATTAATTTTATAAATTAATTAAACTAATTAAACTTAAAATACAAATTAAATAAATAAAACTAAATTAATTATTTAAAATACTAACCCTAATTAGGGTTTTAATTAAATAATAATAATAATAATTATTACACCGTAATTAATGCAGTTGGCAGACTAATCAGACGTGTCAGGTGAGCTCATGCGATCGCATGAGTTCTATGTTACCCGGCCATGCGATCGCATGGGCTAGGGTTTCGGGCCAGACACTGGGCTGCTACAGTACAGGCCGAGAGTTCATTATTATTATTTTTTTTTGCTGTATTATATTTCTGTTTTATAAATTTATGTAATATATTAATATAAATTAAAAAAAACTTATATTTTTATAAAATAAAGATAAAGAAACTTTTATAGAACTTATAAATTTAACAAACTCTTAAAAATATTTATATTTTTATTTTTCTTTTTATATTTTTGAATATATTAAAACGTATTTTTACAAAAGTGTATTTTTTTATAAAAGTAAACTAAAAATAAAAATCTTTTTTTTATATATATTTAGCGTTGCGCTTCCGGCTTTTAAGCTAGATTTTGTTCCCCGGCAGCGGCGCTAAAAATACTTGATGTTATGCGAGGTGTATATAAAATAGCTTATATTTTTACAGGAAAAACTATTAAATACGATATAATTTTACACAAGATATTTATTTATTTATAGAATGGATATACTTAAACCTTGCTACAACACTTATAGGCAGTGTACCTAATCGTACAGTAGTGTAGTTTTTAGTAAGTCCGGTTCGTTCCACAGGGATTCTTTTAATCAAAGCTTAACGCTTTATTAGTTTTATTTTATAAAAATACAAATATATATATAAGTAATATTATTATTATAAAGGGGGTTTTTACCATTTAATGACCGGTTTGTCGATTTTAAAACTTTAGTCGCAGTTAAAACCTAATGTAAAATAATAAAAATAAATATAACTTAATTTAAAGCGTAAAGTAAATAACAATAATGAAATTGCGATAAATAAAAGTGCGATGAAATAAAATACAATAATTAAAAAGTACGATAATTAAAAGTGCAATTAAATACAATAACAATAAATTAAAATGCGATAATTAGAAGTGCAATTAAATATAAAATAAAGGAAATTAAATATGAAATAAAAGAATTATGCTTATTTAAACTTCCGTAATCATGATGTTTGACGTGTTGATTTTAGTTTTATGCCCATGGGTTAATTGTCCTTTGTCCTGGAATATTTAATATGTCCGTCTGGTTTTTGTCCATAACAGTCCATCAGTCATAAATATAAAGTGCGAGTATCCTCGTCAAATTATCCTTATACCTGAAGTTAAATATTCCAACTAATTGGGGACTTAAACTGTAACAAGATTTTAACACTTTGTTTAATAATTACACCAGGTTATCGACTGCGTGTAACCCAAGGTTTTAATACTTTGTTATCAATTATGCCAAGTGCCCTTGTACATAATTTCACCCCTGTTTTAATAATTCCATAGACTATTAATCCATTCCCGTGTCCGGTTAAATGAACGATTATTCGTACATATAAATACCCCGCCCATCGTGTCCGATCGAGTGTATATGGTTATTTATAGGGACGTCCAATTGTAAATCTTTATATTAAAATTAACAAACTATCATTTAGTTAAACAAATATAAAGCCCATTAATAGCCCATAGTCTAATTTCCACAAGTGTCGTTCTTTTGTCCAAACCCCAATTATGGTACAAAGCTCAATTACCCAATTTTAATATTTTTAGCCCAACATCATGATTACTTCGGATTAAATAAGCATAATAATAACTTAGCTACGAGACATTAAATTAAAAAGGTTGAACATAACTTACAATGATTAAAAATAGCGTAGCGTTACACGGACAGAATTTTGACTTACACCCTTACAACATTCGCTAACATACCCTTATTATTAGAATTAAAATTATAATATATATATATATATATGTTTACGAGATAGAGAGAAAGATATATGATATGTGGTACACCAGAGCTCGTGTTTTATAGGCCTTGTGAGCTGGAAAAGAGCCTCATGCGATCGCATGAGCTTTGCCCTTCAAAGCCATGCGATCGCATGGCCAGCTGGGGAGAGCCACATTTGGTTGTTTTCTTCTGCCGACGGTTTTTAAATATAATATAATATATATATTAATTTTAAGAATTAATTATATATTATATTATATTCATGTGCATAGTTGACTTGTAATTTTTAGTCCGTTGCGTCGAGCGTTGAGAGTTGACTCTGGTCCCGGTTCCGGATTTTCGAACGTCCTTGCGAATAATTTAATATCTTGTACTTTGCGTTTTGAATCTTGTACTCTTGTAATTTTGAGACGTTTCTTATCAATAATTGGAACCTCTTTGATTGTATTTTGTACTTTTGAGCTTTTTGGTCGTTTGTGTCTTCAGTTTGTCGAATCTGTCTTTTGTCTTCACCTTTTATTATTTAAACGAATATCACTTGTAAATAGAACAGTTGCAACTAAAAGCTTGTCTTTCTTGAGGGATAATGCTATGAAATATATGTTCGTTTTTAGCATTATCACGTGTTTTTCTCAGGTGCCTAAGGTTAGCTGCTTCCGCTGTGTACTAGTCTTGCTGTAGACACCCGCTGCTTTAGAGATGTCAATGCATGAACGTTTATTTGCATTCAAACATTATTACTTTTGAAACTATGATTTGTAATGACCTAAGGGTCACGCACTATTATATTTGCTTCTGTTCATTGAAGCATACTTTGGTTGTAAAACATTTGGCGTTGGTTATGACGTCACCTTTTTATCATGAATGCAAACTTGTTTTGAAAACGCATATAGTGTTTGACCTTGTAATGATCCTGTTGTTGATGATTCGTACACGATGGTTTTGTACGGGACATCACATGTGTACTAGGCCTGATATAGCTCATGCGGTAGGTGTTGTTAGTCAGCTTATGTCAAATCTGGGTAAGAAGCATTGGGAAGCAGTTAAATGGATTATGAGATACTTACGAGGTACTTCAAAGTTGGGTATCACATTTGGAAATGGAGAGCCGATGCTTGTTGGTTATACAGACTCAGATATGGCAGGAAACAAAGATAACATGAAGTCCACTTCTGGATATTTGATGACTTTCGTAGGGGGAGCGGTTTCATGGCAATCAAGGTTACAAAAGTGTGTTGCATTGTCTACGACCGAGGCTGAGTATATGGTAGCAACAGAAGCGTGCAAAGAACTATTGTGGATGAAAAGGTTTCTACAAGACCTTGGATTTAAGCAATCACGATATGTGGTTCTTTGTGATAATGAGAGTGCGATTCATTTGGCTAGAAATTCTATGTATCATAAGCGGACAAAATATATTGATGTGCGGTATCATTGGATTAGAGAACGTCTTGAAGATGGTTTGTTTGAACATGAGAAAGTTCATACCGATGAAAATGGTTCCGACATTTTTACAAAGGCTTTAGCAAGTGAGAAGATTAAGGTATGCTGCTCGATCGCCGGGATGGCGATCCCTTCCTCATAATTGGAAAGGGGGAGATTTGTTGGGTTTTTATTTGGTTTCCATTTATGTGGAAGTTTTTAGCCCAATGTTCCAAGCCCAATAAATTTAGGCCCAAAATGCTTGTTGACTTGGTCAAGCATCCTAGGCATTTTAAACTCCAAGTGTGCAGCTAGTTTTCATTATCAAAAAGCAGAGAGATCAGAGAGATAAATCAAGAAATAGAGTGAAAACCCTAATTCCCGTCTACAGTGACAGCAGGCCAGAAAACCTTCGATCCCCGGAGATCCGACCGTTGAATCTTCTTTATTTTTGGGCTGTGTCTTCCTGACATCAGTGCCAACATTTTCAACCATTGAATTCATCTCAAGTGGTCTGTAGCTTGAGTTACAGCAGGTCGAACAGTAGCCGAATTTTGGGTGATGAAATTCTTCTTTTGTCTTTAATTGTTTCATATACTTGTTGATTATTGTTGTTCAAGAGTATGATGATGTTGTATGCCTCTAGTTGATCTAGAGAAGGATTATTGTATTGCTCTCTTTGTTGATGATAGTGGAATTTAAGTGGCTTACGAGTCCCGTGGTTTTTACTCTCGATTTTGAGGGGTTTTCCACGTAAAAAGTCTCGTGTATTTAGTGTGTGCTTGATTATTGTTTAGCTGCTGATTTGGGGACTGATTTGGGTTGGATTTGATATAGCATGTTTGTTAGCATCCTCACGGTTTCATACGGGTCGGGAAATGTTTGTCAAACGGGTTAGTTTCCGCTGTGTAGAGTGCTCGTTGTGACCTATTTTCCCATCAACGACTACACACTGCTGCTGACGTGTATTAACTGCAAGGTCATGCGTTTTTTCAAAGGCTTTTTCATGCAGGAGTGTTTGTCATGGAGAGTTGTAGAGCATCTTCGTATTTTATTTGCAAAGTTTTAACATTTTTTGTTTTTTTTCTTATTTTTTTTAATGAAAAGTTAGTTTGAATTTATTACCTGAATATGGTGGTGTGAAGGTGCTGGTAGTTTCGGTGGATGTTAATTCAAAGATGATATTGTGACAAACCATGCTAGCTCTTACTGGTGGGAGAATCTGTTTTCGCTAGTCGAATCCCAATTCTAATACCATTTTTCTACAGCCGAAATCGATGACTGCATCTGGTGAGGTTTGCTATTACTGCACCGTCTGATATGAACGATTTGAAGCAATAACTGTTATTATGACGATTGGTATTTGTTAGAACTAAAAACTAAAGAAGTCATAACTTAAGGATGTTATCTACATTTTTACCAGCCTCTTGTCTATGGTTGTTGGTTCAAACACGGCGTCGACTATGAAGTATGTGATGTTTTTATTTAAAGTAGGACTAATGAAATTGGAAGATGCACCGTTCGTTCGTTGTAGCATCCGCTTTGATCATTTTACCACAATGTTTGCACTTCCCGTACTTTCGTACAAGACCATCACTTTCTGTAACGTACTCTACTGAAAAAGAATTCCAACATTCAGCCCGCTCGCTTCCTTTTTTTGTAGGTTGAGTATCTTCAGTTGGATTATCTCCTTTTGCACATTTTCTTTTTGAGCATGTTGATTGAGTTGGCACAACGTCATCATCCAAATATTCGTTAATGTCCACATGATTGGTTTCATCCACAAACGTATCATCACCCTAAAAAAATTAAGCCTAATCAGTAAGAGATTATATATATAATTATATATAGTTATATATTCATACAATCATACAAGTTATATCTTTCAAAGTTATATCTTCCAAAGTAAGAGTAAAACAGGTCTACCCTCAAGTTATATCTTTCAAACTGTTTTCTCAATATTCATCTGATAATCATACAATCATACAAGTTAAACTAATTATACGAAGTTCCAAAATAGATGGGCCTGTTAGCATATCTATCTATTGTTTATACTTAAACAGCCGTAGATTTAAGCAAATAATTCAATCACACCCTCTAAACAAGTTAATATGAGCCAAGTTCACCTAATAATCACGAAATACAAGCCAATCCCAGAAACTAGCTATTACGATCACGTCCCTCCAACTCTTTTAAGAAAAGTAATAGACATTTAGGGTTTTTTATTTAAAACTCATACCCAAAAAAAAAAAAACTGGAACCTGATACATACTGATAAATAGAATGCGATATATAATTGATAAATAGAATGCGATATATAATCTCATATTCTGATACATTATGATACAACTTTTTTAAAAAATTAAATAACTTACTTGATAAGGTGTGTTCATGGAAGGGATTGATGATGATGGAAGTGATGAAGGAGGAGAGTCCATGTTGATTGATGATTAGGGTTTTTGAATATAGGCGACTTTTTTTTTTTTTTTTTGATGATACCGTGTGTGAGTTATCTGTACATGATAAACACTTTTCAAGGGACCAAGCGGCCTTTTCATATTCCAGTAATCCGGCCTTTTAAAATTTAAAATATGGGTAATGAAATCGATACTATTACGGGAATTTCCCGGTACCGTACCGGTACCGCATCTTAGGTACCGAAACCGAAAAGCCAAAAAAACTGGAACCGGAACCGGTCCCGTATACCATTCGGTCCGGTAAAACGGTACCGGTACCGGGTCGGTACCGGTACGGGATCGGTAAATTGGTACTTCTGCTCATCCCTATGTCGATCCTTTAAGAGCTTTCATGGGTGGTGGTAGCTGGTTCTTTTGATCAAATCTAATAATTGACTGACGGTAATCAAGTGTAACCTAAATTTAAGTTCGGTTGGCGAGCCATGGTCAATATTATAGGGAATTGAAATAAATAACTTACATGGTAAACTTTGGAACAAACTTGATTAATAAGTAAGTTTGATAAGATTCAATTCTATTATTTATATATAGTTGGTAGTTAATAACCATGTAAAGACTGAATGTGTGAGAAAATTTGTGTGAGAAATTTGTTACATAAAGGCAGCCAGGAAGGTTAGATAATCTTTAAAAACAACTTTCCGTTTCTTTATAGATCCCATATAATATGTGACAATTAATTTCACATTGTTAATTAGTTGCAGCTTCTAAAAGGAAAGATTTCTAATGCTTATGATACCCGTAGAAGAAACAATATATACGTAGAAGCTTAAATTACCTAAATCGAAGAAACAGTTTGTTAGAAACTTCCACATTGCAGGTAGATGCCATAACCTTGAAAGTAAAATCCAAACAAACCACATACAAAATCCAAAACAATATAAGCAGAACAAAAAATCTTTTAAAAAAATTCAAACAAAACTGTATAAGCAGGAGTTATGTGGTGCTAACAAAAGCAAGGCAACTTTTATACATACTCCGTATAATAATAAACACACACAAACAATTGTGACAATTTTTAATCATAAATCATCAATATATATAATCACAAAAAATTACCTCATATTTATATGAAATTATAAATATATATAATCACATCAATATACAACTTGTATCTAAAAATTACAATAGATTGCAAACTGATTTAACGCTTAGAAAGTGTACCAAGTAAATTAGAGTAGAAGCAGTCACTTACCATGTGCGAATGCCGGTGTACGAAATCAATATTAATCTCCAAGAAAACCCTTAGCAGTGTATTATAAACAAAAGCTTCTCAAAAGTATAAGCCGAATCTTGAGCAGAAATCAAAACCCTAAATTCATAAATTTTTAAGAAAAACAACGCTTACCTGGTAGTTAAAAACTGGAAATCACATACATGATACGAAGACGATAATAGTGTGTGTGACGAAGTGGGTTGCAGTTGGAGAAGACGACGTAGCCTGCGCTTGTGACAATGACGATGTCGATGAAGGCGATGGTGGTTTTGATGGAGTGGATTCATCGGTCACGATGTCGGTAAGGATGATGATGGTTGTGGTTGTGGTTGAGGATGCGAAAGAAGATATGAATTAGGGTAGCAGGTGAGACAAAATGGAAGGATGTAGGTTAAGGATGGAAGGATTCAGAGAGGGGTTGGAAGTTACTTAAAAGTGGAAAATACTCTTTGAGAATATTTTTATCGAAATGAACAGTAACACCTGAGCTCTATTGATATCTTATTAATATAATATTAATATATTATTATTATTA
This sequence comes from Rutidosis leptorrhynchoides, assembly GCF_046630445.1. NCBI lineage: Eukaryota > Viridiplantae > Streptophyta > Magnoliopsida > Asterales > Asteraceae > Rutidosis > Rutidosis leptorrhynchoides. Next base: position 150,205,633 of record NC_092337.1, read on the forward strand.
ATTAATATTAATATTAATATTGATATTAATTATTAATAAAGAGGTTGTGATTTCAAAGAGACTTGTGGATGGTGCTCATGGCCGGCTCAAAGTCGGAGCAATTCGGTCTACGGTTCAGAGCCCAAGTTTTTTAAAGGCTCAAAGTATAAAATATGTAATGCATTTGACTAGGCCCATATGTATGTATGATATATATATATATATATATATATATATATATATATATATATATATATATATATATATATATATATATATATATATATGGGCGTAGTCAAATGTGTTACATATTATAAAATTTGGGTTTTAAAAAATCTAGCCCTTTTTTTCACCTAGTTCTAGATACTTAAATTCCCGTGACCGGCCTTGATGGTGCTTGATATTGGCATTGGCAATGAGCAAGGGACTTGGGTAATCGTAATGAGCAACGCTTACGACAATTTATTTCGATAATCCAAAATACAAACTTATCATATAGTCATGATAAATGGCATTGGGATTCTTCTCCGGATGGAGTATACAGCTTGGGTTTACATTGATGAGGTGACTTCACCTTCGATTACTCCTACAACTTTTGTTTAGCGAAAGGTAAATATGTTCTTATGACGAATGGCGTTAGATTGTTTGCCTACTTGTTTTCAAGCATGAGGAGTGGATCTTGCTTCGTTATCGTGCCCTCTTTGCAATGGTGGGTTAAAAAAATGTCACTCATGAGTTCTTTGAGTGTAAGATTGGTCATGAGTTATGGAGATGATTGAGGATTTCGATTAATGCTCTACCGGGTTTCACTTCTTTGTCTCAAGTTTCTTCTTGGATCGAATATTGGAGGGCTTCGAAAGAGTGTAAACATGAACTTCAAGCAATCGTGGCTGCTCTAACATGGTGTTATTGGCGTTTCCGGAATCAAGTTATTTTTTATAACCCGCCTCAAAAAAGTCTACTTTTTTTACTTTTTGATATTATTGTTTTATTTTGATTCATTTGGTCTTATCATAGAAGTTCTTTAGCTTCTAATTGAAACTCTTGGCATATGAAGCCTTTGTAATTCCTCCTCTACTATATTGCTAGAAAGTGTTGTTTTTTAATAAAGTTGTATTCATAAATATATAGAAATACCGTAAAAAAATTATAAAATAGTCACACCTTTAACTCTGTTTTCTTGAACTATCATATTTCATATTGATATTACTTTTTAAAGTTAGATTTGTTTTTAGGCAGGTTGATTATGTCTGTAAAAAGGATTAATAACGTGATATTGCATACTTGTGGTTGAGATTAAGTCATTAAACAAATTTAGCAGATGCATTAAGTCTGTTGACTTGTTTATCGCCAAGAGACATCAATTTAATTTTGTATAATACTCCGTATATGTTTTACAAAAAGCAACACCACCCAAAATTTAAACCGATAAGAATGAATCTTAAAATCTCTTTTTACTCTCTTATGTTCGTTCCTCAAGTAAATAATTGATTATTGTTTGCAAATTATTCGTCCAAATACAAACTTTTATTCTCTTTGCCTTTTTTATCTTTATCTTTTTTTATCTTTTTTATCTTCATTTTTTTTTATTAATTCTATCTTAAAAATTACTCCCTATATATTCAGTGTTGTAAATCTCCTAATTTCTCCTCGAGATCTCCTCGAGATCTTGACTTTTACAAGGAAACCGAGATGAGATGTCCATCTCCCGAGATTTCTCGGTCAACGGAGTCAAACTTGGTTAAAGCAACGATTTCTCGGATTCTCTTGCTCATTTCTCGGATTTTCTCGTAAAATCTCGTAATTTCTCGAATTTTCTCACTCATTTCTCCGATTTTTTTGGTAAAATCTCGTAATAATATATAAAAAATATACATATATTCATTTACATATATAAATTTATACTAATAATACTAAAAAGTAAACGTAAGTCAACGTCCGAGATCTCCCCGAGATTTTTTCGAGATGCCGAGATCTCCCCAAAATTGTTCAAACGAGATCTCCCCGAGATCCGAGTTCTCCAACCTTGTATATATCATACTAGTGAAATGCCCGTGGAACCACAAATTTGTTCAAATGAAACAATTTAATGATATGTTTTAGGTATTAAGTGAATGTAAATGTTAAAGTCTTTTAGTTTAATGACTTATGGAACTACGAGTTCCGACTAAAAAAACTTCTCGTTGTTTTTACAAACATATTGATGTACCTAAATTGGTCCGATTAAATACACTACATTTATTTTCCCATCACTCTCTTCAAATATTCATCACAATTATTATTTTCTTTATCATAAAAACCCAAATTACAACGTTTTTTGAGATGTGTATTTCACATACATTAATCCCGTAAAGAAAACTCATATTTGAATAATAATAATAATAATAATAATAATAATAATAATAATAATAATAATAATAATAATAATAATAATAATAATAATAATAATAACAATAACAATAACAATAAAGTTTGCTTAAAATTTGAATATTTATAACTTTAATAATAATTATTAGTAATAAGAAACGTATCTTGAACATTTTTTTAAAAACTAAATACAATTGTTATATGAAAGTTGTACAATATGCTTCAAACGTTTTACATGTTTTCATGGGGTGTTTTGTAAAAAGTGTACAATTCGTTTAAAGTTTGTACATATGATCATGTAGGTGTTTTATCATAATGTTATACATAATACTTCAAATATTGTATGTATGGTCATGAGTGTTTTACCATAAGGTTGTACATAATGCTTCAAATATTATATACAGATGGTCATGCGGGTATTTTATCATAAGGTTATACATAATGCTTCATATGTTATACAATTAATATATTAATATATTTATTTTATTAAATACAATTAATTAATTATTTTAATGACATCATCATGGAGGGGTTTAGATTTTTTCTCTTTATTTTTGATTTTTTTAAACTTAGATAATCTTTATTTATAACATCATCATTTATAAAGATTTTATTAGATTTATAGATACTATATAAACTTATCTTTTTATTTTAAATATAACCATATGCTTTTGAAAATAATATAATATAATTAATTATTAAAGATTGTTAAACTTAATTTTTAGAGCTATGTATAAACATATTATATTTAAGTTTACAAATTCTAAATAACTGATTATGTATCCGGTAGTTCACTCTATTTCTTGCCAAAGAGATTCACCCCATTTAGAGTTAGCCCTTGTATTCTTACCACAAAACATCTCGTCAATACTCAAGTTTGTAACGTTTCCTAAACCCCACCATTTATAAACCCTTTCCCAAATATCCAAAGCATGCTTGCAAAAGATAAGTGTGTGATCTATGAACTCGATCCCATCATTGTAGGACAACGAACCGAGCCAAGATCAATAACCCTCTTGTCTAACTCGGCACGTACTATAAACAAAAATACCAACTTTGATTGGAACCATATTATTTTGCATGGTTTCGGTGCCGTTAGTAGACGTATACAAGCGCGTATTATCAACTAATTGAGCAAGAGTTTTTGTGTAAAATTCTCCTTTGTTATTTAATAGCCATCTCCACACATCATAGTTGTTTTCGAATTGAAATGACTGCAAATCGGCGGTTATTCCGTCCAGTTCTGTCTTCGATCTTCCTCTAATGTCTCTGATCCAGTGTCATGAAAACACCCACTCGGTTCCGTTCCAATACATTCGATCCTGCATCCGATCCTTGACTTTAGCATCTTTGTCCACCTCAAGAGAAAATAGTCTTCGGAATCTCTATGTTAGTTGAGTATTGTCAAGCCAAATATCCCCCCCAGAATGTCATATTACACTCATCCCGATGACCCGTTTGAAATATTTTACAAAATTTAGACCCAAATGTGTTAAGATTTTACCAGATTTGATAATGACTGGCCAAGTTGTTCCTAACAGATTACTACTCAATTTATACCCAAGATCAAGACCACACTCTTTTCCGTGAACCTCCACCACCATTTTCCCAATAGAGCACGGTTTTTTGCGTCTAAAGAACATATGTATAACCAACCCCCCACCCCACGAATCATATGAATAATCAATGGATCTCATTTTACCCAACATATTTTATTTGTGTCCCCCAGCCAGCCCCAAAAGAAATTTCTTCTAATTTTTTCAAGGTTTTTCAGCACACTTGGAGGAGTACCGAAAATAGAGAAGTAAAACAAAGGCAAGTTATTTAGAACCGATTTTATGAGGGTTAAACGGCCACCAAATGAAATCGTCTTCGATCTCCAATCCGACAGTCTATTTTTAGCTTATCTATGACCAGATTCCAATCAACGGCTTTATTCATTTTAGCACTAACCGGTAATCCCAAGTACGTGACGGGAATTTACCAACCTTACATCCAATTCTATTTACCATTAAATTTTGCCTCATCATCATCAATTCCCACGCCATACAGAAAACGTTTTGAAAAAAATTTCTTTGAGGCCCGAGATCGATTCGAAACTCTTACGAAGCATCATGATCTTCATATGTTGCTGCGACTCCATTCTCCAAAGTATACAGTGTCGTCTTCATATTGCAAATGAGATAAGAGTGTTTCATCTTTCCCGATTTTTATACCTTTATTAGATCACTTTCAATTGCTTTTTTTGTAAGCAAATTTAATCCTTCTGCGGCTAACATGAATAGAAACGGAGATAATGGATCTCATTGTCGGACCTCACTTTCTAATTGGAATTCTTTCTTGGGTAACCCGTTAAGGAGGATCGATACCAAAGCGGAGGTAAGGCAAGCTCGAATCCACCTTTTCCATCTTGCCCTGAAACCCATGTTTTCTAACGTTTCAAAGATAAATTCTCTCCTTAGACAATCAAAAGCTTTCTCAAAATCTACTTTAGTTGGGATGTAATCGTGTCAGGTTGGGCTGGGCATAGGTAGTTCGACTCATAGCCGTCGAGTCTCTATTTAATTACTAATATTAGGTTTTGTAAACGGGTAAACGGAGATCATCTACTTACTAACTCTCAGGTTAACGGGCTTTCTCGTGGATATCAAATATCCTCATCGTTAATCATATTCTCATTTACCATCCACCTATTTCCGTTTCTATTTCAATAATACTATTAAATACTATCGAACAATAATACAATATCATATTGTAGCGATTATTATTATTATTATTATTATTATTATTATTATTATTATTATTATTATTATTATTATTATTATTATCATCATCATCATCGTAATAATAATAATAATAATAATAATAATTATTATTATTATTATTATTATTATTATTATTATTATTATTATTATTTATAAATGAATTTGAAATCCTGAACAAGCTGGCTATACGGGTCAGATACATGGGTTGGGTACGGGTTTATTTTTAAATTGTCCCCAAACCTAAACTCGCAAAAGAATTTAAAACAATCTCCATACCCGATTCTAGACTTATATATCTGAACCAAACCCGACCCAAAAGTGTTGGGGTTGGGTTTCCCCACAAATACGGTTCTTTGCCATCTCTATTTTTCAGTAATGTAATTTGACCTACACAAATTGAAGGACCAAATTTTCTGTTTGTGCTATTTGTATCACCTACAAGAGGGACATAATATAAAAATGAAAACACAAACACTATCCGATCTGTTTATAAATTTAACGTAAGAAATATAATAAATTTAAATAAATATTCGAATGTTCAGACCAATCCCACCGGCACGTCTTGGAAGGAGTCATCGGAGCCGCCCTCCGAGGGTGCCGCTAGCATTCTCGCCGCCATCCTCCTCCCTCGAGCACTTAAATCAAATTTGCCCTCAAAATTTTCTTCCTCAAGCATAATCAAGGACGGGAGCTTATCTCTTTTTGTTAGCATTTTGGTTTTTTTAATTAATTTCTATTTTATTTTTAACTATAGAAGTTCTGTGAAATACTCCATAACAATAGAAGGAGATAGAGGAATGACATACTGATTTACGGAGTACTTTTTATTTTAATTTAATCATTAATTAATTTGAAATTTATTTAGTTTGAATTTTCAATTTTTGATCTAATAATAATAATAATAATAATAATAATAATAATAATAATAATAATAATAATAATAATAATAATAATAATAAAATTTCAGGAAGTATGTCATTGTTGGCAATGGTGTGTTATGGGAGGAAGTGGTGAGGAATGAGGAGAGAGAAAGCTGATGTGGCGCTGATAAAATGTTGAGGAAGGCGTCATGGTTGAGATTGGTTATAACGCTAATATAAACACATCTGCACCAGTAATTACATAAACAACCTTTAATTGGACATTCAAAGGCATTCCAAGCTTGACTTATAATTATTCTCTTTGTCAACTCTACTTTATTTTTGTAATATCAAATTTATTTATTGATTTCTTTTGACAAAGCTTGAATCACACTTCTTCTCTATATATAGTTTACAATTAGAAAAATTGTTTTACAGTTCAGGCATAATAATAATAATAATAATAATAATAATAATAATAATAATAATAATAATAATAATAATAATAATAATAATAATAATAATAATAATAATAATAATAATAATAATAATAATAATAATAACAACAATTGTTACGGTAGTCACTAAACACACATAAATGGTTACATATTTTTTCTTTTTATAAAACGGTAAATTTTATTAACCAACTAGCAAGGAGCTAGTGGTGGAAAGCATCAACAAAACTACAACATCTATAGTCAATAGTTCCAAGTAAAATTTTTTTTTTTTTTTGAACGGCAATTTTTTTGGCATCAGTAGATCATTTATTTCAACGACCCTCATCATTTGCACGTAACACATACGTTCGGGCGGAAACCCGAACCCGATCGACGGTACCCGGGAACACATCCATTCGGGCAGTGGTTCCGGGTAGAGGTTCGTGAACGAATCCATTAAAACCTCCCTATAGGGTCAATATATACCACCATTATTGGCGTTCAATTGGTTTAAAGAAAATCATGTCATCCCTAAGGATCGAACCCATGACCTCTCCCTATCCCATGACACAAAGTACATGGGGAGAACCGTTAGGCTATGCCCGCAAGTTCAATAGTTCCAAGTAATTACATACTTACATATAGATGAATACGAAAAAAATGAATAATTGCGAATTAGGTCGTAAATATCTCCTTTTTTCACCTTGTATTCTGAAAACACTACATCATTTCTATAGCTACGTAACACCCAAAATATGGTAGACACGATAACATAATCTACTCCTGCCAATACGAGAATGATGGAAAATAAATAAGAATCCACACCTGAACCAATCTCCACACCTTAGAATCCACTTCGCACGTAAAAAGAGATGACTAGAATGTTCGATTCTATACGAACACCATGGACATCCAATCGTAGTTATTTCGAAACCTTTTTCAGAAAAGTTTAAACGTGTAGGTAATCGATCAAGAGGAATTCTCCGAATATGAAATTAACCTTTCTTGAAAGTATCTTACACCAACTCATACTCGGGCTGATAGAAGGAAGAAAAATTTATCTATATACGATCTTGTACCACGTACCAAAAAAGATCCTTAAGTACTAGCTGCCCATCTTCCTGAATCTAGTTCATTGAAAAAACCGTGGAACCAACAACGGAACAAAGATCCTGTAATGCTTTTATGTTCCAACATCCATCAATAACACGTCTCCAATTCTGTAACACCCGCTGGTTTGCCTAAAAGGCTTACGGCGCGCCGTGCAACCCTGGCGCGCAACTTAAATGGTAAAGTTAGATGTTGTCGATAGAATTTTGGAACTTCAGGGGGTTTCATATATATATATATATATATATATATATATATATATATATATATATATATATATATATATATATATAGGTTTTATGAAACAATTAGACGAAACCCCAAAAGTAGACGAAATTGGGACGGTGGCGACTTCAGGCGATTTGAACTATTCCGACTAATATCTGTAAGCAATTTTCATCGTTTTCATTTCCTATTCTATTGAGGCTGTCTCAAACTTTAGATGGGGAAGAAAAAGAAATTACCCCAGGCTTCTACGTCTAGGGTTCTTCGCAATCGCAAATTAGGAGAAGATAATGAAGAGAATCTGGAGAGTGAGGGCTCGGATTCTAATTCGGAGATTGAGTCAAAAAAACAGGATATGTGTAACTCTCAAAACCCTAGTTTGATTGATCTACGCGAACTTGAACCTAACGTGGGAAAAGAGGAGCACGAGTATGAGAAGGTGAGTGTTTACTCAGCATCTATTGATGGCAGTATTCACGAAGACGAGATTGAATTCCCAGAGTTGAATAAGAAAAGCAAAACGAATTCTCCTGTAGTGAATTCTCAGCAGAAGGTGATGGAAAACAACCTTTTCGGGCAGGAACCACTTGCAAAATCTTATCTAAACGCAGTTGGGGGTGATCAACCCAAACAGAAGGTAAACTTTTCTTTTGTTGAGAATATAGTTCCTAGTGATGAAGATGTGGACGTGCTGATTCCTATTGAGTCGATTGTTAAGGCAACTAACAGGTATAAGAATACCCTTTATGGATACTTCTTAGGGCGCAGGTTACCATTCCCAGTAGTTAACAACTATGTAATGAACACCTGGAAAAAGTTTGGCATCGAAAAGATAATGATGAATGCGAAAGGTTTCTACTTCTTTAAGTTTGAAACTGAGCAAGGATTATTGAACGTACTTGAAGGTGGCCCATGGATGATAAGAACAGTGCCGATAATCCTTAATAAATGGACACCAGAGGTCTCACTTTCGAAAGAAGATCTTACTAGGGTGCCAGTATGGGTAAAAATGTATGACATTCCTTTGGCCGCTTTTACTGCTGTGGTGTTGAGTGCGATTGGATCAAAGATAGGGAAGCCTATGTTACTGGACTCATATACGGCTACTATGTGTACGAAGTCATGGGGAAGGCCAAACTATGCTAGAGCATTGATAGAGGTTGATTCAGAAAATGACCTAAAACAGTCACTGAAGGTGGGAACACCAAACTTGGAGATGAACCGGAAAACAATAGATGAAGTTCGAATCGAGTACGAATGGAAACCCCCTCGTTGCTCATGTTGCAAAGTTTTTGGGCACTCGGATGCTCAATGCCCGAAAACAATTCCAGTGGCTGCTGAAACAGTTGTGGAGACTGCTGATGGTTTCAAGCAAGTGGTAAATAGAAATTGTAACAAAGGCAAAACTATTGGTTTTACTGTAAATCATGCAAAGCCAAAGTTTGTGTATCGGCCAAAACCAAATGCTGCTGCCACTAAACCAACTGGTGCTAGTACAAGTAGGGTTAAAACTATTGAAAACCCATTTGAGGCCCTTAATAATTGTAATGATGAAGGAGAGGTTCTCGTGGCAGAAGGTGAGCAAGAGCAGAAAACTGATGACTTTGAACCGGGTATAGGAGAATTGGACGGTTTCATGGCAAATAAAAAATACTCTGAGGGGGCAAGCACTCCCGTCTTAGACGGTTTAAATGGTTAACATTGCATCATGGAATATAAGGGGGTTGAACCGCCTCCCTAAACAAAGTGAGGTTCAAAATGTGGTTCTAAATAATAAATTAAGTATATGCGCTATCTTAGAATCACATGTAGCGATAGAGAAGTTGAATAAAATATGCAATAATGTGTTCCCACGTTGGAATTGGTCATCTAATAGCAGTATATGCATACGTGGCACCCGTATTATCATTGGATGGGATACAGATGTTGTTCGGTTAATGATCCTAGCTGTTTCGGATCAAGCGATTCATTGTCAGGTGAGATCTTTAATGGATGACCATAATTTCTTCATATCATTTATTTATGCGACGAACCATTACAAACAGAGGAGATCTTTATGGCGAGAGTTGGAAATGCATAAATGTTTTGTGCGGGATAATCCATGGGTTATGATGGGAGACTTTAACGCCTCGTTAAGTTTGGAGGATTCATCCACGGGAGGTTCAAAGGTTACAATTTCTATGCGTGAATTCAAAGATTGTGTTGATAATCTTAACATGGTGGATGTTAACCATATGGGGTTTCGGTTTACTTGGAATCAAAGACCTAATGCTGAGGTTGGTTTGTTAAAGAAAATTGATCGGGTTATGGCTAATGATGCGTTTATATCGCGTTATGTAGATGCATATGTTTTATTTCAGGCATACCGAATCTCGGATCATTGCCCGGCTGTCCTGAAATTTGCACAAAGTTGGGAGGGGAAACCAAAACCCTTCAAGTTCAGTAATTACATTATCGAGCATGAGAAGTTTAAGGATGTAGTTTCTGAAGGTTGGAAGGTAGAAATCCCGGGGCACATGATGTTTAGAGTTACAAAAAGGTTGCGTCTTCTCAAAAAGCAAATGCGAAAATTGATGTGGAGTAAAGGTAACCTTCACTCAAATGTCATTACCCTTAGAAGCGAGCTAGATGCAGCTCAAGTTTTGCTGGATAGTGATCCCAACTCTAGGGATCTAAGGAAGAAAGAAAGTACCATTCTCAAAAAATACAATGAGGCTATATATGAGGAAGAATGTTTTTTGAAGCAAAAATCGAAAGTCGAGTGGCTCCGAGTTGGGGATGGTAACTCGAGATACTTCCATAATGTGGTCAAGGGGCGTATGCATCGAGGTAAAATACACGCAATTGAGAATAGCGAAGGTAATATAGTGGAAGGCCAAGCTGCTTTTGATGTTATAACTGATCACTTCAGAAACTTTTTAGGACATCATGACAACTGTTCGAATATTGTTGATCCGCAATTACTTTTTTCCAAGAAAGTTACCGATCAGAAGGCTATGGAGATGATATCTCCGGTGACTACGGACGAAATAAAAAAAGCCATGTTTGATATAAATGACCTAAAGTCTCCGGGGCCGGACGGTTATTCAGCTGCGTTTTTCAAGAATGCGTGGGATATTGTGGGTGAAGATGTGGTGAAAGCTGTGAAGGACTTCTTTTCTCAGGGTAAACTTCTGAAAGAAATTAATCATACACTGATCTCTTTAGTGCCGAAGGTTCAAAGCCCCTCCAAGGTTACTGATTTCCGTCCCATCTCTTGTTGTAATGTTATGTACAAATGCATTAGCAAGGTGATCACGAACAGAATTAAATTGAGCCTGGATGATATTGTTAGTGAAAACCAATCTGCTTTTATTCCGAATAGACGCATCTCTGATAGCATAATGCTCACGCAGGAAATCATGAAAAACTATCATCTTGATAGAGGAGTTTCGAGATGTGCATTTAAGGTTGATATTCAGAAGGCTTATGATACCGTGAATTGGGATTTTTTGAAGGCGACTTTATTGGGGTTCGGTTTCCATTCCAGAATGGTCAATTGGATCATGAAGTGTGTAACAACGGCTTCATATTCTATTAACATAAATGGGAATGTTCATGGCTATTTTCAAGGAAGGCGTGGTCTGAGACAAGGTGACCCTATGTCTCCTTATCTCTTCACTCTTGTAATGGAAGTGTTAACTCTAATGCTTAGAAGACAAGTTGCTCAGGAAGACAACTTTCGTTATCATCCTAAATGTGAGCAATTGAAAATTATTAACTTGTGTTTTGCAGATGATTTGTTTCTTTTTTCCTACGCAAACATAGGTTCGGTGAAAGTTATCCGTGAAGCTCTTGAGGAGTTTAAACATTGTTCAGGTCTAACTCCCAGTCTCCCGAAAAGTTCAGCTTTTTTCTCTAATGTGACAAACCACTTGAAAGCAGCGATTCTAGATATCCTCCCTTTCGATGAAGGGAACCTCCCAGTTCGGTATCTCGGGGTGCCGTTAGTTTCCTCTCGATTATTATATCAAGATTGCAAGATTTTGGTGGAAAGGGTGAAGCATAAAATTGATGACTGGAAGAATAAGTCACTTTCCTTTGCTGGGAGAGTCCAACTTATTATTTCTGTTCTAACTTCTATGCATATTTATTGGGCCTCGGTATTCATTCTGCCTGATGCTATTATTAATGACATCGAAAAACTTCTTCGAGGTTTTCTTTGGTGCCAAGGAGCTATGAAAAGGGGTAAAGCAAAGGTTAAGTGGGATGTCTTATGCTTGCCGAAAGATGAGGGGGGTCTCGGAATTAAAAGGCTCAAATATTGGAATGTTGCATTAATGACTACTCATATTTGGAGTATTATTACCCTTAAAGAATCTCTTTGGGTTAAATGGGTTTACTCCCATCATCTAAAAAATAAATCTTTTTGGGATGTTTCGATTAAGGCGGATGCGAGCTGGAGTTGGAGAAAGATCCTGAGATGTCGTGATTCTGTTCGTAAATTTATGGTGCATAAGATTGGAGATGGGTCCTCGGTTTTGGCTTGGTTTGACACTTGGTGTAATGTTAGCCCACTTATTGATATAGTGTCATGGAGGGATATCAATGCTACAAGGTTTAGCTATGAAACAAGAGTTGCGGATCTGGTTCACAATAACAGTTGGGTATGGCCAACTCAGTGGTTAACAAAATACCCCATTTTAGCTTCTATTTCGGTTCCTATCTTATCAAATAATAGAGACTATATTGTGTGGAAAGAAGCTGATGGAATAGAATCCAGGTTTGCGGTTAGCAGCGTTTATGAAGCTATTCGTCCAAGTAAACCAATTGTGCCATGGTTTATTATTGTATGGTTTTCTCATTGTATTCCTCGACACGCTTTTATCCTTTGGTTACTTATGGGTCAGAAGTTAAAAACCCACGACAAACTTAAGTCTTGGGAAGTTCGTGACGATCAAAGCTTGGTGTGTTCTCTTTGTTCTATGTGTTCGGATTCTCATGATCATCTCTTCTTCGAGTGTCAATATGCTCGAAGGGTTTGGAGCTTGGTTCAACCCCACATGAATGCTGTGACTACGTTCCAATGGGCTGCGGTCACAGATTTGATTTTAGAATCTCATGTTCTAAACTCAGTTGATACACTTGTGAAAAAACTAATGTTTGCGGCTTCGGTCCACTTTATCTGGTAGGAGAGGAATAATCGGTTATTTAAGAAGAAGCGAAGGCCAGCGGATAACTTATTTGAGGCGATATATTCTACTGTCCGGTTGAAACTTATGTCAATTCGCTTCAAGGAGTCAAGGAAGATTAAGCTTTTTCGGATTGCTTGGAATTTAGACTAGTTTTCTTTCTAGTTTTTGTGTGTTTGCCTTTTGGCTTGGGTGTTTGCTGGGCTTTAAGACTCACTTAAAGCAGCTGTTCTTCATTGTTATCTTTCTTTTATTCATTAATAAAAGTTCATCGGGGTAACCCTTTACCCCAAATATATATATATATATATATATATATATATATATATATATATATATATATATATATATATATATATATATATTATATATATATTGTATAAACTTATTAGGGGCAGAATCGGGGTCTGGAACACCCCATTTGTGTCTCAAAGCTTCCATAGAGCTCCAAGTTTAGAGTGAGAAACCCTAGAGTGAGAAAGGGTGATTTTGAAGAAGATGATGCAATTACAACCCGAATTTGGAGTGTATCTTGATGATTGTAGTTGTTATGCTTCATTTGGTGTATAAGGTATAACCCTAGTCCGAAATTCTTATGTTTGATTCTTGATTTGAGGTAGAGTTTGGGGTTCTTGGTGATTAAGTGAAACGACCCGTCCATATTACTATAAACGCGGTACGTTATTCATTGGTCCCATAGCGAGGTATTTGACCTCTATATGACACGTTTTAGAAAATATTGCATTCGTTTCATAAAAAACACACCATTATTATACATATTGCATGTTTTAAACAAGTGGACGATTATTTAAGGAATAATCCCCATAATACATCGGTTTTCAAATACTACACACGTGACATAACAGTCGAATATAATACATGACAAATGTTTTATTGAATGCAACACTTTATTTAATTAAAAGCATGAGACTCCATGCACAGCTTGCTCAGATAATGCAACAGCGGAAGACTTTCTTAAAGACCTGAGAATAAACATACTTAAACAGTCAACACAAAGGTTGGTGAGATATATAGGTTTAAAGCTATCATCGATATAAATATAGACCACAAGATTTCATAGTTATAAATATTTCAATAAAGATATTCTATAATTTGTTGAGCGCTTCGGTAACCATACTTAACCATTAATGTAGCATATTCCCTGTATTATGAAATCTCCCTACACTGTACCAAGTGTAGTAAAAACGAAGTAATATGCAACCGTTTACGATACTAGAGCGACTAGCCCGGTTGGGGTTGTCAAACCCGATAGATCTATCAATAGGATTCGCGCTTACATGTTCTTACAACATGTAAATATTAGTTACCAAGCTATTAGGAAAGATATGCAATGTGGTACAACTTAACGTAGAATATATTTCAAGTATTTGTGTCCATGGAGTAAAACATAAAATGCATGTATTCTCATCCCAAAATATTTTTAGAGTTTAAAAATGGGACTATATACTCACGGTAGTAAAAGTATATTAATAATAAGTTTTCAGCTTATTAAAAATATGGCCATCGTCCTTGGATTCACGAACCTATAGCAATAATAATGATTCAGATAATAATACGACATGTGAATAAAATAAAACAAGTTCATAGAATTAATTTTTAACATTTTTATGTTAGCAGTCCTTTGTTAGTAGTCCAAAATAGTCTGAAATGTCCAACAGTCCAATAATCGGTATATATATAATCTTAGAATTACCCCACAACGTATTGTATACGTATTGTCTTTGCATCAACCCAGAGACGTATTGTATACGTATTATCTTAGAATTTATCAAAACGTATTGTATACTTATTGTCTTAGGATATATCAAAACGTATTGTATCTTATTGTCATGGAATGTACCAAGATTATATATATATATATATATATATATATATATATATATATATATATATATATATATATATATATATATATATATATATATATATATATATATATATATATATATACAATCTCGAAATTAACTAAGATTATAATATTTTGTTATACTAATGATAACATGTCCAAATATATATAGGATATAGGAAAATTTAGCAAGGATATGGTCAATATAGTTTTTACAATATAAATTTCGTCCATACAACGTTAATTTTAGCAGCTTTTGTTTTGCTCGCCAAATATTCATTACAACTCCGTTTAAAGTGAATCAAATTGCTATGGATTCCTTAAGAAGTTAATTTTTCTAAAACAATTCGAAAAGTTTATCCCATGTATTAATATTCAGAGTTTTACTCTCTTTTTGTGCCGGTGGACAGATTTGGAAGAATCCCGGCACCCACCCAATATATGATTTTTGATAAAATATTTCCACTTTGTCTAAAATCATGAAAAAAATATTGGAAGTCTTATTTACATATATTAACATATTTCCAAAGTCTTAGCCTCGAACTCAAAGTCTAAGATATGTTTTTAATTCCCAACCCAAAACAGCCCGCTTTTTACCGAATGGTGATTAAACGATATATGTTAAGTTTCACGGTGTTCTTCATATGTACAAGTTATAAGTTCTTATATTAACTTAATATAACATCATAATACATTTAAATAAGTGTTATTAGAGTTAAGTTAGAAAGATTAGATTAGTTTTTCAAATAAGTTTAGAATCAACTAAACTATGTTCTAGCTTATAAATTCTTATATAGATAGTTATAAACATATGAATTGAACAAGAATTTAGGCAAGGTTAATACCTTGATTTTGAAGCTTGAACTTGCTAGAAATAGATGAAGAACAAAGAAAGGGATACTAGAACTAGAGAGAGTATGTGTGTGTAAGTAAACATGAAGTAAAAATTAGAAAATGAAATGGTAAAAATTTGATCAAATATGGTGTCTTTATATACTAGTTGTAATTTGTCATTTTGTAAAAAATATCTAGTACAAGTTAAAAACCATTAGGTAATGCATGAAATATTATTCCATTATTGAAAATTTCTATTGGTATATACCAATTGTAAGTACTTCTAGAAGCTGTGTATAATACGGGTAAAAATACCGTATGAATGCGAGTAGAATTCTTGAGGAAATTGAACGGAAATATGAGTATAGCTATCCTTCATATGTATTGGTATATTATAAAGTGTATTCGATACTTGTAAGGATGTATTTACACTCGTAATACATTATATGTAAATACATTTCAACATAAGTTAATTACGTCATTTAAATAGTAACATATATATTGTTCAAAAACTCTTTAAATTAGTAGTATGAAAATATATATATATAATACTTTGTTAATATACTTAATGAGATATTTAATTATCATATTTTCAAGTTAAATATATATAAATTCATATATATACACAATAATTAAACAATTAAATAATTAAATCAAGTTATGACGTTCGTGAATCGTCAGAATAAAAGGGTGACTAAAAGCTTGTGTAAAACTCTTTTCGGAGGTTCAAGACTTATTAAAATTCATTGCTTATCAAGTCGGAATTTTTAAATCATGTAAATAGTATAATCAAGTAGTCGGAAAAATTCGGGTCATTACAGTACCTACCCGTTAAAGAAATTTCGTCCCGAAATTTGATCGAGATCGACATGGCTGACAATAAGTATGTTTTCATGACGAATACTAGTTGAAATTTAGAGTTTTATCATCAGTGAGTAATATGGATAAAACAATTTCGATTATGTGAAGTGTATGAGTGAAGCTATCGCAAAATAATGAAATGAGGAAAGTAAAGATTCGTCTTAACTTTTGACATCGTCACGGTTGATTTCTGGATTAAAGAAAATCTTTGTAATCTTAATAAGATTTGATTCTTCGGTAATTAAGGAAATTAGAATTTTCTTCGATTAGGTGCGTAATCTGCCTCGATTGCTATGTCTAATATTTTGCTATAAATTAACACCCCCTTCGTTTCCTTATTTCCACATCTCTCTTCTTCTATACTTTCTTCCTTAATTTATACTTCCAAAACATTCGTCAATATGCTTCATCCAGTTCTAATTCTTGATATATTCATGACTATCACATCTGTCATTCTTCTTTTTCATCTACCACCGGAGGAATCTGTTTACTTCTACTATGCTCTTGGGTTCATAGTGTTTTTAGTTCTCCCGTGTCTTTATATTGCTATACGTATTGATATACATGGTTTGTAATTCTCAGTGTTGTTGTCGTGCTTATATTTTTCCTTATATTTCGGAGCTCCTATGCTTGTGTATTGTCATTCACGGTTATTGCTCTCTTCCATTTGCTATGATTTATACTCCTATTCCTATTTCGAAGCTTCATGCTTTTGTTTTCTCTTCTCGATTTTAAGTAAAGCGAGTAATGGTCCAGAATTCGTAGGTATGGAGTTTCGGATGAACATGACTAATGTTCTAAGAGAGAATTTGTAATAGCACGATCATGATTAGTCAAATTACCAGAATTCAAGAGAAAAGATAGAACTATCAAGAAAATATGTTCTTGATACGTTTAGAGATTAGGTAGAATGTAAGAATCGTGTAACATAGAGCATGATGACGGTATGATCTATGAATTATCATGCTCCATTAGAAACTCAGCATGACTTACGGTAATATAATCACGTTGATCAGGAGTCATTATATTATACTAACTCATGCTTCAGTTCTCAACACTACTTCAACAACATTCATATTTTAAATTTTGAATTTTTCCAAGATTTAGAAACTAAAACAGTTTCCTTTATGACGTATCACTGATAGCTCGAAGAGATAAAAGTCAGATAAGAATAGTTATGAAAATATCTTCAGAAATATGGAGGATATTTATAATGAAAGATACGATGATATCTTAGAATATCTAAGATCAGAGGATGATGAAGAATATTGCCCACAAGGGTTTAGAGTAAGGAGCAAGGTATTCACTAAAGACTTCAGCGGACACTGAATCATTTGGATTCTTTGAAGGCAGATTTAGTCCTTGTGATTTGTCCACAGCCTCCTTCAGGGTTTGCTCAATCCGTTTTCCAGTTCCAGACCTTCTCTTTTTCTGTGCTTTGCTAACACAATATTCTTTATCATCAACTTTTGACTGTTACGGTTGTCTACACTTTCTGCTGCTTCATTCAGCTTTTTCAAAACTTCATATTACTGATTCGTACATGATAAGGTTTTATAGTGATCTTTCAGAGAGATTTAAGTCAAAGAGCAATAAAGTTGCTGGTAAGCTTACTACTAATGTGGTGGAATTTAAAAAGTTTCCCGGTAACGATGGCGAAAAGACAACGTATATATCAAGGTTATAATAATGCTACTCCGAATGAAAAGTCGAAGTTATCTTGTTAGAGCTGTGACAAAATTTTCTATTTTGAAAAGGGATTGTAAAGTTATTTTGGGTAATAATAATGCTAGAGGATTTGACACGGATACATGTTGAACCTTTGCTTAGGTTCCAAGTGTTCTCCGGATGCATATCTATATGCATATATTCTTCATATGTATCGTGTGATTGGTTCATTTTCTCGATTGTTCCTTAGTTGAGGTGTTTTCAAGAATTTTGAAGGGTTTAGACGCAGGTTGTCATCGTCAATATCCGTATAATGAATTCGTCGTGAATCTTGAATGATACGAATATCTTTATGAGTTTTGTGAATGAAAGTGATGTTCTAGTATAGTTTGAATTTAAAGTATAATTTTGAAGGATGTAGGAATCTAAGAGTGATGTTATCTGTTTAATTTTGACTTGGATTCTGATCTGTCAAAACCAGAATATGTAATTGAATTTGAATGAGAATGGTTGTTCTGGTTTCTATGAAAGAATGTATATTGTTGTGAAAGTAGTGAGTATGGTTAATGATTATTGAATCAGAATTGAAGAATGTACAGTATAACATATTAATTGTGATTTTGTATAACTCTCGGGTATTACCTACCCGTTAAAGTTTCACAAGTAATATTTTGTACAAGAGAATTTTTATTACAGTCTTTATGAAAATATATGTTTTTATATTTTCTGCAGATGTAATATAGATTTAATGAGTTAATATACTATTAAACTCATTTGATTTTTTTGCTGGAGCTAGAATGAATAATCCCTAAAACTTTAGAGATTACATAATCACCGTAGAATATTTCTCCGATGAAATTATGAATCAATACTTCATCGTTTGATTTTATTGGTATTCCTATCTACAGGGCGTATGACGTTGATGCTAGTGGGATAGATTGTGATGTTGGGGCTTGCGACGTGGATGTTGTTGGTGGTGGTAATGGTACTGTTGGTGTTGATGCGGGTGGTGCAGTTGGTGTTTGTGGGGCTTGCGATGCTTGTAAGTTCTGCATCATATTCTCCAAAGCCACCACTCTAGCGCGAAGCTCATTGAATTCTTCTAGTACACCGGGATGATTGGCAGTTGGAACGAGCGGATGAATAAGATCTAGAAGTTTAGATAATATATAATCGTGGCTAGATACTCTGGAAATGAGGGAGAAAATGGTGTTTCGGACTGGTTCGCCGGTAAGTGCTTCAGGTTCTTCGCCGAGAGGGAAATTTGGTGGGTGGAAAGGATCGCCTTCTTCTCGTCTCCATTGACTGAGTCGGCTACGAACCCATCCCCAATCCATCCAGAATAGATGATGGCTAATCGGTTGATCTATTCCGGTTACACTGCTTTCGAAGCTCAGGTGAATATCCATATCGGAATAGCTGTCGAAATCCGATGAACTTGAACCGGTTGAAGGATCCATCTCGTACAGAGTAGGGAAAAGATTTTTGAAATGAAATAAATTATAGGACTTGTTTGGTATTCCTCAATACATAATTTACATATGTATTTATAATACCAGAATCCCATAAGTTACAGAGGATTTTATGGAAGATGTTAGACAAAGTTTACTGTAATAGATATGCTTAAGATATGAAATTTTTCTATACACTATCTATGCAATAAATGCAGTAAGACGCGTCTAGACTTGAGATGATAAGCAGGTAATTTCCGACAAGAAATGATAAGCAAAATATTTGACATGCAAACACTGTCGAAGTCCAGACTCACTAATCCATCCTAACATATATCAGTTAGACACACTAATGCAAGACCTGGTTCGCTAAGACCCCTGCTCTGATGCCAACTAAAACAACCCGTCCATATTACTATAAACGCGGTACGTTATTCATTGGTCCCATAGCGAGGTATTTGACCTCTATATGATACGTTTTAGAAAATATTGCACTCGTTTCATAAAAAGCACCCCATTATTATACACAACGCCTGTTTTAAACAAGTGGACGATTATTTAAGGAATAATCCCCATAATACATCGGTTTTCAAATACTACACACGTGACATAACAGTCGAATATAATACATGACAAAGGTTTTATTGAATGCAACACTTTATTTAATTAAAAGCATGAGATTCCATGCACAGCTTGCTCAGATAATGCAACAGCGGAAGACTTTCTTAAGGACCTGAGAATAAACATGCTAAAACAGTCAACACAAAGGTTGGTGAGATATATAGGTTTAAAGCTATCATCGATATAAATATAGACCACAAGATTTCATAGTTATAAATATTTCAATAAAGATATTCTATAATTTGTTGAGCGCTTCGGTAACCATACTTAACCATTAATGTAGCATATTCCCTTTATTATGAAATCTCCCTACACTGTACCAAGTGTAGTAAAAACGAAGTACTATGCAACCATTTACGATACTAAAGCGACTAGCCCGGTTGGGGTTGTCAAACCCGATAGATCTATCAATAGGATTCGCTCTTACATGTTCTTACAACATGTAAATATTAGTTACCAAGCTATTAGGGAAGATATGCAATGTGGTACAACTCAACGTAGAATATATTTCAAGTACTTGTGTCCATGGCGTAAAACATAAAATGCATGTATTCTCATCCCAAATTATTTTTAGAGTTTAAAAATGAGACTATATACTCACGGTAGTAAAAGTATATTAATAATAAGTTTTCAGCTTATTAAAAATATGGCCGTCGTCCTTGGATTCGCGAACCTATAACAATAATAATGATTCAGATAATAATACGACATGTGAATAAAATAAAACAAGTTCATAGAATTAATTTTTAATATTTTTATGTTAGCAGTCCTTTGTTAGTAGTAAAAAATAATCCGAAATGTCCAACAGTCCAATAATCGGTATATATATAATCTTAGAATTACACCATAACGTATTGTATACGTATTGTCTTAGAATTTATCAAAACGTATTGTATACTTATTGTCTTAAGATTATAATATTTTGTTATACTAATGATAAAATGTCCAAATATATATATGATATAGGAAAATTTAGCAAGGATATGGTTAATATAGTTTTTACAATATAAATTTCATCCATACAACGTTAATTTTAGCAGCTTTTATTTTGCTCGCCAAATATTCATTACAACTCCGTTTAAAGTGAATAAAATTGCTATGGATTCCTTAAGAAGTTAATTTTTCAAAAACAATTCGAAAGGTTTAGCCCATGTATTAATATTCAGAGTTTTACCCTCTTTTTGTGCCGGTGGACAGATTTGGAAGAATCCCGGCACCCACCCAATATATGATTTTTGATAAAATACTTCCACTTTGTATAAAATCGTGAAAAAAATACTGGAAGTCTTATTTACATATATTAATATATTTCCAGAGTCTTAGCCTCGAACTCAAAGTCTAAGATATATTTTTAATTCCCAACCCAAAACAGCCCGCTTTTTATCGAATGGAGATTAAACGATATATGTTAAGTTTCAAGGTGTTCTTCATATGTACAAGTTATAAGTTCTTATATTAACTTAATATAACATCATAATATATTTAAATAAGTGTTATTAGAGTTAAGTTAGAAATATTAGATTAGTTTTTCAAATAAGTTTAGAATCAACTAAACTATGTTCTAGTTTATAAATTCTTATATAGATAGCTATAAACATATGAATTGAACAAGAATTTAGGCAAGGTTAATACCTTGATTTTGAAGCTTGAACTTGCTAGAAATAGTTGATGAATAAAGAAATGGATACTAGAACTAGAGAGAGTATGTGTGTGTAAGTAAACATGAAGTAAAAATTAGAAAATGAAATGGTAAAAATTTGATCAAATATGGTGTCTTTATATACTAGTTGTAATTTGTCATTTTGTGAAAAATATCTAGTATAAGTTAAAAACCATTAGGTAATGCATGACATATTATTCCATTATTAAAAATTTCTATTGGTATATACCAATTGTAAGTACTTCTAGAAGCTGTGTATAATACGGGTAAAAATACCGTATGAATGCGAGTAGAATTCTTGAGGAAATTGAACGGAAATATGAGTATAGCTATCTTTCATATGTATTGGTATATTATAAAGTGTATTCAATATTTGTAAGGATGTATTTACACTCGTAATACATTATATGTAAATACATTTCAACATAAGTTAATTGCGTCATTTAAATAGTAACATACATATTGTTCAAAAACTCTTTAAATTAGTAGTATGAAAAAATATATATAATACTTTGTTAATATACTTAATGAGATATTTAATTATCATATTTTCAAGTTAAATATATATAAATTCATATATATACACAATAATTAAACAATTAAACAATTAAATCAAGTTATGACGTTCGTGAATCGTCGGAATAAAATGGTGACCAAAAGCTTGTGTAAAACTCTTTCCGGAGGTTCAAGACTTTAAAATTCATTGCTTATCAAGTCAGAATTTTTAAATCATGTAAATAGTATAATCAAGTAGTCGGAAAAATCCGGGTCGTTACATTAAGAACCCTAAATTTGGTGTTACTGGGTATGGCAGGTCACTAAAAAGTATAATGCAATTTCTAACTTATGGTTTTGGGTTATGTGATTGTTGTGACTTGAAATGTTGATTTGGTTGATGAATTAAGTTTTTAATAAGCTTATAATGGACTGTAATTTTGTATAATTGTGTCAAAATTTGTAATTTTGACCAAGGTTTGGAATTTGGGGATTTATTGATGTCTCTAGGTGATTAGAGATGGGCATGGGATAATTTGGTCTAAATCATCTGTGAATTTGGTAGTCAAATCTGGAAGGTTGACTTTAAAATGTGTCAAACTATAATTTGAGTCAAGAGTTGGTGAAATTGTACGTAAGTACTTGAAATAATAGTGTGTAAGTGATTTTTAAAGCATAATCATTATCTAGCTAGTGATTATGGTTCGGATCTAGGTTAGTCAACTTTTGAGTCAAGTACAACTTTTTCAAAATTGTACTTGTTAGTGTGGGTTTGAATTACCACTTGTAGTGGTAATTCTTTGTTCCATTTGGTGTTTAATAGGCGAGTTTTCAAGAGCAATGTGTAATCCCTTGGTTAAGAGATGGTGTGACGAAATCTCTTTTAGGGAATGGGTTTTTATGTGTATCATATGCCTATGTGTTATGTAGGCAGTTACTTGCTCGGACTTATGGATGGAGGTCATGCTAGCATGTCACTTGTGCACGTATCGAGGTGAGTGGAATGGTTATATATGTGTGTACATAGGTTGCGGGTAGGGTGGTAGTGAAATAACCGCTAGTCAGGATTCACTAGATGTCATTTGTCGAATACCACCAGGTGGTGGTATTGAAATGACCGTTAATCGAAATTCACTAATATCGTTCATCGATAACCACACAGTGTTTATAGTGTATTGACCGTTACTATGAGTTGTTTGTCAACAAGTATTGTATGATTCCAGTCACGCATTTATGGTTAACCATACATGTTTTGTTTTAATATAGCGAAAATTATTAGGATATCGTATACTATGAGGAATTGATTATCGTGTAAGTGTTTATGTTTATGTGAATGTGTGTTTGGTAATATATGTGTGTTTGGTGGTGCATGCATGTTTGGTGATTTATGTATATATATGTATAATTGTTGCATTCAATAATCATTATCTTACCACTCTTGTTGTTTACCTTTTTGTAGGTACCGGTTTAATGACGCAAAGATATCTAGTTGTTAGACTATATGCTTAGGAGTTGCTTAAGCTTATGGTGAGGTTGCTTGAACTTATGGTGAGGTTTCTTTTAGCTTATTGGACTCGGGTAGGGGATAGGTAGTCCCAGTCATCATGATCTTGGTATTGGTTTAAGTCTTGAGTATTGAACTGTCATATGTAACTTATGTGTCAAAAGTGTTTGCAGTAATGCTTAATTTGCCTTTCAACTTTTAAATTTATAAAACCTTTATTTTATTTTAACACTCTAACGAGCAACAAGACCCGGTCTGATGTAGTATTTTAGGTTATCGTCCCAAGACAACGTGGAAGCAGATAAGAGTTGTTGTTTAAGTTTGAATTATTATCTCTTATGGAAGAGACAATTGAAGGTATGTTCTTAATAACTTTTAATAAACTATTTAGGAAAGATAGAATAGAGTTTTAAATAAAATAAAAAATATAAAAGAGAAGTGATTACAAGGACGTGTGAATCATAAGGGAAATATATTAATTATTTAATAACTTATATTAACAAATAACATGATAACAATCACAGACCAATAATTATCCCAAAAAGGTTAAGCTAAATGTCATATCATTCATAAAGTAGGACCTAAAACATACATTAACTAAGTGATGTGCATAGCTAATGTCTTCATTCATGGCATTCAAATAATCACATGATAAATATAACATAAACCTAATGTTGATCTAAGCAATATTCAATTAGACTTACAGTTGGATAAACTAATAAACCTAATTGTATAAATTCAAGTTACTAGCTGAAAATTACTCCTAATCAAGTTGTCATGCAATTGACATTGAAACACTCATAAACAAAGGTTCTTCGATTAAGCCTAACAATAATAAATTCTATTATATAAGTGTTATTTAAGTTCAACTAGTTGTATAACTACCAATGATGTTTACCTAAGTTGCATGTAATACAAACACTATATTTGATGGACTAGATCTAAACAAGTGATATGAATTAGAATGTAAGATCATAGAATCAATGACTAGTTAATCCTAAATTCATAATATTTAATCATTAAGCATAGGAAACAAGTTATTTAATCATGGCAGATATAAACAGTTCAAATAATCATCACAGAAACATAATCATACAGATCTGGAAAATACCATAAAACTGTACGAATTGAGTACGAAGCCGTCGGCTAGGCTCAGTCAAGCCAGCGACTTGGACTGATAGTCAAGTTGGCAGCTTGGACTGAGGAAGCCGGCGACTTCATCTGTTTTCCCAGATTTTCACAGTTTTCGTCCAAGTAACCACTATGAATGTTTAATTCATAGACGAAAATAAAGCAATTAAATAAATAAAAGACATTAAATAAATTAAAGCAATAAAATAAACAAAATACACTAATTAAATAAGACAATTAATAAATAAAATAAAATACAATTAATAAAATAAAAGACAAATAATAAAGACAATAATCCAATTAAAAGAAATACTTAATTAAAAAACGAGAAATACTTACAAAAAATGGAAAGATAACGTTCGGACAAACCTCGACGCCTAAGCATAAAATATTAAACTAATGTACACCTTAACTTCATAAATCTCATATGGGAACAAAAGAGAGAAAAGAATACAAAAGGGTACGTGAAAATCTAAAGGGTGAAGGCATGCTTTTATAGGTGAATGAGAGGTCTTGTACATTTATTTTCTACCAATGTGGGACAAGAAACAAGTAAAAAACACAAATTCCCGTATTTGAATTTCAGCAGCCATATAACGCCTTCTAACTTCCTAACCGGGCCGAATTAGACAAAACTTATAAAATGAAAGTTGTAGAGCTATGTCATACAGACGTTTGGACACATGGAACGCCTTAATCGTAGATCGTATGAGTAAATTATGGCTAAAATACTGAATCTACATCTTTCTTCGAATTAATTGGTCACCAAGTTGATTCCGTAAACGGCTTCATAGCCGGCGACTTCTGTTGACTTAGTCGGTGGCTTCATTTCTTCAGCTAGCGGCTCTTTTTGCTTTTACTTGTTTTCCAAGTTCTTCGATTTTTGGCTCTTTTCTGGAATATTCTCGAATTTCTTCAGTTTAGCAGGCGGCTTCCATGCATCCAGCCGGCGGCTTTGATCAACTTTTCTACTTTTTCTTGTTTTTTGTCCTGTTTTAACACATTTTTCAAACAAAACATCAAAAATACATTTTCTTGATTTTATCCATTTTTATATGTTAAAGTACTTAAAATGATCTTAAAATACCAAGATAACTCCTTAAAATATTATGAAAAATATGTATAATTTAGGAGTTATCAAATCCTCCACACTTAAACTTTCGCTTCTCCTCAAGCAAATAAAGATAAAAACATTTTTTAAAAATATACCCCCTTAGGAATTTTTATCAAACATGGTATTTAATAAGATGTTTTGACAGTACTTTGGTTAATCTTGTGTTTTCAACCGAAAATTATCTTCAAAATGTTTTGAAAGATTAACACTTAATTATGAATTTCACCTACATAATGTATCAAAAGAAATATTAAATGTGTAGTTTATATTGGAATTTAATTTATCGGGGTGGTCATGACACAAGATATAAAATGGGTGTAAAAGCGGAAGCGAAATACAAAGTTAAAAAGATGTCTAATCATTAAAGTTTAGTTATTATTATAAGAACTAGTCTGAACCAGACCGATGAGTACAAATGGTAGTAATATTTATTAAATCAGATTTAAACAACAGTTGGTTATCATTGGACTCTTTTATTTTCTAACTAGAGCTTTTATAAGCATGTGGTTCTCATTGGAACTCTTTTCTCTTGCTCTCATCACTCTCATAGGCCTTCATTGGGCTCTTTACTATTCTAATTCTTTTGCTTTCATACTTAGCATTTAGCTTTACATTTGACAATTTTTTCTAAGTTGGCCCTAATTGTGACTCTTTTGCTGCCTCAGTAGTCTATGCTTATTATGTCATATGGTAGTGGCTATAAGTTTGCAATCGTTACACAATTTTTGGCGTTTAGTAGTCCGATCTCGAAGTTGAGAGTAGTTCTATTAGCTTTAAGATTAGCTTAATGAAAAGACATAAGTTTGACTAAGAATTTATACTTCCAGAAATATAGGGTTAGGAATGAGAATTTAGTTTAATTAGGTTATTCCTAAAAAGGTTAAGGTTTTTACGGTAACTATTTGTTTCTAGCACGCATACTGGGTGCTAACGACCTGGGTAACTGGCTGAAAATTGGTTTTAAAATAAAAAGGCTAACTTAAAATCCTAAAATATTTCTTTATCATTTACGTGTTTTTATTTCTTTACCATTTATTCCATTTAAAAATTTAAAAAACACCATATAGGGAGTCAAAAACTAGTTACTTTTAAAGGTATGAATTATTAATCGAAAAGCAACAATTTTTTATAATGTAGGACAAACAAAATCAAGTGTGATTTTTAAACCATAAAAACCTCATTTTATTAGTATTTCCTTAACAATTTTTTAAAAAATTAAAAATTTATCTTGGTTTTTAATTAAGTGAAGAATTCAGTTCCCTCCCCCACACTTAAGATCATGCAATGACCCCACTTGCATAAAATCAGACTTATAAAAATATGGGAAAGACAAATAATAGTAAATAGGGAGAAGAATGATGTTACTTGGAAGTAGATTGTAGTTACAGGATAGTTGCAGAAGTTGAATTTGAAGAATACTCGCCCAATCACCCAATTCATTCAAATAATCACTAATAAAAAGGAAATAAATGCATTCTTCTTTATTAATGAGTCATAAGCTTGAATCGACCCATTTAAATTTTTCTTATTGGGGTTTAACTTCCCCCACACTTATCGGGCGACATATAAAATCGACGGAAAATGTTCCACGAATTAGTAACGTTAACCAGTCATTAACACATCGGGTTGTAAAGATATATTTAATTTGCTGTTTATTCAAAATTTTGAAATTAACCCGAGTGTCAATAAATAGCTTCTCATTGTGTAGATCTTGCGGCAATAAGTTTGTTTTTATTCCGGGTTCTTGCCAAAACGGATCTTTAAATACCATTTCACATCCGATAATTTTTTGAGGATACACGAAGTTGATAATGCTAAAAACGAACATATATTTCATAGCATTATTCCTCAAGAAAGACAAGCTTTTAGTTGCAATTGTTCTATTTACAAGTGATATTCGTTTAAATAATAAAAGGTGAAGACAAAAGACAGATTCGACGAATTGAAGACGCAAACGACCAAAAAGCTCAAAAGTACAAAAGACAATCAAAAAGGTTCGAATTATTGATAAGAAACGTCTCGAAATTACAAGAGTACAAGATTCAAAACGCAAAGTACAAAATATAAAATTGTACGCAAGGACGTTCGAAAATCCGGAACCGGGACCAGAGTCAACTCTTAACGCTCGACGCAACGGACTAAAAATTACAAGTTAACTATGTATATAAATATAATATAATATATAATTAATTATATTAATTATATATATATTATATATATAATAAAAACCGTCGGCAGAGAAAGACTCCAAGATGTGAGCTGGAATTTCAAACTCCGCGACTCGCGGAGTTTGAAGGCAAAATTCACCGCGAGTCGCGGAGCCCCAAAAATCAAAAATCCCTATAAAGCAAACCGAATTCTGATCAAAATTTCATATTCTATTTCTCTCTTCTCTCATATATACGATATATATATATATATATAATTTATATTTTAATTTTAATTTTAATTATAATTCTAATAATAAGGGTATGTTAGCGAATGTTGTAAGGGTGTAAGTCGAAATTCTGTCCGTGTAACGCTACGCTATTTTTAATCATTGTAAGTTATGTTCAACCTTTTTATATTAATGTCTCGTAGCTAAGTTATTATTATGATTATTTAAAACGAAGTAATCATGATGTTGGGCTAATTACTAAAATTGGGTAATTGGGCTTTGTACCATAATTGGGGTTTGGACAAAAGAACGACACTTGTGGAAATTAGACTATGGGCTATTAATGGGCTTTATATTTGTTTAACTAAATGATAGTTTGTTAATGTTAATATAAAGATTTACAATTGGGCGTCCCTATAAATTACCATATACACTCGATCGGACACGATGGGCAGGGTATTTATATGTACGAATAATCGTTCATTTAACCGGACACGGGAATGGATTAATAGCCACTAGAATAATTAAAACAGGGGTGAAATTACATTCAAGGGTAATTGGTGTAATTGTTAACAAAGTAGTAAAACCTTGGTTTACACGCAGTCGATAACCTGGTGTATTCATTAAACAAAGTATTAAAACCTTGTTACAATTCGAATCCCCAATTAGTTGGAATATTTAACTTCGGGTATAATAATAATTTGACGAGGACACTCGCACTTTATATTTATGACTGATGGACTGTTATGGACAAAAACCAGACGGACATATTAAATAATCCAGGACAAAGGACAATTAACCCATGGGCATAAAACTAAAATCAACACGTCAAACATCATGATTACGGAAGTTTAAATAAGCATAATTCTTTTATTTCATATTTAATTTCCTTTATTTTATATTTAATTGCACTTCTAATTATCGCACTTTTATTTATTGTTATTTAATCGCACTTTTAATTATCGTACTTTTTAATTATCGCAAGTTTATTTTATCGCACTTTTATTATTCGCAATTTCATTATCGTTATTTACTTTAAGTTTTAATTTAAGTCTTTTATTTATTTAATATTTTACATTAGGTTTTAACTGCGACTAAAGTCTTAAAATCGACAAACCGGTCATTAAACGGTAAAAACCCCCCTTTATAATAATAATATTACATATATATATGTTTGTATTTTTATAAAAGTAAATTAATATAGCGTTACGCTTTGTTTAAAGATTTCCCTGTGGAACTAACCGGACTTACTAAAAACTACACTACTGTACGATTAGGTACACTGCCTATAAGTGTTGTAGCAAGGTTTAAGTATATCCATTCTATAAATAAATAAATATCTTGTGTAAAATTGTATCGTATTTAATAGTTTTTCCTAGTAAAATATAAAGCTATTTTATATACACCTCGCATAACATCAAGTATTTTTGGCGCCGCTGTCGGGGATCTATCTTAAAAGCCGGAAGCGCAACGCTAATATAATAAAAAAAAAAAAAGATTTTTTGTTTACTTTTATTAAAATTCGTTTTTGTAAAAATACGTTTTAAATATTCGAAAATATAAAAAGAAAAACAAAAATATAAGTATTTTTAAGATTTTGTTAAATATTTAAGTTTTATAAGTTTCTTTATTTTTAGTTTAGTTTATAAAAATATAAGTTTTATTTTAATATCTTTTATTTATTTAAAAAAACAGAAAACAGAAAATAAAAAAAAAATTAAAAAAAAAAAACGCGTCGAATATTTAAATCTGTCAACTGAATTTCTGAACCCCGCGACTCGCGGGGTTTGATGCAATAAATACCGCGACTCGCGGAGAGTACCTGACACACGGACAGAAGCCCTAATTCAGCATTTATTACGGATTATTAATTATTATTATTATTAACCCTAATTAATATTATAATTAAGTTTTATTTTAATTTAAGTTTTATTTAATTTATATTTTAGTTTAAATAAGTTTAATTAAATTATAAAATTAGTAGTTTTATTAAATAAATAATATAAAAATAATATTTTTATAAAAATTGTACTTTTTACAACTTTTTGTATATTTTTATATTTTGTCCCTTTTTAATCGTTTTAGCATAACTTTTGTATTTTTAGCTCATATTTAATTTTAATTCTTAGTTTTTGCCATAGTTATTTTTACTCCTAGATTTTTAGGCTTTGCCGTAGAATTCCTTAAGTGCTTTTTCTTTAGACTAAGATTTAGGTGCTTTAGAATTTTGCGACGCCTTTTTAAGTTTTAGTTTCTTTTTAAGTTATTTCCATTTGGGATTTAGTTTTTCCTGTAAGCTTTAATATTTTTAGACACCTTTTACTATGTATCAATTATCATTCCAATTAGTAATTTCAATTTGCGATTATAATTTTAAGTTAGTTGTAGTAATAAGGTTAGGTTAGTAAAGTATTTTTAAGTTTTTATAAGTTTCTTTTATTTTTCCGTCACCTTTTATTTTTCAACCATTTTTTCTTTTTCGACCTTTTTCGACGAACTCTTTTTCTTTCTTATTTCTCGCCATTCTAGTTTTTAGGACTTAGAATTTTTTCTACTTCTTATCTAAATTTCTTAAAATTACGAAAATTTATTTTAAGTGGTTAAATTAATAGACATCAAAATTTTCTGGTTCGTAGTAATAGTTGGATTTGTACGTGGACCGGGTTATTGGAGCCAAACAGTCCTCAATTATATTGAGACCAAACGAATCCTGCCCCTCTGCTGTATCTTTTGGCTATTCGAAACGTGGGCAAAATCAGAAAAGTCTATTGATTGGATAACTTATTATAATTTTTCTTTCCTTTTAAAAACTAATAGGATATTCAGTGAATGCACCAAGCAAGACGTTCATCACCTTTTGTACGTTCACCACCTGTAACTAGATCAAGACATTTAGCAAATATAACCGCCGTTGATTTTTCTTTAGAATCGTCATCCAGTCGACCAAGTACTTCAGTTCAAATTTCCGATAATACATTTTTTGAACCCGACATCACAATTGAGAATCCGGAGAATATTCAGGAACGGTTCGTAGATCCTGAACCACTAAACTTTCCTCCGGAGCCACCAATCATTCAAACAGAGATTGTTGAGGAACGAACCATTAAAACAGAATCATCTAGTGATACCGATTCAACAAATTCAATTATGGAGAATCTGGAACCTCTAAGTATGGAAGACCGAATGAGAGCTAAACGCACTGGCCAAGGTCACGCAATTACTCATCCAGACATTAATGCGCCAGATTATGAAATCAAAGGACAAATTCTACACATGGTGACTAATCAATGCCAATTTAGTGGTGCGCCGAAGGAAGATCCAAATGAACATCTACGTACCTTTAATAGGATCTGCACACTATTTAAAATCCGAGAAGTGGAGGATGAACAGATATATCTCATGTTATTTCCCTGGACTTTAAAGGGAGAAGCCAAAGATTGGTTGGAATCGTTACCTGAAGGGGCGATTGATACATGGGACGTTTTAGTTGACAAATTTCTTTAACAATTCTTTCCTGCATCTAAAGCCATAAGACTTCAAGCAGAAATTGTTACGTTCACACAGAAGCCAAATGAAACTCTATATGAGGCGTGGACTAGATATGGAAAGTTGTTAAGAGGATGTCCGCAACATGGTTTAGACACCTGTCAAATAGTACAAATATTCTACCAAGGATGCGACATCACTACAAGGAAAGACATAGATATAGCAGCTGGTGGTTCTATTATGAAGAAAACCGAAACTGATGCTTACAAAATTATTGATAACACTGCTTCCCACTCACATGAGTGGCACCAAGAAAAAGATATCATTAGATCATCTAAAGCAGCTAGAGCCGATTCTAGCCATGACTTAGATTCCATTTCCGCAAAGATAGATGCTGTGGAGAGACGAATGGAAAAGATGACTAAAGATATTCACTCAATACGAATTAGTTGTGAGCAGTGTGGAGGACCACATTTGACAAAAGATTGTCTCAGTATTGAATTAACAATGGAACAAAGAGAGAATATTTCATACATAAACCAAAGGCCTGGAAATAATTATCAGAATAATTATCAACCGCCAAGACCAATTTACAATCAGAATCAGAATTATAACCGAAATATTCCATACAACAACCAACAAGGTCCTAGCAATCAACAAGTATCTAATAACACTTACAATCAGCAAAGACCGAATTTTCAAAACAAACCACCACAACAAACCGATGATAAAAAGCCGAATTTAGAAGATATGATGACGAAGCTAGTTGAAACTCAAACGCAGTTTTTCACATCTCAGAAACAAACCAATGAACAAAATGCTCAAGCATTTAGAAATCAACAAGCTTCTATTCAAAATCTGGAACAAGAAGTAAGTAACCTAGCAAGGTTAATAGGTGAAAGAAAACCGGGAAGTCTACCTAGTGATACAAATGCTAACCCCCGGAATGAAACAGCTAAAGCTATTACCACAAGAAGTGGTACAACACTTAAACCACCTGAAATACCTGTAACTTCTGATGAAACTATTCCTACTCCATAAGAACCACAACCTGATCAAGATAAGGAAAAAGAACCGGTAGTTGAAAAGGTTAATGAAAATAACACAGTTAAGGATAAACCTTATGTTAAACCATACCAACCACCACTTCCTTACCCGAGTAAAATGAAGAAAGAAAAACTTGAAGCCGAGCAATCCAAATTCTTGGATATGTTTAAACAGATAAATGTAAATCTTCCTTTCATTGATGTGATTTCAGGAATGCCAAGATATGCTAAATTCTTGAAAGATCTAATATCAAATAGAAAGAAAATGGAAGAACTCTCGGCTGTTACTATGAATGCAAATTGTTCAGCAGTGCTGTTGAATAAGATACCCGAAAAACTCTCCGATCCAGGAAGTTTCACAATTCCATGTTTTCTGGGTAGTCTTAGTTCAATAGAAGCATTGGCAGATTTAGGTGCTAGTATAAATCTAATGCCGTATTCACTATACGCTAAACTAGACCTTGGAGAATTGAAACCAACCAGAATAAGCATACAACTAGCCGATAGATCAATAAAATATCCTAGAGGGATAATGGAGAACATGCTAGTTAAAGTTGGTACTTTAGTATTTCCAGTAGATTTTGTTGTTTTGGACATGGAAGAAGATTCTCAAGTTCCTCTCATATTAGGAAGACCATTCTTAAAAACGGCTAAAGCAATGATAGACGTGTTCGGTAAGAAACTGACCCTAAGTATAGAGGATGAGAGTGTTACCTTTTCAGTTGATAGAGCAATGCAACAACCACAATCTGCAGATGATACATGTTATTATATTCAAACTATAGATGCACATGCAGAATTATTAGAAGAATTCCCAGAATTACAAGGAACAGGAGAGTGTTCTTTAGGAGAAGGTAATGAACCAATTGATGAAGCTGAAATGTTAGCTACACTTATAGCTAATGGATATGAACCAACAACAGAAGAAATTCAAATGCTAAAAGAAGAAGACAGATATCGATATAAATCATCGATAGAAGAACCTCCGAAATTAGAGTTAAAGCCACTTCCAAACCATTTAGAATACGCGTATTTACATGGTGAATCTGAATTACCTGTAATAATATCGTCTTCTCTTACTGAAAATGAGAAATCACAACTCATTTCTGTGTTGAAAGCTCATAAACCAGCCATTGCATGGAAGATTCATGATATTAAAGGAATAAGTCCTTCGTATTGCACACATAAAATCCTTATGGAAGAAGGTCATAAAACGTATGTGCAACGCCAACGAAGACTAAATCCTAATATGCAAGATGTAGTTAAGAAAGAGATTATTAAACTGCTTGATGCAGGTTTAATTTATCCAATTTCTGATAGTCCATGGGTAAGCCCAGTTCAATGCGTGCCTAAGAAGGGTGGCATGACTGTCATTACAAATGAGAAAAATGAGCTTATTCCTACTAGGACTGTAACAGGATGGCGTGTATGTATTGATTATAGAAAATTAAATGACGCCACCAGAAAAGATCACTTTCCCTTACCTTTCATAGATCAAATGTTGGAAAGATTAGCCGGAAATAGCTACTATTGTTTTCTAGATGGATTTTCCGGATATTTTCAAATTCCAATAGCACCCGAAGATCAAGAGAAAACCACATTCACGTGCCCTTATGGTACTTTTGCTTACAAACGCATGCCATTTGGACTTTGTAAAGCCCCTGCAACCTTTCAAAGATGTATGATGGCGATTTTTCACGACATGATAGAAGAATGCATGGAAGTATTCATGGATGACTTTTCAGTATTCGGTGATACATTTAAATCATGTCTAATTAATCTGGAACGAATGCTAATTAGATGCGAAAAATCAAATCTAGTACTTAATTGGGAGAAATGCCATTTCATGGTTAAAGAAGGCATCGTTCTTGGACATAAAATTTCAAAAGAAGGAATTGAAGTGGATAGAGCTAAAGTAGATGTAATTGCTAAACTTTCACATCCCACCAATGTTAGAGGAGTTAGGAGTTTTCTAGGGCATGCCGGTTTTTACCGACGTTTTATAAAAGATTTTTCTAAAATTGCCACTCCTATGAATAAACTCCTAGAAAAGGATGCGCCATTCATCTTTTCAGATGAGTGTATCAAATCTTTTAATATTCTTAAAGAAAAACTCACTAATGCACCGATCATGATAACACCAAATTGGAATCTACCATTTGAACTAATGTGCGATGCAAGTGATTTTGCAATGGGAGCCGTTTTAGGACAAAGGATTGAAAAACGATTTCAACCTATATATTATGCTAGTAAGACATTACAAGGAGCACAAACGAACTATACAACTACTGAAAAAGAACTCCTTGCTATTGTCTTTGCTTTTGACAAATTTCGATCATATCTCGTTCTAGCAAAAACGGTGGTCTATACCGACCATTCTGCTCTTAGATACCTATTTTCAAAACAAGATGCTAAACCAAGATTAATCCGTTGGATCTTACTCTTACAAGAGTTTGATATTGAAATCCGAGATAAAAGAGGAGCAGAAAATCTCGCCGCTGATCATCTTTCTCGTCTTGAAAATCCCGAATTAGAAGTTCTAAATGAATCAGCCATACAAGACAACTTTCCTGATGAATATCTATTGAAGATAGATTATAAAGAAATCCCATGGTTTGCAGACTATGCAAACTACTTAGTTTGTAGATTCCTTGAAAAAGGATTATCGTACCAAAGACGAAAGAAATTCTTCAGTGATATAAAACACTATTTCTGGGAAGATCCACATCTGTTTAAAAGTTGTCCCGATGGAATAATACGCCGATGTGTATTTGGAGATGAAGCTAGTAAAATTTTAAACCATTGTCACACAGGACCAACAGGAGGGCATTATGGGCCTCAACTAACAGCAAGAAAAGTTTATGAAGCTGGATTCTATTGGCCTACAATTTACAAGGACGCACACCTTGTTTGCAAATCCTGTGATGCATGTCAAAGGGCCGGAAAAATAAGTCAACGTGATGAAATGCCACAAAATGTCATCCAAGTATGTGAAGTATTTGACATTTGGGGTATTGACTTTATGGGTCCATTTCCAAAATCTCATAATAATCTATATATACTCGTAGCCATTGATTATGTATCTAAATGGGCGGAAGCACAAGCTCTCCCAACTAACGATGCACGAGTTGTAGTCAACTTTTTAAAACGTCTTTTTGCAAGGTTTGGAACACCGAAAGCTTTAATAAGTGATCGGGGTACTCATTTCTGTAATAATCAACTTGAGAAAGTTCTTAAAAGATATGGAGTAACTCATAAAATCTCCACCGCATATCATCCACAAACAAGTGGACAAGTTGAAAATACCAACCGAGCTTTAAAACGTATTCTAGAGAAAACCGTAGGATCAAATCCGAAGGAATGGTCCATTAAATTGGAGGATGCACTCTGGGCTTTTAGAACAGCCTACAAAACTCCAATTGGAACCACACCTTTTAGACTTGTTTATGGAAAAGCATGTCATCTTCCAGTAGAAATTGAACACAAAGCATTTTGGGCTTTGAAGACATGTAATCTTGATTTACATGAAGCCGGACGTCTACGATTAAGTCAACTAAATGAATTAGAAGAATTAAGACATGAAGCATACGAAAATTCGTTAATCTATAAAGAAAGAACGAAGAAATGGCATGATAAAAGAATCAGAAGTTCAAAAGAATTTAAAGAAGGAGACAGAGTTCTTCTTTTCAATTCACGATTCAAGCTATTTCCTGGAAAATTGAAATCAAGATGGTCTGGACCATTCATAGTCAAAAGAGTTTTCCCATACGGAACGATAGAATTAATAAATTCAAATGGGATTGAATTTAAAGTTAATGGTCACAGAGTTAAACATTACATACATGGTCCGATGGAAGTCGACAACGAAGTTAATCACAATTTCGACACCACAGCTAACTAAGTGTGGGGAGAATCAAGTCTTTAAAGGATAATATGTATTTCTGTTAGAGTTAGATTGTCTATTTTCGTGTAGTTCTCGAAAATGGAACCCGAATGGTCTTTCCCTAGCAGACCCTAAAGAACTAGTCTTCTCCCCCCATTCTGAATTTTTATTTTTTTAGGTTTTTACAAAATGAAGACTGCCTGTGAACTAAACCATGGTCTAATGCTACACGCTTTGATCACTAAACGTAATAATGACATACTCCCGAGTGAAATAGTATCAGTAATCAGAGAAAGAATGGACGGAGTTAGAAAAGAATCCAGATGCGAAGATAATAAGTTACAATTTGGTAAAGGAAAATCAAAATCCGCAGCGAAAAGAAGAGCACGACACCTAGAACGATGTCACAAATGCGGAAAATGGTCACATGGAGGTAAATGTTCAAATAATCAAACCTATTCAAATACCGAATTTGTTACTTTATGCAGAGACGGACCGTTCATATGTTTAGAAGAAAAGACACTGAATGCTCGAGGTTACGCTTATGTAGCCATGGAAAATCAATTAAACCGACTATCTTATGAATGGGATAGATCATATAACTAAGAAATCTATTCCACAGGTATGTCTGTACAGTTTTTATTTTTATTTTTATTTTTTAACCTTTTGATAATAAACGCTAATTTGTTCGCTAAAAAGTATTAAATTGATATTGAATAAAATTAGGTTTGGCGACCGAAATTATTGATATCATTCAAAAATTTATTACATCACTGCGAAATTTAACGTTTATTATAAGGTATAAATATCTTTAAACAATCAACCCAAAATATTTCAAAAATTCGTCATGAGTTAAATTAGGTCTTGGAACCGAAATTACTTTACCGAAAAGAGGGGCGCATATTTTTGATAATATTTGATTGATTAAAGTGGGATAAAAAGACAAAAAGATTTTTAAATTTATTTTTACCATGTTTTTAAAATTAATATTTAAATCTTAAATTAATATTGTAAACTTTGTAAAAACAATATATTTAAAATATTTGAAAAATTAATATAAGTTTGATATGAATTTTTAAATTAAGTTTGGTGTGAATTTTTAAAATATAAATTTTTAATTTTATGCATTTCAAATTTTAAGTTTGGTGTGAATTTTTAATTTTTAAAATATAAAATTTTAATTTTATGCATTTTAAATTTTGAGTTTGGTGTGAATTTTTAATATTAATTTTGAATTTTATATTTAAGTTGTGTGAATTTAAAAACAAAAATTTACTTTATCTCATTAAGTTAAGAATATGATTTTTAAAATTCGTCGTAAGTTGAAGACTAGGTCTTTGAACCGAAATTGCTTTACCCAAGGGAGGGATGAGAACTTTTATTATCATTATTTTTAATCTTATTAATTTAAAGTATGCCAAAAACATTAAAAAACCCAAAAATCTTAGCTTTTAAAACAATCGCTACAAAAAGACAAATTTTAAAATTTTGTCGAGAGACGGACTAGGACATCGATCCGAAACGACCTCGTCCTAAATAACAAGGGAAACAAAATTTTGAAATTAAGTACTTAATTGTTTTAATAAGTTAATGATTATAAAAAAAAAAAAAAAAAAAAAAAAAAAACTCCGCGAGTCGCGGAGAGGTCGGATTACAGAAAAAAATAAAGAGCTGCAACAGCTCAGTTTCATACTCCTCAACTCAAACAACCTGCGAAAACTGCACCCGAAAAACCCGAGAAAAAACCCCAAAAATCCCAATTTTTAACCGTTAATCACCAAATCTTTTGCTAAAATCATGTTGAGAAGGATGCTATCTAAGAATTACTCAAGAAAAACGGTAAATTTCTACACCTAAACACCATTTAATCCGAAATTTGGTGTTCTTGAGCTATTTTTTCCCCAATTTGATTTTGATGCTTTTTAGTGTAATTAGACTTAAATTGTTTATGTATTATGCTTGTATAACCTAGATTGATGCTGTTTAACATGATTAGAAGCCTTAAACTTCAAATTTTGAATAATCTAGGGTTTGTGTTCTTGAGCAAATTTGAGGCTTTTTGATATAAACAGGTTATGGCCGATTTTTGTCATGAATTGTTACTAAATTGAGTAGTGTAACATGTCTAGGTAGTTAAATGATCCAAACTTTGAGCCTAAACATGATTTTGAGAATTAAAGTGGACTTTTTCAAGTCTAAAATTCATGAACTTGATTTTTGAAAGATAATGCCATTTGAGACTTGTTTAATTGCTAGTAATGATTATTTTGACATGTTATTTGACTTGAATGTTTATGAACTTGGTAAACATTTTCGTATATGCTTATTTGAAAAAGTGTAGATTTGATAAAAATGTGAAAATGAGCTTAAGTTTCATATAAATTGATAATGTCATTGTAATTATTTTGATTGATGATTTTGCTGACACTAATGCATATTTGGATGCACAAAAATTGTGTTTGATGTGTTTTGCAGAATGAAAGGGGTGAATCTTCATCCCAAGCCCGCAATGCTCCTGCTGAGAATTTAGAACAACAGGAGGTGGATAACTACTACAAGCATAATGTACCTCATCCAGTCATGACCTTTTCCGATATGCACTTGGAAGAGTTGCACCCGAACCTGAGATTTGACAGACTTTGGATAGATTATCCAAAATATCAACGGGGTTTGCATACTCTTCATTCCAAGGTTGTTGAGGTACCGAGGGTCATAGAATGGGGACCCTTAGAAGCTGTAGAATTGGCCGGGCCAATTAGGGAATTACTTGTACAGAGGTATGGTAATTCTTCTTTTAATGACTGGATATGTTTATTCACCATACGTAGACCTGTATATAAAGTATGGTGTGAAGAATTGTTATGTAGTATAGAGTTGAATGATCGGGTAGCTAGTTTAACCGATCGTTCTTTTATTAGATTTTTGTTAGGCGGTTCGATGCGCCACATGTCTTTACTGGACATGGCTCAGGCTTTA
The DNA here is from genome assembly GCF_046630445.1 of Rutidosis leptorrhynchoides. Lineage (NCBI taxonomy): Eukaryota > Viridiplantae > Streptophyta > Magnoliopsida > Asterales > Asteraceae > Rutidosis > Rutidosis leptorrhynchoides. Next base: position 150,245,521 of record NC_092337.1, read on the forward strand.
CGTATATATACGCCTGAGGAGTTAGCGTCTGCCGATTGTAGAGGATTGATACTAAACGGTAGAAAGATAGATGAAAATTTTGATACACACGGTGTGTGGAGTCAAATGACATGCCATCACCGTTTCAAAGGGGGAAATTACTCTTATTTGGATATAGATAGAGCCGAATTAAGAGTGATACATAGGTTTTTAGCTAATTCGATTACACAAAGGGGTAAGAACAAAGAAAAAGTAAATGAACAAGATTTGTTTTACCATATGTGTATTCGAGACCCACAAAGCGCTGTAAGTATACCATATTGTGTGGGTTATTATTTATCAGCTATGGTTCGGGGGATGCGACCACATAGCTTAATAGGAGGTGGTATTTTTATTACTTTGATTGGTGAATATCTCGGTGTGGATATAAGTCGGGGGGGATTATTACTAGAAGAGCCGGAACCCCGCGATACTATAGGTTTAAATGTATACCATGGTGCGAAAGTTTTGAAGAGGCGAAATAACGCCGCAGTACGATACCATGGTAGACATCCACAGGTGGAGAGAAACCAACAACAAGGTAATGTAGGAGGGGGGAATGAGATGCAAGAAATGCATAGGTTTATAGCTTCTCAGGAATACGAAAATGCTAGACAGAGAGCATTTGAAGATTGGCAAGTTCATCAGAACCAGATCATAGCTCATTGCCAACATATAGGTAGAAACTATATTCCTACACCGAAACCCATCTTCCCTCCTTGGTCTATAGAGATGCAGCCACCATATCCTACGTATGACCCTGCCGAAGCATTCTATAGCACTTATGGTTATGCCTGGAACCCCTATTGGTACCAATATCATCCTTAGTTTACTTATTATTTTTTTTATTTTGTAATTTGTAATTATTGATACGTTTAATACTTTTGTTAATATTGTAATCATTTTTATAATTATCTAACTTTTATTCTTAGATTTTAATAATTTTTGAATGTGGGGTAATATACCAAACTTCAAAAATATGTATATATGTTTGCAGTTTATCTTATGTACACAACAGGGTAAAACAACGCATTTTCAAAGACTGGCATTAAGTTCAGCAAAAGCAACTAATTTTGACGACAAGATGCAAAATATATGTGAAATAACAACAAGACGGAATGAACAAATGATGTGCACCATTTATCATTCAGCAAACAAACGCCAATATATTTGGAAACTTTGGTAAAATTTAATCATTTTCACACTAATCACCCTCAATAATTTAAATTGTTACTGATTTCTTGCAAATGAGGGCATTGCAAGATCTTAAGTGTGGGAAGGGGTTAAATTCTTTCGGATTTTAAAAATTTTTACTTTATACACTTGGTTACCATTAAAAATACTAGTAAAGCAGTAGTTGTATTAGAATCTAGTGCTCTCTAATAATAAAGAACAGCCCTAGTCTTATATACTAACTACCCAATTCTAGTAAAAATTTTCAAAATTTTCAATTAAATGAATTCAAAATCATGTTTATGAACGATAAAACTAGGTTTTAACACCGAAATTATTGTTACCTCGGAAAGGACATAAATTAAGAAACAAACTAAAATGTTAAAATTCATTTAAAATGGAATAGAGGACGATAAAACGGAAAATAAAAGCCAAGTGTGGGAAAATTTACCAAGTTATCTTAAACATATGTCATATATATCTGTAACAAATAACTGAAAATACTTTTGCTTTGGACTAAACTAAACTGTTTTACCCGATGAAAGAAAAGAAGAGATGGATCTACACGATGAATCAATTCCATCATTAAAAGGAAGTAAAGTCTTCCGAAAAAGACACGCGCTTCTTGATTTAGGTCAAGAAGTTGTCGTCCAGACCAGCTGTAGGTTGACGAAAAATCTAGAAAAGTCATCACTAAAATCAGCAGGAAATCCACGGACCTCAGCATTAAACAGGGTCGCCAAGTGGTCAGATTTATCCTAACCATGAGAAGAATTTATCTCGTACAATGGGGGGGTCACCGTGCAAATTAGCTTGATAAGACTAATGAATCAGATCCCCAGAAAGGATAATCTCCTTAAAGATTAAAAATCAGCTTTTAAGACTGATATTACTCAATCCTAGAGATTGACCTTAAAGATTGAGAATTACAAACTCATGGAATTCGATGATATCTAAACTCGAGCTTAAACGAGAAAATATTTTGATCAAAATTACAAACCGATTTGTTTTCTGAAAGCCCTATTTTCAATGCGTTCATTACCATTGAACGTAAAATCCTAGGAATTCACCTGGAATTCATTAGGTCACCTGAACTAAATCGGGTGTCAACCGTAAGAACGGTGGTTGCATAGTGGTCAAAGACAGGACCTTGTGCCAGACCGAAAAATTATAAGGGTGAGCTTTACTATTGCTCCTACCAAGGATAGTAATTGCGTCCGACACGTTATAGACCATAATCAAAAGCATGTCACGGGACATTGCCTTAACAGTTGCTTGTTCAACGCTTTCCTTTACAACCGGACGGTAGTTTGCCGAAAGGTAATATACGGAACAAGTAAACTGGACGTGTTGCTTTCCTAATACAAGGTTAGCAAGTGGGTGACACAAAACCATAAGTTTTGAGCTAAAATTTTCAATTCTGAAACCCACCAAACCCACAAAAATATTTTGCAAACACCGGTAAAGGGTTATTCCGGAAAACTTATCTAGGGTAAAAACTAGATTTAATTTTCAAATGATCAAATGTTTTCATAAAGATCCAATTTCCTTAATGGATCTAAATTTTTATAGTCATGTGGGACTGTAAACCATATCGTTACTACCATTGTTTATACCGCCGTATAGAAATCACTGATGTACAAAGTGTGAAGAATAAAGAAGTGATTCTAGTATTTCAAGACGATATTGCTTGAGGACAAGCAACGCTCAAGTGTGGGAATATTTGATAATGCTAAAAATGAACATATATTTCATAGCATTATTCCTCAAGAAAGACAAGCTTTTAGTTGCAATTGTTCTATTTACAAGTGATATTCGTTTAAATAATAAAAGGTGAAGACAAAAGACAGATTCGACGAATTGAAGACGCAAACGACCAAAAAGCTCAAAAGTACAAAAGACAATAAAAAAGGTTCCAATTATTGATAAGAAACGTCTCGAAATTACAAGAGTACAAGATTCAAAACGCAAAGTACAAAATATAAAATTGTACGCAAGGACGTTCGAAAATCCGGAACCGGGACCAGAGTCAACTCTTAACGCTCGACGCAACGGACTAAAAATTACAAGTTAACTATGTATATAAATATAATATAATATATAATTAATTATATTAATTATATATATTATATATATAATAAAAACCGTCGGCAGAGAAAGACTCCAAGATGTGAGCTGGAATTTCAAACTCCGCGACTCGCGGAGTTTGAAGGCAAAATTCACCGCGAGTCGCGGAGCCCCAAAAATCAAAAATCCCTATAAAGCAAACCGAATTCTGATCAAAATTTCATATTCTATTTCTCTCTTCTCTCATATATACGATATATATATATATATAATTTATATTTTAATTTTAATTTTAATTATAATTCTAATAATAAGGGTATGTTAGCGAATGTTGTAAGGGTGTAAGTCGAAATTCTGTCCGTGTAACGCTACGCTATTTTTAATCATTGTAAGTTATGTTCAACCTTTTTATATTAATGTCTCGTAGCTAAGTTATTATTATGCTTATTTAAAACGAAGTAATCATGATGTTGGGCTAATTACTAAAATTGGGTAATTGGGCTTTGTACCATAATTGGGGTTTGGACAAAAGAACGACACTTGTGGAAATTAGACTATGGGCTATTAATGGGCTTTATATTTGTTTAACTAAATGATAGTTTGTTAATGTTAATATAAAGATTTACAATTGGGCGTCCCTATAAATTACCATATACACGCGATCGGACACGATGGGCAGGGTATTTATATGTACGAATAATCGTTCATTTAACCGGACACGGGAATGGATTAATAGCCACTAGAATAATTAAAACAGGGGTGAAATTACATTCAAGGGTAATTGGTGTAATTGTTAACAAAGTAGTAAAACCTTGGTTTACACGCAGTCGATAACCTGGTGTATTCATTAAACAAAGTATTAAAACCTTGTTACAATTCGAATCCCCAATTAGTTGGAATATTTAACTTCGGGTATAATAATAATTTGACGAGGACATTCGCACTTTATATTTATGACTGATGGACTGTTATGGACAAAAACCAGACGGACATATTAAATAATCCAGGACAAAGGACAATTAACCCATGGGCATAAAACTAAAATCAACACGTCAAACATCATGATTACGGAAGTTTAAATAAGCATAATTCTTTTATTTCATATTTAATTTCCTTTATTTTATATTTAATTGCACTTCTAATTATCGCACTTTTATTTATTGTTATTTAATCGCACTTTTAATTATCGTACTTTTTAATTATCGCAAGTTTATTTTATCGCACTTTTATTATTCGCAATTTCATTATCGTTATTTACTTTAAGTTTTAATTTAAGTCTTTTATTTATTTAATATTTTACATTAGGTTTTAACCGCGACTAAAGTCTTAAAATCGACAAACCGGTCATTAAACGGTAAAAACCCCCCTTTATAATAATAATATTACATATATATATGTTTGTATTTTTATAAAAGTAAATTAATATAGCGTTACGCTTTGTTTAAAGATTTCCCTGTGGAACGAACCGGACTTACTAAAAACTACACTACTGTACGATTAGGTACACTGCCTATAAGTGTTGTAGCAAGGTTTAAGTATATCCATTCTATAAATAAATAAATATCTTGTGTAAAATTGTATCGTATTTAATAGTTTTTCCTAGTAAAATATAAAGCTATTTTATATACACCTCGCATAACATCAAGTATTTTTGACGGAGATATACATATTTCAAGTGGTGTTTCCAGTATAAGTTCTTTCTTAGAAAATATTTCAAACAATTCATCCTCGGATTCATCATTGATGTTGACCTTTATAATCGTCAAACTCGGCATCTAGATCTTCATCATTAATACTTATAGGTGTGAAATCCCCCGTGTCTTCCATTAATTCCCAAAAGTCTTCTTTAAGAGAAGAATCAATGTCATGTAACCTTATAATTGGAGCAGTTTCCACTAACCTAGTGTTTTCTAGTAACCTTTCCACCTCGACTAACATAGGTAGTGAAATGGTAGGTTGTGGTATTGGAATAGATTCTGTCATTTTCAAATATTCTAGGAAGTGGATTAAGAGTTTAGAGAATTAAGATTCTAATTTAATATGGAAAGAATAAATAACTAAAATTAAATATTATATTAATATGCTAAAATTTATCTAATTATTAAATAATTATGATAGTAACTATGAATATAAATTTTAATATATATATATATATATATATATATATATATATATATATATATATATATATATATATATATATATATATATATATATATATATTATAGAACAACTTTTATTGCTTAACAACAAATAATCAAACATAAATCGGATTATTGAATCTTTCAATACTTAACTTACCGTCAACGTTTAGGTTCAAGCAGGAGCCTTTAAATCGAAACCCCAACAACCATCCCCTAAAGGAGGACCGTCATCACTTGTTTTCAAGAAATATCAATAACCAAGATATATCCAAATTCCGTATTTAGCCCCTCTCCGGCAGCGGCGCCAAAAAGTTGATGTGTCAAAAGTGTTTGCAGTAGTGTTTAATTTGCCTTTCAACTTTTAAATTTATAAAACTTTTTTTTACTTTTAACACCCTAACGAGCAACAAGACCCGGTCAGATGTAGTATTTTAGGTTATCGTCCCAAGAGAGCTTGGAAGCAGATAAGAGTTGTTCTTTAAGTTTGAATTATTACCTCTTAGGGAAGAGAAAATTGAAAGTATGTTCTTAATAACTTTTAATAAACTATTTAGGAAAGATGGAATAAAGATTTAAATTAAATAAACAATATAAAAGAGAAGTGATTACAAGGACGTGTGAATCATAAGAGAAATATATTAATTATTTCATAACTTATATTAACAAATAGCAAGATAACAATCATAGACCAATTATTATCCCTAAAAGGTTCTGCTAAATGTCATATCATTCATAAAGTATGACCTAAATCATACATTAACTAAGTGATCTGCATAGCTAATGTGCTCATTCATGGCATTCAAATAATCACATGAAAAATATAACATAAACCTGATGTTGATCTAAGCAATATTCAATTAGACTTACAATTGGATAAACTAATAAACCTAATTTGATCAATTCAAGTTACAAGCTGAAAATTAATCCTAATCAAGTTGTCATGCAATTGACATTCAAACACTCATAAACAAAGGTTCTTCGATTAAGCCTAACAATAATAAATTCTATTAAATAAGTGTGATTTAAGTTCAACTAGTTGTATAACTACCAATGATGTTTACCTAAGTTGCATGCAATCCAAACACTATATTTGATGGATTAGATCAAAACAAGTTAGATGAATCGAATATAAGATCATAGAATCAATGACTAATTAATCCTAGATTCATAATATTATTTCATTAAGCATGACAAATAAGTTATTTAATCATGGCAGATATAAACAGTTCAAATAATCATCACAGAAACATAATCATACATATCTAGAAAATACCATAAAACTGTACGAATTGAGCATGAAGTCGGCGGCTAGGCTCAGTCAAGCCGGCAGCTTGGACTGAGGAAGCTGGCGACTTCATCTGTTTTCCCAGATTTTCACAGTTTTCGTCCAAGTAATCACCATGAACGTTTAGTTCAAAGTTAGAGACGAAAATAAAGCAATTAAAATAAATAAAAGACATTAAATAAATTAAAGCAATAAAATATACTAATTAAATAAGTTAATAAATAAATAAATAAAAGACAATAAATAAAATGAAAGACAAATAATGAAATCCAATGATTAAATTAAAAGAAATACTTAAATAAAAACGAGAAATACTTACGAAAAATGGAAAGATAACGTTCGGGTAGAACCTCGACGCCTAAGCATAAAATATTAAACTTGGACAAGTGTTTCATTGTGTAATTTATTGTAAGTTGAAGAATAAACAGGTTTTGGACAGAATTGGATGTAGTTATATATTTTGGGTAAGTTGGATATGTTTTAAATTTTTTTAGAAATTGCAGATCTAGTGTATGTGTTTGCCGCGCAGTATAGGAGTGCATTGGGCTGTATAATGTGTTTTGGGACCAGTAGTCAAAGCCTTTGCTGGTGACTAATTTTAGTTGTATAGCGTGCCAAGCAAAATTTTAGGGCGCCACACAATACAACAGGGACCAATGTCAGTCAATTGGCCATTTTTCTGAAAACATGTTGAAGGTCGTTTCAAGTGGTATCATAGCAAGGTTAAACGGGTCTAGGATTCTTGCTTTTAAAGTAGGATTTCCTAGACTTAAATCGTAAGGAGTACGTGCAATGTGTGAATACATGGGTCTTAAGTTGTGCATGATTTTGTGCCTCAAACAGATAGTCACCTAAAGTAAGTAGGTTGACTAGGAAATTTCTTTTGATGATAGTCACCTAGGTAGTGGGTTGGCTTGCGGTTGCGGTAATATATATATATATATATATATATATATATATATATATATATACACACATAAATATATAATATATACATATATACATATATATATACATATATACATAAATATATAATATATACATATATATACATATATATATATATATATATATATATATATATATATATATATATATATATATATATATATATGTATGTATATATATATGTATGTATATATGTATATGTATATATATATATATATATATATATATATATATATATATATATATATATATTTATATATATGTGTACACACACATATATATATATATATATATATATATATATATGTACACAAACACACACACACACATATATATATATACATATATATATATATATGTATATATATATATATATATGTACATATATATATATATATATGTACATATATATATGTACATATATATATACATATATATATATATATATATATATATATATATATATATATGTGTGTACACATATATATATGTACACATATATATATATGTACATATATATATATATATATATATATATATATGTACATATATATATATATATATATATATATATATATATATATATGTGTGTGTGTGTGTGTGTGTGTGTGTGTACATATATATATGTGTACATATATGTACACAATATGTGTACATATATATATGTGTACATATATGTACACAATATGTGTACATATATATATATGTATATATATATATATATATATATATATATATATATATATATATATATATATATATATATATATATATATATATATATATATATATATATATAAACACATATATTTATATATGGTGTTTTAATCAATCGGGAAGCACCTTTTTGAGGAAAGTGGGGGGAAGTAATTTATTTTCATTTCTTTTATTTTTTTTGTCAAACATTAAGATCACATGAAAATATGAACATTTACAAAAGACATTTGTGATAAATGTTATTATTTTGGCGGAAAAACGTTAGAAGAAATAAATGATAAAATGCATCATATGTAATGTTTTAATTAAAGTTTTTTTTAAGGGTTAGAAATTAGGGTTTAGAAATTAGAGTTTAGAAATTAGGGTTTAGGGTTTAGAAATTAGGTTTTAGATTGAACTTTTAACACGAAAGGTTTAGGGTTTTGGATTTAGGGACTAAACTCAAAACACTAAACTCTAAATCGGACTAAATTTTAAAAAAAGAACTTTACATAAGACCAAAAAAATGATGAAAAAAACCTAGATAAAACATTACATATGATGCATGTTATCTTTTATTTTCTTCGAGCGTTTTCCCGCCAAAAATAATAACATTCATCACAAAGTGTCCTTTTTAAATATTCCTATTTTCATGTGATATATATATATATATATATATATATATATATATATATATATATATATATATATATATATATATATATATATATATATATATATATATATATATATATATGTTGTGTTTGGTGCCTTAGGGATGAATTTGGTAGTGGGACTCGGTTACTCGGGGGTTTTGAATCGTCAAGTCCACTGGCGGGACTTCGGTTGTTCGAGGGTACTATGAGTCTGCATGTTTTGTATTTTGAAACTTTTGCGCTAGTCCGGGTAAATTACTTTACATGGCCATGTGTAAATGGTAATGAACGCAATTTTAATAATGCACGATCAACATTATTACAACCGTGTATCCTGACACCAAACATGACATGTTGAGTACTGATAACTCCTAAATTATACAGAATTTTGATAACATTTTGAGGTGTTATCTTGGTATTTTTAAACCATTCTAATACCTAAACATACTAAAATGGGTAAAAACGGGAAAAAGGTATTTTTAATATTTTATTGAAGTTATGTATTAAACAGGATCATAAACAGTAAAAAGTTGCAGAAAACAAGATGAAGCCTCCGGCATAAAGGCACAAAAGCCATCGACTTCAACTTAATATTCCAGAAAGTTCCAGAATTTATCACAGAAATTGAAGAACTTGGCAACCAAGAAAAATAGAGCCAAGTCGCCGGCTTTACCTTGAAGCCGCCGGCTTATGTCACGCGTTTTAAACATCTTGCTGCCCAAGTTCAAGTTAAAATTGGAAGTTATTCTCATCTTAATCCGGAAGCAGTAAAGCCGTCGGCTTCACACTGAAGCCGCCGGCTAAAGTTACAAAGAAGATTCGACGCATGCTTCAAGATCACATTTAACGTAGGCTCCACTCCAAGTCAATGGGAAGCCGCCGGCTTCACATCCAAGCCGTTGCCTTGGGGTGGCGGTTGCTGAAACTATAAATTGAGGCCTTGGGATCAGTTTTATTCATTCAGAATTATTTTGTACTCTGCATTCAGAGGTAAACTCCCGAATTAGTTAGGGTTTTTATTTATCACAACATTCAAGTTATTCAATCAAGAATTTGTTTTTCAATTCCTTTATGTCGATATGAGTTCTTCCATTAATTCTTGTCTTTTACTTACTGTTCTTACTTTAATTATGGGCTAAACAGCCTTGCATGTGCTTGAATGAATGTAACACCTTGTGAACATTGCTTAACTATTCGAATTGCATGAAACAAAACAGAAAAATGGATATGGTGTATGAAGCTGCCAGCTTCTTATACCAGAGCCGCCGGCTTCATCATATTAATATGCAATTTTGTCACGATTTAAACTCAGATAGATTAGAATGGTATTCGGAGAAAATATCCAACAGAGTCAACGAAGCCGCCGGCTTCGTTGACCAAGCCGCCAGCTTTATCCATTAATCACAGAAAAATTAAATTTGACAGAATCTCTGGATTAGCTGTTATGTCTTATTCTAGTTAAAATACCACTATTTAAATAATTTGATTTGAATAAAAACAATTACTATTAAGTTTTAACTAGAACATCACTAGGATTAACTTAGTAAACTTAAACATGATAATAAATCAGATTATTATAATGGTGAGGGTTATAACTAGTAACTATAATCAGGGCTTGGTTAATCATATTAAACCTACTATCATGTATTAAACATGTGGTAAATCTAGACATCTATTCTAGGATTAACCCGATCAACTAGTCTTGGATTAGATATTCTTAGGTCTTTATTAAATCTGAGTTAAGCTCGATTTCAAATGCAATTGTGAACAAGGTGTGAAATGTTCAAGCACATGTTTTATTTAATATTGTTTATTTCTTCAATTTATTTATCTGCAATTTATTTGTTTCTTATTTCTTTGTTAATCACAACAATCAAATCTTAAAATCAAAAGTATATCTTCTGAATCCACCCGTTTTCTTGGAACGAACCTTAACTTACTAAATACTATATTACATCTGATCGGGCTTTATTGCTTGTAACGACCCGGCTTTTTCGACTTGCTTTTGTGCCTTGTGTTTTTATGAAACTGCGTATTTGTGCGTACTGTGTTACTTTATACTCTGGAAACTTGATTTACGTGGTTTACTTCCATTTATATGTTAAAACGTGCCTTAGAGTACGTAGGATACATAACTTGATCATTGGAAGCCTTTATAACCGTTAGTGTTATTTGACGTTTCGAATAAACCGCGAACTTGCGCGCACGTTTAACTTTTGTCATAATCGGAATATTATGACTGCGAAATATTAATTATTATTTTATAATAATAATTACCTGGGTTTTTGGATGCTTAATTACGCGTAGTAATTTAATTATGCACAATAGTTAGTCTTGTTGGACTTTCTACCTTGTTGGGCTCAAGCCCATCCTACTCTAGCTAGTGACCCAATTAATTAGCCCTTGTCCATGTCATCAATCCTTGACAAATTCCTTGCTTATAAATACTAGCCCTTGTCCATGTCATCAATCCTTGTCAAATTCCTTGCTTATAAATATTAGCCCTTGTCCATGTCATCAATCCTTGTCAAATTCCTTGCTTATAAATATTAGCCCTTGTCCATGTCATCAATCCTTGTCAAATTCCTTGCTTATAAATACTACCCATTTACCTCTCATTCAAATCACTTGCTCATTTGGTTTTCACACACACTTGTTCTTTCTTTCTTTCCTTTCTAGTATTGCTTGTAAGTCTTCGTTTTCATCTTCTTTTCCTTTCATTTTCGTGGCCATCATCATCATCATCTTATGGAGATCAAAGTTCCTTTTAGCTTTGATCTTGCTTATATCTTGTTGATTCAACCATGAATCTTTCAAGAACATGGAAGATTCAAGCTTTCTAGCTTTGAATCTTCACCAACTTTGTAGATTCATCTTTCTTTTACTTTAATCTTGTTATTTTGTGATAAAGATTCAAACTTTTGTTTGTTATCTTCATATATCTTAAAGATCCAAGCTTTATGCTTCAAGATCTTCAAGAACACTAAAGGTTCAAGCTTTCTAGCTTTGTGACCTTATAAATTGTGTGAAAGGGATCCAAGCTCTCTAGCTTAGGGTTCCATCACCTCTTTTGACTTGGATCATGTTCATACTTGTTTGATTGATGTAAAGTTTGTAACTTTGTTTGTAAATAGGACTTGTAATTGTGTTAAGACTAAGGATATGATGTAACCTTGGTTCATCATCCATCTAAGACTCTTAAATGAGTTGTGTTACCACTTGTTCTTAACATATTGTGTATTGATGGTAGAATCTTGGTCAAAAGTGATGCTAAACCATCAACGAGTTGTACACTTGAAGCTACAAGCATCAAGGATGAGAACCGTGATGAGCATCAAGCATCAAGAACCTCACCGGAGCATTTGTCCACTGATTTTCGTATCTGATCAGACCACCTGGGCTACTGGAAAGTTGATTTTCAGTTATTTCGGTTCGAGTAGATGATTTTCCGTTTAGGCCTCGTCTTAATCCGAGTTACGGTTTAGGATTTATGGCCATCCGAGAGTCACTACACCCTATTAACGTTGTGCTGAAATTTCTGACCTACTCGCACTTAAACCATCGCCACGGTCAAAAAAAGACGAGTTAGGTTCTGAAAATTGGTCATCGGTTAGGGGACTCACATACGGAGCCATAGCCACTGACTATGCATCTTTTCGATTTACGTAGAAGTCTCAGCAGCTGACCGAAGTCAGGCTATTGTTTCGATCTCTATTCTTGTCGAACTTACTTAGCTTTTATGATGATGAATGATGATGATGATGACACTTAAACTTATTTTATGCACTATTAGAATTTATAAAAAAAACAACCTACTGACCTAGTAACCCTTGATTTAGGTTGACGACCTTTCGGACCGACTTACTACTTGCGTACTTTCATTACCGACTTTACCGCTTTTATCACTGTGAGTTATAGCATTCCCTTTTTACTTTAACTTATTTTGGGAACTGAGAATACATGTGGATTTTATGTTTTACATACTAGGCACGAGTACTTAAACTTATATATGTGTGGGTTATACAACGGCATAAACATTCCCTTTAGCTCGGTAACGTTTAATCATTGGTTTTTGAACCGTGAACGCGAATCTTAGATATGGATCCATAGGGTTTGACATCCCCACTCGGGCTAGTCGCGCTAGCATTTAACGAGTGTTTAATACTTCGTAAACATACGCACTTGCCAAGTGTACTTTCAGGGGGTATTATATTATTAAATGTTAAGTTAGTTACCGAGTGCCCACGGTTGAGCATATACTTAAACATACGGATTTGGATTACTGTTTTGAAATGCTCTTTGTAGCACTGAAATCTCGTGGCCTACTTACATTACTGTTATACTTAAACTATAGCTCACCAACCTTTGTGTTGACGTTTTTAAGCATGTTTTTCTCAGGTGCTTAAGGTTGCTTCCGCTGTTGTGCTAGTCTTGCTGTAGACACCCGCTGCTCTAGAGTTGTCACTGCATGAACAACTTTATCTTGCATTCAAACTTTAGTACTTTTGAACTATGATTTGTAACGACCATTTGGGGTCACATACACTTATTATTTGCTTCTACTTAGTGAAGCATGCTTTTGGGTTGTAAAACTTTTGACGTAAGTTATGACGTCACCTTTTAATATGAATGCAAACTCCTTTTTGAAATCGCATATAGTACTTAACCTTGTAATGATCCTGTTGTTGATGGTCCGTACATGACGATTTAGTACGGGGCATCACATTTGGTATCAGAGCATTGGTTGTAGGGAATTAGGTTGCATTAGTGAGACTAGGACCGACCCGAGTAGGATTCACTAATAGGACTAATCTACAACTTGCTAGTTTACTTGTTTCTGCGGAACCTACTGCATGCTACTGTGTTATATTACTACATGTTACTGCTTACTACTACTGCATGCCACTGCTTACTTTTACTACCGTATGAACTTGCTGCATGCTACCGTTTCCTTTTACTACTATGTAAACTCGTTGCATGCTTTTGCTTATTCTAGCTACTGCATGCTACTATCTGCTTTCGATTGCATGTTACTTCTGTTTAGTACTTTTAATATTGCCATGCTATATACTGCTGTAAACGAGCTAGGTTGCTGTAGTGCCTGATTACGTGCTTGCTTCATGCCTGCTATTCGCTGCACCGACTTGGAAAAACTTACCTTTCCTAGTTCAGATGTTCTTCTGAACCCATTTCCCACACGTCTAACCCTAAGGATTAGTATTGTAATCCACCTGTTACTACTGTTCCACCATTCCAGAGATCGAAACGATTCTTCACGCAATCTAGGAGGAGTACCCCTCGGATTACACGCCCACTAAAGTCGATCCTCGGAGGAGGAGATATTGGAGGATTTGTCGGAGTAACCGCACCCCGAGCTCACTCTAAATAGCCACATACGACGTGTGAACATTCGAAGGTTGTTCAGTTCCTGCAAGATGGCTCGTATCTCGTACGCTTTCATGACCGTCACTTATCTCTTTCGTTCTTCACCACTGCTCGACGATCTGACGACATTTCTGGATTTAGTACCCTAACACTCTTAGGCATTGGGGAAGTCGGGAGGACATCTCCTTTCACAAGGTCAGAGTGCCTTCTACTGATGCTCAACCATACCCAAAGACTTGGGAGTCGCCTCAAGACATATCGTACTACTACTTGCTACACATACAACTCGACGCGAGACCCAGATTGAATTTCTAGAAAGGAACTTAACGATGTTACCTGAACCTGAACATTTTGAAGAAATTTCAGGACATTTAGGCATTGGTGCATGACCTACGGAACTTACGCACCCACACCGAGAAACCGTGAGATTAATTATGTAGATTTTGTTTTGAGATAGCATAGATAAAGCACCGTTGGATGAAATTGAGTAGAACTGAAAGTGATCACGTTACATTGACCATATGGAGTGATATTGGAATGAACGTACGATTTAGTACAATATAATGATGCCAGGCCAGCGTAATTATATTTAAGTGAATCATGCAGAAGTCCCAATGTTACTACATAAGGAATATGAAGCGATTCAAAGGAAATTTTGGTAGGAACCACTTGAGTATACGCATTATGGTCTGATAAAGGCAGGAATAACCACTTGGTCTAGATACTGTACGAGAAGGGCCTGGACTGCAGAATTGATAACCCGAAATTTTTTTTATAGATATAGACACCCTGGATACTTAAGGAAAAAGTTCTCAAATAGAAAAAAAAAACTTTGGAATCACATACGATAGAGCAATCGTTATCTCAGCTATGGAGACTCGCATGGATCCTGATTTTAGTTAGGGTACGTTTCTTCACAACGATTTATCGTCTCGGAATTGTTTAATACTAGAGTGATAGAAACCTTATATCTAAGAATCCTAGTGTGATGACTAATAAGCCATTAACAATCATGAGAGTTAAGTACTCTATAGGACAAGCTAATGGTAAGTTGGCAGAGATAGAGGAGTAATTTAAGATAGTACCTTAAAAATTAACAGGTGGGTCATTTAGAGATGACCTCATGCCAACAAAACTTGGAAGTTTTATAGTAGTAGTTGGAAAGGATTAGTTACCTGCGCACAAGCAGATGTTATTTGAGAAGGTTGATAAAAATTTTCATGGCAGTATAATAAGATTTGGTTGGAATGGACCTTAAAATTAACCTAATACTCATCGAGTTAGAAAGCTTTGAGGAAATAGTTGGAACGGACTGACTTTCAAGGACGAAAGCGAAAGTTATTTATATTAAGAAGATTATTCGTATACCTCACGAGAATGGTGAGCCAAAAGCCATCTGGATTACTTCAACAACCCGAGATCCCAGAATGGAAATGGGAAGGGATGACGATGGATTTCATTCTGAAACTACCGAAAACAGTCGGCAGTTATGATACTATCGGGGTTATCGTTGACCGCCTCACCAAATCTGCTCACTTTCTAGCCATGAAAGAAACCGATACAATGGACAACGATACATAAAGGAAACTGTATCCCGTTACTTCAGCAATTCAAATTCTATACTACCCAAGAATCGTATTTGATACTCATTCTTATGCGACACTGAATCCTAACTTATTTCGAGAGAATTCTTAATCAATGATAATCAAACCATCACCCTTCTTACTTCGATATTAGTCATACCAGTTCGGAATTTCCAAAATCAATGGGTAGTTAATCCCCGTATCCTCATACTCTCCCTTTCGTTTCTCACTTATAAGCAACAACTTTATACTTAAGCATTTTTGGTCGAAGGACTTATGCCCTACTAATAGTCATCAACCACATTAAAATTCAACAGTTTTCATTACCTCGTAACATTTTTGCTCAAATATCACCCGAGATTTTCAAAAATCTTTTACTCGATTCTCATCAATCTTTTTTCAACTTGTAACCTCCAAAATATGAAAATTTTGTTTGCCAAAATTTTACTTACACTATTTTACTGTGCGATCCTCTCAAAACTTAATAAAAATAAATTTATTTTATTTGCCATTCGTGCAAATTTTTGAAATCGTATACGTTATATAAAATAAAGTAAATAATTACTTCTTTTTGAAAAATACATATGAAATTTTACTTTCACTTTTACAAATCAAATCTTTTATTCAAAGGATATTTTACCTTGAATGGTACGTGTTGTACATAACCCTAGTTTGCAAAGAACTTAATTTCTTTTCTTACATCGTCACCTTAAATGAATTCTATAAAATTTTCGTTGCTTGTCAATATAAAATTTTTCGTTGCTTATTCGTATCCAAGTCATCATGAAGACAGACAACTGTCGAAACTAAGAGATTCATGTGTGTGTATGTGATGAAGGCACTTACTACCACATCATGCAGAGCCTTCGGGCATCCACAAACACTTAAACCATTCAAGATTACTGCGTTACCCCAGGGATCTTATTCTTCACACCTGTCGGAGCGATGCTCTATCTTACATAACTCAAAGTCCTGACCTATTCCAAGGAAATTCTCATCTAGCGATATTAACATCATTAGTATTTCGAATTTAATATTAGCCATAACCTGTGTGGCATTCTGCAAAGTCAAGAAGCGATTAACTTCTCATCTTCATGCTCTATCCTTCATACCTCACTTTTTAGCAACGGCTTCGCACGTAAACATTTTTGGGCCAAAGACTTAAGTTCGGATAATCATCAAAACTACATTTAATTCATTAGTTTTCATTACCTAGTAACATGTCAACCGATGATTCAAAGATTTTTCACTCGACCTTTTTCAACTCGTAACCTCTGAAATACTAAAAACTATGTTTATCAAAATTTTTACACGTTGATTTACACGTTGCTTATTTGTGCAGTGCTCACGAGATTTATGGACAAATGGAAGTACTAAAAACTTTTCTATCACTTACGCGATTTATAAAATCATATATGTATAAATTTACCCTTACTTATTTTGGGTTAGTACATACTAAGTTATACCTTCAAGATGATTAAAAATCGCTCCTTTATTGAGTTGTTTTAAGTCAAATAATTTTGTGCAAATGGTACTCGTTATACATACTTCTAAATTTACCAAGAACTTCGTTCCATTTATGTTGTCGCATCAAACGTTTAAAGGTTTTTCAAAACTTCCTCGGTTGATTTTATTAAAGGTTTCTGTATTAGACTACACCATGTAGGGATCACACTTCTTCTCTCCCTCCGTTAGGGATGAAGCTTACTATTAAAATCCTTGTTAAAAACGCTTGAGCCACTTTGGGTGGCAGATTTATAAAAAAAAAAATTTGTTAGGAAGTCTTTGTACTCAAAAAATGTTCCTTTTAAGGTTAAACATGGCAAAATCGCGGGCCGATAAATCAGTTTTCTGAGGTACACTCAATGGTCACCCCATTGTAGGAAGGGCATTAGGTGGGTTTCTATTCTCAATATTTCACTGCTAATCGCAACATCCTCGTAAAAATCATCTCTATGAATTAGTAGGTTGAGGTACAAGGAATCGTTTTGAGATTCTTTTCACTTAGAGTAAACCGTTCTTTACGACCAAGGGTCCACGTATCTTCTTGTCCGTGCATCTCCTTAAGTATAAGGATAAATTCAGAACAAACCTCTCGAAGAGTTCACCCTGGTTCAAAGATCACACCTTTCGTGCGATTCTCTTTCGGAAATGTAAAGTAACATACTTTAGGAATCTATGAATCTTGTTATCCTCTTAGAAGGGACTGCTTATAACATCTGTAATACGGATATGATTACTCTACACATTCCTTTCTTCGTTGGTTGCAACTATATGTTGTTCTAGTTAATGTTAACCCTAACTTCAACATGTAACTGAAAGGATAAAGTTACATTATGGAACTGTTCTTTCATTCCATCTAAGGATAAGTTCACCTGCAGTATGGTAAACTGGGTGATATCCTTCATTGTTCGTTCAGACCGTCCTGAAGGCACTATAGATAATTATGGCTTGCATTGCATATAAGTCCGATTATTCACTTTCAGCAAAAGTTTCAATTCATATAGTCAAATGAAATGTTCTTAAATATCGAGTTCTTTATGCCTATGGTCTCTTTCTGAAATCAAGGGGTTAGTAAAATCCGTGGCTAACACTATCCAGACATCAAATAGCATGGTTATGATCACCATGTTTTCCATCCTACCTGTCAGCTTTGTATTGTGACATAAGCGCTCAATGTTTTAGATGAGTTTAGTAACATTCATGATGTATTTCATGCATCCAGCTTACTAAAGATGCCTGTAAGGCTAAAAACATCATCTTTTCTTTTGTGGATATATTCAGACAACATACTCATGTTAACCAGAAACGAAATCAATTTGTTGATCTCCTAAAAGACTTAATTAATAGCATATACATATTCTTACTTTTATACGCCAGAGTACCTTTCAAGGTAAATAGCTCACTTTTTAGCCCACGAATCTTTCGGAACTTTGATACGCTACTTCTTATTTAAATACGGTACCATTTTTTTTTTTTTGTCACTCCTCAAATTTCGGGACGAAATTTCCATTAACAGGTGGGTAATGTAACGACCCGGCTTTTTCGACTTGCTTTTGTGCCTTGTGTTTTTATGAAACTGCGTATTTGTGCGTACTGTGTTACTTTATACTCTGGAAACTTGATTTACGTGGTTTACTTCCATTTATATGTTAAAACGTGCCTTAGAGTACGTAGGATACATAACTTGATCATTGGAAGCCTTTATAACCGTTAGTGTTATTTGACGTTTCGAATAAACCGCGAACTTGCGCGCACGTTTAACTTTTGTCATAATCGGAATATTATGACTGCGAAATATTAATTATTATTTTATAATAATAATTACCTGGGTTTTTGGATGCTTAATTACGCGTAGTAATTTAATTATGCACAATAGTTAGTCTTGTTGGACTTTCTACCTTGTTGGGCTCAAGCCCACCCTACTCTAGCTAGTGACCCAATTAATTAGCCCTTGTCCATGTCATCAATCCTTGTCAAATTCCTTGCTTATAAATACTAGATCTTGTCCATGTCATCAATCCTTGACAAATTCCTTGCTTATAAATACTAGCCCTTGTCCATGTCATCAATCCTTGTCAAATTCCTTGCTTATAAATATTAGCCCTTGTCCATGTCATCAATCCTTGTCAAATTCCTTGCTTATAAATACTACCCATTTACCTCTCATTCAAATCACTTGCTCATTTGGTTTTCACACACACTTGTTCTTTCTTTCTTTCCTTTCTAGTATTGCTTGTAAGTCTTCGTTTTCATCTTCTTTTCCTTTCATTTTTGTGGCCATCATCATCATCATCTTATGGAGATCAAAGTTCCTTTTAGCTTTGATCTTGCTTATATCTTGTTGATTCAACCATGAATCTTTCAAGAACATGGAAGATTCAAGCTTTCTAGCTTTGAATCTTCACCAACTTTGTAGATTCATCTTTCTTTTACTTTAATCTTGTTATTTTGTGATAAAGATTCAAACTTTTGTTTGTTATCTTCATATATCTTAAAGATCCAAGCTTTATGCTTCAAGATCTTCAAGAACACTAAAGGTTCAAGCTTTCTAGCTTTGTGACCTTATAAATTGTGTGAAAGGGATCCAAGCTCTCTAGCTTAGGGTTCCATCACCTCTTTTGACTTGGATCATGTTCATACTTGTTTGATTGATGTAAAGTTTGTAACTTTGTTTGTAAATAGGACTTGTAATTGTGTTAAGACTAAGGATATGATGTAACCTTGGTTCATCATCCATCTAAGACTCTTAAATGAGTTGTGTTACCACTTGGTCTTAACATATTGTGTATTGATGGTAGAATCTTGGTCAAAAGTGATGCTAAACCATCAACGAGTTGTACACTTGAAGCTACAAGCATCAAGGATGAGAACCGTGATGAGCATCAAGCACCAAGAACCTCACCGGAGCATTTGTCCACTGATTTTCGTATCTGATCAGACCACCTGGGCTACTGGAAAGTTAATTTTCAGTTATTTCGGTTCGAGTAGATGATTTTCCGTTTAGGCCTCGTCTTAATCCGAGTTACGGTTTAGGATTTATGGCCATCCGAGAGTCACTACACCCTATTAACGTTGTGCTGAAATTTCTGACCTACTCGCACTTAAACCATCGCCACGGTCAAAAAAAGACGAGTTAGGTTCTGAAAATTGGTCATCGGTTAGGGGACTCACATACGGAGCCATAGCCACTGACTATGCATCTTTTCGATTTACGTAGAAGTCTCAGCAGCTGACCGAAGTCAGCCTATTGTTTCGATCTCTATTCTTGTCGAACTTACTTAGCTTTTATGATGATGAATGATGATGATGATGACACTTAAACTTATTTTATGCACTATTAGAATTTATAAAAAAAAACAACCTACTGACCTAGTAACCCTTGATTTAGGTTGACGACCTTTCGGACCGACTTACTACTTGCGTACTTTCATTACCGACTTTATCGCTTTTATCACTGTGAGTTATACCATTCCCTTTTTACTTTAACTTATTTTGGGAACTGAGAATACATGCGGATTTTATGTTTTACATACTAGGCACGAGTACTTAAACTTATATATGTGTGGGTTATACAACGGCATAAACATTCCCTTTAGCTCGGTAACGTTTAATCATTGGTTTTTGAACCGTGAACGCGAATCTTAGATATGGATCCATAGGGTTTGACATCCCCACTCGGGCTAGTCGCGCTAGCATTTAACGAGTGTTTAATACTTCGTAAACATACGCACTTGCCAAGTGTACTTTCAGGGGGTATTATATTATTAAATGTTAAGTTAGTTACCGAGTGCCCACGGTTGAGCATATACTTAAATATACGGATTTGGATTACTGTTTTGAAACGCTCTTTGTAGCACTGAAATCTCGTGGCCTACTTACATTACTGTTATACTTAAACTATAGCTCACCAACCTTTGTGTTGACGTTTTTAAGCATGTTTTTCTCAGGTGCTTAAGGTTGCTTCCGCTGTTGTGCTAGTCTTGCTGTAGACACCCGCTGCTCTAGAGTTGTCACTGCATGAACAACTTTATCTTGCATTCAAACTTTAGTACTTTTGAACTATGATTTGTAACGACCATTTGGGGTCACATACACTTATTATTTGCTTCTACTTAGTGAAGCATGCTTTTGGGTTGTAAAACTTTTGACGTAAGTTATGACGTCACCTTTTAATATGAATGCAAACTCCTTTTTGAAATCGCATATAGTACTTAACCTTGTAATGATCCTGTTGTTGATGGTCCGTACATGACGATTTAGTACGGGGCATCACATTGCTCGTTAGGGTGTTAAAAGTAAACCATAAATTAAGATATTATAAATTTAAAAGTTAGATTGAAAGATAAACAATTCTGCACACACTTTTGACACATCAACTTTTTGGCGCCGCTGCCGGAGAACGCAGTGGAATCATAAGAAAATAAATTAAACACCAAAGATGAGTGGTGAATGTCCTCCTTTAGGAAAAGGTTGATGGGCTTCCGATTTAAAGGGTCCTGCCGGAATCTAGACGTTGACGGCCATTTATTGGTCTATATTTTAAACACTTAAAAATATAATAAATCTTACAATGAATAATTCAAAACTTTCTATGGAGGAACACTTAAAAGCCTCAAGACAAATTCATGGAACTGCTATAATTCCACCAACTATTAAGACTAATTTCTCTATTGAAAAACAAATATTAGACTTAATTAAAGAAGAATGCCAATTCAACAGAACTATTGAGGAAGATGCTTACCAACATCTTCGCAATTTTACTAGTATATGCGCGCTATTTAAATATAATGAAATAGAAGACGAACAAATTTATCTTATCCTTTTTCCTTGGACACTCAAGGGAGAGGCTAAAGATTGTTTAACCAACTTGCTGGAAGGAAAATCTCTACATGGGATCAAATGGTTGAAACATTCTTAAAACGATTCTTCCCACCTTCTAAAATGATAAGATTACAAAATGAAATAACTCAATTCAAACAAGGCCCTCAAGAAACTTTTTATGACACTTAGACTAGATATGAAAAATTAATAAAATCATGACCTCAACATGGCTTAAATGATGTTCAAAGATTGATGCAATTTTATAAAAATATAACAATTACTACTAGAAAAGAAATCGATACCGCCGCCGGTGGGTCAACTCTTTTTAAAACTCCTGAGGAAGTACAACAATTAATATCTGAGTTAGCCATTCAGTCACATGATTGGTATCAAGCAAATAATAATCAACAGGATATTAAAATTGAAGCTAAAAATGAAATAACTACATTACAAAATAAAATAGAAATCTTAGAAAAGAGTTAAATGAATTAAAAGAAAATTTTATTTTAGAAAATGTCTCTCGTATTTCGCAAGAAGAAACCATAAGTAAAGGATTAGCAGATATGGTACAAGGATATATTTATAATCAAATTGAATTAAATAATGTTATTTTATATAAAATTTTTGAGCTATATCATAATCACCAAAATTTAATAATTAACCTCTAAAAAGATATGGGAACTTTATCTAAACAACTTGCTGTTAGAGAAATTCGAATACTACCATCTAATACACTAGAAAATCCTAGGAGAAGTTAAGAAATTCAAGCTATAACTACTAGAAGTGGTAAAACAACACAAGACCCTATTATGCCTAGTCAAGAGGAAAGTCAAGGATCACTTAAGGAAACTAGTAATGAAAAAAGTATTAATGATATCCCTACTGAAAAAGTTACACCACTTAAAATTGATAAACCCTTAGAAGCTATTTAATATCCTCAACAACTTAGGAAGGAATTACAACAAAAGCGTCTAGAGAATTTCGCTAATATGTTCAATCAAATAAATGTTAATATACCTTTAATAGATTTATTAAAAGAAAACCCACATTATGGAAAATGCTTATAAACTTTATTATCTAATAAAGGTAAAGATGCTAAAAAATCTTTGAGGTTCATAATAAAAGAATGTAAAGCTATCTTTCAAAAATATGACATACCCGAAATATTAGGAGACTCAGGAAGTATCACTGTCCCCTGTTCTTTTAACAACTCGAGAATATATCAAGCGTTAGTAGATATGGGCGCTAGTATAAACTTAATGCCATATTTGTTATATAAAAGGCTAGGTCTAGGAGAATTAACTCCCACTAGAATGTCCATTTGTTTGGCCGATAGTTCTTTTAATTATCCGATAAGTATAGCATAAAATATACCCGTAAAAATTGATAAATTCGCTTTTCCCGATGATTTCTATAACGACCCTCATTTTTCCATTCTATATTCCTCATTTTTCCATTCTATACTTTTCCCTATTAAATGCCCAACAATATAATTAAACTTAATAATTAAACTTTAATCGATAATTGTTAAGCGTTAATAATTATAAATTATACTAACTAACTTTGTACATTAATCGACAAGTTAATAAAAATAATAAGTTAATAAACTTTTGTGAATAAATATATAACTTTAAAACTTGTGTATTAAAAATAATTAAACTTGGATAATTAAGGAACCATTTAAGCTAAATTAAAGTGCAAGGTTTAAAGTGAAAAATGTTAAACCCTAACCCTAAAACCCTAGCCAATTTTAGGGAGGCTAAAATTACCCTTTTACCCCTAAAATTTTTGGCCAAGACACCCTCTCATGACCCCTTTTTCAAGCCAACTTGTTCCCTAAGTAATTCCTTATTAAACCCTAATTCTAGAATAATCATATCCTCCCTATAAATAGAGACCTAGGCTAACCCATTCTATGTACCAAATCACAATTACAACTCTCTCCCAAATCTCTCCCTCTCTCTTATTTTAGGCCCAAAATCGAAAATTATCACCACCCCCCATCGAAATCCCCACCAATCTTCAAGGTGATCTTCAAGTGTTCTTCGTGTTCTTTGTGAATCTTCAAGGTGTTCTTCAAGTTTCTCAAGGCTTTAATCTTCAATCTTCATCGTGTTCTTCTTTTCTTTGTTAGTCATCTTCGAATCTTCAAAGGTATAACATAAACCCTAAACTATTTACATAAACTTTGATCTTTGTTAATTCATATTCATATTATAAACTTGTTATACATAAGTAAATACATAAACACCTAGATCTATACATGTAAAAAAAATATAAACATATATATGTATGTATGCATGTCGACTACAAAAAAAAAAAAAAAGGGAAACTTTGATCTTAAAACCCTAGGTTACTACATGGAAGATTTGTTATGGTTAATTAAGGAAACAAAATAAACCTACACACACACACATATATATATATATATATATATATATATATATATATATATATATATATATATATATATATATATATATATATACATATATATATATATATATATATATATATATATATATATATATTTATACACGAAAATATACATATATATATATATATACTAAACCCTAATTATTTAAACCCTAAACCAAATTAATTAATAAACTCTAATTCATTAAACCTAACCCTAATTATTTAATACCACTTTAATTATTAAAACCCTAATCATTACCTAATCATTACTACATTAAATAAAACCCTAATTTATTAAACCCTAATTTACTAAACCCTAGGACATTAATTACTAAACCCTAGTTATTAATTACTACTTTAATTAACTAACCCTAAATAATGAAACCCTAATACTACTTATACTATTAATTAACATGTATACGCTATTACTATTACTATTACTAACACCTATAACCTACTATTTACTATTTATATTATAACACATAAAAACATTTTGGGATATGTATTAGAGATGTATAGATCTTCGAACTTTCTTGATGAATGGTTTCTACGAAACTCTAGGCGGAAGGGTTTGGATTTCTGATTTAAAGGGTCCTATAGCTCAAGCCCCTAGACCTGAAATGGCTATTCGAAGGGAAAAGGGTGATTGGAAGCTTATCTAATACAACAAGTATCCTAAAATGAAAAACACTCTTAAAGTAGAAACTTTCTAGTTATAGAAACTTACTAAGATCAGAAACCTACTAAAAGTGGAAACTTTCTAACTTACTAGAAAAGGAAAACGAACTATACTTAAAACACTGTCATACTTAAACATCTACTTAAACATGGGCAAAAACACTTAACTACTCTTAAATGTCATAGGTTGACTTTTCTGCTCACTCGTCCAACTTTCTATTCCGAGGAATAACTAGCTCTCCCTCTACTTACTAAGGTGAATTCATAGCCCCACTTACTATTGCACAACTTATTTACTTTTATTCTTTGGGTGAGACACATTTTGTTTTTACATTTTACAATTTAGACACAAGTACCAACTGTTAAAACTATGTTATACCCGGCTATGTCCGACTAAGTCCCTACAGTGATATTTTTAATTACTGCTTGCATGCTTAATTATTGGGGGTAGGCCTATCGGGAGTAACGTCCCCGATACATTTGACTAAGTCTTTGTATTACTTAATAATGAAATTAAACCGACAAGTATAAACGATAACTTGTCTTGGGGCAAACTTGAACGTTTAGTCTAAATATCACGCATTGACATAACTTTTTGATCCTGTGGGAGATCAACTTTATAAACTAAATCTTGTGGTCTAAACAACGGTCAAAATTTTGTTAAACCTATGAACTTTACTCAACCTTTTTGGTTGACACTTTAGCATGTTTTGTCTCAGGTGCTGTTTGATTCAAGCTCTTATACTTACTGCTTATGTGATGCTACTTGGACATAGGATCAAGAGATATCACATTTATTACTATTGCATTTAAACATTTACTTTATTCCTTTTTAACGACATATCATTTTCCGCTGCGTACTCTCAATAAAGTTTGATTTTATCATTTAGTATTGTTCTCGTTTATTATAATATGTTGGTTGTTTGATATTAAGTCACATTTCTCCCAGGCCCTAACTGGGGGGTGTGATAATTTCGTTATTCTGGAAATGAAAGAAAATGATAAAATATCAATAATATTAGGTAGGCTATTTCTAAGAACAACTGCTTTTGAATTTCAAATGCAAACTAATATATATAGTCTGAGAATAGGTGATGATAGAATTACTTTAAATAACCAACTTGAACTTGACATCACTTATCCTAATATAAACTATGTGGAAACATGTATTGAAGAAGAATTATGAATTTTCATTAATGGACATAAATGAATTTGTATGTGAAATCAAAGAAGAGAATCTTGATGATAAATTTGAAGAATTAATGAAAGATGAAATGAATGGACTAATAGAAGAGGAACATGAACCAATAACCGATGAATTAAGAATAAAACACTCTCTTGAAGCTCCACCAAAATTAGAATTAAAAGAATTACCTTCTCATCTAGAATACGTGTTTCTAAAAGCTAACTCCGAACTCCCCATAATTATTTCTTCCGAATTATCTAAAGATCAAAAAGAACATCTCTTAGATGTCTTGAAAAACATAAAAAGGCCTTCGCATGGAAGACATCTGATATTCCGGGAATTGACCCCACCTTTTGTACTCATAGGATTTTATTAGAAGAAAATTCAAAAGCCGTAATTCAAAGACAAAGACGTCAAAATCCTAATATGGCTGAAGTAGTAAAAAAGAAAGTTTTAAAACTATTAGATGCAGGAATTATTTATCCTATATTCGATAGCCAATGGGTTAGCCCAGTTCAGTGCATCCCTAAAAGGGGAGGAACCACTGTTGTCTTAAACGAAAATAACGAATTAATTCCCACTCGAACCATTACTGGTTGGCGAGTTTGTATAGATTACCGAAAACTAAATGAACTCGAAAAGATCATTTTTCCCTTCCATTTATTGATCAAATGATTGAAAGATTAGCTAGAAAAGAATACTACTATTTCTTGGATGGTTTCTCTGGATATTTTCAAATTCCAAGTGACCTAAGGATCAAGAGAAAACCACTTTCACTTGTCATCTTTTCGCTTGCGAAAAAATGTCGTTTGGGTTATGTAATGCCCCCGACACTTTCCAAAGATGTATGACAGCTATCTTTAACGACATGGTGGAAGACATTATGGAAGTCTATATGGATGAATTTTCCATTTTTGGAGCGTCCTTTGACTCTTGCCTGTCCAATCTTGATAAAATGCTTGCTCGTTGCAAAAAGACGAACCTTGTTCTTAATTGGGAAAAATGCCACTTTATGGTAAAAGAAGGCATTGTCCTTGGCCATAAAATTTCTAATAAAGGGATTGTAGTTGATAAAGCAAAAATCAATGTTATTTTCAACCTTCCTGAACCTACTAATGTTAAATCAATTTGAAGTTTTTTAAGAAATGTTGGGTTTTATAGACGTTTCATTCAAGATTTCTCCAAAATTGCTCGACCATTAACTAAACTCTTAGAAAAAGACGCCCCTTTTGAATTTAATGAAGACTTTAAAAAAGCTTTCTTTATTCTAAAAGAAAAACTCACCAATGTACCTATTATTATATCGCCCGATTGGTCTAAACTCTTCGAACTCATGTATGAAGCTAGTTATTACGCAGTAGGAGCCGTCTTAGGGCAAAGAAAAGAAAAACACTTTCATCAAATTTACTATGGTAGTAAAACACTAGCTGGAGCTCAATTAAATTATACAACTACTGAAAAAGAACTTTTAGCTATAGTCTTTGCCCTTGATAAATTTCGAACGAATTTAATCATGAATAAAGTAACAGTTTACACTGATCACTCCGCTCATAAATATTTACTTAATAGACCCGACTCTAAATTATTTGATAACTCATAAATTATACAGAATTTTGATAACATTTTGAGGAGTTATCTTGATATTTTTAAACCATTCTAATACCTAAACACACTAAAATGGGTAAAAACGAGGAAAAAAGTATTTTTAATATTTTGTTGAAGTTATGTATTAAACAGGATCAAAAATAGTAAAAAGTTGCAGAAAACAAGATGAAGCCGCCGGCATAAAGGCACTGAAGCCGCCGGCTTCACCTTAATATTCCAGAAAATTCCAGAATTGATCGTAGAAATTGAAGAACTTGGCGACCGAGAAAAATAGAGCCAAGCCGCGTGCTTTACCTTGAGGTCGCCGACTTAGGTCACGCATTTTAAACATCTTGCTGCCCAAGTTCAAGTTAAAGTTGGACGTTATTCTCATCTTGATCCGGAAGCAGTCAAACTGCAGGCTTCACACTAAAGCCGCCGGCTAAAGTTACACAGAAGATTCGACGTATGCTTCAAGATCACGTTTAACGTAGGCCCCACTCCAAGTCAAGGGGAAGCCACCGGCTTCACATCCAAGCCGCCGGCTTAGGGTGGCGGTTGCTAAAACTATAAATTGAGGCCTTGGGATCAGTTTTATTCATTCAGAAGTATTTTGTACTCTGCATTCAGAGTAAAACTCATGAATTAGTTAGGGTTATTATTTATCAAAACTTAAAACCAAGAAAAGCAACAATCACCTCACAAAACCCAAACACAATTATACAAATCATAAAAATAATTGACAAAAATAACTACAAACAACAAAATCGGTAATTGAATTATTGATTACCTGATAGTAACAGGAATCCGAAACTATCGATGAATACTTACTGGCATGATTATGCTATACCACCGATGATAACGATGAAATTGTGGTAAATATAAACACTAAATGTTTGCGGTCAAAATAAATCAAAATTAGGGTTCAAATATTACCAAACCTTATGATCGTAGTCGGAAGCGAGTGTCGGTAAGTAAATGATGTGGTATGAAACAATAGCAATGTCGATAGTAGCGGAAGAAGGAACGGTGGGGGACGTCGCAATTGCCGGCGATTAGAACTGTAGGGCAGTTGCTGGATGTTGCTGCTATATTACGAAGTATAATCTTATCTATTTAGGGTGATGATATTATTAACTGGATAAAAAAGAAACAGGTTGGACCTGGGGCACATGTTAAAACGAAATCCATATTGAAGAAAATGACCGATTTTTGCGTGCTTTTTAGTATATAAAAAGTAATTTATCATGTTAAATGATTATTTGTTAAAGATTTGATAAAGAAAAAAAAAATCAGAAAACGAGAAAAGACTTTTAAAGTTTAAATAAGAAAATATTGCTAGCAGGTTATTGAACTTCTATTTATATACGGTTTTATTTTCATTAACCAAAAGACTTATGGTCAAGCAGTATCAATAGAACTTATCAATTTAAAGTTTATAAATTCGAAACTCATCGTAGATAAAAAGAGTATGTAGTCTAGAAAAAATTAGGTCTAATTATGTCGATAAGTAATTAGTTAATTTGACATGTAAGTTTTGTGTTTATTCATAAGAGAGCTCCCAACGGTATCACCTTGGGGGCCGCCCAGCCATCCGCCCAGATAGGCGCCGATGGCAGCGGACTGCCAAGGGTCCCGCCCAGCCTTGCGTTCAGCCTATCGTTCCCCGTTCCGTTCTTTCTTGACATATTTGTGGACGATGTTATGACCGTTTAAATAAAAAAATAAAAAAACTCCAATGGCTAGTAACGGCCAAGTCCTTTTTATTTATTTATTTATTATACTCTAAATAAACACCGAGATTTCATTCATTTTAATTCACACATTCATCCATCTTTTCATATCCAAATACAATTTCAATTTATCCATATTTTCCAAATCAATATGAATCTCAATAACCCAAATGTTAATCCTGATCTAAATGTGGTATTAACGATCACGAATAGCACTAATAATCAAGCACTCGAATTACTTGATATATTGAATGAGTTAAGCGATAATGAAGAAGTTGAACCCGTACCAAGAACACCTAGAAGATATCTACATAGAGATTGTGAAGGTCGCGCAAGAGCTTTATGGAATGATTATTTCTCCGACAATTGTACGTTTCGAGGGGATTATTTCTGTAAACGTTATCGAATGAGAAAACCTTTATTTATTCGTATATGTCAAGGTATTTTGAGTTTTTTTCAAACCCTATTCCTTCGTATTTTACTTATTTTATTCAAAAACGTGATGCTACCGGATTACTTGGTTTTAATATTGTTCAAAAAGTAACATCCGCCATACGTCAACTAGCCTATGTCGCTTCGGCCGATCTTTTTGATGACTATTTGCATATGGGTGAACAAACCTCATAGGATTGTTTAAACAATTTTTGCAAATGTGTTTTTCACTTGTACGCAACCGAATATTTGAGAAAACCACTGCACAAGATGTGCAACGTTTGACCGCTAAACATGCTCAAATACATGGTTTCTCGTGGATGTTATGAAGTATCGATTGTATGCATTGGAAATGGAGAAATTTTCCGGCGCGTTGGAAGGGTCATTATACACGAGCTGGCCAGGGTTACCCGTCAATTATGCTTGAAGCTGTAGCGTCGTATGATGGATGGTTTTGACACGTTTTTTTTTAACTGCGAGATCAAATAATGATATCAACGTACATACTCAATCTGATTTGTTTAGCGACTTATTAGACGGTGAAGCTCCACCATGTACGTTTACAGTTAACGGGTGTACGTTTACCAAGGGTTGTTATTAGTAGGGGTGTTCAAAATATCCAAATCCGAAATCCGAATCCGAATTATCCGAAATCCGAATCCGAAAATATCCAAAAAATCGGATATCCGAAAATTCGGATATCCGAAAATCGGATATCCGATTTTTCGGATTCGGATATCGGATGGAGTTTTTAAAATTTTCGGATATTCGGATATCCGAATATCCGAAAATTTCTACAAAAGCCGAAAAATATCCGAAATATCCGAAAAAATATCCGAAATATCCGAAAATTATCCGAATATCCGGAAAATTATCCGAAAATATTCGAAGTTCTTCAAAAATATCGGATATTCGGATAATCCGATATCCGAATCCGAAATTTCGGATATCCGAAAATCGGATATCCGAAATTTCGGATTCGGATTTCGGATGGGGTTTTTCACTATCCGAATTTTCGGATATCCGAAAATTCGGATATCCGAATTTCGGATATCCGAAAATGAACACCCCTAGTTATTAGCGGATGGAATTTACCTGGAATGATCAACATTAGTTAAGTCGTTCAGAAATCCGATAGACCCGAAACAATCAAAATTCTCAAAGTATCAAGAATCAGCAAGAAAAGATATTGAACGAGCATTTGGAATACTACAAGGTCGATGGACCATTGTTCAACATCCGGCAAGACCGTATTATATCCGAAAAATTATAAGATTTATGTTAGCATGTGTGATATTAAATAATATGATAACCGGGGACAACAGCCGTGCATTTAGTGAACTCGAGGAGAATTATCGTCCGGTTCGACGTGCAAGAGGGACATTCCAAGGAAGGATTGATGCGCATATGTGGGTGGACGCGAAAATAAGAGATGTGGGCATTCATCGACTACTACGAGATATGCTTGTGGAACGCGTATATAGTCTTCTACCTAATTACGGTGTATCAAATTCGACATACAATCAAGATGAGGCAGGACCTTGACACATTCCCGATGACAAAGATGAAGAAGATCAAGATCAAGAACAAGAAGATCAAGACGAAGACGAAGAATAGTTTCTAATTTTAATGTAATTTTTTTAGTGTATGTTTTAAATTGAATGTACTTTTAATTTTAATTATTCTAATGTTAGTATTTTTAAATAAAAGTTTAGTTTCTTTAAAAAAAAAATTTTTGATGTAAATAATTATTTGATTTTAGAAAGAAAAAAAATATGGAAGAAAATAATGTCATTGTTAAAAGTGTTTAGTCCTGACTGAGAAGAAAGTATTGATGTAACAGCTAGTCTTGGGAATGAAGGAATGTCACCATTGAAACTACTCTAATAAAATTTTACTTTTCATTTATCATCTTTCTATTATGTAGCGAAAACTTTATATATTATTTTGATAAAAGATTTATGGTTTTATTTATGCAATAAATTAAAACCACCCTCCATCATAATATCTAGCTCCACGATTATGATCTTATAGCTTATTTAGTTTACGGTCAATTTGATACTACGTGGTATTATCAGGCATCAGCATGATGATTCGTATATGATCTGTTTACTTAGTGAAATTCAAAACATAAACATTCTAGAAAATGCTACCAAACTCACCTACCTTTGAGTTTTAATTGGAGAAGATAAAAGTACCTCACATCTAACCCAGTAATTTGATTTTGGAAGTTAAAAAATTCGAAGGTGGACATTTTCCTTTATACCGATTTCAGTTTTCAGCTAACTTTATAGTTATTTTATACTACTACTTATACATTTTATTTGTTACGGTAATGATGAATATTCACGAAATAACGCAAGTACACTTAAAATAAAGTACAACTAATATTTTAATTAAGTGTCTATTTTTATAACTATATGATATATGATATATGATATATGATATATGATATATGATATGATATACGATACGATATATGATGATGATAAGTACATGTGGAAGACATTCGATATATTTTATATAGTACCAGATATTTGAGTACATGCGGCAGTCGGTCCCCTAGCTTGTGGTTTAGAAAGATTAAAAATTTTATAAATACAAAAAAAATACATGCACTTGATCCCCTAGTCAATGTGCGCAATTCACCCGATTACAGATCTCGTCGCTAGTAGCTAGTCACCCAGGATTTTACTCGCAAGTAGGGACCCAATGTAATTGTCGTAATAGAGGTTTCCTCTGCGAACCCAAAATACTAACAAGAAGCTAATAATTAGAACGAAACTAAAACGTAACTTTGACCTTCATTAAACAAATTCCGAACAACATTACACCACAACAAAACACACCTTAAATTCTCAACATAAGGCGGTTACCAACGGTATCCCATGCTCAACTATGAGAGCTTAGTTGGGAGTGACGTTAGCCCTTGTAATCTTAATTAGTACCTCCCGTGCTTCATTATACTATTTTATAACATAGTTGAGGACGAAGTTTATTTAAGTATGAATGGTACATTTTTCCTTTTATACATGTACATTTGATTAATTAAATTATATGGTGAGTCTCGATTTTTATAAGGATGCATGTCATGATTGAGAGTGTTTAGTAATGAGTTTATCACATTTAGTCCTTGAGAGTGTTTAGTCATTGATTACCCTGAACGCAAACATATGTAAAGAAACACCAAGCGTTTGAGGTAAAAGTCAGATCCAAATATCATTTAAATATACTATTACCTAAAGTTCCATACTCTAACTCGACAACTACTGTTCCCTTTGTCCTTAATTGTCATTTGACATTTTTTTTTTCTCTTTTTAATTCAGCCAGTCAAAGCTCAACACATCCACCAAATAAGTAAAATGTCTAAATTGCCCTTGATGTTTGTAACCCTTATGTTCTTATTTCTTTCTTCCTAACCAGTTTTTATACGTGCTCATTCATCTTTCTTACCTAATTTTCTTCACCAATTCATTTAAATTGTCATATGATGTTGGCCGATTATGATATTTCTCTGATTTGTTCTAATCGATTAGTGTTTGTTCTGATCGATCGGAGGTATGCGAAAAAACCTAGGTTTCGGTCGATAATTCACGTTTCGTCGTTTGGTGCGTTAGAACAACAATTTAATTTCACTTATTCATTAGAATCGAGTTAAATTCTAAAGTTAATTGTTATCACCAGAAATCGGTCATGAAAACATTTATATATTTTGTTATGTATTTTCAAACTTAGATTACACGTGTGATCTTATTTTTAGAATTAAGGTTTTTGCACTTTTACGTCATTATTATTGGCATTTACATTTACATTTACATTTACATTTACATTTACATATATTTTATAATGACGTTTTAATTGCTTATCGGTATGAATATTCAACAAGTAAATTACAACCTCCTCTCTCTATAATACATTGAGAGAGATGATTTTTTTCTACTCGTGGAGTGTTTTCACTCTTAGTGAAAAACTGAATTCTCTTTATTTTAGGATAAGAGAAGAATTGTCTAAGTCTTACCTCCTCCATACTCCACTTTTGCAAGATTAAATTTTGTTACATAACTAAATATATACAATCAAATTTGATAGGTTTTATAGGAAATTTATAAGTACTCAATCCATTACATAATAAGTGTATTATTTTAATATTCAAAAATGTTTCAGTTTTCAATTTTCATATTTTATATTTTTGGTAATATAATATTTGATAAAGATTAGTTGAATAGATTGAGTTTCAAATGTATTATCATTGATATAACTTTTAAAATCTATTACATAATAAACTAAAAACTATTATATAATAAAATAAAACTGAAAAAATGACTTTCTTCAAATATTTACTACTTTTTTTTATTATGCGTGTTCACGATACTATAAACTAAAGAATATTTAAAAAATATTATAGTTACCTAAACTCTTATTAACTAATCATCCAAATACAACTTTTGTTGAAAGAGTGAATAACTTGATCAAAGCAACAAGAATTCGTGTCATGTTTTGAAACACAGATCACGACCAAGTTTTCGAACGAAAAGCTTTAGCTAAAACGTGAAGTGAAAGTTTGGAACGCGAGAAAGTGATTCAAGCATTGGTTTTGGTATTGATCGTGTTTGGATTTGGTTGTTCGCGCCAGGGCTCAAGGCTCACAGAATGCGAGGCCTACCTCGCCAAATGCGAGGGTATGACTTGGTAGACAAGTCATGGAATTTTGTTGCCTTTATGTATTCTTCTAGGATATTGAAGCATGTCGCAAGTAATTGATATTTTGAAATGTCTTTTCTTTGAAAGACAAGTTTATTTATTGAGCAAGAAAATTAGTTAGGAAACTTAAAGGTTCTAGTTTAACGTTTCCCTATAAATTGTAACCATGACCTCACTATAACAGTGTGCACAATAATAAAGAAAAATCTCTTGTTTGTGCCTGTGGACTAAACCCTTCCATATGCGTTTGGAGTTTTGATATAATCACGTTAAATCCTTATGTTGTTTATGTTATTTATCATTTTGCTTTATTTATCCGTTTGTTGTTGTGGGGTAGTGATTGTGTTTAATCACTTGTCTTTTTTGGGCCCTCACATATCCTAAATAGTAATATGAGAGCTTCGTGGTTTGAAGATCGGGAAATAATGGCGGATTAATAGTATGTCTTCAATAGGATGATGATTAGGTTATCTTAGGGAGAGTAAAAGTTGGTTTAGGATTTGTTTGCAACATGTATCAGGACCAGATGACTTAGTTGATCGCGGTGGTAATGGTGTCAGTGGTCGGATTGATGAGTTTTGTTGCGGAGATGTTTCAGGAAATCGGGGTGCCGGATATAAGTTCTCATTCTTTGCGATCCCGTTCGAGGGAATGATTTAACTATCAAGTTCGGATACTATTGCGCAGCTTGAGAGAAAATTTATTGCAGCTTCGTTATATGTTATATCGATTTGATATTTTTAACTGTAGATGCTAAATTTACAGCTCTAAACGAGGTCAAAATTTTATAGTAACCGGACAGTTCAATTTGGACATTTTATTTTTCGAAGTTGCTGCCGTTGGGATTAAAACTTTTAGGGTTTGATTGTGGAGTGTAACAGACAGAAACTTGGGTTAGACGTAAGATGACCTTTTTGTCCTAAGGTTTATATGTGTGGTTTTATATGATTTTATTTTAATTGTATGTTTTGTGACGCCCCGTACAAAATTAACGTGTACGGATCATCAACAACAGGATCATTACAAGGTCAAACACTTTATGCTGTTTTAAAATAAGTTTGCATTCATAAGAAAGGGTGACGTCATAACCAACGTCATAAGTTTTACAAATGAAAGTAGGCTTCTACGAATAGAAGCAATTAACATAAGTACGAGACTCAATGGTCATTACAAATTCATTGTTTCAAAAGTAACATAGTTTGTTAATGCAAGGTAAACGTTTCATGCAGAGACATCTCTAACAAAAGCAGCGGGAGTCTACACAGCAAGACAACTACAGCGGAAGCATCAAACCTCTAAGAAGCTGAGAAAACATGCTTAAAAACGTCAACACGAATGTTCGTGAGCTATAGTTTAAGTATAACAGTAATGTAAGGTAGGCCACGAGATTTCGTATTTCAAAACAGTATTAAAAGTATATGTTCAACCGTGGGCACTTGGTAACTAACTTAACATAAATATCACCCCCTAAAAGTACAGTTGGCGAGTGCTTAAATTTACAAAGTATTAAACACCCGTTAAATGCTAGCGCTACTAGCCCGAGTGGGGATGTCAAACCCTATGGATCCATATCTAAGATTCGCGTTCACCGGTTCAAAGACCAATGACTAAACGTTACCGAGCTAAGGGGAAAGTTTATGCCGTTGTATAACCCACACATATATAAAGTTTAAGTACTCGTGCCTAGTATGTAAAATGTAAAAAGCGCATGTATTCTCAGTTCCCAAAATAGTTAAAGTAAAAAGAGATGCTATAACTCACAGTAAAAAGTAGTAAAGTCGGTACGAGATAAGTAAGCAAGTAGTTGGTCCGAAAGGTCCTCAACCTAAGTCAAAAGTTACTAAGTCAGTAAATCGTTCCCAAAGGTTTAAAAGTATGTAAATTAGGTCTTAAGTATCATCATCATTCATCATAAGTCAAAAAGGGTAAAGTAAATTAGGACTCATATAAGCAAGTAGTGGCCATGACTCCGTATATGAGTCCCCTAGTTTCTGACCAATTTCCAGAACTAAACTCATCTTCGTTTGACCGTGGTGACGGTTTAAGTGCGAGTAGGTCAGAAATTTTAGCACAACGTTATAAGGGCGTAGTGACTTTCGGAAGGCTATAAATCCTAAACCGTAAGTCGGATTAAGACGAGGCCTAAACGGAAAATCATCTACTCGAACCGAACTAACTGGAAATCAGCTTTCCAGTAGCCCAAGAAGCCTGCTCAGACCCAGAAAAAAGTAAGCAAAGTGCTCTGGTGGGTTCTTAGTGCTTGATGCTCATCACGGTTCTCATCCTTGATGCTTATAGCTTCAAGTGTACAACTCGTTGATGTGTTTACATCACCTTAACCAAGTTTTGACCATTATAACACTAGTGTATGTCTAAGATATGTAGCACAACTCATTTAAGGGTTGTAAGTAGGTTGATGAACCAAAGTTACATCAAGATCTTATATCCGACACATACATGAGTTCTAATAGTAATATTAAGCTATAAACTTGAATGTAAACTAAATAAACAAGATCTTAAGTTGTAGAACTTAGATCTTAGTTAGATCTTAAAGATCTAGACTAAAAAGTCTAGATCTAGTGTTCTTAAGTTAAATCCTAAGTTATAGAACTTGGATCTTCACTTTAGTAAAACCATAAGTTATGAAACTTAGATTTTAATCTTGTAGAATGTATTTTAGCTCAAAAGCTTTTGTTTACAACAAAATTAGAAGACCATAAACTATAGAAACTTAGATCTAACATAAGGGTATGAAGTTATAACTAGAAAGTTTAACTTCCATGTTCTTGAACTTATAAAATTTAAACTTTAGTTTCAAGAAAAATGAGATCAAGTTTAACTAGTAATACTTGACCAAACTTATAAAATCACGAATTTAAATACTCACAAAAGAAAGAAACAAATTAAAGTTACAAGTAGCAAGTTCATGTTTGTTTCATACTTAAGAAGATTCAAGCCAAAGCTTGAATCTTAAGAAAATAAACCTCAAGTTTACAAAACATGAACACAAGTAAGATCTTAAAGCTTATAATCTTTAGATCTTTATAATATCTCAAGTGTAGAACCATAAGCTAACAAGCTTAGATCCTTGTTCTTGGTTCTTCATCAAAACAAAGGATGGAAGAAGCAAGATCCATGAAGATACAAACTAGAAAGTTTGATCTTTAACAACAAACAACAAACTAGTCAATTGATGATGATACTTGGTGATTTTTAAAGGAAAAAGAAGAAAGAAAAAATAAGTGGTTACTTACAATTTAGAGAGAAAAAGAAAGAGTGAAAGTAGTGTAAGAATAAAGTGTGTGAAATGAAGTGTAAAGCTAGCATATAAGTAACAAAAAAAAAAAATTGAACTCCCTTCCCACTACCCCATGGCCGACGGACAAAGTGAACGCACGATTCAGACTTTGGAGGACATGTTCCGAAATCAATAACACAAGCATGCAGTACTCATGTTGAGACGAGTCCCCAAGGCTTCTTGCAAAGAACTCCAAAATCTAGAAGCAAAACGGGCATCTCGGTCAGAAATAATCGATAAGGGCACACCATGACGAGATACAATTTCCTTTATGTATAGTTGAGCGAGTCTCTCCATCGTATCCATTTCTTTCATGGCTAAGAAGTGTGCAGATTTGGTAAGACGGTCAACGATAACCCAGATGGTATCGTATCTGCCCACCGTCTTTGGTAGTTTCGTGATGAAGTTCATCGTTATCCTTTCCCACTTCCATTGCGGGATTTCCGGTTGCTGAAGTAACCCAGATGGCCTTTGATGTTCGGCCTTAACCTTCGATCAAGTCAAAAACTTCCCAACATAAGTTGCAACGTCCTTCTTAAGATTAGGCCACCAATACTGTTCCTTGAGATCGTGGTACATTTTACCGGCTCCTGAATGAATAGAATATCTTGACTTGTGGGCTTCGTCTAGGATGAGGCTTCGTAAATCCCCATAACTAGGCACCCAAATTCTTCCAGCGAAGTATCGGAGTCCAGTCTCCTTAACCTCAAATCGAGAGACGAGAATGTTCAAGTGTTCATGAGAAATATTCTCCTCCTTGAAAGCCTCATCTTGGGCTACTCGGATTTGGCTATTGAGGTTCGAATGAATGGTGATGTTCAAGGCTCGAACACGAAGAGGTGTCATCCTCTCCTTTCGGCTTAAAGCGTCGGATACAACATTTGCCTTGCCAGGATGGTAATGAAGTTCACAATCATAGTCGTTCAGCGTCTCGATCCATCGTCGCTATCTCATGTTCAGTTGTTTCTGATCGAATATGTGTTGAAGGCTTTTGTGGTCGGTGAAGATAGTACTTTTAGTTCCATAAAGATAGTGTCTCCATAATTTGAGCGCAAAGACAACGGCTCCAAGTTCAAGATCGTGAGTAGTGTATTTTCGCTCGTGAATCTTCAGTTGACGAGAAGCATAAGCAATGACCTTCGTTCTTTGCATCAATACGCAACCAAAACCATTTTTCGACGCATCGCAATAAACAACGAAGTCGTCACTGCCTTCAGGAAGTGATAAGATAGGCGCGGTGGTTAACTTCTGCTTCAAGGTTTGAAATGCTGTTTCTTGTTCGGTTTCCCAAATGAGCTTCTTCCCTTTGTGAGTCAGCGCGGTCAAAGGACGCGCAATCAGAGAGAAACCTTCAATAAATCTTCGGTAGTAACCGGCGAGACCTAAAAATTGGCGGATATGAGTCGGAGTAGTGGGGGTTTCCCACTTGCTGATAGCTTCGATCTTTGTGGGATCAACTTTGATACCTTGATCGCTCACAATATGACCCAGGAATTGGACTTCCTTCAACCAAAACTCGCACTTGGAGAATTTGGCATAAAGTTGCTCTTGTCTCAAGAGTTCCAACACTAGTCGAAGATGTTGCTCATATTCTTATTCGCTTTTGGAGTAGATGAGGATATCATCTATGAAGACGATAACGAATTTATCCAGGTATGGCTTGCATACACGATTCATGGGATCCATAAACACAGCAGGTGCGTTGGTTAAACCGAATGGCATCACGAGAAACTCATAATGACCATAACGGGTTCTGAACGCAGTTTTCATCACATCACTCTCCTTCACCCTCAACTGGTGATAACCGGATCGCAAATCGATCTTAGAGTAAACGCTTGAGCCTTGCAGCTGGTCGAAAAGATCGTCAATTCGGGGAAGGGGATACCGATTCTTGATCGTCAACTTGTTCAGCTCACGATAATCAATACACATGTGAAAAGATCCGTCCTTCTTCTTCACAAACAAAACAGGTGCGCCCCAAGGCGAAGAACTTGGTTGGATATATCCACGGTCTAGCAGTTCTTGTAGTTGGCTCTGCAACTCTTGCATTTCGGAAGGTGCGAGTCAATAAGGTGCGCGAGCTACAGGTGCAGCTCCTGGCACTAAATCGATCTGAAACTCCACTGCTCTCAATGGCGGTAACCCAGGCAATTCTTCTGGGAAGACATCGGGAAATTCGTTCACAATTCGTACATCATCCACCTTCTTCACCTCGGTTTCTAATGTCTTCACATGTGCTAAAACAGCAAGACGTCCTTTCTTCATGATCTTTTGTGCTTTCATGCAACTAATGAAGTTCAGCTTCGAGTTACATCTCTCTCCGCAAATAATCAGTGGCTCACCATCTTCGTGTGGTATACAAATAGCTTTATCTCCACAGATAATGTCGGCCCTTACCTTGGTCAACCAGTCCATACCGACAATCACATCAAAACTTCCCAATTTAATGGGTATCAAGTCAATCTTGAAATCCACACCAGCTATGTTGATAATACCTCCTCGGTTAATTTGGTCAACTTTCTCAAGTTTTCCATTGGCTACCTCAACAAGCATACTCTCCTTTAAAGGAACTAACGACCAATTTATCTTAGAGCAAAAGTGTCTATATACATAACTCCTATCGGCACTAGTATCAAATAGGACAGAAGCTAATAGATTGTTGATGTGAATATACCTGTAACCAAGTCGGGGTTCTCAGGGGCATCCCTTGCGTTTATGTTGAAAGCTCTTCCACGCGCTGGCCCGGCGTCATTTCTCTTGTTGGGACATTCATTCCTGAAGTGGTCCTGTTGTCCACACTCATAGCATTTCCTTGGCCCAGTAGGGTTTGTCTTCACAGTTGGGGTAGTGATCTTGCAGTCTTTGCCAATATGCCTAGTCCTTTTACACTTTTCATAGACCACGTTGCAGGTGCCGGTATGATGCTTGTAGCTTCTCTTGCACTGCGGGAGACTACCCTTGTAGTTAGGGTTTGAGCTAGGGTTCGGGTTGGGGTTCCTTCCGTCGTTGTTTCCCTTGAAACTTTCATGCCTCTTAGCTGGGTTTTGATCAAAGACTCTTCCCTTGTTGCTGTCCCACTTACGTTTCTCATTACTAGCTCCTGATTCAGATTTCCCTTTTTCTGGTTATTTGCTAGTAATTTGGTTCATCAGGGTGTGCGCCATGCGCATAGCTTCCGGGACATCAGCTGGTTTCGAAGAGGTGACATTTCCCTGGATGGACTTGGGAAGTCCCCACAAATACCGTTCCATTCGCTTAAATTTTTAGGTAACCATCGTGGGACACATCAAAGCTAGTTCCAAGTACCTTTGGTTATAACTGTCAAGATCGGTTCCCACAACTTTCAACTCCCAAAACTCAGCTTCCATTTTCTGAATCTCTGTTCTGGGGCAGTACTCCTCGATCATAGCCCCCTTAAATTCCTCCCACGGTGTAGCATAAGCATCGTCAATACCTTTAGCCTGAGTAAGTGTGTACCACCAGGTTAAAGCGCCGTCCGACAGTGTACATGAGGCATACTTAGTTTTGTTCATCTCTGAGCAGTTGCTCACACGAAACACAGCTTCCAATTTCTCAAACCACTTCGTCAGTCCAACTGGCCGCTCAGTACCACTGAAATTGTGGGGCTTGTAGCTTTGAAATTCCTTATAGTGCACCCGTTAAGATTGTTCTGGTTAACAGGTGGAGCTTGGGGGTTGACATTCGCAATTGCTGCGGCTATTCGTTCAGTTATCATCTCCTCAATCTGTGCTGTTGTGGGCGTTGATCTTCCGTTTGCCATTGATCTTCGAAACAGAAATTTCAACTTAAGTCAAAATCCAGCATTCAATAAATAGTAGTACGGTATATGGTAACCAATATGGAATCAACACATCGCATGTTAATTATGTAATGCAACTAGATACAAACACCATAGAATCATCATACAGTAACGTAAATAGAACACCACACAGAAATTAAACAACGCTTACGTTCCATTCATTAAATAAGAAAGTTGCATACATCCGCATAAGATTCGTACAATACATTAGCAAAACATGAAACTACAAACAGAATTACATAATGAAATCTAATACAATAGCCCTATGGTGACGGTGGGTAAAGGAT
This sequence comes from Rutidosis leptorrhynchoides, assembly GCF_046630445.1. Taxonomy (NCBI): domain Eukaryota; kingdom Viridiplantae; phylum Streptophyta; class Magnoliopsida; order Asterales; family Asteraceae; genus Rutidosis; species Rutidosis leptorrhynchoides. Next base: position 150,287,937 of record NC_092337.1, read on the forward strand.
GTCCATCATATGGGACACCTGGTCCTCGAACTCAGTTACCCGAGCACAGAGGATATGCACTTCCCTCGTTAGTTTCTCGATGATGGGGGATGCTGGTGGGGCAGATGGTACAGGTGGAGCTGGTGGTGCAGATGATGCTTGTGACGACCCGGAAATTTCTGACCAAATTTAAACTTTATCTTTAAATGATTTAATGTTTTCGACACGATAAGCAAAGTCTGTAATATTGAGTCTCAAGTTTTGGAACTATATTCATGTAATAAATTATTCTTTGACTGTTCTCGAAGATTCACGAACAATATATATAACTTAATGTGTGTGTGTGTGTGTGTATATATATATATATATATATATATATATATATATATATATGATTTCAAGTTATTTAGTAAACGATAGTAACATTCGATTATTGATTCGATATTTATTTAGATAAGTTAACTAAAACGTTTAAGATGAACCAGTAAAACACTAATTTGCTACAGTATTTTCGAATTGCTACAGTACCCAAAAAGCTACAGTGTTTTCAAAAATCACTATTTGCTACTGTAAAAAAATTGCTACAGTAGCTTTGCTACAGTAAACACTATTTCAAAATGAAAATGTATATATGTATATGTATATACTACGAGACGATGATTTATAAAAGCAAACAACCAAACCACTTAATTGATTAAAGCTACACTTCGAGTGACATAGTTTATTAATGATTAAGTTTAATTTTTGATAAAGGTACACGTCGCATAACGAAAAGTACTAGTTTTCTAAGCGTACGAAACAACGTTCGAAAAACCGGAACCGGGACATAAGTCGAGTGACGACGTACGACTTATCGGAACAAAAATTACAAATCAACTATGCACGGGAATATAATATAATATATAATTAATTAATATAAAATATATATATTATATATTATTTTATTATGTCGACGAACTAGTGTAAAAAACAGATGTTAGCTGTAAAATCATCCCATGCGATCGCATGGGATATGGCCTAGGAAGCCATGCGATCGCATGGCAACCCTGGACAGGCCAACCACTATAAATTCGATCGAATTCTGTTTATTGATTCACAAATCTCTCCATCTCTATATTACTCTGTATTATATATTATTATTATTATTATTATTATTATTATTATTATTATTATTATTATTATTATTATTATTATTATTATTATTATTATTATTATTAATTATATTTTTATTATTAAGAGTATTAATATTATTAATAGTAGTATTATTACACATAAAATACTACGACGAAGTGCTGTTCGAGTTATTTTAAAATGGGTTTTCAAAAGGGATAGAGCTAAGGAAACTATGGGTTATAGCTATGGAGGTTATGGGTATTGTTTGCAAATCAAAACTAGTATTTATCATCTCTGTTACGTCTACGTACTTTCCTGCAATATTGAATCGCAATATTGATACGTGAGCATTCATATCTTATCTTTTATATATTAATTGTGTATCCATGTCTAGTGCTCGAGTATATATATTTATGCATGCTTGTATGCTAAATTTCGTCGTTAAACAGTTTATGATGAATCACGAATTAAATACATATATTACTGATAAAAGGTATATGATATGCATGTTTTTGGAAAGCTGGCGAAAAATCAATAATTTTTCATTTAGAAATTGCGTAATTTTGATGAACGAATTAAAAGATATGGTCAATTGAATTATGATTGACGTCAATTGGAACTGCTTTTGAATCTGCAATTAGTATTTAAACAACTTGTTTGCAAGATTGATAAATTGAATTTTTGAATATTACCATCCGAGTAAATGAATCCTTATATAAGGCACGTCTCGTTTTGTTGAACTATTGTCAAAATTGACTTTTTGAAACGACTTTGGATAACTTTTGTTTGTCGATCTTGAGCATTAGGATTATGATACACTATGACCTGACCTAGCTTGATAGACATTTATTGACAAACATATGTTCTCTAGGTTGAGATCTACGGTTATTTGGTATTCCGAGTTTCGGTCACATTTCGGTGAACGACTTTATGTGCTGCTAAGGTGAGTTTCATTTGCTCCCTTTTTAATTGCTTTTGCAATCTATATTTTTGGGCTGATAATACATGCACTTTATTTTAAAAGCAATGGATACAAGTATATACTAAATTCTACACCGAGTTTGAACCGAAAATCTCTTAGCTTTGGTAACTAGTAACTGTCGGTTATAAGAACTAGTGGGCGCGAGTAGTTATATATGGATCCATAGGGCTTGATATCCCCGTCCGAGCTAGAGCACTAGCCTTTTAACGGACGTATGCTATTTGAGAAGCGTACACGTTGGTTTGCGTGTATTATTAAGATGATTATACAAAGGGTATATGTGACGATCGCTCCAAATCCATATGGACGAACACGTCATTCATTGATTTCATTGCGAGGTATTTGACCTCTATATGATACGTTTTGTAAACATTGCATTCTTTTGAAAAGGCACACCATAAATGTATATTTAAATCAAAGGTTTTCGACATCTGATGATTTCTACATATAGACAATCACCGTATATAATAGTTTACAATAGTACTTTCGTTGACAATGCAGTCAAAATAAGGTACATGGTGATGAATTGGTGAATGCAACGTTTTCTTGAAAAATATGCCATGTAAGACTCCATGCACATAGCTTGTATATCATAATAGCAAACAGCAGAAGACTTCTAGGGAACCTGAGAATAAACATGCTAACAAGTGTCAACACAAAGGTTGGTGAGTTCATAGTTTGTATGTTTCGCATAATCTGTATATAAAGATGGATCACATGATTTCAGTTGTTTCATCCAGAAGCGTTTATCAAAATATTCTACAAGATTGAGCACCCTGGTAACTAAACTTTAACGTCTATATAATAAGTACCCCTGTTTTAACATACATGCAACCAACATGTACAATACACGCAAACCAACGTGTACTAAACTCAAAAAGCATACGTCTGTTTAATAGTTCAGGCTAGGGTTTCTATACCTGGAACAGACGGGGATGTCAAGCCCTATGGATCCATATACTACTACTCGCGCCCACCAGTTCTTATAACTCGCAGTTACTAGTTACCAAAGCTAAGGGATTTTCAGTTCAAACTCGGTGTAGAATTTAGTATGTACTTGTATCCATTGCGTTTAAAATAAAGTGCATGTATTCTCAGCCCAAAAATATAGATTGCAAAAGCAATTAAAAAGGGAGCAAATGAAACTCACCTTAGCAGCACATAAAGTTGTTCATCGTAATGTGATCGAAACCCGGAATATCAAATAATCGTAGATCTCAACCTAGAGAACATATGTTGGTCAATAAATGTCTATCAAGCTAGGTCTGGTCATAGTGTATCACAACCCTAATGCTCGAGATCGACATACAAAAGTTTATCAAAAGTCATTCTGACTTTAGTTCAACAAAACGAGACGTGCCTTATATAAGGATTCATTTACTGGGTTGGTAATATTTAAAAATCCATTTTATCAATCTCGTAAACAAGTTGTTTAAATCTTAATTGTAGATTCAAAAGCAATTTCAATTAACGTCAATCATAATTCAGTTGCTTATATCTTTTAATCAGTTCATCGAAACTATTCGATATCTAAATGAAAAGTTATTGATTTTTCGCTAGCTTTCCAAAAACATGTATATCATATACCTTTTACCAGTAATATATATGTATTTAATTCGTGATTCATTATAAACTGTTTAAAGACGAAATTTAGCATACAAGCATGTATAAATATATATATACTCGAGCACTAGACATGGATACACAATTATTATGTAAAAGATAAAATATAAGTACTTACATATCAATATTGAGATTCAATATTGTAGGAAAGTACGTAGACGTAACGGAGATGATAAACACTAGTTTTGACTTGCAAACAAAACCCTTGAACAATACCCATAACCTCCTTAGTAATAACCCATATTTTCCTTAGCTCTATCCCGCTCGAAAACCCATTTTTGAAAGTGACACGCTCATAACCTCGTCGTAGTATTTTATGTATAATACTAATTATTAATAATACTAATAATAATAAGATTAATAATAATATTAATCTTAATAATAATAATAATAATAATAATAATAATAATAATAATAATAATAATAATAATAATAATAATAATAATAATAATAATAATAATAATATAACAGAGGGAGTAATTGTGCAACAAATGAACAAAAATCGTCGAAATTTATAGATGTTTGCTGGGATCTGTCACCATGCGATCGTATGGCTCCCATGACCAATTCCCATGCAATCGCATGGATTGGTTTTACAGCTCACAATGTTTTATCGTGTACCTCATCGACATATATTATAATCGTAAATTGAATTTAAAATTTTAAAAAGTCGTATTTATTAAATACTTCAGGGGTATTCTATGTAACTTATAATTAATAATTTCTATCATGTCGTTTTCATGTGAATAGTAAATGAATTAATTTAAATTCAACTATTTAAGCTACGCGTTGTACATTGTGATTTACAAATTGTACATTATTAATTTAACTTTGTTTCTTAAAAAAAAATACAAAAATTATATCATAAAAATAAAATGACTTAATACGTAAAATTTTTAATTTGAAATAGCATCGTTTAATAGTAAATTTTTAATCATTTCATATATAAATATTATTCGCATGATTCCATATATATCGAAAACTCTTATATTTATTAAAATATGTATATAATACATGTTATGACGTTCGTGAATCGTTGGACAAACAGGGTGGTCAACCATTATATATAAAAAAATCATTTTCAAAAGTTTCAAAATTCATTGCTTATCATGTCGAAAATATTAAATCATATAGAGAATTGGTTTAAATAAGTCGAAATTTTCCGGGTCATCACAGTACCTCCCCGTTAAAGAAATTTCATCCCGAAATTTGAGTGAGGTCATCATGGCTAACAATAAAAATATTTTCATGACGAATATGAGTTATTAAATAGAATTTCTATCATCGTTGAATAATATGGATAAAACAATCCAATTACTCGAAGCGTATGAGGGAAGTTATCGTAAAAGAGTGAAATGAAGAATAGAGATGCATCTTATCTCTTGACGTAGTAACGATTGATTTCCGAAATTTAAAGAATAGAAAATCTTCTTAATCTAAATAAGATTTGATTCTTCGGAATTTGCGGAAATTAAGGTTTTTTTTTTGATTAAATGCGCAATCTGCCTCGATTGCTATGTCTGATATTTCGCTATAAATTGACCTCTTCCGTTTCATTTATTTTCACCACTCCTATAATCTTCTTTCTTATTTCATACATCCCAATAGATTGTGAAAATGCTTAATCCAGTTCTGATTCTTGATATTTTCCTGGCTATCTTATCCTTCATTCTTCTTTTTCATCTGCCACCAGAGGAAGTTATTTTCTTCTACTATTACCTTGGGGTTATAGTGTTTTTCATTCTCCCGTGTCTTTATATTGCTATACGCATTGATATACAAGGTTTGTAATTTCGGGGTTGTTATCGGGCTTATATTCTCCTTTATATTTCGGAGCTTCATGCTTTCGTTTTCTCTTTCCGACTTTAAGTCAAGCGAATAATGGTCCAAAATTCGTAGGTATGGATTTTGAAATGAACATAATTAATATTATAAGAAAGAAACGGTAATGGCACAATCTGACTTGTCAAATTACCAGAATACCTCGAAAAAACCGAATCATCAAGAAAAATATTTTCTTGATATGTTTAGAGGTTAAATAGAATAAAAGAGTTATGTAACATGGTTCATGATGAGGGTGTGATCTGTGAACCTTTATCACGTTCCACTAGAAACTCAGCATGACTTACTGTAATATAATCACGTTGATCAAGTGTCATTATATTATACTAACCCATGCTTCAATTCCCAACATTACTTCAAAACATCTATTTTTCGAATTTTTCAAATTTTAGAAACTAAAATAGTTTCTTTTATAATGTAACACAGATAGAGCGAAGAGATGAATGATTTCAGATAAGAATGGTTATAAAAAAATATCTTCAGAAATATGGAGGATATTTATAATGGAAGATACGATGATATCTTAGAATTTCTAATATCAGAGGATGATGCGGAAAATCTGTCTGTGAAGGTTTAGAATAAGAAGTAAGGTTCTTACTAATGGTTTCAGCAGACACTGAATCATTTGGATTCTTTGAAGGCAGGTTCAGTCTTTGTGATTTATCCACAGCCTCCTTCATACTTTGCTCAATCCGTTTTCCAGTTCCAAACCTTCTCTTTTTCTCAGCTTTAGCACCATACTATTCTTTATCATTAAACTTTTGAATGTTAAGGTCGTTTACAGTTTTTGCTGCTTCATCAGCATTGTTTCAATTTCAGAGAACTAGTTCATAGTTTGGGATGTTTTTCAGAAACTTCACATTCGAAGTATGTAAGTCTAGAAGATAGACATTATATGTATATATATAACTGATGACGTAGAATTGCTGCGATATTCGAAATACTGATTTCTAATTCCCGGTAGTTGATATGACAATTATTGTTACAAGATGTGGATGAGTACATGATAGGGTTTCAATGAATATTATGATTTTTTGGAAGGTCAAAGATCAATGGAGTTGTTAGTAAATTTACTGCTAATGTGGTGGAACATGAAAGGTTTCCCAGTAACAAGAACGTATATATCAAAGTCACAATAAGGCTAATATGAAAAGTCGAAGTTGGTTGGAAGTGTGATAAAACTAGATACTTTGAAAAGGATTGCATGATTATTTTCGGTAAAAACAACGCTAAAGGATCTTGCACAGTTATGAAGTCAAAATATAGTTTTGAAAGATATCGAGATCTAAGAATGATGTCACCAGTTCAGAGTTATGACTTGGATTCTGATCCGTCAATATGTAATCGAATTTGTATGAAAACGATTGTATATCGTTGTGAGCATTGTTAATAATTTTTGAATCAAAGTTGAAGAATGTACAGTGTAACATATAAATTGCGAACTTATATATCAAAGTTATAATAAGGCTTATTCGAATGAATAATTGAAGTTGATTTGTTGGAGCTGTGACAAAACTGTCTATGTTGAAAAGGGTTTGAAAAGTTATTTTTGCTAATAAATGCCAAATGGTCTGACACGATTACGTGTTAAACTATGACTTTGGTTTCGAGAGTTTTTCAGGTGCATAACTGTGAGTAACATGTGGTTGGATCATCATCTCGATGGTTCATTGTTTGAAGTGTTTTTCAGAAATTTCGAACGGTTTGAACACATATTGTAATCATTAATATACATATGATGTTCTAGCACAGTTTTGAAATCAAAGTATAGCTTTGAAAGATGTAGGGATCTAAAAGTGATGATATCGGGTATATCTTGTAACGACCGCACTTTTTCGATCATACTATATTTATAAGATTAATATTTACATAAATTAAACCTTGCCAACATGATAAGCAATCCAAATTGTCGAGATTTATATTTCCGAAAAGAGTTTTACACAACGTTTGACCGTCTAGTTTGACCGATGATATCACGAACTATACAATATATGATAATTATACGTTTGTGTATATAAATGTATATATACATATTTAACATGATTAATAAATGTTTTAATATCTCATTTTGTATTAATAACAACAAGTTATATGTGTATTTTGAAACTACTAACTTAAGTTTTCAAAACGATAACTATACGTAACGTTATTTGACATAAATACTTAAGACATATAATGTTTATACATATATTGTATAAGTAATGTATTTAATCACTTTTAAAGACTTAAATACATAAAACCATATAAGTGTATTCACAAAAGATAGCTATATTTGAATCCTCATTCCATTTTTCACAAAATTTCTATACGTATACCTAGAGTATTTGTACTCGTATCATACCTAGCTTCTATACGTATTTACTATTGGTATATACACATCAAATCACCACCTAACCAGCCCTTATTCATGCCTTATGTATAAGGTAATTACTTTTGAATCATTGCAAGACTAATTACAAAAATACAAACTAGAATTTTGTCATGTTATCCTTAAAGATCACATTTTTAGGAGTATATATGTATCATCATTTTTGATTCATTTTTACTTCAATCTCTTAACTAAAAACACACACTCTTTCTTACTCTCTAAACTCCATAACAATCCAGCAAAGTTCCATAAAGATCTAGCTTCAAAAACCATACTAAAACACCATAAGAAAACCATACAAAAACACTTCAAGAAAACCCTCCAAGAACACCAACTTACTTCCAATCTTTCATCCACTTCAATCACCCTTTTTGTTCTAGCTTCTTACTCCTCTTTTACAGCAAACTTATCCAAGGAACTTGAGGTAGAATTTATGTTCATAACCTTATTCAATTCATATATATATAGCTATCTTATTTTGTGGTACAAAAGTTTAACAACAAGAACATAGTTTGAATGTTTTCAAACTTGTTTGCAAACTAAATAGATCCTTCTAACTTAACTTTTAAAATACTTCAAGACCTGTAATATAACTTATGTATATACTAATTTAACAAGGTAAAACTTGGTTTTTCAAAGTATAAGTATTTTTAGAAAAATGGTCATTAAATGATTTTGTTGTAACAAAAATGTTTAACTTCATATGTTTCACTAATGTTTCACTTATGCCGTATGATTTTGAATACAAACCAAGGTATTTACAGTTCATAGTCTTAAAGAAGAACTCGATCCAAGAAGATGGCAATTTGAATCAACGAAAACGGATTTGTAACGAAGAAACTATGACCGAAACAAAATTGGTTATCCTAGATCATTTCAACTACGGGATCAATTGGAAAAAAATGATATAAATCACATATTTCTAAGATAACATGATATTTTATATATATGTACTTATAATTCAATTTCATATGGTTCAGGATCACCCGTAAACAATACGAGAAGATTAATCATAAGATCCCATGTTTGTACGCAACACGTCATTTGACAACACCGGTACTTTATGTACGCAACACGTCATTTGACAACACCGGTACCATGGGTCAAGATTAATCTCGACCAATACATATACGATGGGGTTTTATTTATTTCGTTGGGGGTTTTGTTTATTGCGGGTATATTAAACATCTAAAAATGAACCATTAAAATTGAATTACTAACATCGGACTGCTAACTACGGACTAAGGAATTATTCAAAGTATTAAAAGTATAACAAGTATATATTTATAACGTTTGTTTAAAAATGAAAACATATTGATATATTATATATGGATAGGTTCGTGATATCAACCGGAAGACCGAGTCAAAATATATATATCATCAAGACAAGAGTGAGTATATAGTCCCACTTTTAAACTCTAAATATTTCGGGATGAGAATACATGTACTTTATGTTTTACGTTATGGACACAAGTAACTGAAAAATATATTCTACGTTGAGTTGTACCACTGGCATACTTCCCTGTAGCTTGGTAACTATTATTTACAGCGGTATTGTAAACGCGAATCCTGTTGATAGATCTATCGGGCCTGACAACCCCAACCGGACTGGACGACCAGTATTCAACGGTTGCACAGTACTTCGTTTCGTGACTACACTTGGTACGGTGTAGTAAGATTTCATATTAAAGGGAATATGCGACGTGAAAATGTTAAGTATGGTTACCAAGTGCTCAACCACTTAGAATACTTTTATTGAAATGTTTATATACGAAATCTTGTGGTCTATATATATATATTGCTGCGCACTAAACCTATATCTCACCAACTTTATGTTGACGTTTTTAAACATGTTTATTCTCAGGTGATAATTAAAGCTTCCGCTGCATTATGTTGAATCTAAGCAGGATCATGCGTACTCATATTTGTGTCAAAAATAAAACTGCATATCCGAGGACGTGTGTTGTAAAATATGCTAGAAATCGTGTTGTTATTATCATTTGCAAAGTTTGTAAGTCGAAGATTATCGTTAAACGATAATCATCTTTTTATTGTCTAAAGCTTGTAACAAAAATAATGGTTTGGTTTGTAATGTATAATATATGCAGTTTTCCTTTTTAAAAATGTCGCATATAGAGGTCAATACCTCGCAATGAAATCATACGTTATCTAACACGTTCTTATGGTTAAGGACGGGTTATGACATGTGGTATCAGAGCGTTGGTCTTAGCGAACCAGGTCTGCATTAGTGTGTCTAACCGAGAAGCCGTTAGGATACATTAGTAAGTCTGGACTTTGACCGGGTCTGATTTAAAAAAAAAAAACCATTGCTTATCACTGTTGGTTAAAATTTATATGTAAATATTATATAAGTACTAATGGGTTAGTTGTTGTGTGATAGATGTCGAGCTCAAAAATTGTTATCACAATCAACGACTCCGAATCAGAATCTTCAGATGGAGTTCCAGTCATTAACCTGTCCGATGACGAAAATGATATCCTTGGGGAAGACTCACAAATTCCGGATGAACCAACTATAGAGAACCCGGAAAGTGAACCCGAGGAGGAAAGTGAACCCGAGGAGGAAAGTGAACCCGAGGAGGAAAGTGAACCCGAGGAAGAAATACAGGAAATTACAAAAGACGAGTTCGAACTAGGAAAGAAACGAAAGGCTAATGAATTAGAAAATCCAAATCCCGAGTTTAATGAGAATGATGTGGCACCAATTCCACTCAACACTACCACCCCTATCCCCGCTATTCCTATTCGTTCTGTCCCGGCATCCAGTTCTTCAGTCCCACAGCCAAAATATAGGCAGACAGTTAGGATAAGCGTTAAGCAAATCTTTGTGTCTAAACGTCCTAGAAAATAGATCAAACGATGCGCTGCTGTGTCAAACCATGGAACCGAATAATGTTTTGTATAATATTAATAGTGTGGTTTGCTTAATGTTCGATGTAAGATAAGCATATGTAAAATATTGAAGTATGAAATGCAATAATTTTCCATGGTTAAGTATTATTTAGATTGTAGTAATTGATTCTGTACTAAGCTATTAAGTATGAACATTAACGGGTAGGTACTACCCAAGATATAATTATAAAACGCTAATAAGAAGAAAAGGCTTTTATAATAATACCTGGTTCATATTATTAACAAGCTATAAATGTACTATAAATACACACTACATCTATAATATTCCATGTGAATAATTATTTTCTTTCATTAGGAAATGGCGCGATTGAATCGAATGACGGAACAAGAACTCGAGGAACTCATCAACCAGCGAGTGAACGACAGAATGTTATGGGTTGAGGCTGCAAGAGCTGCTGCAGTTAATCCAAATCCTCGTGTAGGATGCTCCTACAAGACGTTCCAAGCTTGCAAGCCTTCATCATTCAGTGGAACGGAAGGGCCGATCGGTTTAACCCGATGGATAGAAAAGATGGAGACGGTGTTTAAAATCAGTGGTTGTGATGAAAAAGACATGACCAAGTTTGCATCGTGCACTTTACAAGATAGTGCACTCACATGGTGGAAGAATTATGTGAAGGCGGTAGGAGGAGATGTAGCTTATGATACTCCATGGGAAGAATTCAAAGCAATGATAATCACCGAGTATTGTCCAAGGAATGAGGTTATTAAGTTAGAAGATGAGTTACGAAGTTTGAAGGTGGTTGGTACTGAAATCACCAACTACAACCAGCGATTCATGGAATTAGTTTTGCTATGTCCTGAATTGGTTCCAACCGAAGAACGGAAGATTGAAATGTACAAAGCTGGTTTGCCCAAAAAGGTCAAGGCAAATGTTACAGCATCGAAACCTAAGACAATTCATGAAGCTATAACCATGGCGAACGAGCTAATGGATCAGGTCATTTTGGACAAGAAAGCATTCAATACTGAGGTGAAGGTATTGGGAAACAAGAAAAAGTGGAATGGAAGTTATGATCGAGGTAACCAACAACAACCTTATAAGAAACAAGAAACCACAAAAGGTGCGAGTAGTGGTTCAGGTTTTGGTTATAAAGGACAAAGTCCTTTATGCAACCGTTGCCACAAACATCACTTTGGTTACTGTAGTGTGTTATGCACCAAGTGTAATCGACAAGGTCATCTTGCGGAAGATTGTAAGGCTCTCGTTACAAATGGCAATAAGACTCCTGCCACCAACGCAAATAGAACTGCTTTGGCTACCATTACTTGTTTTGGTTGTGGAAAACAAGGTCACTATAAGAGTCAGTGCCCGAATCAGAATGGCGGACCTGCACGTGGAAGAGCGTTTGTTATTAATGCTAGAGAGGCACGAGAAGACCCGGAGCTTGTTACGGGTACGTTTACCATTAATAACTTATCAGCATCTATTTTATTTGATACTGGCGCCGATAGAAGTTATGTGTGTAGAAATTTTTACACTAAATTGAATTGTTCATCATTACCTCTAGATGCTAAGTACTTGATTGAGTTAGCTAATGGTAAACTAATTAAAGCCGATAAAATTTGTCGTGATTGTGAAATAAATCTAGCCGGAGAAACGTTTAAAATCGACTTAATACCCGTAGAATTAGGAGGTTTTGATGTAATAGTCGGCATGGACTGGATGTCCAAAATAGGAGCGGAAGTTGTTTGTGCTAAGAAGGCAATTCGTATTCCTGGTAAGGATAAAATACCGGTGATGATTTATGGAGAGAAGGGTAATTCAAAGCTAAAACTCATTAGCTGTTTGAAAGCCAAGAAGTGTTTAGAAAAGGGATGTTACGCTATTTTAGCACATGTTAATAAAGTCGAAAAGGAAGAGAAGTGCATCAATGACGTGCCTGTGGCAAGAGATTTTCCCGAAGTTTTTCCGGAAGAATTGCCGGGATTACCTCCATTTAGATCGGTAGAATTTCAAATAGATTTAGTACCAGGAGCTGCACCAGTGGCTCGTGCTCCATATAGACTTGCACCGTCCGAATTAAAAGAACTTCAAAGTCAGTTAAAAGAATTATTGGACCGTGGATTCATACGACCAAGTACATCACCGTGGGGAGCTCCAATTTTGTTTGTCAAGAAGAAAGACGGATCTTTCCGAATGTGTATAGATTATCGTGAATTAAATAAGTTAACTATCAAGAATCGGTATCCACTACCGAGAATTGATGACTTATTTGATCAATTGCAAGGATCATGTGTTTATTCGAAAATCGACTTAAGATCGGGCTATCATCAACTACGCGTCAAAGAAGAGGATATTCCGAAAACTGCTTTTCGGACACGTTATGGTCATTACGAATTTTTGGTTATGCCGTTTGGATTGACGAATGCGCCAGCTGTATTCATGGACCTCATGAATCGAGTTTGTAGTCCGTATTTAGATAAGTTTGTTATCGTTTTCATTGATGATATTCTTATCTATTCCAAGAGTGAGCAAGAGCATGAAGAGCATTTAAGGTTGATACTGGAGTTGTTGAGAAAAGAACAACTGTATGCTAAATTTTCTAAGTGTGCTTTCTGGTTGAAAGAAGTGCAATTTCTTGGTCACGTTGTTAATAGCGAAGGAATTCAGGTTGATCCAGCAAAAATTGAAGCCATTGAAAAATGGGAGACTCCTAAGACACCAACGCAGATACGCCAATTTTTGGGTTTAGCCGGTTATTATAGAAGGTTTATTCAAGATTTTTCCCGAATAGCTAAACCGTTGACAGCGTTAACGCAAAAAGGGAAGAAATATGAATGGACCTCGGAGCAGGAGAACGCATTTCAATTACTGAAGAAGAAGTTAACTACGGCGCCTATTTTATCGTTACCAGAAGGGAACGATGATTTTGAAATATATTGTGACGCTTCGCGACAAGGTTTTGGTTGTGTTCTTATGCAACGGAAGAAAGTTATTGCATTCGCATCCCGACAATTGAAGATTCACGAGCGAAATTATACGACGCATGATCTAGAATTGGGAGCAGTCGTGTTTGCATTGAAGATGTGGAGACACTACTTGTATGGGGTTAAATTCACTGTGTTTACTGATCATAAAAGCCTTCAACATATTTTTGATCAGAAACAATTGAACATGAGGCAACGTAGGTGGGTCGAGTTAATAAACGACTATGATTGTGAAATTCGTTATCATCCCGGGAAAGCGAATGTGGTGGCTGACGCACTAAGCAGAAAGGAACGAGAACCAATTCGAGTACGAGCGATGAACATAAAAATTCGCATGAATCTCAACTCACAAATCAAAGAAGTTCAACGAGAAGCACTTACTAAAGAAAATATAGGAAATGAAATAATGAAGAAGTATGAGAAGCAACTCGTTATGCGGGAAGATGGAATTCGATATTTGGCAAATCGTATTTGGGTACCGAAGTTGGGTGGATTAAGGAAGTTGATATTGAACGAGGCACATAAGACAAGATATTCGATACATCCTGGAGTTGGAAAGATGTACCAAGATCTTAAGACGCATTATTGGTGGCCTAATTTGAAGACAGACGTTGCAACATATGTTGGGGAGTGTTTGACTTGTTCCAAGGTTAAAGCAGAACACCAGAAGCCGTCAGGGTTACTTCAACAACCAGAAATTCCAGAATGGAAATGGGACGGTATTACCATGGATTTCATCACGAAGTTACCAAAGACTGCCTGGGGATACGACACCATTTGGGTGATTGTTGATCGTCTCACCAAGTCTGCACATTTCTTGCCTATAAAGGAAACGGATAGAATGGAGAAACTATTACGATTGTATATAAAGGAAGTTGTTTCAAGGAATGGAATACCTATTTCCATTATATCCGATCGTGATAGTAGATTTACCTCAAAGTTTTGGCAATCACTACAGGAGGCACTAGGAACTCGTTTGTATATGAGTACCGCATATCATCCACAAACCGATGGACAGAGTGAAAGAACGATTCAGACTCTCGAAGACATGCTCAGGGCATGTGTGATCGATTTTGGAAACGGATGGGATAAATACCTACCGTTAGCAGAATTCTCGTATAATAATAGTTATCATGCGAGCATTGGAGCTGCGCCATTCGAAGCATTGTATGGAAGGAAGTGTAGATCTCCTATCTGTTGGAATGAAGTAGGAGATCGGCATTTAACTGGTCCCGAGATCATACATGAAACGACTGAGAAGATAGTGCAAATCAAGGAGAGATTGAAAACAGCCCGTAGTCGCCAAAAGAGCTACGCTGATGTCCGAAGGAAACCATTAGAGTTTCAGGTCGGGGACATGGTTATGCTAAAGGTGTCACCTTGGAAAGGTGTAATACGGTTCGGCAAAAGGGGTAAACTGAACCCAAGGTACGTAGGCCCGTTCAAGATCATCGAACGCATTGGACCGGTAGCTTATCGACTCGAGTTACCGCAACAACTCGCTGGAGTACATAATACCTTTCACGTCTCAAACCTGAAGAAGTGTCTTGCAAAGGAAGACCTCACCATTCCTCTTGAAGAAATTCATGTCGACGAGAAACTACAATTCGTCGAAGAACCAATCGAAATCATGGACCGTGAAGTTAAACAGCTCAAACAGAGTAATATACCGATTGTTAAGGTTCGTTGGAATGCTAGAAGAGGTCCCGAGTTTACTTGGGAACGAGAGGATCAGATGAAACGAAAGTATCCACACTTGTTTCTCGATGACGCAAAATAGGTACAATTTTAAAATTTCGGGACGAAATTTATTTAACGGGGAGGTAATGTAACGACCCGCACTTTTTCGATCATACTATATTTATAAGATTAATATTTACATAAATTAAACCTTGCCAACATGATAAGCAATCCAAATTGTCGAGATTTATATTTCCGAAAAGAGTTTTACACAACGTTTGACCGTCTAGTTTGACCGATGATATCACGAACTATACAATATATGATAATTATACGTTTGTGTATATAAATGTATATATACATATTTAACATGATTAATAAATGTTTTAATATCTCATTTTGTATTAATAACAACAAGTTATATGTGTATTTTGAAACTACTAACTTAAGTTTTCAAAACGATAACTATACGTAACGTTATTTGACATAAATACTTAAGACATATAATGTTTATACATATATTGTATAAGTAATGTATTTAATCACTTTTAAAGACTTAAATACATAAAACCATATAAGTGTATTCACAAAAGATAGCTATATTTGAATCCTCATTCCATTTTTCACAAAATTTCTATACGTATACCTAGAGTATTTGTACTCGTATCATACCTAGCTTCTATACGTATTTACTATTGGTATATACACATCAAATCACCACCTAACCAGCCCTTATTCATGCCTTATGTATAAGGTAATTACTTTTGAATCATTGCAAGACTAATTACAAAAATACAAACTAGAATTTTGTCATGTTATCCTTAAAGATCACATTTTTAGGAGTATATATGTATCATCATTTTTGATTCATTTTTACTTCAATCTCTTAACTAAAAACACACACTCTTTCTTACTCTCTAAACTCCATAACAATCCAGCAAAGTTCCATAAAGATCTAGCTTCAAAAACCATACTAAAACACCATAAGAAAACCATACAAAAACACTTCAAGAAAACCCTCCAAGAACACACCAACTTACTTCCAATCTTTCATCCACTTCAATCACCCTTTTTGTTCTAGCTTCTTACTCCTCTTTTACAGCAAACTTATCCAAGGAACTTGAGGTAGAATTTATGTTCATAACCTTATTCAATTCATATATATATAGCTATCTTATTTTGTGGTACAAAAGTTTAACAACAAGAACATAGTTTGAATGTTTTCAAACTTGTTTGCAAACTAAATAGATCCTTCTAACTTAACTTTTAAAATACTTCAAGACCTGTAATATAACTTATGTATATACTAATTTAACAAGGTAAAACTTGGTTTTTCAAAGTATAAGTATTTTTAGAAAAATGGTCATTAAATGATTTTGTTGTAACAAAAATGTTTAACTTCATATGTTTCACTAATGTTTCACTTATGCCGTATGATTTTGAATACAAACCAAGGTATTTACAGTTCATAGTCTTAAAGAAGAACTCGATCCAAGAAGATGGCAATTTGAATCAACGAAAACGGATTTGTAACGAAGAAACTATGACCGAAACAAAATTGGTTATCCTAGATCATTTCAACTACGGGATCAATTGGAAAAAAATGATATAAATCACATATTTCTAAGATAACATGATATTTTATATATATGTACTTATAATTCAATTTCATATGGTTCAGGATCACCCGTAAACAATACGAGAAGATTAATCATAAGATCCCATGTTTGTACGCAACACGTCATTTGACAACACCGGTACTTTATGTACGCAACACGTCATTTGACAACACCGGTACCATGGGTCAAGATTAATCTCGACCAATACATATACGATGGGGTTTTATTTATTTCGTTGGGGGTTTTGTTTATTGCGGGTATATTAAACATCTAAAAATGAACCATTAAAATTGAATTACTAACATCGGACTGCTAACTACGGACTAAGGAATTATTCAAAGTATTAAAAGTATAACAAGTATATATTTATAACGTTTGTTTAAAAATGAAAACATATTGATATATTATATATGGATAGGTTCGTGATATCAACCGGAAGACTGAGTCAAAATATATATATCATCAAGACAAGAGTGAGTATATAGTCCCACTTTTAAACTCTAAATATTTCGGGATGAGAATACATGTACTTTATGTTTTACGTTATGGACACAAGTAACTGAAAAATATATTCTACGTTGAGTTGTACCACTGGCATACTTCCCTGTAGCTTGGTAACTATTATTTACAGCGGTATTGTAAACGCGAATCCTGTTGATAGATCTATCGGGCCTGACAACCCCAACCGGACTGGACGACCAGTATTCAACGGTTGCACAGTACTTCGTTTCGTGACTACACTTGGTACGGTGTAGTAAGATTTCATATTAAAGGGAATATGCGACGTGAAAATGTTAAGTATGGTTACCAAGTGCTCAACCACTTAGAATACTTTTATTGAAATGTTTATATACGAAATCTTGTGGTCTATATATATATATTGCTGCGCACTAAACCTATATCTCACCAACTTTATGTTGACGTTTTTAAACATGTTTATTCTCAGGTGATAATTAAAGCTTCCGCTGCATTATGTTGAATCTAAGCAGGATCATGCGTACTCATATTTGTGTCAAAAATAAAACTGCATATCCGAGGACGTGTGTTGTAAAATATGCTAGAAATCGTGTTGTTATTATCATTTGCAAAGTTTGTAAGTCGAAGATTATCGTTAAACGATAATCATCTTTTTATTGTCTAAAGCTTGTAACAAAAATAATGGTTTGGTTTGTAATGTATAATATATGCAGTTTTCCTTTTTAAAAATGTCGCATATAGAGGTCAATACCTCGCAATGAAATCATACGTTATCTAACACGTTCTTATGGTTAAGGACGGGTTATGACATATCTCGACTTGGATTCTGATATGTTAAAATCAGAATATGTAATTGATTTTGAATGAGTATGGTTGTTTTGATTTCTATGAAAGAATGTTTCTCGTTATGAAAGTAGTTGATGATTGGTTGAATCAGAATCAAAAAATGTAACATGTTAATTGTGAATTTATATATCTCTCGGGTATTACCTACCCATTAAAATATTCTCACCATTAACAGTTTATACAAAAGAATTTTCTTAATTACAATCTTTATGAAAATATACCTACATATATATTTTTTTAGATGTAATCATGGATTTAATGAGCTAACATAATGTTAATCTCATCTGGTTTTTGACTAGGACTAGAATATATAATCTCTAAAACTTTTAGAAGCTACATATTCTCTGCAGAATATTTCTTCGATGAAGTTATGAATCAATACTTCATCGTTTGTTGTTGTTGGTATTCCTTGGTATCTATGGTGCGTATAACGTTGATGTTTGAGGTACAGATTATGATGTTGAGGTGTGCGATGCGGATGTTGCTGTTGGTGGTGGTAATGATACTGTTGACGTTGATGATGGTGGTACTGTTGATGCTGGTGATGCTGCTGGTGCTTGTAACCTTTGTACCATATTCTCTAAAGTCACCACTCGAGCACGAAGCTCATTGACTTCTTCTACTACACCGGGATGATTGTCGGTTCGGACGAGCAGACGAATAAGATTTAGAATGTGAGATAGTATATAATCATGACTAGATACTCTGAAAATGAGAGAGAAAATGGTATTACGAACAGGTTCGCCGGTAAGTGCTTCAGGTTCTTCGCCAAGAGGGCAATGTGGTGGATGGAAGGGATCACCTTCTTCTTGTCTCCAATGATTGAGGAGGCTACGAACCCATCCCCAATTCATCCAGAATAGATGATGGCTAATTGGTTGATCCATTCCGGTTACACTGTCTTCGGAGTTCAGGTGAATATCCATATCGGAATAGCTGTCGGAATTTAAGGAATTTGAACTAGATACGGGATCCATCTTGTATAATTAGGGAGATTATTTTTGATATGAATTAGATTATAGAATTTAGTTTGGTATTCTTCAATACATAATTTACATATGTATATATAATACCAAATTCCATAAATCACGGAGAAATTTTCGGAAGATGTCAGGAAAAGTTTACAGTATCCGATATGCTAAGATATGTATTAGCAGATACGCTGAGATACGAATTTTATCTACACACTATTCATGCAATAATTGCAGGTAAACGTGTCTAGACTTAAGAATGATAAGCATGTAATTTCTGACAAGAAATGATAAGTAAAACTTTTGACATGTAGACACAGTCGAAGTCCAGACTTACTACTGCATTCTAACAACTATCAGTTAGACACACTCATGCAAGACCTGGTTCACTAGGACCAACGCTCTGATACCAACTGTGACGATCGCTCCAAATCCATATGGACGAACACGTCATTCATTGATTTCATTGCGAGGTATTTGACCTCTATATGATACGTTTTGTAAACATTGCATTCTTTTGAAAAGGCACACCATAAATGTATATTTAAATCAAAGGTTTTTGACATCTGATGATTTCTACATATAGACAATCACCGTATATAATAGTTTATAATAGTACTTTCGTTGACAATGCAGTCAAAATAAGGTACATGGTGATGAATTGGTGAATGCAACGTTTTCTTGAAAAATATGCCATGTAAGACTCCATGCACATAGCTTGTATATCATAATAGCAAACAGCAGAAGACTTCTAGAGAACCTGAGAATAAACATGCTAACAAGTGTCAACACAAAGGTTAGTGAGTTCATAGTTTGTATGTTTCGCATAATTTGTATATAAAGATGGATCACAAGATTTCAGTTGTTTCATCCAGAAACGTTTATCAAAATATTCTACAAGATTGAGCACCCTGGTAACTAAACTTTAACGTCTATATAATAAGTACCCCTTTTTAACATACATGCAACCAACATGTACAATACACGCAAACCAACGTGTACTAAACTCAAATAGCATACGTCTGTTTAATAGTTCAGGCTAGGGTTTCTATACCTGGAACAGACGGGGATGTCAAGCCCTATGGATCCATATACTACTACTCACGCCCACCAGTTCTTATAACTGGCAGTTACTAGTTACCAAAGCTAAGGGATTTTCGGTTCAAACTCGGTGTAGAATTTAGTATGTACTTGTATCCATTGCGTTTAAAATAAAGTGCATGTATTCTCAGCCCAAAAATATAGATTGCAAAAGCAATTAAAAAGGGAGCAAATGAAACTCACCTTAGCAGCACATAAAGTTGTTCATCGTAATGTGACCGAAACCCGGAATATCAAATAATCGTAGATCTCAACCTAGAGAACATATGTTGGTCAATAAATGTCTATCAAGCTAGGTCTGGTCATAGTGTATCACAACCCTAATGCTCGAGATCGACATACAAAAGTTTATCAAAAGTCATTTCAAAAAGTCATTCTGACTTTAGTTCAACAAAACGAGACGTGCCTTATATAAGGATTCATTTACTCGGTTGGTAATATTTAAAAATCCATTTTATCAATCTCGTAAACAAGTTGTTTAAATCTTAATTGTAGATTCAAAAGCAATTTCAATTAACGTCAATCATAATTCAGTTGCTTATATCTTTTAATCGGTTCATCGAAACTATTCGATATCTAAATGAAAAGTTATTGATTTTTCGCTAGCTTTCCAAAAACATGTATATCATATACCTTTTACCAGTAATATATGTATTTAATTCGTGATTCATTATAAACTGTTTAGCGATGAAATTTAGCATATAAGCATGTATAAATATATATATACTCGAGCACTAGACATGGATACACAATTATTATGTAAAAGATAAAATATAAGTACTTACATATCAATATTGAGATTCAATATTGTAGGAAAGTACGTAGACGTAACGGAGATGATAAACACTAGTTTTGACTTGCAAACAAAACCCTTGAACAATACCCATAACCTCCTTAGTAATAACACATATTTTCCTTAGCTCTATCCCGCTTGAAAAGCCATTTTTGAAAGTGACACGCTCATAACCTCGTCTTAGTATTTTATGTATAATACTAATTATTAATAATACTAATAATAATAAGATTAATAATAATATTAATCTTAATAATAATAATAATAATAATAATAATAATAATAATAATAATAATAATAATAATAATATAACAGAGGGAGTAATTGTGCAACAAATGAACTAAAATCGTCGAAATTTATAGATGTTTGCTGGGATCTGTCACCATGCGATCGCATGGCTCCCATGACCAATTCCCATGCGATCGCATGGATTGGTTTTACAGCTCACAATGTTTTATCGTGTACCTCGTCGACATATATTATAATCGTAAATTGAATTTAAAATTTTAAAAAGTCGTATCTATTAAATACTTCAGGGGTATTCTATGTAACTTATAATTAATAATTTCTATCATGTTGTTTTCATGTGAATAGTAAATGAATTAATTTAAATTCAACTATTTAAGCTACACGTTGTACGTTGTGCTTTACAAATTGTACATTATTAATTTAACTTTGTTTCTAAAAAAAAATACAAAAATTATATCATAAAAATAAAATGACTTAATACGTAAAATTTTTAATTTGAAATAGCATCGTTTAATAGTAAATTTTTAATCATTTCGTATATAAATATTATTCGCATGATTCCATATATATCGAAAACTCTTATATTTATTAAAATATGTATATAATACATGTTATGACGTTCGTGAATCGTTGGACAAACAGGGTGGTCAACCGTTATATATAAAAAAATCATTTTCAAAAGTTTCAAAATTCATTGCTTATCATGTCGAAAATATTAAATCATATAGAGAATTGGTTTAAATAAGTCGAAATTTTCCGGGTCATCACAGTATAAATTATATATACGTTAAGTTTAGTTACCAGGGTGCTCAATTTTGTAGAATATTTTGATAAACGTCTATGGATGAAACAACTGAAATATTGTGATCCACCTTTATGTACAGATTATGCAAAACATTAAAACTATGAACTCACCAACCTTTGTGTTGACACTTGTTAGCATGTTTATTCTCAGGTTTCCTAGAAGTCTTCCGCTATTTGCTTATATGTTAGACAAGCTATGTGCATGGAGTCTTACATGGCATATTTTTCAAGGAAACATTGCATTCACCAAATCATCACCATGTATCTTATTTTGACTGCATTGTCAATGGAATTACTATTGTAAACTATTATTTACGGTGATGGTCTATATGTAGAAATCATTAGATGTCGAAAACCTTTAATTTAAATATTCATTTATGGTGTGCCTTTTAAAAAGAATGCAATGTTTACAAAACGTATCATATAGAGGTCAAATAACTCGCAATGAAATCGATGAATGACGTGTTCGTCCATATGGATTTGGAGCGATCGTCACAATGCTGGTGGAGCTGGTGGTGCAGACAGTCCAGCACCTTAAGTAGATGGTGCGTAACGGGAAGACTTACGCACGAATGGATCGGCAGGGTAAGGTACAACCCGCTTACGGGCAGTAACCATAACCAACTGTCCGCGTGCGTCCACGAACGGTCTACCTCCGTTAACCCCCGGAATAGCAGTACCATCTAAACGATACCGCCTCCTCAGGGTCCTCGTCGGATTCCTCCTCGCTGGAGTCGTCGGATGATGAATCGTCTGAATCATCTGAAGGTGGATGTGCCTGACCGGTAGTCATAAGTCGGTATCTGCCAGGCGGGATCGGCACGACACGTCCATCAGGAACGCGTCTAGCCCAATGTCCATGCTCATTACGGAAAGGACTGATATTGCTCCAAACGAACATATATTTAGTCGCAATATTATTCCAAAATGTAATGTTTTTAATTGTAATTTCCTTATTTTTAGTTGTAATTGTTTAAATAAATAAGTGTGAAGACGAAAGACGAAGATCGCTCGAAACTGAAGATTTAAAGATTAAAACGAAGATTTAAAAGGCGAAAACGTCCAAAATGCTCAATCGTACAAGTTACACTCCAAATGGTTTAAATTATCGAAGAAAAACGTCTAAAGATTGACAAGAACGCAAGTCACAGAATGCAAATTACATGATATTAAATTGTACGAAAAGACGTTCGAGAAACAGGAACCGAGACATAAACCGGGCGTAAACGTACGAAACATCGGAGCCAAAATTATGAGTCAACTATGCACATAAATATAATATAATATATATATAATTATATAAATTATATATATTATATTTATATTTAAAAAATATGTCGACAAAGAAGCAAACAAAAAATCCTGAGCTGGAAAAGGGGGCCATGCGATCGCATGGCCTGGAAGGCTATTTTCCAGGAGATCGCATGGTGTCCTGTAGCAGGCCACATCTCTATAAAAAGCCAGTTTGCTCGAGTTTTATGTACACTTTCTTTTCATTTTCATTTCTGTAAACATAATATATATATTTATAATTTTAATTTTAATTTAAGTTTATTTTAATAATAAGGTTATTGTAACGTTTAATTTACGGGCTTTAAGTCGGTGTTCTGTCCGGGTACCGCTACGCTAATTATATTACTTTTTACCGTTCCAACTCGCTGTAAGTCTCCACGTCCCAACTTTATTTTCGCGTATCGTTATTATCGTTGTTATTACTATCGTTATTTATTATTTATTATTGTTATCGTTTATTAGTATTATTATTACCATGTCCATTTTTTATAATTTATATTTTTACGCCGTTATAATGTCCAACTAAATATCCATAGTGGTACCTAAAATGTAGAACCTCTGGACAAATGGATTGAACCATATTATAATATTATGATGTAACTTTGACTATTTTTAATATTAAGTTTAATCACCGACCCATTGTTATATAATTTAATATTTTCACCCTTATCACATAATTTATTAAAATTGATAAACGAAAGTGCATTAAATTGACATAAATTATGCTTCAACACCTCGGTGATCTAGACGGACATATGGACAAATTATTGACAACAATTTAGAAGTGTGATTCGGTGGTTTGGGTAATATTACAGTTTATATAATCGTGTAATTATAAAAAGGGTAAGACCGTTATAATTTTGGTTTTAACGAAAGTAAAAACTGGATTAAATCTTAATTTAAATAGTCGGGGTATAATTTAATTCGCTAAAACGAGATCTAAACGAAAGTGAGATTTAGTTTTAGTTAATTAAATCTTTATAAATCGAAAGATAAAATATAAGGATATATATTAAAACATCGTAATCGGACTTAAAAACAATCCATAAATCCAGAGGGGACATATTTTAGTAGCCACTACTTTACCTTATTTTAAATCTCTTCAATTTCACTTATTGCCATATCGTAAACTTTAATTACTTTTTACTATTTTGCTATATTTCCATGAAAAACCTTATTTCTTCTACTTTGTTAAATTAGTTTAAATTGTATTTTTATTGTCGTTAATTTAGTTATTTCGTTTTAGTTAAATTTAATTTCCGTTCAATTAAGTAGTAAACCCTAATCCAAAATCCCCCTTTTAAATAGATTAACTTTTAGCAATTAAAAAATCTTGAAAACTCCATCTCCCTGTGGAACGAACCGGATTTACCAAATAAACTATTACTATACGGATAGGACAAAGTTGCCTATATGTGTGAAATCAATCCGAAATCATAAGAACACCATATAATCACAACCAATTCGTGTAATAAATTCAATCTAAATCTGATCAAAATAAAAGGACACGATCGAGCACATCAACTTTTTGGCGCCGCTGCCAGGGATAAGTTGGCAGTTAAATAAATAGATAATTTTTCTGATTCGTAGTAGTAGTTGGATTTGTACGTGGACTGGGTTATTGGAGCCAAACAGTACTCAATTATATTGAGACAAAACGAATCCTGCCCCTCTGCTGCATCTTTTGGCTATTCAAAACGTGAGCAAAATCAGAAGGAAAATCTGTTTGTTTAAAGGTTTTTATCATTGTTTTTAGTTATTCGATCCTTTCGTGAAAATTCATTTTCAAGAAAGTTCAATGTTCATACACTTAGTGAATAAATCCTTCAAGACTACATACAATTTTGTAATTGTATGACCCGTTCAAGAAATCCTAAACTCGTTGCACTTAATTCAAAACCTGAAAGAAACGAAAAGATTAAAACAAGAAAAACAAAAAAAATTAAGTAGTACTAGTAAACCGAAAACACCGAAAAATATCAAAAAACAAGTAGGAAACACTAGTGGTCAACCAGAAATCAAAACTGAACCTGAAACCATCGCCATTAAAGAAGAAATGGCTGAAGTAACACCTGATCCAAATGATCTACCGATGTGGAATACCAGACAAACTGTTCCCCCTCTCGCACTTGCACCTATAAGAAGACCTGAAATTGAGGCTGAAAACTGGGAAGTTAAGGGGCAGTTTATGCACACGGTTCGTGAAAACCAATTTGACGGAAGACTTAATAATAATCCGATAGAACATTTAGAAGCTTTTGAAGATTTATGTGAACTGTACAAAAATAAAGATGTTTCTTCAGATGCATTTAAGTTAAGAACTTTTCCGTACTCGTTAATCGGAGACGCAAAAGCATGGTTGAAAGCATCAAAACCTGATTCTATCACAACTTTCAATGAATTAAGAGAAAAATTCATTACCCAATTTTTTCCACCGGCAAAAGCCGAAAGACTTAGAACTGAAATCACCACTTTTAAACAAAAGGCGGATGAAACTCTTTATGATGCATGGGAAAGATTAAAAAGAATGTTACGAAATTGTCCGCAAGACGGATTACAAAAAGGGTAAATAGTATAAACTTTTTATCGTGGTATTGATGAACATACTCGTGGTATATTAGATTCCTCCGCTGGAGGAGTATTTATGTACAAATCACCAAATCAAGCGTATGACATGTTAGAAGACATGTCAGTTCATACTTTTGAATGGACACCGTCTAGAGATCAACTACCTAGAAGGACGGTGGCAAGCCTTGAAGAAAATGAAGACAACAATACAACCATAGCTTCACTGTCGAATCAATTCAAAAAGTTTGGAAGAGAAATAGAGAAACTAAATTCAACAATTTTAGCATTGCAAGTAGGCTGTGAAATCTGTGGGCAGCCACATTTCACAAAAGATTGTGATATCAATGATCGGCCAATGAACTCAGTAACACAAGTTAATTTTATGGCCAATCAAAGACAAGGAAATTTTCAAGGAGGAAATTCTAATTATCAACCTGCAAACCCAGGATATCAAAACCCGAAGAATTTTGCTTTTCAAAGAAATGGACCACCTGGCTTTTTCAATAGAAACCAACCTCCATTTTCACCTCAACAAAATTTCCAACAACAACCGTTACCTCAACAACCGTATCAACAACAAAATCATAACACGCAACCAGTAGAGAAAAAATCTAACTTTGAAGAAGTTATGATGAATTTTGTCAAAAGTCAAACAGAAATGAATGAGCAAGTGAAGAGACAACTTCATCAATCCCAAACAGAAAACAAGCAAGTACAAAGGAATCATCAAGCGTCAATTCAAAACCTTGAAAGAGATATGGGAAGAATATCCCAATTGCTTGGTGAAAGGCAATCGGGAACTTTACCATCAAACACGCAACCAAACCCTAAGGGTAAGGAAACTCAAAATTCAAGTAATATTTCACAAGTTAATTCTATCACTACGCGAACTGGGTTAACCATTAACCCAGATATTCCAAAGCCTCTCACTCCTATTCATGTTTCACAAGAAAACGAACCTGTGGTGGAAGAAAATACGATGCCAACCACAAGTGCACCAAAGACTCAAAATCAACCACCATTAAAGGTATACAAACCTCCAATTCCATATCCACAACGTTTGAAGAAAGATAAATTACAAGCACAATACAACAAGTTTGCTGACATGATTAAGCAAATTTGTATAAATGTACCGCTTGTAGATGTTCTTGCAGGTATGCCGAATTATGGAAGGTTTATCAAAGATCTTATAGCAGACAAAGGAAAATATGCAGAAGTTTCAACCACATTCCTTAATGAGGAATGTTCGGCAATTTTACAAAAGCAAAATTTGCCACCAAAACTTGGAGATCCAGGAAGTTTCATCATTCCTTGTCTGATGGGAGATTCAGTAATGTACGATGCATTAGCTGATTTAGGAGCGAGCATTAACCTTATGCCTCACTCCTTGTACTTAAAATTGAACTTAAGTGATTTAAAACCAACCAGGATGTGTATACGATTAGCTGATAGAACTTACAATTATCCTATTGGCATTGCTGAAAACCTACCGGTTAAAGTAAATCACTTAATCTTTCTGCTGATTTCGTTGTTCTTGAAATGGAAGAAGATAGTAAGGTTCCCCTAATTCTAGGGCGTCCCTTTCTAAATACTGCAGACGCAATTGTGCGCGTAAAAGAGAAAAATCTCAGCTTAGGTGTGGGGGAGGATAGAATTATATTGAACATAGATAAGGCTATGAAACACCCTATGTCTCCTGATGACGAATGTTTCCAAATAGACATTGTTGATTGTTATATTGAGGAAGAACTACATGAACTATTAAATATCGACACCTCAGATTTCACCCCGATGGGTGAAGGTGAAGATTTTGATGTCGATATAGAGTTAGACAAGCTGTTGAAGGTAGTCACTGATGAAGAATAAATAAAAGAAGAAATTCCCGGGGAAGATGAACCTTTTGAAGAAATTACCGATGGTAATA
Organism: Rutidosis leptorrhynchoides; assembly: GCF_046630445.1. Classification (NCBI taxonomy): domain Eukaryota; kingdom Viridiplantae; phylum Streptophyta; class Magnoliopsida; order Asterales; family Asteraceae; genus Rutidosis; species Rutidosis leptorrhynchoides. The sequence continues at coordinate 150,316,034 of NC_092337.1, forward strand.
GGTTTCGGATAAAATCTTCCTTGGAAGAACCACCCACCTTGGAACTTAAAGAACTCCCGGAACATTTGGAGTATGCTTATCTCCAAGGAACGTCACAATTACCTGTCATAATTTCATCAAAACTTTCCGATGACGAAAAGGGTAGGTTAATGTCTATTTTAAAAACCCACAAAAAGGCAATTGCCTGGAAAACAACTGATATTCTAGGGATTAACCCTGCTTATTGTGCCCATAAAATTCTAATGGAAGAAGATTTTAAACCCGTGGTACAAAGGCAATAGAGGTTAAACCCTAACATGAAAGAAGTTGTCAAAAAGGAGGTTATCAAATTACTTGATGCCGGGTTAATTTACCCTATATCCGATAGCCCGTGGGTAATTCCTGTACAAGTAGTACCCAAGAAAGGGGGTACGACTGTTATTCTAAATGATAAGAACGAACTCGTTCCTACAAGAACAGTCACTGGGTGGAGAGTATGTATAGACTATCGTCGTCTAAACGACGCTACAAGGAAAGATCATTTCCTGCTACCATTTATCGACCAAATGCTAGAACGTTTGGCGGGAAAAGATTACTACTATTTCCTTGATGGATTCTATGGTTATTTAAAAATTCCAATCGATCCAAAAGACCAAGACAAGACCACATTTACTTGTCCATTTGGTACTTTTGCCTACCGACGAATGCCATTCGGATTATGCAACGCACCAGGCACCTTTCAAAGGTGTATGATGGCAATTTTTCATGACATGATTGAAGAAAGTATAGAAGTCTTTATGGATGATTTCTCTGTTTTTGGAGACTCCTTCAACTCATGTCTCTCAAACCTTGAACGAATGCTAATTTGTTGTGAAGAATCAAATCTTGTTTTAAACTGGGAGAAATGCCACTTCATGGTGAAGGAAGGCATTGTTTTAGGACACAAGATTTCTCGAGCTGGAATGGAAGTAGACAGAGCTAAGATAGATGTTATTTCAAAACTTCCTCCTCCAACTAATGTTAAAGGAATTCGTAGTTTCCTTGGTCAAGCGGGATTCTATCGGCGATTCATAAAGGACTTTTCCAAAAACGCTCGGCCCATGACTAAACTTCTTGAGAAAGACAGTACATTCAATTTCAACGAAGAATGTGTAAATGCTTTCTCCATTTTGAAAGAGAAACTTACGAATGCACCCATCATGGTATCACCCGACTGGTCCAAACCTTTCGAGCTAATGTGTGATGCTAGTGATTTCGCGCTGGGAGCTGTTTTAGGTCAACGTCAAGATAACAAATTTCAACCAATCTGCTACGCAAGTAAAAAACTTACAAGAGCTCAGTTGAATTACACAACTACTGAGAAGGAGCTTCTTGCAGTAGTTTTTGCTTTCGATAAGTTTAGATCTTACCTAGTGTTATCTAAAACAATTGTTTATACCGATCATTCAGCCCTAAAGTACTTATTCAAAAAGCAAGATGCTAAGCCTAGACTCATTCGTTGGATTCTTCTCCTACAAGAATTCAACATTGAAATCAAGGATAAAAAGGGTGCTGAAAATCTCGCTGCAGATCACTTGTCTTGTCTTGAAAATCCTCACTTAGAATCACTCGAAGAATCTGTTATTCACAATACTTTTCCAGACGAGTTCCTAATGAAAATTAAAACAGAAGAAGAAATTCCATGGTTTGCGGACTTTGCCAATTATCTAGCCGCAGAAATTCTTGTTAAAAATCAAACCTATCAGCAAAAGAAGAAATTTTTTGCTGATCTAAAGTTTTACTTCTGAGAAAGCCCTAATCTCCTTCGTATAGGAGCAGATCAAGTTATTCGTCGATGTGTATACGGTAAAGAAGCTCAACAAATTCTGGAGCACTGTCATCAAGGACCAGCTGGCGGATATTTCGGACCAAGCTATACAGCTAAGAAGGTCTTTGACTCAGGTTTTTACTGGCCAACTATTTTCAAAGATTCTTACAACATGGTAAAAACCTGTGACGCTTGTCAAAGATCCGGAAATATCTCCAAGAGAGACGAAATGCCACAACAAAGCATCCTAGTATGCGAAGTATTTGACATTTGGGGTATTGACTTCATGGGTCCATTCCCCGCCTCTAACAAATGCAAATACATTCTCGTAGCAGTCGATTACGTTTCTAAATGGGCTGAAGCAAAAGCTCTATCCACTAACGATACTCGAGTTGTTGTCAGCTTTCTCAAAAACCTTTTCTCACGATTCGGGCTTCCAAAAGCATTAATCAGTGATCGTGGAACTCATTTTACAAATCAATTACTCGAGAAAGTACTTAAAAAGTACGGAGTTAATCATCATTTCTCAATCTCTTACCACCCTCAAACGAGTGGCCAAGTTGAAAACACAAATCGAGGTCTTAAACGAATTTTAGAAAGAACGGTTAAGAATAATCCAAAAATCTGGAATCGAAAGCTAGATGATGCACTGTGGGCATTTAGAACCGCATTCAAAACTCCCATTGGTACCACTCCTTTTCGATTAATATATGGTAAGGCATGTCATCTACCTGTTGAGGTTGAACACAAGGCGTACTGGGCAATAAAAGAATGTAATACGGACCTTGTGGAAGCCGGAGAAAATTGATTCTTACAATTGCATGAATTAGACGAGCTAAGACTTCAAGCATATGAAAACTCGAGATATTACAAAGAGAGAACTAAGAAATGGCACGATGCTCGCTTAAAAGAGAAGAAAGCATTTGAACCAGGGGACAAAGTTCTAGTTTTTCTATCACGTTTTAAGTTTTCACCTGGGAAACTTAAGTCCCGATGGAGGGGACCATATGAAGTAAAACAAGCATTTCCATCCGGATACGTAGAGTTATATGACAAGAATGGTGGTATTTTCAATGTGAATGGTCACAGACTTAAATTCTATTATGAAGGGTTCAACAACACTGAAAGAGATGACATCACATTCTACCCTAAGGACAAATAAATTCAGGGTAATTTTAGCTAACCACTCGCCTTCTTAAAATGTTTCAAATTATTTCAAGAGTGGAGCCCGATTGGTCTTTTCCGCTAGCAGACACTAAAGAACTAGTCTTCTCCCTCCATTCTGAATTTTTTTTAGTTTTGTATGAAATTAATATGCTTTTTAAATTTAAATTTTGTGTGATTTAAAAACAAAATTTATTTTATTTCATTAAGCTTAAAAAATGATTTCTAAAATTTGTCGTGAGTTGAAAACTAGGTCGTAGAACCGAAATTGCTTTACCCAAGGACGGGACGAAAAATTTTGTTATCATTATTTTAATATTATTGATCTAAAGTATGCCAAAAATATTATATGAATGTGGGATAATATACCAAACTTCATAAATATGTATATATGTTTGTAGTTTATTTTATGTACTAATAAGGGTAAAAGACGCATTTTCAAAGACTGAAATTTAGTTCAGCAAAAGCAACCAATTTTTGGCAAAACATATGAAATGATGACAGAAATTTTGGGATGACGAACAAATCAACATCAACAGATTAAACAGAAAACTCGCAAGTTACGGCTTTTTAGCTAAAGAGGTTTTAACTCCCTTTCTATTCTAATTGCCCTCATGAATTTTATCTTGTCTGATTTCATTGCAAATGAGGGCATTGCATGATCTCAAGTGTGGGGAGGAGTTATAAATTCTCTCGGGTTTACACTAGGCTTATTTTCTAAATTTTGTGAAAATTTTAAATTTTTTTTAACTAAATGAATTCAAATCTTGTTTAATATGTTTATGAACGATAAAACTAGGTGTGGGTACCGAAAATATTGTTACCCTAAAATAAGGACATAAATTGAGAAACAACTAAAATACTTGAATTTATATATTAGAAATAAAAAGACGCATGAAAAAGCCAAGTGTGGGGAGATTTGTCAATATATATGAACTGTTATCACATGTTTGTACGAAGTTTATTGCAGGTACTTTTGCTTTGGGCTGTATAAATTTGTTTTACCCATTAAATTGTAATATAAATGAAAGAAAAGATGGATCTACACGATGAATCAATTCAATCATTAAAATGAAGTAAAGTCTTCAGAAAAAGAAATGCGCTTCTTGATTTAGGTCAGGAAGTTGTCGTCCAGACCAGTTGTAGAGTCTACGAAAAACCTTGAAAAGTTTTCTCGAAAATCAGCTGGAAATCCACGGACCTCAACATCAAACAGGGTCGTCAAGTGGTCAGACTTATCCTAACCATGAGAGGATCTGTCTCGTAAAATGGGGAGGGTGCCGTGCAAATTAGCTTGATAAGACTAATGAATCAGACCTCCAGAAAGGATAATCTCCTAAAAGATTAAAAATCAGCATTTAAGCCTGATATTACTCAATCCTTGAGATTAACCTTAAAGATTGAGAATTACAAACTCATGGAATTCGATGATATCTAAACTCGAGCTTGAACGAGAAAATATTTTGATCAAATTAAAACCGATTTGTTTTCTGAAAACCTATTTTCAATGCGTTCATTACCATTGAACGTAAAATCCTGAGAATTCATAAGAATTCATTAGGTCACCTGAACCAAATCGGGTATCAACCGTAAGAACGGTGGTTGCATAGCATGGTCGAAGACAGGACCTTGTGCCAGACCGAAAAATTATAGGATGATCTTTACTATTGCTCCTACAAAGGATAGTAATAGCATCTGACATGTTGTGGACCATATTCAAAAGCATGTCATTAGACATTGCCTTAACAGTTGCTTGTTCATCGCTTTCCTTTACAACCGGACGGTAGTTTACTGAAAGGTAATATACGGGACAAGTAAACTGGACGTGTGCTTTCCTAATACAAGGATTAGCAAGTGGGTGACACAAAACCATAAGTTTTGAGCTAAAATTTTAAAAATCTGAAACCCACAAAACCCACAAAATCATTTTGCTAACACCGGTGAAGGGTTATTCCGGAAAACTTGTCTAAGGTAAAATCTAGCTTAAATTTTCAAAAGATCAAAATTTTTCATAAAGATCCAATTTCCTTAAGGATCTAAATTTTCATAGTCATGTGGGACTTTAAACCGCCGTTCAAATGTGCACTTTGCTTTGGAAACCGAAAGTAAATCGGCTATTTGATTGCAAGTGTCGTTGACCTGAACCCGAGGCAACTGTAGATGGCACACCCACCTTTAACCATGGTTCTATCGTTACTATCATTGTTCATACCGCCGTATCAAAATTACTGATGTATAAAGTGTGAGAATAAAGAAGTGATTTGTGTGAAGTTTGTTTTATTTCAATTTATGTATTGCTTGAGGACAAGCAACGTTCAAGTGTAGGGATATTTGATATTGCTCCAAACGAACATATATTTAGTCTCAATATCATTCCAAAATGTAATGTTTTTAATTGTAATTTCCTTATTTTTAGTTGTAATTGTTTAAATAAATAAGTACGAAGACGAAAGACGAAGATCGCTCGAAACTGAAGATTTAAAGATTAAAAGATTTAAAAGGCGAAAACGTCCAAAATGCTCAATCGTACAAGTTACACTCCAAGTGGTTTAAATTATCGAAGAAAAACGTCTAAAGATTGACAAGAACGCAAGTCGCGGAACGCAAATTACACGATATTAAATTGTACGAAAAGACGTTTGAGAAACCGGAACCGAGACATAAACTGGGCGTAAACGTACGAAACATCGGAGCCAAAATTATGAGTCAACTATGTACATAAATATAATATAATATATATATAATTATATAAATTATATAAATTATATTTATATTTAAAAAATATGTCGACAAAGAAGCAAACAAAAAATCCTGAGCTGGAAAAGGGGGCCATGCGATCGCATGGCCTGGAAGGCTATTTTCCATGCGTTCGCATGGTGTCCTGTAGCAGGCCACATCTCTATTAAAAGCCAGTTTGCTCGAGTTTTATGTACACTTTCTTTTCATTTTCATTTCTGTAAACATAATATATATATTTATAATTTTAATTTTAATTTAAGTTTATTTTAATAATAAGGTTATTGTAACGTTTAATTTACGGGCTTTAAGTCAGAGTTCTGTCCGGGTACCGCTACGCTAATTATATTACTTTTTACCGTTCCAACTCACTGTAAGTCTCCACGTCCCAACTTTATTTTCGCGTATTGTTATTATCGTTATTATCGTTGTTATTACTATCGTTATTTATTATTTATTATTGTTATCGTTTATTATTATTATTATTACCATGTCCATTTTTTATAATTTATATTTTTACGCCGTTATAATGTCCAACTAAATATCCATAGTGGTAACTAAAATGTAGAACCTCTGGACAAATGGATTGAACCATATTATAATATTATGATGTAACTTTGACTATTTTTAATATTAAGTTTAATCACCGACCCATTGTTATATAATTTAATATTTTCACCCCTATCACATAATTTATTAAAATTGATAAACGAAAGTGCATTAAATTGACATAAATTATGCTTCAACACCTCGGTGATCTAGACGGACATATGGATAAATTATTGACAACAATTTAGAAGTGTGATTCGGTGGTTTGGGTAATATTACAGTTTATATAATCGTGTAATTATAAAAAGGGTAAGACCGTTATAATTTTGGTTTTAACGAAAGTAAAAACTGGATCAAATCTTTATAAATTGAAAGATAAAATATAAGGATATATATTAAAACATCATAATCGGACTTAAAAACAATCCATAAATCCAGAGGGGACATATTTTAGTAGCCACTACTTTACCTTATTTTAAATCTCTTCAATTTCACTTATTGCCATATCGTAAACTTTAATTACTTTTTACTATTTTGCTATATTTCCATGAAAAACCTTATTTCTTCTACTTTGTTAAATTAGTTTAAATTGTATTTTTATTGTCGTTAATTTAGTTATTTCATTTTAGTTAAATTTAATTTTCGTTCAATTAAGTAGTAAACCCTAATCCAAAATCCCCCTTTTAAATAGATTAACTTTTAGCAATTAAAAAATCTTGAAAACTCCATCTCCCTGTGGAACGAACCGGATTTACCAAATAAACTATTACTATACGGATAGGACAAAGTTGCCTATATGTGTGAAATCAATCCGAAATCATAAGAACACCATATAATCACAACCAATTAATGTAATAAATTCAATCTAAATCCGATCAAAATAAAAGGACACGATCGAGGACATCAAGGACCCTTCCCCATTTTCCCCAGGAATCACAGCGCCACCAGAATGGTGCTGTGGCTCCGGGTGTCCTGGGCTAGGTGGAGCTGGCATATCCTCTGGGTCCCCGTCTCCGTCTGAGATGATCATCAGGTCAGGTGTGTGGCTACTGTCCCCAGAGGACGAATCTCCAGAGTCACTGGAGGGTAGCGATGACGAGATCTGTGAGTCGGCAGCAGTAGTAGGCGAGGCGGCAGATGAATCTGAGTCGCTGTCCAAGTCAATGATGATGGGTGGGATATCCGGCATCTGAACAAGGAAAAATAACTTTTTCCATGTCAGTAAGTCATATAGCAAGCACGTATTAGGCAAAGTAACTACGACAGTCTAGATCATCTATAGCAGTAAGTAGCATGGAAATAGTAACAAGTCCTACAGAAGTATCATGCAATCGAACGCAGATAGTAGCATGCAGTAGTGAAAATAAGTAGCAGTATACGACATACAGCAATAAAAGTAAGCAACAGCATGCATGAAGTTCCGCAGAAACAGGTAAACTAGCAAGTTGTAGATTAGTCCTATTAGTGAATCCTACTCGGTCCGATCTAGACTCACTAATGCAACCTAATTCCCTACAACCAACGCTCTGATACCAAATGTGACGCCCCATACAAAATTAACGTATACAGATCATCAACAACAGGATCATTACAAGGTCAAACACTATATGCTGTTTTAAAATAAGTTTGCATTCATAAGAAAGGGTGACGTCATAACCAACGTCATAAGTTTTACAAATGAAAGTAGGCTTCTACGAATAGAAGCAATTAACATAAGTACGAGACCCAATGGTCATTACAAATTCATTGTTTCAAAAGTAACATAGTTTGTTAATGCAAGGTAACCGTTTCATGCAGAGACATCTCTAACAAAAGCAGCGGGAGTCTACATAGCAAGACAACTACAGCGGAAGCATCAAACCTCTAAGCACCTGAGAAAACATGCTTAAAAACGTCAACACGAATGTTGGTGAGCTATAGTTTAAGTATAACAGTAATGTAAGGTAGGCCACGAGATTTCGTATTTCAAAACAGTATGAAAAGTATATGTTCAACCGTGGGCACTTGGTAACTAACTTAACGTAAATATCACCCCCTAAAAGTACACTTGGCGAGTGCGTAAGTTTACGAAGTATTAAACACCCGTTAAATGCTAGTGCTACTAGCCCGAGTGGGGATGTCAAACCCTATGGATCCATATCTAAGATTCGCGTTCACCGGTTCAAAGACCAATGACTAAACGTTACCGAGCTAAGGGGAAAGTTTATGCCGTTGTATAACCCACACATATATAAAGTGTAAGTACTCGTGCCTAGTATGTAAAACGTAAAAAGCGCATGTATTCTCAGTTCCCAAAATAGTTAAAGTAAAAAGGGATGCTATAACTCAGAGTGAAAAGTAGTAAAGTCGGTACGAGATAAGTAAGCAAGTAGTTGGTCCGAAAGGTCCTCAACCTAAGTCAAAAGTTACTAAGTCAGTAAATCGTTTCCAAAGGTTTAAAAGTATGTAAATTAGGTCTTAAGTATCATCATCATTCATCATAAGTCAAAAAGGGTAAAGTAAGTTTCAATCAAGAATAGAGTTCGAAACAAAGGCTGAATTCGTTCAGCCGCCACGACCTCTATACAAACTGAAATGAGGTGAGACCAGTGGAAATGGCTCCGTATATGAGTCCCCTAGTTTCTGACCAATTTCCAGAACCAAACTCGTCTTCATTTGACCGTGGTGACGGTTTAAGTGCGAGTAGGTCAGAAATTTCAGCACAACGTTATAAGGGCGTAGTGACATTCGGAAGGCTATAAATCCAAAACCGTATGTCGGATTAAGACGAGGCCTAAACGGATAATCATCTACTCGAACCGAACTAACTGGTAATTAACTTTCCAGTAGCCTAGGAAGCCTGCTCAGACCCAGAAAACAGTAAGCAAAGTGCTCTGGTGGGTTCTTGGTGCTTGATGCTCATCACGGTTCTCATCCTTGATGCTTATAGCTTCAAGTGTACAACTCGTTGATGTGTTTACATCACCTTAACCAAGATTTGACCATCATAACACTAGTGTATGTCTAAGATACGTAGCACAACTCATTTAAGGGTTGTAAGTAGGTTGATGAACCAAAGTTACATCAAGATCTTAGATCCGACACATACATGAGTTCTAATAGTAATATTAAGCTATAAACTTGAATGTAAACTAAATAAACAAGATCTTAAGTTGTAGAACTTAGATCTTAGTTAGATCTTAAAGATCCTAGACTAAAAAGTCTAGATCTAGTGTTCTTAAGTTAAATCCTAAGTTATAGAACTTGGATCTTCACTTTAATAAAACAATAAGTTATGAAACTTAGATTTTAATCTTGCAGAATGTATTATAGCTCAAAAGCTTTTGTTTACAACAAAATTGGAAGACCATAAGCTATAGAAACTTAGATCTAAATTAAGGGTATGAAGTTATAACTAGAAAGTTTAACTTCCATGTTCTTTAACTTACAAAGTTTAAACTTTAGTTACAAGAAAAATGAGATCAAGTTTAACTAGTAATACTTGACCAAACTTATAAAATCACGAATTTAAATACTTACAAAAGAAAGAAACAAATTAAAGTTACAAGTAGCAAGTTCATGTTTCTTTCATACTTAAGAAGATCCAAGCTAAAGCTTGGATATTAAGAAAATAAACCTTAAGTTTACAAAACATGAACACAATTAAGATCTTAAAGCTTATAATCTTTAGATCTTTATAATATCTCAAGTGTAGAACCATAAGCTAACAAGCTTAGATCCTTGTTCTTGGTTCTTCATCAAAACAAAGGATGGAAGAAGCATGATCCATGAAGATACAAACTAGAAAGTTTGATCTTTAATAACAAACAACAAACTAGTAAATTGATGATGATACTTGGTGATTTTTAAAGGAAAAAGAAGAAAGAAAAAATAAGTGGTTACTTACAATTTAGAGAGAAAAAGAAAGAGTGAAAGTAGTGTAAGAATGAAGTGTGTGAAATGAAGTGTAAAGCTAGCATATAAGTAACAAAAAAAAAAAAATTTGAACTCCCTCCCCAGTACCCCATGGCCGACGGTTCTAGCTCAAAAAAAAGGGATGGTCAAGTTCAACTTTCAAGTGTGGGAGAGTGTTGTATGCTAGGAAGAGTAATAAGTTTAATGCATGGAAATTTGGTACTTGCATGCTTGAACATTTTTGTCTCCTCATTTAACTAATTAATCCAAGTTTAACCTTAAAGAATCATTAGCATAATAGTGGGCTTACTAGTAGTCCATTAAGAAAAGTAGGGTGGACTTTCAAGTCCAATAATATAAGCCCAAGTATAAGTAAGCAACAAATTAGTAAAAAGCCCAAGTAATTAACTACTTACACTAGTTAATTAGAAATAATTAATAATAATTAATTATGAATGTAAATAATATTCGAAATATTATTCATGAAAAGCACGTGTCGAAAAGACGAGTCGGGATATGGAAAGTCAAATACGGTAACAAGTAAAATGTATAAGCATACATTTATTAAAGCGCAAGTATTAATAATAAATATTAATAATATAAGTCGGAAAATCCAGGGTCATTACATGTTTAGTGTTATTTTATTGTTTGATTGAGACCAGTTTGTAACAAGAGTCCCGCAACAGGTTTATTTATTTTATTTGGACCCTGTTAGGGTCCCTGAAGGATGTATGAAAGATATCAAATAACTGATAAATACCCGTGTGATGTGGGGTATGGGTTTTAAATCCAAGTAAGTGTATCTATCTATTTCATTTCTCTCATTTCTTCCAAAATCTTCAACCTCACACATACACTTACCTAAAACCCCAAACCTCTTGAACCTTAATCATCAAACCTTGTTTTTAGAAGCTTTATTGTGTTGGTAATTTGTGTCTAGTGATTTCAAGAGTTCAAACAAGGTATAAATCGTTCATTTTTATGTCTTAATCGGTGTCAATAGGTGTTTTGGTTAGGTTTTTGTCAAAAGTGATTTTGGTGTCAAATTGGGACAATTTGAGTGTTGTTTATATGAAAAACTTGTGGGTTTATGTCCCTAAATGTTTTATAAGCAATATGTGGTCAGTTTTGAGGTCAATATCGAGTCCAAGATCGAGATTTGGTGATATATGCCCAAAACCCGTAACTTTGCTGCTGTTGCAGCTCAAGAACACGGTCTATAGTCTGTCTTTGGATAGTTGACAGTTTGTCTAGACAGTCGATAGTTTGTTTAGACAGGCGATAGTTTGTCTTTTTAGAGGCATTCTATAGTTTGTCTCTGGAAAGTCGATAGTTTATCTAGATAGTCGATAGTTTGTCTAGATAGTCGATAGTTTGTCTATACAGTCGATAGTTTATCTTTTTAGAGACAGTCTATAGTTTGTATCTGGACAGTCAATAGTTTTGTAACGACCCAAAAGTATCAAGAAAAGGCACTAGGAGCGCCGCTCCTGGACTGGGAAAAGATTGGGTCTTTTTAATTAAATTGTAAAATCTAAAGGGCACTTTGGTCTTTTCACATATGATTGTATATAAGCCATGTGATTAGATCTAGATCCCACTTTTAACCTCATCTTTCACCCACTCAAACACTCGCATCCACTTTTAGAGAGAGAAACCCATTTGAGAGAGAGAAAGCTCAAATCAAGGAGGAAGAAGCTTGATTTGGGTCAAAGTGCGAGTATTAAACTTGTTCATCTAGTCACTAGCTATGTTTTGATTATGGTGGTATGTCCTAATCTTGATTTCCTTTATTTTGATTTGTTTGAGGGTTAGGGTTTGGGTTAGTGGGGAACATAAAACCCATTTGTTGGTGAATTGGGGGTTTTTGGGTAAGATTGGGTCATGAGAACCCAATAATGACTAACCTAGGGTTTTGAGGTGATGATTTGTGTTTATGGGTCTTAAATGGTTAGTCAATCAATTGCACAATTTGTGTTAAAGTGAATGGGTATTATTTGGGTGGTGGATGACCCAAATGGGCGTGTTGACCTTGAAATGGGTCAAATGAGTCTTGGGTGACCTAAGTTGCCTAATGAGTGTGAAAATGCGGTAACCTTGTGTTAGTAAGTGTATTAAGACCTTAATCGATTGATGTTAGTGATTTGATGTAATCTTGACCTAGTGTGAGGGTTAATAGTGCAAATGAGTCACATTTGCACTATGGGTCAAAATGTGTGATGACCCAGAAATTTCTGACCAAATTTAAACTTAATCTTTGTATGATTAACGTTTCCGACACGATAAGCAAAGTCTGTAAATTTGAATCTCAAAATTCTTGAACTATTCAAATACCCTTCGACTGTTCTCGACGATTCGCGAACAATTATATGTAAATAGATACATACATACACTATAACTTGAAAGCGTAACAGAGTATTAATTGTATGATATTGTGCATTAAACTTATTGGTTTAAATATCTATTTGAATATATATGTAATGATACACATAATGATCCGTCTCAAAATAGGCAAGAATTTCGGCAAAAACTATGCCCGGCACTATGCGTCCCAGATTGCCAACTCCTTTTCTCGTCATCCATCTGACGTCTTCCCGGATATTCCATCATGACGGAAAAATGGCAAAGCTACGAACCTGGATGACACACACGCAATCGGTATCACACAATCGATCGAGATAATCATAACCAGGTACTGCAAAACCAATCATCATAATCACGATCGTGAAGAAACACTTAACAAGTGTCTGACGAATCCTACCCGGCTGGACTGAGAGCACCGTGATGCCTTAACCGGAATCAAACTGCCGACACTACCATCTCGGCATTCCAAACCGACATGAAGACACTCCTGGGAAAAGCACGTTGTCCCGGAACAGAATGCATTAGCCCGGAGCAGGCACTCTGTCCCGGAATGACCACTTGATCATGGAACAAGCATGCAAGCAAGTTGCATGCCACGTCAACCCGCAAATCTAGGGAAGTTCGTTAGGATCCGTTATTCCCCATGAAAGGGACTGGTGTAACGTTACCCCTCGGGATTGACAAAGTTTGTTACAACCATGAAAAGGACATGTGCTACATCATCATTCCCTCCATAACATCTATAAATACACAAGTGAAATCCTTCATTTGAACAACACTGGATGCATAAAACGTTACTCTGCCAAAATCAATGGCGACAACACCACTCCAGTCATTAATTTAATTCCGATCGGTGCTCCGATCACCATCTGAGTTAATCCACGCTAAGATATTAACTTATTCGATTCCGATCGAATAAGGTTAATTCAATTGGTTGTTTTACGCCCTTGGAATCCAGATTCCAAATCGGGGTTTGCACAATTATTGGAGTTAAAACAATCAACCTACTCTTTTTCCCAAATTAAGCACTCAAACCCGAAATCCATTTACACTTAACGATTTTGGTTTGATCAAACGGTGCCACCTAAAGGTACGAACAACACACTGAAACCAAGTAGCGAAAGGGCAAGCAAGAAAGGTACGAACGACGATGTTCAGCCACCTTTGAACAAGGGAAGCTCACCACCGGTGGAAACACTTCAACCTCAAAAGCAGTCAATCGCTCACATTCACTCCGGCGACCCGTCGGGAGACGAGATGAATGTCTCGGAGGATGATGAGGATACACGTGAGGGATCACCGCTCGGTGGAGATAGGATGAAACTCGGCACACTTGGTCTCAAAACTGGTGGATCAAGTGGCATCGGATCATCCCAAAATGACACCGACATGATCACCAAAATGATCTCCGTCGATGTTGAAAAGTAAGTAATCGAAAAGCTGAAGTCCATGCTGAACGATAACAGTCTAGCAGAGAGGCAACAATCACAAACTCTAGACGTTCTGAAAACTGGTCTGATGCTAAGCATTGGTACGGGAAGGGGGGGTGTTAACAAGGATGCCGTAAACGCATGGTTGACCGAGCTTCTCGTGCAAGCTGCGCCTCTGGCATACAAAATTCCCTGTCACAACCCGCCGTCCAGGGAACATCACTTGAAAATCTCTTCACATTAATCACCGGTAACAAAGCAAAGCGACCGGTTGAGACGTCGGCTACTAGCCAGAAGTTGTGCGAACGAATTGCCAGCTGCACACTTCCCGCCAACATCGTCATACCGGTCACTTTGGGGGTGTATAACGGCACAACAGACCCGGATGATTTCCTACAAATCTTCGAGGGCGCCATGAAAACTCAGCACTGGAATGACGAGGTAGCGTGTCATCTCTTTCTGACGGTGCTACAGTCGACTGCCAGGGAGTGGTTTGCAAAGTTACCACCTAATGGAATCACTTATTTCGCGGACTTGCGAGAAAAATTCCTCATGCAATATCAGAACCTCTGCCAACACACGTATACGCACTTGTATGCTCATGAAATCCCAATGTATTGGGGAGAGAAGATCAAAAGCTTCATCACAAGGTACATGCTGGAATGTCAGAAAATCCCAGGACTCCCGGAAACACAACAAATTTCCGGATTTATCACATGCCTGGACAAAGACACACACCCGTCACTTGTCTCGGAACTCCGTTGGAACATCCCGGGTACATTTGCAGATTCCGTAACGGTAGCTATGCAATACCAACACTCGGGAAGGGAGAGATAGGCTGGGTATCATCGTGAAGAGAAGAAGAGAGAAGAAGTGACATCAGGCACCGCCACGACAGTAGTAGGCGCAGCGAAAGCCACAACAAACATCACAACAGTCATGGCAAAATTCATGACAGCCATCGACATGACAAAGGCAGCCGGAAGTCGTACGATAAAGGGTCCCTAATCGACAGCCACTCCAAAACTCCAAGGGAGATACTGTTAACAGAGCCCGTGAAGGCAAAGTTTACTCCGTCGGCACCGCTAGAAAAATGTGACGGTCAAAAGTCAGATAAGTATTGCGAGTTCCATGAAGACAATGGCCATGACATCGATGAGTGTAAGGCGCTGATACGTGAAATCATCGCAAAGATTAAAGCAGGTGAACTCAACCACTTGCTGTCGGGAAGGAAATTTAAAAAGGCTGACCCTAACAAAACATTCAATTGGCAGAAGGAAGACGGGAAGAAGCGAGAGAAAGTGAAAGATAAAGTTATTATCAACATGATCAATGTTCAGAAGGACGAGTTTGCCTCACAGAATTCCTGGAAAGACGCTACAATCACTTTCCCGATAATACCAACGTGGTACTCGTGGAATGAAACGGTAGTCATTATCGGACTGATAGATGGGTTCTCGGTGACCGAGATGTACACCGATACGGGAAGCGAAGTCGAAGTGTTATACGCTCATTACCTTTCCCGGCTCCCAAAGTGTGTCGGGAGAAAGATGAGACAATCCAATGCCATCATCTCCGGATTCTCTGGTCACGCTAAAGAAACAGTTGGAAGGCTCAAGGCAACGGTCACGGTGGGCACTCGACCCTACCTTCGCAACGAAGTAATCAACTTCTATGTCGTCAAATCCGTGACTGCAACGAACGTAATACTAGGAAGGCAGTTTTTCAAAAAGTTCGGCACCATAGCGTCTACTGCTCACGGTATACTCAAGCTTCCAACATAGCAAGGCGTGGTAACGGTTCAATCCACCCGACACCCTTTTCTCGGTAATGAAGACATTCAAGACAGGAAAGATGACGAGTCATGGAGAACACCCCATGTCATGGAGGAAGAGCGTGTTTCTGTTCTTAAAAGACTGACCTTTTTCTCCCCGACGGCACATCCCGGTAAGAGAAGTTCAGACATGCTTCATAAGGCTGATAAGGCAATTGTAGGCCGACGTCGCCGGTCAGAGTGGGAGAAATCTTTTAGTGGCATGCGCGGAACGGCTAAACCCCATAGTCCGACACTCAAATGTTCGAAGACCGAAAGTCGTGAAAGTTCCAACCGAGATAAGATAGCGGTTGAGAAAAATGAAAGTGGCTAAATGAAGTAACTGAAGTTTCGATAGATGCCGTGATTGAATTTGATCACCTCAATTCACGATTATCTTGATTTTTCTTTTTTCTTGTAATAAAAGAACTGATGTATGTTTTTTCCTTTTCAAGGAATTAATAAAAAGCTTTTTACCATTTGCAATAACTTTATCATTATGTTATTTACAACAATGTCTAAACGACTATAAACGGCCAAGAAACGGATTCCGACATCCACGTAAGTCTCATACACGTTTTGTACCCCCTTAAGAGGTGACTGCCTAGCCCTCGTCGGTACAAGTTTATACTGATAAACGGCCAATGAGTAGATGGCATAAACACGCGTGACTGCACGGTGTACACGCCAAAACTAACACAAATGTATTTCTAGGCATACATACGAAGACATGAACTAGTTCAACTCAAGAAAAATTTACACAAAACGCATGAAATTAGCATTTCATTACCAACTGTACGTGATTCATTACAAGTTTAACCCAAAAAATGCTCAACTGTGCAGTATAAATTTTCAGAAATTAAAATCTAAAAGCTGCTGAACGGTCGTATCATCACCGGCGCAAAGGTCCTCAAAGCTACCAAAACAAATCTCCCTTAAAGCCTTTGCAGTAGCCTGAACCGACTCCAGAGCAGATGGATTCACCTTCTCAGCAATTTCGGGATGAAAGGAGGTAACCCCACTAGCATGATACTTCTGAATCAACCTAACGGCATGGGTGAAGTTGGCCGATGCAACACTGTCCAAGTAGCCCTGAAAGGGCACCTTCACAATGGAAGAGTTAATAGCTTTCTTCAAAATAGCAGGAAGATTGCCCCACGGACGTTTACACTCCTCTCGGGCAGCAACAACCTCCCTCTCCTTTTGGCCGAGTTCCTCCTTGGCGGTCCTTAGCTGATTTTCCAAACTTGTAACAGCCTCCCGGGCAAGAGGAGCCTGAGACAACTCTAAACGGGCTGCTTTCAACTGGCACTCCAGGTCTATCGCCTGCTTCTCCCGGTCAAACCCATCCAGGATAAGCGTATTCATCGCCATGAGCGCCCGGGCACGAATGGCCAAAGAGTCCTCCCGAGAAAGGGAAGATGCCGATTGATGAAGGGAGGGAGAAACCCCCTTTTCCAAAAAACTTGTGCAACCAGGATAGTCAATATCCAGCTGAGAAAAGAACGAACAAGATCGTCACCAAACGACAGCCAGAAATGCATGTCACCAATGCTCTCCAGGTCAAACTGTTCAGCATCACCTATGTTTAGAGGATCTGTCTCAGTCATGGATGGCTCAGCAACGGCTACAACACAAAAAACATCAATGATAAGCACAAGACATGTCAAAATGTTTGCAACACAAATAGAGGAGATTTTCTTTTTTACCAAAACAGGACAATCACCTTTGGCTTTCTTCCGAAGCTGAGGAAGCTCGTGAATCCTCCTCTTCACTGATGCATGCCCTTCCGGCACATCGGGACCTGAAAAAGCCAAATCGGTCCCATCGCCATCATTCTGCTCCAAGTCTTGAGGCACAACATTCGGCTGCTCCCCCGGATTGACCGGGATGCTCTCCACACGGATTTATGAAAGATCACCAAATCCCAGCGCGGTAGCAAACTCCATCGTTGTTGTGTAAAACACCAAACATAAACAAGATTAGCATAAGATCAATTAACCTAACGACATAACAGTTGGCTGGGATCAGTCTTCACCTGCTCCATTAAAACGAAGAACAGGCTTGGTACTCCGGTCCGGCCATTGATGGCTAACTCCCCCCAACACAAGCATAGCCTCCGAGTATGGCCGCTGTGGAAACCTAAATCCCCTAATAGCTTCTATACAAGCCCTTTCATCAGCATTTAAAATCGGGACTTTGTTGGCCATCTTCTTAAGATCGGTTGCACATTCGCAGAGCCTAACAAATCGTGGTGGCAGTCCTTTTCTATCAACAAAAAAGAAAGACATCCGCCACTCCTTCAACGACGTGTCCATATCTCCAGTAAAATTAATTTCTGCTATCTGTTTGATGGTAAACCATCCAACCTCGAACTTCGAGATGGAAAAACAAAATTAGAACATACGGACATTAGGAAGAATGTGGTAGTGATTAAGGTACATCTCCCACATCACCAATTTTTGGTACGCATGGGGATGCACCTACGCAGGCGCTATACCATATGTAGTGACCAGAACCTTTCCATGTTTATATATATTAAATGAAATTGATATTTACATGATTAAATGTTTCCAACATGTTAAACAATCAAACTTGTTAAGACTTGATTATTTGAAATGAGTGTCATGTAGACAATTGACCACCCAAGTTGACCGGCGATTCACGAACATTAAAACTTGTAAAAACTATATGATATATATATATATATATATATATATATATATATATATATATATATATATATATATATATATATATATATATATATATATATATAGTTAACATGATATTATGATAAGTAAGTATATCACTAGGTATATTAACAATGAGTTATATACATAAAAATGAGACTACTAAGTTAAGAAACTCGAAACGATATATATAACGATTATCGTTATAACAACGTCTTACTAAATACATATGTATCATATTAAGATATTGTTACACTATATTTAACATGATAAAATGATAATTATATATATCATTAAGTATATTAACAATGAACTACATATGTAAAACAAGACTACTAACTTAAGAATTTCGAAACAATATATATACGTAACGATTATCGTTGTAATAGTATTTTAACATATATATATATATATATGATGTTAAGATATATTCATACACCATGTTATCATGTTAACATAACAATTTAACATCTCATTTAAGTATGATAACAATGAATTAATTACATTTAATAAGATCGTTAACTTAAAGGTTTCAAAACAACACTTACATGTAACGACTAACAATGACTTAACGACTCAGTTAAATGTATATACATGTAGTGTATTAAGATGTATTAATACACTTTTGGAAGACTTCATGACATATATCAAAGTACTTCTACTTAACAAAAATGCTTACAATTACATCCTCATTCATTTTCATCAACAATTCTACTCGTATGCACCCGTATTCGTACTCGTACAATACACAACTTCTAAGATGTATATACTATTGATATATACACTCAATCATCAGCTCCTTAGCAGCCCATGTGAGTCATTAAATATGTGGAAACCATCATTTGGCAACTAGCATGAAATATCTCACAAAATTACAAAAATATTATAAATCATTCATGAATTATTTACATGAAAACCAACTTACACATCCTTTATATCTAATCCATATACCAACGACCAAAAACACCTACAAACACTTTCATTATTCAATTTTCTTCATCTAATTGATCTCTCTCAAGTTCTATCTTCAAGTTCTAAGTGTTCTTCACAAATTCTATAAGTTCTAGTTTCATAAAATCAAGAATACTATCAAGTTTGCAAGATTACTTCCAAGCTTTCTAATCCAATCCAATTAATCATCTAAGCTCGAGAAATCTTTCTTATTTATAGTAAGATATTTTTCAAATACAAGGTAATACTCATATTCAAACTTTGATTCAATTTCTATAGCTATAACTATCTTATTTCGAGTGGAAATCTTACTTGAACTTGTTTTCGTGTCATGATTCTACTTCAAGAAATTTCAAGCCATCCAAGAATCCTTTGAAGCTAGATCAATTTTTGTCACTTCCAGTAGGTTTACCTACTAAACTTGAGGTAGTAATGATGTTCATAACATCATTCGATTCATATATATAAAACTATCTTATTCGAAGATTTGAACATGTAATCACTAGAACATAGTTTAGTTAATTCTATACTTGTTCGCAAACAAAGTTAATCCTTCTAACTTGAATTTTAAAATAAACTAAACACATGTTCTATATCTATATGATATGCTAACTTAATGATTTAAAACCTGGAAACACGAAAAACACCGTAAAATCGGACATACGCCGTTGTAGTAACACCGTGGGCTGTTTTGGGTTTGATAATTAAAGACTATGATAATCTTTGATTTAAAAGTTGTTCTTCTGGGAAAATGATTTTTCTTATGAACATGATACTATATCCAAAAATCATGGTTAAACACAAAGTGGAAGTATGTTTTTCAAAATGGTCATCAAGATGTCGTTTTTTCGACGGAAATGACTACCTCTTTAAAAAATGACTTGTAACCTGTATTTTCGACTATAAACTTATACTTTTTCTGTTTAGTTTCATAAATTTTAGTTCATTATGAAACCATAGCAACTTGAATCACTTAAAACGGATTTGAAACGAAGAAATGACGGGTAAAACAAAATTGGATAAACTTGCTAGTTTTAGCTACGAAAATTTTGTAACAAATCTAGACTAAACATATCCTAACTAATTTATATTGTATTATACATATTATGTAATCTTGGGATACCATATACATGTATACAATATTTTGACATATCATATCGACCCATCTATATATATTATTTGGAACAACCATAGACACTCTATATGCAGTAATGTTTGAGTTAGCTATACAGGGTTGAGGTTGATTCCAAATATATATATACTTTGAGTTGTGATCTAGCCTGAGACGTGTATACACTGGATCGTGAATTGATTCCAGATAATATATATTGATTTATTTCTGTACATTTAACTGTGGACAACTAGTTGTAGGTGATATTGCTCCAAATGAACATATATTTAGTAGCAATATCCTCCCAATATGTAAATTATTTAGTTGTAATTGTCCTATTTTAAGTTGTAATCGTTTATATTAAATAAGTGCGAAGACAAAAGGCGAAAACGAAGATTTGAAGACGCAAACGTCCAAAAAGCTCAAATGTACAAGATACAATCCAAGTGGTTCAATTTATTGATGAGAAACGTCTAAAAATGACAAAAGTACAAGTTGCGGAACGCAAAGTACAAGATATTAAATTATACGAAAAGGCGTTCGAAAATCCGGAACCGGGACATGAGTCAACTATCAACGCCCGACGCAACGGACCAAAAATTACAAGTCAGTTATGCACAAGAATATAATATAATATATAAATAATTATATTAATTATTTATATTTTATATTTATATATTTATTATGTCGACAAGCTAGGAGCCAAAAGTTTGTGAGCTGGATTTTCAAAATCCACGACTCGCGGAGTTTGAAGGCCAAAAACTCCACGACTCGCGGAGCTGCCAAATTCCAAAATACCTATAAAAGGTCACGAATTCTGCGAGTAAAAATAACATATATATATATATATATATATATATATATATATATATATATATATATATATATATATATATATATAATATAGATTAGTATTATATTAGATTAGTTCGGGTTATGTAAAGGTTATTTTACGGGTTTTAAAGTCGGAGCTCTGTCCGTGTAACACTACGCGATAAATAATCAATGTAAGCTATATTCTCCTTTTTAAATTAATGTCTCGTACTTAAGTTATTATTATGCTTATTTAAGACGAAGTAATCATGATGTTGGACTAATTACTAAAATTGGGTAATTGGGCTTTGTACCATAATTGGGGTTTGGACAAAAGAACGACACTTGTGAAAATTAGACTATGGGCTATTAATGGGCTTTATATTTGTTTAACTAAATGATAGTTTGTTAATTTTAATATAAAGATTTACAGTTGGATGTACCTATAAATAACCATATACACTCGATCGGACACGATGGGCGGGGTATTTATATGTACGAATAATCGTTCATTTAACCGGACACGGGAATGGATTAATAGTCTATGGAATTATTAAAACAGGGGTGAAATTATGTACAAGGACACTTGGCATAATTGATAACAAAGTATTAAAACCTTGGGTTACACGCAGTCGATATCCTGGTGTAATTATTAAACAAAGTATTAAAACCTTGTTACAGTTTAAGTCCCCAATTAGTTGGAATATTTGACTTCGGGTATAAGAATAAATTGACGAGGACACTCGTACTTTAAATTTATGACCGATGGACTGTTATGGACAAAAACCAGACGAACATATTAAATAATCCAGGACAAAGGACAATTAACCCATGGGCATAAAACTAAAATCAACACGTCAACCATCATGGTTACGGAAGTTTAAATAAGCATAATATATTTTATTTCATTTTTCCTCGTACTTTTATTTATTGTCATTTTAATTATTGTTATTTATTTTATATTGTTAGTTAAATATCGTCATTTACTTTACGCTTCGCTTAAAATATAAAATCGACAAACCGGTCATTAAACGGTAAAACCCCCTTTATATATTATTAATATAATATATTTTGTACGAATATAATTGTTTAAAATATAGTGTAAAATAAGCCAGCTCCCTGTGGAACGAACCGGACTTACTAAAAACTATACTACTCTACGATTAGGTACACTGCCTATAGTGTTGTAGCAAGGTTTAGGTATATCCCATTTGTAAATAAATAATTAAAACTTGTGTAATTTGTATCGCTTTTCCTAGTAAAAATATAAACTATTTCATACCCCCACGCTACGACATCAGTAGGTTACTAACGAGGACTGCTAACTTAACAAACTTAAATCATAAAAACGTAATAAAAAAATGTTGTGAATATATTTCGATATACTTTGATATATATGTACACATTTGTTATAGGTTCGTGAATCGACCAGTGGCCAAGTCTTATTTTCCAACGAAGGAAAAAATCTGTGAAAGTGAGTTATAGTCCCACTTTAAAAATATAATATTTTTTTGGGATGAGAATACATGCAGCTTTATAAATGTTTTACAAAATAGACACAAGTATGCAAAACTACATTCTATGGTTGGATTATTAAACCGAATATCACCCTTCAAGTCTGGTAACCTAAGAATTAGGGAAATGGCCCCTAATTGACGCGAATCCTAAAGATAGATCTATTGGGCTTAACAACCCCCATTCAGGTTATGGATGGTTTAGTACCTCGAGATTATTATACAGACGAGAGGTTCTATTTTGGGGATATTCTATGCATTATGTTAAGTCGGTTACCAGGTGTTCAACATATGAATGATTTTTATCTCTATGCAGTTTGCGAAATGCCTGATATGAGATGTGCTATAAAAATGAAATCTTGTGGTCTATTATTATGATTTGATAATATATAGGTTAAACCTATAACTCACCAACATTTTTATTGACGTTTTAAGCATGTTTATTCTCAGGTGATTATTAAGAGCTTCCGTTGTTGCATACTAAAATAAGGACAAGATTTGGAGTCCATGCTTGTATGATATTGTGTAAAAATTGCATTCAAGAAACTTATTTTGATGTAATATATTCTTATTGTAAACCATTATGTAATGGTCGTGTGTAAACGGTATATTTTAGATTATCATTATTTGATAATCTACGTAATGCTTTTTAAACCTTTATCGATAAAATAAAGGTTATGGTTGTTTTAAAAATGTATGCAGTCTTTGAAAAACGTCTCATATAGAGGTCAAAACCTCGCGACGAAATCAATTAATATGGAACGTTTATAATCAATATGAACGGGACATTTCAGTTGGTATCCGAGCGTTGGTCTTAGAGAACCAGAAATTTGCATTAGTGTGTCTTATCGAGTTCTTTAGGATGCATTAGTGAGTCTGGACTTCGACCGTGTTTACTTGAAAAATGATTGCTTAACATTTTTGTTGGAAACTATATATTGTTAACATGTAAATATTATGTGATATATTAATCACTTAACGTGTTTGATATTGTGTATTAGATGTCTACCTCTAGTACAAATCCCATCGACTTACCTAATAATAATGAAGAGTCGAATATATTTTGGGAAGATTCACAAATTCCCGAAGAGGAACCGGAAGAGGAGGAACCGGAAGAAGAGGAACCAGAAGAGGAGGAACCGGAAGAAGAGGTTCCGGAGGGGGAAATTTTAGGAACCACTGAAAAATAGACAAATAAAAGAAAATTCTCAAACAATGGACCAAAGTTAAAAATGGTCAATGGTGTTTCCGCGGAGGAAGAAAAATATTGGGAAGATTACCAATTTTCCGATGAATCGGATCCCGATGAGGATTCCGATGATGTTATAGAAATTATCTTGACCCAATTTGAAAAGGCAAAAGAAAATAATAAGGGAAATGGCGTCAAAATAGAGAAACCTGATTCCAACCCCAATGAACTTTATATGTATCGTCAACACCCGTATTTCTTAAGTTGTAACAATAACCCGAGAACCTCTAAGTCACCAGGTTTTTCTAAACCATTTGTGAAAACAACAGCTCGTATTAGAGGAACATCATATATCCCTAGAAAATTAGCAAAAAGAAACAGGTCCGAAGAGGAAGAAACTAGTGAGTCGAAATAAAGAGTTGTAATCATGAGGTGTAAAATATGTAAAATAAGTGTGCTTGTACTTTTCTTGTTGTATGTAAAATAAGTGACGGATTAAGTAGTTGGGGTGAGAAACAAGGTTTTTAGATTATTACGGTGCTGTTGGACATTACGAAACCCTCGTCCCTTTGACGACGTTACAACATGCTGTCATGTCAACGGCCACAACGATTATGTTCCACAAGACCAAGGATGGGAAGTAGTCTTAGTAAAACCAGAATACATGACTTGTTTCTGGACTTAAGAATTACGTGTTTTTATTGCCTTTGCTGAACGACTTGCGTATTAACTAGGATTGTTGTCACAACTGTTTTGTATCAAAGTTATTGTGTGCTATATTTCATACTATATGTATAATAGCGGTATTGTAAGTTTGTAAAATATTGTATAAAAGTTTGAACGCGAAATACTATTATAATCAGTTTTTCATATAGAATTGTAGTAGTTGAATTGTATATTAGCTACTAAGTATGAACTTAACGGGTAGGTACTACCCGAATTAAAACTATAAAACGCTAA
This sequence comes from Rutidosis leptorrhynchoides, assembly GCF_046630445.1. Taxonomy (NCBI): domain Eukaryota; kingdom Viridiplantae; phylum Streptophyta; class Magnoliopsida; order Asterales; family Asteraceae; genus Rutidosis; species Rutidosis leptorrhynchoides. The sequence continues at coordinate 150,341,001 of NC_092337.1, forward strand.
TATGAAGAAAAATCTTTTATAAATGAGTTCATATTATGCTACGAAATACTATTGACTACTCTTAATATTCTATATGATTAACTTAATTCTTTTGAGCTATTTTTGAAGGAAATGGCACCGGCGACTCGTCAGAATTTGAACTTGAGCGAGGAAGACTTCCGTGTTTTCCTTACAGCAAACATAGCCGCGGTACAGGCTGCAATGCAAAACAACAACAATAACTCTGAATCTAGCAATACAAATAACGCCACAAGAAATCGTGTAGGATGCTCCTACAAAGAATTCATTGCCTGTAAACCTTTGGAATTCGATGGAACCGAGGGTCCAATCGGATTGAAACGGTGGACCGAAAAGGTTGAATCGGTGTTTGCCATAAGTAAGTGTACTGAAGAAGACAAAGCAAAGTACGCTACGCATACCTTCACAGGTACTGCGTTAACATGGTGGAATACCTACCTAGAGCAAGTAGGACAAGATGCTGCGTACGCACTACCGTAGTCAGGATTCAAACATCTGATGACTGAGAAGTATCGTCCCAGAAACAAGGTTAATAAGCTCAAAGTAGAGCTTAAAGGATTGCGAACACAAGGTTTCGACATTACCACATACGAACGACGATTCACGGAGTTGTGTTTATTGTGCCCAAGAGCGTTCGAAGATGAAGAGGAGAAAATCGACGCATTTGTAAAAGGGTTACCAGAAAGGATCCAAGAAGATTTAAGTTCACACGAGCCCGCCTCCATACAAAAGGCGAGTCGAATGGCTCATAAACTCATAACTCAGATTGAGGAAAGAGTTAAAGAGCAGGCGGCCGAAGAAGCCAACACGAAACAAATCAAGAGAAAGTGGGAAGAAACCAGTGACAAGGGTCACAATTTTAACAATCAACACAACAATCACAACTACAATCGCACCAATTTTTGCAACAACAAACGCAACAACAACAACCACCCCAGCAACAACTACAACAACCATTTCAACAACAATAACAACCGCAACAACAACAATCCCAACAATAACAACAAGAGGCAGAAACCATGTCAGAGGTGTGAAGGATACCATCCGACTGGGCTCTGTACGGCAGTGTGTACTAAGTGTAAAAGAAAGGGCCATGGTGCGACAAAGTGTGAAATCTACGGATCAATGGCTAAGGGACCAAATAATGCCGGAACAAGTTATGCCGAAATTACCTGTTTCGTATGCGGGAAGAAGGGTCATTACAAAAATGCGTGTCCAAATAAGGGGGATAATAATGGGCAAGGCCGAGGAAGAGTCTTCAACATTAATGCGGTTGAAGCGCAGGAAGACCCGGAGCTTGTTACGGGTACGTTTCTTATTGACAATACATCTGCTTATGTTTTATTTGATTCGGGTGCGGATAGAAGCTATATGAGTAAGGATATCTATGCTAAAATAAGTTGTCCATTGACGCCTTTGGATAATAAATTTTTACTCGAATTAGCAAACGGTAAATTAATTACAGGAGATAAGATATGTCAGAATCGAGAAATTAAACTGGTTAGCGAAACGTTTAAGATTAATTTGATACCAGTAGAGTTAGGGAGTTTTGATGTGATAATCGGCATGGACTGGTTGAAAAAGGAGAGAGCGAAAATCGTATGTTACAAAAATGCGATTCACATTGTAAGAGAAAAAGGAAAACCCTTAATGGTGTACGGAGGAAAGAGCAACGCGAAGCTAAATCTTATTAGTAATTTGAAGGCGCAAAAACTAATAAGAAAAGGTTGCTATACCGTTCTAACACACATCGAAGAAGTCAAACCCGAAGAAAAGAACATCAATGATGTTCCCGTCGCAAAAGAATTTCTCGATGTATTTTCGAAAGAATTACCGGGACTACCTCCACACTGATCTGTTGAATTTCAAATAAATCTCGTACCAGGAGCTGCACCAATAGCTCCTGCTCTATACAGACTCGCACCCAGCGAAATGAAGGAACTCCAAAGCCAATTACAAGAACTCTTAGAGCGTGGTTTCATTCAACCAAGTACATCACCATGGGGAGCTCCTGTTTTGTTTATCAAGAAGAAAGATGGTACATTCAGGTTGTGTATCGACTATCGAGAGTTGAACAAACTTATCATCAAGAACCGTTACCCACTACTGAGAATCGATGACTTATTTGATCAACTACAAGGTTCGTCAGTTTATTCGAAGATTGATTTACGTTCCGGATATCATCAAATGCGGGTGAAGGAGGATGATATTCTGAAAACAACTTTTAGGACACGTTACGGTCATTATGAGTTTATGGTTATGCTATTTGGTTTGACTAACGCACCAGCTGTGTTCATGGACCTTATGAACCGAGTGTGTGGACCATATCTTGACAAGTTTGTCATTGTTTTCATCGATAACATACTTATCTACTCAAAGAATGATCAAGAGCAGGAAGAACATTTGAGAAAAGTGCTAGAGTTGTTGAGGAAAGAAAAACTGTATGCTAAGTTTTCAAAGTGTGCATTTTGGTTGGAAGAAGTTCAATTTCTCGGTCACATAGTGAACAAAGAAGGTATTCAGGTGGATCCGGCATAGATTGAAACCATTGAAAAATGGAAAACACCGAAAACTCCGAAACACATACGCCAATTTTTAGGATTAGCTGGTTACTACAGAAGATTCATCCAATACTTTTCCAAAATAGCAAAACCTTTGACTGCATTAACGCATAAAGGGAAGAAATTTGAATGGAAGGATGAACAAGAAAAAGCGTTTCAATTATTGAAGAAAAAGTTAACTACGGCACCTATATTGTCATTGCCTGAAGGGAATGATGATTTTGTGATATATTGTGACGTCTCAAAGCAAGGTCTCAGTTGTATATTAATGCAACAAACGAAGGTAATTGCTTATGCGTCTAGACAATTAAAGATTCACGAGCAGAATTATACGACGCATGATTTGGAATTAGGCGCGGTTGTTTTTGCATTAAAGACTTGGAGGCACTACTTATATGGGGTCAAAATTATTATATATACCGATCACAAAAGTCTCCAACACATATTTAATCAGAAACAACTAAACATGAGGCAGCGTAGGTGGATTGAGTTATTGAATGATTACGATTTCGAGATTCGTTACCATCCAGGGAAGGCGAATGTGGTAGCAGACGCTTTGAGTAGAAAGGACAGAGAACCTATGTTGGTAAAAGCTATGAATATAATTATTCGTACTAACCTTACTACTCAAATAAAGGAGGTGCAGCAGGGTGTCGTAAAAGAAGGGAATTTGAAGAATGAAATACCCAAAGGATCGGAGAAACACCTTAATATTCGAGAAGACGGAACCCGGTATAGAGCCGAAAGAATTTGGGTACCAAAGTTTGGAGATGTGAGAAAAATGGTACTTGGGGAAGCACATAAAACCAGATACTCAATACATCCCGGAGTGGGAAAGATGAACAAGGACCTCAAGAAACATTTTTGGTGGCCGGGTATGAAAGCCGATATTGCGAGATATGTAGGAGAATGTATGACGTGTTCTAAGGTCAAAGCTGAACATCAGAAACCACCAGGTCTACTTCAATAACCTGAAATCCCAGAATGGAAATGGGAAAATATTACCATGGATTTCATTACTAAATTGCCAAGAACTGCAAGTGGTTATGATACTATTTGGGTAATAGTCGATCGTCTTACCAAATCAGCACACCTTCTGCCAATGAGAGAAGATGATAAAATGGAGAAGTTGGCGCGATTTTATTTAAAGGAAGTTGTCTCCAGACATGGAATACCAATCTCTATTATCTCTGATAGGGGTGGCAGATTTGTTTCAAGGTTTTGGCAGACACTGCAACAAGCATTGAGGACTCGTCTAGACATGAGTACTGCTTATCATCCACAAACTGATGGTCAAAGTGAAAGGACGATACAGACCCTTGAAGACATGCTACGAGCATGTGTTATCGATTTCAAAAACAGTTGGGATCGACATCTACTATTAGCAGAATTTTCCTACAACAACAGTTACCATTCGAGTATTGAGATGGCACCGTTTGAAGCACTTTATGGTAGAAAGTGCAGGTCTCTGATTTGTTGGAGTGAAGTGGGGGATAGACAGATTACGGGACCTGAGATAATACAAGAAACTACCGAGAAAATCATCCAAATTCAACAACGATTGAAAACCGCCCAGAGTCGACAAAAGAGCTACGCGGACAGTAAAAGAAAAGATATAGAATTTGAGATTGGAGAGATAGTCATGCTTAAGGTTTCACCTTGGAAAGGCATTGTTTGATTTGGTAAACGGGGGAAACTAAATCCAAGGTACATTGGACCATTCAAGATTATAGATCGTGTCGGACCAGTAGCTTACCAACTTGAGTTACCTCAACAACTCGCGACTGTACATAACACTTTCCACATCTCGAATTTGAAGAAATGTTTTGCTAAAGAAGATCTCACTATTCCATTAGACGAAATCCAAATCAACAAAAAACTTCAATTTATTGAAGAACCCGTCGAAATAATGGATCGTGAGGTTAAAAGACTTAAGCAAAACAAGATACCAATTGTTAAGGTTCGATGGAATGCTCGTAGAGGACCCGAGTTCACCTGGGAGCATGAAGATCAGATGAAGAAGAAATACCCGCACCTATTTCCAGAAGATTCGTCAACACCTTCTACAGCTTAAAATTTCGGGACGAAATTTATTTAACGGGTAGGTACTGTAGTGACCCGAACTTTTCCATGTTTATATGTATTAAATGAAATTGATATTTACATGATTAAATATTTCCAACATGTTAAGCAATCAAACTTGTTAAGACTTGATTATTTGAAATGAGTGTCATGTAGACAATTGACCACCCAAGTTGACCGGCGATTCACGAACGTTAAAACTTGTAAAAACTATATGATATATATATATATATATATATATATATATATATATATATATATATATATATATATATATAGTTAACATGATATTATGATAAGTAAGTATATCACTAGGTATATTAACAATGAGTTATATACATAAAAATGAGACTACTAAGTTAAGAAACTCCAAACGATATATATAACGATTATCGTTATAACAACGTCTTACTAAATACATATGTATCATATTAAGATATTGTTACACTATATTTAACATGATAAAATGATAATTATATATATCATTAAGTATATTAACAATGAATTACATATGTAAAACAAGACTACTAACTTAAGAATTTCGAAACAATATATATACGTAACGATTATCGTTGTAATAGTATTTTAACATATATATATATATGATGTTAAGATATATTTATACACCATGTTATCATGTTAACATAATAATTTAACATCTCATTTAAGTATAATAACAATGAATTAATTACATTTAACAAGATCGTTAACTTAAAGGTTTCAAAACAACACTTACATGTAACGACTAACGATGACTTAACGACTCAGTTAAATGTATATACATGTAGTGTATTAAGATGTATTAATACACTTTTGGAAGACTTCATGACATATATCAAAGTACTTCTACTTAACAAAAATGCTTACAATTACATCCTCATTCATTTTCATCAACAATTCTACTCATATGCACCCGTATTCGTACTCGTACAATACACAGCTTCTAAGATGTATATACTATTGATATATACACTCAATCATCAGCTCCTTAACAGCCCATGTGAGTCATTAAACATGTAGGAACCATCATTTGGCAACTAGCATGAAATATCTCACAAAATTACAAAAAATATTATAAATCATTCATGAATTATATACATGAAAACAAACTTACACATCCTTTATATCTAATCCATATACCAACGACCAAAAACACCTACAAACACTTTCATTCTTTAATTTTATTCATCTAATTGATCTCTCTCAAGTTCTTTCTTTATGTTCTAAGTGTTCTTCATAAATTCTATAAGTTCTAGTTTCATAAAATCAAGAATACTATCAAGTTTGCAAGATTACTTCCAAGCTTTCTAATCCAATCCAAGTAATCATCTAAGCTCAAGAAATATTTCTTATTTACAGTAAGATATCTTTCTAATACAAGTTAATACTCGTATTCAAACTTTGACTCAATTTCTATAGCTATAACTATCTTATTTCGAGTGGAAATCTTACTTAAACTTGTTTTCGTGTCATGATTCTACTTCAAGAACTTTCAAGCCATCCAAGAATCCTTTGAAGCTAGATCAATTTTTTTCACTTCCAGTAGGTTTACCTTCTAAACTTGAGGTAGTAATGATGTTCATAACATCATTCGATTCATATATATAAAACTATCTTATTCGAAGATTTGAACATGTAATCACTAGAACATAGTTTAGTTAATTCTAAACTTGTTCGCAAACAAAGTTAATCCTTCTAAATTGACTTTTAAAATAAACTAAACACATGTTATATATCTATATGATATGCTAACTTAATGATTTAAAACCTGGAAACACGAAAAACACCGTAAAACCGGACATACGCCGTTGTAGTAACATCGCGGGCTGTTTTGGGTTTGATAATTAAAGACTATGATAAACTTTGATTTAAAAGTTGTTCTTCTGGAAAAATAATTTTTCTTATGAACATGATAATATATTTAAAAATCATAGTTAAACACAAAGTGGAAGTATGTTTTTCAAAATGGTCATCAAGATGTCGTTTTTTCGACGGAAATGACTACCTCTTTAAAAAATTACTTGTAACCTGTATTTCTGACTATAAACTTATACTTTTTCTGTTTAGTTTCATAAATTTTAGTTCATTATAAAACCATAGCAACTGGAATCACTGAAAACGGATTTGAAACGAAGAAATGACGGGTAAAACAAAATTGGATAAACTTGCTAGTTTTAGCTACGAAAATTTTGTAACAAATCTAGACTAAAAATATCCTAACTAATTTATATTGTATTATACATATTATGTAATCTTGGGATACCATAGACACGTATACAATATTTTGACATATCATATCGACCCATCTATATATATTATTTGGAACAACCATAGACACTCTATATGCAGTAATGTTTGAGTTAGCTATACAGGGTTGAGGTTGATTCCAAAAATATATATACTTTGAGTTGTGATCTAGCCAGAGACGTGTATATACTGGGTCGTGGATTGATTCAAGATAATATATATTGATTTATTTCTGTACATCTAACTGTGGACAACTAGTTGTAGGTTACTAACGAGGACTGCTAACTTAACAAACTTAAATCATAAAAACGTAATAAAAAAATGTTGTGAATATATTTCAATCATACTTTGATATATATGTACACATTTGTTATAGGTTCGTGAATCGACCAGTGGCCAAGTCTTATTTTCCAACGAAGGAAAAATCTGTGAAAGTGAGTTATAGTCCCACTTTTAAAATCTAATATTTTTTTTTGGGATGAGAATACATGCAGCTTTATAAATGTTTTACAAAATAGACACAAGTACGCAAAACTACATTCTATGGTTGGATTATTAAATCGAATATCGCCCTTCAATTCTGGTAACCTAAGAATTAGGGAAATGGCTCTTTATTGACGCGAATCCTAAAGATAGATCTATTGGGCTTAACCACCCCCATTCAGGTTATGGATGGTTTAGTACTTCGAGATTATTATACAGATGAGAGGTTCTATTTTAGGGATATTCTATGCATTATTTTAACGTCGGTTACCAGGTGTTCAACATATGAATGATTTTTATCTCTATGCAGTTTGCGAAATGCCTGATATGAGATGTGCTATAAAAATGAAATCTTGTGGTCTATTCTTATGATTTGATAATATATAGGTTAAACCTATAACTCACCAACACTTTTGTTGACGTTTTAAGCATGTTTATTCTCAGGTGATTATTAAGAGCTTCCGCTGTTGCATACTAAAATAAGGACAAGATTTGGAGTCCATGCTTGTATGATATTGTGTAAAAATTGCATTCAAGAAACTTATTTTGATGTAATATATTCTTATTGTAAACCATTATGTAATGGTCGCGTGTAAACGGTATATTTTAGATTATCATTATTTGATAATCTACGTAATGCTTTTTTAACCTTTATCGATAAAATAAAGGTTATGGTTGTTTTAAAAATGAATGCAGTCTTTGAAAAACGTCTCATATAGAGGTCAAAACCTCGCGACGAAATCAATTAACATGGAACGTTTATAATCAATATGAACGGGACATTTCACCATAGTGCTCCAAAAAACTGATACATAAATTCAGAATAGGGCAGTCGAAAGTTGCCCACACTAATGGCATGGCCGTAAAAGGTAACCATGCCTGGAGGAGGCTTATGGGCTCTATGGATGTCGTCAGGCACTCTCAACGAATAACGGGACAAAAACGGGTACCTTTGTACCATCTCGTCAAGATACTCATCGCACACTTGACTCATAATTCCATTAACATTTACAGAAGGTCTACCAGAAGTTTCAGGAACACCTACGCTAGTAGTGGTGGAAGACTGATCCGCCATATGAACGAAAACAAAAAAAATAATAAGTAAAGAAGAAAGAAGTAGAAAAGGTACCTTTTTTTCGTAAGAAAACTGTTGGTTTTTTTTTTAAGAAGAAACGTTTAGGGCACAAAAGCTGTAAAAAGTAAAAATATTGGAAAAGGGAAGCTATTTATAGGTTTTAAGAAAACTGATCCAACGGATCAGATCAAAAGATGGATCGACAAAAGTAATGATTAAAAGAGAAAAAGGAAATCTCTCGAACGCCGTTCCAAAAATTGAAAACGGAAAGAACACGAAAGGGAGGCACATTTGCAGAAACTATCTTTTCACGCCGACGAGCATTAAATGCACATCCAATCAGGAAGCGTGGCCTTGTCTCGGAAGTTTGACGACGGTAACCGTTCCAGTTACCCTCATCAAACTGGGGGGACTTAATGATACGTATAATGATCCGTCTCAAAATAGGCAAGCATTTCGGCAAAAACTATGCCCGACACTACGCGTCCCGGATTGCCAACTCCTTTTCTCGTCATCCATCTGACGTCTTCCCGGATATTCCATCATGACAGACAAATGGCAAAGCTACGAACCTGGATGACACACACGCAACCGGTATCACACAACCGGTCGAGATAATCATAACCAGGCACCGCAAAACCAGTCATCATAATCACGACTGTGAAGAAACACTTAACAAGTGTCTGACGAAACCTACCCGGCTGGACTGAAAGCACCGTGATTCCTTAACCGGAATCAAACCGCCGACACTACCGTCTCGGCATTCCAAACCGACATGAAGACACTCCCAGGACAAGCACGTTGTCCCGAAATAGAATGCATTACCCCGGAGCAGGCACGCTGTCCCAGAATGAATACTTGATCATGAAACTAGCATGCAAGCAAGTTGCATGCCACGTCAGTCCGCAAATCTAGGGAAGTTCGTTAGAATCTGTTATTCCCCATGAAAGGGACTGGTGACACGTTACCCCTCGGGATTGACAAAGTTTGTTACAACCATGAAAGGGACATGTGCCACATCATCATTTCCTCCATAACATCTATAAATACACAAGTGAAATCCTTCATTTGAACAACACTGGATGCATAAAAATTTACTCTGCCAAAATCAATGGCGACAACGTCACTCCAGTCGTAAATTTAATTCCGATCGGTGCTCCGATCACCATCTGAGTTAATCCACGCTAAGATATTAACTTATTCGATTCCGATCGAATAAGGTTAATTCAATTGGTTGTTTTACACCCTTGGAATCCAGATTCCAAATCGGGGTTTGCATAATTATCGGAGTTAAAACAATCAACCTACTCTTTTTTCCAAATTAAGCACTCAAACCCGAAATCCATTTACACTTAACGATTTTGGTTTGATCAATATGATAAGTTGGAATATTAATTGTATGAATAACTTGTGACGTGTATTTAAAACGTGTTTATGAATATTGAATATATATTAACTTGGTTATAAAACGTTTTGATTTAAAACTATATTATTAAATTTGATTTATAGAAGTAAATGACCAAAACACTCAAATGTATAAGTTATATTTCGAGTGGTATAATTTATGGATAATTTAAGTCTATATTTTGACAAATGCATGAGTCACGAAAGGTAAAGTGCAAGTTTTCTCAGTGTACGAAGGGACGTTCGAAAAACCGGAACCGGGACATAAGTCGAGTGACGACGTACGACTTATCGAAACAAAAATTTCAAGTCAACTAGGCAAGAGAATATAATATATTATATAATTAATTAATTTAAATTATATATTATATATATTATATTTAAATATGTCAACGAACTACAAAACAAAGGATTATGAGCAGGACATCAGGGCAATGCGATTGCATGGCCATTACCCTTCTGACCCATGCAATCGCATGGTGTAGGGGGTGAGGCCACGTCTTTATAAAGCGATCGAATTCAGTTTTTGTGATTCACATTTCTCTCATCTTACGCTCCGCATAACTTATATACATATATTTATTATTATTATTATTATTATTATTATTATTATTATTTTTATTATTATTATTATTATTATTATTATTATTATTATTAAGATTAATATTATTATTATTAATCTTATTATTATCACTAGAAGTAATATTATTATTAGTATTTGTAAGACCCAAATATTTATTGTACATAATGTATTTAAGGTGTACTATGTGTGTATGGAGTGTGCACAACATGTAGGTGTTGCTTGCTCGACCGTCGAAGGAAAACTGGACGTTGTTTGAGGTACAAGGTGTGTACGTACCTTTTCAACCCCAAATAAAGTTTGTGTTGATGTTTCAAAGCCTTACCATTGGAAAGAAAATCTTATTACGTTTCCAACGATATTTGATTCATCGAAAACGGAGCTACGGTCAAAAAGTTATGGCCAAAACAAGTTTCTGAAATCTGACCTGCAGAGTGGAGCGGGGCTCCACAATGTGGCGCGGCGCGCCGAATGGGTCAGAAGCAATTTTCAGCCTTTTTAAAGGCTTTAAATGAAGGGTACTTTGGTCTTTTCACTTGGGGACGGTTTGGGGTCATCAAAACTGATCCTTTGATCAGTTTGGATCACATTCTCACCCACCACAAACACTCTCTTCAAACCCTAGTGAGAGAAACCCACTTTTAGTGAGAGAGAGCTTGATTTAGAGAAGAAGGAGTTGGATTCTCACCAAAGCTCGGGTATTAAAGTTGTTCCACTCGTCAACGGCATCATTTTGGCGGTATTGGTAAGTTCTAACTCCGAATTTCATTGTTGATTTTGCTATTCAAAGTTAGGGTTTGAACTTGATTTGTTGATAAACCCATTTAGACTCATGAAGTGACTTTAGTGATGCTAGTAATCGGGTTTATTGTTATTGTTGGTGGATTTCGGTTTGGTGAACAAATTGGTTATGTTTAGAACTTGAAATTGGGTTTAATCACTAGGTTTAGTGATTGTGGAAGTATTGAAACCTATTTAGGGTTATTTGGTTGACTAACTTTGACTTTGGGTCAAATTAGGGTTTGGTGGTGATTATGACCCAATTGGCGATTTAACAAAGTTTATAAACTTAAAATGGATTAAGTTGAAGTGTTAAACCGAGTTAAATATGTTTTGGTGTCAAAACTTGCTAATAGCGTGATATTGACTTCTTATGGGTCAAACTAGGGTTTAAGTGTCATTTTGGGCAAGATAGGTGTTTAACACCTATGATCGGGTTTAATTGGCGTATTAAGACCATTCTCACTTGTGTTAGTGATTATTGGTTAATTTTGGGCGCGTTTTGTACTTGGAAGTGCATTTGGGTCAAATTGCACTAAGTGTCAATTTGGGTTGATTTGTGAATCCATTCTAAGTGTATTGTTGTAATTATGATAATGGAATAGGTATTTTCCATTGGCGAGTTGCAGATTATTTGGAAGCTTTCATCAAGACTTCAAGGTGAGTGTTAATATCCTATATGCATATGTATGTGTAGGATGGGTGCGGGTCGGGTGAAGTGATTCTCGGCTTTAGAGCTCACTTCACATATAGGTGGATTTGATGGACTTGTGCATAGGTCCAATTGGCACGGTTGTGCATTTTGGTTGACTACCTTTGGCAAAGTACACATTTTGGGTGTACGTTATCACACGTGGTTGTGAGTGGAATAATTATGCGTGTATGTATGTAATGTATTTAATTGTGTTGTACGAATGTGGTATTGTCGCGTTGTTTAAGACACCACGTTCTATGAAACGAGTAGTATTGTCGCGGTGTTTAAGACACTACTCATTGTGGAATTAACGAGTAGTATTGTCGCGGTGTTTAAGACACTACTCATTGTGGAATTAACGAGTAGTATTGTCGCGGTGTTTAAGACACTACTCATTGTGGAATTGACGAGTAGTATTGTCGCGGTGTTTAAGACACTACTCATTGTGTAATTGACTTGTGGTATTGTCGCGGTGTTTAAGACACCACAATGTCATGGGAGTGGAAGTGTCGCGGTGTTCAAGACACCACTCATTGTATTGAATGAAGTGTGGATTCGTCGCGGTGTTTAAGACGCCACATTGTTGTAAGGGTGAGTTAGTCGCGGTGTTTAAGACATCACCCGGGGGACTAGTGATTACGCGGTGTGTAAGTAACACTAGTGGATGTTATGAACTCCAACGGACTTTCATGTACCGTTCTCTTGTGTACTTGGTTAACCATGGTTGTATGAGTTATGTATTGGCATATTTAATTATGAACTATATGCTTTTGGTATTGCTAGCTATTGTGGACTTGCGGTTATTGGTATATGCACGATATGTTGCATGATTGTCGAATTGCTAATTCGTGATTAATGTTGTGTTGTCGTGATGTAGTTAACCCTCCGGGGGTAGTTATTGGCGTTGTTCACATTGACGTTGGTGAACTTACCTTATTGATGGTATTATTAGCTTGTTGCTTAGTGATCGTATGGTATACTTAGATTAGCTTGCCTTTAGGCTTGGACGCTCCGGTATGCGGTATTTGTTTATTTATGTGGCGTGTCCATTTTATGCATATATATGTATGTAGTATATTATCATTCACTAAGCGTTAGCTTACCCTCTCGTTGTTGACTCTTTTTATAGATCGCATGTGGATTGGTGGCTCGGGTAAGCGCGAGGACTAGAAGACGTGCATAGTTGCTTTAGTGACTTACTTTTGGATCATTTAGGATTGGGTAGCGTATTCCCAATCGCCATGCTCGGCTTTGTTGTATTAAAAGTCTTTTGGTCAAATATTGTATTTCGGTACTTAAGGTGGTAAAATGGGTCGTTGTGGGACCCGCTTCGTAAACTCAATTTTATTAATTAAACGTGCTAGTTTTATATATATGAATTTATGGTTAAAAGCGTTTTGGCTAAAAATGTCGGGAACTAGTCAAACATTTTCGTTAAATTGACTTCCGGGGACAGCGGGCTGTCCAGGTGGTTTGGCGCGCCGCGCACCCACCTGGCGCGCCGCGCAAATGAACTGCACCAGAATTTTTTTTTTTATGTTGTGAAATTTAACGGGAATTGTCGTGGTTTGGTTTGGGCTGTTACAAGTGGTATCAGAGCATGGTCTAAGGGATTTAGGTGACTTGAGATAGGTGCCTAGACTTAGACTTTTGTGTGTGCTTAAATTGTTGCGGGACTTGTAGGATTTCGGGTCGGAATGGGTTTAGTTAGTGCCTTGTTTATAGGTCGACTAACGTATATATTAGTAATGCGGATATTATTAATATGCTTTTGTGTTGTGGTAATAATTCTCGCGTGTGTTTGTATCGCGTAGAATTTTGGTTGTGTTTGTTCTTATCATCGAGCGAGGCGGTCGTTGTACTAACGAGTCGATGCGGCGTGTGTGCGTAATAAGAACTTGCAAACCTTATTACGGGTACAAATCGTGTCTAACAAGTGATGTACGACGAGTGTTTAGCAAGATGGGACGGTGTTGTGCGTGCGGTTTTATACGTTCGTGGACTAATCGTTTTGCATTCTTTTGAATGACGACGCGAAACGAGACCGAGGCGAATGACGCGGAGTTTAACGCTAGAGTTGCGGCCGCCGTTGCGGAGCAAATGGGTGCGTTGGAAGAAAGAATGGAAAGGAGGTATTCCGAACTTCAAGGTAGTAGTGAAATGGAGCGTTATCTTAAGAGCTTCATGAGGACTAAATCCCCGATGTATGACGGAAAGTCGGATCCTTTGGTGAGCACAACTTGGATTTCGGACGTCGAAGGGTGTTTCCGCACTATTGATTGCCCTCCCGAGAGAAAGACGAGACTCGCTACGAGTTTGTTGCGGGGTAGGGCGAGAGATTGGTTGGATGGTAAGATTGATCTTGTCGGTGGTGAAACGTTTATGGCCTTATCGTGGGACGAATTTAAGGAGGAATTCTTCGAGGAGTTCCGGACTTCGGCCGATTTGTGGGAATTGCGTAATGAGTTGCGAAACTTGCGACAAGGATCTATGGATTTGAGTACTCTCAAGACGACCTTTATGGCGAAGGCTCGTTTTTGTCCGGAGTATTTGGGAAGTGATCGTTTGTTAATGGGGGATTTCTATTGGACTTTGAATGACGACTTGAAAAGTAAAAATTAGTCGTGGTCAAGCGAAATTGTTTTCGGAATTATTCGACTTGGCTAGGGGTTTCGAGTCGCATACACGATCGAAGAAGGGTGAACCTTCAAGGGAGATAAGGGTTGTTTCTTATGGTGCTCCGAGTAAGAGGACTAAGGGTCCGAGCGTGAGCACGGGTGGTACACGGACGAGTATATCGAATTCTAGCGCATCTAGATGTTACAATGGTGGCATGAGGAGTCACAAGTCTTGGGAATGTTCGATGCCGTTTGAGTTTGAGTTGTTAATGCCTTGTGTTGTGCATATTGTTGTTATGGGTGACGTTCCTAATGGAAGTACCCTATGGTAACGTTTGATTGTCGGGCGAAGGGCGTAAGACTTGGTGCAACCAAGCATTCCTTGATATTTGAGAAATGTTTCTACCAAGCCACGGAAATGGTTTTGGTGTTCGATTGTTAAGCGCGTGTTCGCTTTTATGTTGAAGTGATGAACCATGAGGTTCGTCGGGTGGTTGGAACCCTTGAGATCGAGTGTTTTTAATCTCGATGTGTGTTGGTAATGGAGTCTACATGATGCAACATTAGGTGCCTCTTTTATACCTACTAGCGTGGTGTTCGACTCCGATTGTGTTGCGGTACGCTTTCGTTCAAAGTGTATAAGGATTGGTTAAAATCCTTCGTGAACTCGAGGTTAGAGCGAGATGTGGTGATGGGTCGTGTGTACCCAATCGTTGGTAAAGTCTACATTTGGTAGCACTGTACGGTAGTACGAGTTATGGATATGGAACGTAGCTCCAAGTGGGGGAGTTACACTCCCGCACGAGGAAGTTTTAGGGTGAGATTTCGGATAGTGCTTATGGTAGATCCGAAACTTGTGTTGGGACCTAGTTTTTGGTCGATTTGTGGTGGAGTACAATTTTGGTTCAAGTTGTACTATTGGTTTGGATTTAAATTACCACCGAGGTGGTAATGTGGTAAATCTCATTGTGAGATAATGGATGTGTTTGACGAGCAAGGTGAAATCCCTCGGTTAAGGGATGTGTGTGTGTCGGATTCTCTTTTAGAGAATTATTGTTTGGTTCCTATGTTTGATATAGGTGGTTCTTGCTCGATAGTGTAGACGGTTAGCGGTATCCGTTAGGGTTCACTATAGTGTAGCGGAGCGCGATGTTGCACTACTCGTTGTGTGAGGTATTGTTATAGTGGTGAAGCATGACTTTCGGGGTCCGCTGACTTCATCATGAGGTATTGTTATATCGGTGAAGCATGACTTTCGGGTCCGCTGACTTCATCCGGTGTTGAGTGATCTATCAGTTGTTTTATACTCCTATGGTGGGATCGTGAGGACCGTATTGTGTGATTACTGATGCGATAGCCGTATTTCGCTCACATGTCATTACGGGCGTGACAATGGTCGATTTTGTACGCCTAGGGTTTTAAGTTGTTATAGTCGATTGGACGCTAGCGGTTCTAGTCGTTCGCTTATGATGTTACGGTAGTTGCGTATTGGTTGTATTATGCGCTACAAGGGATGTTTAGTGATTGGTGTTATCCGTAAGGATTCGTTTGGTTCGGTCTTCATCGTTTCAGGTTGTTGACCTTAGGTTGAGACTTGGTTGCTTTAGCACGGTACTTGGTAATGGTACGCTAGAGGAGTGATATCTCGGTTAGAGATGGGATGAGTTTTCCGATGCGAGGGAATGAGTATGGTTTTAGTGCTCGGATTGTAGATTTGAGAAAAATCGTGGATGACGATTTAGTTGTGGAAGGCGATTCGTCGGGAAGAATTGCTTAGGAAAGTCGGATTGGGACTTATGTTGAGGACCGTGGAGTGTGGTCCGTTTGGTTAAGTGACGAGGATCACGAGGACGTGATCGATTCTAAGTGGGGGAGAGTTGTAAGACCCAAATATTTATTGTACATAATGTATTTAAGGTGTACTATGTGTGTATGGAGTGTGCACAACATGTAGGTGTTGCTTGCTCGACCGTCGAAGGAAAACTGGACGTTGTTTGAGGTACAAGGTGTGTACGTACCTTTTCAACCCCAAATAAAGTTTGTGTTGATGTTTCAAAGCCTTACCATTGGAAAGAAAATCTTATTACGTTTCCAACGATATTTGATTCATCGAAAACGGAGCTACGGTCAAAAAGTTATGGCCAAAACAAGTTTCTGAAATCTGACCTGCAGAGTGGAGCGGGGCTCCACAATGTGGCGCGGCGCGCCGAATGGGTCAGAAGCAATTTTCAGCCTTTTTAAAGGCTTTAAATGAAGGGTACTTTGGTCTTTTCACTTGGGGACGGTTTGGGGTCATCAAAACTGATCCTTTGATCAGTTTGGATCACATTCTCACCCACCACAAACACTCTCTTCAAACCCTAGTGAGAGAAACCCACTTTTAGTGAGAGAGAGCTTGATTTAGAGAAGAAGGAGTTGGATTCTCACCAAAGCTCGGGTATTAAAGTTGTTCCACTCGTCAACGGCATCATTTTGGCGGTATTGGTAAGTTCTAACTCCGAATTTCATTGTTGATTTTGCTATTCAAAGTTAGGGTTTGAACTTGATTTGTTGATAAACCCATTTAGACTCATGAAGTGACTTTAGTGATGCTAGTAATCGGGTTTATTGTTATTGTTGGTGGATTTCGGTTTGGTGAACAAATTGGTTATGTTTAGAACTTGAAATTGGGTTTAATCACTAGGTTTAGTGATTGTGGAAGTATTGAAACCTATTTAGGGTTATTTGGTTGACTAACTTTGACTTTGGGTCAAATTAGGGTTTGGTGGTGATTATGACCCAATTGGCGATTTAACAAAGTTTATAAACTTAAAATGGATTAAGTTGAAGTGTTAAACCGAGTTAAATATGTTTTGGTGTCAAAACTTGCTAATAGCGTGATATTGACTTCTTATGGGTCAAACTAGGGTTTAAGTGTCATTTTGGGCAAGATAGGTGTTTAACACCTATGATCGGGTTTAATTGGCGTATTAAGACCATTCTCACTTGTGTTAGTGATTATTGGTTAATTTTGGGCGCGTTTTGTACTTGGAAGTGCATTTGGGTCAAATTGCACTAAGTGTCAATTTGGGTTGATTTGTGAATCCATTCTAAGTGTATTGTTGTAATTATGATAATGGAATAGGTATTTTCCATTGGCGAGTTGCAAATTATTTGGAAGCTTTCATCAAGACTTCAAGGTGAGTGTTAATATCCTATATGCATATGTATGTGTAGGATGGGTGCGGGTCGGGTGAAGTGATTCTCGGCTTTAGAGCTCACTTCACATATAGGTGGATTTGATGGACTTGTGCATAGGTCCAATTGGCAAGGTTGTGCATTTTGGTTGACTACCTTTGGCAAAGTACACATTTTGGGTGTACGTTATCACACGTGGTTGTGAGTGGAATAATTATGCGTGTATGTATGTAATGTATTTAATTGTGTTGTACGAATGTGGTATTGTCGCGTTGTTTAAGACACCACGTTCTATGAAACGAGTAGTATTGTCGCGGTGTTTAAGACACTACTCATTGTGGAATTAACGAGTAGTATTGTCGCGGTGTTTAAGACACTACTCATTGTGGAATTAACGAGTAGTATTGTCGCGGTGTTTAAGACACTACTCATTGTGGAATTGACGAGTAGTATTGTCGCGGTGTTTAAGACACTACTCATTGTGTAATTGACTTGTGGTATTGTCGCGGTGTTTAAGACACCACAATGTCATGGGAGTGGAAGTGTCGCGGTGTTCAAGACACCACTCATTGTATTGAATGAAGTGTGGATTCGTCGCGGTGTTTAAGACGCCACATTGTTGTAAGGGTGAGTTAGTCGCGGTGTTTAAGACATCACCCGGGGGACTAGTGATTACGCGGTGTGTAAGTAACACTAGTGGATGTTATGAACTCCAACGGACTTTCATGTACCGTTCTCTTGTGTACTTGGTTAACCATGGTTGTATGAGTTATGTATTGGCATATTTAATTATGAACTATATGCTTTTGGTATTGCTAGCTATTGTGGACTTGCGGTTATTGGTATATGCACGATATGTTGCATGATTGTCGAATTGCTAATTCGTGATTAATGTTGTGTTGTCGTGATGTAGTTAACCCTCCGGGGGTAGTTATTGGCGTTGTTCACATTGACGTTGGTGAACTTACCTTATTGATGGTATTATTAGCTTGTTGCTTAGTGATCGTATGGTATACTTAGATTAGCTTGCCTTTAGGCTTGGACGCTCCTGTATGCGGTATTTGTTTATTTATGTGGCGTGTCCATTTTATGCATATATATGTATGTAGTATATTATCATTCACTAAGCGTTAGCTTACCCTCTCGTTGTTGACTCTTTTTATAGATCGCATGTGGATTGGTGGCTCGGGTAAGCGCGAGGACTAGAAGACGTGCATAGTTGCTTTAGTGACTTACTTTTGGATCATTTAGGATTGGGTAGCGTATTCCCAATCGCCATGCTCGGCTTTGTTGTATTAAAAGTCTTTTGGTCAAATATTGTATTTCGGTACTTAAGGTGGTAAAATGGGTCGTTGTGGGACCCGCTTCGTAAACTCAATTTTATTAATTAAACGTGCTAGTTTTATATATATGAATTTATGGTTAAAAGCGTTTTGGCTAAAAATGTCGGGAACTAGTCAAACATTTTCGTTAAATTGACTTCCGGGGACAGCGGGCTGTCCAGGTGGTTTGGCGCGCCGCGCACCCACCTGGCGCGCCGCGCAAATGAACTGCACCAGAATTTTTTTTTTTATGTTGTGAAATTTAACGGGAATTGTCGTGGTTTGGTTTGGGTTGTTACAGTATTATACATAAAATACTACGACGAGGTCATGAGCGTGTCACTTTCAAAATGTGTTTTTGAGCGGAATAGAGCTAAGGAAACTATGGGTTATAGCTATGGAGGTTATGGGTAATGTTCATGGGCATTGTTCACAAGTCAAACCTAGTGTTTATCATCTCTGTTGCATCTACGTACTTTCCTGCAATATTGAATCACAATATTGATACGCGAGCATTCATATTTTATCTTTTATATATTAATAGTGTATACATGTCTAGTGCTCGAGTATATATGTTTATGCATGCTTGTATGCTAAATTTCGTCATTAGATAGTTTATGAGGAATCACAAATATAATACATATACAACTGATAAAGAGTATATGATATGCATGTTATTGGAAAGCTGGCGAAAAATTAATAACTTTTCATTTAGAAATCGCGTGATTTCGATGAACGGATTAAAAGATATGGTCAACTGAATTATGATTAAAGTTAATTAAAATTGTGTTTGAAACTGTAAATTAATATTTAAACATCTTGTCTATGAAATTGATAAATTGGATTTTTAGATATTACTAATCGAGTAAATAAATTTCTATATAAGGCACGTTTTGTTTTGTTGATCAATTGTCAAAGTTGACTGTCTTATCATGTTTTAAAACTTTATAAACACTATAATCTGATTTTACAAGTATTGGGAAACTATATGAAATGTTAAAATGTATTCAATTGCCATGATCATTCAAATATAATATAACTCCTGAAATAAATAATGTTTTGAGTTTGATAATCTATAAATTCGTTCAATTATCAAGACTGATACTATGTTAATATGATAAACATGTATAGATTTAAAGATCATATTGGGTCAGGTTGACTTTTGAGATGACTTTTGTTAACTTTTGTATGTCGGTATCGAGCATTAGGATTGCGATACACTATGACCTGACCTAGCTTGTTAGACATTTATTGACCAACATATGTTCTCTAGGTTGAGATCTATGGTTACTTTGCATTCCGAGTTTCGGTCACATTTCGATGAATGACCTTATGTGCTGCTAAGGTGATTTTCATTTGCTTCCTTTTTAATTGCTTTTCCAATCTATATTTTTGGGCTGAGAATACATGCACTTTATTTTAAACGCAATGGATACAAGTACATACTTAATTCTACACTGAGTTTGAACCGAAAATCCCTTAGCTTTGGTAACTAGTAACTGCCGGTTATAAGAACTGGTGAGCGCGAGTAGTTATATATGGATCCATAGGGCTTGACATCCCCGTCTGTTCCAGGTATAGAAACCCTAGCCTGAACTATAAAACAGACGTATGCTATTTGAGGTTAGTACACGTTGGATTGCGTGTATTGTACATGTTAGTTGCATGTATGTTAAAACAGGGGTACTTATTATAACGTTAAAGTTTAGTTACCAGGGTGCTCAATTTCGTAGAATATTTTAATAAACGTTTCTGCATGAAACAACTGAAATCTTGTGATCCACCTTTATATACAGATTATGCGAAACATTAAAACTATGAACTCACCAACCTTTGTGTTGACACTTGAAAACATGTTTATTCTCAGGTTCCCTAGAAGTCTTCCACTGTTTGCTTATATGTTAGACAAGCTATGTGCATGGAGTCATACATGCTTTATTCGAGAAAACGTTGCATTCACAAAATCATCACCATGTATCTATTTTAACTGCATTGTCAACAGATGTATTATTGTAAACTATTATTTACTGTGATTGTCTATATGTAGAAATCATCAGATGTCGAAAACCTTGGAATTAAGTATTCATTTATGGTATACCTTTTCAATAGAATACAATGTTTATAAAACGTATCATATAGAGGTCAAATACCTCGCAACGAAATTGATGAATGACGTATTCGTCCATATGGATTTGGAGCGATCGTCACAGTTGGTATCAGAGTGTTGGTCCTAGCTAACCAGGTCTTGCATTAGTGTGTCTAACTGATAGTTGTTAGGATGCATTAGTAAGTCTGGAATTCGACCGTGTCTGCATGTCAAAAGTTTTACTTATCATTTCTTGTCAGAAATTACCTTCTTATCATTCTTAGTCTAGACATGTTTTACTGCATTGATTGCATGAATAGTGTATAGACAAAATTCATATCTTAGCATATCTGTTACTGTAAACTTTGCCTGACAGCTTTCGAAAGTTCCTCCGTAATTTGCGGGATACCTTGTACTATATATAGGTATTCTATGTAATTAAAATATCATCCGATATCCAAAAATCATTTCATATCAAAAATCCTTTATCTAACCGTGTAAGATGAATTCCGCATCTAGTTCGAATTCCTCAGATTCCGACAGCTATTCCGATATGGAGTTTCATTCAAGCTCCGAAAGCAGCGTAACCGGAATGGATCAACCAATTAGCCATCATCTATTCAAGATGAATTGGGTATGGGTTCGTAGCTTACTTAATCATTGGAGAGAAGAAGAAGGCGATCCCTTCCATCCACCAAATTTCCCTCATGGCAAAGAACCCGAAGCACTTACCGGCAAACTTGTTCGTAATACCATTTTCTCTCTCATTTCCAGAGTATCTCGTCATGATTATATACTATCTCAAATTCTAGATCTTATTCATCCACTCGTCCGAACCGCCAATCATCCTGGTGTAGTAGAAGAAGTCAACGAGCTTCACGCTCGAGTAGTGACTTTGAAGAACATGATGCGCAACTTGCAGTCTTCACAGGCACCAGCAGCATCACCGGCATCAACAGTACCACTGACAACAAAACCAACAGAACCATTTCCACCACTAACAACAACATCCACATCACACGCCTCAACATCACGATCTGTACCTCGAACATCAACATCATACGCACCATAGGTATCAAGGAGTACCGGCAACAACAAACGATGAAGTATGGATTCATAACTTTATCGGAGAAATATTCTACGACGATTATGTAATCTCTAAAATCTTAGAGATTACTTATCCTAGTTCTAACCGTAAATCAGATGAATAGAGATGATAGAAAGAAGAATAGAAACCCTGACAGGAATGGTACGTGATTTACAAGCTAGACTTGTTATACAAGCATCACCAGCAGTTATCGGCAGTATCACCAACACCAGTAACACCTGTAGCATCACAAGCTCCACCAACTCCATAACCACCGGCGATATCGAAACCACAATCACCAACGGGAATATTGTAATAATGAGTTATGAAATAATAACTCATTCTTTTCGAAGAATTTATATGTATATATAAATTTTGAAACCATAATATATCTTTCCGTACTAAGCTATTACGTGTGAATCTTTAACTGGTAGGTACTATTCGGTTAATTCATACTACTAAAATTCTATGATGTACATCCTTCGTTAACAACTTAACCTTCGTTAACTACAATCTCTGTTTCAACTCAATGAATTCTATTTCATAACAAATCAAGTGTATTATTCAATTACATAATTGATTTTACATTTTCATTTTCGATGTACTCGAAACTTTCCAGAAAACATCATCTGTGCCTTGTAAGGTTCACAAAAATTCCACGAGTACCAACATCCTTCACCGAGGAATAAGAATAAATAATGAAGTATTGATTTTATTATTAAAATACTCCGCGAAAATTATGTAATCTCTAATGTTTTAGAGATTATTCATTTCTAATTCAAGCCAAAAATCAAATGAGCTTAATATGATATTAACTCATTAAATCTGTATTACATCTGAAGAAAATATACATACATATATTTTCATAAAGACTGTAATGAAAATTCTTTGTACAAAGTATTAATTGTGAAATCTTTAATGGGTAGGTAATACCCGGGAAATATTTAAGTTCGCAATTAATATGTTACACTGTACATTTTTCAATTACACTGTACATTCTTCAACTTTGATTCAAAAATTATTAACAATGCTCACAACGATATACAATCATTTTCATACAAATTCAACTACATATTATGATATTGACGGATCAGAATCCAAGTCATAACTCTGAACTGGTGACATCATTCTTAGATCTCTACATCTTTCAAACCTATACTTTGACTTCAAAACTGTGCAAGATCCTTTAGCATTGTTATTACCAAAAATAATCTTGCAATCCCTTTTCAAAGTATCCAGTTTTACCACACTTCCAACCAGTCCACTTCGACTTTTCAGATTAGCCTTATTGTAACCTTGACATATACTTTCTTGTTACCGGGGAACCTTTTGTGTTCCACCACTTTAGCACTAAACTTACCAGCAAGTTCATTACTCATTGCCTTAAGTCTCTCAGAAAAACCATTATATTTGTTCATTGAAACCCTATCATGTACTCATCCACATCTTGTAACAATAATTGCCATGCCAATGACCGGGAATTAGCAATCAGTATTTTGAATTTCGCAGCAATTCTACGCCAACAGTTATATATATACATATAATGTCTATCTCCTAGACTTACTTACTTCGAATGTGAAATTTCTGAAAAACACCCCAAACTGCGAAACTAGCTCTCCGAAATATGGAAAAATGCTGATGAAGCAGCAAAAAGTGTAAACGACTTTAACAGTCAAAAGTTTGATGATGAAGAGTAGTGTGTTGGAAAAGCACAGAAAAAGAGAAAGTTTGGTACTGAAAAACGGATTGAGCAAATCATGAAGGAGGCTGTGGACAAATCACCAAGACTAAACCCACCTTCAAAGAATCCAAATAATTCAGTGTCTACTGAAGTCATTAACAAATACCTTGCTCCTGACTCTAAACCTTGCGGACAAATCTTCTTCATCACCTTTCAAGCTTAGAAATTCTAAGATATCATCATATCATTCATTATAAATATCTTCGATATTTATGAAGATATCTTCATAACAATTATTATCCGAAATTATTTATCTCTTCGCGCTATCTGTGTTACATCATAAAAGAAACTATTTTAGTTTCTAAATTCTGAAAATTTCGAAAAATGGATATTTTTGAAGTAGTGTTGGGAATTGAAGCATGAGTTAGTATAATATAATGACACTTGATCAACGTGATTATATTACAGTAAGTCATGCTGAGTTTCTAATGGAACGTGATAAAGGTTCACAGATCATACCCTCATCATGAACCATGTTACATAACTCTTTCATTCTATTTAACCTCTAAACATATCAAGAAATATTTTTCTTGATGATTTGGTCTTTTCCGGATATTCTGGTAATTTGACAAATCAAATCGTGCTATTACCTTTCCTTTCTGCTTTGTATATTATGATCATTCGAAACTTCATACCTACGAATTCTGGACCATTATCCGCTTGACTTAAGGTCGGGAAGAGAAAACGAAAGCATGAAGCTTCGAAATATAATGGAGAATATAAAGCCCGATAACAACCCCGAAATTACAAACCGTGTATATCAATGCGTATAGCAATATAAAGACACAGGAGAATGAAAAACACTATAACTCCAAGGTAATAGTAGAAGAAAATAACTTCATCAGGTGGCAGATGAAAAAGAAGAATGAAGGATAGATAGCCAAGAAAATATCAAGAATCAGAACTGGATTAAGCATTTTCACAATCTATTAAGAAGTATGAAATAAGGAAGAAGATTATAGGAGTGGTGATAATAAATGAAACGGAAGAGGTTAATTTATAGCAAAATAACAGACAGAGCAATCGAGGCAGGTGACCGCATCTAATTAAAGAAGATCTTAATCTCCTTAATTCCCGAAGAATCAAATCCTATTTAGATTATGAAGATTTTCTATTCCTTAAATTCCGGAAATCAATCGTTACTACGTCAAGAGTTAAAACGAATCTCTATTCTCCATTTCACTCTATTAAAATAACTTCCCTCATACACTTCGAGTAATCGGATTGTTTTATCCATATTATTCAACGGTGATAAAATTCTATTTATCAACTCATATTCGTCATGAAAACCTTTTTATTGTTAACCATGACGACCTCACTCAAATTTCGGGACGAAATTTCTTTAACGGGTAGGTACTATGATGACCCGAAAATTTCTGATCAAATTTAAACTTAATCTTTGTATGATTAACGTTTCCGACACGATAAGCAAAGTCTGTAAAGTTGAATCTCAAAATTCTTGAACTATTCACACACCCTTCGACTGTTCTCGACGATTCGCGAACAATTATATGTAAATAGATACATACATACACTATAACTTGAAAGCGTAAAAAAGTATTAATTGTATGATACTGTGCATTAAACTTATTAGTTTAAATATCTATTTGAATATATATGATAAGTAGGAATATTAATTGTATGAATAACTTGCAACGTGTATTTAAAACGTGTTTATGAATATTGAATATATATTAACTTGGTTATAAAACGTTTTCATTTAAAACTATATTATTAAATATACCTTTATAAATAACGAGAAGATGATTTATAGAAGTAAATGACCAAAACACTCAAATGTATAAGTTATATTTCGCGTGGTATAATTTATGGATAATTTAAGTCTATATTTTGACAAATGCACGAGTCACGAAAGGTAAAGTGCAAGTTTCCTCAGTGTACGAAGGGACGTTCGAAAAACCAAAACCGGGACATAAGTCGAGTGACGACGTACGACTTATCGGAACAAAAATTTCAAGTCAACTAGGCAAGAGAATATAATATATTATATAACTAATTAATTTAAATTATATATATTATATATATTATATTTAAATATGTCGTCGAACTACAAAACAAAGGATTATGAGCTGGACATCAGGGCCATGCGATCGCATGGCCATTACCCTTCTGACTCATGCGATCGTATGGTGTAGGGGGTGAGGCTAAGTCTTTATAAAGCGATCGAATTCAGTTTTTGTGATTCACATTTCTCTCATCTTACACTCCGTATAACTTATATACAGATATTTATTATTATTATTATTATTATTATTATTATTATTATTATTATTATTATTATTATTATTATTATTATTATTATTATTATTATTATTATTATTATTATGGATTTGGAGCGATCGTCACAAAATGACACTAGGATGGTTAGTGAGTTGGTTAACCAACTTGATTGTGTGATTGACTATATGCATAATGTAATAGGTACGTTACATTGAAGGTTGCGAGCTTGATTATCATTCACCAAAGGCGTTAAGGTGAGTGGAATAATTATACACGTGTGTATGTAATTTATTTACTTGTACGAAATGCGTTGTGGAATTTAAGTTCGGGCGTCCGATACCACATCGGGTTGACATGTGATATGGGTTTAAAGTTCAGGCGTCCGATACCATATCATCATGTGTGTGTGTGTGTGTGGGCGTTAAGTGTGGGTTTGAAGTTCGGGCGATCGATACCACGTTTCCCGTAACGGGTGGGTTTAAAGTTCGGGCGTACAATACCACCTAGGGGTTAGTGATATATGTCGTTGTACACTAATGGTTTTTGTGAACACCGATGGTCTTTCGCGAGCACCATCCCCTTGTTCGATTGGTTAACCATGGTTATGTGTAGTAGTGTAGCATATTATATTATTCGGGTTATATGCTATTGTTTGTGCTAGCTTGCGGTATTGGAGTTTTAGCGTTATACTTTGCGATGGTATGCTATTTAAATTGCTAGCGTGTATGAGGTAGCTGTGTAAGTGATTGCAAGTAAGTAGGTTATATATGTATGTGTATAACTATTGCATTCACTAAGCGTTTTGCTTACCCTTTCGTTGTATACCTTTTTAGGCTTCGGCGTGGACAAAGACAAGGGTATTCATTTGGATTAGAGATCTTCCACTTTTGTTATGTTAGTAGACGTTTTTGGATTTTGGCATAAGTGCGGGGTAGTTTAGTCCCAAACACCATGCTCGTTAAATGTTTAGAAGTTAAACTATTTTGGTCAAAATTGCTACATTTATGAAATTTAACGGGTCGTCGGAGTCCCAAGGGTCGTTGTGCCCATTTTGTTGTATAAACTCTTTTACTTTATGAATCGAATGTACTTGGTGTCTTTAGCACGTGTTGTTGAGTATGTGGTTTGGGTTAACACTTAATAAAAACTGAAACAACGTTTCCCAGGTACAGGAGCACCGCTTTTGCACTAAAAGCGCCGCTCCTGGTCAGTCTTTTGTGGAGTTTTTTCAACAGGCGATAGAAGCTCCGCTCCTGACGTCAAAAGCGCCGCTTTCGGGCCTTTAAAAGCGCAGCACCTGGTTTTGGTGCGCCGCTCCTGCACCTTTTAAAAAAATAAAAATTTGTTGACCGGTTTTAATTTAAACGGTGTTGAGTCGTTTCAAGTTTGTCTATACAGTCAATAGTTTGTCTCGATAATCGATAGTTTGTCTATTTTGGGAAATTTTTTACTAAGTTTCAGTTTTTAGCCGTCATGTTGCGCGTGTGTCTAATTTTGATTAGAGCACTATACTAACATGGTTTTTGTTCTTGGGTGATAAAAATAAGGAAGAAGCTCAATAGTTAGATAACTGAGTCGTTGGTGATAATCGGTGAGTGGGTTTATCTCCGAATAGAGTTTAAGTATCATGTCATGCCACTATGTTGTACCTCTTTGTCATGTGTTAGTGTGATGTTATTACCATGTTTAGATAATAGTTGCTATGCTAATTAGATATTACATATATGTGATTGCTATGTGATTCTATGTGCACATTGTGTTTGGCACCAGCGGGGCCTGTGGAGGCTGGGAACTCGTAACAGGGCATGTGGAGGGTAGAGTCTGTATGAGGTCGACCGAGCCTGTGGAGGTTGGGTCCATGTCCTATTGTCTGTATACTGATTCAGCGGGAAGGATAATTGGTAGAAACTAGCCTGATCAGCTAAGGTCGTGTGCCTGTACAAGTCGCCGATCCTCGTATTGTCTTTACTTGTATGCTAGTTGGTTGTTAGCATGTTTGTGATATTGAATGCATGTTTGATGCTTAAGCTTAGTCTGTTAGATGAATCCCATTCACTTAGCGTTTCTAATTCCCCACATTTCCACCCTTGCAGGTTCAGGTACTGCTGTTTGGTTGGGTGTTAGTGATTGAAGACATGTTTGACTAGCAAACTCTGATGTGGACTTTTGTGACATGTATTTTGTAATAAGTAACACCATTTGTAAACATTAAACGCTATGACGTAGATTTATATAATGTGACTATTGTTGTGTTTAATAAATTAATGTCTTCCACTGTGATTAAAAAAATTGTCGGTGTTACAAGTTGGTATCAGAGTATAGGTTTGGCAGCAAGTACATGTGTGTATCTTGTTCCTAAACCTTGTGATAAGTCAAACATTTCAGTGGGGTGGGGTTAAGTGCTAGGGATAAGTGTATGTTAGTAGTGTTTTGCTAACTAGTTATCCACTAAGCTTTAGTGTAAGTTGTTTTGTAGCACATGCATGGCTGATGGAGATGCGAATGTTACTGACCCATCAAACCCCGGAACATACAGGAAATGATGATACACCACCGAATTAGATGATGAAAAACGAAGTTATAATTATGATTTGGAAATCAAATTGAAAGAGGCCCAAGATATGGTTGCCGAGCTTGAGTTAGCTAGGCATTCAGGAAATGATGATACACCACCGATATTTCCAACCGCGCAATCCCAAACAATACTTAATGTGAAGCAGACCCAATTTCAATATCCGATGTAGAATCGAATGCCTCAAGAATACTATATGCCACCACAAACGCTTTCCGTTACCAAAACCCATTAATGATGAACCCGTACAAAATGTCGATGTTTCCACTACATTTTATCCAACCTTAAAAGAAGTGGTCATATAAGAATTCCAGCAACTATAAAACCTTAGAACTTTCAGGAAGTACTGATCCGACAGTAACCGTTAATTGGTTGCGGGAAGTTGAGCGGGTATTTGAAGCCTGTCAGTGTGAGTGATGATGTAGCGTGAGGGTACGAAATAGTATTATTTTTACTAGGAAATACTACAAAATATGACACAAGTTTTATTAATTTACGGATGGGATATACCTAAACCTTGCTACAACACTATAGGCAGTGTACCTAATCGTAGAGTACTGTAGTTTTTAGTAAGTCCGGTTCGTTCCACAGGGAGCTAGTATTTACGTACTATATTTTTATAAAACTATATTTATATAAATATATATATATATATATAAGTAGTAATATTATTATAAAAGGGGGGTTTTTACCGTTTAATGACCGGTTTGTCGATTTTATATTTTTAAGCGTAAAGATAAATGACAATAATTAAAGTGCGTAAAATAAATAAATGACGATAAATAAAATAACAATAAATAAAATTGCGATAGAATATGAAATAAAAGGATTATGCTTATTTAAACTTCCGTAATCATGATGTTTGACGTTTTGATTTTAATTAATTGTTACTCTGGTTAATTGTCCTTTGTCATGGTTTATTTGATACCTATCTGGTTTTTATCCATAATAGTCCATCGGTCATAAATATAAAGTGCGAGTGTCCTCGTCAAATTACCCTTATACCCGAAGTCAAATATTCCAACTAATTAAGGATTTAAACTGTGACGCAGTTATCACTTCTGTCAACAATTACACCAGTTATCACTGTATGTAATCTACCCCTGTTTTGATTAGATATGAATATTAATTTACCCACTTGATCAGTTTGAATAATCAATTACCCAACCAGAATAATTAATTAAATGATTATAATAGATTCCATATGAACGTCACTAAATAGGACAACCATAATCATTATTAATTATTAGGATAATTAATTTGAAGATAGGTTCGACAGACTCCAATGAGTTGTCACTCAATTAGACAATACCCCCCATCTATTAATAGTCAATAGTCCAATTTCCACAAGTGTCGGTCTTTTGCCCAAACCCCAATTATGGTACAAAGCCCAATTACCCAATTTTAGTAATTAGCCCAACATGATGATTACTTCGTTTTAAATAAGCATAATAATAACTTAGCTACGAGACATTAATATAAAAAGGTTGAACATAACTTACAATGATTAAAAATAGCGTAGCGTTACACGGACAGAATTTCGACTTACACACTCAAACGATCTCTATCATAAATCTTATTATTATCATAATTTAAAATTAAAATTAAGATTATTGTTATATCTTATTACATTAACATTATGATAGAGATTTTTAGATATTGATATTGATAATAGATTTTTAGGATAGAAAAAGGGATGCTTTTAAATTGATCGATAATCATCGCCTTTTATAGGCAAAATATGAAATTGAATTTTCATTTACGACCCCTGAACTATGCTAAATTAACAACTTTTTATTATTTAATATTATTCTTATTATGAATTATTTAAATATTATATTTTATTCTTGTGCATAGTTGACTCGTAATTTTTACACCGTTGCGTCGAGCGTTGAGAGTTGACTCATGTCCCGGTTCCGGATTTTCGAACGTCCTTGCGTACTATTTTATATCGTGTACTTTGCGTTTTGTAACTTGTACTCTTGTCATTTTTAGACGTTCTTCATCAATAATTTGAACCTTTTTAATTGTATCTTGTACTTTTGAGCTTTTTGGACCTTTTTGTCTTCAATTTGTCGAATCTGCCTTTTGTCTTCGCACTTATTTAATATAAACGAATATCACTTGAAAATGGAACAATTGCAACTAAAATCTTGTCTTTCTTGGGGGATAATGCTATGAAATATATGTTCCTTTTTAGCCTTATCAATATCCCCACACTTGAGCGTTGCTTGTCCTCAAGCAATATAGTCTTGAAATACTAGAATCACTTCTTTATTCTTCACACTTTGTACATCAGTGATTTTGATATGGCGGTATAAACAATGGTAGTAACGATATGGTTTACAGTCCCACATGACTATAAAAATTTAGATCCATTAAGGAAATTGGATCTTTATGAAAACATTTGATCTTTTGAAAATTCATTCTAGCTTTTACCCTAGATAAGTTTTCTGATTTGATCCATCATCGGTGTTGCAAAATATATTTGTGGATCAATATTTTGGCTAAAACTTTTAGGTTCGTGTAATCCACTGCTATCCCGGTATCGGAAAGCACACATCCAGTTTACTTGTTCCGTATATTACCTTTCGGTAAACTACCGTCCGGTTGTAAAGGAAAGCGATGAACAAGAAATTGTTAAGGCAATGTCCCGTGACATGCAGATGATTATGGTCTTATTAACGTGTCGGATGCTAGAACTATCCTTGGTAGGAGCGATAGTAAAGATCATCCTATAATTTTTCGGTCTGGCACAAGGTCCTGTCTCCGACCATGCTATGCAACCACCGTTCTTACGGTTGACACCCGATTTGGTTCAGGTGACCTAATGAATTCCAGGTGAATTTCTTAGGATTTTACGTTCAATGGTAATGAACGCATTGAAAATGGTTTTTCAGAAAACAAATCGGTTTGTATTTTTGATCAAAATATTTTCTCGTTCATGCTCGAGTTTAGATATCATCGAATTCCATGAGTTTGAATTCTCAATCTTTAAGGTCAATCTCTAGGATTGAGTATTATCAGTCTTAAAAGCTGATTTTTAATCTTTAAGGAGATTATCCTTTTCTGGGGATCTGATTCATTAGTCTTATCAAGCTAATTTGCACGGTGCCTCCCCATTGTACGAGATAAATCCTTCTCATGGTTAGGATAAATCTGACCACATGGCGACCCTGTTTGATGCTGAGGTCCGTGGATTTCCTGCTGATTTTAGTGATGACTTTTCTAGATTTTTCGTCAACCTACAGCTGGTCTGGACGACAACTTCATGACCTAAATCAAGAAGAGCGTGTCTTTTTCAGAAGACTTTACTTCCTTTTAATGATGGAATTGATTCATCGTGTAGATCCATCTTTCTTTCAAATGTATTACAGTAAACCGGGTAAAACTGATTAGTATCGTCCAAAGCAAAAGCACCTGCAATAATCTTGTACAAAAATATGTGATATATGTTTTAAATTGAATAACTTGGTACATTCTTCCCACACTTAGTTTCTTTCTTTGCCTTTTTATTTTCTTTTATTTCATTTTAAATGAATTCAAGCGTTTTAGGGTGTTTCTCAATTTATGTCCTTTTCGAGGTAACGATAATTTCGGTATTATCACCTAGTTTTCACCGTTCATAAATATGTATAAACATGATTTTAAATTCATTTAGTTGAAAATTTTTCAAATTTTCACAAAATTTGGCAAATAAACTAAGTGCAAACCCGAGAGAATTTATAACCCTTCCCCACACTTGAGATCATGCAATGCCCTCATTTGCATGAAATCAGACTATAATTATAAATTCATGAGGGTGATTAGTGTAGAAAAGTGATTAAAAATACCCAGTTTGTAAGCATATTATTTTACATCACATTTGATATTTTGCTTCTTGTCGTTAAAATCAGTAGCTATTGCTGAACTTAATGTTAGTCTTTGAAAGTGCGTTGTTCTACACTGTTTTGTACATAATATAAAATACAAACATATATATACATATTTTTGAAGTTGGGTATATTACCCCACGTTCAAAAATTTATAAAGTCTAATATCTTTTTGGCATACTTTAGATCAATAAAATTAAAAATAATGATAACAAAATTTGCCGTCCCACCCTCGGGTAAAGCAATTTCGGCTTAATGACCTAGTCTTCAACTCACGACGAATTTTAGAAATCATTTTTTCAACTTAATGAATTAAAGTAAATTTTGTTTTTAAATATCACACAAAACTTAAAAGCATATTAATTTCATATAAAACCTAAAAAAAAACAAAAATTCAGAATGGGGGGAGAAAACTAGTTCTTTAGTGTCTGCTAGCGGAAAAGACCAATCGGGTTCCATTCTCGGAACTACACGAGAACAGAACAACTAACTCTAGATAGCATTTTCTTTTTAGAACATTTGAATCTCCCCACACTTAGGTAGCCGTGGTGTCAAAATTGTGATTAACTTCATAGTTAATTTCTCTTGGTCCATAATCAACTTGCATATCTGTGACTTTTGCTTTAAGCCAGTGACCAGCTTTTTCCGTAATATCCACAAATTCAACTAGCTTCGCCTTTTCTTTAGGCGACAGATTGGATACTAACCGGTTATATAACTTAAAGTTTCCCTTACTTTTAGCATCAATAACCCGTTTAAAAATTTTCTTCATTGAACTGTTAATAACGGGGTTATTTAATTTCGTATCAACTATGGGGTTCTTTATTATCAAGTCATCATTAGGTGTTACTTCATTTTCCCCACACTTAGGCGTTCTATTATTGTTAAGCATTACCGTTGGAGTTGGTAAAACAACATGGTTCTTACCAATCGTTTTTGTCGGTTCAACGGTTTTGGTTGGTGGAGATTTAGACTTTCGAATCATAAAGGTGATCGATTTGTCACCACTACTAAGTGTCATTCTACCGTTTCTTACATCAAAGAACGCCCCGGTGGACGCTAAGAATGGTCGACCTAAAATTAGAGGAACATTTGAGTCCTCTTCTATGTCAATGACAATAAATTCGACTAGAAAGGTTAAATTACCTACTTGAACGGGTAGGTTGTCGGCAATTCCAACTGGGTGCTTAATGGTTTGATCAAAGAGTCGAACACTCATATCCGTTGGACTTAACTCACCTACACCTAATCTCTTATATAAGGAAAGAGGCATAACACTCACACTCGCACCTAAATCTGCTAGTGCATCATACATGACACAATCACTAAGTAGACAAGGAACAATAAATTCACCCGGATCACCTACCCTAGGTGGAGGTTTTGGTGGAACTGTCTTTACCGGGTTTACTTCTATGATTTTTGTTTCTTGCACTTTTTTATTCTTCTTCTTCTTCTTCTTTCCAGAGGTATCACAAACTTTATTACCTATTACTTGCTCATACTCAACTCCTTTTCTTGGAAACGGGATGGGTGGTCTGTATGGTGCCACCACTGGCTTTACATACTCGGGTGGTGGTGGTGGTGTAACTTCTTCATTGTTACTTACATCTAAAACCTCCCCAACTTCTGGTATTGGTTTTTCAGAATTTGTTGATATCATGTTAACATTCTCATTCCGAGGATTTACTTCAGTATTACTCGGTAGCTTTCCTTGTTCCCTCTCACTCATCATGCTAGCAAGAGTACCTACGTGTTTTTCTAGATTCAAAATGGAAGCTTGTTGAGTTCTTAATGACTGATCAAATCTCTCATTCGTTTGGGTTTGAGTTTCAATAAATTGTGTTTGAGATTCAACTAGCTTGAATACCACGTCTTCCATATTTGACTTTTTCTCTTCGATTTGTTGTTGTGGTTTATATAAGCCAGGTCTTTGTTGATTGAAAGTGTTGTTTTGAGTTGGTTGGTTATTCGGACCTTGTTGGTTATACGAGTTATTGTCGGGTCCTTTTGGATTGTAAAGAATGTTTTGATTTCGATTGAAGTTTGGCCTTGGCGGTTGATAATTATTCTGATAACTATTTTCCAACCTTTGGTTCATGTAGACAACATTCTCACGTTGTTCCATCGTTTGTTCAATGTGACAGTCTTTCATTAAGTGTGGTCCACCGCATTGCTCACAACTGATTCGTATTGCGTGAATATCTTTATTCATCTTTTCCATTCGTCTCTCGAAAGCATCTATTTTTGCGGAAACGGAATCAAAGTTATGGCTAGAATCGGCTCTAGCCGCTTTAGATGAACGATATATATCTTTCTCTTGGTGCCACTCATGAGAGTGGGAGGCTGTGTTATCAATTATTTTGTAAGCTTCAGTTGCGGTTTTCTTCATAATGGATCCACCAGCGGTTATGTCGATGTCTTTTCGTGTGGCGATGTCTACGCCTTTATAGAAGATTTGTACTATTTGAAAAGTATCTAATCCGTGTTGAGGACATCCTCTCAACATCCTTCCGAATCTTGTCCACGCCTCATATAATGTTTCATTTGGATTTTGCGCGAACGTAACAATTTCTCCCTGAAGTCTCACGACTTTGGATGCCGGAAAGAATTGTTTAAGAAATTTTTCAACTAAAACATCCCATGTGTCAATCGCCCCTTCAGGTAACGATTCTAACCAATCTTTGGCTTCTCCCTTTAAAGTCCAGGGAAATAACATGAGATAGATTTGTTCGTCTTCAACTTCTCGGATTTTAAATAGTGTGCAGATCCTATTAAAGGTACGTAGATGTTCATTAGGATCTTCCTTCGGCGCACCACTAAATTGGCATTGATTAGTCACCATGTGTAGAATTTGTCCTTTGATTTCATAATCTGGTGCATTAATGTCTGGATGAGTAATTGCGTGACCTTGGCCAGTGCGTTTAGCTCTCATTCGGTCTTCCATACTTAGAGGTTCTAGATTTTCCATGATTGGAAGTGTTGTATCTGAATCACTAGAGGTTTCTGATTTAATGGTTTCTTCCTCAACAATCTCTGTTTGAATGATTGGTGGTTCCGGAGGAATAATTAATGGATCAGGGTCTCGGAATTGTCCCTGAGTATTCTCCGGATTCTCAATTGTGATATTGGTTTCAAAAACTGGATTATCGGAAATTTGAGTTGAAGTACTCGGTCGACTAGATGACGATTATAAAGAAAAATCAACGGCGACAATATTTGCTAGATGTCTTGATCGAGTTACAGGTGGTGAACGTATGACCGGCGGCGAACGTCTTGCTCTGTGCATTCACTGAATATCCTATTAGTTTTTAAAAAGGAAAGAAAAATTATAATAAGTTATCCAATTAATAGACTTTTCTGATTTTGCCCACGTTTCGAATAGCCAAAAGATGCAGCAGAGGGGCAGGATTCGTTTGGTCTCAATATAATTGAGTACTGTTTGGCTCCAATAACCCGGTCCACGTACAAATCCAACTATTACTACGAACCAGAAAATTTTGATGTCTATTAATTTAACCACTTAAAATAAATTTTCGTAATTTTAAGAAATTTAGAGAAGAAGTAGAAAAAATTCTAAGTCTTAAAAACTAGAATGGCGAGAAATAAGAGAGAAAAAGATTGCGCGTCGAAAAGTGTCGAAAAATAAAAAGGTCGAAAAATAGGCGTCGAAAAATAAAAATAAGAAAGTAGTGCGAAATACGGCGTCGTAAAATTCTAAAGCACCTAAAACTTAGTCTAAGGAATAAGCACTTAAGGGATTTTACGGCAAAGCCTAAAAATTCTAGAAGTAAAAATAACTATGGCAAAACTAAACTTAATACTAAAAGTTGCGACTATAGTCTAAAAATCTAAAGGTAATAAAACTAAAAAAAAACATTTTTTTTTTATAGACAAAATCTTATTAAAAATATATATATTTTTTTAATAATTTTTTTTTTTTTTTTACGTTTTTTTTTTTTTTTTCGTTTTTTTTTTTTTACGTTTTTATTTTTTTTTTTCGTTTTTATTTATTTTTTTTTTACGTTTTTTTTTTTTTTTTTAAAAAACGATTTTTTTTTTTTTTTTTTTTTTAGAAAAATGATTTTTTTTTTACAAATTAATAATTTTTTTATAATTATTATTTTTTTTTAAAACTTTTTTTTTTAATTCATTTACTATTCATGAATAGTAAATGAAAAGAAATTAATTAATTTACTATTTACATGAAAGCGATATGATAGAAATTATTAATTACAAGTTACATAATATACCCCTGAAGTATTTAATAAATACGACTTTTTAAAATTTTACGTATATTCTAAAATATTATTATATTATTATATTCTATTTCAATATTATTATATTATTATATTCTATTTCAATATTATTATATTATTATATTTTATTTCAATATTATTATAATTAAAAATATAGCGTTTTAGCGCTCCCCGGCAGCGGCGCCAAAAACTTGATGATGTAGCGTGAGGGTACGAAATAGTATTATTTTTACTAGGAAATACTACAAAATATGACACAAGTTTTATTAATTTACGGATGGGATATACCTAAACCTTGCTACAACACTATAGGCAGTGTACCTAATCGTAGAGTACTGTAGTTTTTAGTAAGTCCGGTTCGTTCCACAGGGAGCTAGTATTTACGTACTATATTTTTATAAAACTATATTTATATAAATATATATATATATAAGTAGTAATATTATTATAAAAGGGGGGTTTTTACCGTTTAATGACCGGTTTGTCGATTTTATATTTTTAAGCGTAAAGATAAATGACAATAATTAAAGTGCGTAAAATAAATAAATGACGATAAATAAAATAACAATAAATAAAATTGCGATAGAATATGAAATAAAAGGATTATGCTTATTTAAACTTCCGTAATCATGATGTTTGACGTTTTGATTTTAATTAATTGTTACTCGGGTTAATTGTCCTTTGTCATGGTTTATTTGATACCTATCTGGTTTTTATCCATAATAGTCCATCGGTCATAAATATAAAGTGCGAGTGTCCTCGTCAAATTACCCTTATACCCGAAGTCAAATATTCCAACTAATTAAGGATTTAAACTGTGACGCAGTTATCACTTCTGTCAACAATTACACCAGTTATCACTGTATGTAATCTACCCCTGTTTTGATTAGATATGAATATTAATTTACCCACTTGATCAGTTTGAATAATCAATTACCCAACCAGAATAATTAATTAAATGATTATAATAGATTCCATATGAACGTCACTAAATAGGACAACCATAATCATTATTAATTATTAGGATAATTAATTTGAAGATAGGTTCGACAGACTCCAATGAGTTGTCACTCAATTAGACAATACCCCCCATCTATTAATAGTCAATAGTCCAATTTCCACAAGTGTCGGTCTTTTGCCCAAACCCCAATTATGGTACAAAGCCCAATTACCCAATTTTAGTAATTAGCCCAACATGATGATTACTTCGTTTTAAATAAGCATAATAATAACTTAGCTACGAGACATTAATATAAAAAGGTTGAACATAACTTACAATGATTAAAAATAGCGTAGCGTTACACGGACAGAATTTCGACTTACACACTCAAACGATCTCTATCATAAATCTTATTATTATCATAATTTAAAATTAAAATTAAGATTATTGTTATATCTTATTACATTAACATTATGATAGAGATTTTTAGATATTGATATTGATAATAGATTTTTAGGATAGAAAAAGGGATGCTTTTAAATTGATCGATAATCATCGCCTTTTATAGGCAAAATATGAAATTGAATTTTCATTTACGACCCCTGAACTATGCTAAATTAACAACTTTTTATTATTTAATATTATTCTTATTATGAATTATTTAAATATTATATTTTATTCTTGTGCATAGTTGACTCGTAATTTTTACACCGTTGCGTCGAGCGTTGAGAGTTGACTCATGTCCCGGTTCCGGATTTTCGAACGTCCTTGCGTACTATTTTATATCGTGTACTTTGCGTTTTGTAACTTGTACTCTTGTCATTTTTAGACGTTCTTCATCAATAATTTGAACCTTTTTAATTGTATCTTGTACTTTTGAGCTTTTTGGACCTTTTTGTCTTCAATTTGTCGAATCTGCCTTTTGTCTTCGCACTTATTTAATATAAACGAATATCACTTGAAAATGGAACAATTGCAACTAAAATCTTGTCTTTCTTGGGGGATAATGCTATGAAATATATGTTCCTTTTTAGCCTTATCAGTGAGCCTAAGTTACGAGTTACCTATGCGAGTCGGATGTTGAAAGGTAGAGCAATGGTTTGGTGGGATTCTAAGATTTCTAGTGTTCCGAAGGAAAAAGTAGGCATGATCACGTGGAAACAATTTCAAGGCAAGGTCTGTGAACAGTATTGTAATCCGTTTGACATGAACGGTATTAAGACTGAGTTTTTAGAGATGAAGATGACGCCTCATATGACGATTGATGAGATAGTGGAACAATATATGGATAAGCTGCGGTTTGTTTAGTCGTGGGTGCAGGACGAATCATCTTGGATTCAGAACTTTGTCAACATAATTCTGCCTAAGTATAGAACGTTTGTGAGGACAACTACATCATTGTCTCAGGCTATTGTGATGGCCAAGATGGTGGAAAGTGATGTGAAGGCTGATACAAACAAGATGTTTGGAAATGTGGTGTACCAAGGTGGGCAGGCACTCAGGTAGTCGAGTTCTAAGTCAAAGAAGTCCAATAGGTTTAGATCAAATGGTAAAAGTAATCATAGTGGTTCATGGTCTGGATCAGGTCGAGGGGATTATTGCCGTAACTTTAAATCTTTGAACAGTGGTCAGTGTATAGATGCAACAAGGCGGTGTGTAAGGTGTGGTGTTGGTCGTCACAAGTCTCAAATGTATTTATTTCCAAGTAGTATGTGTTGGAGTTGTCACCAACTTAGGCATCATGCAGAAAGCTGCCCATCAAAGAGTGTTAGTTCAGGGGCAGTTTCAGGGGCGCGTTCGACATTAGCCGGAGGGTCTACTACATCGAGTGGCCAGAAGAGGAAGAACCCTCCATTAGCATAGGCCAGGGCATTTCAAATATCAGTTGAGACAACTACTGCAACTGACGATATGATTACCGGTATGTTCCTAATCAACTCAATACCTGCTAGAATTGTTTAATTTTAGTGCGACTATGTGTAACATTCTGATCCTAGAAACAGCACAGTGGCGCGCCGCGTCACTTACTTGCGCGCCGCATCGACTAGCGAGATCAGGTGGCTGTTTTAAATTCAACGAATTGTGCTCTATCCCCGACAAATATTACACATTCTTATGGATAAAATTTTAATTATATCATGTTATATTTATTTATTTATTGAACTGTAAATGCAATTTTATTAAGCCTCTAGGAAGTAACTAGAAGGCAAAAGAAAATAAAACATATAAATATTAATTACAACGGCTTCGATAGTCAGTTGTTTCAATTAACCTTGTCTCTACTTATATTTATTTTTACTATATTACCTTTTTATTTTCATTGCGTATTATTAAATATTATAACATTTTTTTTAACATCCAATAAATATTCATTAACCCGCTTAAATATGGATGGATGAACTGAAATTAAATTAATATGGATATGAATATGAATGACCAGAAACTAAATAGATATGAATATTAATATGATATCATACGATCCATATTCAATTCATTGTCATCGCTAGTCTCATATATCCTACCAATTTTAGAAAGTTTTCTCTAAAAACTGAAAAAAAAAAAAAAAAAAAAAATTTTCTTCTCAAAATCTAAAAATTTACGTCTACTAAAAAAGATGACTGTTGCTTAACGCCACGCCATCGTTCCCACGTTTCATATCCACCTTACGTTTTATTTCTTTATTTATTCCTATTTCTATATTTTTATATTTAATATTTATTTAATGATTTATATATCAAAACAAATGAAAAACACACCTTCCTAAATTTCATTTCATTTCATTTCATTTCAATCTCCACTTAGATATTTTCTCTCTCCACCACTTGGTATCTTCTCCGTCGGTGGCACCATGGATTCACATACTTGCCACGTCACCACCACCTCTGCCGTCGCACAAACACTCCTTCACCTCATCCAAAACAACAACAACTTATCTTCTCAAATTGAAGCCGCCAAAGAAATCCGACAGCTCACGAAAACCTCGCAACGTTGTCGCCGACAATTCTCCGGTGCAATCAGACCACTTGTTTCCATGCTTTGGTCTCAGTCTCTTGAAGCCAACGAAGCTGCTCTGCTTGCTCTTCTTAATCTTGCTGTTAAAGATGAAACGTAAGTTTCTTATTAATTACTACTATAAATTGATAATTTATTTATTATTATTTTGAAGTTTTTTAATTTTCATATTCAAATCCGGTATGATTATGATTAATGATGATGATTGGTTTAACTGTCACTTTCTTATCTTTGCACCTTTTTTTCATTGGATTCATCAATATTTAGATTTAGATTTAGATAAAAGTTAAAGTAACTTAATCTTTTTACGAGATATATGCTTGCGTTATGCTCTCTGCTTTTCTTTTAATTGGTTAATTGAAAAAGGAAATAAAAATACTTGATTAAAAAAAAGTTATACAGTGTATGATTGTTAATTAAAACTGCTCTGTTTATAGTGTATTTTAAATATTTTGATAAACACAATTTTATATGTTTAATTAAGGAAAACAAATTCATAAAAACTTTATAATGGTAAGAAACATAAGAAATTAAGAAGTAATCAAATTATTTCAATATGATTATTTTGAGTGGACAAATTCATAAGTTATGAATTAGATGCTTCATATTCAATTTTAATTGAGATATATAATTGTCAATTTTGTGAATCTTAGCAACATATATAATATGGAGTACAAGTTTTGGTTAGTTGTTACGTGCTCTTCCTGTGTTTTTTAATTAATTTAGTATCGTTTGTGAAGTAAGGTTAGAGCTTATTTACTTTTAACTTAAATGATCTGTTTCTATATAATTCTTAATTTAGTAAGTAAAATTGTAATTTTTTACTATCACTTAATCTGTATCTAGAAAAATTGGTCCGTTTCTAGGAGATACAGAATCGGAAATCCTTTCCCTTCCAATTAAGAGGCAAATGGAACAGGAATTAATAGAGTCAATTCCACCGCTTATTTCGAAAAACAATAAACAAATATATAATTGTTCTATATATATGTTTAAAGATTCTCTAAGGGATATTTTTAAGGGTTCTTGAATTTTGGGTAGAAGTTAAATGAATGACAATAAGAAAAACTAGTTTATTTTAATCTAACGTTCTGCGATCAAAATTCAAAAACTTTAATTATTGTTTGATTAATTTTGAAGAAAATTACGAAATTGTTGTGGTGATGGGTTTTAAGGCTTGTCACTTTCATAAGGTATGCGTGTGCATTTTTCTCTTGGCTTCATTAATTTAATATTGAGCAAACTTTTTCAATTTTGTCTGTGGTCTCCTACTCTTCATTAATATCTTTCATTATCAATTTTAATATACAAGTACTTACATTGACGTAATCAATTTTATATGTTTTTCTGAATTTTGTTTATTATTGTTGTTATTTGCAGCAACAAAATTAGTATAGTTGACGCAGGTGCTTTAGAACCAATTGTCGGTTTTCTTCAATCTGATAATCCGAATATGCAAGAACACGCAGTGGCCGCATTAGTCACTCTGTCTGCATCTCCGGTGAAAAAGTTAGCCATCGGTGCATCCGGGACCATCTCATATCTCGTTGATATCTTGGACTACGGTTCGTTACAAGTCAAAATGGATGCACTCATGGCTCTATCCAACCTCTCAACCGAGCCCGACAACCTCACATTAATCCTACAGTCGAACCCAATCCCGACCCTAGTCGATATCCTTAAAACGTCTAAAAAATCTTCTAAAATATCTGAACGATGCGTTTCTCTTATAGAATCGTTCGTTGAATTCGAAGAAGGAAGAGTGTCGTTAACGGCAGAAGAAGGTGGGATACTTGCAGTTGTTGAAGTTCTCGAGAGTGGGACCCATCAAGGGCGTGAACACGCAGTAGGGACACTTTTAACTATGTGTCAAGTTGACCGTTGTAGATATAGGGAACCGATACTTAAAGAAGGTGTAATTCCGGGACTTTTAGAGCTAACGGTTCAAGGAACTATTAAATCCCGAACAAAAGCTCACACGTTGCTTCGGTTATTACGGGAATCACCTTACCAAAGAACCGAACTTGAGGCCGATACGCTTGAAAACATTTTAAGCAATATTATAACGCAAATAGATGGCGTAGAACAATGTGGTAACGCGAAACAAATGTTAGCGGAAATGGTACAAGTGAGTATGGAGCAAAGTTTGAGACATTTGCAGCAACGGGCGTTGTCTGATTTACCGATAGCACCTTCTTGTACTTCTGAAGTTACTTTGAAGTAAATTGTGTTTTTTTTTTGGGGGAAGTTTTGGTTAAAAAAAAAGATGTTTTTTTATTGTAAGCTAGTCCAGGCCTTGTGGTGGTATAAGGTTTCATGAGACTGGTAAGTGTTTGTATCTTTTTGATTTTCCAGATATGGATTGGATAAATCCAGATTAGTGATGGCCAAGGGGCTTGTAAGTTTGTCATATAAGGCTGTACACTGCATTGTATTAATCAGTTTAAGTTCTGGAAAAAGGATTTCCTCTAAATAGTCCATAAGAAGATAGCTCGTGTTCAGGCCCCGAGTTCCTACGATGAAGTTTTGTCCATTTGACTCACGGAATTCAATGAGATTTCAGCAGTATTGGAATTAAATTTAGACAGACGTGTTTAAATTTAATTCCAATTCCGTCAGAATCCCATTGGATTTCGTGAACCAAACGGGGCCTTATGTTTTCACTGGATTATATATTGAGGTGGTCAAGGTAAAGGGTTGAAAACGGCTCGTAAGTAAAATATTCTTCTCTTACTGGGTAGTCTAAACAGAGAAAAATTCATCTGTTTACCTATTTTGGGATTTTAAAATTTTTTGTGTTTTGAGTGAATTAAGGTGGTGGTCAAATTATGATGGCTTGTATCACATGTATAGTAAGTTTGAATAATGTAATTTTGGTGTTATAAAGTTAGGGAGCCTAAAATAAGAATCTTATAGTGTAGTAGTGTTTGTACACAATTAGAAATTTTGTTTGTTAAAGATGGTATAAAATTGCAATTTGAATACTTTATATAGTCAAACATGTAACAGTCTGCAGACGATATAGACGGTGGGTGGTTCATGAGTGTGGTTTTGTTACACCGAAAATTGGTAAATTTGGTTAAACCTAAATTGTGGTCGGTCACGAGAGGTTTTGGTTTGGTTTGAAAGTTCTACAAGGAACAGTTTGTTATAAAAAAATCAATTATTTGGGCTGCTATAGGTATGGACCATAGGTAGATACCATTACTAAGAAGAAAAATTAGTATCGTATTAGATTAGTAACAAACACTAATAATATACTGTTAACAGTTTTGTTTGATTATATTTTTTACGTTTAATTGAGTGGTTTGGTTGCAATAAAATACCAACTATACTTGCCCCATGGCAACATCTAAGGTCAAACAAGTAAATG
The DNA here is from genome assembly GCF_046630445.1 of Rutidosis leptorrhynchoides. NCBI lineage: Eukaryota > Viridiplantae > Streptophyta > Magnoliopsida > Asterales > Asteraceae > Rutidosis > Rutidosis leptorrhynchoides. Next base: position 150,385,222 of record NC_092337.1, read on the forward strand.
GTGGAAATTTGTTAAAATAGTTGGGCCACATTCCAATACAAAAGCAGGCCCAATTATAGTAGATTTTCAGTCCATCAGTGGTGTAGACAAGAACCTCAAATTAGCCCATTGTATTTTCTGAACTGTACGGAAAAATCGATGACACCTGTCGTTCTCTTTGTTCGTTTGAAAAGACAACATTATGTCGCGAGTTCATGTGAGCCATGTGGCGTACTACACATATTACTAACTCAGTCCACAAAATTAATTTTGATTGGGGCGCTTATGTGACTAATCAAGAGTAGGCAGGTAGTTCTTATCAGTAAGATTACTTGTTACAATGATTATGAGATAGAGGTATTTTTGTACTTTTTTAGGAGTTTTAAGATGAAATGAAGGTGATGTGATAATATAATTTTTTTTATGGATTGTTATGGTGAAATTTGTGAATTAGGATGACAATTATCACTCGATCTATTTATTTAGCCGATTAATTTAATTATTAATAAATATGGATGATCTAATTAAATATAAATAGGAATATAAAGACAAAATTGCATCGATGGTCCTTCATGTTTGTATCAAATTGCATGGTAAACCTTTTTTTTTTCCGACTTAGATGACCTACAACTATTAACTTTCGATACGGATAACCCAACCATTAACTCCCGTTAGTTTTTTGACATTAATTATGCTCACGTAAGCATTTCCAACACATTACCCATCTCCTAAAACTTTCTAATGTTCAACTAACAACCTTTAAATCTGACTTATACAGAAAAACAAATCAACAAGTAAAATCAAGCATTTGCACTTATATATGCCTAATAATTCGAGTAAAATTATGTAAAGATTTCTAATTTATCATTTCATCTCATCGTAATTTCATATTGTTTTTTTATTTGGAACATCTTAGACCCTAACTTGCATGATAGCACGATTAAATACGCATATGTATAATTGTATAAATATACTCGTATTACATATAGAGGGAGAGAGAGGGCAATAGACACTATTTGATTCTTCATATATATCAACTCCAACAAGCTGTACCTTCAATTTGCATCACTGGTAGTCTCGTAGTATAAACTTGATACTAATTAATTAATTAATAATTATATAAAAATAAAATAGATAATACTCCGTAATAACGATGTAGCTAACTCTTATCAACATTGATAAGAATGTGGAAGGAACGTACGTGTCTGTGCTCGAAACTGAAGGCCTGGAAACTGGAGCAAGCTTAACGTGTGTGGACAAAATTGCCCTACGTGCTTGGCACGTGAGCATACTTAACGTCAAAAAACTAACGGGAGTTAGTGGTTGAGTAATCCATGTCGAAAGTTGATAGTTTAGGGTTATCTAGATCGAAAAAAAAGAAAAAGGTTACTCATACAATTTGATACAAACATGAAGGACCATCTGCGCAATTTTGTCGAATATAAATGAGCTTAAATGATAATCATTATATTATGAAAATTTTTACACATGGATATATAAATTAGTACCCAAATACATATAAATATAGATACATATATAGATACATGAATATACAATAACTATTGAAATGTATTATGACTATTATTAGTATTAGTATTATGACTTTTATTATTATTATTATTATTATTATTATTATTATTATTATTATTATTATTATTATTATTATTATAATAATAATAATAATAATAATAATAATAATAATAATAATAATAATAATAATAATAATAATAATAATAATAAACTTAAAAGTTTTAAAACTTACAAAAAATTAGTGGGAAGCCTAGAGACAATCTGGGCCCTCACACCTCTAGCAATAGCAAAACCTATCCTAGTAAAAATATGAGCAGCAGCACCGGCACCAATATCTTGAGCCATCGAACTCTTCTGAACCCGCTTTAGCAAAGAAACCGCCTCCATTTCTAATTCCCCAAGGGAAGAAAATGAGAAAGGAATGAAACCATAACCAGTCGCCTGACAGCTAGATCCGTACTTGACCCGCTTCCGACGAGCCGCATCAACCACATCACGTCCAGGGACAAAGTCAGAAAGCCCAGACTGTGTCAAAGGAGAAGACCCTGTCAAGTCAACACAAACATCGCGACCACAATCCCAGGAATAAAGTAACACATCTGCAGGTCTGAGGGCTCTGTCGTTCTCTCCAGACAACCCAATGTCAACCTCCTTCCTCGCTGAAATCCCAGATCGATAACAAACATCAACAAGTGAATCCCGAACAACATTATGTCGATGCTTAATACCCACCACACCAGCACAAGACACCGCGTGATCCCCAAAAATATCCCCAGTAAAAACCCTTGAACAGGCAGAGCATGCCGTCGAGATAGAGGACAATGGAACACCCAACCGGTAGCATAACACACATCGGTAAGTCTTTGCGTTCATCGTCTGACCCAACCCCAAAATAGGGACTGCCCTTAGCCAATCAGAGGTGTGATCACCCTGCTGTGATTTCCATAAGGCCGATTGTCGGGGAGATAACGAAAAAGAGGATTCTGCAGAAGCGGTAACCTTTGTGAAATAAACATCTGCCAATTTCTTCATGAGTATTGGGGCAGCGACCTCACTCGGATTACCTAAAATATCAAACCCAACCGTTTTATTAAACAGACCCAATGCATCTTCAAAAGCACGACCAAGACCAACAATACCCGCATGACGTAGGAGCTTGGTCTGCAACCCAGCAGACTGTAATCGAGAAGCCAGAAAAGCATAATGACGAACATCTCCCGCAGAATAAACACCAAGCCCTCCAAATGCAAATGGCATGGTGACAACCCGCCACTGCCAATCACCAAACCCAGGCCCTGAAGCAGTAACAATACGCTCCAAGGAAGATCGAAGGGCTCCATCGAAAGCGCGTTGAGCCGCCTCAAATATACTAGGAGGACAAGTACGCAAGGTAAAGTAGAGTTTAGAAACTCCCGTACATGTCCTAAGCAACAACAACTCACATTGAGGATCATCAAGCTTAGCAACCTTATCCATAAGCGCAATGGACTTGGTCACCCTTTGCATCACCAGTTCACTACAAAAACCAGGATCGGAACTTGCGGGGGCCCCAAGCAACTTAACACCATTTAAAGGTCGAGCAATATTAGGAGGAAAGACACCTACTTGCCTGCTGCGAGGGTCCTCCGTAGGCCAGAAAATTTCAGTTTTTTCAACGTTGAGATGTAGCCCAAAACGAGGCCCATCCTCCATAATCAAATGCAAAACCTTCCCCACCACCAAAGTGTCCCCAATAATAGTGCCATCATCCAAATACCACGCCTGAAGACAAACCTCAAAATTATCTCTGATTTTAGAAACCAAGGGTTGTAAGACCAAAGCAAAAAGCAGCGGACCAAGGGGATCACCCTGTTGCACCCCCTGAGAAGACCATAAGGTGTGGTTCCCATAATACAATCTGGCTGGATTAGAGTAGCAAAATTCAACCCACCGAGAAATGCTCGGACAAAGGCGGCGAACTTCACGTAACATGACCGTACGAACAACTAGATTGAATGCATTTTGAAAATCAACTAATAACATAGAGAGGCCAACATCAGAGCCACGATCCTCAATCAACCGATTCACAGTATGAAGAATAGCCTCGCCACCTGACGAAACCCCAACACCAAATTGAAGACCATCGAAGTAACTTCCCAAAGACTGGCCAACCATAGCAGCGCCAACCTTCGAAACAAGACGTCGCCAAACAGTACCCACAGCTATAGGACGAAGACCCCCGCCGGGCTTGACAAGCGGTGTGAGGGGAGCACTAGCTATATACTCTCCTAATTCCATAGGGCACCTTCCAGCTAGAAAGAGATTAACGACCCTGGTAATAGAGCCAACCAACTCATCCGAGACTGCCACAGCAGCACCACTCAAGCAATCCATAAGGTGTTGTGCACGTAAACCATCCCTACCACATGATGTGCCCCGAGGAAAACTTTTAATCTGGCCCAAAACAACAGCAGAAGTCGTAACGAGGTGAGGGTGATCAACCGGCATATTAGGCAAGGATGGAGCTATAGCAGAAGGGTGCTTAGACAGCAAGTCCGCCAATGTGGCGTCATTATAAGGAGCAACGCCTGATGAAGAAAGAACAAGAACTGCAGCGGTGTAATGGCCATCACAAATCTTCCTACGACACTGCTTAATATTACGCACTTCCAAATCAAGGACCTCATCATCAACCACTAACAACATAGGAGAATCCTCTGCCAAATACTCCCCCACAAGTTGTAAACTTCCACCCGTTGTCCCCCAAGAGCAAATAGCATGGGAAATATTCTCTTCCTGATGCTGACGCTTTATCGAAGACCTAGACTCACGACTACTCCGTGGCCGAAAGGTTTTAAGGGTACAAAGGGGTAACACCAACAAAGAGACCCAACTAGAAATGTCATCAGGCTTAGAGATCACCTTATCAAGAGCACCTTTCAAAACCCGAGAAAACCCCAAACGACACTTGGGAGGGATAGACTTAACCGTGCGAAACCTCTTAGAGAACAAACAATCAAGGAGAGCCACGTCAAAACCATCGTTATGATCACGTACCGAACCATCCTCAATACAAAGTCGAGCAGGAGAAGAGGGAGCTAGTGGCTTGGTAAAATTATGAAGCACAAAACGAACAACACCATTTCCCTCATCGAGGGGCGGCACATCCGGGCCCCTACCATGACGGCACTTAGCACGTACCGTGTGTGTTTTGTAGCAAACACCACATAACCAAATCCCCATATACCTAAAAGTAACATCAGCCTCAGTATAAACACCCAAATTAGAAGTAATAGAATGTCGAGTGATATCCCGCGCATCGATACCACAATGACGATCACTAAGATGCTTGATAAGAGAACTTCTAACTAGCCCATTTCCACTCCCATTTTGACAGCCACTAAGACCCACAAAGGGACAATGAAACTTCACAGCGGCATGCGACATAGCTACACACAACCTTTATTTGTAGTGCATAGCTAAAATGACAGATGCAAAATCCCCATACACCGTAAAATAATTATAATCATGAAGCCAAGATAAAACTCACAGGGACTTTTAACAAACACCTGGTGGGCACCCAAAAATAATAATTTGATGACTCTATTAAACAATGATCACGACTTGGATTAAGTTTGAGCACTCACCAAGAAAAAGGAAGCTTACAAAATGGCAATTGGTAGAGCAAGTCTGAAAATGGCAATTGGTTTGCCCCCTGTTTACGTTCCCTTATAATCTTTAACTCCCATCATCATCATAAACCCATATATTATTATTATTATTATTATTATTATTATTATTATTATTATTATTATTATTATTATTATTATTATTATTATTATTATTATTATTATATACACATATATTCGGCCCTTTATATGAGGCACCATCAAGCGTCGATTTATTGACGACTTAACTGCCGCTTAGAGGTTAAATTGAACTCTAGGTTTGATTTAAAACCCATGTAAATTTGCTTCTACCATTTTTATGACGTCTCGATTTTATTACTTTTTATCATGCATGTATCTATTTTATTCATTTTATTTATTTATTTATCTCTATTTATTTAAATTATTTACTTTATTTATTTTTATTTTGTTTTATTATATTTTCTCCTACTTTTTGGGTCGGAGGTCCTCTTGGAAACAATCTCTTTATCCGTCGAATAGAGAGAGGGATAACTTTCTCTACTCTTGTGAGTGTTTCACTCGGGATGGAGAAATGATTTCTCTTTATTCTAGGATAGAGGAATGATTGTCTACATCTCACCTTCACCCATACCTCACATATGTGGGATTAGACATGTTGTTGTTGTTGTTGTTGTTGTTGTTGTTGTTGTTGTTGTTGTTGTGTATTGAAATGTATTTACCATTACACGGTACATTTTACATTGCAATCATATAATACATTCAATATGAGTACTCACAATAAAACATGTATATCTCTAACTTAATAAACATACAAATTACACATTTAATTTGTAGTAATAATTTATATTTAATAGTAAATTTAACTAATTTTGTTCTATCTTCGATAAAGATTGCACGTTCTGATAGAAGGATTTTAATTTATGTTAATTATATTTATTTATGTTATACCACGTTTTTGTTTTCATTATATAGTAGAAAATATTATTACATTTCTTAAATATTCAAAAGATATCTATTAATTTGATTAGTATACTGAATATAGATATAGATGGATAGACTGAAAACAAATGGATATTAATATGGATATGTTACATAATTGGTAATTGAGTGAAAAAGATGATAAAGTTATAATAATATAATGAAAGACCCCGTCATTTTTGACATTTAAAAATTTCCCGACACCCTCAAAAAAGCTGCTTGTAAGGAGCGTGGTTTGTTTTTTGGTGTGCACCACACCACATGCTAGGAAATACGGGTAGTTGTACAGTGCCGGCGCACAAATAAGTTGCGTGGCGTGCCACATAACATGTTTCTAACATCGAGTTTAAACTCAGATTTGGGTGTTTTGTTGTGCGGCGCGCCCTATAGCGTGCTCAGGCCTGCACTTTTTGTGATGGCCTCGAACTTCCATTCCCATATAATTGCGCGACACGTAGCAAATTGTGCGGCGCACCATAAAACTTATTTAAGGCCCGAGATTTTTAGATACTTTGGATGTCAAACCAAAATAGCATTGCGCGGCGCGCCCTGGATTTGCGTGGCGCACCATACAACTTAGGAATGAGTGTAGGTCAGAAATCATGAAATCTCACACAACTACCACAACCAATATTCCAGCACAAAATTTTCGCCAAGATCGATCACATTGCACATAAAACAAGCAAATACACAATATGCAAGACTTTACAAATGTGAATTTTTAACGACTCATTCACGCGACTCGTACCCAAATTTTAGCTAACCTTGGGATCGAAGTTGAGGCTAACCTCATCCTCATTTTCATGAGGCCATCTATATAATGTTTGACCAGGGGGCATTCACTTTAAATTCATCCCCATTTGAGTTCAATTACTTAATGGTACCTTATGTGTACACATTCTTTACAGCAAACGGTCCTGACCATCGTGACGAGCTTTCCGGGCGAGAGTTTAAAACGAGAGTTAAAAAGAAGGACGTGTTCACCTTCCTTAAACTCTTTTTGATTTTTAAGTCGTTTGTCATGTAATCGATTTGTCTTTTCCTTGTAATTGAAAGAGTTGTCATACGCATCGAGTCTCAACTCATCTAGTTCATTCAATTGAGTCAAACTAAGGTTACCTACCTCATGTTAATCCATATTGCATGTCCTTAAAGACCAATGTGCTTTATGCTCAATATTCAAAGGGAGATGACATGCTTTACTAAACATTAAACGGAAAGGAGTGGTGCTTATAGGTGTTTTAAAGGCCATGCAAATTACCCATAATGCACCATCGAGCTTCATGGACCACTTGTTCAGATTTGAACCAACGGTCCTTTCTAGGATTCAATTTAAAGACTGGTTTGTGTTTTCGGATTGCCCACTAGTTTACGGGTAATAAGATGTCGAAACTTTATGGGTCACCCCATATAATTTTAACACCTTCTCATTTGCATATTGCAAAAGTGGGTGCCCTAATCACTAATTAGGGCTTTCGGAATGCCAAAACGGGGGAAGAGTCCCTTCAAGAAAGAATTTACCACTCGTGCATCATTAGTTGGGAAAGCACGTACCTCGGTTCATTTGGACATGTAATCGATTGCAACGAGCATGTAAAGGAAAGAATTAGATTTTGGTAAGGGGCCCATGAATTCAATGCCCCAAATGTCGAAAATCTCGCATACTTGAATGCTTTGTTGAGACATCTCGTCACGTTGGGTGACTTTTCCGGCCCATTGGCACGAATCACAAGATTTACAAACGAGGTGGGCATATTTAAATATGGTAGGACAATAGAAATCGGCCTCACACACTTTCCTCCCCGTCATTTGGGGTCCAAAGTGCCCACCCCTAGGGCGAATATGGCATTAGAAAAAAATTCGTGTGCAATCCTCACCAGAAACACACCTATGAATCACTCCATCCGAAAATCACCTAAAAATATAGGGGTCCTCCTTAAAATAGTATTTAAGGTCACTAAAGAATTTCTTCTGTTTGTGATGTGACCAACCCTTTTCAAGAAACCCCCGACGATATAATTGGCTTTATCAACAAACCGAGGCTCATTAATCTTCTGTACTTTCATGAGGTATTCATCGGGAAAATTATCTAGAATACTCGACTCATGTAGAACCTCGAGATTCGGATTCTTGAGTCTAGATTATGAGATGATTTTAATTCAAATGTATTTAAAGAATGGATATTCAGAATTGTACGTCTTAAGAGATTTCAATTAATTAGTTTCATAACTTATATTGATAATTAACAAAATAACAATTATTGGCCGATTGTTATCTCTTAAAAAGGTTGATGACGCGCATAACCGCACAAGCACTATGCACGCATCACAACTTGATGATGCGCATAACCGGACAGATGCTATGCAAGAATCTCACATAACAAGTACGTGGGTGCGGTGCTATTGTCGTGTAAATTGCTAGCGCAAGGCAAGTAAGACGAACCAAGGTTGCGCACGATATAACCATCATCGCGCACATAACACGACTCGAACTTAATGGGTATAGAAAAGAACAAATATAGACGGAATAAAACAAAGAGTAGTACTAACCGTCGGCAGGATCCCCACAACGTTCGAATAACATAAATTGGTAGGATAGAATGAAGCAGTGGGGACCACACGTTTTCATAACTTTATCCGACAAAATAGTACAGTGTGGTACTGGTACGTCCTTTTTGTCTATTGACGTGGCATTTAAAGGACAAAGGCCTTTACCTATAAATAGGCACAATACAACTCAATTTGAGGGAGATCATCATCTTATAATTATTCCCAGAAAAACACACAACCAAATACTCATCACTCTCAAAGACCTACAAATCTCTCATCCACCCTCGCTCCCGGACTTATAGCACATCATACGATCTATTTACGGTTTTAGGTATCGTTCTTTGAACATAAGTCCACGCGGGAGTCTGTGGTTTGCACTCTTATTTTAGAACAGCAACTGAAAAAAATCAAAAGTTTAGGTTATTACTAGCCAGGAATGTAGAATGACGCGGCAGAAAGAGTGCGAGTATGCCAAGAATGCCAACAGCATACACCAGTCAGTAAAGCGCCGCGACACTCGATGATCTCTATCACGTCACCATGGTCATTCTGCAAATGGGCTATTGATATAGTGGGACCTTTCCATAGGGAATTCTGATTTTGTAGTAGTAGCCACCGATTTCTTCACAAAATGGGTAGAGGCAAAACCCCTGAATAAAATCACCAGTAAGAAAATTCGAGATTTCATTTGGGAAAACATCGTTTGCCGATTCGGCATTCCAAATGAGATAGTGAGTGATAACGGAACACAATTCGAAGGGAACCCGTTCCATAGTTATTGTCAGGGAAAGAACATAAAACATAGCTTCACGTATGTGGCGCATCCGCAAGCCAACGGGCAATGTGAAGTCACGAACTGGGATATTGTCCACGCTATCAAACCAAGACTAGGAAAACAATGGAAAGCATCGGTAGATGAACTCCCCAATGTTCTTTGGGCACACCGGACAACTCTCAAACATAGTAACGGGAAGACGCCATTCATCTTGATCTATAGATTAAAGGCTATCTTGCCAGCAGAATTAGCCATACCAATAGAATGAATTATGTCGTTTAAATAAGATTAGAACTCTGAAGAACTGCGCACTAACCTCGACTTGCTGGAAGAACGCAGGGAGATGGCTGCCACACGCTGAGCCATTAAAACACAACGAATCACAAGATATTATGACAGGCGATTCAGACTCATTACATACGCTGTTGGCGATCTTGTTTGGCGTGATAACCAATCAAGTAGAATCGAAGACACTGGCAAGTTAGGACCCAACTGGGAAGGCCCCTACAAAGTTATTGGAATCAGTAAAAATGGAACCTACAAGTTGGCAGATTTGAATGGAAAAGCAATCAAACGCAATTGGCATGCTACCCCGCTGAAACGATGTTATATGTAATAGAGATAGTAGGAGAACTGATCATTTTACTGATTTTCTTGATTTACATATAATGGTACTGTAATTACACCCGACATTGGGTTACCAATGGATACTGCGGTCGAACAATACCTTTGTAAAAAGAAATTTTATATTACATTAAGTCATTTACAGACTACAATTTCGCGTACCTTTCTAAAAAGCAGAATAACTATTTGACCTGAATTGTCCGTGCAAAGAAACATGCTAGTGCTGGTCCTGCCTACGTAAGGGATGTCTTCTCTAGCTCCCGCGCTGCCAATTCCTGTTTGTGACAGACTGGTTTATCTTACCGGAGGGTGACAGACATTGGGTTATCCTAGCCCCAAGGTTGGAGATCTCGAATCTCGGAGAGATCTAGTTTGGACATTTTTTGAGAGATCTCAGCATCTCGGAAAAAAAAAAAATGAACGAGAAAATCTGAAAAATTTAGAGATTTTATGAGAAAATTCTGGAAATGAACAAGAAAATTAGAAAAATCGTGGCTTTGACCAATTTTAACTCCGTTGACCTAGAAATCTCGGTAGATGGACATCTCGTTTCGGCGACCTTCTAAAAAAGATATCTCGGAGAGATCTCGGGAGAAATAAGGAGATTTACAACACTGCCTAGCCCCACCCGCGCAGAACTAAAGATCTGCAAGTCATGACTATAAATGATACAGTTGTTCACCCTTGACCTCAATCCTAAGTGTTAGCGCACTTAGAAGACTTCTGGACGCACACACGAGTGTCGCTCAATATGTATACTGTGTGCACAATGGTATACATGTAGGCCAACACTGGCATGCCTTGAGTATAAAATTGAATACCTAAATAAATCCGTCGCTCAAAATGCATAAAATGGAACATCACATATTGGCACAACATATAGCAAAAAATCATTCTATCACGTGGCAAGAATTACTTTGCGCATACCAAATGATACAATTAATGTGTATACGGATGAGGAGGCTTATACTAATCATAATTTATTAACCATATCGACAGAAGGGTTAGAGTAATGCGCACAAATGAAAGAATGATTATTTTAAAAATTTATAACTCTTGGATATAATACAACAATAAACATACACGTAAATCACAATTCCCCGTTTCTTAGGTTATGCGATGTCATTCTTGGATTGCGTGAATACTTTCTAGACGAAGGATTTTGATATTCTCCAACGACTTGATCGACGACCTAGCAACCGCCTCAGCGTGAGGAACGAGGCGAGCCTCGATAGCGGTTGGAGTAGGCTCGGGAACTGGCAAATTTTTAATGATAAAATTCCAGAAGCAAACACGCTCCAAATCTTGGACGACTATAACCATAGAGTTATGGACGTAGTTTACCGTCTATCAATTCATCGCGTTTCCTAGGATGTGGGGAAGCCCATTAATATCGGTTAAAAAGTCACGTTTTCACCACGGTATTAAGGCCCAAAAACAAGAAAGATTCGAACTTTATCGGCAAAATACCCACTTCGTCGGTTAGAATTGAATAAAAGTAATTACGAAGACAGTGCAAAAAGAATCAAGAGAATCGGAGCTAAAACGAAGATTCTAGAGCGAAAACGGTGAAAGACAAGAAATCAAGTTACGATCCAGGGAACCAGGCAAGCCAAATGGCCTGCATGCCTCACAAACGGCCTGCCAAACGGCTTAGATAAATGGCCCCTGCAAATGGGCTGGCCTGACAAACGGCCCCTGCAAACGGCCGGCCAAACGGCCTGCCAGCCGTTTGCAGGAAAAATCCAAGCTCATTTAAAGGGTCTTTGTCATTCATTCTAACACACACTTCAATTCACTTCTTTCTATCTCTTGTATAATATTAGTCACACTCTCAAGGTCTTCGACTCCGTGCGGGAAACCTAGTACCCGGAGAAGAACGCCGAAGATTGTATTAGGAGCGGTCTGGAGTTTGAAGTTGTCACTTTTGTATTCGGAACTCGTTTAATCTACTGGTACTTCTATCCTTTATCTTTATATAATGTCTTCTATCATTATTTTCTGTGATATTGTTGCCATGATTAGCGAGTAGTTATCCTTAGTGTATGCTATGATGTAAGCAGTTATAATGCCGAAATAATGTTATGGTTTGTGTATGTTGTTGAAATGCTTTCCGATTATGCTTTAAACTCAATCGTTTTTCCAACTAATAGAACGTAGTTATTGGCTCTGTTATTGGGAAGTCGCGAACTATGATTCAGAGTACACTATCTGTGTCACCCCTTGGTAAGAGAAGTCTATCGGATACAACGTAAGATCGACTGAGGCACACCGGTTGTAGTAAGTCTATCAAGCTTTGGATTCCAATTGAGGACTCTTTCGTAGTGAAACATCTGACTAGACCCTTAGTACATTGTCGGTCCCAGACCATGCTAGTGTAGTCACCAAGCATATAACTTCGTACATGCATGCTGAAGTACAACGGTTGTTGTCAGCTATACCTCTGCTAAGTAAGGCCATGGAACACGGCCAGTTTTGATTAGTACACTACACCATAACGTGGTCTCAAGCGTTGCACCCCGCTTGAGGGATTCTTAGTTAATTAAGGAACTGTTTGTTCAAACACATAAAGGATTGGACCGTTAGGATAACCGAACGTGTTCATGGAAGTCAACCTGACTTGGCCATGGTATTCTCTACGGTTGAACTCCTTTTAAGGGCCTAACTATCTTTTAAAACCAATCATTAACGAAAGCATTGAAACACATCACGTCTCTCGGATATGGTAAACCCTGTATTCTATTATGCTTAAGAAAGTTTAGACCTTTGTGGAATGTTAATACATCACCCAACTGAGTCGCTCAATTGGATGAGCTGTCTGAATGTGTATGCCTGTAGTCAGACTGCACGGGCGTCGGGGGTAAGGGACATTGCTGTCTATTCAGAATCTTTAAGCCTATCGCATTACCCAGTGACATGTCTTACGACAGGGGCGTTTAGGACCAGTGTAATGAATACAAGGCCTCTACCTCTTCATGAGCCAACATTCCATAATATCGGCAGAATAACTAATGAAATCATAGTATGCACTTGTTTTAACTTTATCTGAATTACGAATTTTATCGCATTTACTTTATCTATCTTATAAACTAGAAAATCCCAAAAATTAGGTAACCACTACTCCTTCATAACTATCTTCAGCTTTGATATCGGTCATACTTCCATTACTCATAATAAGGAGTAGTACGATTTAGGCCAGTGTGTGTACCCTATCCTGGAAGGCTACAGGAGGAACCATCCAAGCTTGATTCCTTCAAGCTCGATGGAAGATTCCTGGACTCCATGTCCAAAGTCCCCAACCAGAAGAGATACATTCGAAGGCTTCTCTCTATAGAGGAGAGGATATCAGATTCTAACAAAATTCCACTGAATGAAGAATGCTCAGAATTACTCAGAAACTCTCTACCACCAAAGCTAGGAGATACGGGCCGATTCATTTTTCCGTGTTCGATCTACCAATCTAAAACTATTCATGCGCTAGTAGATTTAGGAGCAAGTTTCAACCTAATCCCCTACTCTCTCTACAACAGATAAGAGTTAGGAGACTTGTCACCAACTAAAATGACAATCCAACTTTCTAATCACACAATTCGATATCCTAAGGGCATAGTTGAGAACGTCATGGTGAAAGTCGACAAATTCTTGTATCCTACAAATTTCGTAGTAATGGACATCAAGGAAGACCTACACACACCAGTAGTGTTAGGAAGACCTTTCATGAATACAGCTAGGACTGTCATTGATGTGTACAATCAAACCTTGATCTTGCGATCACATGGGGAGAGCGTTGCCTTCAAAATTGACCGACCAACCGATCTTTCTGGATAGGCAGAGATGTTTGCTATTTCCACCAGATGGATCACTTCCGATGACTAGTCTTCACCACCAGCCAATGATATCGAGATGGGTGTCGAATCACAGTCTGCAGACAACCCAGAAATGGAAGAGGAGGATCCCAGCGAATAAATAGAGGAAGAGGAGGAATCTGAAGAGGAAGAGGAAATGGAAGACGTAAAAGAAGCTGTGATAATACCCTCTCTAAGCTTTAAGCGTCATGAAGAATTAATGAGGCTTGAGATGGAAGATCACAGTTTAATCATTCGTTTCAAGAAGAAGACTAACAAGGTTGAGGTTAAAGATATAGAAATCGACCCTGCAAGTATCAAAGTAGAGAACCGGAATACTAAAGAAACCCGTTCATCAGATGAATCCTCGAAAGAACATTATACCGATGATGACGAGGAAGAGCAACATGAAGACATTCTGGATAACTCACACTCTCCAACCGAACCAGATCTAGGGGAGCCGAACTCTTCTTCAGATCGGATTCCGGTCATATCTACACACGCAGGCATGATTACCTTCATCAATGATACCGATGAATTTGAAGATATTCTCGAAGCCATCCGTAAATTAACAATTGATTTCACGCTACGCTTAACGGAACGAATTATGGCTATCCAAGAAGAATACAATCTCTATCTCCAAAGAGAAGACAATGATGTTGAAATCCTAGAAGAATGCATTCAAGACTTTATCAACACTCTTCACGATAATATCTACCACGAAGAAAGGCAACGAGAGCACAATTCAGTGGTTCGTACTTTTCTTGAGACAAGATTCTATCGAGATCAGAAGATCATTTACTCTAAGGTTTACAACGCCTTAGCCGGATCTGCACTTCCGTTCTAAGCAAACCAACGAGCACTACTGACTCTCATCCAAAAGCACATGGATCTTTCCACCGGACGCCCGACTTATCACTCTGATTTGCAAATGATCGAGGATATTCACAGCTTTTTCGCTCTCTTGAAAAGAGATAATTTCGAAAGCACACCAGACAGGCTAGTGATTTACGTAACAATTGATCACCATGCTGATCTGATTATCATAGTCTTACGTGATGCAGTTACAGAGGAAGTAAGGCGCAACAATCCGTTCTCTCATCTTGAACCAGATTGAGTCAACATCGCAACCTACGTTACGAAGCAGATATCACGTATCTTCCACGAATCCACAGATCTAAGTTTCATATTTAAAGTAGGATATCGGGAGATATACTCAAAGATGATGACGTTGATGCTCGGGTCAGGATTGCTGTTCGCTTCTTTTCAGCTCCGTCTTTTAACTAATCTGTACAAAGCTACAGACTCTTACTGTGGAGATCACCATTCCGAAGATTTCGAGATATTAAAGATACAGTTTCTAACATTGTTTGAAGACCTCCGAAATGAGCATCCCATCAGAGAGATAATCACCACCAGCACTGCTTCTATGATTAAAATTCATGGGTCAACCAGCAGAGCCGTGGATCATATTCTCATCGGACTTCAAGATTTATCACGAGCCGAAACTGCGCACTACTTATCTTTCAGAAGATCTTCAAGAGAAGTACCGGATATTCTACCACTGTTGGTCCGACACTTTCCTAGGATTTACCCACCAAAACTCACGTTCCCTCAAGAAGACCAAGATTACAATCATCAGTGAGGAATAATTGCTTTCTAAGGCATCACTACGGTTGAGCTAACGACCTTAAACAAAAGCGCTTCTCGGGAGGCAACCCGTGCAATAAAGTAGAGTAGAAAAATAAAGGATGACAAATGAGCTGATCAGTAAAAGACGCAAGGATTGAAAGCCTGCCAATGTCGTCACAAGCAACATCTTCTAGGTGTACTTCTTTCTTCCCGCTACTATCTCAAACTTTAAATTATGCCACATCCTAGCTTATCACTAAGTGTGGGATCCCAACCCATTTAGACACTAGACGAATATTTCCAAAATCTTCAACTAAAACTCCTAAGTGTGGGATACACTAGGAACATTGAGGACAATGCTCGTCTAAGTGTGGGATGTTGATATAATCTTTTTACGCTGTATTAAAATAACCCATTACGAAGATCCTAAGTCCTTAAGTCAAATTTCAAAATTTTTAACAAGAGAAAGCCTTTTCGAAAAAGTATTTTTGAAAACCTAAAACGTTTGTAAATAAAAGTAAGGCTTAAGTAGGGCAGAAATCTCGTTAGGTTGAACCAAATCTTTAATAGAGCATTGCATGACCAAGGCATTATCGACCTAAATTGATTATGGTGAGGCACCGAAATAAGACCAGCATTCATCTTTAATGCTTCACTATTTTCCGTTGAGAGTGCCGATATCTGTGGTCGGAATCAGAACTTGCTTTAGATCTACATTTCCAATGTAGCAAAACATGATTCGGTTATAATCAAAAGAGCTAGCCATTTGTTAAAAATAAACCTTTCACACCTCCACTACTTCTACTTCACTTCACCACCACACTCACATTATCTTTACTACCACCCAAAAATCCAGAAAATAAGATTCCTTCCGAAAAATGCGATGTTATAAACCTCTCAAGTATCATGGTAAAAGTCTTGAAAAAGTTTACCGGCAAAAAAGTTTCTCAAGATGAAATCTGAAAAAAAAAAAAAATTCATTGTTCTAAAAAAAGGAGCAGAACTTATAAAAGAGAAACGCCGAAGAAGAACTTGACCGAAAATGATTATCAAAGGAAGAAAAAGTTCAAAAGTGCTTTTCAAAATTTCAGCACTCCTATCTATCCGGATAAAAGTATGCAAAAAGACTATATTATCCTTTCTGTCACCCCTCAAAAACAAACTTCACTACCACTCCAAAATTCCTTTCCACCATTGATAAATGACCTAGAAACTAAGATTATCACCGTTCTCACTTTAGTAGCAAGGATTTGAGTCTTTATCAAGCCTATGACGATGAGTGCAGCATGACTGGCTATGAGTGAATTCATTTCTTAGATCTATAGGGGACCTTAAATACTTGTGTGATTTGAGTGACCCGTAAAAGCTAGCCTATGTCATGTAACCTCCTCGCATGCTTGCGGAGATAGTTTCAATAATAACGTAGATGACTCACCTTATCTTTCGCTCTTATAATAAAAAGCAAACCGCTTAGGCTATTAGAAAAGAAACTCCAAAAAGATTTCTTAAGGTAAAATGAGAGTTTGCTTGAGGACAAGCAAAGTCTAAGTGTGGGATATTTGATATCGGCTAAAAAGTCACATTTTCACCCCGGTATTAAGGCCCAAAAACAAGAAAGATTCGAACTTTATCGGAAAAATACCCACTTCATCAGTTAGAATTAAAGAACAAGTAATTACAAAGACGGTGCAAAAAGAATCAAGAGAATCGGAGCTAAAACGAAGATTCTAGAGCGAAAACGGTGAAAGACAAGAAATCAAGTTACGATCCAGGGAACCAGGCAAGCCAAACGGCCTGCCAAATGGCCTGCCTGGCTCAAAAACAGCCTTCCAAATGGCTCAAATAAACGCCCACTCCAAACGGGCTAGCTTGGCAAATGGCCCCTGCAAACGGCCTGCCAAACGGCCTGCCAGCTGTTTACAGGAAATATCCAAGCTTATTTAAAGGGTCTTTGTCATTCATTCCAACACACACTTCAATTCACTTCTTTCTCTTTCTTGTACAATATTAGTCATACTCTCAAGGTCTTCGACTTCGTGCGGGAAACCTAGTACCCGGAGAAGAACGCCGAAGATTGTATTAGGAGCGGTCTGGAGTTTGAAGTTGTCACTTTTGTATTTGGAACTCATTTAATCTACTGGTACTTCTATCCTTTATCTTTATATAATGTCTTCTATCATTATGTTCTATGATATTTTTGCCATGATTAGCGAGTAGTTATCTTTAGTGTATGCTATGATGTAAGTAGTTATAATGCCGAAATAATGTTATGGTTTGTGTATACTGTTGAAATGCTTTCTGATTATGCTTTGAAGTCAATCGCTTTTCCAACTAATAGAACGTAGTTATTGGCTCTGTTATTGGGAAGTCGCGAACCCCAATTCAGAGTACACTATATGTGTCACCCCTTGGTAAAAGAAGTCTATCGGATACAACGTAAGATTGAATGAGGCACACCGGTTGTAGTAAGTCTATCAAGCTTTGGATTCCGACTGAGGACTCTTTCGTAATGAAACATCTGACTAGACCCTTAGTACATTGTCGGTCCCAGACCATGCTAGTGTAGTCACCAAGAATATAAACTTCGTACGTGCATGCTGAAGCACAACGGTTGTTGTAAGCTGTACCTCTGCTAAGTAAGGCCATGGAACACGACCAATGTTGATTAGTATTAGTACACTGCACCATAGTGCGGTCTCAAACATTGCACCCCGCTTGAGGGATTCTTAGTTAATTAAGGAACTGTTTGTTCAAACACATAAAGGATTGGACCGTTAGGATAGCCGAACGTGTTCATGGAAGTCAACCTGACTTGGCCATGGTGTTCTCTACGGTTGAACTCTTTTTAAGGGCCTAACTATCTTTTAAAACCAATCATTAACGAAAGCATTGAAATACATCACGTCTCTCGAATATGGTAAACCCTGTATTCTATTATGCTTAAGTAAGTTTAGACCTTTGTGGAATGTTAATACGTCACCCAACCGAGTCGCTCTATTGGATTAGCCGTCTGAATATGTATGCCTGTAGTCACACTGCACGGGCGTCGGGGGTAAGGGACGTTGCTGTCTATTCAGAATCTTCAAGCCTATTGCATTACCTAGTGACATGTCTTACGACAGGGGCGTTTAGGACCAATGTAATGAATACAAGGCCTCTGCCTATTCATGAGCCAACATTCCATAATCTCTGCAGAATAACTGATGAAATCATAGTATACACTTGTTTTAACTTTATCTGAATTACAAATTTTATCGCATTTACTTTATCTATCTTATAAACTAGAAAATCCCAAAAATTAGGTAACCACTACTCCTTCATAACTATCTTAAGCTTTGATATAGGTTCAATTCTACTGATATCTTAAAAATACGACTCTAGGTCATACTTCCCTTACTCATAATAAGGAGTAGTACGATTTAGGTCCCGCTAAATATAAATTTAAAACAGTACCCCCTCTTGATGGTTGATTCTGACGTGTTGCCACCTAACGACACCGCACACATAAAATCGTCCGTTTCGGCCATATCACCCATATTTGAGACGCTTAAACTCACGCTCCACCTTTCGCGCATTATGAACGGCCTCAACATGGCAATCTATAAGCTTGCTGAGGGAAGCCTCCAATTCGGTCTTCTCTGAGAGAGCAATTCCTAGTTTAAGTTGGCAGTCATCTCTCTTAGATGTTGACTTTTCAAGCACTGCACGAAGGCGCTGATTAACCTCTTGAAGTTCCTCTACCTCGTCCAATCTATCACCATCCGCACCGTCACTGGTCACCTCGCCAGACTTCGGAGCACTTAGCAGGAACATCATCGTCATCATCATCTGCAAATAACAATACACACTGAATAGATGAGCAACATCGAAGAACCAAATAACTTAAGCAAGGTTATACCAGTCTTTCCACATTTTGAGGACCTCGACAGATTGTGTGATGACCCGTCCAAATCTATTTGGACGAATACATCATTCATCAATTTCACAGTGAGGTACTGACCTCTACATGATACATTTTGTAAACATTGCATTCTTTTGAAAAGGCACACCATAAATGAATATCTAATTCCAAGGTTTTTGACAATCACCGTAAATAATAGTTTACAATACTACATCCGTTGACAATGCAGTCAAAATAATATACATGGTGATGATTTTGTGAATGTAAATTTTTCTCGAATAAAGCATGTATGACTCCATACACATAGCTTGTATAACGTATAAGCAAACAGCAGAAGACTTCTAGGAACCTGAGAATAAACATACTTAAAAGTGTCAACACAAAGGTTGGTGAGTTCATAGTTTTAATGTTGCGCATAATCTGTATGTAAAGGTGGATCACAAGATTTCAGTTGTTTCATCCAGAAATGTTTATCAAAATATTCTACAAGATTGAGCACCCTGGAAACTAAACTTTAACGTTATAATAAGTACCCATGTTTTAACATACATGCAACCAACATGTACAATACACGCAATCCAACATGTACTAAACTCAAATAGCATACGTCTGTTTTATAGTTCAGGCTAGGGTTTCTATACCTGGAACAGACGGGGATGTCAAGCCCTATGGATCCATATATAACTACTCGCGTCCACCAGTTCTTATAACCGACAGTTACTAGTTACCAAAGCTAAGGGATTTTCGGTTCAAAATCGGTGTAGAATTTAGTATGTACTTGTATCCATTGCGTTTAAAATAAAGTTCATGTATTCTCAACCCAAAATTATAGACTGCAAAAGCAATTAAAAAGGGAGCATATGAAACTCACCTTAGCAGTACATAAGGTCATTCACCGAAATGTGACCGAAACTCGGAATGCAAAATAACCGTAGATCTCAACCTAGAGAACATATGTTGGTCATTACATGTCTAACAAGCTAGGTCAGGTCATAGTGTATCACAATCCTAATGCTCGAGACCGACATGAAAAAGTTAACAAAAGTCATCTCAAAAAGTCAACTTTGACAATTTGTTTAACAAAACGAGACATGTCTTATATAAGAGTTCATTTACTCGACTATTAATATCTAAAAATCTAATTTATCAATCTTATAAACAAGTTGTTTAAATATTAATTGCAGATTCAAAAGCAATTTCAATTAACGTCAATTATAATTCAATTGACCATATCTTTTAATTTGTTCATCAAAATCACGCGCTTTCTAAATGAAAAGTTATTAATTTTTCGCTAGCTTTCCAATAACATGCATATCATATACATTATATCAGTAGTATATTTATTAAATTCGTGATTCATCATAAAACTATCTAACGACAAAATTTAGCATACAAGCATGCATAAACATATATACTCGAGCACTAGACATGGATACACTATTAATATATAAAAGATAAGATATGAATGCTCACGTATCAATATTATGATTCAATATTGCGGGAAAGTACGTAGATGCAACGGAAATGATAAACACTAGTTTGACCTCACGAGCAATACCCTCGAATAATACCCATCACCTCCTTAGCTATAACTCATAATTTCCTTAACTCTTTCTCGCTCGAAAAATCATTTTGAAATCATTTGGACATAACCTCGTCGTAGTATTTTATGTATAATACTAATAATTATTATACTACTGATAATAATAATAAGATTAATAATAATATTAATCTTAATAATAATAATAATAATAATAATAATAATAATAATAATAATAATAATAATAATAATAATAATAATAATAATAATAATAATAATAATAATAATAATAATATATATATATGTAGAGAGATTAAGAGATTGAGAGATAAAAGTGAATGAATTCGACAGAAAATAAGCGAGCTTTATAGATGTATCATGAATTCAGACCCCATGCGATCGCATGGGTTCTATGCCCATTTGCCATGCGATCTAATGGCTGCTCCTGCCAGCTCATTTGTGTTTTGTTATTTAGTTTGTCGACAAAATATTTAAATATATATAATATATAATTTATATTAATTAATTATATATTATATTATATTCTCTTGCATAGTTGATTTGTAATTTTTATTCCGATGACTCGTACGTTGTCACTCGACTTATGTCCCGGTTCCGGTTTTTCGAACGTTACTTCGTACGCTTTAATAACTTGTACTTTACGTTTCGCGACGTGTACCTTTGTCAAAATATAGACTTATATTACCAATAACTATATTACCCGAAGTGTATCTTGTACGTTCGAGTGTTTTGGTCATTTGCGTCTATAAATTAACGTCTTAATATATAATAATATTATTTTAAATCAAAATGTTTTATATCTAAGTTAATATTATATTTTATAACATTTGTAAAATATACATACATTTTCATTTTGAAATAGTGTTTTACTGTAGCAAAATGATTTTTACTGTAGCAAATAGTAGTTTTCGAAAACACTGTAGCTTTTCGGGTACTGAAGCAATTCGAAAATACTGTAGCAAATTAGTGTTTTACTTGTTTATCTTAAACGTTTTAGTTAACTTATCTAAATATCAATCGAATCAATAAACGAATGTTACTATCGTTTAATAAATAACTTGAAATTATATATATATATATATATATATATATATATATATATATATATATATATATATATATATATATATGTATATATATATATATATCTTTATTTAATATACATAAATCAGTTTTTAAATACACATTGCAAGTTATTTATAATTAATTTTAATAATTAATATTCCAACTTATTGTATATATATATATATATATATATATATATATATATATATATATATATATATATATATATTTTTTCAAATAGATGTTCGTGAATCGTCGGTCAATAGTCAAAGGTTAACTGAATATATAACATTAGTTCAAAAATTTTGAGAATCAATATTACAGACTTTGCTTATCTTGTCGAAATCATATAAGGATTAAGTTTTAAATTTGGTCGGAAATTTCCGGGTCGTCACAGATTGTAAATAAAATCGGGGAAAAAAGGTGTGAACATATCGTTATATTGTTTAGGTGCCAATTTTCTCTTACCGACGTAAAAAGGACGCTGGATAGATGACCCTACTTCGGGATATTTGAGTTTACGCAAAAAATTATGAGTCACGCCAGCAGAGTGAGCGCGACCAGAAGAACCGCGCACAGGGACTCGAGAAGGGAACACATAAGCTAACTTCCCAACCCTCAGATATTCCGCAAGTGTTATCTCTGCGTAAAACAAATTATACCATTATATCAAAACATCAAATGCTAAAAGCAAACAAGTTTCGTGAAAACTACGAACCTTTAAGATGGCGCGTAAAGCAAGGGAGAAAGCCAGGGTGAGGCCAATGTTTGGAAATCCTGCCAGCATATAAAGCTGTCTTCTGATACATATGCATGTACATTGACTGCTCTACACATTTATCGAACATCAATCACTCCTCAGAGCTCATCGGAGGTACACGATTGAGGTTATGATCAAAACTGTAATGCCATATACCTATGTTAGAGCAAGAATAAGGGATGAACATCCTGTCAACAAAGAAGTATCTCTCTTTCCAGAAGCAGGAATCCTCCACTTAATCTCACGTGTAAAAGCCTGATTATCTTTAAAACTATACCAACCTTGGTTGAGTCGCTCATAACTAAAGATGTTCATAAAATGATTCATTGTCAGCGTAAAACCATGGGCATTACAACACAATTGAAACAAGGAAAGATGACAAGTGCTATTTAGGTCCAAATTGCCCAACACCAATGTTGAAATGAGATAGTACCAACATAAAAACGTTAGTAGGAGGAATGAGGATGTTTCCCCACTCCATCACTAAATCATAAACTACAACCTTACATGAGGGAGGACGGTTGGTGCGATCGCACCAACTTGGAATAACACACATCGTACATAATGTATCCTATGTTCGAAAAATCAGCATTCGCGCTATCAGCAGCCATTATGCAAATAGAATATATGGTAAAGAGAGATAAAAACAAT
This sequence comes from Rutidosis leptorrhynchoides, assembly GCF_046630445.1. Lineage (NCBI taxonomy): Eukaryota > Viridiplantae > Streptophyta > Magnoliopsida > Asterales > Asteraceae > Rutidosis > Rutidosis leptorrhynchoides. The sequence continues at coordinate 150,408,701 of NC_092337.1, forward strand.
GACTAAAAAGAATGGTTAAGGTATTTATAGGAGAAAGGGAGAAAGAAAGAGAAACTAAGTTAAATCTGAGCCACACACGTGTTAGACAAGGCCTGACAGATGGGCATAGAATTTAATGAGTTAACCCTGAAAGTGACAGTTACGTGATATAATAATGATTAGGTCAGTAATGCATAAAAGTGTCACGTCACAATTAATGAGAGCAGCAGAGTTCGATGCTATGCGCAAAAACTACGCATAATATCGAACTGGGGGGGGGGGGACTTGATGATGTGCATAACTGCACAAGCACTATGTACACATCACGATTTGATGATGTGCATAACTGAACAAGTGCTATGCATGAATCACACATAACAAGTACGTGGGTACGGTGCTAGTACCATTGATGTGTGCGAGGTGTACTAGGAAATAGTATTATTTTTACAACGAAATACTATTAAATACGATACAATTTTACACAAGATATTTATTTATTTATTGAATGGATATACCTAAACCTTGCTACAACACTTATAATCAGTGTACCTAATCGTACAGTAGTGTAGTTTTTAGTAAGTCCGGTTCGTTCCACAGGGAAAATTAAACAAGCTTAACGCTATATTAGTTTTAACTTATAAAAATACAAAAATATATATAAGTAGTATTATTATTATAAAAGGGGGTTTTTACCGTTTAATGACCGGTTTGTCGATTTTTAAAACTTTAGTCGCAGTTAAAACCTAATGTAAAAAAATAAAAAATAAATATAACTTAATTTAAAGCGTAAAGTAAATAACGATAATGAAATTGCGATAAATAAAAGTGCGATAAAATAAAATTGCGATAATTAAAAAGTACGATAATTAAAAGTGCAATTAAATACAATGGCAATAAATAAAAGTGCGATAATTAAAAGTGCAATTAACTATGAAATAAAAGAATTATGCTTATTTAAACTTTCATAATCATGATGTTTAACGTGTTGATTTTAGTTTATTCCCATGGGTTAATTGTCCTTTGTCCTGGATTATTCGATATGTTCATACGGATTTGTCCATAATAGTCCATCAGTCATAAATATAAAGTGCGAAAGTCTTCGTCAAATTATTCTTATTCCCGAAGTCAAATATTCCAACTAATTGGGGATTCGAATTGTAACAAGATCTTAATACTTTGTTTAATGAATACACCAGGTTATCGACTGCGTGTAAACCAAGGTTTTACTACTTTGTTAACAATTACACCAATTACCCTTGAATGTAATCCACCCCTGTTTCAACAAGTCTATTAACTATTAATCCAGTTCCGTGTCCGGTAAAATGAACAATTATTGGTATTTATAGATATCCCGCCCAGCGTACCTAGTTAAGCGTATGTGGTTATATATAAATACGTCAAATTATAAGTCTATATATTAAATTAACGAGGTATCATTTAATTAATATAAAGCCCATTAATAGCCCATAGTCTAATTTCCACAAGTGTCGTTCTTTTATCCAAACCCCAATTATGGTACAAAGCCCAATTACCCAATTTTAATATTTAGTCCAACATCACGATTACTTCGGCATTAAATAAGCATAATAATAACTTAGCTACGAGACATTAATATAAAAATAACATTAACCATAACTTACAGTGATTAAAAAAGCGTAACGTTACACGGACAGAATTTCGACTTACACCCTTACAACATTCGCTAACATACCCTTATTATTAGAATTAAAATTAAAATTAAAATTAATATATATATATATATATATATATATATATATATATATATATATATATATATATACATGATAGATAGATAGAATGAATTAGAAAAGATGTAAAATTCGTGCAGAATTCGATGGCTTTTATAGGCCCACGTTGCACTGTAGAGTTCCGCGAGTGCTGAGGTTTCCTTCACAAAAGTACCACGAGTGCGGAGGTCTGAAAACAGCTCACATATTAGATCCAAAACGTGGGCTGCGTAAAATTATATTATATAATAATATATATAATTAATTATATATATTATTTTATTCTTATGCATAGTTGACTTGAAATTTTTGGTCCGTCGCGTCGAGCGTTGAGAGTTGACTTTGGTCCCGGTTCCGGATTTTCGAACGTCCTTGCGTACAATTTGATATCTTATATTTTGCGTTTCGCGTCTTGTACTCTTGTAATTTCGAGACGTTCTCATCAATAATTGGAACCACTTTGATTGTATTTTGTACTTTTGAGCTTTTTGGTCGTTTGAATCTTTAATTCGTCGAATCTGTCTTTTGTCTTCACCTTTTATTATTTAAACGAATATCACTTGTAAATAGGACAATTGCAACTAAAAGCTTGTCTTTCTTGAGAGATAATGCTATGAAATATATGTTCGTTTTTAGCATTATCAAATATTCTCACACTTGAGCGTTGCTTGTCCTCAAGCAATATAGTCTTGAAATAAAAATACTAGAATCACTTCTTTATTCTTCACACTTTGTACATCAGTGATTTCTATACGGCGGTATAAACAATGGTAGTAACGTTGTGGCTTACAGTCGCACATGACTATGAAAATTTAGATCCTTTAAGGAAATTGGATCTTTATGAAAATATTTGATCTTTTGAAAATTGAATCTAGCTTTTACCCTAGATGGGTTTTTCGGAATAACCCTTCACTGGTGTTTGCAAAATATTTTTGTGGGTTTGGTGGGTTTCAGATTTGAAAATTTTAGCTCAAAACTTACGGTTTTGTGTCACCCACTTGCTAACCTTGTATTGGGAAAGCAACACGTCCAGTATACTTGTTCCGTATATTACCTTTCGATAAACTGCCGTCCGGTTGTAAAGGAAAGCGTTGAACAAGCAACTGTTAAGGCAATGTCCCCTGACATGCTTTTAATTATGGTCTATAACGTGTCGGATGCAATTACTATCCTTGGTAGGAGCAATAGTAAAGCTCACCCTTATAATTTTTCGGTCTGGCACAAGGTCCTGTCTTCGACCATGCTATGCAACCACCGTTCTTACGGTTGATACCCGATTTGGTTCAGGTGACCTAATGAATTTACAGGTGAATTCCTAGGATTTTATGTTCAATGGTAATGAACGCATTGAAAAATGGGTTTTCAGAAAACAAATCGGTTTGTAATTTTGATCAAAATATTTTCTCGTTCAAGCTCGAGTTTAGATATCATTGAATTTCATGAGTTTGTAATTCTCAATCTTTAAGATCAATCTCTAGGATTGAGTAATATCAGTCTTAAATGCTGATTTTTAATCTTTAAGGAGATTATCCTTTCTGGGGATCTGATTCATTAGTCTTATCAAGCTAATTTGCACGGAGTCCTCCCCATTTTACGAGACAGATCCTCTCATGGTTAGGATAAGTCTGACCACTTGGCGACCCTGTTTGATGCTGAGGTCCGTGGATTTCCTGCTGATTTTAGTGATGACTTTTCTAGATTTTTCGTCAACCTACAGCTGGTCTGGACGACAACTTCATGACCTAAATCAAGAAGCGCGTGTCTTTTTCGGAAGACTTTACTTCCTTTTAATGATGGAATTGATTCATCGTGTAGATCCATCTTTCTTACAGTAAATCGGGTAAAATTTTTTAGTTTAGTCCAAAGCAAAAGCATCTTCAGTTATTTGTAAAAAAATATGTGATATATGTTTTAAATAACTTGGTAAATTTTTCCCACACTTGGCTTTTATTTTATTTTATTTGCCTTTTTATTGTCCTCTATTCCATTTTAAATGAATTCTAACATTTTGGTTTGTTTCTCAATTTATGTCCTTTCTGAGGTAACAATAATTTCGGTGTTAACACCTAGTTTTATAGTTCATAAATATGTATAAACATGATTTTGAGTTCATTGAATTGAAAATTTTGAAATTTTTTACTAGAATTGGGTAGTCAGTATATAAGACTAGGGCTGTTCTTTATTATCAGAGAGCACTAGATTCTAATACAACTACTGCGTTACTAGTATTTTTAATGGTAACCAAGTGTTTAAGTTAAAAATTTTAAAAATCCGAAAGAATTTAACCCCTTCCCACACTTAAGATCTTGCAATGCCCTCATTTTCAAGAAATCAGTAACAATTTAAATTATTGAGGGTGATTAGCGTAGAAAAATGATAATAAAAGTTTAAAAGCAAAGATTTTTTGTTTTTGTTTTTTATTGTTTTTGGCATACTTTAATTCAATAAGATTCAAAATAATGATAATAAAAGTCCTCGTCCCTCCCTTGGGTAGAGCAATTTCGGTTCAACGACCTAGTTTTCAACTCACGACGAATTTTAAAAATCATATTTTTAACTTAGCGAAATAAAGTAAATTTTTATTTTTAAATTCACACCAAACTTAAATTTAAAATGCATAAAATTAAAAATTCATATTATTAAGATTAAAAATTCACACCAAACTAATATATATTTTTGTTTTTATACATACAAACTTATATTATATTTTTTTATACATACAAAATTATATTAAAAATATTAATTTTTCAAATATTTAAAAACTTAAATATATTGATTTTAAAAGTTTACAATAATAATTTAATATTAATATATTAAATTTAAAAAAATAGTAAAAATAAAATTAAAAATTTTTTTGGTCTTTTATCCCACTTTAATCAATCAAATATTATCAAAAAAATACGCCCCTCTTTTCGGTAAAGTAATTTTGGCTATATTACCTAGTTTTACTCCTGACGAATTTCTGAAATATTTTGGGTTGATTGATTAAAGATATTTATACCTTAAGAATAAACGGTAAATTTCGCAGTGATGTAATAAATTTTTGCATGATATCAATAATTTCGGTTACGCATACCTAATTTTATTGAATACCAATTTAATACTTTATAGCGAACGATTTAGCGTTTATTATCAAAAGGTTAAAAGCAATAAAATAAAAATAAAAACTGTACATACTTACCCGTGAGATAGAATTCTCAGTGACCTGCTTTAGCCCACTCGTAAGATAGTCGGACTAATTGGTTTTCCATAGCTACATAGGCATAACCTCGAGCATTCAACATTTTTTCTTCGAAACATATGAACGGTCCATCTCTTCATAAAGTAACGAATTCGGTATTGGAATATGTCTAATTCGTCGAACATTTTCCTTCGTGTGACCATTTTCCGCATTTGTGACATCTTTCAAGGTGTCGTGCTCTTCTTTTCACTGCGGATTTTGATTTTCCTTTACCAAACTGTAACTTATTATTTTCGTTCCTGAATTCTTTTCTTACTCCGTCCAATTTACCTCTGATTAATGATACTATTTCACTTGGAAGGGTGTCATTATTACGTTTAGTGATCAAAGTGTGTAGCATTAGACCATGGTTTAATTCACAGGAAGTCTTCATCTAGGTAAAACCTAAAAAAAATAAAAATTCAGAATGGGGGGAGAATACTAGTTCTTTAGGTTCTGCTAGGGAAAGACCATTCGGGTTCCATTTTCGAGAACTACACGAAAACAGAAAATCTAACTCTAACAGAAATACATATTACCCTAAAAAGATTCGAACCTCCCCACACTTAGTTAGATGTGGTGTTGAAATTGTGATTAACGTTATTTTCAATTGGATTATCAACAATTTGTATATCTCTGACTTTTTCTTCAATCCATTTGTTGATTTCCTCCGTAGCTTTCACAAATTCAACTAACATCGCCTTTTCTTTTGGCGATAAATTGGATATTAATCGGTTACATAACTTAAAGTTTCCCTTAATCTTAGCATCGTGAATCCGTTTATAAAGTTTCTTCGTTGAACTATTAAAAACGGGTTCATCTAATTTCTTATCATCAATAGAGTTCTTTGTGATCGGATCATCATTAAGTGTTTCTTCATCTTCCCCACACTTATGCGTTTTTATTGGTCTAACAGTTTTGGTTGGTGGAGATCTAAACTTTCGGTTCACAAAGGTGATCGATTTATCATCATCCCTAAGTGTCATTCTACCTTCTCTTACTTCAATGAATGCCTCGGTGGTTGCTAAAAATGGGCAACCTAAAATTAGAGGAATATCAATGTTTTCCTCCATATTAATCACTATAAAGTTTGCAACAAAGGTCAAACTTCCCACGTTAACAAGTAAATTATTTGCTATTCCAACCGGGTGTTTAATGGTTAGGTCAAATGATTGAACACCTATTTTAGTTGGTTTTAATTTACCCATACCTAATCTTTTGTATAAGGAAAGAGGCATAATATTTGCACTTGCTCCTAAATCTGCGAGTCCATTATATACAGCACCATCATTAAGCAAGCAAGAAATGATAAATTCACCCGGGTCTCCTGCTTTAGTAAGTCGAGTTGGTTTGTAAACCTTTTTCGGGTGTTCTTTTCTTGGTTCTTTCACTTCTATTTGAACTTCTTGTTCACATTTTTCTTCATTTCTTGGAATGGGAGGTTTGTATAAGAATTCTTCTTCATCACTCCAATTTGAATCCTCCCTATTTTCCAATTTTGATTTTTCATATGTTGTTGATAACATATTTATGTTTTCATTTTTAGGGTTTTCTTGGGTGGTGAAATTATGATTGACTTCATTGTCAACTTCCATCGGACCATGTATGTAATGTTTAACTCTGTGACCATTAACTTTAAATTCAATTCCATTTGAATTTATTAACTCTACTGTTCCGTATGGGAAAACTCTTTTGACTATGAATGGTCCAGACCATCTTGATTTCAATTTTCCAGGAAATAGCTTGAATCGTGAATTGAAAAGAAGAACTATGTCTCCTTCTTTAAATTCTTTTGAACTTCTGATTCTTTTATCATGCCATTTCTTCGTTCTTTCCTTATAGATTAAGGAATTTTCATATGCTTCATGTCTTAATTCTTCTAATTCGTTTAATTGACTTAACCGTAGACGTCCAGCTTCATGTAAATCAAGATTACATGTCTTCAAAGCCCAAAATGCTTTGTGTTCAATTTCTACTGGAAGATGACATCCTTTTCCGTAAACGAGTCTAAAAGGTGTGGTTCCAATTGGAGTTTTGTAGGCTGTTCTAAAAGCCCAGAGTGCATCCTCCAATTTAATGGACCATTCCTTCGAATTTGATCCTACGGTTTTCTCTAGAATACATTTTAAAGCTCGATTCGTATTTTCAACTTGTCCATTTGTTTGTGGATGATAAACAGTGGAGATTTTATGAGTTACTCCATATCTTTTGAGAACTTTCTCAAGTTGATTATTACAGAAATGAGTACCCCGATCACTTATTAAAGCTTTCGGTGTTCCGAACCTTGCAAAAAGACGTTTTAAAAAGGTGACTACAACTCGTGCATCGTTAGTTGGGAGAGCTTGTGCTTCCGCCCATTTAGATACATAATCAATGGCAACGAGAATGTAGAGATTATTATGAGATTTTGGAAATGGACCCATAAAGTCAATACCCCAAATGTCAAATACTTCACATACTTGAATGACATTTTGTGGCATTTCATCACGTTGACTTATCTTTCCGGCCCTTTGAAAAGCATCACAGGATTTGCAAAGAAGGTGTGCGTCTTTGAAAATTGTAGGCCAATAGAATCCAGCATCGTAAACTTTTCTTGAGGTGAGCTGAGGCCCATAATGCCCTCCTGTTGGTCCTGTGTGACAATGGTTTAAGATTTGACTAGCTTCATCTCCAAATACACATCGACGTATTATTCCATCAGGACAACTTTTAAACAAATGTGGATCTTCCCAAAAATAGTGTTTTATATCACTAAAGAATTTCTTTCGTTTTTGGTACGATAATCCTTTTTCAAGGAATCCACATACTAAATAGTTTGCATAGTCTGCAAACCATGGAATTTCATTATAATCTATCTTCAATAGATATTCATCAGGAAAGTTGTCTTGTATGGCTGATTCATTTAGAACTTCTAATTCGGGATTTTCTAGACGAGAAAGATGATCAGCGGCGAGATTTTTTGCTCCCTTTTTATCTCGGATTTCAATATCAAACTCTTGTAAGAGTAAGATCCAACGGATTAATCTTGGTTTGGCATCTTGTTTTGAAAATAGGTATCTAAGAGCAGAATGGTCGGTATAGACCACCGTTTTAGCTAGAACAAGATATGAACGAAATTTGTTAAAAACAAAGACAATAGCAAGGAGTTCTTTTTCAGTAGTTGTGTAATTCGTTTGTGCTCCTTGTAACGTCTTACTAGCATACTATATAGGTTGAAATCGTTTTTCAATCCTTTGTCCTAAAACGGCTCCCATTGCAAAATCACTTGCATCGCACATAAGTTCAAACGGTAGATTTCAATTTGGAGTTATCATGATCGGTGCATTAGTGAGTTTTTCTTTAAGAATATTAAAATATTTGATGCAGTCATATGAAAAGATGAATGGAGCATCCTTTTCTAGGAGTTTATTCATAGGAGTGGCAATTTTAGAAAAATCTTTTATGAAACGTCGATAAAAACTGGCATGCCCTAGAAAACTCCTAACTCCTCTAAAATTGGTGGGATGTGGAAGTTTAGCAATTACATCTACTTAGCTCTATCCACTTTAATTCCTTCCTTTGAGATTTTATGTCCAAGAACGATGCCTTCTTTGACCATGAAATGGCATTTCTCCCAATTAAGAACTAGATTTGATTGTTCCCATCTAATAAGCATTCGTTCAAGATTAACTAGACATGTTTCAAAAGTATCACCGAAGACTGAAAAGTCATCCATGAAAACTTCCATGCATTCTTCTATCATGTCGCGAAAAATCGCCATCATGCACCTTTGAAAGGTTGCAGGGGCGTTGCAAAGTCCAAATGGCATGCGTTTGTAAGCAAAAGTACCATAAGGACACGTGAATGTGGTTTTCTCTTGGTCCTCGGGTGCTATTGGAATTTGAAAATATCCAGAAAAACCATCAAAAAAACAATAGTAACTATTTCCGGCTAATCTTTCCAATATTTGATCAATGAAAGGTAAGGGAAAGTGATCTTTTCTGGTGGCGTCATTTAATTTTCTATAATCTATATAAACACGCCATCCTGTTATAGTCCTAGTAGGAATAAGCTCATTTTTCTCATTCGTGATGACAGTCATGCCACCCTTCTTAGGTACGCATTGAACTGAGCTTACCCATGGACTATCAGAGATTAGATAAATTAAACCTGCATCAAGCAGTTTAATAATTTCTTTCTTAGCAACATCTTGCATATTAGGATTTAGTCTTCGTTGACGTTGCACATACGTTTTATGACCTTCTTCCATAAGGATTTTATGTGTGCAATACGAAGGACTTATTCCTTTAATATCATGAATTTTCCATGCAATAGCTGGTTTATGAGCTTTTAGCACAGAAATGAGTTGAGATTTTTCATTTTCAGTAAGAGAAGATGATATTATTACAGGTAATTCAGATTCACCATGTAAATAAGCATATTCCAAATGGTTTGGAAGTGGCTTTAACTCTAATGTCGGTGGTTCTTCTATCGATGATTTATATCGATATCTGTCTTTTTCTTTTAGCATTTGAATTTCTTCTGTTGTTGGTTCATATCCATTAGCCATAAGTGTAGCTAACATTTCAGTTTCATCAATTGGTTCAGTTCCTTCTCCTAAAGAACATTCTCATGTTCCTTGTAATTCTGGAAATTCTTCTAACAATTCTGCATGTGAATCTATAGTTTGAATATAATAACATGTATCATCTGCAGATTGCGGTTGTTGCATGGCTCTATCAACAGAAAAGGTAACACTCTCGTCCTCTATACTTAGGGTCAGTTTCTTACCGAACACGTCTATTATTGCTTTGGCCGTGTTTAAGAATGGTCTTCCTAATATGAGAGGAACTCGAGAATCTTCTTCCATGTCCAGAATAACAAAATCTACTGGAAATACTAAAGTACCAACTTTAACTAGCATGTTCTCCATTATTCCTCTAGGATATTTTACTGATCGATCGGCTAGTTGTATGCTTATTCGTGTTGGTTTCAATTCTCCAAGGTCTAGTTTAGCGTATAGTGAATACAGCATTAAATTTATACTAGCACCTAAATCTGCCAATGCTTCTATTGAACTAAGACTACCCAGAAAACATGGAATTGTGAAACTTCCTGGATCTGATAATTTTTCTGGTATCTTATTCAACATCACTGCTGAACAATTAGCATTCATAGTAACAGCCGAGAGTTCTTCCATTTTCTTTCTATTTGTGATTAGATCTTTCAAGAGTTTAGCATATATAGGCATTCCTGAAATCACATCAATGAAAGGAAGATTTACATTTATCTGTTTAAACATATCCAAGAATTTGGATTGCTCGGCTTCAAGTCTCTCTTTTCTCATTTTACTCGAGTAAGGAAGTGGTGGTTGGTATGGTTTAACATAAGGTTTAGCCTTAACTGAAATGTCCCGTTCTTATTGATTAAAAACGTTCCATATTAATTGATTTCGTTGCGAGGTTTTGACCTCTATATGAGACGTTTTTCAAAGACTGCATTCATTTTTAAAACAAACCATAACCTTTATTTCATAAATAAAGGTTTAAAAAGCTTTACGTAGATTAAATGATAATCTAAAATATCCTGTTTACACACGACCATTACATAATGGTTTACAATACAAATATGTTACATCGAAATCAGTTTCTTGAATGCAGTTTTTACACAATATCATACAAACATGGACTCCAAATCTTGTCCTTATTTTAGTATGCAGCAGCGGAAGCTCTTAGTATTCACCTGAGAATAAACATGCTTTAAACGTCAACAAAAATGTTGGTGAGTTATAGGTTTAACTTATATATATCAAATCGTAACAATAGACCACAAGATTTCATATTTCAATACACATCCCATACATAGAGATAAAAATCATTCATATGGTGAACACCTGGTAACCGACATTAACAAGATACATATATAAGAATATCCCCATCATTCTGGGACACCCTTCGGATATGATATAAATTTCGAAGTACTAAAGCATCCGGTACTCTGGATGGGGTTTTTTAGGCCCAATAGATCTATCTTTAGGATTCGCGTCAATTAGGGTGTCTGTTCCCTAATTCTTAGATTACCAGACTTAATAAAAAGGGGCATATTCGATTTCGATAATTCAACCATAGAATGTAGTTTCACGTACTTGTGTCTATTTTGTAAATCATTTATAAAACCTGCATGTATTCTCATCCCAAAAATATTAGATTTTAAAAGTGGGGCTATAACTCACTTTCACAGATTTTTACTTCGTCGGGAAGTAAGACTTGGCCACTGGTTGATTCACGAACCTATAACAATATATACATATATATCAAAGTATGTTCAAAATATATTTACAATACTTTTAATATATTTTGATGTTTTAAGTTTATTAAGTCAGCTGTCCTCGTTAGTAACCAACAACTAGTTGTCCACAGTTAGATGTACAGAAATAAATAGATAAATATTATCTTGAATCAATCCACGACCCAGTGTATACGTATCTCAGTATTGATCACAACTCAAACTATATATATTTTGGAATCAACCTCAACCCTGTATAGCTAACTCCAACATTCACATATAGAGTGTCTATGGTTATTCCGAAATATATATAGATGTGTCGACATGATAGGTCGAAACATTGTATACGTGTCTATGGTATCTCAAGATTACATAATATACAATACAAGTTGATTAAGTTATGGTTGGAATAGATTTGTTACCAATTTTCACGTAGCTAAAATGAGAAAAATTATCCAATCTTGTTTTACCCATAACTTCTTCATTTTAAATCCGTTTTGAGTGAATCAAATTGCTATGGTTTCATATTGAACTCTATTTTATGAATATAAACAGAAAAAGTATAGGTTTGTAGTCATAAAAATAAGTTACAAGTCGTTTTTGTAAAGGTAGTCATTTCAGTCGAAAGAACGACGTCTAGATGACCATTTTAGAAAACATACTTCCACTTTGAGTTTAACCATAATTTTTGGATATAGTTTCATGTTCATAATAAAAATCATTTTCCCAGAATAAAAACTTTTAAATCAAATTTTATCATAGTTTTTAATTAACTAACCCAAAACAGCCCGCAGTGTTACTACGACGGCGTAAATCCGGTTTTACGGTGTTTTTCGTGTTTCCAGGTTTTAAATCATTAAGTTAGCATATCATATAGATATATAACATGTGTTTAGTTTATTTTAAAAGTCAAGTTAGAAGGATTAACTTTTATTTGCGAACAAGTTTAGAATTAACTAAACTACGTTCTAGTGATTACAAGTTTAAACCTTCGAATAAGATAGCTTTATATGTATGAATTGAATGATGTTATGAACATCATTACTACCTCAAGTTCCTTGGATAAACCTACTGGAAATGAGAAAAATAGATCTAGCTTCAAAGGATCCTTGGATGGCTTGAAAGTTCTTGAAGCAGAATCATGACAAGAAAACAATTTCAAGTAAGATTTCCACTCGAAATAAGATTGTTATAGTTATAGAAATTGAATTAAAGTTTGAATATGATTATTACCTTGTATTAGAAAGATAACCTACTGTAAGTAACAAAGGTTTCTTGATCTTGGATGATTACTTGGAATGAATTTAGAAAACTTGGAAGTAAACTTGAAATCTTGGAAGTATTCTTGATTTTATGAAACTAGAACTTTTGGAATTTATGAAGAACACTTAGAACTTGAAGATAGAACTTGAGAGAGATCAATTAGATAAAGAAAATTGAAGAATGAAAGTGTTTGTAGGTGTTTTTGGTCGTTGGTGTATGGATTAGATATAAAGGATATGTAATTTTGTTTTCATGTAAATAAGTCATGAATGATTACTCATATTTTTGTAATTTTATGAGATATTTCATGATAGTTGCCAAATGATGATTCTCATATGTGTTATGTGACTCACATGGGCTGCTAAGAGCTGATCATTGGAGTGTATATACCAATAGTACATACATCTAAAAACTGTGTATTGTACGAGTACGAATACGGGTGCATACGAGTAGAATTGTTGATGAAACTGAACGAGGATATAATTGTAAGTATTTTTGTTAAGTAGAAGTATTTTGATAAGTGTCTTGAAGTCTTTCAAAAGTGTATGAATATATATTAAAACACTACATGTATATACATTTTAACTGAGTCGTTAAGTCATCGTTAGTCGTTACATGTAAATGTTGTTTTGAAACCTTTAGGTTAACGATCTTGTTGAATGTTGTCAACCCATTGTTTATTATAACAAATGAGATGTTAAATTGATATATTATCATGATATTATGATATATAATATATCTTAGTATGATATATATACAGTTAAATGTCGTTACAACGATAATCGTTACATATATGTCTCGTTTCGAAATCATTAAGTTAGTAGTCTTTTTTTTACATATGTATTTCATTGTTAATACACTTAATAATATATTTACTTATCATTTAACATAATTAACCAAGTGTATCAATATCTTAATATGATTCATATGTACCTAGTAAGACGTTGTTATAACGATAATCGTTATATATATCGTTTTCGAGTTTCTTAAATTAATAGTCTCATTTTTATGTATATAACTCATTGTTAAAATACCTAATAAGATACATACTTATAATAAAATCATGTTAACTATATATAACCATATATATGTCATCGTATAGTTTTTACAAGTTTTAACGTTCGTGAATCACCGGTCAACTTGGGTGGTCAATTGTCTATATGAAACCTATTTCAATTAATCAAGTCTTAACAAGTTTGATTTCTTAACATGTTGGAAACACTTAATCATGTAAATAACAATTTCATTTAATATATATATAAACATGGAAAAGTTTGGGTCACTACATTAACTGTGTTATCTTCATTAACCTTTTCAACTACCGGTTCTTTTTCCTTATCTTGCTCAGATTGTGGTTCTTGTGGAGTAGGAATAGCTTCATCAGAAATTATAGGTATTTCAGGTGGTTTAAGTGTAATACCACTTCTTGTGGTAATGGCTTTAGCTGTTTCATTCCGGGGGTTAGCATTTGTATCACTAGGTAGACTTCCCGATTTTCTTTCACCTATCAACCTTGCTAGGTTGCTTACTTCTTGTTCCAAATTTTGAATAGAAGCTTGTTGATTTCTAAATACTTGAGCATTTTGTTCATTCGTTTGTTTCTGAGATGTGAAAAACTGAGTTTGAGAATCAACTAGCTTCGACATCATGTCTTCTAAATTTGGCTTTTTATCATCGGTTTGTGGTGGTTTATTTTGAAAATTAGGTCTTTGCTGATTGTAAGTATTATTAGATACTTGTTGATTGATAGGACCTTGTTGGTTGTTATATGGAACATTTCAGTTATAATTCTGGTGTTGATTGTAGTTTGGTCTTGGCGGTTGATAATTATTCTGATAATTATTTCCAGGCCTTTGGTTTATGTATGAAATATTCTCTCTTTGTTCCATTGTTAGTTCAATACTGAGACAATCTTTTGTCAAATGTGGTCCTCCACACTGCTCACAACTAATTCGTATTGAGTGAATATCTTTAGTCATTCTTTCCATTTCGTCTCTCGACAGCATCTATCTTTGCGGAAATGAAATCTAAGTCATGGCTAGAATCGGCTCTAGCTGCTTTAGATGATCTAATGATATCTTTTTCTTGATGCCACTCATGTGAGTGGGAAGCAGTGTTATCATTAATTTTGTAAGCGTCAGTTGCTGTTTTCTTCATAATGGAACCACCAGCTGCTATATCGATGTCTTTCCTTGTAGTGATGTCGCATCCTTGGTAGAATATTTGTACTATTTGACAGGTGTCTAAACCATGTTGCGGACATTCTCTTAATAACTTTCCAAATCTTGTCCAAGCCTCATATAGAGTTTCATTTTGCTTCTGTGTGAACGTAACAATTTCTCCTTGAAGTCTGACGGCTTTAGATGCCGGAAAGAATTGTTTAAGAAATTTTTCAACTAAAACGTCCCATGTATCAATCGCCCCTTCAGGTAACGATTCCAACCAATCTTTGGCTTCTCCCTTTAAAGTCCAGGGAAATAACATGAGATATATCTGTTCATCCTCCACTTCTCTGATTTTAAATAGAGTGCAGATCCTATTAAAGGTACGAAGATGTTCATTTGGATCTTCCTTCGGCGCACCACTAAATTGGCATTGATTTGTTACCATGTGTAGGATTTGTCCCTTAATTTCATAATCTGGCGCATTAATGTCAGGTTGAGTAATTGCGTGACCTTGACCAGTGCGTTTAGCTCTCATTCGGTCTTCCATACTTAGAGGTTCCAGATTCTCCATGATTGAATTTGTTGAATCTGAATCACTAGAGGATTATGATTTAATGGTTCGTTCCTCAAAAATCTCTGTTTGAATGATTGGTGGTTCCGGAGGAAAGATTAATGGTTCAGG
This sequence comes from Rutidosis leptorrhynchoides, assembly GCF_046630445.1. Lineage (NCBI taxonomy): Eukaryota > Viridiplantae > Streptophyta > Magnoliopsida > Asterales > Asteraceae > Rutidosis > Rutidosis leptorrhynchoides. Next base: position 150,424,022 of record NC_092337.1, read on the forward strand.
ATCTCGGAATCGTCCCTGAATATTCTCCGGATTCTCAATTGTGAGGTCGGGTTCAAAAAATGGATTATCGGAAATTTGAATTGGAGTACTTGGTCAACTAGATGACGATTCTAAAGAAAAATCAACGGCGACAATATTTGCTAGATGTCTTGATCGAGTTACAGGTGGTGAACGTACAAAAGGTGGTGAACGTTTTGCTCGGTGCATTCACTGAATATCCTATTAGTTTTTAAAAAGGAAGAAAAATTATATAAGTTATCAAATTAATAGACTTTTCTGATTTTGCCCACGTTTCGAATAGCCAAAAGATGCAGCAGAGGGGCAGGATTCGTTTGGTCTCAATATAATTGAGTACTGTTTGGCTCCAATAACCCGGTCCACGTACAAATCCAACTATTACTACGAACCAGAAAATTTTGATGTCTATCAATTTAACCACTTAAAATAATTTTTCGTTTACATTTAAGAAAATTTTAGAGAAGAAATAGAAAATTCTATGTCCTAAAACTAGAGCGTCGAGAAATAAGAAAGAAAAAGAGCGCGTCGAAAAACGTCGAAAAAAAAGTGTCAAAAAATAAAAATAAGAAAGTAGCGCGTCGAAACTTAAAAAGGAACTAAAAACTAAGAATTAAAAGTTGCGTCTAAAAATATTAAAGATTAAAAGAAAAACTAAATCCAAAATGGCAATAACTTAAAAAGGTACTAAAACTTAAAAAGGCGTCGCAAAATTCTAAAGCACCTAAATCTTAGTCTAAAGAAAAAGCACTTAAGGGATTTTACAGCAAATCCTAAAAATCTAGAAATAAAAATAACTATGGCAAAAACTATGAATTAAAACTAAATACGAGCGAAAATTACAAATATTACAAATAAACAATTAAAAAGATACGAAATTTTAAAAATAAAACTTATAGTTGTAAAAAGTACAATTTTTATAAAAATATTATTTTTATATTAATATTTTATAAAAGTATTAATTTATATATTTAATAAAACTAATTATAACTTAATAATACAAATAAATTAAAAACTTAAACTAAATATTAATTTAATTAAAACCCTAATTAATATTAATAATAATAAAATTAACCCTAATTTCGTAATTAATGCTGGCTGTGTTGACCTGTCAGAAACCTCCGCGAGTGCGGATCCTAGCTGGAAAAATGTACCGCGAGTGCGGATATTCCAGATTCAGATGAGATTAAGGTCGATTTTTATGCAGGCTCAGTTTTTTTTATATTTTTTTTACTTTTTATGTTTTGTTTTTTAATTTTCTGTTTTTATTTTATAGAAAATGTTTTATAATATAACTAAAACTTATAAAATAACTTATTAGTATTTTATAACTAAAAATACCTTCTTTTTTTTCTTTTTTTTTGACTTAAAGATATATATATATATTTTTATGTTTTTATATTTTTGATATTTAAAACTTATGTAAATATATTTTTACAAAAATAACGTAAAAACTAATTTTTTTTTATATATAGCGTCTCGCTTCGGCGTTAAGTGTTGTCCCCGGCAGCGGCGCCAAAAATACTTGATGTGTACGAGGTGTACTAGAAAATAGTATTATTTTTACAACGAAATACTATTAAATACGATACAATTTTACACAAAATATTTATTTATTTATTGAATGGATATACCTAAACCTTGCTACAACACTTATAGGCAGTGTTCCTAATCGTACAGTAGTGTAGTTTTTAGTAAGTCCGGTTCGTTCCACAGGGAAAATTAAACAAGCTTAACGCTATATTAGTTTTAACTTATAAAAATATAAAAATATATATAAGTAGTATTATTATTATAAAAGGGGGTTTTTACCGTTTAATGACCGGTTTGTTGATTTTTAAAACTTTAGTCTCAGTTAAAACCTAATGTAAAAAAAAAAAAATAAATAAATATAACTTAATTTAAAGCGTAAAGTAAATAACGATAATGAAATTGCGATAAATAAAAGTGCGATAAAATAAAATTGCGATAATTAATAAGTACGATAATTAAAAGTGCAATTAAATACAATGACAATAAATAAAAGTGCGATAATTAAAAGTGCAATTAAATATGAAATAAAAGAATTATGCTTATTTAAACTTTCATAATCATGATGTTTGACGTGTTGATTTTAGTTTATTCCCATGGGTTAATTGTCCTTTGTCCTGGATTATTCGATATGTCCATACGAATTTGTCCATAATAGTCCATCAGTCATAAATATAAAGTGCGAAAGTCTTCGTCAAATTATTTTTATTCCCGAAGTCAAATATTCCAACTAATTGGGGATTCGAATTGTAACAAGGTCTTAATACTTTGTTTAATGAATACACCAGGTTATCGACTGCGTGTAAACCAAGGTTTTACTACTTTGTTAACAATTACACCAATTACCCTTGAATGTAATCCACCCCTGTTTCAACAAGTCTATTAACTATTAATCTAGTTCCGTGTCCGGTAAAATGAACAATTATTGGTATTTATAGATATCCCGCCCACCGTACCCAGTTAAGTGTATGTGGTTATATATAAATACGTCAAATTATAAGTATATATATTAAATTAACGAGGTATCATTTAATTAATATAAAGCCCATTAATAGCCCATAGTCTAATTTTCACAAGTGTCGTTGTTTTATCCAAACCCCAATTATGGTACAAAGCCCAATTACCCAATTTTAATATTTAGTCCAACATCACGATTACTTCGGCATTAAATAAGCATAATAATAACTTAGCTACGAGACATTAATATAAAAATAACATTAACCATAACTTACAGTGATTAAAAATAGCGTAGCGTTACACGGACAGAATTTCGACTTACACCCTTACACCATTCGCTAACATACCCTTATTATTAGAATTAAAAATAAAATTAAAATTATAATATAAATATAAATATATATATATATATATATATATATATATATATATATATATATATATATATATATATATATATATATATATATATATATATATATATATATATATATATATATATATATATACGTGATAGATAGATAGAATGAATTAGAAAAGATGTAAAATTCGTGCAGAATTCGATGGCTTTTATAGGCCCACGTTGCACTGCAGAGTTCCGCGAGTGCTGAGGGTTCCTTCACTAAAGTACCGCGAGTGCGGAGGTCTGAAAACAGCTCACATATTAGATCCAAAACGTGGGCTGCATAAAATTATATTATATAATAATATATATAATTAATTATATATATTATTTTATTCTTATGCATAGTTGACTTGAAATTTTTGGTCCGTCGCGTCGAGCGTTGAGAGTTGACTTTGGTCCCGGTTCCGGATTTTTGAACGTCCTTGCGTACAATTTGATATCTTGTATTATGCGTTTCACGTCTTGTACTCTTGTAATTTCGAGACGTTTCTCATTAATAATTGGAACCACTTTGATTGTATTTTGTACTTTTGAGCTTTTTGGTCGTTTGCATCTTTAATTCGTCGAATCTGTCTTTTGTCTTCACCTTTTATTATTTAAACAAATATCACTTGTAAATAGGACAATTGCAACTAAAAGCTTGTCTTTCTTGAGAGATAATGCTATGAAATATATGTTCATTTTTAGCATTATCAACCGTGTATATTGATAGCGCAAGGCAAGTAAGAAGAAACAAGGTTGCGCACGATATAACCATTATAGCGCACATAACACAGCGCGAACTTGATGGGTATAGAAAAGAACAAATGTAGGTGGAATAATACAAAGAGCAGTACTAACGGTCGACAGGATCCCTACAACGTACGAATAACAGAAATTGGTAGGATAATACGATGCAGCAGGGACCACACGTTTGCATAATTTTATCCGACAAAATAGTACAGTGTGGTACTGGTACATCCTTTTTGTCTACTAACGTGGCATTTAAAGGACTGGCCTTTACCTATAAATAGGCACAATACAACTCAATTTGAGGGAGGTCATCATTTTATAATTATTCCCAAAAAAGACACATAACCAAATACTCATCACACTTAAAGATCTACAAATCTCTCATCCACCCACGCTACCAGACTTATAGCACATCATACGATCTATTTACGGAGGCTTTATCTAAAATCTCAGGTTGATATGGCCAAAACGGACGGTTTTATTTGTGCGGTGTCGTTAGGTCACAACATGTCAGAATCAACCACCAAGAGGGGGTACTGTTTTAAATTTATATTTAGCGTGGCCTAAATTATACTACTCCTTAGTATGAGTAAGGGAAGTATGACCTAGAGTCGTATTTTTGAGATATAAGTAGAATCGAACCTATATTTGAGCCTAAGATAGTTATAAAGGAGTAGTGGTTACTTAATTTTTGGGATTTTCTAATTTATAAGACAGATAAAGTAAATGCGATAAAATTTGTAATTCAGATAAGGTTAAAGTAAGTGCATACTATGATTTCATCAGTTACTTTGCCGAGATTATGGAATGCTGGCTCATGAATAGGTAGAGGCCTTGTTTTCATTACACTGGTCCTAAACGCCCCCTGTCATAAGACATGTCACTGCGTACTACGCTAGGCTTGAAGATTTTGAATAGACAGCAACGTCCCTTACCCCTGACACCCGTGCAGTCTGACTACAGGCCTACACGTTCAGACGGCTCATCTAATTGAGCGACTCGGTTGGGTGATGTATTAACATTCCACAAAGGTCTAAACTTTCTTAAGCATAATAGAATACATGGTTTACCATATCCGAGAGACGTGATGTGTTTCAATGCTTTCGTTAATGATTGGTCTTAAAAGATAGTTAGGCCCTTAAAAAGAGTTCAACCATAATGAACACCATGGCCAAGTCAACCTGACTTCCATGAACACGTTCGGTTATCCTAACGGTCCAATCCTTTATGTGTGTAAACAAACAGTTCCTTAATTAACTAAGAATCTCTCAAGCGGGGTGCAATGCTTGAGACCTCGTTATGGTGCAGTGTAATAATCAACACTGACCGGGTTCATTGGCCTTACTTAGCAGAGGTACAGCTTACAACAACCGCTGTGCTTCAGCGTGCACGTACGAAGTTTATATGGTTGGTGACTAAACTAGCATGGTCTGGGACCGACAATGTACTAAGGGTCTAGTCAGATGTTTCACTACGAAAGAGTCCTCAGGTAGAATCCAAAGCTCGATAGACTTACTACAACCAGTGTGCCTCAGTCGATCTTACGTTATATCTGATAGACTTCTCTTACCAAGGGGTGACACAGATAGTGTACTCTGAATCGGGGTTCCCGACTTCCCAATAATAAAGCCAATAACTACATTCTTTTAGTTGGAAAAGCGATTGAGTTCAAAGCATAATCGGAATGCATTTCAACGACATACACAAACCATAACATTATTTCGGCATTATAAACTACTTACATCATAGCATACACTAAAGATAACTACTCGCTAATCTTGGCAACAATATCACAGAACATAATGATAGAAGACATTATATAAAGATAAAGGATAGAAGTACCAGTAGATTAAACGAGTTCCGAATACGAAAGTGACAACTTCAAGACTCTAGACCGCTCCTAATACAATCTTCGGCGTTCTTCTCCGGGTACTAGGTTTCCCGCACGGAGTCGAAGACCTTGAAATTATGACTATTATTGTACAAGAGAGAGAAAGAAGTGAATTGAAGTGTGTGTTAGAATGAATGACAAAGACCCTTTAAATAAGCTAATTTTTTTCCTGCAAACGGATGGCAGGCCGTTTGGCAGGCCGTTTGCAGGGGCCGTTTGCCAATTCAAGCCGTTTGCAAGGGCCGTTTGCCCTGGCCGTTTGGCAGGCCGTTTGTGAGCCAGGCAAGCCATTTGGCAGGCCATTTGGCAGGCCTGGTCAACTGATTTTAGTGGATCGTAACTTGATTTCTTGTCTTTTACCGTTTTCACTCTAGAATCTTCGTTTTAGCTCCGATTCTCTTGATTCTTTTTGCACCGCCTTCATAATTACTTGTTCTTCAATTCTAATCGACGAAGTAGGTATTTTGCTGACAAATTTCGAATCTTTCTTGTTTTTGGGCCTTAATACTGGGGTGAAAACGTGACTTTTTAGTCGATATCAAATATCCCACACTTAGACTTTGCTTATCCTCAAGCAAACTCTCATTTTCCTTAAGAAATCGTTTCGGAGTTTCTTTTATAATAGCCTAAGGGGTTTGCTTTTTATTATAAGAGCAAAAAGATAAGGTGAGTCATCTATGTTATGATTGATACTATCTCTGCAAGCATGCGAGGAGGTTACATGACATAGGCTAGTTTTCACGGGTCACTCAAATCACACAAGTGTTTAGGGTTTCTTATAGATCTAAGAAATGAATTCACTCATAGCCAGTCATGCTGCATTCATCGTCATAGGCTTGATAAAGACTCAAATCCTTGCTGCTAATGTGAGAACGGTAGTAATCTTAGCTTCTATGTCATTTGTCAATAATGGAAAATGAATTTTGGAGTGGTAATGAAGTTGTTTTTGAGGGGTGAGAGAAAAGGGTAATGTATTCTTTATACACACTTTTATTCGGATAGATAGGAGTGCTGAAGTGTTTAAGAAGCACTTTTGAACTTTTCTTCCTTTGATAATCATTTTCGGTCAAGTTTTTCTTCGGCGTTTCTCTTTATAAGTTCTGCTCCTTTTTTCAGAACTTTGAATTTTTTTTTTTTTTTTTGGTGATTTTATCTCGAGAAACTTTTTGCCGGTAAACTTACCTTTGCTTTGATACTTGAGAGGTTTATAACATAGGGTTTTCGGAAAGAATCTCATTTTCTGGATTTTTCGAGAAATAGTAAAGATGATGTAGATGTGGTGGTGGAGTAGAAGTGGTGGAAGTGTGAAAGGCTTATTTTTGATAAATGGCTAGCTCTTCTGATTATAACTGAATCACATTTCGATGCTTTGGAAATGTAGATCTAAAGTAAGTTCTGATTCTGAGCATAGAAATTGGCACTCTTAACGAAAAATAGTGAAGCATTAAAGATGAATGCTGATCTTATTTGGGGTGCCTCACCATAATCAATTTATGTCGATAATGCCATAGTCATGCAATGCTCTATTAGAGATTTGGTTCATCCTAACAAGATTTCCACCCTACTTAAGCCTTACTTTTATTTACAAACGTTTCAGGTTTTCAAAAATACTTTTTCGAAAAGGCTTTCTCTTGTTAAAAATTTTGAAATCTGGCTTAAGAACTCTGAATCTTCATAATGGGTTATTTTAATACAGCATAAAAAGATTATACCAACATCCCACACTTAGACGAACATTATCCTCAATGTTCCTAGTGTATCCCACACTTAGGAGTTTTAGTTGAAGATTTAGGAGTATTTGTCTAGTGTTTTAATTGGGTTGGAATCCCTCACTTAGTGATAAGCTAGGATGTTGCATAGTTTGAATTTTGAGCTAGTAGCGGGAAGAAAGAAATTCCCCTAGCAGATGTGGCTGGCTTTAAATCCTTGCGTCTTTTATTGATCGGCTCATTAGTCATCCTTTATTCTTCTACTCTACTTTATTTCACGGGTTGCCTCCCGAGAAGCGCTTTTGTTTAAGGTCGTTGGCTCGACCGTAGTGACGCTTTAAAAAGCAAACATTCCTCGCTGATGGTTGTAATCTTGGTCTTCTCGAGGGAATGCGAGTCTTGGCGGGTAAATCCTGATAAAGTGTCGGACCAATAGTAGTAGAAGATCTGGTACTTCTCTTGAAGATCTTCTAAAGGATAAGAAGTGCGCAGTTTTGGCTCTTGATAAGTCTTGAAGTCCGATGAGAATACGATCCACGGCTCTGCTGGTTGACCCATGAATGTCAATCATAGAAGCAGTACTGGTGGTGATTGTTTCTCTGATGGGATGCTCATTTCGGAGGTCTTCAAACAATGTTAGAAACTGTATCTTTAGAATCTCGAAGTCTTCGGAATGGTGATCTCCACAGTAAGAGTCTGTAGCTTTGCACAGATTTGTTAGAAGACGAAGCTGAAAAGAAGTGAACGGCAATCCTGACCCGAGCATTACTTTCACCATCTTTGAGTATATCTCCCGACATCCAGCTTTAAATGTGAAACTTGGATCTTTGGATTCGTGGAAGATACGTGATATCTGCTTCGTAACATAGGTGGCAATGTTGACTCGATCTAGTTCAAGATGAGAGAATGGATTGTTGCACCTTACTTCCTCCGTAACAGCGTCTCGTAACTCTTTGATAATCAGATCAGCATGGTGATCAATCGTTACGTAAATCACTAGTCTGTCTGGTGTACTTTCAAAATTATCTCTTTCCAAGAGAGCGAAAAAGCTGTGAATATCCTTGATCATTTGCAAATCAGAGTGATAAGTCGGACGTCTGGTGGAAAGATCCATGTGCTTCCGGATGAGAGTCAGTAGTGCTCGTTGGTTTGCTAAGAACGGAAGTGCAGATCCGGCTAAGGCGTTATAGACCTTAGAGTAAATGATCTTCTGATTTTGACAAAATCTTGTCTCAAGAATAGTGCGAACCACTGAATTGTGCTCTAAATTGCCTTTCTTCTTGATAGATATGATCGTGAAGAGTATTGATAAAGTCTTGAATGCGTTCTTCTAGGATTTCAACATCATTGTCTTCTCTTTGGAGATAAAGGTTGTATTCTTCTCGGATAGCCATAATTCGTTCAGTTAAGCGTATCGTAAAATCAATTGTTGATTTACGGATGGCTTCAAGAATATCTTCGAATTCATCAGTATCATTGATGAAGGTTATCATGTCTGTGTGTGTGGATATAACCAGAATCCGATCTGAAGAAGAGTCTGGCTCCCCTTGATCTGGTTCGGTTGGAGAGTGTGAGTTATTCAGAATGTCTTCATGTTGCTCTTCCTCATCCTCATCGGTATATTGTTCTTCTGAGGATGCGTATGATGAATGGGTTTCTTCAGTATTCTGATTCTCCACTTTGATACTTGCAGGATCAATTTCTAAATCCTTAACTTCAGCCTTGTCAGTCTTCTTCTTGAAGCGAATGATTAAACTGTGATCTTCCGTCTCAAGCCTCATTAATTCTTCGTGATGCTCAATGCTTAGAGCGGGTATTATCGCAGTTTCTTTTATGTCTTCCATTTCCTCTTCCTCTTCAGATTCCTCCTCTTCCTCTATTTCTTCGCTGAGATCCTCTTCTTCCATTTCTGGGCCGTCTATAAATTGTGATTCGACACCCATCTCGCTATCATTGGCTGGTGGTGAAGACTCGTCATCGGAATTGATCCGTCTGGTTGAAATAGCAAACATCTCTGCCTGTCCAGAAAGATCGGTTGGTCGGTCAATTTTGAAGGTAACGCTCTCCCCATGTGATCGCAAGATCAAGGTTTGATTGTACACATCAATGACAGTCCGAGCCGTATTCATGAAAGGTCTTCCTAACACTACTGGTGTGTGTAGGTCATCCTTAATATCCATTACTACGAAATCCGTAGGATACAATAATTTGTCGACTTTCACCAAGACGTTCTCAACTATGCCCTTAGGATATCGAATTGTGTGATCGGCAAGTTGGATTGTCCTTTTAGTTGGTGACAAGTCTCCTAACTCTAATCTCTTGTAGAGAGAGTAGGGGATTAGGTTGATACTTGCTCCTAAATCTGCTAGCGCATGAATGTTTCCAGTTTGGTAGATTGAACACGGGAAAACGAATCGGCCCGTATATCCTAGCTTTGGTGGTAAAGAGTTTCTGAGTAATATAGAGCATTCTTCACTCAGCGGAATTTTGTTAGAATCTGGTATCCTCTCCTTTATAGAGAGAAGCCTTCGGATGTATCTCTTCTAGTTGGGGACTTTGGACATAGTGTCCAAGAATCTTCCATCAAATTTGAAGGAATCAAGCTTGGGTGGTTCCTCCTATAGCCTTCCAGGATAGGGTACACGAACCGGAGTTTCAGGGGTCAACTTCTGAGTATATGTCGATTTGTTCTTGAGCCTTGCTAACCTTCTTCGTGGTTCTTCCTCTAGGATTACAGAATCCATTTACTTTGCTTCTTCTATGTGTGGATTTTGGATAGTATTACTTGGTAACCTTCCTTGCGGTCGGGTTTCAAGGCGTTGTGATAACTGTCCGAGCTGCGTTTCCAGACTTTTAAGCAGAGCCAATTGATTTCTCATTAGTTTCTCCGTCTGATCTTGTCTGGCTGCCGTTCTTTGATTTAGCTATTGTTGTCCTTGAATGAACTGAGTCAACTGATCATCAGCTCCGAGAGTGGGGTTAGTTGCTTTTGTAATCTGGGTAGTAGGGGAATTTTCCTCGACTGGTGAACCAGTGAGTGGAAGTGGTTGATCGTAGGTCAATTGAGATTGTTGGGCTGGATAAGGTGGATAGCAATAGCGAAAAGGCTGATTGCTTCGCTGGAATTGATTAACCCTAGGTTGTTGATTGAATCCGGGATTTGGTGGACGAGCTGCGTATTGAACGTAACAGACAAAACCGTAAGGGTTTTCGTACTCAACTTGATATTCTTCAGTGGGTTGTGGGTTGGTACAATTAACACAAGCCTGAGCTTGGTTGACCTGCTGCGGCTGCGTCTTCAATTCTCCGAGTTGTTTAGCAAGAGATTCCATCTTATCCGTGAGGGATTTGATGGCCTCCGTTTGATTGTTAAGTGCAGAGAGTGGGGCAGATGATGAAGTAGTTTCACCACAGTTCCAGTCATGATGATGCATTGTCATGTTCTCGAGCAATTCCCATGCTTCGTCTGCAATTTGGTTCATCAGATTTCCTTGAGCTGCTGCATCGATCGTCGTCCTATGATTTACCGTAAGACCAATGTAGAAGGTACAGATTTGGGCTGACCGTTCTAGCTGGTGATTAGGGCATTTCTTAAGCAGGGTTTTGAATTGCTCCCATGCAGTGTAAAGAGATTCATCATAACTTTGCTTGAAGTTAATGATGTCATTCTTTAGTTTGGTTTGTTTAGAAGGAGGGAAATATTTGGTTAGGAATTTAGTAGCCATCTCCGTCCATGACGTGATGGAATCTTTTCCCAGTCCTTTGAACCAGGTTTGAGCATGATGAGTGAGATAATAGGAAAACAAGTATAGCCGGACTATATCTTGTCTTATCCCTGGCTGTTTGTAGGAGTTCGAAAGAGATATGAATTTAGCAAGGTGAGAATTAGGATCGTCATTCGATAATCCATGAAACTGACAGCTATTCTGAATGAGCTGGATGATGTGATGTTTTAACTCGAACGAGTGTCCGTGAATCTCTGGAAATCTGATTGGTCCTCTTCGACATTCAATCGAGGGTTTGGTATTTTCTGCTAAAGTAACGCGTAACGCCATTTGATTTCTGATTCGTGCTTCCTTGTGTGCTTTAGAAATTATTGCGTATGGATCAGGTACAAATAACAACGGCCCTGGTCTAGATCGGGTTTGGGTCATACACTGGTATGCATTTTTGTTTTTTAATTTTAAACAGATAAACTAAACTTCTAAAGTAATCTAAGGTAAGCTAAGCTCATCTAAGGTAGTCTTAATCTAAGGTAATCTAATCTAAAGTAATCTAATTTAACTATTTATCCTAAGGTTGAATATGTTTTTGGTTTTGGCTACTGATTCCCTGGTATTTCGATAACAGAGCTCTGCACGAACTATTCAACAAACAAAGTGGCCAGACTGGCTACGGAGAGGCAGGATTCTTTTGGTTCTAATATAATTGGAGACTGTTCGGAAAATCCAACAACCAAGTCCGTGTATAATTGTCTTTCTTAGACACCACTAAATGCTTGAGAATAAGTTTGATAGAGAGAAGTAATGTTTGATACCAGTTCCCTGGCAGCGGCGCCAAAACTAGCTTCCCTCTTGATATGGCCGAAACATACGGTTTTATTTGTGCGGTGTCGTTAGGTCGCAACACGTCAGAATCAACCACCAAGAGGGGGTACTGTTTTAAATTTATATTTAGCGGGGCCTAAATCGTACTACTCCTTAGTATGAGTAAGGGAAGTATGACCTAGAGTCGTATTTTTGAGATATTAGTAGAATCGAACCTATATTTAAGCTTAAGATAGTTATGAAGGAGTAGTGGTTACTTAATTTTTGAGATTTTATAATTTATAAGACAGATAAAGTAAATGCGATAAAATTTATAATTCAGATAAGGTTAAAGTAAGTGCATACTATGATTTCATCCGTTACTTTGCCGAGATTATGGAATGCTGGATCATGAATAGGCAGAGGCCTTGTATTCATTACACTGGCCCTAAACGCCCCTGTCATAAGACATGTCACTGGGTACTGCGCTAGACTTGAAGATTCTGAATAGATAGCAACGTCCCTTATCCCCGACGCCCGTGCAGTCTGACTACAGGACTACACGTTCAGACGGCTCATCCAATTGAGCGACTCGATTGGGTGACGTATTAACATTTCACAAAGGTCTAAACTTTCTTAAGCATAATAGAATACATGGTTTACCATATCCGAGAGACGTGATGTGTTTCAATGCTTTCGTTAATGATTGGTCTTAAAAGATAGTTAGGCCCTTAAAAAGAGTTCAACCATAAAGAACACCATGGACAAGTCAAGCTGACTTCCATGAACACATTCGGTTATCCTAACGGTCCAATCCTTTATGTGTCTAAACAAACAGTTCCTTAATTAACTAAGAATCCCTCAAGCGGGTTGCAATGCTTGAGACCGCGTTATGGTGCAGTGTACTACTCAACACTGACCGGGTTCCATGGCCTTACTTAGCAGAGGTACAACTTACAACAACCGCTGTGCTTCAGCATGCACGTATGAAGTTTATATGCTTGGTGACTACACTATCATGGTCTGGGACCGACAATGTACTAAGGGTCTAGTCAGATGTTTCACTACGAAAGAGTCCTCAGTCGGAATCCAAAGCTCGATAGACTTACTACAACTGGTGTGCCTCAGTCGATCTTTCATTGTATCTGATAGACTTCTCTTACCAAGGGGTGACAAATATAGTATACTCTGAATCGGGGTTCGCGACTTCCCAATAACAGAGCCAATAACTACGTTCTATTAGTTGGAAAACCGATTGAGTTTAAAGCATAATCGGAAAGCATTTCAACGACATACACAAACATAATATTATTTCAGGATTATAACTGCTTACATCATAGCATACACTAAAGATAACTACTCGCTAATCATGGCAACAAAATCACAGAACATAATGATAGAAGACATTATATAAAGATAAAGGATACAAGTACCAGTAGATTAAACGAGTTCCGAATACAAAAGTGACAACTTCAAGACTCCAGACCGCTCCTAATACAATCTTCGGCGTTCTTCTCCGGGTACTAGGTTTCACGCACGGAGTCGAAGACCTTGAAAGTATGACTAATATTGTACAATAGAAAGAAATAAGTGAATTGAAGTGTGTGTTGGAATGAATGACAAAGACCCTTTAAATAAGCTAAATTTTTCCCTGCAAACGGCTGGCAGGCCGTTTGAAAGGACCCGTTCATATACATTATAAATGATTCACAATAGTTGATTACATCGCGAGGTATTTGACCTCTATATGATACATTTTATAAGCATTGCATTCGTTTTTAAAAGACAAACTTTCTTTACAACGAAAGTTGACGGCATGCATACCATTTCATAATACATCCAACTATAATTGACTTAATAATAATCTTGATGAACTCGACGAATCGAATGCAACATCTTTTGAAATATGTCATGAATGACTCCAAGTAATATCTCTAATATGAGCAAATGCACAGCAGAAGATTTCTTTCATACCTGAGAATAAACATGCTTTCAAGTGTCAACCAAAAGGTTGGTGAGTTCATAGGTTTATCATAAAACAATAAAATTCATCATTTTGATAGACCACAAGATTTAAATGCTGCATGGTACAAATGGGCCCGAATCCTATACCCACCTGTAATGTACATGCGATATCTTTTAAATATAGTACACCTTTCTCGTGTACGAAATCCTTTTTCATAAATCTTAGTAACCGTACACATATCTTGTGCACAAAAATAACATACACATAATCTGTGTATAAAATCATTCTCTCGATACATAACATTCACTTTTCATTTCTTTCATAGCTTGACTTGGTAACCGACCTTAACATATAATGCGCATAATAATATCCCCAAAACAGAACATCTCGTCTGTATAATAATAATCATATAAACTTCGAAGTACTAAACACCACGCCCACTAGCCCTTCCGTCTAATGAACATTCTGGGTGGGGGTGTTAAACTCGGTAGCTACCTTTAGGATTCACGTCAATTTGGCGTGCACTAATTCTCAAAATTAGTGATGTTCCCTAATTCTTAGGTTACCAAGCAATAATAATCAGGGGAAAAATATTCATATCAATTGTAGCAATTATCACGTCCACATAATTCAATGGTGGCAATTATCACGTCCACATAATTCATTCGAGGAAGGTTTTGCTTGTGTCTATCTCGTCAAACATTTATAAAAGCATTTCATGTATTCGCAGTTCAAAATATATTTCAAAAGCATTTAATAAATCAGTTGTAAAAACAGCGCATGTATTCTCAGTCCCAAAAATGTAAAGAGTAAAAGGGAATCAAATGAACTCACCTAATGTATTTTGTAGTAAAAATACATATGACTATATTGAACAATGCAGGGTTGGCCTCGGATTCACGAACCTATATCATTTGTATATTTATTAATATTCATAGTTGTAATTGAACATATATATATATATATATATATATATATATATATATATATATATATATATATATATATATATATATATATATATATATATATATATTAGTTATATCATTTTTATGTTAATAATATATATATAAGTATATGTTCATTTTGTATATATATAAAAATATTAAATTTTGTTTTGTTTTATGTGTTAAATATATATTTTTATGTATGTATATAATTTGTTTATCAAAATAGTAGTTCTATTATACTAAGTTAATATTAGTAAAATTAAATAATGATAATATCCTTAATAATATACATATGTTAATAATAACCCTATTAGTGATAATAACAATGATATTAATAATAGTACTTGTAACAATACTAATTTTATTGTTTTTGGTAGTTATGATATTAATGATTTACTAATAATAATAGTAATAATAACTTTGTTAAAAATGATAATATTAATAAAGATATTGTTAATAATGATACCTTTGTTTAATAATAATAATAATAATAATAATAATAATAATAATAATAATAATAATAATAATAATAATAATAATAATAATAATAACAATAATAATAATAATAATAATAATAATAATAATAATAATAATAATAATAATAATAATAATAATAATAGTTACAAAAGTGATACTAGTACTAATATTAAAGAGAGAAATGATAACTTGTATTATATCCCGTAATAATAATAACCCTAATCATAAAAATATAATACATATATTAGTAGCAATATCTATATTTCATAAATGATACAATTTAACAATAATCAGCATATTAATAATACTTATAACAATAATAATAATAATAATAATAATAATAATAATAATAATAATAATAATAATAATAATATTTAGTGATATTACTTATTATTAACTAAAATGGTAATAATAATAATCATATCCTAATTTTTAACATAAAAATAACAATTTATAAATAACAATAACAATAATAATAATAATAATAATAATAATAATAATAATAATAATAATAATAATAATAATAATAATAATAATAATAATAATAATAATAATAATATAAGTAGAACTACCTTAAAAAGCCTCAAAAATTAAACTGTCCCAACACAAGTTCGAACCCGCAACCTCTTGTTCTACGACACAACCTTCAAACCACTGAACCAGCACTATGTTTCGGATTATTATACCTACTCAAATAAAATTTAACCCGTATTATCCTGACCTCATCTTCTTCTTTCTTTCTAAGTCCAATCGATCCAACCATCAACCAAATAACTAATTCGTAATTTCATCTAATACTTGTAACAATTAGACAATATAAATTGGGTTCTTAAAAAAAATAAAACATAACAAAACAAAAAAAAATAGTGCAGACTACTGCTGCTGTTCGAGGAAAACGAAAAAAAAAAAATTCACACTTTGATTTCTAAATCGTTTTAGGTAAAAATCTTAACAGGAGAAACATTGTATTTCATTCCTATAAACTTCTTGAACTGTCAATTAAACTCAATTCGTCACAAAAGTTTCGAATTTCAACTAAGAACAAAGTTTGACTTTTAAATACCAAAAGTTTGACCTCGAAATTAGAATTCGTTAAAAAGAGTTGGAACTTGAGATTTTACAGAGAGTTTGAGTGGAGAATTCCTAACAAAACTGCATTATCACATTTTGGAGTTGAGTTCGAATTCGGGGTTTTTGCAATTTAGGTTCTAAACAGGGTGCCGGAGCTTTTTATCTTTTATTTTGGTTTTTCCTTGTTGAATTGCAGTCGAGGGTTTATGCTATGTGAATTTAGGGAGTGATGTAGTAATATATTGGATCCCAATTGTTTATATTGGCAAGTTGAAATCCATTTGAAACAGACTGTCGACATATAGAATCGAAATCAAAAGAGAAAAACAAAATAAAATGTAAAAAAAAAAAGCTGATTGTGAGTGGGACGTACAACAGAATTTGGTTGTATATGATTTTTTTTGAATGAGATCCCAGACAGGAAAATATTCGATCATGATACACTTAATTCAATTATTTACGGTTAAATAATAATAATAATTATAATTAATAATAATAATGCTGTTAATATTAATAATAATAATAATAAATAAAAATACTGATAATAATAGATGTAAAGGTATTAATAATAGTATATTGTATTATTTATGATAAAAAAATATTAATAATGAGTCTTAGTGATAATGACAATAATAATGCTAACATAAAAATAATAATAATAATATGTATCAAATTTTACATTCATATATTATACATATTATAAATAATAATAATATTAATAATATTTAATAATACCTAAATGAATTCAAGTGAATTGACAAGAAATAGATTAATCGATATTAATTCACGAGAAAGGAAAAGAGGAATGTTGCAGGTGATAAGTAACAGATTACTTATAAATATTCGTATTTATAATTTTAAAGATACTTATAATACAAAGATTAATTTTTATAATAATAATGAATGTAATAATAATATAACAACTATAATTAAATTTGTAACTACATTTAACATATTAACATTACAATTATATAATATGATATCATTTATTTAATATTTATATATTTTATATATATTACAACTAATTATTAATATAAATCATATATATATTTGTATATATTTATTTTTAATAATGTCTTATTTATTTTGTAAATTACTTTACATGTTTAAATCAAATGATTAAATGATATTATATTAATACAAATTAATGTATACACACACACACACACACACACACACACACACACACACACATATATATATATATATATATATATATATATATATATATATATATATATATATATATATATATATATATATATATATATATACATATATATATATTTATTTACATGTTTATTTACATATAAATGTTCGTGAATCGTCAGGAACAGTCAGAGGTCAGATGATTTCATAAAATAGTTTACAAATTTTAGTATTCAATAATACAGACTTTGCTTATCATGTCAAAACTATATAAAGATTAAGTTTAAATTTGATCGGAAATTTTCGGGTCATCACAGTACCTACCCGTTAAAGAAATTTCGTCCCGAAATTTGAGTGAGGTGCTCATGGCTAACAATGAAAATGTTTTCATGAAAAATATGAGTTGATAAATATAGTTTTATCATCATTGAGTAATATGGATAAAACAATTCGATTATACGAAGAGTACGAATGAAGCTATCACAAAAGAGTGAAATGAGAAAATAAAGATTCGCCTTAGCTTTTGACATAATCATGATTGAATTCCGGAATTCAAGGGATTAAAGAAAATCTTAGAAATCTATAAGATTTGATTCTTCGGCGAATAAGGAAATTAAGATCTTTATAATTAAATACGGTGATATGCCTAGATTACTCCATCTGATATTTCCAATTTAAATTAAGCTCTTTCGTCCCATTATTCTCATCATTCCTATACTTTCTTTCTTAGTTCATACATCCGAAAGATTGTGAAAATGCTTAATCCCGTTCTAATTCTTGATATTTTTCTAATTATCATTTCTGTCATCCTTCTTTTCAATCTTCCACCAGAAAAATCTGTTTACTTCTACTATTACCTTGGGTGATACTATTCTTAATTATACCGTGTCTTTATATTGCTATTCGTATTAATATCCACGGTTTGTAACCTCTGTGTTATTATTGGGCTTTATATTTTCTCTTATATCTTGGAGCTCTTTGCCTTTTTATCCTCTTCTCGACCTCTATTAAAGCGAGTAACAGTACAGAATTCGTAAGTATGGATTTTCGAATGAACATCATGTTCTAAACAAGAAAGAACGTATTAGCATGATTTGATTTGTCAAATTACCAGAATCACTGAGAATAGAACTATCAAGAATATATTTTCTTGATATGTTCAGAAGTTAAGTAGAATGAAAGAGTTATGTAACATGGCACATGATGACGTTATGATCTGTGAATCATCACGTTCCATTAGAAATTCAGCATGACTTACTGTAATATAATCACGTTAATCAAGTATCATTATATTATACTAACTCATGCTTCAATCTCCAACACTACTTCAAAACATTCAAATTCTAAATTCGAATTTTTCAGAATTTAGAAACTAAAATAGTTTCCTTTTTGATGTAACACTAATATTACAAAGAGCTAAATGATTTCAGATAAGAATAGTTATGAAAATATCTTCAGAAATATCGAGGATATTTATAATGAAAGGTACGATGATATCTTAGAATTTCTAATATCGGAGGATGATGAAAAAATATTTGTTCATAAAGATTTAGAGTCAGGAGCAAGGTATTCGTTAATAATTTTAGCAGATATGAAATCATTTGGATTCTTTGAAGGTAGGTTTAGTCTTTGTGATTTGTCTATAGCCTCCTTCATGGTTTTCTCAATTCGTTTTTCAGTACCAAATTTTCTTTTGAGCTTTTCCAACGTATCCTTCTTTATCATCAAACTTTTGACTGTTTTGATTGTCTACAGTTTCTCCTGCTTCATTCAGCTTTTTCAAAGTTCAATGTATTGATTCGCAGACTGGGTGCTTTTCAGAATTGAAGATCGTAATTCTAGGAGATAGATGTTATATAACTGTTGATGTAGAAGCGTTGTGAGATTCAAAATACTGATTGCTGATTTCCGGTAACTAGCGTAGAAATTCTCGTTACAAGATGCGGATGAGTATATGATATGGTTTTTAATGAACAAATATAATGGTTCTTCAGAGAGACTTAAGCCGATGAGTAAAGAAGTTGCTGGTAAGTTTACTGCTAATGTGGTGGAATATAAATGGTTCTCCAGTAACGATGATGAAAGGCAAACTTATATATCAAGGTTATAATAAGGTTAATCCGAAGGAAAAGTCGAAGTTGACTTGCTGGAGCTGTGATAAAATTGACAACTTTGGAAAGGGATTGCAAAGTTATTTTCGGTAATAACAATGTCAAATGAGCTAGCACAAATACGTGTTAAACGTTCACTCAGGTTTCGAGAGTTTTTCAGGTGCATAACTATATGCATAAATCTTTCCTTCCGTAGATGAAGTGCGGTTGATTCATCCTCTAGATTGAGGTGCTTTTAAGAATCATGAAAGGTTTGAACGCAGATTGTAATTGTCAAGATACAAATGAGGTTTAAGATGAAATCAAGTGGCAAACTTGAAGAAATGTTTAGTTTCATATATTATAATCCATATTTTAATTCATTTTAATTGTCCAATGTCATTAGTCCACAGTCGATAGTCCACAGTTAACAGTCCAATAATTCATATATAGTTTAATATATAATATTTGAGTTAATTAATACGTATCGTGACCCATGTACATGTCTCAGACTCGATCACAACTCTAAGTATATATATTATTATAGAATCAACCTCAACCCTGTATAGGTAACTCGGTCATTACTGCATATAGAGTGTCTATGGTGATTTCAAATAATATATATATATATATATATATATATATATATATATATATATATATATATATATATATATATATATATATGCGTCGACATGATATGTCAATACCTTGTATACGTGTCCCGATATTTAAAGTGCGTAAAATAAATAACAGAAATTAAACGACGATAAATAAAATTGCGAGAATTAAATTGCGATAAATAAAATGCGATAAATAAAATGCGATAAATAAATTGCGATAAATAAATTGCGATAAATAAAAGGTAATACGGAATTAACAGTTAGCTAGGAACAGTTAGCTAGGATTTTGTTAGCATGGATTCTTAACAAAATTTCTCATAGTTAATTTGTTTGTTTCGAACAAATTTTATTTTGTCCAATGTTTTCTTCATTATGCCACTTGTTGAATGCTGGTAAATCAAAATCCAAATATGAAATTGGATGAAAATGGTTATTCTGCGGTGATCGGATACGTATATCGGTGGTTGTAAGTAGGATAGTAAATGACTGTTGAATCAGCTTCGAAGAATGTACAGTGTGACATATTAATGTGAAATCTAAATATTCCTCGAGTATTACCTACCCGTTAAAATATTTTCACCATTAACAGTTTGTACAAAAGAATTTTTAATTACCATCTTTATGAAAATATACTTACATATATATTTTCCTCAGATGTAATCATGGATTTAATGAGTTAATATGATATTAACTCATCTGATTTACCGTTAGAACAAGAATATATAATCTCTAAAACATTAGAGGTTACATAACCATCATGTTAAACGAAGATAAATGATGTAGAACGTCGTGTAGAATGGTGATTATACTCGAGGTACAGAATGAGATGTTGAGGCACGTGATGTTGAAACTTGAGTTGTTGGTGGTACTGTTGGGGCCGGTGATGTTGTGTGAAGCTGGTAGGTTTTGCACCACATTTTCCAATTTGATTACTCGAGCGCGAAGTTCGTTGACTTCTTCTATTATTCCGGGATGATTGTCGGTCGGAATGAGCGGATGAATAAGATTTAGAATTGTGGATAGAATATAATCATGATGAGCTACTCTAGAAATGAGGCTGAAAATGGTGTTTCGTATAGGTTCACCGGTAAGTGTTTCAGGTTCTTCACCAAGAGGTGAATTCGGTTGGTGGAAAGTATCGCCTTCTTCTCGTCTCTATTGATTAAGTCGACTACGAACTCATCAGATGAATTGGGGATGGCTGATTGGTTGATTCATTCTAATGACGCTACTTTCGGAGCTTAGGTGAACATCCATGTCGAATTAGCTGTCGGAATAACTATCGAAATAGCTATCGGAATCTGAGGGACTCGAACTGGTTGAGGGATTCATCTCGTACGATCAAATGAAGGATTTTCGATAAGAAATAGATTATAGGATGTAGATTAGTACCCTACAATACATAATTTACATATGCATATATAATACTAAAATCCCATAAGTTACGGAGGAATCTACGGAAGTTGTCAGGCAAAGGTAACAATAACAGATACGCTAAGATATGAATTTATCTATACACTGTCTATGCAATAGAGGAAGTAAGACGTGTCTAGACTTTAAGGATGATAAGAAAATAATTTTCGACACGAAATGATAAGCAAAACTTTTGACATGCAGACACGGTCGAAGTCCAGACCCACTAATGCATCTAAACAACTATCAGTTAGACAAACTAATGCATGACCTGGTTCGCTAAGACCACCGCTCTGATACCAACTGAAAGGACCCGTTCATAAACATTATAAACGATTCACAATAGTTGATTACATCGCGAGGTATTTGACCTCTATATGATATATTTTACAAGCATTGCATTCGTTTTTAAAAGACAAACTTTCTTTGCAACGAAAGTTGACGGCATGCATACCATTTCATAATACATCCAACTATAATTGACTTAATAATAATCTTGATGAACTCGACGACTCGAATGCAACATCTTTTGAAATATGTCATGAATGACTCCAAGTAATATCTCTAATATGAGCAAATGCACAGCAGAAGATTTCTTTCATACCTGAGAATAAACATGCTTTCAAGTGTCAACCAAAAGGTTGGTGAGTTCATAGGTTTATCATAAAACAATAAAATTCATCATTTTGATAGACCACAAGATTTAAATGTTGCATGGTACAAATGGGCCCGAATCCTATACCCACCTGTAATGTACATGCGATATCTTTTAAATACAGTACACCTTTCTCGTGTACGAAATCCTTTTTCATAAATCTTAGTAACCGTACACATATCTTGTGCACAAAAATAACATACACATAATCTGTGTATAAAATCATTCTCTCGATACATAACATTCACTTTTCATTTCTTTCATAGCTTGACTTGGTAACCGACCTTAACATATGCGCATATCCCCAAAACAGAACATCTCGTCTGTATAATAATAATCATATAAACTTCGAAGTACTAAACACCACGTCCACTAGCCCTTCCGTCTAATGAACATTCTGGGTGGGGGTGTTAAACTCGGTAGCTACCTTTAGGATTCACGTCAATTAGGCGTGCACTAATTCTCAAAATTAGTGCTGTTCCCTAATTCTTAGGTTACCAAGCAATAATAATCAGGGGAAAAATATTCATATCAATTGTAGCAATTATCACGTCCACATAATTCAATGGTGGCAATTATCACGTCCACATAATTCATTCGAGGAAGGTTTTGCTTGTGTCTATCTCGTCAAACATTTATAAAAGCATTTCATGTATTCGCAGTTCAAAATATATTTCAAAAGCATTTAATAAATCAGTTGTAAAAACAGCGCATGTATTCTCAGTCCCAAAAATGTAAAGAGTAAAAGGGAATCAAATGAACTCACCTAATGTATTTTGTAGTAAAAATACATATGACTATATTGAACAATGCAGGGTTGGCCTCGGATTCACGAACCTATATCATTTGTATATTTATTAATATTCATAGTTGTAATTGAACACACACACACACACACACACACACACACACACACATATATATATATATATATATATAAATGTATTAGTTATATCATTTTTATGTTAATTATATATATATAAGTTTTATATGTTCATTTTGTATATATATAAAAATATTAAATTTTGTTTTGTTTTATGTGTTAAATATATATTTTTATGTATGTATATAATTTATTTATCAAAACAGTAGTTCTATTATACTAAGTTAATATTAGTAAAAATAAATAATGATAATATCCTTAATAATATACATATGTTAATAATAACCCTATTAGTGATAATAACAATGATATTAATAATAGTACTTGTAACAATACTAATTTTATTATTTTTGGTAGTTATGATATTAATGATTTATTAATAATAATAGTAATAATAACTCTGTTAAAAATGATGATATTAATAAAGATATTGTTAATAATGATACCTTTGTTTAATAATAATAATAATAATAATAATAATAATAATAATAATAATAATAATAATAATAATAATAGTTACAAAAGTGATACTAGTACTAATATTAATGAGAGAAATGATAACTTGTATTATATCCCGTAATAATAATAACCATAATCATAATAATATTAATACATATATTAGTAGTAATATCTATATAAATGAAACAATTTAACAATAATCAGCATATTAATAATACTTATAGCAAT
Organism: Rutidosis leptorrhynchoides; assembly: GCF_046630445.1. Taxonomy (NCBI): domain Eukaryota; kingdom Viridiplantae; phylum Streptophyta; class Magnoliopsida; order Asterales; family Asteraceae; genus Rutidosis; species Rutidosis leptorrhynchoides. The sequence continues at coordinate 150,447,752 of NC_092337.1, forward strand.
AATAATAATAATAATAATAATAATAATAATAATAATAATAATAATAATAATAATAATAATAATAATAACAATAATAATAATATTTAGTGATATTACTTATTATTAACTAAAATGGTAATAATAATAATAATAATCATATCCTAATTTTTAACATAAAAATAACAATTTATAAATAACAATAACAATAACAACAACAACAACAACAACAACAACAACAACAACAACAACAACAACAACAACAACAACAACAACAACAACAACAACAACAACAACAACAACAACAACAACAACAATAATAATAATAATAATAATAATAATAATAATAATAATAATAATAATAATAATAATAATAATAATATAAGTAGAACTACCTTAAAAAGCCTCAAAAATTAAACTGTCCCAACACAAGTTCGAACCCGCAACCTCTTGTTCTACGACACAACCTTCAAACTACTGAACCAGCACTATGTTTCTGATTATTATTGTGATGACCCAGAAATTTCTGACCAAATTTAAACTTAATCTTTAATATTTCCGACACGATAAGCAAAGTCTATGAAGTTGAATCTCAAAATTTTGAATTATTCAATTACCCTTCGATTGTTCTCAACGATTCGTGAACAATTATATGTAAATAGGTACATATACTATAACTTGAAAACATAACAAAATGTTAAGTAAATGATATTGTGCATTAAACTTATTGGTTTGATTATCTGATTGATATATTCAACTACGGAATTAAAAGATTATGCCAAACGATTGAATTAAAAGATATTTAATGAGTCCCTTAAGGATTATGATATTATTACGGGTCTCTGTTGTGAGGTCCACATTGATATAGGAAATCATTCATTCTTAACGGTATTCGGAATAAATGGTAAAGTGTTTGTTTAAATAACGTAATTTGGACACATACAATAATAAGTAATATTAACTGTTGGAATTAGATATATGAATAACTTGCGATATGTATTTTAAAACGTGTTTATTAATATTGAAAATATATATTTAACAATACGATAAAATATAATATTAACTTGGTCATAAAAATGAAATGTTATTATATATATATTAACAAATAGCGAGACGATGATTTATAGAAGTAAATGACCAAAATACTCGAAAGTTTAAGATATACTTTGAGTGGTATAGTTTAGGGATAATTTAAGGCTAAATTTTGACAAAGGTACGTGACACGAAATGTAAAATGCAAATTTTCTCAGTGTACGAAAGGACATTTGAAAAACCGGAACCGGGACATAAGTCGAGTGATGACGTACGACTTATCAGAACAAAAATTACAAGTCAACTATGCATGTGAATTTAATATAATATATAATTAATTATATAAATTAAATATATTATATATATAATATAAAATTATGTCGACAAACAAGAAGTTAAAAATTTGTGAGCGGTCCCAGGGTGCCATGCAATCGCATGGCCTTGAAGCACAAATCCCATGCGATCGCATGAGGTACTTTTTCAGAAAAGTTTCTATAAATTGCTCGACTTTAGGCACAGTTTTCACACTTCTTTCTCTAATCATATATTACTCCGTATTTATTTTATTTATTTATTATTATTATTATTATTATTATTATTATTATTATTATTATTATTATTATTATTATTATTATTATTATTATTATTATTAAGATTAATATTATTATTAATCTTATTATTATTAATATTATTAATTAGTATTATACATAAAATAATACGACTAGGTTATGAGCGTGTCACTTTCAAAATGGTTTTCAAGCGGGATAGAGCTAAGGAAATTATGAGTTATTGCCAAGGAGGTTATGGGTAATGTTCGGGGGTATATTTGTGAATCAAACCTAGTGTTTATCATCTCCGTTACGTCTACGTACTTTCCTACAATATTGAATCTCAATACTGATACGTAAGCACTCATATCTTATCTTTTATATATTAATTATGTATCCATGTCTAGTGCTCGAGTATATATATTTATATATGCTTGTATGCTAAATTTCATCGTTAAACAGTTTATAATGAATCACTAATTAAATACATATATTACTGGTAAAAGGTATATGATATACATGTTTTTGGAAAGCTGACGAAAAATCAATAACTTTTCATTTAGATATCGAATAGTTTCGATGAACGGATTAAAAGATATGATCAACTGAATTATGATTGACGTTAATTGAAATTGCTTTTGAATCTGCAATTAAGATTTAAACAACTTGTTTACGAGACTGATAAAGCGAACTTTTAAATATTACCAACCGAGTAAATGAATCCTTATATAAGGCACGTCTCGTTTTGTTGAACTATTGTCAAAATTGATTTTTTGAAACAACTTTGGATAACTATTATATGTCAATCTCGAGCATTAGGATTGTGATACACTATGACCTGACCTAGCTTAATAGACATTTATTGACCAACATATGTTCTCTTGGTTGAGATCTACGATTAATTGGTAATCCGAGTTTCGGTCACATTTTGGTGAACAACATTATATGCTGCTAATGTGAGTTTCATTGCTCCCTTTTTAATTGCTTTTGCAATATATATTTTTGGGCTGAGAATACATGCAATTTATTTTAAACGCATTGGATACAAGTACATACTTAATTCTACACTGAGTTTGAACCGAAAATCCCTTAGCTTTGGTAACTAGTAGCTGCCCGTACATAGGATATGGACTAGTGGGCGCGAATAACAATATATGGATCCATAGGGCTTGACATCCCCGTCCAAGCTAGAGCGCTAGCCTTTTAACGGACGTGTGTTATTTGAGTTTAGGACACGTTGGTTTGCGTGTATTAAAATGAATAGTGTATTTATCATTATAACGTTAAAGCTTAGTTACCAGGGTGCTCTGTTACGTAGAATCTATTGACAAACTTTTGATAAACGTTTCTGGATGAAACACCTAAAATCTTGTGATCCACTTTTATATACAGATTATGCGAAACACTAAAACTATGAACTCACCAACCTTTGTGTTGACACTTGTTAGCATGTTTATTCTCAGGTTTCCTAGAAGTCTTCCGCTGTTTGCTTATATGTTAGACAAGCTATGTGCATGGAGTCGTACATGGCATATTTTTCAAGGAAACGTTGTATTCACCAAATCATCACCATGTATCTTATTTTGACTACATTTTCAACGGAAGTACTATTGTAAACTATTATTTACGGTGATTATCTATATGTAGAAATCATCAGATGTCGAAAACCTTTGATTTAAATATTCATTTATGTTGTGCCTTTTCAAAAGAATGCAATGTTTACAAAACATATCATATAGAGGTCAAATACCTCGCAATGAAATCGATGAATGACGTGTTCGTCTATATAGATTTGGAGTGATCGTCACAGTTGGTATCAGAGAGTTGGTCCTAGTGAACCAGGTCTTGCATGAGTGTGTCTAACTGATAGTTTTTAGGATACATTAGTAAGTCTGGACTTCTACTGTGTCTGCATGTCAAAAGTTTTGCTTATCATTTCTTGTCAGAAATTACCTGTCTATCATCTTAAATCTAAACGCGTCTTATTGCATTGATTGCATAGATAGTGTATAGACAAAATTCATATCTTAGCGTATCTGTTACTGTAAACTTTTCCTGACATCTTCCGAAAATTCCTCCGTGATTTATGGAATTTTGATATTATATATACATATGTAAATTATGTATTGAAGAGTACCAATCTAAATTCTATAATCTATTTCATATCAAAAATCATCTCTCTAATTATACAAGATGGATCCCGTATCTAGTTCAAATTCCTTAAACTCCGACAGCTATTCCGATATGGATATTCACCTGAATTCCGAAGACAGTGTAACCGGAATGGATTAACCAATTAGCCATCACCTATTCTGGATGAATTGGGGATGGGTTCGTAGCCTACTTAATTATTGGAGACAAGAAGAAGGCGATCCCTTCCATCCACCACATTGCCCTCTTGGCGAAGAACCTGAAGCAGTTACCGGCGAACCTGTTCGAGACACCATTTTCTCTCTCATTTCCAGAGTATCTCATCACGATAATATACTATCTCAAATTCTGGATCTTATTCATCCGCTCGTCCGAACCGCCAATCATCCCGGTGTAGTAGAAGAAGTCAACGAGCTTCGCGCTCGGGTAGTGGCTTTGGAGAATATGGTGCAAATGTTACAAGCACCAGCAGCATCACCGGCATCAACAGCACCACCGACAACAACACCAACAGTACCATTACCACCACCAACAACATCCGCATCGCAAACCTCAACTTCACAATCTGTTCCACGAGCATCAACGTCATACGCACCGTAGTTACCAAGAAATACCAGCAACAATAACCGATGAAGCATTAACTCATTTCCCCTGAAGAAATTTTATGTATATTTAATATATATGAATTTTGAAATCAAAATAAATCTTTTCGTACTAAGCTATTACATGTGAATCTTAACTGGTAGGTACTACTCGGTTAGTTCATGTTACTAATATGCTATACATCCTTCGTTAATAACTTAACAATCATTAACTATAATCTCTGCTTCGACTTAATAGATTCCATTTCATAATAAATCAAGTGTATTATTCAAATACATGATTGATTTTACACTTTCATTTTCGATGTACCTGAAACATTTCCAGAAAACATCATATGTGCCTTGTAAGGTTCACACAAAAAAAAATTCCACGAGCAACAACATCCTTCACCAAGGAATATCAATAAGAATAAATAATGAAGTATTGATTTCATTAGTGAAATATTCCACGCAGATTATATGATCTTTAATATTTTAGGGATTTTTCATTTCTAATTCAAGCCAAAAATCAAATGAGCTTAATAAGATATTAACTCATTAAATCTGTATTCCATCTGAAGAAAATATACATACATATATTTTCATAAAGATTGTAATGAAAATTCTTTTGTACAAAATATTACTTGTGAAATCTTTAACGGGTAGGTAATACTCGGGAAGTATATAAGTTCACAATTAAAATGTTACACTGTACATTCTTCAACTTTGATTCAAAAATTATTAACTATACCCACAGCGATATACAATCGTTTTCATACAAATTCAATTATATATCCTAACAGAACGGAATCCAAGTCAAGATTTAACAAGTGACATCATTCTTAGATCTCTACATCTTTCAAAGCTATACTTTGACTTCAAAACTGTGAAAGATCCTTTAGCATTGTTATTACCGAAAATAATCTTGCAATCCTTTTCAAAGTATCCAGTTTTATCACACTTCTAACCAGTCAACTTCGACTTTTCAGATTAGCCTTATTGTAACTTTGACATATACGTTCTTGTTACCGGGGAACCTTTCATGTTCCACCACATTAGCAGTAAATTTACCAACAACTTTATTAATCCTTGACCTTTCGAAAAATCCTTATACTCATTGAAACCCTATCATGTACTCATCCACATCTTGTAACAATAATTGCCATACTAACCACCGAAAATTAGCAATCAGTATTTTGAATCTCGCAGCATTTTCTATGACAACAGTTATCTATACATATAATGTCTATCTTCTAGACTTACATACTTCGAATATGAAGTTTCTGAAAAATATCTCAAACTATGAACTAGTTCTCTGAAATTGGAACAATGCTGATGAAGCAGCAAAAACTGTAAACGACCTTAATAGTCAAAAGTTTGATGATAAAGAATAGTATGGTGGTAAAGCTGAGAAAACAAAGAGAAGGTTTGGAACTGAAAAACGGATTGAGCAAAGTATGAAGGAGGTTGTGGATAAATCACAAAGACTGAATCTACCTTCAAAGGATTCAAATGATTCAGTGTCTGCTAAAATCGTTAGCAAACACCTTACTCCTCATTCTAAACCTTCACAGACAGATTTTCCGCATCATCCTCTAATATTAGAAATTCTAAGATATCATCGTATCTTTCATTATAAATATCCTCGATATTTCTGGAGATATCTTAATAACTATTCTTATCTGAAATCATTCATCTCTTCGCGCTATCTGTATTACATCATAAAAGAAACTATTTTAGTTTCTAAATTCTGAAACCTTCAAGTATAAAATATGAATGTTTTGAAGTAGTGTTGGGAACTGAAGCATGAATTAGTATAATATAATGACACTTGATCAACGTGATTATATTACAGTAAGTCATGCTGAGTTTCTAATAGAACGTGATAAAGGTTCACAGATCCCACCCTCATCATGAACCATGTTACATAACTCTTTCATTCTATATAATCTCTAATTATATCAAGAAAATATATTTCTTGATGATTCGGTCTTTTCCGAATATTCTGGTAATTTGATAAATCAAGATCGTGCCATTACAATTCCCTTCTTAGAACATTAACTATGTTCATTTCAAAATCCATACCTACGAATTCTGGACCATTATTCGCTTGACTTAAAGTCGGGAAGAGAAAACGAAAGCATGAAGCTCCAAAATATAATGGAAAATATAAAGCCCTATAACAACCCCGAAATTACAAACCGTGTATATCAATGCGTATAGCAATATAAAGACATGGGAGAATGAAAAACACTATAACCCCAAGGTAGTGGTAGAAGAAAATAACTTCCTCTGGTGGTAGATGAAAAAGAAGAATGACAGATATGAAAGTTAGGAGTATATCAAGAATCAGAACTGAATGAAGCATTTCACAATCTTTTGAAAGTATGAAATGAAGAAGAAGATGTAGGAGTGGTGAAAATAATGAAACGGAAGTGTTTAATTTATAGCAAAATATCAGACATAGCAATCGAGGCAGATTACGCATTTAATCAAAGAAAATCCTAATTTTCGCAAATTCCGAAGAATCAAATCTTATTTAGATAATGAAGATTTTCTATTCCTTAAATTCCGGAAATCAATCGTTACTACGTCAACAGTTAAGGCGAATCTCTATTCCGTCAATTCACTATTTTACGATAACTTCTCTCATATGCTTCGAGTAATTGGATTGTTTTATCCATATTATTCAACGGTAATTAAAATTCTATTTATCAACTCATATTCGTCATGAAAACATTTTTATTGTTAGCCATGACGACCTCACTCAAATTTCGGGACGAAATTTCTTTAACGGGGAGGTACGGTGATGACCCGGAAATTTCTGTCCAAATTTAAACTTAATCTTTAACGTTTCCGACACGATAAGCAAAGTCTATGAAGTTGAATCTCAAAATTTTGAATTATTCAATTACCCTTCGATTGTTCTCAACGATTCGCGAATAATTATATGTAAATAGGTACATATACTATAACTTGAAAACATAACAAAATATTAAGTAAATGATACTGTGCATTAAACTTATTGGTTTGATTATCTGTTTGATATATTCAACTACGGAATTAAAAGATTATGCCAAACGATTGAATTAAAAGATATTTAATGAGTCCCTTAAGGATTATGATATTATTACGGGTCTCTGTTGTGAGGTCCACCTTGATTTAGGAAATCATTCATTCTTAACGGTATTCGGAATAAATGGTAAAGTGTTTGTTTAAATAACGTAATTTGGACACATACAATAATAAGGAATATTAACTGTTGGAATTAGATATATGAATAACTTGCGATATGTATTTTAAAACGTGTTTATTAATATTGAAAATATATATTTAACAATACGATAAAATATAATATTAACCTGGTCATAAAAATGAATTGTTATTATATATATATTAACAAATAGAAAGACGATGATTTATAGAAGTAAATGACCAAAATACTCGAAAGTTTAAGATATACTTTGAGTGGTATAGTTTAGGGATAATTTAAGGCTATATTTTGACAAAGGTACGTGACACGAAACGTAAAATACAAGTTTTCTCAGCGTACAAAAGGACATTTGAAAAACCGGAACCAGGACATAAGTCGAGTGATGACGTACGACTTATCAGAACAAAAATTACAAGTCAACTATGCATGTGAATTTAATATAATATATAATTAATTATATAAATTAAATATATTATATATATAATATATAATTATGTCGACAAACAAGAAGTTAAAAATTTGTGAGCTGTCCCAGGGTGCCATGCGATCGCATGGCCTTGAAGCACAAATCCCATGCAATCGCATGGGGTACTTTTTCAGAAAAGGTTCTATAAATTGCTCGACTTTAGGCTCAGTTTTCACACTTCTTTCTCTAATCATATATTACTCCGTATTTATTTTATTTATTATTATTATTATTATTATTATTATTATTATTATTATTATTAAGATTAATATTATTATTAATCTTATTATTATTAATATTATTAATTAGTATTATACATAAAATAATACGACGAGGTTATGAGCGTGTCACTTTCAAAATGGTTTTCAAGCGGGATAGAGCTAAGGAAATTCTGAGTTATTGCCAAGGAGGTTATGGGTAATGTTCGGGGGTATATTTGTGAATCAAACATAGTGTTTATCATCTCCGTTACGTCTACGTACTTTCCTACAATATTGAATCTCAATACTGATACGTAAGCACTCATATCTTATCTTTTATATATTAATTATGTATCCATGTCTAGTGCTCGAGTATATATATTTATATATGCTTGTATGCTAAATTTCATCGTTAAACAGTTTATAATGAATCACTAATTAAATACATATATTACTGGTAAAAGGTATATGATACACATGTTTTTGAAAAGCTGACGAAAAATCAATAACTTTTCATTTAGATATCGAATAGTTTCGATGAACGGATTAAAAGATATGATCAACTAAATTATGATTGACGTTAATTGAAATTGCTTTTGAATCTGCAATTAAGATTTAAACAACTTGTTTACGAGACTGATAAAGCGAACTTTTAAATATTACCAACCGAGTAAATGAATCCTTATATAAGGCACGTCTCGTTTTGTTGAACTATTGTCAAAATTGATTTTTTGAAACGACTTTGGATAACTATTATATGTCAATCTCGAGCATTAGGATTGTGATACACTATGACCTGACCTAGCTTAATAGACATTTATTGACCAACATATGTTCTCTTGGTTGAGATCTACGATTAATTGGTAATCCGAGTTTCGGTCACATTTTGGTGAACAACATTATATGCTGCTAATGTGAGTTTCATTGCTCCCTTTTTAATTGCTTTTGCAATATATATTTTTGGGCTGAGAATACATGCAATTTATTTTAAACGCATTGGATACAAGTACATACTTAATTCTACACTGAGTTTGAACCGAAAATCCCTTAGCTTTGGTAACTAGTAGCTGCCCGTACATAGGATATGGACTAGTGGGCGCGAATAACAGTATATGGATCCATAGGGCTTGACATCCCCGTCCAAGCTAGAGCGCTAGCCTTTTAACGGACGTGTGTTATTTGAGTTTAGGACACGTTGGTTTGCGTGTATTAAAATGAATAGGGTATTTATCATTATAACGTTAAAGCTTAGTTACCAGGGTGCTCTGTTACGTAGAATCTATTGACAAACTTTTGATAAACATTTCTGGATGAAACACCTAAAATCTTGTGATCCACTTTTATATACAGATTATGCGAAACACTAAAACTATGAACTCACCAACCTTTGTGTTGACACTTGTTAGCATGTTTATTCTCAGGTTTCCTAGAAGTCTTCCGCTGTTTGCTTATATGTTAGACAAGCTATGTGCATGGAGTCGTACATGGCATATTTTTCAAGGAAACGTTGTATTCACCAAATCATCACCATGTATCTTATTTTGACTACATTGTCAACGGAAGTACTATTGTAAACTATTATTTACGGTGATTATCTATATGTAGAAATCATCAGATGTCGAAAACCTTTGATTTAAATATTCATTTATGTTGTGCCTTTTCAAAAGAATGCAATGTTTACAAAACATATCATATAGAGGTCAAATACCTCGCAATGAAATCGATGAATGACGTGTTCGTCTATATAGATTTGGAGCGATCGTCACAGTTGGTATCAGAGAGTTGGTCCTAGTGAACCAGGTCTTGCATGAGTGTGTCTAACTGATAGTTTTTAGGATACATTAGTAAGTCTGGACTTCGACTGTGTCTGCATGTCAAAAGTTTTGCTTATCATTTCTTGTCAGAAATTACCAACATATGTTCTCTAGGTTGAGATCTACGATTAATTGGTAATCCGAGTTTCGGTCACATTTTGGTGAACAACTTTATATGCTGCTAAGGTGAGTTTCATTGCTCCCTTTTTAATTGCTTTTGCAATATATATTTTTAGGCTGAGAATACATGCAATTTATTTTAAACGCAATGGATACAAGTACATTCACTGAGTTTGAACCGAAAATCCCTTAGCTTTGGTAACTAGTAGCTACCAGTACATAGGATATGGACTGGTGGGCGCGAATAACAGTATATGGATCCATAGGGCTTGACATCCTCGTCCGATCTAGAGCGCTAGCCTTTTAACGGACGTGTGTTATTTGAGTTTAGGACACGTTGGTTTGCGTGTATTAAAACGAATGGGGTATTTATCATTATAACGTTAAAGCTTAGTTACCAGGGTTGTAAAGACCCGTCCTTATCCACCTAGATGAAATCTTCAACATTTGGTCCCATTGTGATGATCGACTCCAAATAATGTCCTTAAAATGAGCAAATGCACAGCGGAAGACTTAATTTGTACCTGAGAATAAACATGCTTAAAAGTGTCAACCAAAAGGTTGGTGAGTTCATAGGTTTATCATAACAATCATTTCAATACATTAATAGACCACAAGATTTCATAATCATAAACATAATACACTCGCAAGTGTATGTAAAGCATTCTAAGTGGTTGAGCACTTGGTAACCATACTTAACATTTATTCACGTTGCATATTCCCTTTATTATGAAATCTCACTACACCGTACCAAGTGTAGTCACCGAAACGAAGTACTGTGCAACCGTTGAATACTGGTCGTCCAGTCACGTTGGGGTTGTCAGGCCCGATAGATCTATCAACAGGATTCGCGTTTACAATACCCATGTAAATAGTAGTTACCAAGCTACAGGGAAATATGACAGTGGTACAACTCAAAGTAGAATATATTTTTAAGTACTTGTGTCTATTTTGTAAACATTTATAAAAGCAGCGCATGTATTCTCAGCCCAAAAATATATATTGCAAAAGCAATTAAAAAGGGAGCAAATGAAACTCACCTAATGTATTTTGTAGTAAAAATACATATGACGACATTGAACAAGTATAGGGTGTTGGCCTTGGATTCACGAACCTATATATATATATATATATATATATATATATATATATATATATATATATATATATATATATATATATATATATATATATATATATATATATATATATATATATATATATATATATATATATATATATATATATATATATATATATATATATATATATATATATATATATATATATATATATATATATATATATATATATATATATATATATATATATATATATTAACACTTAAAATGGTAATCGAATATTATTAGAGATTTAATTGTTATTTTAATTAGGTTTTTCATTAATAACCTTATTAATTATATCTATTTGTATTTATTATAAAAGTATTAATATAGTTACGTTATGTGTAGTAAATATAGTTTTATATAGCTAATAGTTATTTGATAAAATAATGTTGATTATAATAATAAATAAAAGTTGTTTTATTTTACAATAATAATAATGATAATGAAATTTTAAATAAAAAGGTAGTTTTAATAATATTATTAGTTATAGTAATAATATAAATCTTAATAAAATGATAATTTTAAATGATGCTTTTGGTAGTACAAATAATTTTAATATAAATATAAATTTTAATAAAAATGTAAATTTTAAAAAAATAAAGGCTCCTTTAATAATAATAATAAAAATAATAATAACAATAATAATAATAATAATACTAATAATGATAAGTAACTACCTCTCAAAAAGAAAAAGTTTCAAAAAAACAAATGCCTATGCTCAGGCTCGAACCCAAGACCTCTCGGTTATACGTCACATGCCTAACCATCTGTCTGTATGTTATTTTTATGAATTGGTACCCAATATAATCGATATAACTCGTTTTTCTATGTCAAACCCGAATATCCCAACATAAAGCATAAAATCTCGGCCCATTGATATTTTTAAAAGAAACCCAATTCTGAAGCCCAATTCTAAATGAATTGTTATTGTGTACCCGATTTAAAATACTGCAATTTAACAGAAAAGGGTTTCGATCGGTTTTCCTCATCTTCACCCTACACGTTTGCATCATCATCATCATACCGTAACAGTAATCATTATCATACATCATTATCGAAATTTCTTGTTTACAGTTTCATCATCACCATCCAAATTACACCATTTTTCATCATGGAACTATTCATCGTCTTCACTAATGGGTTTCAAATTTTTAAATAGAAAATCAAAAGAGTAGCAGCGTGACAGTGATGTACGGTGGTGGTGGTGATAAAGTGGGGGTTTCAGGTGATAGTGGGTGTTCGATCACAACCGAGAAAAGAAAAGAAAAAAAATTAAACTTCGAGTAGTTGCAGTTGTATCAATCGAAAAAAAAATAAATAAATAAATAAATAAAATTTGAAGTAGTAGGTGTGGTGTTCGATGGTTGGTTGTAGGGTGGTGCTTGGTGGCGGTTCCATGTTTGCAGTGGTGGTTTAAAACGAGTTGAAATAGTGAATTGAGTAGCTGTATCATCATCATCTCTTTCATGTAATATCGTCATCGTTATCTTTGTACTGGACAGGAGCAATAGCAGGAAACTTTGATCGACTGTTTGCAAAGAAAAAAAATATAGTGGTCGATGGCAGCAGGAATTAATAAGTGTTACAGATTCAAGTGATGGAGAGGGTTGGTGATTAGAGATGACTGTTTAAGTGGGTGTGGTTTTCATGGTGGTGTATGTGTATGGTGGCGAATGTAGGATGAGGGTGGTGATGATTCTGTGATGGAATGGGTTAAAGGTGTATGGTGGTGGTTCACAATGGGGTGATTGGAGGTGAGCCGATGGTGGAAGTAGGTTTGATTCGAAGTGGTGATTAAAAGTGGGAATATGTTTGTTGATCATGAAATGAGGGATATGGAGAGAGAGAGAATGAAAGGAAGGTGGTGTGAGTTTCTTGGTGGTTTGAAGAATACAACGTGGTGGTCAATGGTTACAGTACACAAAACGTATTAATGGTTTACTTTGTTCATTTGGTAGGGTAGGGTAGTGTATGTTTGTGAAGAAAGTTAATCAAGTTGGGATAGGTGTGTGTTTTTCTTTTTTTCCAAATGCATACAAGTGATGTAAATATATAGATTAAAATATAATAAAGTAATATTAATAATATAATATAAGTCATTAAATTACAAAAGATAAGAAACGTGTAATCACAGTTGATTACAGTGAGCCGCCCCTCTTTTGGTTTTATATACGAATCGTTATATCGTGGTCTATTGCTAAACAGTTACGGATAAAATTGTTCCTAAAAATCTCAAAATTTTAGGTTAAATATAATTAATTATTTCACTCTTTAACTGTTTGAAACCTGATCAAAAGGGTTTGATAATTGTTTATTTTCTGTTCCAATTTATGTGTACGAAGTGCTAATATTTAAACTTTAAAAATGTAAAAATATTTTTAACAAATCTAAAATCTTTGTAATCAATTTACAGTTCAAGTTTTATCTTAATCATTCATGAACATGTATTATATCTATATTAAAACTAACAAAACGTCAACCGAGTGTCACTGACGTTTACTAATTAGGCTCGAAATCATTCATTTTCCATTTACTCTCTCTTTATATATAATCAGTTTTAAATAACAAGTTTTATCACATAAATATATATAATATATTTTTAAACAAATAGATTTAATATTATTTTATATATTTACAAATAGTATTTATATACATATATATATATATATATATATATATATATATATATATATATATATATATATATATATATATATATATATATATATATATTATTTACATTTAATTGTTCGTGAATCGTCGAGAACAGTCGAAGGGTAATTGCATTCATAAAATAGTTCAAAATCTTTGAGACTCAACCTAACAAACTCTGCTTATCGTGTCAAAAATACAATATCGTATCGAGAGTTTGGTTAAAAATTAGTCAAAATTTTCCGGGTCGTGACAGTACCTACCCGTTAAATAAATTTCGTCCCGAAATTTGATAGAGATCGTCATGGTTGACAATAAAAAATGTTTTTCATGACGAATATGAATAGTGTTTTATCATTTTTGATTAATATGGATAAAACGATTCGATCATGCGAAGCATACGAGTGAAGCTATCACAAAAGTGTGAAATGAAGTGATTAGAGGTTCGTCTTAACTTCTGACATAGTCAAGGTTGATTTTCAGAATTCAAGGAATTTAAAGAAAATCTTCTAATCAGAAAGAAAATGAAATAGCACGATTTATTAGCAAACTGTTGGAATTACGGAAGAACAGAAACATCAAGGTAATATTTCCGTGATATGCTTAGAAATTAAGTAGAATGATAGAGTCGTGTAACATGGCTCATGATGAGGATAAGTTATGTGAATCTTCATCACGTTACATTAAAAATATAGCATGACTTACTGTAATATAATCACGTTGGCCAAGCGCATTATATTATACTAACTCATGCTTCAGTTCCCAACACTTCTCCACAATTCATTCATAATTTATACTTAGACTTTACAGAAATTTCCAATATTCCATTATTTATCATCAAACTTTTGGCCATTAAGACCATTTACTACATGCTGCTTCGTCAGCATTTTTAAAGTTAACGGATCTAGGTCATCGATTATTAAACCGAGGTGTTTTCAGGAGAATTGCTTTTTGAGATGTTTAAATGCTGATGGTAGTATGGTGGAATATGAAAGGTTCTCCGGTAATGATAAAAGAGTACGCATATATATATATAAAGGTTATAATAGGGTTGTTTTGAGTGAAAAGTCGAAGCTGTCTTGCTGGAGCTGTGACAAAATTTGGCTATTCTGGAAAGGGATTGCAAAGTGTTTTTCGGTAGTAACATCGTCAAAGGAGCTAACGCATATACGTTTTAAACCTTTACTCAGGTTCCAAGAGTTTTTCAGGTGTATAACTATATGCATAGATCTTTTCTTCCGTAGATGATGTGCGGTTGGTTCATCTTCTCGATTGAGATGTTTTCAAGAATCATGAAAGATTTGAACACGGATTGGAATCGTCAGGATACAAATGAGGTTTAAGATGAAATCAAGTGGCAAACTTGAAGAATTGTTTAGTTTCATATGTTATAATCAATATTTTAATTCATTTTAATTGTTCAAAGTTAGCAGTCCAATAGTCCAATTGTCCAATATATTCATATATAATTTAATATATATAATACTCGAATTAATTAATACGTATCGTGACCCGTGTACCGGTCTCAGTATTGATCACAACTCAAACCATATATATATTTTGGAATCAACCTCAACCCTGTATAGCCAACTCGAACATTCACATATAGAGTGTCTATGGTTGTTCCGAAATATATATATAGATGGGTCAATATGATATGTCGAAACCTTGTATACGTGTCCCGTTATTTAAAGTGCGAAAAATAAATACAGAAATTAAATGACGATAAATAAAATTGCGAGAATGAAAATTGCGAGAATGTAAATTGCGATAATTAAATTGCGTTAAATAAAATGTAAACAGTTAGCTAGGAACAGTTAGCGTGGATTCTTAACAATATTTCAATTAGTTAATTCTTTTGTTTCTAACAAATTTTATTTTTGTCCAATGTTTTCTTCATTATGCCACTTGTTGAATTTTGATAGGTCAAAATCCGAATATGAAATTGAATGAAAATGGTTATTCTGTGGTGAACGGATCTGTATATCGATGAATGTAAGTAGGATAGTAAATGACTGTTGAATCAGATTCGAAGAATGTACAGTGTAACTTATTAATGTGAAACTCCAATATTCTTCGGGTATTACCTACCCATTAAAATATTTTCATCATTAACAGTTGGTACAAAAGAATTTTAATTACAATCTTTTATGAAAATATACTTGCATATATATTTTCTTCAGATGTAATCATGGATTTAATGAGTCAATAAGATATTAAACTCATTTGCTTTACAGCTAAAATTAGAGTACATAATCTCTAAAACATTAAAGATTACATAATCGTCATGTAGAACAAAGGTAATTGATATAGAACGATATGTAGAACAAAGATAGTCGGTGTAGAACGATACGTAGAACGAAAATTATGCTTGAGGTACAGAAAGAGATGTTTAGGCATGTGATGTTGAAACTTGGGTTGTTGGTGGTACTGTTGGTGCCGGTAATGTTGCTGAAGCTGGTACGTTTTGCACCATATTTTTCAAGACTACAACTCGGGTGCGAAGCTCGTTGACATATTACTCCGGGATGATTGTCGGTAGAAGCGAGCGAGTGAATAAGGCTTTGAATTTGAGACAGTATATAATCATGGCGAGATATTCGAGAAATGAGGGTGAAAATGGTGTTTCGGACTGGTTCGCCGGTATGTACTTCAGGTTCTTTGCCAAGAGGTGAATTCGGTTGGTGGAAGGGATCGCCTTCTTCGCGTCTCCATTGGTTAAGTCGACTACGAACTCATCCGATGAATTGGTTGGTCCATTCCGGTCATACTGCTTTCGGAGCTTGAGTGGGACTCAATATCGGAATCCGAGGGGCTTGAACTAGTGATGAGTTCCATTTTGCTCAGTTAAATAAAGAGTTTTTGGTATGAAATGAATTTCGGATATCGGATGATATCCTAATTACATAGAATATCTATATATAGTACAGAAGATCCCATAGATTACGAAGGGATTTAAAGAAACATGTTAGATAAAGTCTACGGTAACATATACGCTAAGATATGAATTAGCAGATACGCTAAGATATGAATTTATCTGTACACTATCTATCAAATAAGTGTAGGAAGTCGTGTCTAGACTTAGGAATGATAAGTAGGTAACTTTCCACTAGGAATGATAAACAATTCTTATAATATGCAGCTAAGGTCGAAGTCCAGACTCGCTAATGTATCCTAACAACTATCAGTTAGACACACTAATGCAAGACCTGGTTTGCTAGGACCAACGCTCTGATACCACCTGTAAAGACCCGTCCTTATCCACCTGGACGAAATCTTCAACATTTGGTCCCATTGCGATGATCGACTCCAAATAATGTCCTTAAAATGAGCAAATGCACAGCGGAAGTCTTAATTTGTACCTGAGAATAAACATGCTTAAAAGTGTCAACCAAAAGGTTGGTGAGTTCATAGGTTTATCATAACAATCATTTCAATATATTAATAGACCACAAGATTTCATAATCATAAACATAATACACTCGCAAGTGTATGTAAAGCATTCTAAGTGGTTGAGCACTTGGTAACCATACTTAACATTTATTCACGTCGCATATTCCCTTTATTATGAAATCTCACTACACCGTACCAAGTGTAGTCACCGAAACGAAGTACTGTGCAACTGTTGAATACTGGTCGTCCAGTCCGGTTGGGGTTGTCAGGCCCGATAGATCTATCAACAGGATTCGCGTTTACAATACCCATGTAAATAGTAGTTACCAAGCTACAGGGAAATATGCCAGTGGTACAACTCAACGTAGAATATATTTTTAAGTACTTGTGTCTATTTTGTAAACATTTATAAAAGCAGCGCATGTATTCTCAGCCCAAAAATATATATTGCAAAAGCAATTAAAAAGGGAGCAAATGAAACTCACCTAATGTATTTTGTAGTAAAAATACATATGACGACATTGAACAAGTATAGGGTGTTGGCCTTGAATTCACGAACCTATATCATTTATATATATATATATATATATATATATATATATATATATATATATATATATATATATATATATATATATATATATATATATATATATATTAACACTTAAAATGGTAATCGAATATTATTAGAGATTTAATTGTTATTTTAATTAGGTTTTTCATTAGTAACCTTATTAATTATATCTATTAGTATTTATTATAAAAGTATTAATATAGTTACGTTATGTGTAGTAAATATAGTTTTATATAGCTAATAGTTATTTGATAAAATAATGTTGATTATAATAATAAATAAAAGTTGTTTTATTTTACAATAATAATAATGATAATGAAATTTTAAATAAAAAGGTAGTTTTAATAATATTATTAGTTATAGTAATAATATAAATCTTAATAAAATGATAATTTTAAATGATGCTTTTGGTAGTACAAATAATTTTAATATAAATATAAATTTTAGTAAAAATGTAAATTTTAAAAAAATAAAGGCTCCTTTAATAATAATAATAAAAATAATAATAACAATAATAATAATAATAATACTAATAATGATAAGTAACTACCTCTCAAAAAGAAAAAGTTTCAAAAAAACAAATGCCTATGCTCAGGCTCGAACCCAAGACCTCTCGGTTATACGTCACATGCCTAACCATCTGTCTGTATGTTATTTTTTTGAATTGGTACCCAATATAATCGATATAACTCGTTTTTCTATGTCAAACCCGAATATCCCAACATAAAGCATAAAATCTCGGCCCATTGATATTTTTAAAAGAAACCCAATTCTGAAGCCCAATTCTAAATGAATTATTATTGTGTACCCGATTTAAAATACTGCAATTTAACAGAAAAGGGTTTCGATTGGTTTTCCTCATCTTCACCCTACACGTTTGCATCATCATCATCATACCGTAACAGTAATCATTATCATACATCATTATCGAAATTTCTTGTTTACAGTTTCATCATAACCATCCAAATTACACCATTTTTCATCATGGAACTATTCATCGTCTTCACTAATGGGTTTCAAATTTTTAAACAGAAAATCAAAAGCATAGCAGCGTGACAGTGATGTACGGTGGTGGTGGTGATAAAGTGGGGGTTTCAGGTGATAGTGGATGTTCGATCACAACCGAGAAAAGAAAAGAAAAGAAAAAAAATTAAACTTCGAGTAGTTGCAGTTGTATCAATCGAAAAAAATAAATAAATAAATAAATAAACTTTGAAGTAGTAGGTGTGGTGTTCGATGGTTGGTTGTAGGGTGGTGCTTGGTGGCGGTTCCATGTTTGCAGTGGTGGTTTAAAACGAGTTGAAATAGTGAATTGAGTAGCTGTATCATCATCATCTCTTTCATGTAATATCGTCATCGTTATCTTTGTACTGGACAGGAGCAATAGCAGGCAACTTTGATCGACTGTTTGCAAAGAAAAAAAATATAGTGGTCGATGGCAGCAGGAATTAATAAGCGTTACAGATTCAAGTGATGGAGAGGGTTGGTGATTAGAGATGACTGTTTAAGTGGGTGTGGTTTTCATGGTGGTGGTTGTGTATGGTGGCGAATGTAGGATGAGGGTGGTGATGATTCTGTGACGGAATGGGTTAAAGGTGCATGGTGGTGGTTCACAATGGGGTGATTGGAGGTGAGCCGATGGTGGAAGTAGGTTTGATTCGAAGTGGTGATTAAAAGTGGGAATATGTTTGTTGATCATGAAATGAGAGATATGGAGAGAGAGAGAGAGAATGAAAGGAAGGTGGTGTGAGTTTCTTGGTGGTTTGAAGAATACAACGTGGTGGTCAATGGTTACAGTACACAAAACATATTAATGGTTTACTTTGTTCATTTGGTAGGGTAGGGTAGTGTATGTTTGTGAAGAAAGTTAATCAAGTTGGGATAGGTGTGTGTTTTTCTTTTTTTCCAAATGCATACAAGTGATGTAAATAAATAGATTAAAATATAATAAAGTAATATTAATAATATAATATAAGTCATTAAATTACAAAAGATAAGAAACGTGTAATCACAGTTGATTACAGTGAGCCGCCCCTCTTTTGGTTTTATATACGAAACGTTATATCGTGGTCTATTGCTAAACAGTTACGGATAAAATTGTTCCTAAAAATCTTAAAATTTTAGGTTAAATATAATTAATTATTTCACTCTCTAACTGTTTGAAACCTGATCAAAAGGGTTTGATAATTGTTTATTTTCTGTTCCAATTTATGTGTACGGAGTGCTAATATTTAAACTTTAAAAATGTAAAAATATTTTTAACAAATCTAAAATCTTTGTAATCATTTTACAGTTCAAGTTTTATCTTAATCATCCATGAACATGTATTATATCTATATTAAAACTAACAAAACGTCAACCGAGTGTCACTGACGTTTACTAATTAGGCTCGAAATCATTCATTTTCCATTTACTCTCTCTTTATATATAATCAGTTTTAAATAACAAGTTTTATCACATAAATATATATAATATATTTTTAAACAAATAGATTTAATATTATTTTATATATTTACAAATAGTATTTATATACATATATATATATATTTATTTACATTTAATTGTTCGTGAATCGTCGAGAACAGTCGAAGGGTAATTGCATTCATAAAATAGTTCAAAATCTTTGAGACTCAACCTAACAAACTCTGCTTATCGTGTCAAAAATACAATATCGTATCGAGAGTTTGGTTAAAAATTAGTCAAAATTTTTCGGGTCGTGACAAGGGTGCTCTGTTACATAGAATCTATTGACAAACTTTTGATAAACGTTTCTGGATGAAACAACTGAAATCTTATGATCCACTTTTATATACAGATTATGCGAAACACTAAAACTATGAACTCACCAACCTTTGTGTTGACACTTGTTAGCATGTTTATTCTCAGGTTTCCTAGAAGTCTTCCGCTGTTTGCTTATATGTTAGACAAGCTATGTGCATGGAGTCGTACATGGCATATTTTTCAAGGAAACGTTGCATTCACCAAATCATCACCATGTATCTTATTTTGACTGCATTGTCAATGGAAGTACTATTGTAAACTATTATTTACGGTGATTGTCTATATGTAGAAATCATCAGATGTCGAAAACCTTTGATTTAAATATTCATTTATGGTGTGCCTTTTCAAAAGAATACAAAACGTATCATATAGAGGTCAAATACCTCGCAATGAAATCGATGAATGACGTGTTTGTCCATATGGATTTGGAGCGATTGTCACAATTATACCTACTCAAATAAAATTTAACCCGTATTATCCTGACCTCATCTTCTTCTTTCTTTCTAAGTCCAATCGATCCAATCATCAACCAAATAACTAATTCGTAATTTCATCTAATACTTGTAACAATTAGACAATATAAATTGGGTTCTTAAAAAAAATAAAACATAACAAAACAAAAAAAAATGTGCAGACTACTGCTGCTGTTTGAGGGGAAAAAAAAATTCACACTTTGATTTCTAAATCGTTTTAGGTAAAAATCATAACAGGAGAAACATTGTATTTCATTCCTATAAACTTCTTGAACTGTCAATTAAACTCAATTCATCACAAAATTTTCGAATTTCAACTAAGAACAAAGTTTGACTTTTAAATATCAAAAGTTTGACCTCGAAATTAGAATTCGTTAAAAGAGTTGGAACTTGAGATTTTACAGAGAGTTTGAGTGGAGGATTCCTAACGAAACTGCGCTATCACATTTTGGAGTTGAGTTCGAATTCGGGGTTTTTGCAATTTGGGTTCTAAACAGGGTGCCGGAGCTTTTTATCTTTTATTTTGGTTTTTCCTTGTTGAATTGCAGTCGAGGGTTTATGCTATGTGAATTTAGGGAGTGATGTAGTAATATATTGGATCCCAATTATTTATATTGGCAAGTTGAAATCCATTTGAAACAGACTGTCGACATATAGAATCGAAATCAAAAGAGAAAAACAAAATAAAATGTAAAAAAAAAGCTGATTGTGAGTGGGACGTACAACAGAATTTGGTTGTATATGATTTTCGTTGAATGAGATCCCAGACAGGAAAATATTCGATCTTGATACACTTAATTCAATTATTTACGGTTAAATAATAATAATAATTATAATTAATAATAATAATGCTGTTAATATTAATAATAATAATAATAATAAATAAAAATACTGATAATAATAGATGTAAAGGTATTAATAATAGTATATTGTATTATTTATGATAAAAAAAAATACTAATAATGAGTCTTAGTGATAATGACAATAATAATGCTAACATAAAAATAATAATAATAATAATAATATGTATCAAATTTTACATTCATATATTATACATATTATAAATAATAATAATATTAATAATATTTAATAATACCTAAATGAATTCAAGTGAATTGACAAGAAATAGATTAATCGATATTAATTCACGAGAAAGGAAAAGAGGAATGTTGCAGGTGATAAGTAACAGATTACTTATAAATATCCGTATTTATAATTTTAATGATACTTATAATACAAAGATTAATTTTTATAATAATAATGAATGTAATAATAATATAACAACTATAATTAAATTTGTAACTACATTTAACATATTAACATTACAATTATATAATATGATAGCATTTATTTAATATTTATATATTTTATATATATTACAACTAATTATTAATATAAATCATATATATATTTGTATATATTTATTTTTACTAATATCTTATTTATTTTGTAAATTACTTTACATGTTTAAATCAAATGATTAAATGATATTATATTAATACAAATTAATGTATATATATATATATATATATATATATATATATATATATATATATATATATATATATATATATATATATATATATATATATATATATATATATATATTTACATGTTTATTTACATACAAAATGTTCGTGAATCGTCGGGAACAGTCAGAGGTCAGATGATTTCATAAAATATATATTTATTTACATAATATATATATATATATATATATATATATATATATATATATATATATATATATATATATATATATATATATATCTACATATATATCAGATGATTTCATAAAATATATATATATATATATATATATATATATATATATATATATATATATATATATATATATATATATATATATATCTACATATATATATTTATTTACATGTTTATTTACATACAAAATGTTCGTGAATCGTCGGGAACAGTCAGAGGTCAGATGATTTCATAAAATAGTTTACAAATTTTAATATTCAACATTACAGACTTTGCTTATCATGTCGAAACTATATAAAGATTAAGTTTAAATTTGATCGGAAATTTCCGGGTCATCACACCGTTTGGCAGGCCGTTTGCAGGGGCCGTTTGCCAAGCCAAGTCGTTTGCAAGGGCCGTTTGCCCTGGCCGTTTGCCCTGGCCGTTTGGCAGGACGTTTGTGAGCCAGGCAGGCCGTTTGGCTTGCCTGGTCAGCTGATTTTCCTGGATCGTAACTTGATTTCTTGACTTTCACTGTTTTCGCTCTAGAATCTTCGTTTTAGCTCCGATTCTATTGATTCTTTTTGCACCACCTTCGTAATTACTTGTTCTTCAATTCTAACCGATGAAGTAGGTATTTTTCCGATAAAGTTCGAATCTTTCTTGTTTTTGGGCCTTAATACCGGTGTGAAAACGTGACTTTTTAGCCTATATCACAGGTCAACTCAGTTTTTGTCCTAATAACCAGTATTAACGTTTAGTTCATACATGGAGACGAACAGAAATAGTTAAACATAAATGTAAACTTAATTAAAGTAAATGCACGAATTTAAAGTAAATGTACCTTAAATAAGAAATAAAGATGAAAAAGAAATTGAATTGAATTGAATAATGTTGAAGAACAACTTGAAAGAAAATCGTAAAAGCTAAACAATTCGTAATTGATTCGTGGCTAAACCTAAAACTGAATGTGTCCCTTAAAATACAAAATTCGACCTCTATTTATAGATTCAAAAATCGAAATATCAGCCGGCATCTCCAGTGGATTTAGTCGGCGGCTTTGCTATCAAATACTTTATCCGAACGTTTTTCTTTGGCTTCAAGCACACGTAATCTTCTTTTAGCTTCCAGAGCCGGCGGCTCCAACTCTAGCTTCCGATACAGCTTTGGTTTCCTCAAATATTTTGACTTGGGCTTTACGTATAAAAAAACTGATCTCTCTAGCCGGCGGGTTAAGTGTATTCAGCCGGTGGCTATTTTATGATTTTACATGATCTTCAAGTTATTCAATTTCTGGCTTGATTCTAGAACTTTCTCAAATTTTATGCATCAGCCGCCGGCTTTCTTAATCCCAGCCGACAGTTTTATCACTTTTTCTTGTTTTATTTCTGTTAAATCACATTTTCTAAACAAACACATTAAAAATACCTTTTTATATGAAACATTAACTTTTGATTATAAATTTATTTAAAATGATGTTTAAATACCAAGATAACGCTTAAAAGGTTTGTAAAAATATATATAAATTAAGCGTTAACATTTTTTGTAATATATTTGAATTAATTTAATGTATTAATTAGCCGTCGTAAACTTATTGTGTTTAATTGATTTGTGTTAATTTATTAACACGACATATACATTATTGAAAAATACAATTCATATTAAGGTAAAACACAACCGCTACTAATCTATTACAACTAACTTAAATTTATTAAAGGTCTAGGTGCGTGATAGTATTCACCATCACGATCATATAGCCTATCAAATTCGTGCATCTTCAAAATTCCAAATAAGAAATACAACTCAATATTTTGTTAAAGTATACACTTTTTCCTAACTAATGTATACTATTCTTCATCAAAATTCATTTATTCGGGTTCAACAATTCCTTCTTTGTAATAGTATATGCCCATTGAATCTGAATTTTCCGGTAATTTTTCTCGAAGAAACTCTTTCAACTTGTCCATACCAAAGCCACGAACATCTACATTATTAAACGTAGTTTTCTGACCTCCTGTGAATTCCGTATTATCATTCCATACAGATTCACATCCGAGATAAACGTCAACTGGAACGTACTTCAGATCCATGATAGGTGTGTGTTTAGGCAACAATTAACGTGCACTTTTATAACCATAACCCTCCAAAAACTGGCTTTCGAAAGGCCGATTTTAGACAGGTCAGAAAAAGTATAATTATTACATAATTTATAATCCTGAAAGATATGATTATTTTACATAAATTCAAATCCTATAAAAACAAAATACAATTTTTTTTACTTAAATTAAAACCCTAAAATTCAATAAATTAAAATCTTAGTAAATAAGAATATTACATAATTTATAATCCTAAATATTTAAAAATATTACACAACGGTTTCTTAGTCGGAATCCGTGTACTAACGCCCATTAGTATCGTAAAAAGGGCCAGCGAGTTCATCTTCATCATGTTCGGCATTTTTGTCGATGTAAAGCCAACCCAAAGTCTCTTCATCTTCCAAAACTAAATAAAGATAAATTTGATTTAAACGCGAATCAACGGCTTCTTTTATGGCATTCCATTGTTCGTCGGTACGAAGGTATGTAGCATAGACTTCCGGAACACTGTCATAATACAACACGTCAGTGTGTTCGGACGGTACATTTTCTTTCAAAAATACAAACAATTCCTGTAAACTAAAGTCGCGAACGTGAGTGTCTTCGAACGAACCTTTCGAAACACGTGTATAATCGCAAACTTTATTTTTAATACAAAATTGACTACCGTAATACACGTCGACAATGATTGGCGGAAGGGTTAACCATTTTGAGTGAGTAAACATTTTTGAGTGAGTGAAGTGAGGGAGTGAATGAAAATGTGAAGAAAAATTTGGTAATTTATATTAGAGGAAACTGGCGTTTGAAATGCCGCTTTAGGGGATGTGTGGCTGGAAAAGTGGTCACATGCTGGAAAAGTGTTGCCAGGCAGGAAAACCTAGCATTTGAAACATCGATTTCTGGTGACTGAGACCAAACCAGCATTTCAAATGCCGGTTTCCTTACGATTACAAACTTGTTTTTTGAAAAATTATATCTGTAAACTACTTGAAATAAATTACTATTCAAATAAAAATTCATTTTAGAGCTGTGTGGTGATGGAACATTCGCCGAAAAAGGGTTTACCACCACTGATTGAACAAAACCTGGCGGCAGTTTGAATCAAATCAGCGATGGTCGCGATGAAGATTAAACAAATTCTGTGCTCAATCGGAAATCATTTCCGACAACGGTACCTTCAGTCAATGCTCCAAGTAATGATACACATGTAATTCCTAGATTGTAAATAATTTTAGTTTATTTTACATTTTTCTAGATTTGTGTTTATTATAGTTTATGGATGTAGGTGTACATATTACCTAAATTTTGTGTTTGTGTTCTGAATGTTTATCAGGTAAATTTTGTGTTTGTGTTCTGAATGTTTATCTTTTGTTGCTCACAGTTTAATTATTGAGTTTTTTTAAATATATAAATATATTACATGATGGTACTCATTTAAACACAAGAATGTAGTGCACACACAAGCTTCATAGATTATTAAGATCTAAGGTCAGTATTTTGCAAAAGATTGAATTCAATTTTGTGTGAAATTCGTAAAGTAGCTATGAAGGTCAGATTATAAATGGGTTTCAAAAGTGTTTGTAAAAATGATTGATTTTTTAGATTAGAAATAGATTTTGAAAAAAGTGTTTGTTTAGGGTTCATGGTTTAGGGATGATGAAGATGATGAGTAAAAGAGAAAGGGTGACCTGGGTGTGTAATTTTGTCTAAATAATTGTTCATTCCATCTTAAAATAATATAGAAAATGCCCCATAACCATTTTAATCGGTACACCAGATACGAGGTAACGTTTTGTTGATATGAATACATTTTTGAAAGTTTATATGCTACAATGATATTATTTGAGTATATAACTCATGTTGAAATAAAATTAAAAGTATATAACTTATTTGTAACTTTAATTCTAATTGATGATATGAGATAAATAACAAATTCCCTTTGCCGATTCTTTTAACATTAGAAAAACATTTGTAAGCAAGGTATACGTTGTATGTCAACTCACATTGAAGGATTGTCTACAGCTTATCTTTCTCATATCTCGCATGTGCGGAATTGAGTATTGTTGTTGTTCTAGTTTATAGAAGTAAATAAAAAATTATCTATTATTAGGTACGAGTAACAAGTTATTGATAAAACTTCAAAAGGAATCCATAAAAATAGAAAGAAGTAAATAAAAAATAGAGTTGTATTCCCTTGAAACCAAAAATTTGCTTGAAATTCAATAGACCAATCAGAGCGCGACATGTGGCGCGACAATCACATGTGATTGGAAAAAAAAATTAAAAAAAAAAAAATTTTTTAAATTTTTTTTTTAAATTTTTTTTTCGAAAATTTTTTTTTATGAATTTTTTTTTAAATTTTTTTTTTTAAATTTAGCATGTCAATCACATGTGATTGTAAAACCCAATCACATGTGATTGTGGAACTCAATCACATGTGATTCTGCATATCAAATCCAATCACATGTGATTAAAAAAAATTACAATTTTTTTAAAAAAATTTCAACCGAAAACATACTTTAATTCGGTGTTTTGATCAAGTTTGTTAGCGTTTCGTGATCATATCTTCAAAATTTTAGACTTTAATTCGGTGATTTGATCAAGTTTTGATCCAAAACTTGGTGTTTGAAGGTTTTAGCACAAATTTAGTGAAATTCGTTATTATTCATCATTTTACTGAATTTTATTTTTCAATCACATCTGATTGGATTTGACATGCAATAATCACATGTGATTGGGTTTTACAATCACATGTGATTGGCATGCCCAATCACATGTGATTTACTGCATGTCAAATTTAATCACATGTGATTGTAAAAAAAATTTTGAAAAAAAAATTTCGAAAAAAAAAAAAATTTTTGAAAATTTTTTTTTTTTCGAAAAAAAATTTTGAATTTTTTTTTTCCCAATCACATGTGATTATCGCGCCATGTGTCGCAATCTGATTGGTCCCTTGAATCTCAACTTAAAAATTGCTCTCATTTGAATATTCCTCATAAAAAATAAACCAAATTAATAAGGCTAGTAACACCTTAAAACAATAACCATTCTAATACTACACAACTAGCAACAATCAAACCACTAACGCAGCTAAACTGTCGTCCAACACTACCGGAGTAAATTTGCAAGGTGAAAGGATGATACACATTTGTAGGTGGGTTTGTAACGTAAATGAAACGTGGTGGAGGTGGTGGTTTTGGCACGACAACCGGAAGACAACACTGAGTTACCGGAGGAGATGGAGGTGGTGGTGACGGTGGTGGTGGTGTTGGACATAGTTCAGGCGGTGGTGGTGGCGGTGGTGATGGTGTTCGACATGGCTCAGGCGGTGGCGGTGGTGGTGGAGATGGTGGTGGAAGTTGTGGTTGGCTATCACAAGGGTTGCCACAAGGGCACCAACCGCATTTGATTGATGTATCAGGCATTTGAGGTGTCATATATGTTTCTTCAATGTTGTCACCATTGATCAAGAATAATGTTGAGGATATTATTATGATCAATATGGCTATAGTTTGGATTGATGACTTCATTTTTCACCACTTTCATAAAAGAAATAGGAACTCATAATATATGGTGGTAGTGTGTCTATATATATCATTTGAGGAGAAATTGAAAAGTTATTCTAGAAAATAGACAGAATCTCTCATGATTGTATCTTTAATTAGTCATACTTATTTGTAATTGTAATGTGTTTTATTGTTTCATGGTTTACAAAATCATATGCTACCTAGCTATTTGACTTGAGCAATATTGAACTTGACAGATAATAATTCTCTCATTTAATTTAATTTTTATTGTAACTATTAACTAAGTTAAATGGTAGGGGGAAAAAAGAGGAGAATATGATACGAAATGCAAATTAGTGATCAAAAAATGTGAAGTGACATGTTTACCCTTAAGAATGAAAATGTGAAACATATATATACAAGATATTAAGTTGATGGTTGAGATGGATGGAAAGTATTGAAAAGGGATGATGAAGGTGGGAATCAGATACTATTGGAAAGAAGTGATGGATGATCAAAGGCTAGCTTCACCATGCCTGAAAGAACTTTCTTTTTCAATTCTTTTGCATTATTATTATTCTATTCCACCATTTCTTAACCGCGTCAATTTGATATCTCCTACATTTCCTTTCCTAACCATCACAATAATCAGTGGTTGACATTATATTCTCATAACAAGGTTTAAGCTTAAGTTTTAGTAAAGGGTAATTTTGAGATGATCAGAAAAAGATTTTAATTAGTGATCATAGAATAACTTGGATAGGCCATATAGTTAGTATACGATTGTTCTTTTGGTGTCTAAAAAAGTGTGTAGTCAACAGTCTAAAAGATTAATCAAATTTATTATACAGAGTAATATAATTACGATGATGAGATAATAATATATATCATTAACATATATATTTCTCTTGTGGGGTGGTATTCATACAACAAACAAGTTCTACAAAATCATTTAATATTTTTTGTTATGTACCAATAAAATAGTTATTTGTTCTCTCGTCATTTTAATTTTCCCTATCACATGTCTTATACGCTTTAAGAATTTTTCTATCCAATAAAATGAATTTTCTATAACTTTAGCATTTGTTGTTTCTTTTCAGGTTTCATTTAAGTTGGTCCATTGTACTTGTGCGATTTTCTGCCTTACTGGGCTCCGAAGCAAACAGTATGCAAGTTTGGAACCATTAAACTATTTACTATTAATAGGGCCCAAATTCATTTTATGAGCCCCTTAATTGAGATGGGTTTATTACACGTTGTCTACTTTTAACGAGTTTGAATCATAATGGATAAAGATTTGTACACAATAAATTTTTATCCATACACAATCAAATACGCATTAAATATATTCTTTTTGAAAAGCAAGCATTATATTACCATTACTTGACAAGAGGGTCATGGGCATAACACCCATACAAACAACACGACTAGTACACGAGTTATGAAACACGAGCATATGCAGTTACAAATTATGAGATGCAAAGATTGCATCCCTATAACAAAACATCACCAATCAATTATATAGTAATATAAGTACATCGCGTGGTGAGCTAAGTATGCCAATCCAATCTTCAAGCTCTTGATCTATTGTTAATCCATTCGAACGATTTAATTTGTATTTCATTTAGAGCCACCGGACCATTCCAATACTTGCCTTAGAATGCCTTGTTATTCCGGTTACTCTAAGTTATATACGCACAAACCCAACCAATAGCTTGCCAAATCTTTTTACCCGACTCCGACATTGTCACGATACTATGTCCTTTGAAAACTTCCAGTAAGCTAAGATTGTAAAAACTTCTCATGTTCCCTACTTAAACACCCGATCCCATACATCGTATGCATGTTTGCAAAAAATGAGGCAGTGATCCACGAATTCCAAATCATCATCGGATAATGGGCAATGTACGATATGTAAGTCGATGCCTCGTTTATCTAATTCTAACCTTCCCGGTAGTCTCTTTTTAAGTGCAAGCCACACAAAAATCTCTAATTTTTTGGCACGAGATTATTTCCCTCGGTACACTGATTTGAGCCGAAGGTGACGAGCAATTTCTTGTCAATTTCAGGCGCAAGAATCTTCACTTTAAATAGCCCGTCCGAAGCCATGGACCAGGTCCATTTATCCATATTCCCGCGATTAAAACTAAACTGATAAATTAAGTTTGTCATGTCTTTTATATCACCCACAGCACGACCAGAGGGTTCTCTTCTCCACTGATCATATATATATATATATATATATATATATATATATATATATATAATACAAGTGCAAATAGAACCGCGAAAATAAAAAAGCAACTACGCATCGCGCCATGACATTACGTTTCTGCGCATAAGTTGAGATTGCGAAGATGTCCCGCATAAACATTGTGGATCTGCTAGTTCTGCGCGAACATTGATTTCACTGATATCCCAAACCTATGAATAGGGAGCTTGTCCTCTCATTTTAGGTTGTTGATTCTGTGCAATTGCTCTGGTTTTTATGGTTCGCTTGTGAATACACCCAAGTACCAATCATAATTAAGCCAAGGTAATGCGATCAAGACTGGGACATGGTGATTGATCACTTGAATCTAAGTGAAAGACGATAATAAGGTTCCAAAAACATTATTAACACCACCATCCACCCCTCATTGCACTCAATTCCTAAATTAGATTTAAACATCTAATTTAGGATTGATCAATTGGGGTCAACTGTGGGAGATAAATTAAAATTGAATTCGATAAATCTATTTCGTGTAATCGAGTGATTTAATTGTGAATTCAATTGTAATCGTGTTCTTGTTTAATGATTTGCAGGTTTCTACATCTAATTGAAAGCGTCAGTCTAAAATGAAAACACACGGCAAAAAGAAGAGCAACAACACAGCAGACATCTGTGATTTTCGAAATTCGACATCATTTGACTTTCAAACAAGTCCTGAGATTAGCAAGCAAACGAAAGATTTGCTTGCCAAGTCATCGGGAAGCATTGCTTCTAGTGAAGGAACACAGCAGAATGCTGTAATTGAAAAAGCAATTGCGGCTAAACGCAATGCTCAACAAACTGTAACCAATCGCGAAGAAAATGCTGCGAAGGCTAATTCCGTCAATTCCCAAGGGAATGCTGACAAAACTTCAGCGAATGAGAACACTGCGAATATTGTGAGCAATAACGCAGCAGTTAAAATTGCAGAGCGTGTGAAATGTCCCGTTCATATCAATTATAAACGTTCCATATTAATTGATTTCGTTGCGAGGTTTTGACCTCTATATGAGACGTTTTTCAAAGACTGCATTCGTTTTTAAAACAAACCATAACCTTTATTTTATCGATAAGGTTTAAAAGACACCGCCTAGATTATCCAGAAATGATAATCTAAAAATATCACACTTACACACTACCAATACATATTGGTTTACAATATTAATATGTTACAACAAAATAGATCTCGAATGCAGTTTTAAACAATATTATACAAGCATGCTGACACCAAATCTTGTCCATATATTAGCATGCAACAGCGGAAGCTCTTAATAACACCTGAGAATAAACATGCTTTAAACGTCAACAAAAATGTTGGTGAGTTATAGGTTTAACCTATATATTTATCAAATTGTAATAATTGACCACAAGATTTCATATTTCAATATACATCTCATACATAGAGATAAAAATCATTCATATGGTGAACACCTGGTAACCGACATTAACAAGATGCATATAAGAATATCCCCTATCATTTCGGGAAATCCATCGGACATGATAAAACAACATCGAAGTACTAAAGCATCCGCAACCATGGATGGGGTTCGTTAGGCCCAATAGATCTATCTTTAGGATTCGCGTCAATTAGTAGATCGGTTTACTAATTCTTAGGTTACCAAGCAAAAAGGGGCATATTTGGCTTCAATCATTCACCCATATAATGTAGTATCATTTACTTGTGTCTATTTCGTAAAACATTTATAAAACTGCATGTATTCTCATCCCAAAATATTAGATTTTAAAAGTGGGACTATAACTCACTTTCACAGATTTTTACTTCGTCGGGAAGTAAGACTTGGCCACTGGTCGATTCACAAACCTATAACAAATATGTACATATATATCAAAGTATGTTCAAAATTTATTTACAACATTTTTAATACATTTTACTGTTTTAAGTTTATTAAGTCAGCTGTCCTCGTTAGTAACCTTCAACTAGTTGTACATAGTTAGATGTACAGAAATAAATCGATATATATTATCTTGAATCAATCCACGATCCAGTGTATACACGTCTCAGGCTAGATCACAACTCAAAGTATATTTGGAATCAACCTCAACCCTGTATAGCTAACTCCAACATTACTGCATATAGAGTGTCTATGGTTGTTCCAAATAATATATATACATGGGTCGATATGATATGTCAAAACATTTGCATACGTGTCTATGGTATCCCAAGATTACATAATATATTAGAATACATGTATAATACAATATGAGTTAGCTAGGATATGATTAAATTAGATTTGTTACCAATTTTCACGTAGTTACAACAAGCAAAAATATCCAATCTTGTTTTACCCATAACTTCTTCGTTTTAAATCCGTTTTGAGTGATTCAAGTTGCTATGGTTTCATATTGAACTTAAGTTTATGAATCTAAACAGAAAAAGTATAAGTTTATAGTCGGAAATACAGGTTACAAGTCATTTTTGTAAAGGTAGTCATTTCAGTCGAAAGAACGACGTCTAGATGACCATTTTGGAAAACATACTTCCACTTTGAGTTTAACCATGATTTTTGGATATAGTTTCATGTTCATAAGAAAAATCATTTTCCCAGAAGAACAACTTTTAAATCAAAGTTTATCATAGTTTTTAATTAACTAACCCAAAACAGCCCGCGGTGTTACTACGACGGCGTATATCCGGTTTTACGGTGTTTTTCGTGTTTTCAGGTTTTAAATCATTAAGTTAGCATATCATATAGATATATAACATATGTTTAGTTGATTTTAAAAGTCAAGTTATAAGGATTAACTTTTGTTTGCGAACAAGTTTAGAATTAACTAAACTATGTTCTAGTGATTACAAGTTTAAACCTTCGAATAAGGTAGTTATATATATATGAATCGAATGATGTTATGAACATCATTACTACCTCAAGTTTAGTAGGTAAACCTACTGGAAATGATGAAAAAATAACTTGAGCTTCAAAGGATCTTTGATGGCTTGGAAGTTCTTGAAATAGAATCATGACACAAAAACAAGTTCAAGTAAGATTATTACTAGAGTTAAGATAGTTATAGTTATGGAAATTGAATCAAAGCTTGAATATGAATATTACCTTGATTTAGAAAGATAACCTACTGTAAATAACAAAGGTTTCTTGATATTAGATGATTGCTTGGAATGGATTAGGAAACTTGGAAGTAAACTTGTAAACTTGGAAGTGTTCTTGATGTGTTCTTGTGTAATTGTTTTTATGATGATTATAGGTAATAGCCAAAGCTTGTATTTGATGATTTTTGCTGGAAAAATAGTAACTTAGACGTTCATGGAAGAGTGTGTGTGTTTTGAGAGAGAATTGGGAAGAAAATTGGAAGTGAAATGGAGTAGGTGGTGAGTGGTGAAGGTAAGTGGGGTTAAAAGGAGTTCTTGTTTTTGTTTCCTTACTCATAAGTCATGCTAGTTGTCTAATTGTTAGTTCCACATGTTTGTTGACTATCTAGGGCTGCTAAGAGCTGAATTATTATGTGTATATACCAATAGTATATACATCTAGGAGCT
The DNA here is from genome assembly GCF_046630445.1 of Rutidosis leptorrhynchoides. Classification (NCBI taxonomy): domain Eukaryota; kingdom Viridiplantae; phylum Streptophyta; class Magnoliopsida; order Asterales; family Asteraceae; genus Rutidosis; species Rutidosis leptorrhynchoides. The sequence continues at coordinate 150,481,925 of NC_092337.1, forward strand.
GGGTATTGTACGAGTACGAATACGGTTGCATACGAGTAGAATTGTTGATGAAAATGAATGAGAATGCAATTGTAAGCATTTTTGTTAAGTAGAAGTACTTTGATATGTGTCTTGAAGTCTTTCAAAAGTGTACTAATACATCTAAATACACTACATGTATATACATTTTAACTGAGTCGTTAAGTCATCGTTAGTCGTTACATGTAAGTGTTGTTTTGAAACCTTTAAGTTAACGATCTCATTTAATGTTGTTAACCCATTTTTTATTATATCTAATGAGATGTTAAATTATTACATTATTAAGATATTATGATGTATGAATATATCTTAATATGATATATATACATTAAAATGTTTTTACAACGATAATCGTTACATATATGCCTCGTTTCAAAATTCTTAAGTTAGTAGTCTTGTTTTACATATGTAGTTCATTGTTAACATACTTAATGATATATATAATTATCATTTTATCATGTTAAATATAGTGTAACAATATCTTAATATGATACATATGTATTTAGTAAGACGTTGTAATAACGATAATCGTTATATATATCGTTTCGAGTTTCTTAACTTAGTAGTCTCATTTTTTTATCTATATAACTCATTGTTAATATACTTATGGAGATACTTAACATAATCTCATGTTAACTATATGTATATCCATATATATATAGTCATGTCGTTTTTACAAGTTTTAACGTTCGTGAATCGCCGGTCAACTTGGGTGGTCAATTGTCTACATGAAACTCCTTTCAAATAATCAAGTCTTAACAAGTTTGATTGCTTAACATGTTGGAAACATTTAATCATGCAAATATAGTTTTCAATTAATATATAATCATGGAAAAGTTTGGGTTACTACAGTACCTACCCGTTAAATAAATTTCGTCCCAAAATTTTAAGCTGTTAAAGGTGTTGACGCATCTTCTGGAAATAGGTGAGGGTATTTCAGCTTCATTTGATCTTCATGCTCCCAGGTGAATTCGGGTCCTCTACGAGTATTCCATCGAACCTTAACAATTGGTATCTTGTTTTGCTTAAGTCTTTTAACCTCACGATCCATTATTTCGACGGGTTCTTCAATGAATTGTAGTTTTTCGTTGATTGTAATCTCGTCTAATGGAATGGTGAGATCTTCTTTAGCAAAACATTTCTTCAAATTTAAGACATGAAAAGTATTATGTACCCCGGCGAGTTGTTGCGGTAAGTCAAGTCGGTAAGCTACTGGTCCGACACGATCTATAATCTTGAATGGTCCAATGTACCTTGGATTTAGTTTCCATCGTTTACCAAATCGAAGAACGCCTTTCCAAGGTGAAACCTTAAGCATGACCATCTCTCCAATCTCAAATTCTATATCTTTTCTTTTAATGTCCGCATAGCTCTTTTGTCGACTTTGGGCAGTTTTCAATCGTTGTTGAATTTGGATGATCTTCTCGGTAGTTTCTTGAATTATCTCCGGACCCGTAATCTGTCTATCCCCCACTTCACTCCAACAAATCGGAGACCTGCACTTTCTACCATAAAGTGCTTCAAACGGCGCCATCTCAATACTCGAATGGTAACTGTTGTTGTAGGAAAATTCTGCTAAAGGTAAGTGTCGATCCTAACTATTTCTGAAATCGAAAACACATGCTCGTAGCATGTCTTCAAGGGTCTGTATCGTCCTTTCACTTTGCCCATCAGTTTGTGGATGATAAGCAGTACTCATGTCTAGACGAGTCCCCAATGCTTGTTGCAATGTCTGCCAAAATCTTGAAACAAATCTGCCATCCCTATCTGAGATAATAGAGACTGGTATTCCATGTCTGGAGACAACTTCCTTCAAGTATAATCGCGCCAACTTCTCCATTTTATCATCTTCTCTCATTGGCAGAAAGTGTGCTGACTTGGTAAGATGATCGACTATTACCCAAATTGTATCATAACCACTTGCAGTCCTTTGCAATTTAGTAATGAAATCCATGGTAATGTTTTCCCATTTCCATTCCGGGATTTCAGGTTGTTGAAGTAGACCTGACGGTTTCTGATGTTCAGCTTTGACCTTAGAACACGTCAAACATTCTCCTACGTATTTAGCAATATCGACTTTCATACCCGGCTACCAAAAGTGTTTCTTGAGATCTTTGTACATCTTCCCCGCTCCGGGATGTATTGAATATCTGGTTTTATGTGCTTCCTTAAGAACCTTTTCTCTCACATCTCCAAACTTTGGTACCCAAATTCTTTCAGCCCTATACCGGGTTTCGTCTTCCCGAATATTACGATGTTTCTTCGATCCTTTGGGTATTTCATTCTTCAACTTTCCTTCTTTTACAACTCCCTGCTGCGCCTCCTTTATTTGAGTAGTAAGGTTAGTACGAATAATTATATTCATAGCTTTTACCCATATAGGTTCTCAGTCCTTTCTACTCAAAGCATCGGCTACCACATTCGCCTTCCCCGGGTGGTAACGAATCTCAAAGTCGTAATCATTCAACCATTCAATCTACCTACGCTGCCTCATGTTCATTTGTTTCTGATTAAATATGTGTTGGAGACTTTTGTAGTCGGTATATATAATACTTTTGACCCCATATAAGTAGTGCCTCCAAATCTTTAATGCAAAAACAACGGCAACCAATTCCAAATCGTAAGTCGTATAATTTTGCTCGTGAATCTTCAATTGTCTGGACGCATAAGCAATTACCTTCATTCGTTGCATTAATACACAATCGAGGCCTTGCTTTGAGGCATCACAATATATCACAAAATCATCATTCCCTTCAGGCAATGACAATATAGGTGCCGTAGTTAACTTTTTCTTCAACAATTGAAACGCTTTCTCCTGCTCATCCTTCCATTCAAATTTCTTCCCTTTATGCGTTAATGTAGTCAAGGGTTTTGCTATTTTGGAAAAATCTTGGATGAACCTTCTGTAGTAACCAGCCAGTCCTAAAAATTGGCGTATATGCTTCGGAGTTTTCGGGGTTTCCCACTTTTCAACGGTTTCAATATTTGCCGAATCCACTTGAATACCTTCTTTGTTCACTATGTGACCGAGGAATTAAACTTCTTCCAACCAAAATGCACACTTTGAAAATTTAGCGTACAGTTTTTCTTTCCTCAATAACTCTAGCACTTTTCTCAAATATTCTTCGTGCTCTTGATCATTCTTTAAGTAAATAAGTATGTCATCGATGAAAACAATGACAAACTTGTCAAGGTATGGTCCACACACTCGGTTCATGAGGTCCATGAACACAGCTGGTGCGTTAGTCAACCCAAACGGCATAACCATAAACTCGTAATGATCATAACGCGTCCTAAAAGCAGTATTCGGAATATCATCCTCCTTCACCCGCATTTGATGATACCCGGAACCTAAATCGATCTTCGAATAAACCGACGAGCCTTGTAGTTGATCAAATAAGTCGTCGATTCTCGGTAGTGGGTAACGATTCTTGATGGTAAGTTTGTTCAACTCTCGGTAGTCGATACACAACCTGAATGTACCATCCTTCTTTTTGACAAACAAAACAGGAGCTCCCCATGGTGATGTACTTGGTCGTATAAAATTACCCTCTAAAAGTTCTTGTAATTGGCTTTGGAGTTCCTTCATTTTGCTGGGTGCAAGTCTGTATGGAGCACGAGCTATTGGTGCAGCTCCTTGTACGAGATCTATTTGAAATTCAACAGATCGGTGTGGAGGCAGTCCCGGTAATTCTTTCGGAAATACATCGGGAAATTCTTTTGCGACGGGAATATCATTGATGTTCTTTTCTTCGGTTTGTACTTTCTCGACATGTGCTAGAACAGCATAGCAACCTTTTCTTATTAGTTTTTGCGCCTTTAAATTACTAATAAGATTTAGCTTCGCATTGCTATTTTCTCCGTACACCATTAAGGGATTTCCTTTTTCTCGTACAATACGAATTGCATTTTTGTAACATACGATTTCTGCTCTCTCCTTTTTCAACCAATCCATGCCGATTATCACATCAAAACTCCCTAACTCTACTGGTATCAAATCAGTCTTAAATGTTTCGCTAACCAAATTAATTTCTCGATTCCGACATATATTATCTGCTGTAATTAATTTACCGTTTGCTAATTCGAGTAAAAATTTGTTAACCAAAGGCGTCAGTGGACAACTTAGTTTAGCACAAAAATCTCTACTCATATAGCTTCTATCCGCACCCGAATCAAATAAAACATAAGAAGATTTATTGTCAATAAGAAACGTACCCGTAACAAGCTCCAGGTCTTCCTGCGCTTCTACCGTATTAATATTGAAAACTCTTTTGCGGCCCTGCCCACTAGTATTCCCCTGATTCGGGCAATTTCTACTAATGTGGCCCGGTTTTCCACATGCAAAGCAAACTATGGCGGCATTATTTGTTCCGACATTATTTGTTCTTTTAATTCTGTTAAACTTTGGTCCGTAGGCCTCACACTTTGCCGTACTATGACCAATTCTTCTACACCTAGTGCAAAATGTCGTGCAGAACCCCTGGTGATTCTCTTCACACCTTTGGCATGACTGTTTTTGGTTTTTGTTGCCATTGTTGTTATTGAATTGTTGTTGGGATTGTTATTGTTGCTATTGTTGTTGTTGTTGTTATTGTTGTTGGGACGGTTATTGTAGTTGTTGTTAGGACGTTTATTGAAGTTGTTGTTGCGATTGATGTTGCGGTTGTTGGGATAGTTATTGCGATTGTGGTTGTGATTATGATTGTTGTTGTTGTATTGGTGACTCTTGTCATTGGTTTCTTCCCACTTTCTCTTGACTTGTTTCATGTCAGCCTCTTCAGTCGTCTGCTCTTTAATCCTTCCTTCGATCTGGTTCACTAATTTGTGAGGCATTCGACTTGCCTTTTGTATGGAGGCGGGCTCGTGTGAACTCACATCTTCTTGAATCCTTTCCGGTAACCCTTTTACAAATGCGTCGATCTTCTCTTCTTCGTCTTCGAACGTTCTGGGACACAATAGGCACAATTCGGTGAATCGTCGTTCGTACGTTGAAACATATAGGTTATTAATGTAAAAATGATATAACTAATAAATTTATATATATATATATATATATATATATATATATATATATATATATATATATATATATATATATATATATATATATATAAATTTGTTCGATTACAATAATGTGTGCTAAAATATATATAGATGATATAGGTTCGTGAATCCAATGCCAACCCTACACTTATTCAGTGCCGTCATATGTATTTTTACTACAAAATACAGTATGGTGAGTTTCATTGCTCCCTTTTTAAATGCTTTTGCAATATATATATTTTTGGGACTGAGAATACATGCGCTTTTATAAATGTTTTATGAAATAGACACAATTAAATGAAACTACATTATATGGGTGAATGATCGAAGCCGAATATGCCCCTTTTTGCTTGGTAACCTAAGAATTAGTAAACCGATCTACTAATTGACGCGAATCCTAAAGATAGATCTATTGGGCCTAACAAACCCCATCCGTTGTAGCGGATGCTTTACTACTTCGATGTTGTTTTATCATGTCCGATGGATTTCCCGGAATGATATGGGATATTCTTATATGCATCTTGTTAATGTCGGTTACCAGGTGTTCACCATATGAATGATATTTTTGTCTCTATGCATGGGACATATATTTATGAGAACTGAAAATGAAAATCTTGTGGTCTATTAAAATGATGAAAATGATCGATTATGATAAACTAATGAACTCACCAACCTTTTGGTTGACACTTTAAAGCATGTTTATTCTCAGGTATGAAAGAAATCTTCCGCTGTGCATTTGCTCATTTTAGAGATGTTACTTGGAGTCATTCATGACATATTTCAAAAGACGTTGCATTCGAATCATTGAGTTAATCAAGATTATTATTAATTCAATCATAGTTGGATATATTATGAAATGGTATGCATGCCGTCAACTTTCGATGTAATGAAAGTTTGTCTTTTAAAAAAAAAAATGAATGCAATGTTTGTAAAATGTATCATATAGAGGTCAAGTACCTCGCGATGTAACTAAATGTAATGTATTCGTCCGGATGGATTAGGACGGGTCCTTTCAGTTAGTATCAGAGCGGTGGTCTTAGCAAACCAGGTCTTGCATTAGTGTGTCTAACTGATAGTCTCTAGGATGCATTAGTGAGTCTGGACTTCGACCGTGTCTGCATGTCAAAAGTTTTGCTTATCATTTTTGTCGGAAATCACCTGCTTATCATCCTTAGGAAATTACCTGCTCATTATTCTTAGTCTAGACACGTTTTACTGCATTAACTGCATGAATAGTGTATAGACAAAATTCATATCTTAGCGTATCTGACAATTCATATCTTAGCGTATCTGTTACTGTAGACCTTGCCTATAGACCTTGCCTGATATCTCTCGTAAATTTCTCCGTAATTTAAGGGATCCTGGTACTATATATATCTATGTATATTATGCATTGAGAATACATCCAACTATCAATTGCTGTCACTAAACTCTTCATATTGAAAAATCTTTTCTGTGATCGCGTAAGATGGCCTCTACGAATCGACCACGTTCCTCTGACTCCGAAGACAGTGTGACAGGAGCACACCAACCGATCAACTACAGTGATTACTGGATAAAATGGGGGTGGGTTCGCGACATACTCACCCTATGGAGAAGGGAAGAAGGTACTCCATATCATGAACCGAATCTACCACCTAACCTTGGAGTACTCGACCCGCTCACCGGCGAACCTGTTCGCAACACCGTTTATACCATTTTTGCAAGAATTTTTCGTCTTGAGGCTACCATTAACGGAACTAGAGAAGATATCCGACCTCTACCTCACACTGATAACCAACCAGGGTTAGTAGAAGAAGTTAAAGAACTCCGAGCTAGAGTGTTAACTTTAGAGAGCACGGTACACAATTTGCAAGCACCAGCAGTATCACCAACACCAGTAACATCACCAGCCTCATCACCAACAACACTAGTACCACCAACAACAACATCCACATCACTAGCTTCGACATCTCATTCTGTACCTCGAGTATAATCATCGTTCTACATGACATTCTACATCATTTATCTTCGTTTGACATAGCAATTTTGTAATCTCTAATGTTTTAGAGATTATATATTCTTGTTCTAACGGTAAATCAAATGAGTTTAATATCATATTGACTCATTAAATCCATGATTACATCTGAAGAAAATATATGGGTATATATATTTTTTCATAAAGATTGTAATTAAAAATTCTTTCGTACAAACTGTTAATGGTGAAAATATTTTAACGGGTAGGTAATACCCGAGGAATATTTAGATTTCACATTAATAAGTTAAACTGTACATTCTTCGAATATGATTTAACAGTCATTTACTATCCTACTTACATTCACAGATATACGTATCCGTTTACCGCAGAATGACCATTTTCATTCAATTTCTTATTCGGATTGTGACATATCAGAATCCAACAAGTGGCATAATGAATAAAACATTTGACAAAATAAAATTTGTTAAAAATAAACAAATTAACTATGAGAAATTCTGTTAAGTATCTACGCTAACAAAATACTAGCTAACTGATCCTAGCTAACTGTTAATTCCGTATTACATTTTATTTATCGCAATTTATTTCTCGCAATTTTAATTCTCGTAATTTTATTTATCGTCATTTAATTTCTGTTATTTATTTTATGCACTTTTCGTATCGGGACACGTATACAAGGTTTTGACATATCATATCGACGCATCTATATATATTATTTAGAATAACCATAGACACTCTATATGCTGTAATGCTCGAGTTCACTATACAGGGTTGAGGTTGATTCTTAAATAATATATATACTTTGAGTTGTGATCGAGTCTGAGACAGGTACACGGATCACGATACGTATTAATTAATTAGAATATTATAAACTGTATATGAATTAATGAATTAGTAACTGTGGACTGCTAACTGTGGACTACCAATATTGGACAATTAAAATGAATTAAAATATTGATTATAATATATGAAACTAAAAAATTCTTCAAGTTTGCCACTTGATTTCATCTTAAACCTTATTTGTATCTTGATGATTACAATCTGCGTTCAAACCTTTCATTATTCTTGAAAACACCTCAATCGAGAGGATGAACCAACCGCACTTCATCTACGGAAGAAAAGATTGACTCATAGAGTTATGCACCTTAAAACTCTTGGAACCTGAGTAAACGTTTAACACGTATTTGTGCTAGCTCCTTTGGCGTTGTTATTACTGAAAACAGCTTTGCAACCCCTTTCCAAATTAGCCAATTTTGTCACAGCTTCAGCAAATCAACTTCAATTTTTCATTCGAATTAGCCTTATTATAACGATTACCTCTTCATCATCGTTACCGAGGAACCGTTTACATTTAACCACATTAGCAGTAAACTTACCAGCAACTTCATTATTCATTGGCTTAAGTCTCTCTGAAGAACCATTATATCTGCTCATTGAAACCTATTCATATACTCATACACATCTTATAACGAGAATTACCACACAAGAATGACCATACCAATTACCTAGAATTAGCAATCAGTATTTTGAATCTCGCAACGTTTCTACATCAACAATTATATGTATACATATACATTTATCCCTTTGAATTATGATCTTCCATTCTGAAATTCTGAAAAGCACCCAGTCTACGAATCAATACTCTAAATGTTGAAAAAATTGAATGAAGCAGCAAAAAATGGTAAACGACCTTAATCGTCGGAAGTTTGATGATAAAGAATAGAATGTTGGAAAAGCTCAGAAAAGTTGGAACTGGAAAACGGATTGAGCTAACCACGAAGGAGACCGAGGACAAATACAAAGACCAAACTCTATATTCAAAGAATCCAAGTAATTTTGGATCCAATGAAATCTTCAGCAAATATCTTGCTCCGAAGTCATATTAAATCTTGTGGAAAAATCTTCCTTCAGCAACCTTCATTCTTAGAAATTCCAAAATATCATCATAAATATCTTTGATATTTCTGAAGATATCTTCATAAATATTCTCGTCCGATATTAATTATCTCTCCGCTCTATCTGTGTTATAACATAAAAGAAACTGTTTTAGTTTCTAAAATTCTGAAAAATTTGAATTGGGATTATGAATGATTTTGAAGTAGTGTTGGAAATTGATGCATGAGTTAGTATAATATAATGACACTTGATCAACGTGATTATATTACAGTAAGTCATGCTGAGTTTCTAATGGAACGTGATGATTCACAGATCATAACGTCATCATGTGCCATGTTATACGACTCTTACATTTTATCTAACCTATAAAAATATCAAGAACATATTTGTAGTGACCCGAACTTTTCCATGTTTACATATATTAAATGAAATTGATATTTACATGATTAAGTGTTTCCAACATGTTAAGCAATCAAACTTGTTAAGACTTGATTAAGTGAAATAGATTTCATATAGACATTTGACCACCCAAGTTGACCGGTGATTCACGAACGATAAAACTTGTAAAAACTATATAATGACATATATATGGATATATATATATATATATATATATATATATATATATATATATATATATATATATATATATATATATATATATATATATATATATATATATATATATATATAGTTAACATAATATTATGATAAGTAAACATATCATTAAGTATATTAACAATGAACTACATATGTAAAAACAAGACTACTAACTTAAGGATTTCGAAACGAGACATATATGTAGCAATTATTGTTGTAACGACATTTAACTGTATATATATATATATATATATATCATATTAAGATATATTAATACATCATATTATCATGATAATATAATAATTTAACATCTCATTTGATATAATAGACAATGGGTTAACAACATTTAACAAGATCGTTAACCTAAATGTTTCAAAACAACACTTACATGTAACGACTAACGATGACTTAACGACTCAGTTAAAATGTATATACATGTAGTGTTTTAATATGTATTCATACACTTTTGAAAGATTCAAGACACTTATCAAAGTACTTCTACTTAACAAAAATTCTTACAATTACATCCTCATTCATTTTCATCAACAATTCTACTCGTATGCATCCGTATTCGTACTCGTACAATACCTAGCTTCTAAATGTATTTACTATTGCAATATACACTCCAATGATCTGCTCTTAGCAGCCCATGTGAGTCACCTAACCATGTGGAAACCATCATTTAACATCTAGCATGAAATATCTCATAAGATTACAAACTAATGAAGACTATATGGACACCATAAGTTCACGTGAATTAGGAGCATCACAAACACACTTTCATTTCAATTTTCTTGAATCAAATTACTCTCTCTCAAGTGTTCTTCTTTTGTTCTAAGTGTTCTTCATCATCTAACAAAATCTAGCTCAATCTAGTTCATAAATCCATACATAAACCAAGTTATAAAATAACTACTCAAGAACACACCAACAACACTTCCAAGTTTGCTAGCTTACTTCCAATCTTGCAAATCCACTCAAGAAATCTTTCTTATTTACAGTAAGATATCTTTCTAATACAAGGTAATACTCATATTCAGACTTTGATTCAATTTCTATAACTTTAACAATTTTATTTCGAGTGGAAATCTTACTTGAACTTGTTTTCGTGTCATGATTCTACTTCAAGAACTTTCAAGCCATCCAAGGATCCTTTGAAGCTAGATCTATTTTTCTCATTTCCAGTAGGTTTATCCACAAAACCTGAGGTAGTAATGATGTTCATAACATCATTTGATTCATATATATAAAGCTACCTTATTCGAAGGTTTAAACTTGTAATCACTAGAACATAGTTTAGTTAATTCTAAACTTGTTCGCAAACAAAAGTTAATGCTTCTAACTTGACTTTTAAAATCAACTAAACACATGTTCTATATCTATATGATATGCTAACTTAATGATTTAAAACCTGAAAACACAAAAAACACCGTAAAACCGGATATACGCCGTCGTAGTAACACTGCGGGCTGTTTTGGGTTAGTTAATTAAAAACTATGATAAACTTTGATTTAAAAGTTGTTCTTCTGGAAAAATGATTTTTCTTATGAACATGAAACTATATCCAAAAATTATGGTTAAACTCAAAGTGGAAGTATGTTTTCCAAAATGGTCATCTAGACGTCGTTCTTTCGACTGAAATGACTACCTTTTCAAAAATGACTTGTAATCTATATTTCCGACTATAAACTTATAATTTTTCTGTTTAGATTCATAAACTTAAGTTCAATATGAAACCATAGCAACTTGAATCACTCAAAATGGATTTAAAACGAAGAAGTTATGGGTAAAACAAGATTGGATAATTTTTTTTGTTGTAGCTATGTGAAAATTGGTAACAAATCTATATTAATCATATTCTAGCTAACTCATATTGTATTATACATGTATTCTAATATATTATGTAATCTTGGGATACCATAGACATGAATACCATGTTTTGACATATCATATCGACCCATCTATATATATATTTTGGAACAACCATAGACACTCTATATGCAGTAATGTTGGAGGTAGCTATACAGGGTTGAGGTTGATTCCAAAATATTATATATACTTTGAGTTGTGATCTAGCCTGAGGCTTGTATACACAAGGTCGTGGATTGATTTGAGATAATATATATTGCTTTATTTTCTGTACATCTAACTGTGGACAACTAGTTGTAGGTTACTAATGAGGACAGCTGACTTAATAAACTTAAAACAGCAAAACGTATTAAAAATATTGTAAATATATTTTGAACATACTTTGATATATATGTACATATTTGTTATAGGTTCTTGAATCGATCAGTGACTAAGTCTTACTTCCCGACGAAGTAAAAATATGTTAAAGTGAGTTATAGTCCCACTTTTAAAATCTAATATTTTAGGATGAGAATACATGCAATTTTTAAATATTTTACGGAATAGACACAAGTAAATGAAACTACATTATATGGGTGAATGATCGAAGCAGAATATGCCCCTTTTTAGCTTGGTAGCCTAAGAATTTGGGAACAGACCCCCAAATTGACGCGAATCCTAAAGATAGATCTATCGGGCCCAACAAGCCCCATTCTGGAATTTAGAATGCTTTAGTACTTCGAAAATATCATGTCCGATGGGTGTCCTGAAATGATAGGGATATTCTATATGCATCTTGTTAATGTCGGTTACCAGGTGTTCACCATATGAATGAATTTTATCTCTATGTATAGGATGTATATTGAAATATGAAATCTTGTGGTCTATTATTACGATTTGATAAATATATAGGTTAAACCTATAACTCACCAACATTTTTGTTGACGTTTAAAGCATGTTTATTCTCGGGTGATTATTAAGAGCTTCCGCTGTTGCATGCTATTATATGGACAAGATTTGGTGTCAGCATTCTTGTATAATATTGTTTAAAACTGCATTCGAGATTTATTTTGTTGTAACATATTAATTGATGAAACATGACTAGGAACTTAGAAATCAACAGATTTAACTCACATAATGGCGAAATAAGTGAATCAAACCCTTTAGTGAATAGGTTAAGCTTTTTGGGATTAATTTACTCAAACCACAACTAAATCAAGTGTGATTTGATCAACACCTAGAGCTATTATTCACCATCTGGGTGATTTGGGCTGAGAGAGAATCGGAGGAGCTCACTAGATCTGAGTGTGTGTAACAAATGAGAGGCTTAACCTAAAATGAAGAACATAAGACTTTATATACCCCTGCTGTTGACTCACTCATACGAGTCATCCATCACACGTACGAGTTAGCTTCATCAGCCGTACAGGTGATCATTCACTCGTGTCTTCTCATTTAGGTTGTAATTGTGACTTAGCTCAGCATCAACCGTGCGTATAAGCCTGTCAGCCGTACAAGTGAGGCTTCACTCGTACGTCTGACTAAGTCTAACATAGTCAAACATCCAAATTTCATTCTTGCAGTTCCTGTAACCACATACAAACACTAATAGGATAATAACGAGCGATCATGGTGGCCTGTAAACTGTTGTACCTGCAATGGACGTGGGTAGATGTCTAGGTACTTGCATAAAATGCATCAAATACTCCCCCTAGGACCTAGAACATCTATTACAATTAAGTAAACGTCCATAAACCATGCAAGTTCATAAACACAAACAGTTTAGTAAAGCTATTACAGATCCAGATTCTCTCTCTCGCATAAACAAACATCAAAAACTAAAAACAAACGAGCAACACAGTATCAGACATAGATCAGCTGGCTTGAACTTGGTTTGAGCTTTGAGCATCACTGATTCTATTGAGGTATGCATAGTAGACATTGATCACACGTTGATATCTCATAGCTTCCTCTTTTTGATCATCTCAAAAAGTAATGTGATGGCGGTGAAGAGTCTCCACATCAAATCTCGATAAGTTCCTCAGCTACATGGGATCTAGAATCCTCACATTGTCTAACTGTATGCTTCCATCTTCCTTCTCAATTGCAGTCAAGATCACTGCTTCTTCCGACAACTCATCATAGAACCACCATCTGAAGTTTTTACAGATATCCTTGGGTAATGGCATCAAGGGAGATTGTTTCATATACTTAGCTGGACAGAACTTGACAACACGGATAGGTCCTCCCTTAGAATTTTTCTTTGTCGGGTGTATGGAAAACCTAGCGGCCATTGACTTAAAGATGTCCCATTTCCCTGTCTTATACTCATATCTGAGTTTTATTTGAAACCACCTGGAAAGTTCACAATCTTCAGCTCTCAACATCTTCAGCTTAGCAAGTTGCATGATCTCGAAGTACAGTAGAGTTTTGAAGTGACTGGGACGTGCCATGTAATCAACTCCGCCTTCCCTCTTGATCGTAAAACAATTGATCTCCTTGAAATAGCCCCAACTCAAAATTTTACCTTTGGAGTACTTCTTGGTTCTTTTACCTTTCTTATAGAAACTAACAAACTTTGGCTCGAGTTCTGGCTTATCTACTTGATCAGGGTTAACAATGTTCTGTCTCCACCAACTTTGACGATCTTCGTCTTCCTTAACATTTCTATTCACTTTAACCGTATCACGTTTGAACCATTCATTAATCTCATTCCATGTCTCGGCTTTAGCTTGTTTGGCTCAGAGTTTCTTATCTTTCAATTCAGTTTCTTTTCTTTCTTTCTCAACGAGCAGTTTCTCATGTCGGATCTTCTTGTTCCTTTCTAACATAACATCCACTTCTTTCATTTGTTCTTTGTATACCTTCCTCACCTTTTCTAACTCAATTAAGTTCTTTCTTTTCTCCTCATAGCTCAGATTGAAGAAGTCACTTAAGGTGTTGAGTGACGGATGCGAGTATGGCTCAAGCGAAGGCATAACAATTTCAACTTCTTCTTCTTCTTCTTCTTCATCATCAGATTATGTCACAAATTCTTCCTCAGACTCAATAATCACATCCTCTTTCAAACTATCTTTACCAACAGAATCTTCACTCTTCTCATCTTCGAACAGATCAAAATCACTTAAGTTGATATTTTGGTTTGATTCGGGAGGGATACTTAACAATGACTCTTCTTGTGGAGCCTTGTTTTCAGCTTCAGCTGTCTCTGCATTCTCCGTATCGTTTTCACTATCATATGCTAGAGCAGCAAGCTGTTCCAAAGGAAACTCACTTGGTGGAACGCCCCCCTTTTCTGCATCATTAAAAACATTTGAAAAATTCATATAATATTCAGCAGTAAAGACCTCATCATATTCATTAAAACTTCGAATAGGTATCACTAACGGTATATCAAAAGAGGGTCCTCCAGTTCCAGCGTCTTCTTCATCATATTTTTCATCACCTTCACCCAAATAAGAAGAATACTCTTCTTTTCTCTCCTTAATCAACTTTGTTTTACCAGAGGTAAGCTGTTCAATATTTTCATTCAACTTCTTCAATTTCTCCTTGTTCTCACTTTAATCACCAAAAACTTCTTCTTCAACTTATCTGTCCTACTCTTCTATCGATCCAACCTATTAGATAACCTCTTGTTCTCTTCCACCAATGATTCAATCTTAGCATTACTGATCTTCTTCTCCTTAGTAGCTTGATTTTCCAAATTGGTTATTTTTATGTCCAAAGACATCAACAGATTTTGCTGAGTCTTATATTCATCTGACGTGACCTGAAGTGTTGTAGTAGTAGGTTTTGGTGATGTAACAGCAGCCCTTGCATCCTTCATGAAACCGGATGGCTTCCTCTGAGCTTGTTGTTTTGAACCTCCTTGTGATGATCTCTGAGGTAACTCATAAGAATACTTCGTTCTTTTCTCCTTCTTTTTGAGTTGTTCTGAGGTCATAAGATCCTTTCCTTTCCTTTTCCTCTGAATCAAGCTGACATCCTTCTCTGTCGCTTCATCATCACCCTCGATAACATCGTCATTAACCTTATCTCCTCCTTGAACATTACCAGTAGCTTTCTTATTACCACCCTCACCTTCCTCATCTGTAACTTTGTAGTTAGAGTCTGAATCCTCATTCCTCCAAGCATTACCTGCTGGGCATCGATAGTTCTCCTTGATAAGATGACAATTGAGCTTTCTATTAAAGTCAGGCTTTAAATCCTCATTCCTTGTCTCTTGCACTCTGCGGAAAGTAATCGAATTCATCGGCTTGAGATGGATAATATCCTCTTCAAGCTTAGGTAGATTAGGTGCAGCGTCATTAATGATTAATTGAAGAAAACGGGCATAGATCAGGTATCTCTGAGGAAGTGGTTTGCTTTGAAGTAGTATAAGACAAATCCCGAGAAATCGTATGTGCCTTTAAAACAAGTGCCACAAACATACTCTGCACTTTCTCGTTCAACTTATCAAAGCTAGATTTGCGTCCACTCAAACAATGCATAATCACATGAGCAAGATATCTAAACTGTGGTGGTAGATATGTCTTCACCAGTTTGGATTTGCCACCAAGGTAACCAGAATAAGCACATCTTCTAAAGCAACCATGAATTCGTTCTCTACTGATAGTCATGTGGGAGCAGTTCTCGTCATTAAAACCTAAAATCCTCCTTATCACATCCTTAGAAACAGTAATATCATGTCCTTGAACCTTACTAATAAGCTTATCTTCATCTACATCCAGTACAGCATTTCTCCAGAACTCTCTCTGATGGCTGTATTATGGTGTGCATTCAGTAGAAATAGCAGTGTGTATCCTTGATCTCTTAAGAAACTTAACAATCTCCTTAAAGTGAGAACCTCTCTCAAGATTAGTGTCATAAAGAGCAACTTGGTTGTTCAGTTCTCCCTTCTCTAGAGGAATCTCTTGCTGAGCAGGTGGGTTAATAGGATTAGCTTGAGGATTAGCTTGAGGATTAGCTTGTTGCTTCCCCTGTCCTTCAACGTTAATAACCGGAATATTGACTTGTTGTTCAGCCATTTGATGATATCTAAACAAAAACTGAAATATTTACAGAACAGTTAGATATATAAATTAATCACCATAAAACATCATAGCATTTGCATCAAGGTGTCATAAACGTGTTAAACATGATGAACCGTGCGAGTGATCATGTCACACGTGCGGCTGAGAGATTAACAGTGTGAGTGCTATAGTCACTCGTGTCACTGTTGACACGTTTGAGCAGTAATATGGTTTCAGACAATGTACATGGTTGAGGCAAAATTCTAAGGGAGTGAGTCAACCGTGTGGTGACTCATGCAGTTAATCACACTTGTCAGCTCTTGCAGACGAGTGATCAATAAGATCAAGACAAACGAGTGAGCTCAAAGGTCCACACGGTTGATCATTAACCGTGCACTGACTCGTGCGAGTCATGTCTCACGCGTGCGAGTGACGTCACTCATGCATGTCTGATGAAACCCGTATTAAATGCCTTTTTAAATTCAACAAAATACATGTTTAATCGTTTTAGGGACCGATTTACATCACAATAGCATGTATAGGTTCCGTTTAACTTAAAAAAATAGCAAACACAGATCAAAACAAGCTCTAATTAGACAAAATTCGAGTTATATACCCTTAGGGTTTCGATGCATTCAATCAACAAATTAATGTACTAAAACTCGATGAAATTGTACCTATTGGGTGGCGCTGAGATCGGAATCAAGTAATGAACGAACGCTGCGGTGGAAATCTTGATTGGTTAAGATCGAAAATTGAGAGAAAAATAGAAGTGGGTGCACAAGTGTGAGCTTCCGAGCTCGTCACCCCTATTTATACTCTCGTGATCAACCGTACGGTTGATCACACGATCCACAATCAATCGCGCATCTCACCTTTATCACACGTGCGTGTGACCCAATAGTCTTAGTTCAATTTTGATCAGGGTCATCCGTACGGTTAACATCAAGCGTGTGGTTACCCGTACGGTTCACACATCAAGCGTGCGTGTGAGCCACTTAGGCAATTTCAAAATTTCACAAACTTAGGATTTCGACTCGCTTAACAATCTTAGGGCTAACTAACACTTTCATATTGAGTCATAAATCACTAAAACCTTCAAGAAATGACCATTAACACTTAGGTAATCCAAAAAACTTAACCTAATTGAGGTTATTACTCCAAACATTTTGTTTATCCTGAGTAAGTCCTACAGTGTAATGTCAGCTTAAATTCACTAACAACCTTAAATCATTAAAGTCCTTCAAGTAATCACCAGCTCTAAAAACTTCAAACTTATGGATTTGGTGGCCAGAAATATCTTGATCTCAACAAGGTTCTATCAGATGTCGTTATGCATTCCGAGGATAATCAGAAAACAAAGAAATGATAAAATCTTTATGGATTTTCTGATGTAAAATGTCATGCAACTAAAATTACGCAAATGAAAGACATTCTATCATGAAATGCAATAACATGTAAACCAAAATCTTTTTGTTGTTTTTCAGTAATCAGAACAAGCTATTTAACAAGCATATAAATGAAATATACAAATCCACATTCTTTTTGTGAGCAAAAATGATTAACAATATAAAAATGGATCAGAACTGACATATTGAATCAACTTCTATTGTTCATTCCCAATTATCCAGTCTATGTCTATTATCATGCAATTACTGATATCAATCCTCATTAAACATGAACATGTTCATTCCGGACACTTCGACAATCATGTTGGCATTAAGTACTTTGAATATTATAGAGCAGTGATTTTTGAGATCACGCTAAGTTCATTAATCCTTGATTCTTCCATCACTTATGATTGTGCATTTTTATTAGGTTGTCAATTCATTACATGTAACTTTCCGTTATCTCTTTCCATGTATTTCATTCAAATTGAATAGGATGGTTCTCACGGCATTTTGAATAACCCTGCCAGCCTTTGGCTTCTATCAGTGTATTGATAATCTTCAATATAGTTGAAACGGCAGATTTTAGAATATATTGGATTATCCGAATAGGCGCAATATTTACCGCAGGGATTGGTCTACAGTTAAAGCAGACTTGTCTGATGATCAGTCGTCACACGAAATAAATATCAAGGCCCTTAACTTCATTATGTTCAAGTTGACATGGAAAACGAAATCGAAAGTTAAACTTTCATATATATATTTAATTAGAGTGTATCTAGATAAGTATCTTTCCAACTTACGGTCTTAATAGGTATAACTCTATATTGCAGATGACAAGAATCTTGATAGTTCAGTGTGAATGTCGTGATTAAACAATTCAAGCTGCGCGGGGGCGTCACACTAAGAATGATCTGAGTTCTTTATGAGTACATCATGAATCAGCATTCTTCATACTTTCAGGACTTTGCCATCTTGATACGCCAATTATTTTTGACTTTGATTTTCTTTTAATATTTCTTTTTCAGCATATCATAGTCTTTTGATATATTGATTTTGAACGCCATCATGAATGGATTTTCCATTTTTATGCATGAACTCATGTTTCTTTGTTGTGTGCTCAGATCACTCGAAGGTGTTCTCCCTTAAATGCTTGAACGGTCCGCAATAAGGAATTATACTTTTCAACCTTAAGCGAGAAGGGACACTTACTTTCGACATAAACTAATTTTCTCTGATATTTTGGGGTTTAGTTTCGATTATAAAGTCTTAGTCCCGTGACAACGTGGTATGCACCAGCCAAACAGATAATCCTCAACTTAAAATTCACGCCCAACTTTCTCTAACGATTATCAATTATGATAGGGGATACCCTCAACAGACTCTTGAGTTCCTCAACAATTATCATTAGATACGATTTCGGAGATAATTAGGTGACTACCTTCAAACACAACAGATCGTTCATGACTTCTGAATCTCAGATGATCGTTATTCTTATTATGATTGTCTAATGCCAAGAATTCATAAGTCACATCTATCAGTACATCACACAACAGATAGACATAAACGTTTAAATCAGTCATTATTAATCAAATATATCAATTCTCAGTACAGTAATTTCTTCATCTCCAACAGATTAATCAAAACAAGCTCATTTTGGATTTTTCACCTTTTTAAGATTTTCTGGTGAGGCATTTTTCACTTTTTAGGTATTTTCTGCTGATAACATATATTCTCCCTAAAATACTAAAATATAAAATCTTTTTGTGTTTTAGCATTTTAACCAAACAGAAAACATCTATAGACTAGCATGTAACCTTGAATGAAATCATGTAAAGAAATGCAGACAGAAAGCAAAAATATGCAATACAGATAATCAGAAACTAAAAATCTATATGTCATGCATCCTACATGCAAAGCCTAAAAGTCTTGACTAAACCTCGCACACAACATCCGAAATCACTTTATCTCGATCAACAATGCCATTCATCTCTAGTAGGAATAAGAACCTAGGTCTATCAAAAGCCTTAGTAAATAAGTCTGCCCTCTGGTCCTTAGTACCTATTCTCTTAACCTCAATAATCTTTTTCTCATGGCAATCCCTAAGAAAATGATATTTAACACCTATGTGTTTGGTCTTAGAATGTTGAACAGGATTCTTAGTGATCGCTATAGCAGCAGTATTATCAATATAAAGAGGAGAGAAAGAGATTCTTAGCTCGTAATCGCGAAGTTGTTGTTGGATCCAAACAACTTGCGAACAACAACTAGCAGCAGCTATATATTCAGCTTCACACGTGGAAAGAGCAACTGCAGTTTGTTTCTTGCACTGCTAGGTCACCAGCCTTTCACCTAAAAATTGACATCCTCCTGATGTAGATTGGTTGTTAATTTTGCAACCTGCATAATCTGAATCGCTGTAAGCTGCAAGATCAAACTTCTCATCATTCGAATACCAGATGCCGAGATTTGGCGAATGCAACAAATAACGTAGGGTTCTCTTGGCAGCTGTAAGATGAACTGTATTCAGATTAACTTGATAACGAGCACACAGACATGTTGCGAACATAATATCCGGCCTAGACGCAGTGAGATACATAAGCGACCCGATGATTGCTCGATGATACGTAGGATCAACAGGTTCTCCTTCGCACTCAAGTGAAATACCATGATTCACAGCTAATGGAGTTGACACAGGACGTTCTTGAGTCATACCGAAATGTTCCAGTATATCATTCACATACTTTGCCTGATGAAGAAAAATTCCATTTTCTGTCTGTTCGACTTGTAAACCAAGAAAGTAGTGTAGAAGACCCAATTTACTCATTTCGAACTCGTCCTTCATCACCTGTTCAAACTCATCAACAAGTTCCTACTTAGTAGCACCGAAGATAATATAGTCAACATAAATCTGGACTAAAATAATGTCATCATCTTGAACTTTTGTAAACAGAGTACAGTCTACCGTGCCCATTTGATATCCTTTTTTGATAAGATAACTCAATAATCTTCCGTACCAAGCTCTAGGAGCTTGATGTAAACCATAAAGTGCTCGTCGTAATCGGTAAACTTTGTCAGGATGAAGATGATCTTCAAAACCCGGAGGTTGACTGACATATACTCGTTCGTTTAGCTTTCCATAAAGAAATGCACTCTTAACATCCATTTGATAAACTTTGAACTTCATAAAAGAAGCGAAAGTCAAGAAAATGCGAATCGCTTCCAATCTGGCAACAGGAGCAAAAACTTCATCGTAATCAAAATCAGGATCTTGCTGATAACCTTTAGCAACTAATCTTGCTTTGTTACGGGTAACATTGCCATCTTCGTCGAATTTGTACTTCCAAACCCATTTGAGATCAATTAATTTAGCACCATGCGTCGTAGTAACTAGCCTCTAAATATCTAAATGATGGAATTGCTGAATTTCTTCTTGCATAGCCATGACCCAGTCAACATGCTTCAAGGCTTCCTTTGTAGTCTTTAGTTCAATCCTTGAGATATGACATGAGTACTCGTAATATGCAGCAGCAGCTGTCATATGAGCATCAACTTGACCATCAAACTGAACTTGTCTTCTTGTCCTAATGCATGCATTTGGATCTCCAATTATATTTTCTCTACGATGAGCAGCTGTAGTTCTGGGAACTGGGTGTGCGGGAATAGGTATCTCATGGTGTAGATTCGTGGTATCTCCATCTTCAGGATTATCAGAATTCTCACTTGAAATATCAGATCTGCAGGTATCGTACACTGGATCAACATCATGATCTGAATCTTGTGCTGGTTCAACGACAGTAGGTAATGGAGTTAGAGTAGGTGCAGACACTTCTGGCTCGTTTTGTAAATCAAACAGCATTTGTAACTCTACTTCATTCTCCATCTAATCTGTAGCAAGATTAAATGAATCAATCAGCTCATCATAGTTGTAGATCCAAGGATGACTTTTGGTAGCAGTCTTTGTGTAATTCTGTTGGACGTCAACTTCAGACCATTCTTCAACACATCTTGTCTCATTGTTGAAACTCGCTTGTTAGGAGAACTATACCCTAGAAACACTCCAGTAACCACTTTCGAATCAAACTTACTTCCTTGTTTTCTCTTCAAAATGGTACACGGGGCACCAAATGGTTCTAGATGCTTCAAAGAAGGTTTTCTCCCATGCAATAACTCATAGCATGTTTTACCTAGTCGTTTAACGGTTAAAACTTGATTCATAGTGTAACAAGCATTTGCAACAGCTTCACCCCAAAAATGAACAGGTAAAGATGAATCAGCTAGCATAGTTCTAGCAGTCTCAATCAAAACCCTATTCTTTCTTTCAGCAACACCATTCATCTGTGGAGCGTATGCAGAACTGAACTGCATATTGATACCTTTTTCAATACAGAAACCTGCGAGATACTGATTCTTAAATTCTGTACCATTATCGCATCGAATCTTTCTAACTTTCAAATTAGAACCTGTCTCTAATCGATTGATTAGCACTTTCAAATTCTCAAACGTATCAGACTTCTCTTTCAAAAACATAACCTATGAGAATCTTGAATAATCATCAGTTACCACCAGACAATACTTACTACCATCAATACTTTCAAACCGAATTGGACCAAAGAGATCCATGTGCAATAACTCAAGTGGAGCAGAGATTGGATTATACTTCACCAACTTGTGTGCTTTCTTACTCTGCTTACCCTTCTTACAAGGAACACATGTGCCTGGAATCTAAAATGAACGAAGATCAACACCTTCTACGAGATTGTTGTGAACCAGATGGTTCATCTTCTGAAAACTTAAATGACCCATGAGTTTGTACCATGTAATAGAATCTTGTTCAGTAGCTTTAGAAACAAAAGCTTGATGATGTTCAGCAGTTGAAGTAGCAACATTCATATATAGCATGTATAAATCTGCTTATCGAGGAGCCTTCATCAAAATCATTTCAGGAGAAATCACAAACTCTGGTTTCAAGATGTAGCTGAATTCGTCATCAAATGCTACTTTGAAGGATTTTTCACAGATTTGTGAAATTGATAACAAATTATTTGCAAGCTCTTGAAAATAGTTCACTTTATCAAAACTGACTTTATCATTCTTTAATAAACCCTGAGTTGAAATATGACCACCCTTATCTCCATCAAATGCAACATAACCTCCCTTAATTGGGTGTACATTTGAAAGACGAGATAGATGTCCAGTCATATGTCTCGATTCACCGCTATCTACAATCCAGGTATTGTTTGCAGGTAGCCTGGTTCCCTGTACATCACATTAAGAAAATTAATTGATAATGGGAACCCAAGCCCGGACGGCAGTAGGTTGTCCATTAACACCCATAGCTTGAACTTCCATCCATTTCCTGTTTGAGTCCGGAGGAATCTCATTATTAGAAACCTTAAATTTAGAAAGTTTGGAAGGAGAGGTGTCATGCTCTTGGCGTTTGACATTCCTCTCTGAATCGGAATGATTCATCCGTGGTCTAGTTCTTGAAAAATACTTTTTGCGACTAGCTCTTTGAGATGGAGACCTCAACTTTGGTTCAAAAGGTCTACATTGCTCATTAGCATTGGCAACATTTGCCTCAAAATTTCTTTTAGGAATTTTTCCCTTTACAGGAGAAATAGATCTATTGAAGTACTTCCTTTTGGAGTCTCCAAAGACAACATTTGTCTTAGATCTTTTATCACGAAGTTCATCATTTATAGGGAAACCTATTCGATGAACATGAGATGATCTATAATCATCATGTGATAAGTCAACTTTATGTCTTGGGGATCGGAATCTTCTAGGACAATAAGCATCAATGTGTCCAAAAACAGCACAATTAAAACATTGTCTAAACTCCCTATATCCTCTAAATTGATACACATTATTAGAATTTGAAGATGATGGATCTTGTGTTCTTACTAACACAGGAGAATCATTTGATCTCTATTTCTGAACAGGCTTAGGGGTAACAGGAGGAACTGGTCTGTTAGCAAATCTAGGATTTTTTAAAATCTTAATAGGACCTTTTGGTGTTCTAACTCTACTTGTCTTAGAGTTATCTCCTAACTCGGCTTTCCTATCTTCCTCATGATCTAGAGCACCTTCAGCAGTATCATCAGAAGTTGTATTCTTAGTTGAACTACATTTTTTATTCTTTTCAACATAATCTTCATAACTAGGAGGGATACAATCTTCTGGTCAACCGTCAACTACGTTAGCATTAACAAATGTGTTCTGAAAAAGAGGAGATGCAGAACTATATCCAATACCCTTTCCCTTGGTGTCATTAAGTTCCACCATTAATGCATTCCATTGTGACGCACTTGCCCAACATTTCATTTTGATTGAAATTGCCTCTAAATCAGATTTAACGCATTCATTTTCTTTTTTTAGTTCATTAATTGTATCAACACGTTTAATTAAAGCTTGATTTATGTCAAAGTTATAGCATTTAAGATCGTGAAGTTGTTTTTTATAAACTTTGATTTGCTCTTTCAACTCATTTTCAACCTTAGTGGTCACATGGTCAGCATGCCATTTTTCTTTCATCTCCGCATATGCCTTTGTTAAATTATCTATTGTTACCTTAGATTCAGCACATTTAACACATTCAATAACAGTAGATGGATCAGAAGATATTCGTTGAGCGTTATTTGATGAGGAAGTCTCAGCCATAAATGCAAAGAAATCTGTCTTCTTCCTATCATCGAGCTCATCTTCTGATTCTGACGAGTCTGTAAGAAACTCTGATGTATCAGCATCTTTACCCAAATGAATCTGCTCAAGTCTATCCCATATATCCTTAGCTCTTGTCAAACCGGAAACCTTTTCAAGATCACTTTCTGATAAGCATATCTTCAGTAAATCTACTGCTTGCTTGTTCAATGCTTCAAACTCAGATTGATCTGCTCCAGTATGATCAACTTTAACTTCTACCTCTGATTCTGACATCTTGTCTGAATTATCATTATTTGTACTTACACTTTCAAGATCTGAACCTTCACCCATGAGAACTAACATTTCCAATTCAGCAGCAAACATTTTACCCCATTTGTCTAGTTCTGTATCAGAATCAACCAATGTCTCTTCACTCTGATTAGCCTCTAGACTTTCTTCAAACACAGAGGTATCACCATAGTTATCCTTCCAACTATTGAAGTAGTAGTCCTCTGACGATGTTGGTGAAATACTTCCAGATTCAGGTGTACGAGGAACTGAATCACGTGCCTTCTTGAATTTATCTTTAACCATCTTTTGAATCTTCTCTTTTCGAATGATTCGTGATAACTTTTCAGATCTTTTAGCACGAGCAGTCAGCTTCTCAATTATACTTTGACCGATAACACAGTTTTCTTTTTCTTCAGAAATCTTAGCCATGTTAGCTTTAGGTTGTTGATCATCAACATTCAATTTGATAGACCAGTCATCATCATCTCCATGAATGACAACTAAAGCTTTGTTCGGACTCTCAGCTGTATCAGCTTCATTTACTTTATCAGTAATGTAAATCTCACATTTTGTAGATTGACTCTGAGAACTGTAGTTCTGATTCTTGAACGGATTACGATTACCCTGCTTCTTCTGTATTGTGCACTGTCTTGAAAAATGACCTAATTCTCCACAGTTGTAACAAGTAACAGAATTCATATCAAAACCCAGTTTTGTATCTTTGGTCAGACTGATTGGTTTTCCAGTTCGCTCTTCGTAATCTCTAGCTCGTATCACAAGATTTGCCATACCCCACATAATATCCATCTTTTCTGCTTCATCTTTATCAAGCTGATGATAATCTTCTGTTGTTAGATGAATGTTACCCACACGACCATCAAGATAACTATCATAAGAATTAACAAGGCTTGACAACAAGGCTATATCTTTACTAATCTTTTCTTTTCCAGCTTTCCTCAAGTTCTCGATCTTAAGAGCAGAAAGAACATCTGATGCAGTCAGTGTAGATGACGATGTAGTATTGGTAGTAGGCTGTGATTGAGTATTGAGAGAACATGGTGAAACTTATGGTGGATACGAAGACTGTTGTATAGGTGTACTGCTGACATTCAAACCATACATATTCTGATTGTTCGTAGCAAAAGCTGTTTGAAATGGTGCATGAGCCGACTTAGGCGGTGTATAACCATTTGGACAATACATTTTCGTGTCTTGAACTTGTTTAGACCTCTTGACTTTGTTTAACAATTCTAACTCTTCTTATTGAAGTCTTGCAATAAACGAGTTCACTGTCGCAGTAGCAAGTTCTCCACTGGTCTTCATAGTTAATATGAAACCATTCCATTCTAACGGTAATGCTCAGCTAGACATGTTACTTTGTCTTTCTCTTCAATGGTTACATCATGCTTGTGTATTTCAGCTAGCAAATGACGATATCTTTCAACCAATTCTGTAATAGACTCTCCAACTTGCCAGTGAAAATGATCAAACTCAGCTTTCAGTTCTAACCCTTTTCTTGTTCTATAAGATGAATTTCCTTCATTGAAGGTACGAAGTGCTTCCCATATCTTGAATGAGTTATCATGACACAGAAATTGATGGAAAATCGGACCATCAAGAGCACTTGTCAAGTTACAGTACATCTTCTTTTCCAAGTTATACTCATCACGTTCTTCCGAAGGCATATTATGTAACGTATACAATTCATTTGTCACAGGTGAACGTGGCCATTGAAATTCGGTTTCAATATACTTCAAAAGTTTCGTGTCTTGACCATCAGACCAAATCTTAAACCTCGACTTCCAAGTGGAATAGTTATCCATACTCATTAATCTTGGACATTTTGTACCACTTCCGGATTCGCTTTTAGCAAGAAGTAATCGTTGAGTCATATTCGTAATGCTCTGAACTAACGGTGCAGCTAACGCATAGTCGTTTGAATTAAACATCTTGAAAACTTTACCAAAGGTAAACCGTGCGGTTCAGAATATCAACCGTACGTGTGATAGTATCAACAGTACGTGTCAAAGTCTCAAGCGTACGTGTCACTACTCAATCGTACGTGTCACAACTTAACCAAAAGAACCAGTCACAAAGTCTCAAATGTGCGAGTGACAATCAACCGTGTGATTACTCGTACGTGTCACTATCAACCGCGTGATCACTCGTGTGATCAGACTTGTAGTTTCTTAACTTAAAAGGCTATGCTTACCCGTGCGTGTGAGTTCACGAGTGATGTCAATCGTCTGGTCAACCGTGCGTGTGATCAAAAATCTTGACCCACTCGTGTGAGCTGCTGTTCACACACAAATCACTCAAAAACCCTAGAAATTAAAGCTAAACCTCAATTTCTTCGTTCACAAGCTGGATTAGCACTAAACTAACATAAACACACTCTCAAATCACTATTACACACGTAAAAATGATTCCTTTTTGTTAAAAATTACTTTAAACTCAAAAAACCCAAAAAATTAACTCTTTAATCACCAAAAATCACTAGGATGATGTTGAAATCACAACCAACGCTCTGATACCAATGATGAAACATGACTAGGAACTGAGAAATCAACAGATTTAACTCACACAATGGCGGAATAAGTGAATCAAACCCTATAGTGAATAGGTTAAGCCTTTTGGGATTAATTTAGTCAAACCACAACTAAATCAAGTGTGATTAGATCAACACCTAGAGCTATTATTCATCATCTGGGTGATTTGGGCTGAGAGATGTAGTGACCCGAACTTTTCCATGTTTATATATATTAATTGAGATTGATATTTACATGATTAAATGTTTCCAACATGTTAAGCAATCAAACTTGTTAAGACTTGATTAATTGAAATATGTTTCATATAGACAATTGACCACCCGAGTTGACCGGTGATTCACGAACGTTAAAACTTGTAAAAACTATATGATGACATATATATGGATATATATATATAGTTAACATGATACTATGATAAGTAAACATATCATTAAGTATATTAACAATGAACTACATATGTAAAAACAAGACTACTAACTTAATGATTTTTAAACGAGACATATATGTAACGATTATCGTTGTAAAGACATTTAATGTATATATATCATATTAAGAGATATTCATACATGATAATATCATGATAATATAATAATTTAAAATCTCATTTGATATTATAAACATTGGGTTAACAACATTTAACAAGACCGTTAACCTAAAGGTTTAAAAACAACACTTACATGTAACGACTAACGATGAGTTAACGACTCAGTTAAAATGTATATACATGTAGTGTTTTAATATGTATTTATACACTTTTGAAAGACTTCAATACACTTATCAAAATACTTCTACTTAACAAAAATTCTTACAATTACATCCTCGTTCAGTTTCATCAACAATTCTACTCGTATGCACCCGTATTCGTACTCGTACAATACACAGCTTTTAGATGTATGTACTATTGGTATATACACTCCAATGATCAGCTCTTAGCAGCCCATGTGAGTCACCTAACACATGTGGGAACCATCATTTGGCAACTAGCATGAAATATCTCATAAAATTACAAAAATATGAGTAATCATTCATGACTTATTTACATGAAAACAAAATTACATATCCTTTATATCTAATCCATACACCAACGACCAAAAACACCTACAAACACTTTCATTCTTCAATTTTCTTCATCTAATTGATCTCTCTCAAGTTCTATCTTCAAGTTCTAAGTGTTCTTCATAAATTCCAAAAGTTCTAGTTTCATAAAATCAAGAATACTTTCAAGTTTGCTAGCTCACTTCCAATCTTGTAAGGTGATCATCCAACCTCAAGAAATCTTTGTTTCTTACAGTAGGTTATCATTCTAATACAAGGTAATAATCATATTCAAACTTTGATTCAATTTCTATAACTATAACAATCTTATTTCAAGTGATGATCTTACTTGAACTTGTTTTCGTGTCATGATTCTGCTTCAAGAACTTCGAGCCATCCAAGGATCCATTGAAGCTAGATCCATTTTTCTCTTTTCCAGTAGGTTTATCCAAGGAACTTAAGGTAGTAATGATGTTCATAACATCATTCGATTCATACATATAAAGCTATCTTATTCGAAGGTTTAAACTTGTAATCACTAGAACATAGTTTAGTTAATTCTAAACTTGTTCGCAAACAAAAGTTAATCCTTCTAACTTGACTTTTAAAATCAACTAAACACATGTTCTATATCTATATTATATGCTAACTTAATGATTTAAAACCTGGAAACACGAAAAACACCGTAAAACCGGATTTACGCCGTCGTAGTAACACCGCGGGCTGTTTTGGGTTAGTTAATTAAAAACTATGATAAACTTTGATTTAAAAGTTGTTATTCTGAGAAAATGATTTTTATTATGAACATGAAACTATATCCAAAAATTATGATTAAACTCAAAGTGGAAGTATGTTTTCTAAAATGGTCATCTAGACGTCGTTCTTTCGACTAAAATGACTACCTTTACAAAAACGACTTGTAACTTATTTTTCCGACTATAAACCTATACTTTTCTGTTTAGATTCATAAAATAGAGTTCAATATGAAACCATATCAATTTGATTCACTCAAAACGGATTTAAAATGAAGAAGTTATGGGTAAAACAAGATTGGATAATTTTTCTCATTTTAGCTACGTGAAAATTGGTAACAAATCTATTCCAACCATAACTTAATCAACTTGTATTGTATATTATGTAATCTTGAGATACCATAGACACGTATACAATGTTTCGACCTATCATGTCGACACATCTATATATATTTCGGAACAACCATAGACACTCTATATGTGAATGTTGGAGTTAGCTATACAGGGTTGAGGTTGATTCCAAAATATATATAGTTTGAGTTGTGATCAATACTGAGATACGTATACACTGGGTCGTGGATTGATTCAAGATAATATTTATCGATTTATTTCTGTACATCTAACTGTGGACAACTAGTTGTAGGTTACTAACGAGGACAGCTGACTTAATAAACTTAAAACATCAAAATATATTAAAAGTGTTGTAAATATATTTTGAACATACTTTGATATATATGTATATATTGTTATAGGTTCGTGAATCAACCAGTGGCCAAGTCTTACTTCCCGACGAAGTAAAAATCTGTGAAAGTGAGTTATAGTCCCACTTTTAAAATCTAATATTTTTGGGATGAGAATACATGCAGGTTTTATAAATGATTTACAAAATAGACACAAGTACGTGAAACTACATTCTATGGTTGAATTATCGAAATCGAATATGCCCCTTTTTATTAAGTCTGGTAATCTAAGAATTAGGGAACAGACACCCTAATTGACGCGAATCCTAAAGATAGATCTATTGGGCCTAACAAACCCCATCCAAAGTACCGGATGCTTTAGTACTTCGAAATTTATATCATATCCGAAGGGTGTCCCGGAATGATGGGGATATTCTTATATATGCATCTTGTTATTGTCGGTTACCAGGTGTTCACCATATGAATGATTTTTATCTCTATGTATGGGATGTGTATTGAAATATGAAATCTTGTGGTCTATTATTATGATTTGATATATATAGGTTAAACCTATAACTCACCAACATTTTTGTTGACGTTTTAAGCATGTTTATTCTCAGGTGATTATTAAGAGCTTCCGCTGTCGCATACTTAAATAAGGACGAGATTTGGAGTCCATGCTTGTATGATATTGTGTAAAAACTGCATTCAAGAAACTTATTTTGTTGTAACATATTTGTACTGTAAACCATTATGTAATGGTCGTGTGTAAACAGGATATTTTAGATTATCATTATTTGATAATCTACGTAAAGCTTTTTAAACCTTTATTGATGAAATAAAGGTTATGGTTTGTTTTAAAATGAATGCAGTCTTTGAAAAACGTCTCATATAGAGGTCAAAACCTCGCAACGAAATCAATTAATATGGAACGTTTTTAATCAATAAGAACGGGACATTTCAGTTGGTATCCGAGCGTTGGTCTTAGAGAACCAGAATTTTGCATTAGTGTGTCTTATCGAGTTTGTTAGGATGCATTAGTGAGTCTGGACTTCGACCGTGTTTACTTGAAAAATGAATGCTTAACAAATTTTGTTGGAAACTATATATTTTTAACATGTGAATATTATGTGATATATTAATCTCTTAACGCGTTTGATATTATGTGATAGATGTCTACCTCTAGAACAAGTCCCATTGACTCACCTAATAATAATGAAGAGTCAAATGTAAATTGGAATGATTCGTGGACTGATTCACAAGTTCCCGAAGAGGAACCGGAAGAAGAGTCGGAACCGGAAGAAGAATCGGAACCGGAAGAAGAATCGGAACCGGATGAAGAAATAGAACCGGTGGGGGAAATAATAAAACGGTTAAGTAAAAGAAAATCCTCAACCAACCGACCAAGGTTAATTATGGTCAATGGTGTTTCCGCCAAGGAAGCAAAATATTGGGAGGATTACCAATTCTCCGATGAATCGGATTCCGACGAGAATTCCGATGATATTATAGAAATTACCCCAACTGAATTTAAAAAGGCAAAAGAAAATAATAAGGGAAAGGGCATAAAAATAGAGAAATCTAATTCCAACCCCGATGAACTTTATATGTATCGTCAACGCCCGAAGTCCTTAAGTTGTAACAATGACCCGGGAACCTCTAAACCACCAGGTTTTTCTAAACCAATGTGGACAACGACGGCTCGTATTAGGGGAACATCATATATCCCTAGAAACTTGGCAAAACGAACCAAAACCGAAGAAGAAGAAACGAGCGAGTCGGAATAAGATAGTTGTATTCGTGTGGTGTAATATATGTAATATAGTGTTCTTATGCTTTATGATATATGTAAAAATTGCGTGTATTAATAAGTATTTTTTTATGAATCTAACTCTTGTCTATTTTACAGTTTAAAAACACAAAATGGATAGACAACCCAATATTTTAAGAGACCTACCCGGAGACATGATTGATGAAATCTTGTCTAGAGTCGGCCAGAATTCCTCGGCACAACTATTTAAGGCGAGATCAGTTTGTAAGACATTCGAAGAACGTTCCAAGAATGTCTTGGTTTATAAGAGACTTTCGTTTGAAAGATGGGGGATATCACATTGGGAAACCCATAAGTTACGATGTGTTTACTTTGACGCATATATTGCGGGGAACCCAAATGCTATTTTACGCAACGGGTTAAGAAATTATTTTGACTCAATATATCCGAATATTGGACTTCGTGATTTAGAAAAAGTGGCTAACATGCAACATAAAGAAGCATGTTATGCTTACGGATTAGTAATGTTTGCTTCTCACCAAAGTGAGAACAAGAACATCGGGCTACAACTATTAAACAAAACGTTTCCACAAGAAACGGAGTCGGTAATTGGGGTAAGAAATGAGGTTTTTAGATTATTACGGGACTGTTGGACATTACGTAACCCTCGTCCCTTTGACGACGTTACAACACGCTGTCTTATCAACGGCCATAACTGTTATGTTGCACAAGACCAAGGATGGGAAGTAGTCCTAGTAAAACCAGAATGCATGACTTGTTTCTGGACGTATGAATTACGTGTCTTTATTGCCTTTGCTGAACGACTTGTGTACTAGCTAGAATTATCTTCACAACTATCTTGTATCAAAGTTATTGTGTGCTATATTTCATGCTTTATGTAAAATAAGCGGTATTGTAAGTTTGTAAAATATTGTATAAAAGTTTGAACGCGAAATATTATTATAATCAGTTTTTCATATAGAATTGTAGTAGTTGAATTGTATATTAGCTACTAAGTATGAACTTAACGGGTAGGTACTACCCGAATTTAAACTTATAAAACGCTAATATGAAGAAAAAGCTTTTATAAATGAGTTCATATTATGCTACGAAATACTATTAACTACTCTTAATATTCTGTATGATTAACTTGTTCCATTTAACTATTTTGAAGGAAATGGCACCGACTACTCGACACACCGTGAATATGAATGAAGAGGAATTCCGTACTTTTCTAGCTTCAAACATAGCCGCAGTACAGGCTGCGCTACATACCAACAATAACCTTGGATCTAGCAGTACAGGAAATCGTGTAGGATGCACCTACAAAGAATTCACTGCCTGCAAACCTTTGGAATTTGATGGAACCGAAGGACCGATCGGATTGAAACGGTGGACCGAGAAGGTCGAATCGGTGTTTGCCATAAGTAAGTGTACTGAAGAGGACAAAGTAAAGTACGCTACGCATACCTTCACAGGTTCTGCGTTAACATGGTGGAATACCTATCTAGAGCAAGTGGGACAAGACGATGCGTACGCACTACCGTGGTCAGCATTCAAGCACTTGATGAACGAGAAGTACCGTCCCAGAACCGAGGTCAATAAGCTCAAGACAGAACTTAGAGGGTTACGAACCCAAGGATTTGATATTACCACGTACGAAAGACGATTCACATAATTGTGCCTATTGTGTCCGGGAGCATTCGAAGATGAGGAAGAGAAGATCGACGCGTTTGTGAAAGGATTACCGGAAAGAATCCAAGAAGATATAAGTTCACACGAGCCCGCCTCCATACAACAGGCATGTAGAATGGCTCACAAACTCGTGAACCAAATTGAAGAAAGAATTAAAGAACAGACTGCTGAAGAGGCCAATGTGAAGCAAGTCAAAAGAAAGTGGGAGGAAAACGGTGATAAGAATCACCAATACAACAACAACAGTAATTACAACAATAATCGCAACAATTATCCCAACAATCGCAACATCAATCGCAACTACAACAAACGGCCCAACAACAACAACAACAACAACAACAGCAACTACAACAATCATCCCAACAACAATAATAACCGTAACAACAACAACAATCAGAAGCAGCTATGCCAAAGGTGTGAAAAGAATCACTCGGGGTTCTGCACCAAATTTTGCAACAAGTGTAAAAGAAATGGTCATAGCGCGGCGAAGTGTGAGGTCTACGGACCAGGGGTTAATAGAACGAAAGGAACAAATGGTGTCGGAACGAGTAATGGCGGAGCAAGTAGTGTCGGAGCAAGTTATGCCAATGTAGTTTGTTATAAATGTGGAAAACCGGGCCACATTATTAGAAATTGCCCGAACCAGGAGAACACGAATGGACAAGGCCGTGGAAGAGTTTTCAATATTAATGCGGCAGAGGCACAGGAAGACCCGGAGCTTGTTACGGGTACGTTTCTTATTGACAATAAATCTGCTTACGTTTTATTTGATTCGGGTGCGGATAGAAGCTATATGAGTAGAGATTTTTGTGCTAAATTAAGTTGTCCATTGACACCTTTGGATAGTAAATTTTTACTCGAATTAGCAAATGGTAAATTAATTTCAGCAGATAATATATGTCGGAATCGAGAAATTAAACTGGTTAGCGAAACATTTAAGATTGACTTGATACCAGTAGAGTTAGGGAGTTTTGATGTGATAATCGGTATGGACTGGTTGAAAGAAGTGAAAGCAGAGATCGTTTGTTACAAAAATGCAATTCGCATTATACGAGAAAAAGGAAAACCCTTAATGGTGTACGGAGAAAAGGGAAACACGAAGCTACATCTTATTAGTAATTTGAAGGCACAAAAACTAATAAGAAAAGGTTGCTATGCTGTTCTAGCACACGTCGAGAAAGTACAAACTAAAGAAAAGAGCATCAATGATGTTCCCGTCGCAAAAGAATTTCCTGATGTATTTCCGAAAGAATTACCGGGATTACCCCCACATTGATCCGTTGAATTTCAAATAGATCTTGTACCAGGAGCTGCACCAATAGCTCGTGCTCCTTACAGACTCGCACCCAGCGAGATGAAAGAACTACAAAGCCAATTACAAGAACTTTTAGAGCGTGGTTTCATTCGACCAAGCACATCACCGTGGGGAGCTCCTGTTTTGTTTGTCAAGAAGAAAGATGGTACATTCAGGTTGTGTATCGACTACCGAGAGT
Organism: Rutidosis leptorrhynchoides; assembly: GCF_046630445.1. Lineage (NCBI taxonomy): Eukaryota > Viridiplantae > Streptophyta > Magnoliopsida > Asterales > Asteraceae > Rutidosis > Rutidosis leptorrhynchoides. The sequence goes on from NC_092337.1 coordinate 150,516,616, forward strand.
TGAACAAACTTACCATCAAGAACCGCTACCCACTACCGAGAATCGATGACTTATTTGATCAACTACAAGGCTCGTCTGTTTATTCAAAGATTGACTTACGTTCCGGGTATCATCAAATGCGGGTGAAAGAAGATGATATTCCAAAGACTGCTTTCAGAACACGTTACGGTCATTACGAGTTTATGGTCATGCCGTTTGGTTTAACTAATGCACCAGCTGTGTTCATGGACCTTATGAACCGAGTGTGTGGACCATACCTTGACAAGTTTGTCATTGTTTTCATTGATGACATACTTATTTACTCAAAGAATGACCAAGAACACGGTGAACATTTGAGAAAGGTGTTAGAAGTATTGAGGAAGGAAGAATTGTACGCTAAGTTTTCAAAGTGTGCATTTTGGTTGGAAGAAGTTCAATTCCTCGGTCACATAGTGAACAAAGAAGGTATTAAGGTGGATCCGGCAAAGATAGAAACTGTTGAAAAGTGGGAAACCCCGAAAACTCCGAAACACATACGCCAGTTTTTAGGACTAGCTGGTTACTACAGAAGGTTCATCCAAGACTTTTCCAGAATAGCAAAACCCTTGACTGCATTAACGCATAAAGGGAAGAAATTTGAATGGAATGATGAACAAGAGAAAGCGTTTCAGTTATTGAAGAAAAAGCTAACTACGGCACCTATATTGTCATTGCCTGAAGGGAATGATGATTTTGTGATTTATTGTGATGCATCAAAGCAAGGTCTCGGTTGTGTATTAATGCAACGAACGAAGGTGATTGCTTATGCGTCTAGACAATTGAAGATTCACGAACAAAATTATACGACGCATGATTTGGAATTAGGCGCGGTTGTTTTTGCATTAAAGACTTGGAGGCACTATTTATATGGGGTCAAAAGTATTATATATACCGACCACAAAAGTCTTCAACACATATTTAATCAGAAACAACTGAATATGAGGCAGCGTAGGTGGATTGAATTATTGAATGATTACGACTTTGAGATTCGTTACCACCCGGGGAAGGCAAATGTGGTAGCCGATGCCTTGAGCAGGAAGGACAGAGAACCCATTCGAGTAAAATCTATGAATATAATGATTCATAATAACATTACTACTCAAATAAAGGAGGCGCAACAAGGAGTTTTAAAAGAGGGAAATTTAAAGGATGAAATACCCAAAGGATCGGAGAAGCATCTTAATATTCGAGAAGACGGAACCCGGTATAGGGCTGAAAGGATTTGGGTACCAAAATTTGGAGATATGAGAGAAATGGTACTTAGAGAAGCTCATAAAACCAGATACTCAATACATCCTGGAACGGGGAAGATGTACAAGGATCTCAAGAAACATTTTTGGTGGCCGGGTATGAAAGCCGATGTTGCTAAATACTTAGGAGAATGTTTGACGTGTTCTAAGGTCAAAGCTGAGCATCAGAAACCATCAGGTCTACTTCAACAACCCGAAATCCCGGAATGGAAATGGGAAAACATTACCATGGATTTCATCACTAAATTGCCAAGGACTGCAAGTGGTTTTGATACTATTTGGGTAATAGTTGATCGTCTCACCAAATCAGCACACTTCCTACCAATAAGAGAAGATGACAAGATGGAGAAGTTAGCACGACTGTATTTGAAGGAAGTCGTCTCCAGACATGGAATACCAATCTCTATTATCTCTGATAGGGATGGCAGATTTATTTCAAGATTCTGGCAGACATTACAGCAAGCATTAGGAACTCGTCTAGACATGAGTACTGCCTATCATCCACAAACTGATGGGCAGAGCGAAAGGACGATACAAACGCTTGAAGACATGCTACGAGCATGTGTTATTGATTTCGGAAACAGTTGGGATCGACATCTACCGTTAGCAGAATTTTCCTACAACAACAGCTACCATTCAAGCATTGAGATGGCGCCGTTTGAAGCACTTTATGGTAGAAAGTGCAGGTCTCCGATTTGTTGGAGTGAAGTGGGGGATAGACAGATTACGGGTCCGGAGATTATACAAGAAACTACCGAGAAGATCATCCAAATTCAACAACGGTTGAAAACCGCCCAAAGTCGACAAAAGAGCTACGCTGACATTAAAAGAAAAGATATAGAATTTGAAATTGGAGAGATGGTCATGCTTAAAGTTGCACCTTGGAAAGGCGTTGTTCGATTTGGTAAACGAGGGAAATTAAATCCAAGGTATATTGGACCATTCAAGATTATTGATCGTGTCGGAACAGTAGCTTACCGACTAGAATTACCTCAACAACTCGCGGCTGTACATAACACTTTCCACGTCTCGAATTTGAAGAAATGTTTTGCTAAAGAAGATCTCACTATTCCGTTAGATGAAATCCAAATCAACGAAAAACTTCAATTCATCGAAGAACCCGTCGAAATAATGGATCGTGAGGTTAAAAGACTTAAGCAAAACAAGATACCAATTGTTAAGGTTCGATGGAATGCTCGTAGAGGACCCGAGTTCACCTGGGAGCGTGAAGATCAGATGAAGAAGAAATACCCGCATCTATTTCCAGAAGATTCGTCAACACCTTCAACAGCTTAAAATTTCGGGACGAAATTTATTTAACGGGTAGGTACTGTAGTGACCCGAACTTTTCCATGTTTATATATATTAATTGAGATTGATATTTACATGATTAAATGTTTCCAACATGTTAAGCAATCAAACTTGTTAAGACTTGATTAATTGAAATATGTTTCATATAGACAATTGACCACCCGAGTTGACCGGTGATTCACGAACGTTAAAACTTGTAAAAACTATATGATGACATATATATGGATATATATATAGTTAACATGATACTATGATAAGTAAACATATCATTAAGTATATTAACAATGAACTACATATGTAAAAACAAGACTACTAACTTAATGATTTTTAAACGAGACATATATGTAACGATTATCGTTGTAAAGACATTTAATGTATATATATCATATTAAGAGATATTCATACATGATAATATCATGATAATATAATAATTTAAAATCTCATTTGATATTATAAACATTGGGTTAACAACATTTAACAAGACCGTTAACCTAAAGGTTTAAAAACAACACTTACATGTAACGACTAACGATGAGTTAACGACTCAGTTAAAATGTATATACATGTAGTGTTTTAATATGTATTTATACACTTTTGAAAGACTTCAATACACTTATCAAAATACTTCTACTTAACAAAAATGCTTACAATTACATCCTCGTTCAGTTTCATCAACAATTCTACTCGTATGCACCCGTATTCGTACTCGTACAATACACAGCTTTTAGATGTATGTACTATTGGTATATACACTCCAATGATCAGCTCTTAGCAGCCCATGTGAGTCACCTAACACATGTGGGAGCCATCATTTGGCAACTAGCATGAAATATCTCATAAAATTACAAAAATATGAGTAATCATTCATGACTTATTTACATGAAAACAAAATTACATATCCTTTATATCTAATCCATACACCAACGACCAAAAACACCTACAAACACTTTCATTCTTCAATTTTCTTCATCTAATTTATCTCTCTCAAGTTCTATCTTCAAGTTCTAAGTGTTCTTCATAAATTCCAAAAGTTCTAGTTTCATAAAATCAAGAATACTTTCAAGTTTGCTAGCTCACTTCCAATCTTGTAAGGTGATCATCCAACCTCAAGAAATCTTTGTTTCTTACAGTAGGTTATCATTCTAATACAAGGTAATAATCATATTCAAACTTTGATTCAATTTCTATAACTATAACAATCTTATTTCAAGTGATGATCTTACTTGAACTTGTTTTCGTGTCATGATTCTGCTTCAAGAACTTCGAGCCATCCAAGGATCCATTGAAGCTAGATCCATTTTTCTCTTTTCCAGTAGGTTTATCCAAGGAACTTAAGGGAGTAATGATGTTCATAACATCATTCGATTCATACATATAAAGCTATCTTATTCGAAGGTTTAAACTTGTAATCACTAGAACATAGTTTAGTTAATTCTAAACTTGTTCGCAAACAAAAGTTAATCCTTCTAACTTGACTTTTAAAATCAACTAAACACATGTTCTATATCTATATTATATGCTAACTTAATGATTTAAAACCTGGAAACACGAAAATCACCGTAAAACCGGATTTACGCCGTCGTAGTAACACCGCGGGCTGTTTTGGGTTAGTTAATTAAAAACTATGATAAACTTTGATTTAAAAGTTGTTATTCTGAGAAAATGATTTTTATTATGAACATGAAACTATATCCAAAAATTATGATTAAACTCAAAGTGGAAGTATGTTTTCTAAAATGGTCATCTAGACGTCGTTCTTTCGACTGAAATGACTACCTTTACAAAAACGACTTGTAACTTATTTTTCCGACTATAAACCTATACTTTTCTGTTTAGATTCATAAAATAGAGTTCAATATGAAACCATAGCAATTTGATTCACTCAAAACGGATTTAAAATGAAGAAGTTATGGGTAAAACAAGATTGGATAATTTTTCTCATTTTAGCTACGTGAAAATTGGTAACAAATCTATTCCAACCATAACTTAATCAACTTGTATTGTATATTATGTAATCTTGAGATACCATAGACACGTATACAATGTTTCGACCTATCATGTCGACACATCTATATATATTTCGGAACAACCATAGACACTCTATATGTGAATGTTGGAGTTAGCTATACAGGGTTGAGGTTGATTCCAAAATATATATAGTTTGAGTTGTGATCAATACTGAGATACGTATACACTGGGTCGTGGATTGATTCAAGATAATATTTATCGATTTATTTCTGTACATCTAACTGTGGACAACTAGTTGTAGGTTACTAACGAGGACAGCTGACTTAATAAACTTAAAACATCAAAATATATTAGAAGTGTTGTAAATATATTTTGAACATACTTTGATATATATGTATATATTGTTATAGGTTCGTGAATCAACCAGTGGCCAAGTCTTACTTCCCGACGAAGTAAAAATCTGTGAAAGTGAGTTATAGTCCCACTTTTAAAATCTAATATTTTTGGGATGAGAATACATGCAGGTTTTATAAATGATTTAAAAAATAGACACAAGTACGTGAAACTACATTCTATGGTTGAATTATCGAAATCGAATATGCCCCTTTTTATTAAGTCTGGTAATCTAAGAATTAGGGAACAGACACCCTAATTGACGCGAATCCTAAAGATAGATCTATTGGGCCTAACAAACCCCATCCAAAGTACCGGATGCTTTAGTACTTCGAAATTTATATCATATCCGAAGGGTGTCCCGGAATGATGGGGATATTCTTATATATGCATCTTGTTATTGTCGGTTACCAGGTGTTCACCATATGAATGATTTTTATCTCTATGTATGGGATGTGTATTGAAATATGAAATCTTGTGGTCTATTATTATGATTTGATATATATAGGTTAAACCTATAACTCACCAACATTTTTGTTGACGTTTTAAGCATGTTTATTCTCAGGTGATTATTAAGAGCTTCCGCTGTCGCATACTTAAATAAGGACGAGATTTGGAGTCCATGCTTGTATGATATTGTGTAAAAACTGCATTCAAGAAACTTATTTTGTTGTAACATATTTGTACTGTAAACCATTATGTAATGGTCGTGTGTAAACAGGATATTTTAGATTATCATTATTTGATAATCTACGTAAAGCTTTTTAAACCTTTATTGATGAAATAAAGGTTATGGTTTGTTTTAAAATGAATGCAGTCTTTGAAAAACGTCTCATATAGAGGTCAAAACCTCGCAACGAAATCAATTAATATGGAACGTTTTTAATCAATAAGAACGGGACATTTCAAGAGAGAATCGGAGGAGCTCACCAGATCTGAGTGTGTGTAACAAATGAGAGACTTAACCTAAAATGAAGAACATAAGACTTTATATACCCCCGCTATTGACTCACCCGTACGAGTCATCCATCACACGTACGAGTTAGTTTCATCAGCCGTACGGTGATCACTCACTCGTGTCTTCTCATTTAGGTTGTAATTGTGACTTAGCTCAGCATCAACCATGCGTATGAGCCTGTCAGCCGCATGAGTGAGGCTTCACTCGTACGTCTGACTAAGTCTAACATAGTCAAAATCCTAATTTCATTCCTGCAGTTCCTGTAACCACATACAAACACAGATATGATAATAACGAGCGATCATGGTGGCCTGTAAACTGTTGTACCTGCAATGGACGTGGGTAGATGTCTAGGTACTTGCATAAAATGCATCAACAAAACATGACTAGGAACTTAGAAATCAACAGATTTAACTCACACAATGGCGGAATAAGTGAATCAAACCCTCTAGTGAATAGGTTAAGCTTTTTGGGATTAATTTAGTCAAACCACAACTAAATCAAGTGTGATTAGATCAATACCTAGAGCTATTATTCACCATCTGGGTGATTTGGGCTGAGAGAGAATCGGAGGAGCTCACCAGATCTGAGTGTGTGTAACAAATGAGAGGCTTTACCTAAAATGAAGAACATAAGACTTTATATACCCCTGCTGTTGACTCACCCGTACGAGTCATCCATCACATGTACGAGTTGGCTTCATCAGCGGTACGGGTGATCACTCACTCGTGTCTTCTCATTTAGGTTGTAATTGTGACTTAGCTCAGCATCAACCGTGCGTATGAGCCTGTCAGCCGTACGAGTGAGGCTTCACTCGTACGTCTGACTTAGTCTAACATAGTCAAACATCCAAATTTCGTTCCTGCAGTTCCTGTAACCACATACAAACACAGATAGGATAATAACGAGCGATCATGATGGCCTGTAAACTGTTATACCTGCAATGGACGTGGGTAGATGTCTAGGGACTTGCATAAAATGCATCAACATTAATATTTGTAAACCAATATGTATTGGTAGTGTGTAAGTGTGATATTTGTTAGATTATCATTTCTGGATAGTCTAAGTGGTGTCTTTTTAACCTTGTCGATAAAATAAAGGTTATGGTTTGTTTTAAAAACGAATGCAGTCTTTGAAAAACGTCTCATATAGAGGTCAAAACCTCGCAACGAAATCAATTAATATGGAATGTTTATAATCAATATGAACAGGACATTTCAGTTGGTATCCGAGCATTGGTCTTAGAGAACCAGAAATTTGCATTAGTGTGTCTTATCAAGTTTGTTAGGATACATTAGTGAGTCTGGACTTTGACCGTGTTTTCTTTAAAAACGATTGCTTAACATTTTTGTTGGAAACTATATATTATTAACATGTAATTATTATGTGATATATTAACCTCTTAATATGTTTGATATTGTGTGATAGATGTCTACCACTAGTACAAATCCCATCGACTCACCTAATAATAATGAAGAGTCAAATATACTTTGGGAAGTTCACAAATTCCCGAAGAGGAACCGGAAGAGGAGGAACCGGAAGAGGAGGAACCGGAAGTGGAGGAACCGGAAGTGGAGGAACCGGAAGAAGAAGAGGTTCCGGAGGAAGAAATATTGATACCTACAGTAAATCGATTAAATAAAAGAAAATCCTCAACCAACGGACCAACGTTAAAAATGGTCAATGGTGTTTCCACCGAGGAAGCAAAATATTGGGAAGATTACCAAATTTCCGATGAATCGGATCCCGATGAGGATTCGGATGATGTTATAAAAATTACCTCGAACCAATTTAATATAGCAAAAGAAAATAATAAGGAAAAAGGTATAAAAATAGAGAAACCTGATTCCAACCCCGATGAACTTTATATGTATCGGCAACGTCCGCATTTCCTAAATTGTAACAATAACCCGGGAACCTCTAAACCACCAGGTTTTTCTAAACCATTGTGGAAAACGACAGCTCGTATTAGAGGAGCACCATATATCCCTAGAAAATTAGGAAAATGAACCAAGTCCGAAGAAAAAGAAACCAGTGATTCAGATTAGAGGGTTGTAATCATGTTGTGTATTATATGTATTGTAATGTGCTTGTACTTTTATGTTCTATGTAAAAATTGCTTGTATTATTTGTTAATTATCTTTTACGAATATAATCCTTGTTTATTTTACAGAATAAAAATAAAATGGACGTTAAGGGTAGACAACCGAAAATTTTAGAAGACCTACCAGGAGATATGATTGATGAAATCTTGTCTAGAGTCGGGCAGAATTCATCAGCACAATTAGTTACGGCAAAATTAGTTTGTCAAACATTTGAAAGACATTCCAGGCATGCCTTAGTATATAAAAGGCTTTCCTTTGAAAGATGGGGTATATCACATTGGAGAGACTTTAAGTTACGCCAAGTTTTCTTTAAGGCATTTAGTGCGGGAAACCCAGATGCAATTTTACGCTACGGGTTACGAACCTATTTTGACTCAACATATCCCAACATAGGACTCTGTTCTTTAGAAAGAGCTTCTAACATGCAACATAATGAAGCATGTTATGCTTACGGGTTAATAATATTCGCTTCTCATCAAATTGAGAAAAAGAACATTGGGTTGCAACTTTTAAATAAAACATTCTCACAAGTGACGGACTCAGTAGTTGGGGTAAGAAACAAGGTTTTTAGATTGCTACGAGGCTGTTGGGCATTACGAAACCCTCGTCCTTTTGATGACATTACTACATGCTGCATAGCCAATGGTCATAACGGTTACTTTCCACAAGACCAAGGATGGGAAGTCGTCTTAGTAAAACCAGAATGCATGACTTGTTTCTGGACATATGAATTACGTGTCTTTATTTCTTTTGCTGAACAACTTGCGTATTAATTAGAATTGCCTTTATAGCTGCCGAGTAGCAAAGTTACTATGTGTTATATTTCACCCTATATGTATAATAGTGGTATTGTAAGTTTGTAAATTTTTGTATAAAGTTTGAACGCGAAATATTATTGTAATAAGTTTTTCATATAGAAGCGTAGTAGTTGAGTTGTATAGTAGCTAGTAAGTATGAACTTAACGGGTAGGTATTACCCGAATAAAAACTATAAAATGCTAATATGAAGAAAAAGCTTTTATAAATAAGTTTATATAATGCTACGAAATACTATTGACTACTCTTAAATTCTATATGATTAACTCGATTCTTTTGGCTATTTTTGAAGGAAATGGCACCGACGACTCCTCAGAATTTGAACATGAGCGAGGAAGACTTCTGTGTTTTCCTTGCAGCAAACATAGCCGCAGTACAGGCTGCGATGCAAAAATAACAATAACTCTGGATCTAGCAGTGGAACTAATTCCACAAGAAGTCGTGTAGGATGCTCCTACAAAGAATTCACTGCCTGCAAACCTTTGGAATTTGATGGAACCGAAGGACCAATTGGATTGAAACGGTGGACCGAGAAAGTCGAATCGGTGTTTGCCATAAGTAAGTGTACTGAATAGGACAAAGTTAAGTACGCTACGCATACGTTCACAGGTACTGCGTTAACATGGTAGAACACCTATCTTGAACGGGTAGGACAAAATGCTGCTTACGCACTACCGTGGTTGGCATTCAAGCAATTGATGAACGAGCAGTACCGTCCTAGAAACGAAGTCAATAAACTCAAGGTAGAATTTAGAAAGTTACGAACACAAGGGTTCGACATTACCACATATGAACGACGATTCACAGAGTTGTGCCTATTGTGTCCGAGAGCGTTCGAAGATGAAGAAGAGAAGATCGACGCGTTTGTAAAAGGGTTATAAGTAAGGATTCAAGAAGATGTGAGTTCATACGAGCCTACTTCCATACAAAAGGCAAGTAGAATGGCTCATAAACTCATAAATCAGATTGAGGGAAGAATTAAAGAGCAGGCGGCTGAAGAAGCCAACACGAAACAACTCAAGAGAAAATGGGAAGAAACTAGTGACAAGGGTCACCAATACAACAACAATTACAACCACAACCGTAACAACAATCGCAACAATAACCGCAATCCTAACAATAACTACAACAAACATCCCAACAACAACAACAACTACTACAATAACCGTTCCAACAACAATAACAATCTCAATAACAACCTCAATAACAACAACGACAACAAAAACCAAAAATGCCAAAGGTGTGAAGAGTACCACCAGAATGGGTTTTACACGACATTTTGCACCAAGTGTAAAAAAACTGGCCATGGTGCAAAAAAGTGTGAGGTCTACGGACCAAAGTTTAACAGAACTAAAGGAACAAATAGTGGCGAAACAAGTAATGCCGCCTTTGTTTGTTATGGATGTGGAAAACCGGGCCACATTAGAAGTAGTTGCCCGAATCAGGGGAATACTAATGGGCAGAGTTGCGGAAGAGTTTTCAATATTAATATGGCAGAAGCGCAGGAAGACCCGGAGCTTGTTACGGGTACGTTTCTTATTGACAATACATTTGCTTATGTTTTATTTGATTCGGGTTTGGATAGAAGCTATATAAGTAAAGATTTTTGTGCTAAATTAAGTTGTCCACTGACACCTTTAGATAATAAATTTTTACTCGAATTAGCAAACGGTAAATTAATTACAGCAGATAATATATGTCGGAATCGAGAAATTAAGCTGGTTAGTGAAACATTTAAGATTGATTTGATACCAGTAGAGTTAGGAAGTTTTGATGTGATAATTGGCATGGACTGGTTGAAAAAGGTGAGAGCGGAGGTCGTTTGTTACAAAAATATGATTCGCATTATGCGTAAAAAAGGAAAACCTTTAATGGTGTACGGAGAAAAGAACAACGCGAAATTAAACCTTATTAGTAGTTTGAAGGCGCAAAAACTAATAAGAAAAGGTTGTTACGTCATTCTAGCACACATCAAGGAAGTTAAACCTAAAGAAAAGAACATCAGTGATGTTCCCGTCGCAAAAGAATTTCCCGATGTATTTCCGAAAGAATTACCGGGATTACCCCCACATCGATTCGTTGAATTTCAAATAGACCTTGTACCAGGAGCTGCACCAATAGCTCGTGCTCCATACAGACTCGCACCCAGCTAAATGAAAGAATTACAAAGTCAGTTACAGGAACTTTTAGAGCGTGGTTTAATTCGACCAAGCACATCACCGTGGGGAGCTCCTATTTTGTTTGTCAAGAAGAAGGATGGTACATTTAGGTTGTGTATCGACTACCGAGTGTTGAACAAACTTACCATCAAAAACTGCTACCCACTACCGAGAATCGACAACTTATTTGATCAACTACAAGGCTCCTCAGTTTATTCGAAAATTGATTTACGTTCTGGATATCATCAAATGCGGGTGAAGGAGGATGATATTCCAAAGACTACTTTTAGGACGCGTTACGGTCATTACGAGTTTATGGTTATGCCGTTTGGGTTGACTAACGCACCAGCTGTGTTCATGGACCTCATGAACCGAGTGTGTGGACCATACTTTGACAAGTTTGTCATTGTTTTCATCGATGACATACTTATTTACTCAAAGAATGACCAAGAGCACGAAGAACATTTGAGAAAAGTGCTAGAGTTGTTAAGGAAAGAAAAACTGTACGCTAAGTTTTCAAAGTGTGCATTTTGGTTAGGAGAAGTTCAATTCCTCGGTCATATAGTGAACAAAGAAGGTATTCAGGTGGATCCAGCAAAGATTGAAACCGTTGAAAAGTGGAAAACCCCGAAAACTCTGAAACACATACGCCAATTTTTAGGGCTAGCTGGTTATTACAGGAGATTCATCCCAGATTTTTCCAAAATAGCAAAACCCTTGACTGCATTAACGCATAAAGGGAAGAAATTTGAATGGAATGATGAACAAGAGAAAGCGTTTCAATTGTTGAAGAAAAAGTTAACTACGCCACCTATATTGTCATTACCTGAAGGGAATGATGATTTTGTGATATATTGTGATGCCTCAAAGAAAGGTCTCGGTTGTGTTTTAATGCAACGAATGAAGGTAATTGCTTATGCGTCTAGACAATTGAAGATTCACGAGCAGAATTATACGACGCATGATTTGGAATTAGGCGCGGTTGTTTTTGCATTAAAGACTTGGAGGCACTACTTATATGGGGTCAAAAGTATTATATATACCAACCACAAAAGTCTTCAACACATATTTAATCAGAAACAACTGAACATGAGGCAGCGCAGATGGATTGAATTGTTGAATGATTACAACTTTGAAATTCGTTACCACCCGGGGAAGGCAAATGTGGTAGCCGACGCCTTGAGCAGAAAGGACAGGGAACCTATTCAAGTAAAAGCTATGAATATAATGATTCACACTAACCTTACTACTCAAATAAAGGAGGCGCAACAAGGAGTTTTAAAAGAGGGAAACTTAAGGGATTAAATACCCAAAGGATCGGAGAAGCATCTTAATATTCGGGAAGACGGAACCCGGTATAGGGCTGAAAGAATTTGGGTACCAAAATTTGGAGATATGAGAGAAATGGTACTTAGAGAAGCTCATAAAACCAGATACTCAATACATCATGGAACGGGGAAGATGTACAAAGATCTCAAGAAACATTTTTTGTGGCCAGGTATGAAAGCCGATGTTGCTAAATACGTAGGGGAATGTTTGACGTGTTCTAAGATCAAAGTTGAGCATCAGAAACTATCAGGTCTACTTCAACAACCCAAAATCCCGGAATGGAAATGGGAAAACATTACCATGGATTTCATCACTAAATTGCCAAGGACTGCAAGTGGCTTTGATACTATTTGGGTAATAGTTGATCGTCTCACCAAATCAGCACACTTCCTACCAATAAGAGAAGATGACAAGATGGAGAAGTTAGCACGACTGTATTTGAAGGAAGTCGTCTCCAGACATGGAATACCAATCTCTATTATCTCTGATAGGGATGGCAGATTTATTTCAAGATTCTGGCAGACATTACAGCAAGCATTAGGAACTCGTCTAGACATGAGTACTGCCTATCATCCACAAACTGATGGGTAGAGCAAAAGGACGATACAAATGCTTAAAGACATGCTACGATCATGTGTTATTGATTTCGGAAATAGTTGGGATTGACACCTACCGTTAGCAGAATTTTCCTACAACAACAGCTACCATTCAAGCATTGAAATGGCGCCGTTTGAAGCACTTTATGGTAGAAAGTGCAGGTCTCCGATTTGTTGGAGTGAAGTGGGGGATAGACAGATTACGGGTCCGGAGATAATACAAGAAACTACCAAGAAGATCATCCAAATTCAACAACGGTTGAAAACCGCCCAAAGTTGACAAAAGAGCTACGCTGACATTAAAAGAAAAGATATAGAATTTGAAATTGAAGAGATGGTTATGCTTAAAGTTGCACCTTGGAAAGGCGTTGTTCGATTTGGTAAACGGGGGAAATTAAATCCAAGGTATATTGGACCATTCAAGATTATTGATCGTGTCGGACCAGTTGCTTACCGACTTGAATTACCTCAACAACTCGCGGCTGTACATAACACTTTCCGCGTCTCAAATTTGAAGAAATGTTTTGCTAAAGAAGATCTCACTATTCCTTTAGACGAAATCCAAATCAACGAAAAACTTCAATTCATCGAAGAACCCGTCGAAATAATGGATCGTGAGGTTAAAAGACTTAAGCAAAACAAGATACCAATTGTTAAGATTCGATGGAATGCTCGTAGAGGACCTGAGTTCACCTGGGAACGAGAAGATTAGATGAAAAAAAAATACACGCACTTATTTCCAGAAGATACGTCAACACCTCCAACTGCTTAAAATTTCAGGACGAAATTTATTTAACGAGTAGGTACTGTAGTGACCCGAACTTTTCCATGTTTACATATATTAAATGAAATTGATATTTACATGATTAAGTGTTTCCAACATGTTAAGCAATCAAACTTGTTAAGACTTGATTAAGTGAAATAGATTTCATATAGACATTTGACCACCCAAGTTGACCGGTGATTCACGAACGATAAAACTTGTAAAAACCATATAATGACATATATATGGATATATATATATATAGTTAACATAATATTATGATAAGTAAACATATCATTAAGTATATTAACAATGAACTACATATGTAAAAACAAGACTACTAACTTAAGGATTTCGAAACGAGGCATGTATGTAGCGATTATCGTTGTAACGACATTTAACTGTATATATATCATATTAAGATATATTAATACATCATATTATCATGATAATATAATAACTTAATGATGTCGTAGCGTGGGGTTACGAAATATACTATATTTTTAATACGGAATGCTACAAAATTTAACAAGTTTTAATTAAATATTTACAAAATGGATATACCAAAACCTTGCTACAACACAATAGGCAGTGTACCTAGTCGCGGAGTAGTATAGTTTTTAGTAAGTCCGGTTCGTTCCACAGGGAGACGGGCTTATGAAACACTTATTTTTATATAATTATATTTGTACAAAAATATATAAAGATATATATAATAATATATAAAAGTGGGGGTTTTACCGTTTAATGACCGGTTTGTCGATTTATATTTTAAGCGAAGTGTATAGTAAATGACGATATTTAAATAACAATATAAAATAAATAACAATAATTGAAATGACAATAAATAAAAGTACGAGAAAAAAAATGAAATAAAATATATTATGCTTATTTAAACTTCCGTAACCATGATGTTTGACGTTTTGATTTTAATTTTATGCCCATGGGTTAATTGTCCTTTGTCCTGGATTATGTAATATGTCCGTCTGGTTTTTGTCCATAACAGTCCATCAGTCATAAATATAAAATGCGAGTGCCCTCGTCAAATTATTATTATACCCGAAGTTAAATATTCCAACTAATTGGGGATTCGAATTGTAACAAGGTTTTAATACTTTGTTTAATGAATACACCAGGTTATCGACTGCGTGTAAACCAAGGTTTTACTACTTTGTTAACAATTACACCAATTACCCTTGAATGTAATTTCACCCCTGTTTTAATTATTCTAGTGGCTATTAATCCATTCCCGTGTCCGGTTAAATGAACGATTATTCGTACATATAAATACCCCGCCCATCGTGTCCGATCGAGTGTATATGGTAATTTATAGGGACGCCCAATTGTAAATCTTTATATTAACATTAACAAACTATCATTTAGTTAAACAAATATAAAGCCCATTAATAGCTCATAGTCTAATTTCCACAAGTGTCGTTCTTTTGTCCAAACCTCAATTATGGTACAAAGCCCAATTACCCATTTTAGTAATTAGCCCAACATCATGATTACTTCGGATTAAATAAGCATAATAATAACTTAAGTACGAGACATTAATTTAAAAAGAAGAACATAGCTTACATTGATTATTTATCGCGTAGTGTTACACGGACAGAGCTCCGACTTTAAAAACCCGTAAAATAACCTTTACATAACCCGAACTAATCTAATATAACACTAATCTATACTATATATATATATATTTATTATCTTATGGAGTATTATTATGTATTTGTGTGTGTGGTGTTAAAAACGAACGAAAAACTGGCAATTTATAGAATGTGAGCTGATTCTGATCCTCATGCGACTCGCATGGGTTTATGCCTATTTGCCATGCGACTCGCATGGCCACCAGAATCCAGCTCAATCATTTTTGTTTTCTTGTTCGTCGACATATTTATTAAATATATATAAAATATAAATAATTTTAATAATTATTTATATATTATATTATATTTATGTGCATAGTAGACTAGATATTTTTGGTCCATTGCGTCGGGCGTTTCTTCTTGGCTCGGGTCCCGGTTCCGGATTTTCGAACGTCCTCTCGTACTATTTTATATCGTGTACTTTGCGTTCCGCAACTTGTACTCTTGTCATTTTTAGACGTCCTTCATAAATATTTTGAACCTTTTTGATTGAATCTTGTACATTTGAGCATTTTGGACCTTTTTGTCTTCAAATCTTCATTTACGCCTTTTGTCTTCGCACTTATTAAATATAAACAATTACAATGAAAATATAATACAATTACATATGAAAACCTATTATTTAGGAGGGATATTGCTATGAAATATATGTTCCTTTTTAGCCTTATCAAATATCCCCACACTTGAACGTTGCTTGTCCTCAAGCAATACAGAACTTGAAATATAAACATTAAATATCACTTCTTTATTCTTCACACTTTGTACATCAGTGATTTTGATAGAGCGGTATAAACAATGATAGTAACGATGTGGTTAAAGGTGGGTGTGTCTTTTATAGTTGCCTCGGGTTTAGGTCAACGACACTGGCAATCAAATAGCCGATTTACTTTCGGTTTCCAAAGCAAAGTGCACATTTGAAAGGCGGTTTACAGTCCCACATGACTATAAAAATTTAGATCCTTAAGGAAATTGGATCTTTATGAAAACATTTGATCTTTTGAAAATTCATTCTAGCTTTTACCCTAGACAAGTTTTCTGATTTAATCCATTCTTTGGTGTTGCAAAATATATTTGTGGATCAATATTTTGGCTTAAAACTTTTAGGTTCGTGTAATCCACTGCTATCCTGGTATCGAAAAGCACACATCCAGTTTACTTGTTCCGTATATTACCTTTCGGTAAACTACCGTCCGGTTGTAAAGGAAAGCGATGAACAAGAAACTGTTAAGGCAATGTCTAATGACATGCATTTGTTCATGGTCTAAAAACGTGTCGGATGCTAGAACTATCCTTGGTAGGAGCAATAGTAAAGATCATCCTATGATTTTTCGGTCTGGCACAAGGTCCTGTCTTCGACCATGCTATGCAACCACCGTTCTTACGGTTGACACCCGATTTGGTTCAGGTGACCTAATGAATTCCAGGTGAATTCCTAGGATTTTACGTTCAATGGTAATGAACGCATTGAAAATGGGTTTTCAGAAAACAAATCGGTTTGTAATTTTTATCAAAATATTTTCTCGTTCAAGCTCGAGTTTAGATATCATCGAATTCCATGAGTTTGAATTCTCAATCTTTAAGGTCAATCTCAAGGATTGAGTAATATCAGGCTTAAAAGCTGATTTTTAATCTTTTAAGGAGATTATCCTTTCTGGGGATCTGATTCATTAGTCTTATCAAGCTAATTTGCACGGTGCCTCCCCATTGTACGAGATAAATCCTTCTCATGGTTAGGATAAATCTGACCACTTGGCGACCCTGTTTTATGCTGAGGTCCGTGGATTTCCAGCTGATTTTAGAGATGACTTTTCTAGATTTTTCGTCAACCTACAGCTGGTCTGGACGACAACTTCTTGACCTAAATCAAGAAGCGCGTGTCTTTTTCGGAAGACTTTACTTCCTTTTAATGATGGAATTGATTCATCGTGTAGATCCATCTTTCTTACAGTAAATCGGGTAAAACTGATTAGTATCGTCCAAAGCAAAAGTACCTGCAATAATTCTTATACAAAAATGTGATAGATAGTTTTTAATTGAATAACTTGGTACATTCTCCCCACACTTAGTTTCTTTCTTTGCCTTTTTATTCTCCTTTATTCCATTTTAAATGAATTCAAGCGTTTTAGGTTGTTTCTCAATTTATATCCTTTTAGAGGTAACGATAATTTCGGTATTAACACCTAATTTTCATCGTTCATAAATATGTATAAACATGATTTTGACTTCATTTAGTTGAAAATTTTTCAAATTTTCACAAAATTTGGCAAATAAACCAAGTGTAAAATCCGAGAGAATTTATAACCCTTCCCCACACTTAAGATCATGCAATGCCCTCATTTGCATGAAATCAGACTCTAATTATAAATTCATGAGGGTGATTAGTGTAGAAAAGTGATTAAGAATACCTAGTTTGTACTTACAAAGCTCGTCGAATGATAGATGGCGCGCCTCATCGTTCATTCCTTCTTGTATTATCACACATGTTTTTCTTCAAAAATGGTTGCTTTTCTGAACTGTTTGCTAATCTTTGAAAATGCATCTTTTACCCTAATTTATTATGCATGTTTATTAACGAGTTATGCACTAACCCGAACCCCTAATTTAACGTTAAGTGGGGTTAGACTTCCCCACACTTAGCTGACGACATGTGAAATCGGTGGAATAAGTTCCACGAATTAGAATAGTGAGCCAGTTATTTATATCTCGGGTGGTGTATAATATATCAATGGGTTTAAAGTTTAGACTCACCCGATCGTCACTACTTAATTCTTTTTTAAGTGTAGCTTTTAGTAAATGGATATGTCTCTTTTCTGGTTCTTGGTCAAATGGATCGATATACACCGACATACTTATATCTATAGGGTGGACAATTTCTAATATTTCCTTCCGTTCATTCTCGGAATCAAAGGTTTCACCTCTATTACCCAATTGGGTGAAATACGAGGTGTCATTATCTATTACAGCTCGTGGTTCATCTTCAGTAGATGACTCGTCTATTGAGAATATTGGGTTAGGAGGTTGTGGAATGGTGAAGTTCGGTTTGGTCTCGGGGGTAAAATTTTCAACGTTATCGTTTTCCCAAGAGTACCAATTTGTTACCCTTACATCTTCTTCGTCAGTAGAGGCTAATGTGTCGATATGTTGTGAAATTGGTAAGGCTGAATAAGAATTATCATCGGGATAGTTGGTGATTTCGGAGCTCTCGAATTCATCAAAATTCGATGATTTGAGATTTTCTTGCACAATACTCCTCAGATCAACAGGTGTGTAATCTGATAGAGTTTCAGCTTGCCTATTTACAAACTCTCTCATTTGTTCCTTTTGAGCATCAAGTTCTTCGAGTTTGATTCTCATATAATCTAAAGAATCTTCAAGTTTTTCTGGTTGTTGAGTTTGAATATCTTCTTGGGAATAATCCCAATTAGAATTGTGTTCTTCATAATCGTTCCATTCAGGTTCTGTGGGTGCGTACTTTTCAGTAGGAACGTAATAGTAACATTCCCATGTTGAGTGATAATCTCCACAGATTTCACAACCAGTTATTGTTTCGTCGTTCGCGATCCAAGATTGACTGACCGAATTGTCATCAACACTCGGTTGAGAGTATTGATTTAATTGATTTTGGAGTTCAAAAAGAGTTTCCAAGGCCTTGTTTTCAAAATTTTCCATTTTATTGCGATGGCCAAATTTTAGCTACAATGTGGTGCATTCACGAATTATCCTATTAGTTATAAAAATAGAAAAACTTATATAAGTTGTCCAATTAATAGACTTTTCTGATTTTGCCCACGTTTCGAATAGCCAAAAGATGCAGCAGGTAGCCAGGACCCTTTAAATCGGAAGCCCACAACTAGCCACTAACAAATCCAACTATTACTACGAACCAGAAAAATGTCAACGTCCATTAATTTAACCGCTTAAATAATTTTTCTTTCTGTTTGAGATATTAGATAAGAAATAGAGAAAATTCTAGGTCCTAAAAACTAGAGTGTCGAGAAAATAGAAAGAAATAGATTGCGCGTCGAAAAGTGTCGAAAAATAAAAAGGTAGAAAAATAGACGTCGAAAAATAAAAGTAAGAAAGTCGTACGAAAAATGGCGTCGCAAAATTCTAAAGCACCTAAATCTTAGTCTAAGGAATAAGTACTTAAGGGATTTTACGGCAAACCTAAAAATCTAGAAATATAAAAATAAACTACGGCAAAATCTATATTTAAAACTAAGTACGAACGACAAAATACAAATATTACGCTAAACGACTAAAAGATACAAAATATAAAAATATATAAAAAGTTGAGAAAAAGAATAATTTTTATAAAAAAAAAAAAAAAAAAAAAAAATATTATTTTTATATTATTATTTATTAAAGATATTAATTTATATATTAATAAAACTAATTAAAAGTAAAATACAAATTAATTAAGAATTAAAACTAATTAATATTAAATTAATAAACTAATTAGGGTTTATATTAATAATAATAAATAAAATACCGTATTTAATGTGAAAGTAGGGTTGTATGTGGCCCTGTCAGACCCCTCATGCGACTCGCATGGGGTTCAGGCTAAGGGTCATGCGAGTCGCATGACCTCCAGAGCCGGTTCAAATGAGGGGGGTCAAATGACAGGCTCAACCGTATTATTTATATTTATTTATATTTTCTGTTTTAAATATTAAATAAAATATATATATAATTTAAATAAAAACTTAATATTTTTATAAAACTAAAAATAGAAATATTTGATAAAAAATCTTAAAATTATATAAAAATATATATTTTTTTTTCTTTTCGGTTTTAATTTTTTAAATTTTTAGATTTTTAAATTTTTTAATTTTTAGGATTTTATATTGTTTTTCTAAAAATAATAAATATATATATACAAAAATGAAAAATAGATAGTTTCGCCGAGTCCCCGGCAGCGGCGCCAAAAACTTGGCGTCGTAGCGTGGGGTTACGAAATATACTATATTTTTAATACGGAATGCTACAAAATTTAACAAGTTTTAATTAAATATTTACAAAATGGATATACCAAAACCTTGCTACAACACAATAGGCAGTGTACCTAGTCGCGGAGTAGTATAGTTTTTAGTAAGTCCGGTTCGTTCCACAGGGAGACGGGCTTATGAAACACTTATTTTTATATAATTATATTTGTACAAAAATATATAAAGATATATATAATAATATATAAAAGTGGGGGTTTTACCGTTTAATGACCGGTTTGTCGATTTATATTTTAAGCGAAGTGTATAGTAAATGACGATATTTAAATAACAATATAAAATAAATAACAATAATTGAAATGACAATAAATAAAAGTACGAGAAAAAAAATGAAATAAAATATATTATGCTTATTTAAACTTCCGTAACCATGATGTTTGACGTTTTGATTTTAATTTTATGCCCATGGGTTAATTGTCCTTTGTCCTGGATTATGTAATATGTCCGTCTGGTTTTTGTCCATAACAGTCCATCAGTCATAAATATAAAATGCGAGTGCCCTCATCAAATTATTATTATACCCGAAGTTAAATATTCCAACTAATTGGGGATTCGAATTGTAACAAGGTTTTAATACTTTGTTTAATGAATACACCAGGTTATCGACTGCGTGTAAACCAAGGTTTTACTACTTTGTTAACAATTACACCAATTACCCTTGAATGTAATTTCACCCCTGTTTTAATTATTCTAGTGGCTATTAATCCATTCCCGTGTCCGGTTAAATGAACGATTATTCGTACATATAAATACCCCGCCCATCGTGTCCGATCGAGTGTATATGGTAATTTATAGGGACGCCCAATTGTAAATCTTTATATTAACATTAACAAACTATCATTTAGTTAAACAAATATAAAGCCCATTAATAGCTCATAGTCTAATTTCCACAAGTGTCGTTCTTTTGTCCAAACCTCAATTATGGTACAAAGCCCAATTACCCATTTTAGTAATTAGCCCAACATCATGATTACTTCGGATTAAATAAGCATAATAATAACTTAAGTACGAGACATTAATTTAAAAAGAAGAACATAGCTTACATTGATTATTTATCGCGTAGTGTTACACGGACAGAGCTCCGACTTTAAAAACCCGTAAAATAACCTTTACATAACCCGAACTAATCTAATATAACACTAATCTATACTATATATATATATATTTATTATCTTATGGAGTATTATTATGTATTTGTGTGTGTGGTGTTAAAAACGAACGAAAAACTGGCAATTTATAGAATGTGAGCTGATTCTGATCCTCATGCGACTCGCATGGGTTTATGCCTATTTGCCATGCGACTCGCATGGCCACCAGAATCCAGCTCAATCATTTTTGTTTTCTTGTTCGTCGACATATTTATTAAATATATATAAAATATAAATAATTTTAATAATTATTTATATATTATATTATATTTATGTGCATAGTAGACTAGATATTTTTGGTCCATTGCGTCGGGCGTTTCTTCTTGGCTCGGGTCCCGGTTCCGGATTTTCGAACGTCCTCTCGTACTATTTTATATCGTGTACTTTGCGTTCCGCAACTTGTACTCTTGTCATTTTTAGACGTCCTTCATAAATATTTTGAACCTTTTTGATTGAATCTTGTACATTTGAGCATTTTGGACCTTTTTGTCTTCAAATCTTCATTTACGCCTTTTGTCTTCGCACTTATTAAATATAAACAATTACAATGAAAATATAATACAATTACATATGAAAACCTATTATTTAGGAGGGATATTGCTATGAAATATATGTTCCTTTTTAGCCTTATCACTTAACATCTCATTTGATATAATAAACAATGGGTTAACAACATTTAACAAGATCGTTAACCTAAAGGTTTCAAAACAACACTTACATGTAACGACTAACGATGACTTAACGACTCAGTTAAAATGTATATACATGTAGTGTTTTAATATGTATTCATACACTTTTGAAAGACTTCAAGACACTTATCAAAGTACTTCTACTTAACAAAAATGCTTACAATTACATCCTCATTCATTTTCATCAATAATTCTACTCGTATGCATCCGTATTCGTACTCGTACAATACCTAGCTTCTAAATGTATTTACTATTGGTATATACACTCCAATGATCAGCTCTTAACAGCCCATGTGAGTCAATTAACCATGTGGGAACCATCATTTAACATCTATCATGAAATATCTCATAAGATTACAAACTAATGAAGACTATATGGACACCATAAGTTCACGTGAATTAGGAGCTGATGTGTGCGAGGGGTACTAGGAAATAGTATTATTTTTACAACGAAATACTATTAAATACGATACAATTTTACACAAGATATTTATTTATTTATAGAATGGATATACCTAAACCTTGCTACAACACTTATAGGTAGTGTACCTAATCGTACAGTAGTGTAGTTTTTAGTAAGTCCGGTTCGTCCACAGGGAACTCTTAAACAAGCTTAACGCTATAATTTTAAAAACTATATTTTTAAAAATACAAAAATATATATAAGTAGTATTATTATTATAAAAGGGGGTTTTTACCGTTTAATGACCGGTTTGTCGATTTTAAAACTTAAGTCGCAGTTAAAACCTAATGTAAAATATTAAAAATAAATACAACTTAATTTAAAGCGTAAAGTAAATAACGATAATGAAAGAACGATAAATAAAAGTGCGATAAATTAAAATTGCGATAATTAAAGAGTACGATAATTAAAAGTGCAATTAAATACAAAGACAATAAATAAAAGTGCGATAATTAGAAGTTTAATTAAATATGAAATATATAAATTATGCTTATTTAAACTTCTGTAATCATGATGTTTGACGTGTTGATTTTAGTTTTATTACCATGGGTTAATTGTCCTTTGTCCTGGATTATTCGATATGTTCATACGGATTTGTCAATAATAGTCCATCAGTCATAATCATAAAGTGCGAAAGTCTTCGTCAAATTATTCTTATTCCCGAAGTTAAATATTCCAACTAATTGGGGATTCGAATTGTAACAAGGTCTTAATACTTTGTTTAATGAATACACCAGACCAAGGTTTTACTACTTTGTTAACAATTACACCAATTACCCTTGAATGTAATCCACCCCTGTTTCAACAAGTCTATTAACTATTAATCCAATTCCGTGTCTGGTAAAATGAACAATTATTGGTATTTATAGATATCCCGCCCACCATACCCAGTCAAGCGTATGTGGTTATATATAAATACGTCAAATTATAAGTCTATATATTAAATTAACGAGGTATCGTTTAGTTAATATAAAACCCATTAATAGCCCATAGTCTAATTTCCACAAGTGTCGTTCTTTTATCCAAATCCCAATTATGGTCCAAAGCCTAATTACCTAATTTTAATATTTAGTCTAACATCATGATTACTTCGGCATTAAATAAGCATAATAATAACTTAGCTACGAGACATTAATTTAAAAATAACATTAACCATAACTTACAGTGATTAAAAATAGCGTAGCGTTACACGGACATAATTTTGACTTACACTCTTACAACATTCGCTAACATACCCTTATTATTAGAATTTAAAATTAAAATTAAAATTAAACGTATATATATATATATATATATATATATATATATATATATATATATATATATATACACGTTTATAGATAGAGAGATGGATATATGGTAAAAGATCAACCAAAACTGCGAAATTTATAGGGTGTCGCCTGGATTTCAGGGCAATGCGATCGCATGGTTTTTGTTCTTCCAGGCCATGCGATCGCATGGCCAGTTGGGAGAGCTCAAAAGTCTTTAAAAATGTGGGCTGCTTATTTATTTATTATATAATATAATATATATATAATTAAATATAATTAAATATATATTATATTATATTCTTGTACTCCGTTGACTTGTAATTTTAGCTCCGTTGCGTTGCGCGTTGATAGTTGGTTCATGTCTCGGTTCCGGATTTTTGAACGTCCTTGCGTACAATTTAATATCTTGTATTTTGCGTTTCGCGTCTTGTACTCTTGTAATTTTGAGACGTTTCTCATCAATAATTTGAACCATTTTGATTGTACTTTGTACTTTTGAGCTTTTTGGTCGTTTGCGTCTTCAATTTGTCGAATCTGTCTTTTGTCTTCACCTTTTATTATTTAAACGAATATCACTTGTAAATAGAACAATTGCAACTAAAAGCTTGTATTTCTTGAGGGATAATGCTATGAAATATATGTTCGTTTTTAACATTATCAAATATTCCCACACTTGAGTGTTGCTTGTCCTCAAGCAATATAGTCTTGAAATAAAAAAACTAGAATCACTTCTTTATTCTTCACACTTTGTACATCAGTGATTTCTATACGGCGGTATAAACAATGGTAGTAACGATGTGGTTTACAGTCCCACATGACTATGAAAAGTTAGATCCATTAAGGAAATTGGATCTTTATGAAAACATTTGATCTTTTGAAAATTAAATCTAGCTTTTACCCTAGATAAGTTTTCCAGAATAACCCTTCACCGGTGTTTGCAAATTGTTTTTGTGGGTTTGGTGGGTTTCAGATTTGAAAATTTTAGCTCAAAACTTATGGTTTTTCGGTTTGGCACAAGATCCTGTCTTCGACCATACTATGCAACCACCGTTCTTACGGTTGACACCCGATTTGGTTCAGGTGACCTAATGAATTCCAGGTGAATTCCTAGGATTTTACGTTCAATGGTAATGAACGCATTGAAAATAGGTTTTCAGAAAACAAATCGGTTTTAATTTGATCAAATATTTTCTCGTTCAAGCTCGAGTTTAGATTTCATCGAATTCCATGAGTTTGCAATTCTCAATCTTTAAAGTCAATCTCAAGGATTGAGTAATATCAGGCTTAAATGCTGATTTTTTAATCTTTAAGGAGATTATCCTTTCTGGGGGTCTGATTCATTAGTCTTATCAAGCTAATTTGCACGGCGCCCTCCCCATTTTACGAGACAGATCCTCTCATGGTTAGGATAAGTCTGACCACATGGCGACCCTGTTTGATGCTGAGGTTCGTGGATTTCCTACTGAATTTAGAGATGACTTTTCTAGATTTTTCGTCAACCTACAGCTGGTCTGGACGACAACTTCATGACCTAAATCAAGAAGCGCGTTTCTTTTTCGGAAGACTTTACTTCCTTTTAATGATGGAATTGATTCATCATGTAGATCCATCTTTCTTTCAAATATATTACAGTAAATCGGGTAAAATATTTAATTTTGTCCAAAACAAAAGTATCTTCAGTTATTTGTACAAAAATATGTGATATATGTTCAAAATAACTTGGTAAATTTTTCCCACACTTGGCTTTTATTTTCCTTTTTATTGTCCTCTATTCCATTTTAAATGAATTCTAACATTTTGGTTTGTTTCTCAATTTATGTCCTTTTCAAGGTAACAATAATTTCGGTGTTTAACACCTAGTTTTATCGTTCATAAATATGTATAAACATGATTTTTAATTCATTTAATTGAAAATTTTTGAAAAATTTTACTAGAATTGGGTAGTCAGTATATAAGACTAGGGCTGTTCTTTATTATCAGAGAGCACTAGATTCTAATACAACTACTGCGTTACTAGTATTTCTAATGGTAACCAAGTGTATAAGTCAAAAAATTTTAAAATCCGAAAGAATTTAACCCCTTCCCACACTTAAGATCTTGCAATGCCCTCATTTGCAAGAAATCAGTAAAATTTAAATTATTGAGGGTGTTTTAGCGTAGAAAATTGATTAAATTTTACCAAAGTTTCCAAACATATTGACGTTTGTTTGTTTTTTTTTTGTTTTTTTTTTGTTTTTTTAAATGTTTTTGACATACTTTAGATCAATAAGATTAAAAATAATGATAATAAAATTTCTCGTCCCGCCCTCGGGTAAAGCAATTTCGGTTCAATGACCTAGTCTTCAACTCACGACGAATTTTAAAAATCATATTTTTAACTTAGCGAAATAAAGTAAATTTTTGTTTTTAAATTCACACCAAACTTAAATTTAAAATGCATAAAATTAAAAATTCATATTAAAAATTCACACCAAACTTAAATTATATTTTTGTTTTTATACATACAAACTTATATTAAAAATATTAATTTTTCAAATATTTACAATTTTAAATATATTGATTTTAAAAAGTTTACAATAATAATTTAATATTAATTTTAAAAATAAAGTAAAAATAAAATTAAAAATCTTTTTGATCTTTTATCCCACTTTAATCAATCAAATATTATCAAAAATATACGCCCCTCTTTTCGGTAAAGTAATTTCGGCTATATTACCTAGTTTTACTCCTGACGAATTTCTAAAATATTGTGGGTTGATTGATTAAAGATATTTATACCTTAAGAATAAACGGTAAATTTCGCAGTGATGTAATAAATTTTTGTAAGATATCAATAATTTCGGTTACGCATACCTAATTTTATTGAATACCAATTTAATACTTTATAGCGAACGATTCAGCGTTTATTATCAAAAGGTTAAAAATAATAAAAATAGAAATAAAAACTGTACATACTTACCTGTGAAATAGAATTCTTAGTGACCTGTTTTAGCCCACTCATAAGATAGTCGGACTAATTGGTTTTCCATAGCTACATAGGCGTAACCTCGAGCATTTAATGTTTTTTCTTCGAAACATATGAACGGCCCATCTCTGCATAAAGTAACGAATTCGGTATCGGAATATGTTTGATTATTCGAACATTTTCCTTCGTGTGACCATTTTCCGCATTTGTGACATCTTTCAAGGTGTCGTGCTCTTCTTTTCGCTGCGGATTTTGATTTTCCTTTACCAAACTGTAACTTATTATTTTCGTTCCTAGATTCTTTTCTTACTCCGTCCAATTTACCTCTGATTAATGATACCAATTCACTTAGAAGGGTGTCATTATTACGTTTAGTGATCAAAACGTGTAGCATTAGACCATGGTTTAGTTCACAGGAAGTTTTCATCTCGTAAAACCTAAAAAAAAAAAAAAAATTCAGAATGGGGGGAGAAGACTAGTTCTTTAGGGTCTGCTAGGGAAAGACCATTCGGATTCCATTCTCGAGAACTACACGAAAACAGAAAATCTAACTCTAACAGAAATACATATTACCCTAAAAAGATTCGAACCTCCCCACACTTAGTTAGCTGTGGTGTCGAAATTGTGATTAACTTCGTTGTCAACTTCCATTGGACTATCTATGTAATGTTTAACTCTGTGACCATTAACCTTAAATGCAATCCCATTTGAATTTATTAATTCTACTGTTCCGTATGGGAAAACTCTTTTGACTATAAATGGTCCAGACCATCTTGATTTCAATTTTCCAGGAAATAGCTTGAATCGTGAATTGAAAAGAAGAACTCTGTCTCCTTCTTTAAATTCTTTTGAACTTCTGATTCTTTTATCATGCCATTTTTTCGTTTTTTCTTTATAGATTAACGAATTTTCGTATGCTTCATGTCTTAATTCTTCTAATTCGTTTAGCTGACCTAATCGTAGATGTCCAGCTTCATGTAAATCAAGATTACATGTCTTCAAAGCCCAAAATGCTTTATGTTCAATTTTTACGGGAAGATGACATGGTTTTTCGTAAACGAGTCTAAAAGGTGTGGTTCCAATTGGAGTTTTGTAGGCTATTCTAAAAGCCCAGAGTGCATCCTCCAATTTAATGGGCCATTCCTTCAGATTTGATCCTACGGTTTTCTCTAGAATACGTTTTAAAGCTCGATTGGTATTTTTAACTTGTCCACTTGTTTGTGGATGATAAGCAGTGGAGATTTTATGAGTTACTCCATATCTTTTGAGAACTTTCTCAAGTTGATTATTACAGAAATGAGTACCCCGATCACTTATTAAAGCTTTCGGTGTTCCAAACCTAGCAAAAAGACGTTTTAAGAAGTTGACTACAACTCGTGCATCATTAGTTGGGAGAGCTTGTGCTTCCGCCCATTTAGATACATAATCAATTGCAGCGAGAATGTAGAGATTATTATGAGATTTTGGAAATGGACCCATAAAGTCAATACCCCAAATGTCAAATACTTCACATACTTGAATGACATTTTGTGGCATTTCATCACGTTGACTTATTTTTCCAGCCCTTTGACAAGCATCACAGGATTTGCAAAGAAGGTGTGTGTCTTTGAAAATTGTAGGCCAATAGAATCCAGCATCGTAAACTTTTCTTGTTGTGAGCTGAGGCCCATAATGCCCTCCTGTTGGTCCTGTGTGACAATGGTTTAAGATTTGACTAGCTTCATCTCCGAATACACATCGGCGTATTATTCCATCGGGACAACTTTTAAACAAATGTGGATCTTCCCAGAAATAGTGTTTTATATCACTAAAGAATTTCTTTCGTTTTTGGTACGATAATCCTTTTTTAAGGAATCCACATACTAAGTAGTTTGCATAGTCTGCAAACCATGGAATTTCATTATAATCTATCTTCAATAGATATTCATCATGAAAGTTGTCTTGTATGGCCGATTCATTTAGAACTTCTAATTTGGGATTTTCAAGACGAGAAAGATGATCAGCGGCGAGATTTTCTGCTCCCTTTTTATCTCGGATTTCAATATCGAACTCTTGTAAGAGTAAGATCCAACGGATTAATCTTGGTTTAGCATCTTGTTTTGAAAATAGGTATCTAAGAGCATAATGGTCAGTATAGACCACCGTTTTAGCTAAAACGAGATATGATCGAAATTTGTCAAAAGCAAAGACAATAGCAAGGAGTTCTTTTTCAGTAGTTGTATAGTTCGTTTGTGCTCCTTGTAACGTCTTACTAGCATAATAAATAGGTTGAAATCATTTTTCAATCCTTTGTCCTAAAACGGCTCCCATTGCAAAATCACTTGCATTGCACATTAGTTCAAACGGTAGATTCCAATTTGGAGTTATCATGATCGGCGCATTAGTGAGTTTTTCTTTAAGAATATTAAAAGATTTGATGCATTCATTTGAAAAGATGAATGGAGCATCCTTTTCTAGGAGTTTATTCATAGGAGTGGCAATTTTAGAAAAATCTTTTAGGAAACGTCGGTAAAAACCGGCATGCCCTAGAAAACTCCTAACTCCTCTAACATTGGTGGGATGTGGAAGTTTAGCAATTACATCTACTTTAGCTCTATCCACTTCAATTCCTTCCTTTGAGATTTTATGTCCAAGAACGATGCCTTCTTTAACCATGAAATGGCATTTCTCCCAATTAAGTACTAGATTTGATTGTTCGCATCTAATAAGCATTCGTTCAAGATTAACTAGACATGATTCAAAAGTATCACCGAAGACTGAAAAGTCATCCATGAAAACTTCCATGCATTCTTCTATCATGTCGTGAAAAATCGCCGTCATGCACCTTTGAAAGGTTGCAGGGGCGTTGCAAAGTCCAAATGGCATGCGTTTGTAAGCAAAAGTACCATAAGGGCACGTGAATGTGGTTTTCTCTTGGTCCTCGGGTGCTATTAGAATTTAAAAATATCCGGAAAAACCATCAAGAAAACAATGGTAACTATTTTCGGCTAATGTTTCCAACATTTGATCAATGAAAGGTAAGGGAAAGTGATCTTTTCTGGTGGCGTCATTTAATTTTCTTTAATGAATACAAACACGCCATCCTGTTACCGTCCTAGTAGGAATAACCTCATTTTTCTCATTTGTGATGACAGTCATGTCACCCTTCTTAGGCACGCATTGAACTGGGCTTATCCATGGACTATCAGAAATTGGATAAATTAAACCTGCATCAAGCAGTTTAATAATTTCTTTCTTAACAACATCTTGCATATTAGGATTTAGCCTTCGTTGGCGTTGCACATACGTTTTATGACCTTCTTCCATAAGGATTTTATGTGTGCAATACGAAGGACTTATTCCTTTAATATCATGAATCTTCCATGCAATGGCTGGTTTATGAGCTTTTAGCACAGAAATGAGTTGAGATTTTTCATTTTCAGTAAGAGAAGACGATATTATTACAGGTAATTCAGATTCACCATGTAAATAAGCATATTCTAAATGGTTTGGAAGTGGCTTTAACTCTATTGTCAGTGGTTCTTTTATCGATGATTTGTATCGATATCTGTCTTCCTCTTTTAGCATTTGAATTTCTTCTGTTGTTGGTTCATATCCATTAGCCATAAGTGTAGCTAACATTTCAGTTTCATCAATTGGTTCAGTACTTTCTCTTAAAGAACATTCTCATGTTCCTTGTAATTCTGGAAATTCTTCTAACAATTCTGCATGTGATTCTATAGTTTGAATATAATAACATGTATCATCTGCAGATTGAGGTTGTTGCATTGCTCTATCAACTGAAAAGGTAACACTCTCGTCCTCTATACTTAGGGTCAGTTTCTTACCAAACACGTCTATTATTGCTTTGGCCGTGTTTAAGAATGGTCTTCCTAATATGAGAGGAACTCGAGAATCTTCTTCCATGTCCAAAATAACAAAATCTACTGGAAATACTAAAGTACCAACTTTAACTAGCATGTTCTCCATTATCCCTCTAGGATATTTTACTGATCGATCGGCTAGTTGTATACTTATTCTTGTTGGTTTCAATTCTCCAAGGTCTAGTTTAACGTATAGTGAATACGGCATTAAATTTATACTAGCACCTAAATCTGCCTATGCTTCTATTGAACTAAGACTACCCAGAAAACATGGAATCATGAAACTTCCTGGATCAGATAATTTTTCTGGTATTTTATTCAATAGCACTGCAGAACAATTGGCATTCATAGTAACAGCTGAGAGTTCTTCCATTTTCTTTCTATTTGTGATTAGATCTTTCAAGAATTTAGCATATCTAGGCATTCCTGAAATTACATCAATGAAAGGAAGATTTACATTTATTTGTTTAAACATATCCAAAAATTTGGATTGCTCGGCTTCAAGTCTCTCTTTTCTCATTTTACTTGGGTAAGGAAGTGGTGGTTGGTATGGTTTAACATAAGGTTTAGCCTTAACTGTGTTATCTTCATTAACCTTTTCAACTACCGATTCTTTTTCCATATCTTGATCAGGTTGTGGTTCTTGTGGAGTAGGAATAGCTTCATCAGAAATTACAGGTATTTCAGGTGGTTTAAGTGTAATACCACTTCTTGTGGTAATGGCTTTAGCTGTTTCATTCCGGGGGTTAGCATTTGTATCACAAGGTAGACTTCCCGGTTTTCTTTCACCTATCAACCTTGCTAGGTTACTTACTTCTTGTTCCAAATTTTGAATCGAAGCTTGTTGGTTGTTATATGGAACATTTCGGTTATAATTCTGATTTTGATTGTAGATTGGTCTTGGCGGTTGATAATTATTCTGATAATTATTTTCAGGCCTTTGGTTTATGTATGAAACATTCTCTCTTTGTTCCATTGTTAGTTCAATACTGAGACAATCTTTTGTCAAATGTGGTCCTCCACACTGCTCACAATTAATTCGTATTGAGTGGATATCTTTAGTCATCTTTTCCATTCGTCTCTCAACAGCATCTATCTTTGCGGAAATGAAATTTAAGTCATGGCTAGAATCAGCTCTAGCTGCTTTAGATGATCTAACGATATCTTTTTCTTGGTGCCACTCATGTGAGTGGGAAGCAGTGTTATCAATAATTTTATAAGCGTCAGTTGCTATTTTCTTCATAATGGAATCACCAGCTGCTATATCGATGTCTTTCCTTGTAGTGATGTCGCATCCTTGGTAGAATATTTGTACTATTTGACAGGTGTCTAAACCATGTTGCGGACATCCTCTTAATAACTTTCCAAATCTTGTCCAAGCCTCATATAGAGTTTCGTTTGACTTCTGTGTGAACGTAACAATTTCTCCTTGAAGTCTTACGGCTTTAGATGCCGGAAAGAATTGTTAAAGAAATTTTTCAACTAAGACGTCCCATGTATCAATCGCTCCTTCAGGTAACGATTCCAACCAATCTTTGGCTTCTCCCTTTAAATTCCAGGGGAATAACATGAGATATATCTGTTCATCCTCCACTTCTCGGATTTTAAATAGTGTACAGATCCTATTAAAGGTACGAAGATGTTCATTTGGATCTTCCTTCGGCGCACCACTAAATTGGCATTGATTAGTTACCATGTGTAGGATTTGTCCCTTGATTTCATAATCTGGCGCATTAATGTCAGGTTGAGTAATTGCGTGACCTTGGCCAGTGCATTTAGCTCGCATTCGGTCTTCCATACTTAGAGGTTTCAGATTCTCCATAATTGAATTTGTTGAATCTGAGTCACTATAGGATTCTGATTTAATGGTTGGTTCCTCAACAATCTCTGTTTGAATGATTGGTGGTTCCAGAGGAAAGATTAATGGTTCAGGATCTCGAAATCGTCCCTGAATATTCTTCGGATTCTCAATTGTGAGGTCGGGTTCAAAAAATTGATTATCGGAAATTTGAATTGGAGTACTTGGTTGACTGGATGACGATTCTAAAGAAAAATCAACGGCGACAATATTTGCTAGATGTCTTGATCGAGTTACAGGTGGTGAACGTACAAAAGGTGGTGAACGTTTTGCTTGGTGCATTCCCCAAATATCCTATTAGTTATAAAAACGAAAGAAAAATTATATAAGTTATCCAATTAATAGACTTTTCTGATTTTGCCCACGTTTCGAATAGCCAAAAGATGCAGCAGAGGGGCAGGGGTCTCAATATAATTGAGTACTGTTTGGCTCCAATAACCCGGTCCACGTACAAATCCAACTATTACTACGAACCAGAAAATTTTGATGTCTATCAATTTAACCACTTAAAATAATTTTTCGTTTGAAATTTTAAAGAAATTTAGAGAAGAAATAGAAAATTCTATGTCCTAAAAACTAGAGTGTCGAGAAATAAGAAAGAAAAAGAGCGCGTCAAAAAAGTCGAAAAATAAAAAGTCGAAAAATAAAAATAAGAATGTAGCGCGTCTAAACTTAAAAAGGAACTAAAAATTAAAAGTTGCGTCTAAAAATATTAAAGCTTAAAAAAATTCTATATCCCAAATGGCAATAACTTAAAAAGGTACTAAAATATAAAACGGCGTCGCAAAATTCTAAAGCACTTAAATCTTAGTCTAAAGAAAAAGCACTTAAGGGATTTTATGGCAAAGCCTAAAAATCTAGAAGTAAAAATAACTATGGCAAAAACTATGACTTGAAACTAAAAACGAGCGAAAAAATACAAATATTACGCTAAAACGAATAAAAAAGTACAAAATATAAAAATATACTTAAAGTTGTAAAAAGTACAATTTTTATAAAAATATTATTTTTATATTATTTATTTTATAAAACTATTAATTTTATAATTTAATTAAACTAATTAAACTAACTAAAACAAATTAAAACTAAAAACTAAACTAAATAATTAAATAAATATAACCTAATTAGGGTTTTAATAATAATAATAATTAATACACCGTAATTAATGTTGAATTAGGGTTAACTGTGGCGTGTCAGACAGCTTCATGCGATCGCATGAAGTTTTGCCTTTGGGCTCATGCGATCGCATGAACTAGGGTTTCGGGCCAGGTTACGGGCTACTACAGTACCGGGCCTCGGGTAATTTTTATTATTTTTTTCTGTTTTCTGATTATATATATATATATATATATATATATATATATATATATATATATATATATATATATATATTTATATTTATATAAATTAAATAAAACTTATATTTTTACAAAATAAAAATAAAGAAACTTTATAGTTTTATATATATATATATATATATATATATATATATATATATATATATATATATATATTTAACAAACTATTAAAAATATTTATATTTTTGTTTTTCTTTTTATATTTTCGTATATTTAAAATGTATTTTTACAAAAACGTATTTTTACAAAAGGAAACTAAAAATTAATAAAAATCCTTTTATATATATATATATATATATATATATATATATATATATATATATATATATATATATATATATATATATATTTAGCGTTGCGCTTTCGGCGTTTATGCAAGAATGTCCCCTCCAGCGGCGCCAAAAAATACTTGATGTGTGCGAGGGATACTAGGAAATAGTATTATTTTTACAATGAAATACTATTAAATACGATACAATTTTACACAAGATATTTATTTATTTATAGAATGGATATACCTAAACCTTGCTACAACACTTATAGGCAGTGTACCTAATCATACAGTAGTGTAGTTTTTAGTAAGTCTGGTTCGTCCACAGGGAACTCTTAAACAAGCTTAACGTTATAATTTTAAAAACTATATTTATAAAAATACAAAAATATATATAAGTAGTATTATTATTATAAAAGAGGGTTTTTACCGTTTAATGACCGGTTTGTCGATTTTAAAACTTAAGTCGCAGTTAAAACCTAATGTAAAATATTAAAAATAAATACAACTTAATTTAAAGCGTAAAGTAAATAACGATAATGAAAGAATGATAAATAAAAGTGCGATAAATTAAAATTGCGATAATTAAAGAGTACGATAATTAAAAGTGCAATTAAATACAAAGACAATAAATAAAAGTGCGATAATTAGAAGTGCAATTAAATATGAAATATATAAATTATGCTTATTTAAACTTCCGTAATCATGATGTTTGACGTGTTGATTTTAGTTTTATTACCATGGGTTAATTGTCCTTTGTCCTGGATTATTCGATATGTCCATACGGATTTGTCCATAATAGTCCATCAGTCATAATCATAAAGTGCGAAAGTCTTCATCAAATTATTCTTATTCCCGAAGTCAAATATTCCAACTAATTGGGGATTCGAATTGTAACAAGGTCTTAATACTTTGTTTAATGAATACACCAGGTTATCGACTGCGTGTAGACCAAGGTTTTACTACTTTGTTAACAATTACACCAATTACCCTTGAATGTAATCCACCCCTGTTTCAACAAGTCTATTAACTATTAATCCAATTCCATGTCCGGTAAAATGAACAATTATTGGTATTTATAGATATCCCGCCCACCGTACCCAGTCAAGCGTATGTGGTTATATATAAATACGTCAAATTATAAGTCTATATATTAAATTAACGAGGTATCGTTTTGTTAATATAAAACCCATTAATAGCCCATAGTCTAATTTCCACAAGTGTTGTTCTTTTATCCAAACCCCAATTATGGTCCAAAGCCCAATTACCTAATTTTAATATTTAGTCTAACATCATGATTACTTCGGCATTAAATAAGCATAATAATAACTTAGCTACGAGACATTAATTTAAAAATAACATTAACCATAACTTACAGTGATTAAAAATAGCGTAGCGTTACACGGACAGAATTTTGACTTACACCCTTACAACATTCGCTAACATACCCTTATTATTAGAAATTAAAATTAAAATTAAAATAT
This sequence comes from Rutidosis leptorrhynchoides, assembly GCF_046630445.1. Lineage (NCBI taxonomy): Eukaryota > Viridiplantae > Streptophyta > Magnoliopsida > Asterales > Asteraceae > Rutidosis > Rutidosis leptorrhynchoides. Next base: position 150,552,307 of record NC_092337.1, read on the forward strand.
AATATATATATATATATATATATATATATATATATATATATATATATATATATATATATATATATATATATATATATATATATATATATATACGTTTATAGATAGAGAGATGGATATATGGTAAAAGATCAACCAAAACTGCGAAATTTATAGGGTGTCGCCTGGATTTCAGGGCCATGCGATCGCATGGTTTTTGTTCTTCCAGGCCATGCGATCGCATGGCCAGCTGGGAGAGCTCAAAAGTCTTTAAAAACGTGGGCTGCTTATTTATTTATTATATAATATAATATATATAATTAAATATAATTATATATATATTATATTATATTCTTGTACTCCGTTGACTTGTAATTTTAGCTCTGTTGCGTCACGCGTTGATAGTTGGTTTATGTCTCGGTTCCGGATTTTCGAACGCCCTTGCGTACAATTTAATATCTTGTATTTTGCGTTTCGCGTCTTGTACTTTTGTAATTTTGAGACGTTTCTCATCAATAATTTGAACCATTTTGATTGTACTTTGTACTTTTGAGCTTTTTGGTCGTTTGCGTCTTCAATTTGTCGAATCTGTCTTTTGTCTTCACCTTTTATTATTTAAACGAATATCACTTGTAAATAGAACAATTGCAACTAAAAGCTTGTATTTCTTGAGGGATAATGCTATGAAATATATGTTCGTTTTTAGCATTATCAGGAGCATCACAAACACACTTTCATTTCAATTTTCTTGAATCAAATTACTCTCTCTCAAGTGTTCTTCCTTTGTTCTAAGTGTTCTACATCATCTTCAACAAAATCTAGCTCAATCTAGTTCATAAATCCATAAATAAACCAAGTTATAAAACAACTACTCAAGAACACATCAACAACACTTCCAAGTTTGCTAGCTTACTTCCAATCTTGCAAATCCACTTTGAGTGATCATCCAACCTCAAGAAATCTTTCTTATTTACAGTAATATATCTTTCTAATACAAGGTAATACACATATTCAAACTTTGATTCAATTTCTATAACTTTAACAATCTTATTTCGAGTGGAAATCTTACTTGAACTTGAGTTCGTGTCATGATTCTACTTCAAGAACTTTCAAGCCATCCAAGGATCCTTTGAAGCTAGATCTATTTTTCTCATTTCCAGTAGGTTTATCCACAAAACCTGAGGTAGTAATGATGTTCATGACATCATTCGATTCATATATATAAAGCTACCTTATTTGAAGGTTTAAACTTGTAATCACTAGAACATAGTTTAGTTAATTCTAAACTTGTTCGCAAACAACAGTTAATCCTTCTAACTTGACTTTTAAAATCAACTAAACACATTTTCTATATCTATATGATATGCTAACTTAATGATTTAAACCCTGAAAACACGAAAAAGCACGAAAAACACCGTAAAACCGGATATACGCCGTCGTAGTAACACCGCGGGCTGTTTTGGGTTAGTTAATTAAAAACTATGATAAACTTTGATTTAAAAGTTGTTCTTCTGAGAAAATGATTTTTATTATGAACATGAAACTATATCTAAAAATTATGGTTAAACTCAAAGTGGAAGTATGTTTTCCAAAATGGTCATCTAGACGTCGTTCTTTCGACTGAAATGACTACCTTTACAAAAATGACTTGTAACCTATATTTATGACAATAAACTTATACTTTTTCTGTTTAGATTCATAAACTTAAGTTCAATATAAAACCATAGCAACTTAAATCACTCAAAACGGATTTAAAACGAAGAAGTTATGGGTAAAACAAGATTGGATAATTTTTCTTGTTGTAGCTACGTGAAAATTGGTAACAAATCTATATTAATCATATCCTAGCTACCTCATATTGTATTATACATGTATTCTAATATATTATGTAATATTTGGATACCATAGACACGAATACAATGTTTTGACATATCATATCGACCCATCTATATATATATATTTCGAAACAACCATAGACACTCTATATGCAGTAATGTTGGAGTTAGCTATACAGGGTTGAGGTTGATTCCAAAATATTATATATACTTTGAGTTGTGATCTAGCCTTAGGCTTGTATACACGAGGTCTTGGATTGATTTGAGATAATATATATTGCTTTATTTTCTGTACATCTAACTGTGGACAACTAGTTGTAGGTTACTAACGAGGACAGCTGACTTAATAAACTTAAAACAGCAAAACGTATTAAAAATGTTGTAAATATATTTTGAACATACTTTGATATATATGTACATATTTGTTATAGGTTCGTGAATCGATCAGTGGCCAAGTCTTACTTCCCGACGAAGTAAAAATATGTGAAAGTGAGTTATAGTCTCACTTTTAAAATCTAATATTTTGGGATGAGAATACATGAAATTTTTAAATGTTTTACGGAGACACAAGTAAATGAAACTACATTATATGAGTGAATGATCGAAGCCGAATATGCCCCTTTTTAGCTTGGTAGCCTAAGAATTTGGGAACAGACCCCCAAATTGACGCGAATCCTAAAGATAGATCTATCGGGCCCAACAAGCCCCATTCTGGAATTTAGAATGCTTTAGTACTTTGAAAATATCATGTCCGATGGGTGTCCCGGAATGATGGGGATATTCTATATGCATCTTGTTAATGTCGGTTACCATGTGTTCACCATATGAATGAATTTTATCTCTATGTATGGGATGTATATTGAAATATGAAATCTTGTGGTCTATTATTACGATTTGATAAATATATAGGTTAAACCTATAACTCACCAATATTTTTGTTGACGTTTAAAGCATGTTTATTCTCAGGTGATTATTAAGAGCTTCCGCTGTTGCATGCTATTATATGGATAAGATTTGGTGTCAGCATGCTTGTATAATATTGTTTAAAACTGCATTCGAGATTTACTTTGTTGTAACATATTAATATTGTAAACCAATATGTATTGGTAGTGTATAAGTGTGATATTTTTAGATTATCATTTCTGGATAGTCTAGGTGATGTCCTTTTAACCTTGTCGATAAAATAAAGGTTATGGTTTTTTTTTAAAACGAATGCAGTCTTTGAAAAACGTCTCATATAGAGGTCAAAACCTCGCAACGAAATCAATTAATATGGAACGTTTATAATAAATATGAACGGGACATTTCAATATTTCTTGATAGTCCTATCTTTTCTCTTAAATTCTGGTAATTTGACAAATCAAGATTGTGCTATTACAATTTCCTTCTTAGAACATTAACTATGTTCATTCCGAATTTCATATCTACAAATTCTGGACCATTATCCACTGACTTAATGTCGAGAAGAGAATAAAAAGGCAAAGAGCTTCAAAATATAAGGGATAATATAAAGCCCGATAATAACACATAAATTACAAACCGTGTATATAAATGTTAATTGCAACATAAAGACACGGGAGAATTAAAAACATTATAACCTCAAGGGCGAAGTAGAAGAAAACAGATTCCTCCGGTGGTAGTTGGAAAAGGAGAATGATTGTTGCGATAGTAAGGATAAGGACAAGAATCAGAACTGGATTAAGCATCTTCACAATCTTTTGAATTTGGAAATTTAGTATAGGAATGGTAAAAATAAGGGAACGGAAGAAGTTAATTTATAGTGAAATAACCGATAAAGAAATCAAGGCAGGTTTCTGCATTTAATTAGAGAGATCCTAATTTCCTTAATCCCGAGGAAATCATATCTTATTCAGATTTCAAAGATTTCTTTAAAATCTCTTGGATTCCGGAATTCAACCGAGATAACGTCAAAAGTTAAGACGAAACTTTATTTCTTCAATTCATTCTTTTGTGATAGCTTCACTCGTACTCTTCACAAAAATTAAATTGTTTTATTCATATTACCCATTAATGATTAAACTCTGATTTTTAACTCATATGAGTCATGAAAACATATTTATTGTCAGCCATGACCATCCTAATCAAATTTCGGGACGAAATTTCTTTAACGGGTAGGTACTGTGACGACCAGAAAATTTTCGACCAAATTTAAACTTAATCCTTATATAACTTCGACACGATAAGCAAAGTCTAAAAAGTGAGTCTTAAGATTTTTGAACTATTTAACGAAATCATTTGACCTTTGACTATTCCCGACGATTCACGAACAATTATTTGTAAATAAATATGTGAATATATATAAATATATATATGAACTCTATACATAAATAATATTATATATTGTAATTAATATATATTAAAGATTTAATATATTATAATTAGTAAATATGATATAACTAATAAATTATATTATATTAAAATTTAGTTACCAGTTTAAAAATATAATTGTTATATTAACATTATTTTCATTATAATTATTGTTAATATTAATACTTGTATTATTAATATTATTATTATCCTTAATAAAATTAATATTATTATAAACAATAGGATTATTATTATTATCATTTTTATTATTATTGTCATCATTATTATTAGTTATTATTAGACTTATTAATATTATCATATATGTATTATTATTTATTATTTTGATATTATTATTATTTAGCATCATTACTAATATGATTATTAGTATTATTATAACTAGTATTTCAATATTATTATTAATAACTTTATTATTAGTATTGGTATCTTATTAGTAATAACATTACCAATATTAGAGTTTATGAACTATATACAGATATATATACAGATATATATATATATATATATATATATATATATATATATATATATATATATATATATATATATATATATATATATATATATATATATATATATATATATATATATATAATACACATACTAATATATATATTTATACAAATACACTTATATACACATTTACATATATAAATAATTACGTATTTAAGCATAAGAGAATCAAATCAGTTTTATATCCTTTTCAAACTATATTTATTTGAATCTTCTTGTATCTGATTATTGAAAATTATTCATAGATTGGTACGATTCAATTACAGTCCCTTTCTTCTTTCTATTTTTTTAGTTTATTTTCGATCTGATAATTCTTGTCGACTCAAATTTGACTATGAAACAAATTTGAACGAATCTTGCTGTAGCAATCATTCAACAACACATTATTTATGTCATTCACTGCTTTTCATAAAAAAAAAAAGGGAATCAAAATTTAGAAAAATCTACACACACACACACTCATTTCTTCTCTTTGTTTCTGTTTTGGAACCGAGAATCAATTGTACCAATCGAATCACCTTTCCTCTTGTAAACCGTCACCACCATGGACCATCGTGAATTTATTGTTGCTAACCGAGAACAACTATCTATACACCCTTCCATGACCACCAACCATCATCGTACCATCCTCAAAAACGTACACTAGCTTTGTTGCTACTATGAACTCGTGTTCGACTAAGAATCAAACCCGAAAAAAACCTGGTTGTTGTGCTGCTACGAAGACCACAACCACGATTAAACCATCACCTTCACGAGTTATATATATGTATATATAAACGCGTACTATTACGAACTAATCTAAATCAACAACAAAAATTATTTGTTATACTATCAATGTTGCTGTAACAAGTAAGAACCACCACCCTTGTAGTCACCTTTGAGCACCACTACAAACCCATATTGCTACCATCACTTGAACCCTTCTACCATGGTGAACCATCTTGTCTTTCTCCTTTATTTATCTGACTTGCATACAACAGCAATCATCACCATATAATCACCACCACAAACTACTCAACAACCCATCAACTTCACAATTACGTTGCTACTGTTAACGAGTTGTTTTGTCTTCAATTCTCAACTCAAATACCACCAGCTGCAGCTCGATTCCTTCTGTTTACAACCATCACATGAAACTACAGTTTCTTCTTTCTGTTCTGTTTACAGCTCGAACCAAACACCACTGCTTTCACGATCATAACCTGTTGCAGCTATTCGATTTATGTCTCTATTTTATTCCTGTTATACTAGGAATGATGATGATAAGGATTATGGAATTTAGGTTAAGAATATGATGATTAAAGATGATGTTAAAGAAGATGTAGAGGAAGGAAAGAAAAAGATAATGGCTATTGCATAATCTCTTTCTGTTTTAATTAAAACCACTACACCACCGACGTTCTTTTTTTCTTTTTCCTATTCGGTTCCTTTACAGCTCATGCAAAATAAACTAAAAACCCTACATATGCTGAATCGATTGTTTTGATAGAGGAGGAAAAAGACGTGTTGAATATTTATATGTATTGCTTTATCAATCCTTGAGAAATGTATACATGTGGAGATGTTGCATTTAGTGGCCGACCATCATGAGTAAAAGAAGATCGTGGCATATATATGTATTTTTTTATATGTTACTAATGAAGACAATTCAATTTTTTTTTTAATTCCTTTCATCTGATCCGATTCCAGCTTGGACTGTAAACTCTATTTTGTTTGTTGGGCCATTGTGATTCGTTTACAATTGGGCTGTGAACCTTCTTCAGTTGTTGGGCCGTGGATTGATTTCATTTATTGGGCCAAGGGCCCTTTTAGTTCTCCTGTTGGGCCTAGACTCCATCGATTGAGCTGTAAAGATTAAGGTGAACTTGTTATGGAAGAAGAAAAAGAAATCGACATGATGTATGGTATATACATATAGGATACGGATTGAAACAGATAAACAGAATTGGAGGAGTGGTTAAGGGGTTGTTGGGGTTTCGAGATGTCACGAGTTCGAGTCTCGTCTGGGACTTTTTTTTTTTAGAAAAAGCTTGGAGAGGGTATACACTTTTATTTTATTTTCTCATTTTTATTATTATTATTATTATTATCATAAGTATTAGTATTAGTAGTATTATTATCATTATAGTTATTAATGTAAATATTAGTATCATTATTATTATTAGTAAAATCACTATTTTTATAATTATTATTATTAGTATTCATTATTATTTAAAATTAACATTTTTATTGAAAAGTATCATTCTTATTAACGTTATCATTTTATCATTTATATTAAAAGTATTATTTTTAACCCTATTATCATTATTTTTTTTTTTTATCATTACTAATATTATTTTAGTATTATTATAATTTTAACAAACAAACGATATATATATATATATATATATATAATATATATATATATATATATATATATATATATATATATATATATACAGAAATATATTTAATACATATAACATAACAAAATTTATATTTTTATTTATTTTAAATATATAAAATGAATATATGAAACATATAGGTTATTAATGTAAAATGATATAACTAATAAATTTATATATATATATATATATATATATATATATATATATATATATATATATATATATATATATATATATATATATATATATATATATATATATATATAAATTTGTTCGATTACAATTATGTGTGCTAAAATATATATAGATGATATAGGTTCGTGAATCCAAGGCCAACCCTACACTTATTCAGTGCCGTCATATGTATTTTTACTACAAAATATAGTATGGTGAGTTTCATTGCTCCCTTTTTAAATGATTTTGCAATATATATATTTTTGGGACTGAGAATACATGCGCTTTTATAAATGTTTTACGAAATAGACACAAGTAAATAAAACTACATTATATGGATGAATGATCGTAGCCTAATATTCCCCTTTTTGCTTGGTAACCTAAGAATTAGTAAACCGATCTACTAATTGACGCGAATCCTAAAGATAGATCTATTGGGCCTAACAAACCCCATCCGTTGTAGCGGATGCTTTAGTACTACGATGTTGTTTTATCATGTCCGATGGATTTCCCAGAATGATAGGGGATATTCTTATATGTATCTTGTTAATGTCGGTTACCAGGTGTTCACCATATGAATGATATTTTTGTCTCTATGCATGGGACGTATATTTATGAGAAATGAATATGAAAATCTTGTGTTCTATTAAAATGATGAAAATGATCGATTATGATAAACTAATGAACTCACCAACCTTTTGGTTGCCACTTTAAAGCATGTTTATTCTCAGGTATGAAAGAAATCTTCCGCTGTGCATTTGCTCATTTTAGAGATGTTACTTGGTGTCATTCATGTCATATTTCAAAAGACGTTGCATTCGAATCATTGAGTTCATCAAGATTATTATTAAGTCAATCATAGTTGGATATATTATGAAATGGTATGCATGCCGTCAACTTTTGATGTAATGAAAGTTTGTCTTTAAAAAAAAAGAATGCAAAGTTTGTAAAATGTATCATATGGAGGTCAAGTACCTCACGATGTAACCAAATGTAATGTATTCGTCTGGATAGATTAGGATGTGTCCTTTCAAATACAGTGGAACATGACTGTATTGGTGAACTGCCAAGTGCACATTCTTCACTTTCGCTAGTAATTCTTCGCCGATCTCATTAAGATCAGTGCGCTCAAGCGAACTTTGTTTCAGCTCCGTTGCTCAGTAAAGTAAGCCTTGATATCCGCGCAGTGCTTCAGCTTTGATAATGAAGAAATATCTATGTCAGTTTCTAATGGAAGCCTTGGGGGTTGTGACAACACCGTAGCGCGATTTGAATGTGAACCATCCAATGTCAGACTGCGTAATAGAGTTAAAGCTGCGGAAAACATCAATAAGAGGTTGCTTGTTGATAGCCCTGTAATACATTTCAAATAAAACTATTTTAGAAACGGCGTATGGATGCAATTGGACGATGGCGATGTTGTACGAATTGCAGATGCCCAAAAAGAAATCGGTGAGCGAAAATCTTAGATTTCCATGATACATCGCGGTCTCATAGACCGAAATCATCCCTGTTGGAGGGTTGTGTGCCCTCTGATCCTCAGATGACCAATTGGGCAGAACTGATCCAGTAATGGATAGTTAACTATCAATTGCTCCACTTTCTCATCCATCATATAGGATGAGAACTTATCTAAAGTAATGGCGGTTGAGGACTGAGGTATAGAAGGAGAGGTCATGATTAATTCAGAATAGTTGAAGGTGAAGAAAATAATGGATTAAGTATGCGAATGATAAGCGCAGGGCAGAAAAAAGTGTTGATCAGCGTTAGAAATAAGCGATAATTTTTGTTAAAAAGAAGGATGAATGCTAAAGTGAAATTGAATGGAAACCGATCTTATTTATAGTGTTAAATTAAATGTTATAGGTTATTCATAATGATTACAATCAACGACTATAAGTCTCCAGAAATATATCTGATCAAACAAAAATCGTAATGGTGAAATAGATTTCAGATTTGAGTGCTTAATTTGTGGAAAATAGTGGATCGAATGTTTTAACTCCAATAATTGTGCAAACCCCGATTTGAAATTTGGATTTCAAGGGTGTAAAACAATCGATGGAATTAACCTTATTTGATTGGAATCGGATAAGTTAATACCTTAGAGTGGAGATTAACTCCGATAATGACCAGAATCCTTATCAGAATTATATTATCAGCTATAGAGATGTTACTGTAATTAATTTGGGCAAAGTAACATTAATGCACTTTGTGTATTTATAGGTGTTAAGAGAGAATGGTGACGTGGCACATGTCCCTTTCATGGTTGTAACAAACTTTGCTAATCCCAAGGATTGACATGGAACCTGTCCCTTTCATAGGAATAACGAGCAGATCCTAAAAAACTTTCCTAGATTCGCGGGCTGACGTGGCGTGCAACTTATTTGTATGTTTGTCCAGGGATCAAGTACTCGTTCTGGGACAGTGCACTTGTTCCGGGATAACGTGCTTGTTCCAGGACAACGTGCTTATTCCGGGATGGCGTGCCTGTTCTGAGATGGTATCCTTGTGTCGGGCCAGGATACTTATTCCGGGAAGACGTGGTAGTTCTGAGAGTGTGGTAGATCCGCCCAGGTCGTGACGGATGAATGCCTTGTTCAGTCAAGAAGTTTTTTCCTGATGTTTATTCCAAGTATTACTTCATGGTAATGTTATAGCCGGGCAAGGTTGTAGTCAGTTTATAGGTATCTTTGTAAAGGTTGTCGGGTGTCCAACGTTCACGATCTAGCGGGCCTTTTTATGTGATGATATGGTTTCGGCTTCTTAATGTGTTTTCATCCGACTAGGTGATGTCACTAACTTGCTCATTCATTCAGGCTGGAACTTCGTGTGACGTTCTGGCTAGCCTTTGTCCGGCATAAACCCTCTCGGGTGCATCCATAAGTAATCTTCTGATCAAGTTACTAAGGTGAGGACGGTAAGATGTTACTTGCCTGTGATGGCTCACGCCGGATATACTCTAGCTGGAATGTTGTTAATAGTGTGTCTTTCTGAGACAGATCATTATATGTATCATCAAGTCCCCCAGTTTGATGATGGTAGCCAGAACGGTTGCCTTTTTCAAACTTGAAAATGAGCCCACATTCCTGACTGGATGTGTATTAAATGTCTGATAGTTTGAAAAGACAGTTTCTGCAGACACGCCCCCATTTTGTGTTTTTTCCATTTTTCAACGTTTTGCAACGGCGTTCGAGGAACATCTTTTTGCAATTTTAATCATTACCCTTATGGATCCATCCTTTAATCTGAACCGTTGGATCAACTTCTTTGAAACCTATAAATAACCACCTTTTTCCAATCTTCTCACTTTTTACAACCTTCCTATCTTCAATCGTTTCTTTTTGAAAAAACCAACAGTTTTTTCACGAAAAAGCTACCGTTTTTCTTTTTTCTTCTTCTAACTTTAGCCTGTCAGTTTGTAGTTTTTATTTATATATATATATATATATATATATATATATATATATATATATATATATATATATATATATATATATATATATATATATATATATATATATATACATGGCGGATCAGTCTTCTACATCAACTAGCATATACGTCGCTGAATCTTCAGCTAGGGCTTCTGTGAATACTGATTATATAATGAGTCGAGTGTGTGATGAATACCTCGATGAATTAGTAAATAAGTACCCATTTTTGACCAATTACATCTTGAGGGTTCCTGATGCCACCCACCGAGCACATAAACCTCCAACCCACATGGTTAACATTTATGGTGCAACCATCACTATGGGTAACTTTCGGTTGCCCTACTCCGAATTTATGTATCAATTCTTTACGCACTATGGGATAGCGCCTGCCCAATTACACCATCATGCGTACCAAAAGTTGGTAATGTGGGAGATGTATTTGAACTACTACCATATTCTTCTGACTGTTCGCATGTTCCAGTATTGTTTTACCGTCTCGAGGTCCGAGGTTGGTTGGTTCTCCATCAAACGGAGATGATTTTTTTATTTTACCGGTGACATGGATTCCTCTCTAAAGGAATGCCGAGAATCATTCTTTTTTGTCGGTAGTAGAGAATTACTGCAACGATTTGTTGGTCTTTGTGAGTGGACGAACAAAGTGGAGAAGGGAGCCAATAAGGTTTCAAAATTGAATGATGTCGGGAAGGCATGTATATTCGCCATCCAGGAGTATAGGTTTCCCCAACGGCCATACCCGGAGGCCATGCTTGTGTTGGGAGGGGTTAGTCAGCAATGGATGGATCCAAACACCAAACCCGTCATACGTTATAATGTAGCATGTGGAGACTGATCCTAGCCAATTATTATGTCATTTAGTTAGATTTTTTCATACTAACGTTGTTTTTATTTTATGAAATAGTGATGGAGTTCAGCACTTCCATGGCATTTGGTGATCTCGAGGAGATCAACTTCGATAGTGTGCCAGTGAATTCAGCTGGTGAGCCGGGTATTGCTCCACAAAACTTGAAGCAGAACACCATGGATGGGGCTGAAGAATAGTCGATTGTGAAGAGGAAGATCAAGGAGCTTCCTCAACTTTGGATGAAGAAAGCCCGAGGTACTTTTTTTGTCTCAGTATGTTGATCTATTTTATGATGATAAACATGTTATACTTAAAAGAACTTTATGCTTGCATGTGCTGCTGAATCTTCTGCTGGTGGTGGGGCTACCGTGACGGAGCCCATAGTCTTGGAGGGTGATGAGGAGGGTCACGGAGAGGATGTTCAGTTTACGCTGGAGAGTTTTGATGATGTCCACTTCAAGGTACCTGTCGGAGAGGACATCGTTCGTGCTTTCTCTCAGCTGGATATTAATTATCCCAGTTTCAACCATAATATCCATCTAAACTTCAGTGTGGCGCCTAGCCACTTTTGTTTACTTTAACTGGCATCCTATCTCGGTTGGAGCTCTCACAACTTTTTGGTCTGGAATGTTTAAGTGCCGAATTGAAGAGTTTAGTTGTTTCATGCATATCGTCAAATTGTTCTTCCCATTCTGTCCGGCGATGCCAGTCGGCGCTCCCCTGCTCAATCTCGTAGGTATTTATCGGGCCTTTTCTAGTAGAGTGCGTCAGTGGAGAGAAGTAAGTTAGCCTTTTAAGAACGGACACACGTTTTCCTTCCAGGATATGCGGTGCCTTCTTTGTTTCGGCATTTCGCCGAACATGAGTGTTCTCTTCTCCCGGGAAGGGGTGTCGGGTGGATTCAACTGTTGCCACGCCTTTCTGAGTTGGAAATTTAAGCAAGCCGTGAGCGGTGGAGGCAATTGCACCAAACTTCCTGAAGAACTTTCTTCCCAATATCACATCTGTGGCAGTTACGGATTTAACGACATAAAAGTCAATGATCTCACTACGGAGGTAGGGTTGGATGGCTACCGTGACCGTTGCCTTGAGTTTGCCCATGGGTTCTTCAGTGGAGCCCGTGAACCTGGAGATGATAGCATTGGACTGCCTCATTTTTCTTCCAACACATTTTGGGAGTTGGGAAAGGCAATGGGCATACAAGACGTCAACCTCACTCCCCGTGTCAGTGTACATTTCGTTGACCCAAAAACCGTCTATCAAAACGTCAATCACTACCGGTTCCTCCCGAGAGTATCGTTCCAGTAATTTTGGGAACGTGATTGCGGCATCTTTCCCGGAGCTACGTGAAACGAGCTCATCCTTCTCAATGCTAATCATATGGATGACGACTTTGTCTTTTGTTTTCTCACGCTTCTTGCCGTCTTCCTTTTGCCAGCTGAATGTTTTGTTGGGATCAGCTTTTTTGAACTTCCGGCCCTGCAGCAAGTGATTAAGTTCACCGGCCTTGATTTTTGCTATGATCTCACGCATTAACGCTTTGCTTTCATTAGTGTCATGACCGTTATCTTAGCGGAATTCACAGTATTTGTCTTATTTTTGACCTTCCCGTTTTTCCAACGGTGCCAGAGGGGTGAATTTAGATTTCACCGGCTCTGTTAGCAGTATCTCTCTTGGAGTTTTGGTCAGCCTATCAATTAAAGATCCCTTATCATATGGTCTTCGATTGCCTTTATCATGCCTGTGACTGTCATGGCTTTTACTGGCTGTTACGGCTTCTGTTATGGTTGTCACTGCGGCTACCGTCATGACGATGCCTGCTATCGCTTCTTCTTTCATCGTCTCGCTTCTTCTCATCTCGGTGGTACCCAGCTTGCCTTTCGCGCCTGGAATGCTGGTATTGCCTTGCTACTGTCATAGCATCCGCGAATGTACTCGGGTTGTTCCATCGAAGTCCGACGACAAGTGACGAGTGAGCTTCTTGTCTAGGCATGTTATGAACCCGGAAATCTGCTGTATTTCTAGAAACCCTGGGATCTTTTTGGCACTCCATCATGTATCGTGTGATGAAGCTTTCAATTTTCTCCCCCCGATACATTGGTATTTCATGGGCATACAGGTGTGTTAACGTGTGCCGGCGAAGATTTTGATATTGCATGAGAAATTTCTCCCTTAGGTCTGCGAAGCATGTGATGCCATTTGGTGGCAGTTTAGCTAACCATTCTCTGGCAGCAGACTGCAGGATAGTTGGAAAGAGATGGCATGCTACCTCATCACTCCAATGTTGGGTTTTCATGGTGCCCTCAAAGATTTACAGGAAATCATCCGGTCAGTAGTGCCATTATATACCCCCAAAGTGACCTGTATGACAATGTTAGCGGGAAGAATGCAGCCGCCGATTCGTTCGCAAAGCTTTTGGATGGTAGCCGAAATTTCAACCGGCTATTACCAGTGATCAGAGCACACAAATTCTCAAACGCAGTGCCCTGGACGGCAGGTTATGACAGAGAATGCTTGTACGCCGGTGGTGCAGCCTGCACAAGGAGCTCAGTTAGCCATGCATTTGCGGCGGCTTTGGTAACGTCATCACTTCCTTTGCCGATGTAGGGGACTGGTCTTCAGGATATCAAGATTTTGCAACTGTTGCCTTCCTGCTAGATTGGTATCGTCGCTCAACATGGCCTTTAGTTTTTCGATTACTTATTTTTCGACGTCGAATGAGATCATCTTGGTGATCATTTCGGTGTCATCATGAGATGATCCGATTCTGCTCGAACCCCCGGTTTTGAGACCATAGATGCCAAGATTCAATCTTCTCCCGCCAGATGGTGATTTCTCCTGTGTGTCCTCGTCGCCGTTGGAAACATGCATCTCGTCATTTGACGTGTTGCCAGAGTGAATGTGAGCGATTGATTGCTTTTTGGGTTGAGGTGGTCCCACCGTTGGCGAACTTTCTTTGTTCAAAGTTGGTGGGACGTCATCAGGTGTTCCTTTCTTGCTTGCCGCTTCACTGCTTGGTTTTACTATGTTGTTCGTACCTTTAGGTGGCACCATTTGATCATACCAAAATCGTAATGGTGAAATAGATTTCGGATTTGAGTGCTTAATTTGTGGAAAAGAGTGGATCGAATGTTTTAACGACAATAATTTTGCAAACCTCGATTTGAAATTTGGATTTCAAGGACGTAAAACAATCGATGGGATTAACCTTATTTGATTGGAATAGGATAAGTTAATATCTTAGAGTGGAGATTAACTCCGATAACGACCGGAATCCTTATCGGAATTGTATTATCAGCTGGAGAGATGTTACTGTAATTAATTTGGGAAGAGTAACATTAATGCATCCAGTGTTGTTGAATGAATGATCTTGTTTGTGTATTTATAGGTGTTATGAGGGAATGGTGACGTGGCATATGTCCCTTTCATGGTTGTAACAAACTTTGCTAATCCCAAGGATTGACGTGGCACCTGTCCCTTTTATGGGAATAACGAGCAGATCCTAACTACCTTTCCTAGATTTGCGGGCTGACGTGGCGTGCAACTTGTTTGTATGTTTGTCCCTAGATCAAGTACTCGTTCTGAGACAGTGCACTTGTTCGAGGATAACGTGCTTGTTCCGGGACAGCGTGCTTGTTCCGGGACGGCGTGCCTGTCCTGGATGGTGTCCTTGTGCCGGGCCAGGATACTTAATCTGGGAAGACGTGGTAGTTCCGAGAGTGTGGTAGATCCACCCAGGTCGTGACGGATGAATGCCTTGTTCAGTCAAGAAGGTTTTGCCTGATGTTTATTCCAAGTATTTCTTCACGGTAGTGTTATAGCCGGGCAAGGTTGTAGTCGGTTTATAGGTATCTTTGTAAAGGTTGTCGGGTGCCCAACATTCACGATCTAGCAGGCCTTTTTATGTGATGATATGGTTCTCGGCTGGGTGCCCAACGTTCACGATCTAGCAGGCCTTTTTATGTGATGATATGGTTCTCGGCTTCTTAATGTCTTTGCATCCAATTAGCTGATGTCGGTAACATGCTCATTCGTTCAGGCTGGAACTTTGTGTGACATTCCGGCTAGCCTTTATCCGGTATAAACCCTCCCGGGTGCATGCATAAGTAATCTTCTGATCAAATTACTAAGGTGGGGACGAGAAGATGTTACTTGCCCGTGATGCCTCACGCCGGGTATACTCTAGCCGGAATGCTGTTAATAGTGTGGCTTTCTGAGACGGATCATTATAGGTATCATCAATATCAAAGGCTATAAAAGAGCCGTTAGAAAACGCTGATGGGACACACACAATTTGTCAGACGCATTATTTTATGCGCAACAGTTATAATTTTATGGACCGTTTGAGCAATACATTTATAACTACATTTTTTAGAATTTATTTATATTTTCTGCGTAAATATAACACAATAAACTGTGGGGACTTGATCATATATATAGGCATATATATGTATATTTTAAGTGCAAAAGGCAACTCAAATACATGTGCAAATAGAACCGCGAAAAAAAGAAAGCAACTGCGCATCACACCATGACATTGCGGTTCTGCGCATAAGTTGAGATTGCAAAGATGTCCCGCATAAATATTGCGGATCTGCTAGTTCTGCGCGAACATTGATTCCACAGATATCCCAAACCTATAAATAGGAAGCTTGGTATCTCATTTTTTTTTTTAGGTTGTTGATTCTGTGCAATTGCTCTAGTTTTTATGGTTCGCTTGTGAATACGCCCAAGTACCAATCATAATTAAGCCAAGGTAATGCGATCAAGACCGGGACATGGTGATTCACTTGAATCTAAGTGAAAGACGATCATAAAGTCCCAAAAATATTATCAACACTACCATTCATCTCTCATTGCACTCAATTCCTAAATTAGATCTAAAGAACTAATTTAGGATTGATCATCCACTGCCAAACTGGACTGAAATCAGAATCATTCTCACGACCGAAGCGATCCTTGATGTACACCTCTGAGTTCAACTCCAACCTGAACAAGCGCGGATAAAGATTGCACCATTTATCCTCACCGGTCTAGTGTTTGATCCAAAACAAAGTTGATCCGCCATCATCGATTGACTTGATAAAGGAATTCTTGAATGAGACTTGGCTATCTTCAATATCAGAACCTGCACGAATAATAATTTTTTTCATACACCCAATGTCAAAAGATGATAATGATCATCAGTCAACATTAGGCCACCGCAAGGCCATGTATATTTCGTATGACTTTTACCTAAAGTGATTTGGTTTCGATTTTAAACCTCCACCACCACTTTTCAAGGAGAGTAATACTTTTACTTTTTAAAGACCCAATACGCATAAAGTATATTACAATTTATTGCATGTTTGGTTATGTATAAGTAAAAGTTTGATTACGTACAAATCATTAATCAATTCCCTTTCATGATGATGATGATAATGTCCTAGGCAGCGATTGAAAGTATAAAATAATTAAAAGTCAAATAATTCAACAATTCAAATAATGTAATGCTCTGGATCTTATACTATTGCTAGAACGGCTGAAGTTTTGAATCACACCTATAGGAATTACACCCTCGGTTTAATTTAATAGTCAATAGTCAATGGATGACTTTTTTTTAATAACTTTGACTATAAATAATTTTTTATATTATATAATGTTAGATTAAAGTTATATCAAATGAAAAAACATATAAAACTTAATTTTTTCATATAAATTTCATCATGTATTATATTAAAAAAAATCAAAGTAAAAAAAAATCAAGACTATTAAATTAAGAACGATGGAATAGAACATTAAACATTTAACACTCTAATTGACAGGCTAATACATATTTCCTCTATCCCATATAAATAGTTCTTAAAAAAACAATTTAAGAAATCTCATTATTACAGTGTACTTTTTTCTTTGCTTCAATATTACCTCTTACTTTTTATCTACTCCTTTGTCTTATAACTTATAAGCAAAAGTTTTTTTTTTTTTTTTCAAAAGGCAAGTAATTTTATAAAATATATAAAACCTAACAAGAAGCTAGAAAATACAACGATTCAAGAAAAAACAACTAATAATACAAAACACCACATAACGCATACAACGACACCAAGAAATAAAACATCCAAATCTACCTAACCACACAACAAAATAGCACAAAACTCAAACAGTTTGAGAAGCACGAATAAGACTATATCCTAAAAATTTTTATCTATTTACCTTAATAAATTTTTTTTTATCTATTTAAGAAAGTAAATTATTGAATTGAGATAACTCAAAATAGTATAATGAACTATCAATATGAAACGGATGGTATATCAGAGAGTATGTAAAAGATTTTTAATTTTTGATATAGGAATAATGAACTATCAATATGAAACGAATGGTGTATCAGAGTATGTAAGAGATTTTTGATTTTTGATATAGGTATCAACTAATAGTTGTAAGTTAGTGATTTGTGAGTTAAATTAGGGCGTTTGTATATATATATATTGCAACTTTTCAAATCAAACTATGTTTAGTTAGATTAGAAATTCTATTTGAATACTTATTTCACTTATTCTTTAATTTTTTCACTCTACACTATTAAAATAATATAATCATTTCAAGTCGTTTCTCTAGTTCAAATTATCATTCGTCACACTTTGATCTTTCTTCTAAGTATTATATTCATTTTTTGGATCTAAAGCCACTTAAAAATATGTAATATGACAATATATTGTTTTGGCAAACACACATATACATAATACATAATACGGATATAATCAAGAGGGAAGTGATTTTTAGGGGGAAGGGGAAAGCTCATGATCCCACCCTTGATTTTTGATCCAACAGCCCCTAATATTCCACCTCCTCTTCTTGTTCCAGCTTCCTGGCTGCATCCTTTATTTGTATTGAAAGGCTAATTTCGTCATTTCGTAATTCTTTTTTTTTTCTTTTTTCCTTTTATTAACTGATATAATTGATTTTGTTTTTTCGTCGATCATCATTGAATTAGGGTTTCGTTCTCTCTTCGTCAATATTCAATTACGATTCTTCATACAATTTTTCAGTGATTTCGTCTTCATCATAATCTTTTGAGTTACGGTTTATATGTTCATCTGATTCGTTTTTTTCCCCTCAATTTAGTTCTATAGCGTTCGTATCTGATTCATTTTTACTTTTTTATGTGTAATCAAGGTTTGCGATGGCTTCCAGTTCTATTTGTGCTTCAGATTCTACCTCTCGTGTTGAAGGTTCTACTTCTGTCGCTGCTTCATCTGGTTTCGATTCTGCACAGTCTGATGCTGAATGTACGTGTTTTCTGATTTACATTCATTATTTTTTAATTTTATTTACTTATGATCAATATTACTATCTGTTATCTGTTTTCTGTTGTTTGCTTCTTTTTTAGGGTTTATGTTATGTTTCAGTGCATTAAGAATGAATATTTTTAATAACATTACATGCGTTGCATGTATTAATGTGACTTTGTTTTTCCTTCTTTTAATACTTTATTTTCTTATGAATATTACATATGATGAATATTATTATCTATTGTCTGTTGTTTCTTTTTATTTTATGGTTTATGTAATGTTTCTGTCCATCAATGATAAATATTTTTCTAAAAACATTACATGCCCTGCACGTTTTAATGTGAATTGTTTTTTTTCTGATTTCAATACATGAGTTTCTTATGAACATTACATATGTTTTTTATTATTATATATTTTCTTTTCTTTTTTATTGTTTTTTAGGGTTTATGATATGTTTCTATTCACCAATAATAAATATATTGCTAATAACATTGCATGATCAATATTTTGTATTTTTAGGTTCTGGAGCAATTGTTGAACAAGTTGATATATCTTCAATAATTAGAGAAAGTGTTGATGGTTCACAAGAATATTTACCTGTTGTTCCTGATCATTTGAAACCTGTTATTGGTACTTTATTTCAATCGTATGATGCATGTCAGTTGTTTTATGAGTCCTATGGCGAGGCTGGTGGATTTGATACTAAAAGATCTTCGTAAAATAGAAATGCAGCTGGGATTGTTATATACAAGGTTTTTTGTTGTAATAGATCCGGTACTTCTAGTCATCTCGCCTATGATTCTCTTATAGATTTTAATCTACCTATTGCTAAAGATTCAGTTGAAGGTGGTGTGGAAGGTGATATTGAAGGTGACTCAGAAGTTGATGTTGATGTTGATGGTAATGGTGAATCTAATGTTGAACTTTCTAAAGCTGATAAAAGGAAGAAAAGAAAGAAGGAAAAAAAAACCTCTTATTCGTAAAGTTTCCACAATCAAGACTGGTTGTTCTGCATCTCTTAGATGTAAGTTAGTTGGTGATAAGGTGATGATTTGGAAGTTCTATGAAGGTCACAATCATAAGTTAGTTTCTGTAGGTAATAGACAGCAAATGAAGATAAACATAAGGATTGGTTTAGACGACGCGCAAATGTTGTTTGATTTAAATACTAAATCTAATGTTGGTGCTACTACAGCTTATAACATTATCTCAGATCTTAATGGTGGTTTTAGTCTGGTTGGTCCTTCTTCTGTTGATTTTCAAAACTTAAGGCGTGACATAAATCTGTATGTAGGTGAAAGTGATGCACACATTTTTATAGAGAATCTTCTTCGGAAGCAAGAAGTTTTACCAAACTTCACTTGCGAGTATAAATGTGGTAATGATGGTACTTTACTTGGACTATTCTGGTCTGATTATGTCTCTAAAGTTAATTATCTAGAGTTTGGTGATATCGTGTCTTTTGATGCAACTTACAAGACAAACAAGTAAGTCTTTACTTTTATTTTTATTAATTTATTCTGTTAACATTCAATGTGTGTAATATTATTATTAATTATGTTAAATTGTATTTCAGGTACAAGATGGTGTTTGTTCCTCTTACTGAAATTGATAATCATAAGAAACTTGTGTGTTTTGGTGCTGCTCTACTTACTGGTGAAAGTATTGAATCGTTTAACTGGTTTCTAGACTGTTTCTTGAAAACTATTGGGAATGAACCTTTATTAGTTGTCACCGATCATGATCCTGCAATGAAAGAGGCTATTGATTTGAAATTTAAACATGCAAAACACCGATTGTGCATGTGGAACATAAGTTCCAAGCTGCGTGATAAGGTTTTATGTTTTTAACTTTTTGTTTTCTTACTTTTTATTACTTGCCTTTTTTCAACTTTTTTATGTTAGTTTTATATTTTTTAAGTTGGCCACGAATTGTATGATACTCCTAATTTTCGGGATCGTATGAATTTAATTTTCTGGAATCAGCAACAAACACCTGAAAAGTTTGAGACTCGTTGGAAATCATTGATTGATGACTATAAATTGCATGAAGTTAGATGGTTCAATGACATGTACAAAATTAAAGAAATGTGGGTACCATGCTTCTTCATGGATACCCCTATGAATGCTTTGATGAGAACTTCTTCACTTTCAGAGAGTGAGAATGCATTTTTCAGTAAATGCAAGAACAGATGTTATACTTTAGTTGATTTTTATTCAAGGTTTGAGGCGGCAATGGAAAGGTAGAGACATACTAATCGTCTTCTTGAATATGAAATGGAGAACAAATTGGTTAAACTTGTAACAACTCGGCGCATTGAGAAACATGCTAGGGATATATATACCCCTAGTATTTTTTTACTTGTTCAAGATGAAATCTGCAGATCTTCCTCTTCATGCTATCAAACAAATTTTAGAGTTGAAGGAGATAAGCTAATTTGTGTAATTCAAGAAAAGTTTCCTGAACCACGTCCTAAGTGGGATTACCATGTAAGTATACAATATTTTCAACTTTTTATGTTTGTTTTAATATAATTATCTATGATGCATGTTTTGCTGTTTAAATTATTTTTAAATGTTTGCATTCCAATTTTTGTTTTTCAGGTTGAATTTAATGAGAAGACATTTGAATATGATTGCTCGTGTTTGTTGTTTGTACGTGAAGGACGTTTGTATCGTCATGTTTTCGTTGTTTATTATATAAATGAAGTTCATGCTATTCCTGATCGATATATTCTGAAGAGATGGTCAAAGGGAGCGTCTGAAGTATTCAATTCCATAGCTTCTGAGTTAAATCCGTTTGTTGCATCTTATAGGGTTAAGAAAGAGCTGCTCAATAAATTTAGAAAAGCACTCTTTTTCTTGAAGGATGATACTGAAAAACTTGAGCTGTTAAGAGACAAGTTTAATGTGTTTATTAGTGAATTTTTTAATCCGGATGATGATACAGCGCCTTCTAGATTTGCTGCAATTGAGCAGTTGTATGGTTTCCCTAGGCCTGCTCTTGCTAATGTTCATGGTCCAAAGGGAGTGCGTAACAAAGGTGAGAGAAGTAACAAAGGTGAGAGTAGTAACAAGAGATACTTACCTGCTGTTGAGAGAAATGGTAAGAAGCAGAGGGCTTGCAAAAAATGTGGTATTCTTGGTCATAATAGGAGAAGTTGTGACAAAAGAAATGCTGGTAAACAAAAGATGAAACTTGTTGATGAAGATGATGAAGATGATGAAGACTATGACTCGATGGATGAACAACTTGAAGAAGTTGGTGAATCTCAAGATTGATTGTTTATTGTTTTTTTATCCTTAATTTTTACATGTTTTAGACTGCGTGTTATTACAGATCATACCATTACTTACATTGAATGTTTTAAGTTTTTCAGACTCAAATGTGTGTATGTTTTAGATCGAGTATTATTGCATCTCATATGTTTACTTATACCAACAGTTATTATGTCATCATACTTAATACTTGATGTTCAATTCTTGCTTAAAACATAATATGCAATGCATGTAATGTTATTATGTCATCATGCTTAATACTTGATATTCAATTCATGCTTAAAACATAATACGCAATGCATGTAATGTTAGTATGTATTAAGTACTTAATACACAATATTCAATGTATGTAATGTTAGTATGTATTAAGTTTAGTTAATACATAATATTCAATGTATGTAATGTTATTATGTATTAAGTTTACTTAGTACATAATATTCAATGCATGTAGTGTTACTTAGCCTTGGACTTTTTAATCAATATGGTAGTTAGCTTCATCTTATTTAACATCAAATGTGTATACTGTATGCATTAATCAGTGTAATTCAGTCAACGATTACAAAATCGCTAAGTAGAAAACGATTAATGTATATAATAACCAACTGGTGTAATTTACTTTACATATAACAAAGCGTGTACCTAGTAAAATATTAATGTGAACCATATTAACTAAGTAACATCAACATAATATCTTATAATACGCAGGTTAAACGATTTACAAAATACCGTTAATATATCATGCTAAATGATTCACACAATACGGTTAATACAGAATTCAAAATATAAATTGTTTTACATACTAATGATGAAATAGAATACATTCTATTTTCTCTTATGCCATTTATCAATCTTGTTCAGTGCTTGTGCCTTCGCCTTGTCCACAGTCTGCTTCTTGATTTTATCACTTGTTGTTTTTTCATAACTCTTCAATTTCTGAAAAAACTCTGATTTTAGTTCATTCAAATCGTGTGTCAAAATCTTAAGTGCATAATGCAATCTCAGGCTCATAAGCTGATTTTTCTGAAAATTTGATTCATCCACTAATCCAAAATACCACTTCTCTTCTCCTCTGTAGCATTCCATGTGTCTCATAGCAAAAATACCACAGTCAATTTGATTGTCTTCAGTCATCCATTTCGTTTCCTTTAACACAACCTCTTTACCGAAAAATCTTTTGTAGTACATACTTCCAACCTTTTTTAAATAATTCGTGAAGTAAAGCACCTATAAGTTGTACAAATCAATATATTAAATTGTTTTAATAATAAAAATTGATTAAAATTTTTGTTATAATAATAAAGTTTATTTACTTTTAATATCATTCAGCATATGTAATATTATTTAAAAATTCTACATACCACATTTTCTGGAACGTTTCCATACTGGTCCTTGAATTGAAGGTCGGCTTTTACATTATCGATAAGTTCAATCTTTCCGTTCTTCATGTTGAATACTATAATATAGTAATGATCTTCAACACATATCGGAAAGAAGACCTGCAATATCATACATGATTTTATAAAATATTACTGTATATTTAATTTAGCTAGTTAGCAAATTATTTGTTATTTCATACCAGATCATAATTTTCAAATTTCGTTGCCTTGGGCCAATATTTCAGAATATCATCAACTCTTGAATTGAATTTATTTTGGTTTTCCTCTGATTGATTCTCAAGCATTCCCTCTGCCTATACGTTAACATAAAATTTAATCACAATTTTTACTCAATGCTTTTTTTTTCTTGTTATAAATTATATAAATGAATATTATTTTTATAAACTTACAAATATTGAAGTTATCAAATAAAATCTTTGTGGCTTGGTCAGATCAGCTGTCTTTTTTTCCTCATTCAATATTGATGACCAAACATCGACAATGGAGGCAAACAATTTAGCTCGATATATCAAACTAGCCATACACATACTGAAGCAATGTCCGTTCACCTTCTCACTTCCAAATACTTGTTCCCTGAAACAACATCAGTATAATTAAATATTTATATATATTTAAGGTATTTAAAATATAAATTATTAAAATTTCCCAAGTATTTTTACCATGCACTTAGCTTGAAAGATTTGATGTATCTTAGAATTTTATACTCTGCCTTAGTAAAACCTGCCCCAACGTCTACTTGTCTTTTTATGTATGGTGATCAGTATACAGCAGCCAAATTTATTTCTCTCTGTCTCTTTGTTAATTTTTCTTCAGTTTTTTCCTGCTCTCGTGTATCCTCCTCACCTGATTCTTCATTATTGCCCATTTCTTCCGTTTCATTCACTACGTTCATTATTACTTCTTCAATTGTTCGTTCACCTTCATCATTTTCTTCCCTCCCCTTTTCATTGACATCCACAACTTGTTTTTCGTTTCCAACTACAATTTGTTTACCTCCTGGTAATTCTACATTTTCTTCCACATCTTCTTCATTCGCTTCAACGCCTTCAATCCCTTCAACTTCCTTTTCAGCTTTCTTTCCACTTTTATTACTTTCTTTCCTCTGCTTATCAGTTTCACTCACATCTTAATCCTCATTTTCATTTGCAGCTTTTTTTCCTCCTCTTGATTTCACAATTTTTTCCACACTTTCTCCATTCACTTTATTCACATGTTCATTCTCTAAATCCATCTCTTCATTCGTTTGAGAAACTTCATCATGTAAATGAAATGGAATAGGTTGTGTTGAATTAAATTCTTTTCCATCATTATTATGAGAAACACTAGGTGAAAAATCATCATCTGAGATGTCTATTCCTTTAAAATAATCTTTAAGAACTTTTGAAATTTCTTCAATGGTCTTGTTTTCTGGATAAAGTCCCAAACCTTCACTTAGGATTTGACCATAATCCTTCACATCATTTAGATTTGTTACAAGGTAGTTCACATATTCCTGCCATATATAAGATATTTAATTGTTAATATCATCATCACCCCATGTGTTATTGTTGTTTAAATCCACCATTTTGGCAATAATAATAAATATTCAACACATGTAATAATAATAAATTGAAAATTTCAACACATGTAATAATAATAAATTGCAAATTTCATACGATTTAAAACATCCATCATCCATCATCCATCATAAGTATTATAATAAACATTTTTCTTACCTTCTCAGATCCAAACTCGAGGTTCTTTGTTTTCTTCGCCTCCTTTTCTCTTTGAACTACAATAACATCACCAAACACACCTTTCCTAACTTCTGCAGTTTCTCTATCCTTCAACTTTATTGATGACCATTCATAAATTGTTGATCTTTCAGGTGGTACATATGTTCCATCAAGAATTGTTGATTGGACATAATGAAGCTGCATTTTTTTTATTAATTTCATGTTAATAATTAAGATATAAATTTTTACACATGCATTATGTATAACACATATTACATGTAATAGATAATATATATATATATATATATATATATATATATATATATATATATATATATATATATATATATATATATATATATATATATATATATATATATAATAGTTATTAGACTTACAACAATTGTGGAGATTGATCCATTAAACGCTCCATCGGGATTGTTTATTTCTTTCCATTCTCGAACAGTTTCATTCAAACATGTAAGCAGGTAATCACACCAATCAAGTTTTGGTATGTCACTTTCATCGTTTAAAACGCCGAGGAACTTTGTGTTTACTGTACCACATTTTGTTTGCTCGATCATCGACGATGCAAACAGTACCATGAAATCCAAAACAAACATTAGATCACTATCAGAGCTGCTCTTTAACTTTTCTAGTATCTGTTTTTGATTTACATTCCCTTTTTGTATCCGCTTCTCCACTTTACATTCATTTCTCCCCCTATTTGTGCCCTTACACGAGCTTCAACTTTATCTCCACCTATTGGAATACCATACAATTCGTGTATACTTTTTCTTGTTATTTGTATGTTTCCAGCTGGTAGTTCTATGCAGCTTGTATCAGGGTTGTACATCGAAAGACAGAAAAATGAAAGCTTCCTCGGCATTTCATCAAACTGCATCTCTAACAATTTACCAAAGCCAATTTTTGTTATAGCATTGATTCGTTCTCTTGACAGCAACCTTGTTGCTTGGTATAAGTTTTTTGGCGTGTTTCTGTGATACAATTTGGTGAACCCATCTGCAACATCTGTTTTATTCCGTTGCTTTTGAACCTTTTTGCCTTTTTTTAATTTTCTTTTCTTTGTAACAGGTTCTTCTTCATTGTTTCTTTTCCTTTTCTTACTAGTTTTTTCAACTTCTTCAGGGGATTCATTTAATTCCACAGGTTGTTCTTTCTTGTTACTCTTCAGATTCTTTATTGCTTTTTTGCTTTGTTCACATTTTACGTTTGACCCCTGCTTTGTTTTGACTGTTTTCCTTCTAGGAATTGATTTCTTTCATTTACCCAGTATTTTCTCTTCATATAATCTTCTGCTAAACCTTGTTTTTGTCTTTGCATCAGTTTGAATATTTTCCCCAATGATGATCACATCTATAATATAAATATTATAACATTGTTAGAAATCAATTATCATTATAATCAACATAAAGTTTTCATTATTTTTGTATCATATATGTAATGCGAAATGTTTATATACATTTATAAGTACTACCTTCATTTGATTCCTGTTCATTATTTTCATATATTGTTACTGTTCTATCACTGTTTGTTGCCTCTTCAGTATGAGCATTTGTGTTTTCTGCAACTTTATAATATTTAACAAACTTAATGACATTCAACATATATATTTGTGTCGACACATAACAATAAAATTTATATATATAAATGAATCATGATATTTTTATTAATTATAAACAATAGAAAAATGTACCTGGTTCTTCTTCTTGATTCTCTTGTTGTTTAACTTGTAGAGGTTCTATATTCATATCTTCTGCATGCAACAAGTTATAAACTAGAAATGCTTAATATACATGTTATTTTCTACTTTTAACAAACTATAAGTTCATAATAATACTTAATCTAATTAGTTTGAGACATCTATAACGTAAACATTCATGGTTGTTTATCATATCATTCACTATTTTTTGCTTTCACACTATTTTGATTCATCTAATAAAAGTAGATTTAGACATGTTCCTCTTTTTTTTTTGTAAAAAATTACATATAATGAATGTTTTTGCATAAATTTTGTTTGCACCAAACTTTCTTTTGAATCTTTTTTTATTTTCATCATTTCATTATGGTATTTGACATTTAAAATAAATTATCTTACAAAATAATATAATATTACTTTCAGTGAATGATATAATAACATAGAATATAAACTTTACCTCTGTTTAAATGAATTTTTTCCTTTATTTCCTGAAGAATTTTTCTCGTATATTTAACACGAGATGATGAATCTCCAGTTTAGTTTTTAAGTGCTTTTTGAGAAAGATCGTCTGTACCTATATTACTCGACATACATGCGATTCATAGTATTTTTAAACTATATCGAGTATAATTCATAAGATATATTCAATTTATAATATTCAACATATGTAATTGTTTTATACCTGTATGTTGATCCATTGGATTTGTATCTTCAACCATTTCAATAGTGTCTGCATGCAACAAATATTAAATTACTTTCATTAAAACTCTAATTTAACATTTTTTTAAAAAACTTTACATGTACAACATATATTTAAAAAAATAAAATAAAATAAAAAATAAATAACTGAAACAAGTTGTTTCGTTACTATTAATCTCAGGACCAGATAAAACATTACATTTACTGAATGTTATGCAACAACAATAACAAAAACTAAAATGATTCATGATATTTTTAAATATTTTCAAGTATAATGCATTAAATAAACTGTATATATAAACTTACTTTTTCTCATGTTTAATTTGAGCTTTAAGTTTGCCTTCTTTCTTGATGCTAGATAATAAGAAATCGTTATATATTAGGGTTTTATACTTCGATCAAAAATAATGTAAAATACATGATTCAGTGATAGATTACTTACTGTATACTTTGAAATCGATGGTTCTATTATCTTCGGCCATTGTACTTTCTTCGATTTTGGGTTTAGCGTGGAAGCTAGGGTTTCGTTTTTCTAATCGCTAAAAGGAAAATTTTGGAGTGTCAGATGAAATAATGAAAATGAGAAATGTGTTAATGTGATAAATTGGAGGGGATTAATATTCAAAATTTTACCTTTTAGTTTTATTTTGTTACACTTTTTACCCTTTTACAATCATTTTTACTTAAATATTCGATTTTACCTTTTTAGTTTTATTCGTTTTACTTGAATATTCAAAAATTTAATTTAATTTTTTAGATTTTTATTTAGCTTATTACAAAATGATCAATTATTATACAAATTGATTACATTCTCCTTATGTAATGATATTATATATTTAATTTACTTCATTATTTAAACAGTTATTTCCATAAAATTACATAAAAAATATAATAATAAAAAATGAATTATCATTTCAAACAAAAAATATTATAGCAAAATGACTTTTTTGCAATAAGACTATCCAAACATAGGTTACAATAATACTGAAATATCTTCACATGATATATAATGGATTTAATATGATAAGATTTAGTCACAACTTTTAATATCATAAACTTTAATAACATCCATTATTATTCATTATATCATAGCTAGATGCTGTTCATAACAATCTAACACATAGTTTTAACATATATCAAATATTGTTTTAATTTGTAAAAATGAAAATAAGAAACTACAACGTTTTAAAGATTATTCTTTTGCATCGAATTTTGTTTGAAGTAAACTTTCTTCTTTTATCAATCTTGCAATGAAGCTTCTCTGCTTATTTCAATCTCACCAGTTTCCTATTTCCATCAAAATAAATCATGTTATTAGACAAATAGTATAAAACATTCACTGTATGTAATAATATTAAAAGTTGTTCATAACATACATGTTCCTCTGTTGTTTCTGAAATATTCAAGGCATCTCTTCCTTGCTTCTTCTTTGAGGATCCTTCTGTGGCTTTCATTGTAGTTTCCATTGAAATATTTCATATCATCAATCACATCATCTCTTGTTTTATTAAGATCACTCAAAATAATTTTATTTGCATATTTCTTTCTCAACAACTCAATTTGACTGCGTTGATGGTTTCCTTCAACATCTAGTCCACAATCCCACTGAATTTCACTCCTGTACACCTCCATGTGTCTCATCATCATCACCCCAAAATCTATGTTATTCTCACTTATGCCCCAAGGTACAATCTTCATTTTTGGTATACAATTTCTAATCAAATTGCAGTTTAGATGAGAAACATCTTCCAAGTATTTTGAAAACAAGTGTGTCTGCAATTCAAACAAATAAACTTAGCAATACAAATTTAATATACATATTTGTTTTTCAATTTAACAAAATGATGATTTACTTACAATGCTAGTTGGTAAACTGCCATAGTTCAAACGAGTATGAATATAAGCTTTTCTGTGATCAATTATTTCAACCTCTGAAGTTTTAAGATTGAAAACTATCAGGTAATTCAGCTCTTTTGACATTACAAGAAAGAACACCTACATTTTCAAATAAAACTAATAGTTAAATTTAAACTATTTCTTATACCTATACATATATGCATTTTATTTATGATATAATGTGTCATACCAGATCTTTCTTTGCGAATCTGAAATCTATGTTTTCTGATGTTGCTTGTACTATCAAGTTCGTTCTGAATCTTATATAAACTTCTTCTTTGTAAGCACCTTCGTTCAGCATTTCTTCAGACTGCATTTATCACAAAAATATATTTATTTTTATTAGAAATTAATGATGCATTACAACTTATTTTTATTGTGTTCTATCATTAGAATTATAAAAACTATATGTTAAACAATTACATTTTTTCATCAATAATTGTACAAGACTTACTATGATTGTGGTTCCAAAAAAGTATCTTGAACAGTCATTACTCCCAAGTAATTTTTCTTCATGATTCAAGATGTTTGACCAGCAATCTATAACAGAGGTTGATATTTTTGTATGATGAAGTAAACTTCCAACTTGTATTCTATTTAGTGTATTTCCAACTATACTCCTGAATACAATCTTCCTGAAATTGTGAAAATCAACATATTATGTATTTAAATTATTGTTCTTATAAACATGATATAGTAAATTAACTTTCTTACAATAGATTAGATACTTACAGAGGATCATCAATAAAACAATGCAAGATGCTTGAAACGTCATTTTCGAACTCATTAACATTACTAATCTTGTACTTTCCTTCAACCTTTGAACTTGCACTTGGAACATCTTTTATACCATGTTCATTTAGAAGATCAAATTTTGGAACAGAAGCATAATCCATTATTGTTGGTCTCAACTTTGAAAGTGTCACTTTCTTTGTGTTTTCATCAATTATATTAAGGAACTCATTCATTGGAAGGCCTGTAACTTCATCTAGTATAATTTCTGATTTCAATGCTGATTCTTCTTCTTCTTTGTTTTCATATTCTTGAAAAATCAATAAGATTTTTTCTCTGCAGCTTCTTATATCCCCACTGTTTGGATACTTCTTTAATGCTTCCTTCAACAATACCATGAGTTGTTCGGTTTCTTCAACAATGTGCTCGTATCTCAGCTCCAAGCAATCAATGTATTGCTTCATATTTATTTGTTATAGAATAATATTCAATGCATGTAAAATATAAAACATCATAATATTTAATAACATTCATTGTCATAGAATAACATTCAATGCATGTAACATTATAAAAATAAATCATATTAATTCATAGTTTTATTTCAGTTTACCTTTTCTTCAATTGGATTTGGAATGTAAGTATATCTTGGTTGGCTAAGTACTTGATTCTGATCTTCATTTGATTTTGTTTCTTCATTATATCCATCTTCTTGAATTTCACCTTCACCAAATTCTCCTTTAGCTGTCTCCAATTCAATCCTTCTTTTAATGTCATCTGCTGTCCATTTCTCAATAACAGCCTTTTTACTTTTATGATCATATCCCTCACATTTTACCTTTTCCAGGTACAACAGCTGCATACATATAATAAAACATTACATGTGTTTAACTATTAATTTCCTACTTGAAATTCATTTTAAAAGAGTCTAATAACAATAATAATAGAAGTATTTGACTCACAATTAGCAAAGTTACTGGTCCACTGTAGAATTGCCCACCTTCTCCCCTGTTCCAACCTTTTTTACTTTGCAAAAGACATTCATAAACGTACCCACACCAATCTAGTTTGGATATATCAACATCATCTGTTATACTTGGAAGGAACTTTGTGTTGCAATTTCCAAATTTTGTTGATTGGCCAAAGCATGTTGCAAATAATATCAGAAAATTCAATATGAAGGTTCTGTCAGCTTCTTTTGTTGTTTTCATATGATCAACTATATCCCCACACCTTACTGTTTGCTTCTCGAAATTCGCTTTCCACATTTTTGTTATTGGTTCCTCTGAATCAACTCTTTCAACTAGCTTTATATTCATTCCACCGATTGGTACTCCAAGTAGTTAATGAACTGTTTTTTTGGTTATTGGAATTGATCCTTTTTTGAGGTTTAAAGTTGATGTAGTTTCATCAAACTTATCAGCTAAATAATATGCAAGCTTCATATTATTTTCAGAGAATTTGATTTCTAAGATTGATCCAAAACCTATCTCTTTGATTTTATTTCTTTGCTGAATTGACATGCATTCAATGGCGTTGTACAAACATCTTGGAGATGATCTTGATTTCATTATTTCTTCAACTTGTCGTATAGCTGCGTATATTACATATGTAATCAGTATATACAACATTCAATACATGTAACATTTTATAAAAACTATAATGAATAAAAAAATTGAATAGCATATAATTAGTTGATTTGTCAATTAACATTACTAACATGCATCATATATAATATTTTCACTTTTTATAGTTAAATATTAGCTTAAATTGACAACAAATAGAGTTACCAATTTCTTTTGTGCTTTTCATCTTGCAGACTTCTTTATGTTGAACAAAATCATCATCAGATTGCACTTGTTCACTACTTCCTTCACCCAATTTTTTTTCTTTACCTTTTGGAATGACATTATACTTCTTTAACAATTGAACAAAAACATTCTCCAAATACTTTGGATCTATAATTTCCAAATCAACTAGTTTTTGTTTCTTTTTTGGGTTTTTGTATTTGCACTTCTTTCCGTTTCCCTTGTTCTTTTTTTTCACATATAACAATTTCAATAATATTCATTATAAAAATATGATACACTTTTAATTATGTACACACGGGGCACATTCATTACATTTATTACTCTTTCATATACTAGACGAAAACCATACTATCAGAATCTATTTTATTATGAAACATTCAACACAAGTAATGTTTTTAAAATTTCACTGAACACACATGATCTGACTCTTAATCTTCATTAACAATAATATGTTTATCTCTTGAATATTCATTACAATGAATCTGTATGATAATTCATTCAGATTCACACAAATACAATGCACAATTTAATATTCTATCATATACTCAGGACATGTAATATAAACATGATGCAATATAAAACTGTGATACACTTTTAATTATGTACATACAGGGCACATTCATTACATTTATTACTCTTTCATATACTAGACGTAAACCATACTATCAAAATTTATTTTATTATGAAACATTCAACACTAGTAATGTTTTTAAAATTTCACTGAACACAAATGATCTGACTCCTAAGTTTCATTAACATAAATATGTTTATCTCTTGAATATTCATTACAACGAATCTGTATTATAATTCATTCAGATTCATACAAATACAATGCACAATTTAATATTATATCATATACTCTTTTTTAATCATGATTAATCATAATATCATAATACTCAGGACATGTAATATAAACATGATGCAATATAAAACTGTGATACACTATTAATTATGTACATACAGAGTATATTCATTACATTTATTACTCGTTCATATACTAGAGGTAAACCATACTATCAAAATCTATTTTATTATGAAACATTCAACACAAGTAATGTTTTTAAAATTTCACTGAACACACATGATCTGATTCCTAAGCTTCATTAACACAAATATTTTTATATCCTGAATATTCATTACAACGAATTTGTATGTTAATTAATTCAGATTTATACAGATTCACAAAAAATTGTAGAATGCAACATACAATTCTTTATAATTCATAAATCGTAATATGTTTATTACCTGAACCTTCAATTTCTTTCGATTTTCCTTTATCGCATAATTTTCCCCCCTTTTTGATGAATCTCCCGTCATTTAATTTTGATCTTTCTTCAGTTTCACTTTCTTCAACTATTTAATGAAAGAATTTAATCGATTGAATGAAAGAATTTGATCGATTACTGTGTGAAAGCGAGCGATTGAATGAAAGAATTTGATCGATTGAACCCTAGAAAATGGAACGATGAAGTAAACCCTAGAATTACGAACGAAAATAATCAATATTGTTTTTATTTTTATTTTTATTCATTTTATTTTATTTTCGTTATTATTTTTATTCAGCGCCTTTTTTATCTGATTTGCAAATTGACCAAATTGCCCCTCCGTGTTTTTCAGGTTTTTACCAGCAGATCCACTAAATTGCTAAATTTCCCCCTTCTCCCCTAAAAATCACTTCCCTCTTGATGATGACCCATACATAATATATGTAATATTAAAATATACCAGATGAGCTATTGGAATTACAAGTGGTTACATATCCTCTAATTGAATAGACTCCAAGATCTACTTATAGGACTTATTTTGACTACCCTATTATACCCATATGCACATGATTGACGTATATGATCAACATCAAACAAAGCAATACAACATCAGAAACAAACACTTGTGCACCGATAACACAATTGGTACATCTAACCCCCTGAAACTTGATGTAGTTCGGAGAGAGGTTAGAAGAAACGCCGCGTAAGTATTAAAGAATGATTAACTGGATTTCCAAGGATTCGGGTCCTAAACAAAAGCCACAAGAGTGGCTACAACTATATAACATACCGGTCTAGATTTTTATAAGTATTTGTATTAATTTATTGATATAATTTAAATTATGATATATTTAGATTAAAAGTTATTGCTGAAAAATGTGTTTTAATGAATTATATTATAATAATTTATTGTGTTATCAAATGTATTTGTGTTGTGACAATGGTCGCAAAACATATATGTTTGCCTGAAGTGGGCTCCGTTGGGGCTACCTAATATGAAAATTACATTTCAGATCACGAGTATAATACATATGTGTTTGTGTGTGCGTGCCTTAGGCGGTTGCCGCATGTTACCTTCTTACATTTCTATTTCCGGAAGTTAGGAAACCTAACACACCGTGTACTCTCAAAATATAATTTCAAGATCTTTGAAACTCTAATTTCACAATCTGTGATTTGATCTTGTTTTTCATGAACTGAGACGAGGTATTCTTATACGCAATTCTTGCTTGAATTGGTTAAACTTTTATGGGTTTTAATAAAACAATGCTTGATTCCTTCTTGTTGATGTTTGTAATTTGAAATTGATGTTTGATATAGCTTACATATGGTTAGTATGAGGTCTCTGATGTGATTTTACGGTCAAAACATGTCAAAATGAAGATTTGGGTGTTTGGGACTCGTAACAACTGTTGTTCTTTAGCTCAAAAGCGTGAGAGTCTTCTCGCGCCCGTGAGTTTATTGATCTGCGCATGAGAGTCATTCATCCGCGCGAGAGTAACCTGATCCGGGCGTGAGAGTCATTCATATGCGCGTGAGTGGCTCGATCCACGCGTGAGATTCCAGCACACGTGAGAGTCCTTCATCCGCGCGTGAAAGACAAGTCTCAGACACGTGAGAGTCTTCTCGTGCACGTGAGTACCCTGTCAGAAAAGTGAGTACCTGCTAGATAAAGTGAGAGTACTGACAGCACATGTGATTCATCTTTCGAAGCGTGTCTAGTCTCACGCGCGCACCTGTTCTCTCACGCACGTATGAAAACTTTAATACGTGATTTAGACTGATTGGATCTCACATATGTGCGTCCAGTCTGACTCATGCGCGAAAATGTGGGAATCACACGCGTATGTGTTGTGACAGTGAGTGAGCCAAGTGCACTCTTGACTCATATGCCATTTGATGGTATATGACAGCTTGATTGTTTAATTAATGTTGTTATTGATTGAAATAATGATAGACTTAGAATGTGATGTTTACACGTGATAAAGGAAAGAAAAAGACTCGGCAATATAAGACCATCGAGCTTTGTTGGTATACTAGTGAGTGGGAATACCTATACGGGTTTTTTCGTATAGTAACAAGTGTAGTTACTATCTATTGGTATGCTTTATATATATATATATATATATATATATATATATATATATATATATATATATATATATATATATATATATATATATATATATATATATGTATTCACGACATTATTGATTTAAAGAAATGTATATATGTGCACTTTTTGTTCTTTCGTCTTTGCTGGGTTAAGACGGAAGAGGTTAACCTTTATGTGAAGGATTGGTCCAACTGCTATTGCGATAGATAATATAGTGCAATCGACACATGTGTTGCGTCTGGAGGATTATACTGTGTGTCAATAGATAGGTGCATTTTTAGTATGTGATCATAGATTGAAGAATATGTGCATATGCTAGGTGCATTTGCATTCAATATGTGAGTTTTGTCGGTTCTTTTCTATCAAAATTTCTCAATAGATTCATTCACTATATATTATATACATTATAGTAGTCTACTAAGTTACTATAGTGTTTATTTAAGACAATCAGTATTAATTACTTCGAATTTCAATTCAGTTTCAAAGGAAAAATGAATCGAATCTTAATACATTTTTCGATTTGAATATCGTTCGATTCCATACCTAAAATCTAAACTCTGTTCTGATTCGGTTACGGTTTCAGTTTTTCTCCTAAAAATTTTAAAACCGAATAAACCTACAAACGGTGCCCTAGTTCAAATCTTAGTATTAGACAAAACTATAGAATACTTAATACTCGTATTTATAGCTGAGAAAATAAGTCATTCGATGCAAAAATATAGAAGACGACACAATTAATAAACCTAGAATTCCTAGTCATAAATGATACGGAGTAAATCACTATCAAGATATTACTAACCAACGGAAAATAAAAAAACATTTCAAATCAAATATTCACATTTCACATAATTTGATTATGTCCTTTATTTACATTCCCATATCTAAAAACCTAACCATTACCCAAATTAACATTGGTGATCATCATCACGCGGCCACCTTCTTTTTGACATAAAGATCAACAATCCTCTCCACCACCTCCACCTCATCTCGACTCTCATCAATCAACTTATCCACTTCCATCTTCGGCAACCGCACCTTAACCCGAACCGAACCACACCCATCTAACCCCTCACCAATTTTCTCCATATCTTCGGACACGGACCTCCTAGCCATCATTAAAAGCTCCAATCTTTCTTTATTCGTTATGTTCACACCCGACTTCACCCTTCTAGTATTCACCACTTTCTTATCCGTTGTATCAGGCAACTTTGGTAACTCAACAAGAAAATAAACTTTCCCACCTTCCAAATAATCTTGTGAATGTAACGGTTCGGCTCTAATACCATATTGTTTAACCGACTTTGAGTCTAACAAAACATGACTTGGGTAATCTTTGATGACTTCAAACACTTTTATGGGTGTGTTTAGTTTGAAGATTTCACCATCAATTTTCATGATTTTGGCTTTCTTGCTTCTTGTTTTACCTGCTAAACTGTTTCCCATATGAATATTATTGCATAAAGATCTAGGGGATTTGTTGGTGGGTTTTTTATGGCTACTAATGTGGGAGATTTGGAGTGGATACTCAATTGATGAATATATTATTATTATTACTTGAAGTGGAATTTGTTTGGATGAGATCAAGTTGGGAAGAGAGTGGGGTAGGCCAAATGTTTTCTACTCCTTTTCTTTGTTTGATTCATGCCGCAAGTGGAACCGGTTTGGTTTCATTGTATATGTAACTTGTTTTGATAGTTCTTATTATTTAATATTAATAAAAACACTGCCGTTCTAACAAAAATAAAAATAAAAAAATACTAATAAAACACTAGAATTGTTTTGATAGTTCTTGTTTAATATTTCTATTTATTGTTGACGGCGTTTTTCACGAAAACGTTTTGGTTATCGACTTTTCGTATTCTCGTAAAAAAAAAAAAAAACACACACACACACTGGGAATGTGATTATGTAACTTGTTTTAATAGATCTTATTTAATACTCCCTCTGTCCTATCTTATGTGTCCACTATTGACTTTTCAAAGTCTTTCTTTGTCAACTTTAACCGTAAATATTTTTATATGTGTTATATAATATTTGATGAAAATTATATGAATGAAAACACATTTGATACTCAATTCATTCATATAATTTTTATCAAACATTATATAGCACAAATAAGGTTATGTACACTCTACAGTCATATGATAAAAACTTACTATACTACATAAAAGATTTCTTAACAATAATCGCACATAACATGAATTTTGTCTTTGTGCTCTTCCATAGATAAAGGATAAAAATATTATATAAGAGAATAAAGACAAAGACCATTTCATGTGTAATTGTTGTTGAAATTTTTTTTTTTTTTATGTAATTAATTCTTACTCCATCCCTCCCATTACAAATTACAAGTTTCACTTACCTTTTTTCATACAGTTTTAAGAAATTTCACTAACTCAATTCTTCATCAATCAAAAATTTCCTCTCTCCAAAACTACATTTTTCATTGGTTGAAATGCAAAGTATACACTTGAAATGAGACATCTTAAAATAGATATGTGGACACTCGTGGTGGGACGGAAGTAGTATTATATACCCTAACAGCAATTATATGAATTCTTTAATATGATATCATAAGTTATATTCAATTAAATACTTACGTTAAATTTTAATATTAATATTAATATTATAATTATATTGCAAAATAAATTGGCGTTTGGAAGCAATACAAAAAAAAAAGAAAAAGAAAAAAAAAAAAAAAAAACACAGATGTGTGGGAAAAATTAAACGGATGGCATAATGTCAAATAGTCGGCCACCAATCTCATCCCAAGCTATTCAAAGTTTCAAACAATGGAGTCGTGTTTGAGAATGATTCTCTACAAAGTAGCTGCAAAATACTAAGTTACATTGTTGATAATTGACCCAGTATACATTAAACGATTTTTCTTTAATAAAAACTATAAGTTAACACTTCCATTTTTAAATTCACTAGAAGAAAACTCGCTACAAGAAACATGAGGAAGCAAGACAGACAAAAATTAAAAGCTCCAGTAGAAGTTATGCGTTACGCTAATTGCACGGATATGCTTCTCTTTGATTGAGACTCTATCTAACAGAAGCCCGATTTGAAATGGTTAATCTCTCAAGAAAATAAAATAAGAGACTTTTTTAGAACTAACAAAACTTTTTTCATTCATAATATTTCAAGGAAACAGAGTACATATTTATACTAGGAAAATACTCGGTAACTTTTTTTGAAAGGCAATAAGGGTATTATTATTATTATTACCCACGAAACAAAAGTTGAGCTATACAAGCAATGCTGCCATGTATGCTACACTATGAGACAACACGAAAAAATTACAACAGAAGTATGAATCACTTTATGGTTTGCAAAATAGCATAGATAGAACCAGAAAGATGCAGAGGGTGCATCTTTGTACGCATCCAAATTCCAAACTAATCCAGAAAAATATGAGATTTCGCAAGCCAATCATGCCACTTGATTTTTCTTCCCTTCATCTTTTTGAGATCCAATCAAAACTCGTAACTTAAATTTCAATGTGCGCCATATAAGCATTCCAACACTTATTTTTTTAACACTTTGTTATTCCGATTCGTCCATATAAGGTAGCCGCTCGACCACTCAACCGTTGCCAAACCTTTAAAACCCGATTCCAAAGTTCTACGATTAAGATTACCCATGAAAGCTTCACTTGTGCTAAGATTTGTAAAGTTTCCGAGACCCCACCACTTGTAAACACGAACGCAAATATCCATTGCCACTTTACAAATAATCAAGGAGTACAACAACAACAACAACAACAAAAACAAAACCCAACACCACATAAGTGGTGTATGGGGGAGGTGAGATGTTGACAATTATTTCTTCACCCAGAGTAAAAACACTCTCAGAAGTAGAGAAAGTCATCCCTCTCTATTCGACGGATAGAGAAATTGCTTTCGAGTGGACCTCCGCCCAATAAGTAGGAAAAACAATTTAAAAAAATAAGATAAAACTAAATATAAAATTCAGACTCCATGAAAATAGTAAAATCAAATTTTCATGGGTTTTAAATCCTGCCTGAAATTTAATTTAGGCTCTAAGAGTCAGTCAAGTCGCCAATAAATCGACGCTTGCTGTCGACTCAATAACTAGAGCCATTAAATAATCAAGGAGTGATTAATGAATTTTACATCTTCATCACATATGGGGCACCGAATCAAATGAAGGTCAATTCCACGTTTGTCCAATTTGACTAAATCCGGCAACCTCTTTTTCATTGCTCTCCAAATAAAACTCCCACTTTCTTCGGAACGAGATTGTTTCTTAGCGTTTCCCGTTGATCTCTACCATCTATAAGCATCATTTCTTCAATAAGAGTAGTTAGCGTCTTTGTCGTGAATTGTCCATTTGATGAAAGTGCCCATCGCCACGAATCCGCACCCCTCGAATGAAACACATATCCATTTAACATCTTAGGAAGCAGACAGGAACAGTTTTATTCTCTAAACAAGCAGGTTTGGGGTTCACAAAGGACAACGAACCAGATGCTGGTACAGGAGCTGAAGTCGATTCGCCAACAGAGAAGGGGGGTCGGACATGAATACGATTTGCTAGGAAGTAATTCTAATTCGCCCCTTGTTCGCACCAGTCAGGCCTCCGGACCATTGCCATGATGTTACGCACACACCACCGCTCCAACTTACTCGATCCATAACACTAGCCTCCTTATTTGATTCCAAGCAAACAAATCCTCGAAACTTGCATATCTCCAAGCTTTCGTCACACATCCATGGATCTTTCCAGAATAGCATGTTAGCGTCGTCTCCAATTATTTTGCAGAATGAAGAGTTGAAAGAAACGCCAAAGTTTGAAAAACTGTAACCTGCACGTAAGATTTTTGGCCAACGGCCTGCTGATGTAGATAACGAAGCAGGAGCGATGTAAACCACCATATGCCCGTAAATGCTCCTATAGTATTTGCCAAGATTTTTACACTCTAGAGAGCTGATGTTAAGCCCCCTATCCGAGTAAGGAAGAAGAATTCTCTCCCACTTTATCCATGATATTTTATTACTCGACCCGGATCTCCCCTAAAAAAAAAATGCTTCCCACTCTCTCAAGGGGGCACGGAATATCAAGAAGTAATATAACGGAAGACTAAAAAGGAATGACGCCGAACATGCTTTCTAATCCTAAAGTACACTATTGAACTTATCTAAAACTGAGCTCCAATCTCCCAATCTTCCCATCTTATTGCCGATAGAGAGATCAAGGTAAGTAAATGGAAAGGTACCCAAGTGGCAAGCAAACGATTCGATTTCTTCCTTTGCTACCGAAGAATATCGTGTGATCCACATATTGTGGATGCGAGATAACAACTTTATCCATACCTACTTCAACTTTATCGAAGGCCTTCTCGACTCCACCTTAAATATTAGCCATTTTTTACGCTTTTGTATAAGGAAGTCAATGGTCTCGTTTGCAATGAGTACACTATTTAGGATATAGCTTCCTTTTAAGAATGCACTTTGTTCCGAACCAATTATACCTAGGATGACTTTTCTTAAACGATTGGAAATGGTTTTAGAAAGA
This sequence comes from Rutidosis leptorrhynchoides, assembly GCF_046630445.1. Taxonomy (NCBI): domain Eukaryota; kingdom Viridiplantae; phylum Streptophyta; class Magnoliopsida; order Asterales; family Asteraceae; genus Rutidosis; species Rutidosis leptorrhynchoides. The sequence continues at coordinate 150,593,269 of NC_092337.1, forward strand.
ATATTGTAATAACTTCCGATTAAGCTACTGGACCGGAATTCATTTCAACCAATTGTATATTTCACTTTCGGAACTAAAGTAACAAAAGATGAATTACAACCTTTAGATATTTCGCCAATAGCCCAGAACCAATGTAAAGCTTCCATACGATCCCCTTTTATCAACTCCCAAAATTTCTTAGAAAACAGTAGGTTGAAACCATTTGGACCCGACGCTTTATTGCTACCGCAATCTTTTGTCGCACCTCACACTTCATCTTCACCGAATACGATGCACACACACTAAAGAACATGGGATCATGGTCACGTGAACATGGGGAAAAACATGCGTGTTTGCTAGATATGTAGGCTATTGGGAGCCAACAAAAACCACACGTCCAAACCACTCTTATTTGTTCCAACTGCCACTTCCAACTAAACGTATCAATACACACTCGTGGAAAATCAACCTTGTCCTCAAAGTTGGAAAAATCTTTCCATGGTGGTTCATGTCCATTTAGAAGAACCACAAACTTTAGTGGTTTATGTTTGAGATTAGGATCAAATATTTTAGGGCCATGACCACAAAGTAGGATGATGAGCGAGGGCGAGAGTGGAACTCCAGGTGAAGGGGTTGTTGAAGCCGCAATGGGGCTCGGGAAAAGTGGAAAAATGGCGGTTTTAGGTGTGATGGTGGAAGGAACAATGGTGGTTTTGGGTGGTGGAGTAGCAAAAGTGGACTTAGGCTCGGATGGTTTGGTAACATCGCTTTTGGAGAGGTTTGTGATGATGATTGGAGTGGTGGGTCTTTGGGTTCCTAGCGGTTAAGCGACGAATTCAAGGTGGATATTGGAATTTTATGCATGAAGGCTAGTACCATTGATACGGTCTATTCGAGTCAACCGTTAACCAATCGATACCTCGGTAGCATTGACGACTTAATAACTCTTTTTCATAATGGCCCAGATCAGCACATAGCATGCCCCATGGACTAAACTCACCAACCATAACCAATTGTCACCTCAAACTAAAGCAGGCCATGAACAATATCCAAAAACTAGTTAGATTGGAGAGATCCAAAGAACACCACACAGAGACTGTTCAGAACTTTTCTCCGTATATGAATCACAATGGGTCTTCTAAGAAAATGAGATGACCTGATTAATCAATGCTCACATCCTAAGATTCTCGAATTGGTAACTTGGCATTTGTTAACTGATATCTATTGACAATTAACCCTTTGGCATTTGTTGGTAACTTGGTATAGACCAAAGACAGGTAAAATGAGTGTATTACCATTTAATAAATAGATATGAGACCAAAAACAAATCTATACTACTAATATTGCTCAGGCATACTTTTGACTTTTGAGAGAAACATCGACTTTATAAACAATAAGGACTAAAAGATATGAAAACTCATTATTTCTATGCTGCCCCGCTTCAGATTCAAAGTGTGTGGTAACTGGTAACCAACCTCAAAAGCTGCATCTAGATTTTGCATAAACTAGTAGTACCGTAATTGTAATTGATTGAATTTCACTTGATGTTCATAATAACAACCTTACTCAATCATAAGTCATAACAACAACATTACTCAATCTTACTCGGGCGGAGTATGAGGAGAGTTTTATTTAACTTGATCCACTTGATCATATGCGTGGTTAAGCATCATATGAATTACGCTAACAACAAAGATTGCGCAAAAATCAAATGATAGCGTATAATATTCCGCCATAAATATTATCGCGCATAATCCGTAGAAAGCCGAAAGTTCTTGTGCACAGTCCGCTATGCTTAGGAAAAACTATAAATAGAGGACTTGTGCTCACATTTGAAGGTTGTTGAAAAAGGAGCTTCTCTCCATCAGATCATCTTTATTCATGGTATCAAAATCAAACTAATAAGAACTTCAAAGATCGAGGCCGGAACGTGGTGATTGATGATTCTAAACTGAGTTTTATAATCAAAGACGATCATAAGGTCCCTTAAACATCAAGATAAACTTCAATCCAACTTCATTCTTATTGCACTCAGACTGAATTCGATTGGCATCATCAAATTCAGGCTTGATCACCACTAAAATTCTACTTTTTTTGTTAGCTAGTTCTGTTTTCTTGAGGTTAGAACTTTTGACCCCAAATGACAATGTAATTTCCCTGTTCAAAGTTTACTTTCACCTAAGTTTTAGTCTGCATCAGTTATGATTAACATCTAATATACATTAAACATCTTTCGCACTATATCCAACAGTAACTCATCTATAAGATGCTACCACAATTCACTATTAGTCAGCCACATACACAATTGGTATACATTATTTATCATCTAATTTTAACACAAATTCTTAATTCTTATTTTGTTTATACACAATATTTCAATCAAACACATAGTTCACAAACAATCACACAACATTAAATTTCAACAAGAAAAAAAAAATTGATTCACTAATAAACATTAAAACTTTATAATCAAAATCGATTTAAAAAATTACTTTTGATCGGAGTGCATTACTAAATTCATATCAGCTTCCAAATTCTTGCGAGCTTTATCTAGCTTCTCAGAAATTTCATCATCTGAGTAACCTTGATCAACAAGTTTATCTTCAAGTACAACAAGCTTAAGCTGAATCTGACGCTTACGTTCATGTTCGACTATATCTCTGTTAGGGTTTCTAGTGACGTCATTGTTTCCGGTTAACACATGATTTTCACGTGGCTTCACGAAGAATTTGTTGCTCTGTGTGTAACCGTTGGTGCCGGAACCACGAGCGGTCTGCAATCCGATTCCGTTGTACATGATCGATCAATTGATTGATTTATTGATTGAGTTTGTGTAGAGAATTTGAAACCCTAGCATGGAACAAAATAGGCGAATACAACCGCATTGTTGGTAATTTGGATTATTATTGGAAAATGGATTCATACATCGTGGGCCTGTGGCCGAATAGCATGATCAAAATATTTATCTTAGCCCAATCATTCAAAAGAAGGTTATCTCCGTAATTAATTTTTATCATTTATTATTAGAAATTTAGAATTAGACTAGTGAAATTAGCCGTAAAAACACGGGTTAGTTTAAACGAAATATTTTAATGATATGTTTTAGGTATTAAGTGAATGTAAATATTAAAGTCATTTAGTTTAATTTACCATGAACCATATTTATTCTCCCACCACTCTTTTTCAATTTTCATCACAATTACTATTTTCTTGTTATAAAAGCCTATATTACAACCTTTCATTGAGACATGTATTTCGAATACATATCTATTATAATTAATCGTGTAGAAAGAACCCATATTTGAATAATAATAGTATAATAATTATAATAATAAAATTTACTTTAAAAATGAATTTTTATATTTTTAATAATAATTATTAGTAATAACAAATGCCTCTTGAAATTTTTTCAAAAATTAAAATACAATTATTATATGAAGGTTGTACAATATGCTTTAAAGTTTGTACATATGTTCATGAAGTGTTTTGTAAAAAATTGTACAATTTATTATAAAGTTTGTACATATGGTCATTAATGGTGTATCCTAGGGAATACACGCATGAAAACATCATTCGTTACAGAAAAATCGATCAAAGAGCATAAAAAGTGGTAATGATTAGTAATTACCGTCCAGCACTTAGCAGGCCACCCAGCGTCAAGTGTAAGCCCTGCAGGTAGCTTCAATGCATAAGCCCTTTAATTCAGCGCGTGGACGGCACGCAGCCACGTCAGCACACGCCACCGACATTCCGGATACTTCACGTAACAGAGCCACACAGTGATTGACACGTGTATCCCATGAATTTCGGACATTCTACGCCTCTATAAATAGACCCCCTGGGTCACCACATATGATCACTTGGACTTTGAACTTCAGTCAGAGAGAAGTACACTTTCTCTCTCACACAGTTCTTTCTCACTCTAAACATATACTAGCCGCTTAGCAGTAATGCGCTACACGGATCAATTTCAGATTGATCCACAGATTGATTGATGCCACCCTATGGATTAGTAATCCGTGTTCCGGGTCCGCAGAGATAATTTCTCGAGAGCAAACAACAATCAACATTATACTCCATACGCTAGGTAGCTACTCTCTGTACTAGTACCTTACAGCCGCTATACAAAAAATCGTACTAACAGATGGCGCCACCCGTTCTAAAGAATCACTCAACTCTCAAGAGCAATCGACGTAATACCAGAAAGACGGTTCCCATTGAAGCAAACATGATACATTCATGGCAAGCTGGTCAACGAAGAAAAGCAGAAACATTAGAAGATTGGAAGCAATAAATGATTACTTTTCCTTCTATGTTTAATACTAATCCATCAGATGCTCCTGTAGTGATTGAAGCTCGAATAGAAAATTGTGTTGTTGGAGGGATATATACTGATACCGGAGCAGGAGCGGATATAATGTATGAACATTGTTTTATACAATTACCAGACAGAGTCAAGGAAAAGCTGAAGGACACATTTGTCCCCTTAGCAAGTTTTATGAATGATCCATCATGGTCGGAAGGAAGCATCGTTTTAGAAGTAGTATTGGGCAAAACACCATTTAAGAGAACTGCTCAAATTGAGTTTTTGGTTGTCAAAGCAAACTCGCAGTATAATGCCATTTTAGGACGATCAGCCATGATGACATTTAGAGCTGTAGCGTCAACGGTACATGGAATGATGAAATTCCCCACACCAGCTGGCATCGCCACGCTGTACACTGAACGGAGGAGACCAATAGAATGTGTACAAATAAACAGAACAGCTGTTAACTCAATCATCCATGAAGATGGGTCAATTTCACCGAATCCAGAGTTTTCAGATCAGAAAATCATAATTGGAAACACAATCACAAAAGCAACAAGAGAAAAGCTTTATAAAATTTTAGCAACTAATCTGGACGTTTTTGCATGGCAAGATTCTGATATGACTGGCGTACCACGACATATAGCTGAACATAAGCTTAATGTAAATCAAAATATTCCACCAGTATGTCAAAAGAAAAGAGGAATGGCTCCTGATCGAACAAATTTTCTCAGAGATGAAGTTAAAAAACTTGTGGAAGCTGGAATATTACGAGAGGTAAAATATCAAACATGGGTAGCGAATCCGGTGATGGTTAGAAAACCAGATAATTCATGGAGGATGTGTGTGGATTTTACAGACATCAATAAGGCATGTCCGAAAGATAACTACCCTTTACCAGAAATTGATTGGAAAGTCGAGTCTATCAATGGGTATCAGTTCAAATCATTTTTGGATGCATCTAAGGGGTATCATCAAATCCCAATGGCAATACGTGATCAAGATAAAACAGCATTCCACACGCCAGATGGAATTTTTTGCTACATCATGATGCCTTTTGGATTAAAAAATGCAGGGGCAACTTACCAACGCTTAATTGACAAAACATTTAAAAATCAAATAGGAAGGAATGTAGAAGTCTATGTTGATGACATTGTTATTAAAAGCCACACAGAAGACAGTATGCTCAGAGATACTCTTGAAACGTTTGAATCATTACGAAAAGTCAATATGAAATTGAATCCTAAAAAATGCACTTTTGGTGTGGAAGAAGGCAAGTTCTTAGGTTATGTTGTTAAGGAGAGGGGAATCAAGGCTAATCCAAAAAAGATTCAGGCAATTGAAGATATGGTATCTCCCAAAACAAAGAAAGAAGTTCAAAGCTTGAATGGGAGATTGGCAGCTCTAACAAGGTTTTTATCAAGGGCAGCAGATCGATCGCTCCCATTTATGAAGGTTTTAAAGAGTTGTTTGAACAAAAGAGACTTTAAATGGACAGAAGAAGCAGAAAACGCTTTTCAGAATATTAAACAACTCTTAAAAGAATTACCTACTTTAACAGCACCAATAGCGGGAGAAATGTTAATTTTGTATTTGGCTACTTTCACAGAGGCTATCAGTTCCGTTCTAATTGCAGAGCGGAAAGGAATACAAATTCCTATATACTTTGTCAGCAAAATATTACAGCAAAGTGAGGTCAACTATCCACCAATTGAAAAATTGGTGTATGCTTTAACGCACACAGCTAGACGGCTAAGACGTTATTTTCAAGCACATTCAATTCTGGTAATGACAGACCAGCCGATCAAACATATTTTGAGAAATCCAGAATCATCAGGACGACTAGAAAAATGGGCAATTGAATTAGGAGAATATGAAATAAATTTTTCACCAAGACATGCAATTAAAGGTCAAATCTTGGCGGATTTTTTAATAGAAACAACAGAAAAAATCGATCATCCACAAAATGTTAAAGTCAGTAATCATGTTTGGGAGTTGCACACTGATGGTGCATCAAGTGAGGAAGGTGTTGGTGCAGGATTAGTACTTACCAGTCCAGAAGGATAAGAGCATACGTATGCATTGAGGTTTTGTTTCTATACGTCTAACAATGAGGCATAATATGAAGCATTGCTCTCCGGCCTCCGCATAGCGTCCGAAATGGGAATAAAACATTTACGTGTGTATGTTGATTCTCAAATTATAGCACAACAGGTTAATGGAGCATTTGAAGCTAAAGATGTCTCTATGAAACAGTATTTGCAGTTGGTTGAGAAAATTTCCAAAAATTTTGAAACCTTGGAAGTAGTACAAATACCAAGAAATAAAAACAAGAAGGCAGATGTTTTGAGCAAGTTGGCAACATTAACATTTGATCATTTGCATAAGAAGGTATTGGTGGAAGTTCTAAATGAAAAGTCGGTTAATGAAAAAATTGTGGTGGCAGCAGTTGAGCAGGGGGAATCATGTTGGATAACCCCCTATGTGAAATATTTGTAGGACGGAACATTGCCAACAGATGCCATGGAGGCAAGACGGATAAGAGTCAGTGCGCCACTTTATGTTTTAAAGAATGGAGTGCTTTATAGAAAATCCTTCAGTGGACTAAATTTAAGATGCTTAACACCACAACAAGCAGTTGATGTGGTCAGAGAAATGCATGAGGGATTATGTGCACAACATTCCGGTTATCGAACTGTAGTTGGACGGATTATGCGACAAGGGTACTATTGGTAATCAATTTACAAAGATACAGCAGAAGTAATTAGGACATGCGATGCTTGCCAGCGGCACGGAACCGTACAGCGCCTACCCAAGTATGACTTAATTTCAGTATCATCGGCATGGCCGTTTTGTAAATGGGCTATCGACATAGTAGGCCCATTCCCAAGAAGTTTGGGAAATGCAAAATTTTTGGTTGTTGCAATTGATTTCTTCAGCAAATGGGTTGAAGCAAAGGTATTGGCAAAAATAACTGGAGAAAACATAAAGAAATTTGTCTGGAATGACATTGTGTGCAGATATGGATTGCCAAATGAAATTGTCAGTGATAACGGTAAGCAGTTTACAGATAACCCCTTCAGAAGCTGGTGTGAAGAGCTAAACATTAAGCAAACGTTTACCTCAGTGGCTCACCAACAAGCCAATGGGCAGGTCGAAGTAACAAACAAAGAAATCGTGGTTGGCATAAAGGCTAGGTTGGGGTTGAGTCAGACTAAGTGGGTGGATGAAGTGCCATATGTATTGTGGGCTCACCGCACAACGCCAAAACGGAGCACGGGTGAAACACCATTTAGTTTGGTGTATGGTACTGAGGCAATGATACCAGCTGAAATCCGTGTTCCAACAGAAAGGATTTTGGCATTTGATATCGAAAACAATTCATCCATCTTATGTGAAAATTTGGGTTTATTGGAAGAAAGGCGAATCATGGCCGCCATCCGTCAAGCGGATGCAAAGCAGAAAATGGCAAAATATTATAACAAGCGAGTCAGATATGTGCAATTCAAGGAGGGGGATCTTGTGTTAAGAGATAATGAAACAAGTCGACAAGAGAAGCAAGAGAAGTTAGGGCCACGATGGGAGGGCCCATATAAAATTACAAAGGTACATCCTAATGGGTCATATACCCTCTCAGCGCCCTCCGGAGAAGAAATTCCACGAACATGGAATGCAATGAATTTAAAGAAATTTTATGCGTAGTATTGCATGTTCGAATAGCTTGATCAACTATTTAGAGCATGGGATGCAATCATAAATGTAAAAATTTCTTTAAAGAAATAAGAATTCAGAAATATTTCTTATGACATATTATTCATAATTTTTATCCGGCCAAGGATTTTATATCAGATGTCACAATACAGTGTGTCATCCCTGCCCACAAAAGAGAAGTTTTTTCCTCGATGGCAGAAGTTCAATCATAAGCAAAAGATTGAAATGGCAGTGGATAAACGTAGAAATCCACTGGACATCCAGACAATAGAATGTATCTACGACCGTCATGACGTAAAAATTATACAAATAGTATATGACTAGTCATAATTTTGATTGTTCAAATCAAACATCTAAAGCTTTGACAAAATCATCAGCAAAGTAAAAAACATTTATATATAATTAACAAAAAACACAAAGTAATACAGATCATAATTTCAAATTTAGAACATCGTCTACTGATGTAGCAGCATTACTACACAAATTCTCTAACTCAGGAAAGGACAAATGTTCTATTTCATCACTCAGCACCTTCAGTCTATCTTCTGCATCTGGCTTCAATTGAGATGTAAGAGATTCAGGCAAAGATTTTGGAAAATCAGGGATATCATTTTTTAATCTCTCAAGAAACTGTATCCGGTCAGCGTCCAATGCAACAGTTATGAATTTGTTAAACAGTTTAGTTAAACTTTCAGAGGAGAAAGCACTTTTCACGATTTTTGGAATACCCTCAATCAAACGTTTCGTCTCACTCTTACTTGACTCCAATTGTTCCTTTAAGGATGATTCAGATAGAATTATCGTATCAATTTTATGAAGATACCATTTCTCCTTTGTTGACATCTGAACATAACGTGCCTCTGCAGCATTTTTTGCAGCAATAGCAGCTTTTAACTCAAGTTGGGCAATTTTCAGTGCCTCTGCATCTTTTTCAATTCTTTCAGATTTGTCGCGATGCACTTGATCAGAGCGTTCCAAACGTTTCAGATTGTTGAATTCAGAAGCAATATTAAAAATAATGCCTTGTGCTTGACATTTTCGGGCATCACCATCTGATAAACTCTCAAAGAACTTAACAAGTGAGGGAGACAACATTGCTTCAAGGTACTTCATAAAATCCTCATAATTACCAGGAGGACCAGCTAAGAGAGTTGTTAAACCAGCAGTATCTAAATTAGGAATACTAATTTGTGAACTACTTTCCCCTATTCGGAGAGCGGACTGCGGAAGAGCAAGTTTCCTCTGTGCTTCTTCTTCCGATGCTATTTCTGAATTAAAATAACAGTTGTTATTCACGAAGTTTTTCCAGTCCAGAAAAGAAGACTCACAATTCAATATCGGATATTTATTAGGATCAACATTATAATAACCACCATTGCTGGGTAAATGGAAAAAGCAATAAAGATTTTCTTCTGCAATCGATTCAAAAGAAAGTTTACCAGCAGCACGATGTTTCCTCGAATTTGCCCATCTTAAAGGAGCATCGTCGTCCTCTTCAAGCTCATTTTCGCACAAACTATTCTCCAGTGTTTCATCAACCAATTTTTCAGACAAAAATTGCAGATTATTAAATCTGGTATGACGCAAAGCGGCGAGCGAAGTAATCACTGCAATCACAAGCATACAATAATTATTATACAGATAATAACAATTACATAATAAATCTTTAAATTAGAATATACCTTTGTTTTTCAACATGACAATGGCACAACCACGAGTATCTGCATCCCATTCAGCATTAAGGGAGCATAGAGAAAGCATATGGTTCTGGATAATGACAGTTTGAAATCTTTTCTTTTTTAATCGCATTCAATAATTTTCGTTCCTCAGAAGATAACCTTCGATGGGTAACTTTGGGGGGATCAGGAGATGTACGCCAATAGCTGGATTGTAAGCAATCTTTAGGGATAACTTCACTGTTGATATAGAAAAAAGTACACTGCCAATCTTCATTTGTGTCACCAGAATTAAGCAAAAATCCATCCAATGTAAGACAAAACCACCCCTTATCATAACATTTTATTGTTGCAAGATTAGAAAAAATACGAACAGAAGGGGTAATATCTCGAGCCATATAGTACATCTCGAACAGTAAAATTTTGCGAATGGACATCGGATCAAATTGTCCAACGCTAACACCATAAAAGCAGCAAACATCTAAGTAAAATTTTGTAAAAGGAATACGAAGGTGAGAAAAATATAGGGCTTCCTGGAGGAGGATGACAGGCGCGTTCATGTGAGCCTGGAACAATAGCATCGGCACCAAAAAATTTGGGGAAAGCAACTCTGACACGATCAAGATAAAGTGCGGAAATTCTACTGGGTATATCTTCGACATTAAAAATAGCCATTGAATGAGAAGTTCAGAAGGAAATATTGTGACAGAGGTTTAAGGTAGATGAAGGAAATAAATTCAGATTAAAGTAAAAATGGTACAGTAAAAATGGGATATTAAATAGCAAGCAGAAGATGAACAGCTGTTGATTAAATCGCATGGTTGATATGCTACCACGTGTCGAGTGTACAAAAAAGCGGGAGAAGTAAATTTAATCAAAAATGAAATCCAAAATTTTAAAAGGGTACTTTTTGCAGGTCATGATCAAAAACTAACTGACATGGCAGGAAAAATCCGTCTGCAGCAGGTTTTTGTTCCCGAGGAAAAAGGCGTTACTTATTTATTAGTTTAATGACTTTATTTTTTACAAAAATAAAGACATTAAACTGGGGGGACTTAATGGTGTATCCTAGGGAATACACGCATGAAAACATCATTCGTTACAGAAAAATCGATCAAAGAGCATAAAAAGTGGTAATGATTAGTAATTGCCGTCTAGCGCTTAGCAGGACGCCCAGCGTCAAGCGTAAGCCCTGCAGGTAGCTTCAATGCATAAGCCCTTTAATTCAGCGCGTGGACGGCACGCAGCCACGTCAGTACACGCCACCGACATTCCGGATACTTCACGTAACAGAGCCACACAGTGATTGACACGTGTATCCCATGAATTTCGGACATTCTACGCCTATAAATAGACCCCCTGGGTCACCACATATGATCACTTGGACTTTGAACTTCAGTCAGAGAGAAGTACACTTTCTCTCTCACACAGTTCTTTCTCACTCTAAACATATACTAGCCGCTTAGCAGTAATGCGCTACACGGATCAATTTCAGATTGATCCACAGATTGATTGATGCCACCCCATGGATTAGTAATCCGTGTTCCGGGTCCACATAGATAATTTCTCGAGAGCAAACAACAATCAACATTATACGCCATACGCTAGGCAGCTACTCTCTGTACTAGTACCTTACAGCCGCTATACGGAAAATCGTACTAACAGTCATGAGGGTGTTTTATTATAAGGTTGTACATAATGTTTCAATTATTGTACATATCGTTATGGATGTGTTTTACCATAAAATTATTTATAATGCTTCAAATATTGTACATATGGTCATGTGTGTTTTATTATATGATTGTACATAATGCTTCATATATTATATAATTAACAAGTTAATATATTTATTAAATACAATTAATTATTTTAATGACATAATCATGAGGATTTAGATTTTTTATTTAATTTTTTACAAGCTTGAATAATCCTTATTTATGAAATAATCATTTTAGAAATTTATCTGATAATATAGATACATTAGATATCCTACTAGATTAGATATACTCCCTCTTAGATGATTCATTAGATCCAAGATGTTTGAAAAGTAAGCTTAAATAATGTATATGTAATAATTTCCCTTATATACAGTTGGGTACCCGGATATTTACCATTTTTAGTTTTAAGGAATGTCGTCCGATATCGCTTAAATAACATGTGTTCCACTATCCTTAGCTAGTACGATTTGGCTTAGTTGTTTTATACCCGTGTTATATTGCTGAGTTTCTAAGGTTCGAGTCTCGCACACGGATAGGTCAAATATAAATATTTACAACAATTAATCTGATAGATAACACTTATTATAATAGATCAAAAATAGAATACATAGAGGATTCATAGAGAACCAAGGTAGTAGAGAACCAAGAGAACTAGCGGACTCACCTTCAGACTAACCTTCAATCTTCGTGCAGATTGAGTCAATCTATGTGCAAATTGAGTCAATCTATGTGCAAATTGATTGAACAAATAAAATAAATATTGATTGAACAAATGGAATCAACATATGACATTCAATCTGTTGCAGGTTGATCTTCAATCTGTATGTAGGTTGAACTCAATCTTCGTACAGATTGAACCCAATCTGTAGGTTGAACTCAATCTTCGTACAGATTGAACCCAATCTGCACACAGATTGAGTTCAATCTCCACAAAGATTGAGTTCATCTATCATATTCACATACCATATTCATCTTGCTCATCTTGCATATGCCTCAATGAACAACTTTTGTGATGATGTTAACTCCGAAACATCATTAAATTCGCAGAGAATCATGATGAACATGAGGTTCGTTTGAATATGAACATGAAAAATTGAGAAATCGATTCAATCACTTTCAGGCCTCGGTTCCTTTATGAAACTTGTTGCAATTGAACTCATTAACACTCGTCAAACTCCTCTTCAGTTTGAAGATCGCTAAATCATTCCAATTTGAATTCTTACTTTTCAATCAAAAACCTTAGATCCGAAAATCCATCATTTAAATGATATGTTTAATCAAAAAGGAGTGCTCACGAAGCTCAAATGATCATAAAGAAACTCGAATCTATGAATAATTTGATCCAAGAGTTGCTGTAATGATCCTGAGAACTCGCTCTGTTGACTTTTTGTTTGACCGATGATGAACAAAATTTGCAAATCGTTGAATCTGATAGAAATCTTTGGAACTGCTGAGCATCATGGCATAGAATGAGGTTTAGGAATGACAAATTGAACAGAATCTGTTGTAATGATCATGGATTTTGTTTTTTTGAAGATGTAGATTGAAATACGATGGGGATGTAAGTGAAATAACATGGTGCCATGGGTTCTCTCCCTAGTCAAGTTCTCTCACGATCCTTTCACTATATATATATATATATATATATATATATATATATATATATATATATATATATATATATATATATGACTAGTTCTCTCACGATCCTTTCACTATATATATATATATATATATATATATATATATATATATATATATATATATATATATATATATATATATATAATCGAATATTATTTTGTTAGCTTCACTACGGTCAAACAATCGATATGTATATTACAATTTTAAAAACAAAATCGTACCCATTTTGTGTTTTCTAAATAGTAATTGCCCCATCATACTTAGTGACAAAAATGAGGATTATGGGCCAAAACCTTTTAAAGTTTTCGATATGTGGTTTGAGTCGAATGACATCGAGAGCATCATAGTTGCTGCCTGGAATAAATAGGTACATAGCAGGAAGTCTGATTTTGTTTTTCAGGATAAACTGAAAAACGTTAAGGAAGCTTTACGAAACTGGAGCAAAAACAAATACAGTGTAATTGATGAAGAGCTTGAGGCGGCTAGAAAAAAAGCTCTTGATTGGGAACAAAAAGCAGATTCGGGACCAACGAATGAGAATGACCGAAAGGCATGGATAGAGGCCAGAAACGAGTACAGAAAGATCGAGACAAATCCCAAATGCTCAAACAAAAAGCAAAAATAAAATGGGTCGCGGAGGGTGATGATAATACCAAGCTTTTTCACTCTTGCATTCGAAGACGTACGAATAGAACAAATATATGTGGTCTCCATATAGAAGGGATATGGTAGGAGAGTCCTTAGAAGGTAAAAAATGAAATTTTCACTTTCTTCCAGAAGCTGTTCGATCGAGATAGTTCCTAGTCTCCGGAACCTCAATTTTAATATTATTGATGCTACTGACTCTGCCAATTTGGAAGAGACTTTTTCCAAAGCTGAAATCTGGGCTGCCCTAAAAGATTACGGAGAAAGTAAGGTACCCGGACTGGATGCTTTTAATATGCTTTTCTTTAAGAAGTTTTGGTGGCTGGTTAAAGACGAACTTAAATGAGAAGTTGATTGGTTTTGGGAAACTAATACTATTTCACACGGTTGCAACGCTTCGTTCATCACCTTAATCCCGAAAACGAAATGCCTTATGGGTCTTAATGATTACCGACCGATAAGTTTGATTGGAAGTCTATACAATATTTTCTATAAACTCCTGGTGAACTGACTTAAAGAAAGTTATCATGAAACCGTAGGAAGTGAGCAAATATATCAAAGGGCGATACATACTTGATAGCATTCTAGTTGCAAATGAGGTGATAAAAGATCTGAAGGTTCGAAAATGCGGTAGTCTAATTTTCAAGGAGGATTTCATGAAAGCTTTTGATAGTTTAGATTGGGTTTACCTTCTTACGGTATTGTAATTAATGGGTTTCAGAGTTAATTGGAGAGCATGGATTGAATCGTGTCTCAAATCAGCTTCAATCTCCATACTTGTTAATGGATCCCCTGAAATGTCCCGTTCTTATTGATTAAAAACGTTCCATATTAATTGATTTCGTTGCGAGGTTTTGACCTCTATATGAGACGTTTTTCAAAGACTGCATTCATTTTTAAACAAACCATAACCTTTATTTCATCAATAAAGGTTTAAAAAGCTTTACGTAGATTATCAAATAATGATAATCTAAAATATCCTGTTTACACACGACCATTACATAATGGTTTACAATACAAATATGTTACAACAAAATAAGTTTCTTGAATGCAGTTTTTACACAATATCATACAAGCATGGACTCCAAATCTTGTCCTTATTTAAGTATGCGACGGCAGAAGCTCTTAATAATCACCTGAGAATAAACATGCTTAAAACGTCAACAAAAATGTTGGTGAGTTATAGGTTTAACCTATATATATCAAATCGTAACAATAGACCACAAGATTTCATATTTCAATACACATCCCATACATAGAGATAAAAATCATTCATATGGTGAACACCTGGTAACCGACAATAACAAGATGCATATATAAGAATATCCCCATCATTCCGGGACACCCTTCGGATATGATATAAATTTCGAAGTACTAAAGCATCCGGTACTTTGGATGGGGTTTGTTAGGCCCAATAGATCTATCTTTAGGATTCGCGTCAATTAGGGTGTCTGTTCCCTAATTCTTAGATTACCAGACTTAATAAAAAGGGGCATATTCGATTTCGATAATTCAACCATAGAATGTAGTTTCACGTACTTGTGTCTATTTTGTAAATCATTTATAAAACCTGCATGTATTCTCATCCCAAAATATTAGATTTTAAAAGTGGGACTATAACTCACTTTCACAGATTTTTACTTCGTCGGGAAGTAAGACTTGGCCACTGGTTGATTCACGAACCTATAACAATATATACATATATATCAAAGTATGTTCAAAATATATTTACAACACTTTTAATATATTTTGATGTTTTAAGTTTATTAAGTCAGCTGTCCTCGTTAGTAACCTACAACTAGTTGTCCACAGTTAGATGTACAGAAATAAATCGATAAATATTATCTTGAATCAATCCACGACCCAGTGTATACGTATCTCAGTATTGATCACAACTCAAACTATATATATTTTGGAATCAACCTCAACCCTGTATAGCTAACTCCAACATTCACATATAGAGTGTCTATGGTTGTTCCGAAATATATATAGATGTGTCGACATGATAGGTCGAAACATTGTATACGTGTCTATGGTATCTCAAGATTACATAATATATAATACAAGTTGATTAAGTTATGGTTGGAATAGATTTGTTACCAATTTTCACGTAGCTAAAATGAGAAAAATTATCCAATCTTGTTTTACCCATAACTTCTTCATTTTAAATCCGTTTTGAGTGAATCAAATTGCTATGGTTTCATATTGAACTCTATTTTATGAATCTAAACAAAAAAAGTATAGGTTTCTAGTCGGAAAAATAAGTTACAAGTCGTTTTTGTAAAGGTAGTCATTTCAGTCGAAAGAACGACGTCTAGATGACCATTTTAGAAAACATACTTCCACTTTGAGTTTAACCATAATTTTTGGATATAGTTTCATGTTCATAATAAAAATCATTTTCTCAGAATAACAACTTTTAAATCAAAGTTTATCATAGTTTTTAATTAACTAACCCAAAACAGCCCGCGGTGTTACTACGACGGCGTAAATCCGGTTTTATGGTGTTTTTCGTGTTTCCAGGTTTTAAATCATTAAGTTAGCATATCATATAGATATAGAACATGTGTTTAGTTGATTTTAAAAGTCAAGTTAGAAGGATTAACTTTTGTTTGCGAACAAGTTTAGAATTAACTAAACTATGTTCTAGTGATTACAAGTTTAAACCTTCGAATAAGATAGCTTTATATGTATGAATCGAATGATGTTATGAACATCATTACTACCTTAAGTTCCTTGGATGAACCTACTGGAAAAGAGAAAAATGGATCTAGCTTCAATGGATCCTTGGATGGCTCAAAGTTCTTGAAGCAAAATCATGACACGAAAACAAGTTCAAGTAAGATCATCACTTGAAATAAGATTGTTATAGTTATAGAAATTGAACCAAAGTTTGAATATGATTATTACCTTGTATTAGAATGATAACCTACTGTAAGAAACAAAGATTTCTTGAGGTTGGATGATCACCTTACAAGATTGGAAGTGAGCTAGCAAACTTGAAAGTATTCTTGATTTTATGAAACTAGAACTTTTGGAATTTATGAAGAACACTTAGAACTTGAAGATAGAACTTGAGAGAGTTCAATTAGATGAAGAAAATTGAAGAATGAAAGTATTTGTAGGTGTTTTTGGTCGTTGGTGTATGGATTAGATATAAAGGATATGTAATTTTGTTTTCATGTAAATAAGTCATGAATGATTACTCATATTTTTGTAATCTTATGAGATATTTCATGCTAGTTGCCAAATGATGGTTCCCACATGTGTTAGGTGACTCACATGGGCTGCTAAGAGCTGATCATTGGAGTGTATATACCAATAGTACATACATCTAAAAGCTGTGTATTGTACGAGTACGAATACGGGTGCATACGAGTAGAATTGTTGATGAAACTGAACGAGAATGTAATTGTAAGCATTTTTGTTAAGTAGAAGTATTTTGATAAGTGTATTGAAGTCTTTCAAAAGTGTATAAATACATATTAAAACACTACATGTATATACATTTTAACTGAGTCGTTAAGTCATCGTTAGTCGTTACATGTAAGTGTTGTTTTGAAACCTTTAGGTTAACGATCTTGTTAAATGTTGTTAACCCAATGTTTATAATAACAAAAGAGATTTTAAATTATTATATTATCATGATATTATGATGTACGAATATCTCTTAATATGATATATATACATTAAATGTCGTTACAACGATAAACGTTACATATATGTCTCGTTTCAAAATCATTAAGTTAGTAGTCTTGTTTTTACATATGTAGTTCATTGTTAATATAATTAATGATATGTTTACTTATCATAATATCATGTTAACTATATATATAACCATATATATGTCATCATATAGTTTTTTACAAGTTTTAACGTTCGTGAATCACCGGTCAACTTGGGTGGTCAATTGTCTATATGAAACCTATTTCAATTAATCAAGTCTTAACAAGTTTGATTGCTTAACATGTTGGAAACATTTAATCATGTAAACATCAATCTCAATTAATATATATAAACATGGAAAAGTTCGGGTCACTACAGTACCTACCCGTTAAATAAATTTCGTCCCGAAATTTTAAGCTGTTGAAGGTGTTGACGAATCTTCTGGAAATAGATGCGGGTATTTCTTCTTCATCTGATCTTCACGCTCCCAGGTGAACTCGGGTCCTCTACGAGCATTCCATCGAACCTTAACAATTGGTATCTTGTTTTGCTTAAGTCTTTTAACCTCACGATCCATTATTTCGACGGGTTCTTCGATGAATTGGAGTTTTTCGTTGATTTGGATTTCATCTAACGGAATAGTGAGATCTTCTTTAGCAAAACATTTCTTCAAATTCGAGACGTGGAAAGTGTTATGTACAGCCGCGAGTTGTTGAGGTAACTCAAGTCGGTAAGCTACTGGTCCGACACGATCAATAATCTTGAATGGTCCAATATACCTTGGATTTAATTTCCCTCGTTTACCAAATCGAACAACGCCTTTCCAAGGTGAAACTTTAAGCATGACCATCTCTCCAATTTCAAATTCTATATCTTTTCTTTTAATGTCAGCGTAGCTCTTTTGTCGACTTTGGGCGGTTTTCAACCGTTGTTGAATTTGGATGATCTTCTCGGTAGTTTCTTGTATAATCTCCGGACCCGTAATCTGTCTATCCCCCACCTCACTCCAACAAATCGGAGACCTGCACTTTCTACCATAAAGTGCTTCAAACGGCGCCATCTCAATGCTTGAATGGTAGCTGTTGTTGTAGGAAAATTCTGCTAACGGTAGATGTCGATCCCAACTGTTTCCGAAATCAATAACACATGCTCGTAGCATGTCTTCAAGCGTTTGTATCGTCCTTTCGCTCTGCCCATCAGTTTGTGGATGATAGGCAGTACTCATGTCTAGACGAGTTCCTAATGCTTGCTGTAATGTCTGCCAGAATCTTGAAATAAATCTGCCATCCCTATCAGAGATAATAGAGATTGGTATTCCATGTCTGGAGACGACTTCCTTCAAATACAGTCGTGCTAACTTCTCCATCTTGTCATCTTCTCTTATTGGTAGGAAGTGTGCTGATTTGGTGAGACGATCAACTATTACCCAAATAGTATCAAAACCACTTGCAGTCCTTGGCAATTTAGTGATGAAATCCATGGTAATGTTTTCCCATTTCCATTCCGGGATTTCGGGTTGTTGAAGTAGACCTGATGGTTTCTGATGCTCAGCTTTGACCTTAGAACACGTCAAACATTCTCCTACGTATTTAGCAACATCGGCTTTCATACCCGGCCACCAAAAATGTTTCTTGAGATCCTTGTACATCTTCCCCGTTCCAGGATGTATTGAGTATCTGGTTTTATGAGCTTCTCTAAGTACCATTTCTCTCATATCTCCAAATTTTGGTACCCAAATCCTTTCAGCCCTATACCGAGTTCCGTCTTCCCGAATATTAAGATGCTTCTCTGATCCTTTGGGTATTTCATCCTTTAAATTTCCCTCTTTTAAAACTCCTTGTTGCGCCTCCTTTATTTGAGTAGTAATGTTATTATGAATCATTATATTCATAGATTTTACTCGAATGGGTTCTCTGTCCTTCCTGCTCAAGGCATCGGCTACCACATTTGCCTTCCCCGGGTGGTAACGAATCTCAAAGTCGTAATCATTCAATAATTCAATCCACCTACGCTGCCTCATATTCAGTTGTTTCTGATTAAATATGTGTTGAAGACTTTTGTGGTCGGTATATATAATACTTTTGACCCCATATAAGTAGTGCCTCCAAGTCTTTAATGCAAAAACAACCGCGCCTAATTCCAAATCATGCGTCGTATAATTTTGTTCGTGAATCTTCAATTGTCTAGACGCATAAGCAATCACCTTCGTTCGTTGCATTAATACACAACCGAGACCTTGCTTTGATGCATCACAATAAATCACAAAATCATCATTCCCTTCAGGCAATGACAATATAGGTGCCGTAGTTAGCTTTTTCTTCAATAACTGAAACGCTTTCTCTTGTTCATCATTCCATTCAAATTTCTTCCCTTTATGCGTTAATGCAGTCAAGGGTTTTGCTATTCTGGAAAAGTCGTGGATGAACCTTCTGTAGTAACCAGCTAGTCCTAAAAACTGGCGTATGTGTTTCGGAGTTTTCGGAGTTTCCCACTTTTCAACAGTTTCTATCTTTGCCGGATCCACCTTAATACCTTCTTTGTTCACTATGTGACCGAGGAATTGAACTTCTTCCAACCAAAATGCACACTTTGAAAACTTAGCGTACAATTCTTCCTTCCTCAATACTTCTAACACCTTTCTCAAATGTTCACCGTGTTCTTGGTCATTCTTTGAGTAAATAAGTATGTCATCAATGAAAACAATGACAAACTTGTCAAGGTATGGTCCACACACTCGGTTCATAAGGTCCATGAACACAGCTGGTGCATTAGTTAAACCAAACGGCATGACCATAAACTCGTAATGACCGTAACGTGTTCTGAAAGCAGTCTTTGGAATATCATCTTCTTTCACCCGCATTTGATGATACCCGGAACGTAAGTCAATCTTTGAATAAACAGACGAGCCTTGTAGTTGATCAAATAAGTCGTCGATTCTCGGTAGTGGGTAGCGGTTCTTGATGGTAAGTTTGTTCAACTCTCGGTAGTCGATACACAACCTGAATGTACCATCTTTCTTCTTGACAAACAAAACAGGAGCTCCCCACGGTGATGTGCTTGGTCGAATGAAACCACGCTCTAAAAGTTCTTGTAATTGGCTTTGCAGTTCTTTCATCTCGCTGGGTGCGAGTCTGTAAGGAGCACGAGCTATTGGTGCAGCTCCTGGTACAAGATCTATTTGAAATTCAACGGATCGATGTGGGGGTAATCCCGGTAATTCTTTCGGAAATACATCGGGAAATTCTTTTGCAATGGGAACATCATTGATGCTCTTTTCTTCAGTTTGTACTTTCTCGACGTGTGCTAGAACAGCATAGCAACCTTTTCTTATTAGTTTTTGTGCCTTCAAATTACTAATAAGATGTAGCTTCGTGTTGCCCTTTTCTCCGTACACCATTAAGGGTTTTCCTTTTTCTCGTATAATGCGAATTGCATTTTTGTAACAAACGATCTCCGCTTTCACTTCTTTCAACCAGTCCATACCGATTATCACATCAAAACTCCCTAACTCTACTGGTATCAAATCAATCTTAAATGTTTCACTAACCAGTTTAATTTCTCGATTCCGACATATATTATCTGCTGAAATTAATTTACCATTTGCTAATTCGAGTAAAAATTTACTATCCAAAGGCGTCAATGGACAACTTAATTTAGCACAAAAATCTCTACTCATATAGCTTCTATCCGCACCCGAATCAAATAAAACGTAAGCAGATTTATTGTCAATAAGAAACGTACCCGTAACAAGCTCCGGGTCTTCCTGTGCCTCTACCGCATTAATATTGAAAACTCTTCCACGGCCTTGTCCATTCGTGTTCTCCTGGTTCGGGCAATTTCTAATAATGTGGCCTGGTTTTCCACATTTATAACAAACTACATTGGCATAACTTGCTCCGACACTACTTGCTCCGCCATTACTCGTTCCGACACCATTTGTTCCTTTCGTTCTATTAACCCCTGGTCCGTAGACCTCACACTTCGCCGCGCTATGACCATTTCTTTTACACTTGTTGCAAAATTTGGTGCAGAACCCCGAGTGATTCTTTTCACACCTTTGGCATAGTTGCTTCTGATTGTTGTTGTTGTTGCGGTTATTATTGTTGTTGGGATGATTGTTGTAGTTGTTGTTGTTGTTGTTGTTGGGCCGTTTGTTGTAGTTGCGATTGATGTTGCGATTGTTGGGATAATTGTTGCGATTATTGTTGTAATTGCTGTTGTTGTTGTATTGGTGATTCTTATCACCGTTTTCCTCCCACTTTCTTTTGACTTGCTTCACATTGGCCTCTTCAGCAGTCTGTTCTTTAATTCTTTCTTCAATCTGGTTCACTAGTTTGTGAGCCATTCTACATGCCTGTTGTATGGAGGCGGGCTCGTGTGAACTTATATCTTCTTGGATTCTTTCCGGTAATCCTTTCACAAACGCGTCGATCTTCTCTTCCTCATCTTCGAATGCTCCCGGACACAATAGGCACAATTCTGTGAATCGTCTTTCGTACGTGGTAATATCAAATCCTTGGGTTCGTAACCCTCTAAGTTCTGTCTTGAGCTTATTGACCTCGGTTCTGGGACGGTACTTCTCGTTCATCAAGTGCTTGAATGCTGACCACGGTAGTGCGTACGCATCATCTTGTCCCACTTGCTCTAGATAGGTATTCCACCATGTTAACGCAGAACCTGTGAAGGTATGCGTAGCGTACTTCACTTTGTCCTCTTCAGTACACTTACTTATGGCAAACACCGATTCAACCTTCTCGGTCCACCGTTTCAATCCGATCGGTCCTTCGGTTCCATCAAATTCCAAAGGTTTGCAGGCAGTGAATTCTTTGTAGGTGCATCCTACACGATTTCTTGTACTGCTAGATCCAAGGTTATTGTTGGTATGTAGCGCAGCCTGTACTGCGGCTATGTTTGAAGCTAGAAAAGTACGGAATTCCTCTTCATTCATATTCACAGTGTGTCGAGTAGTCGGTGCCATTTCCTTCAAAATAGTTAAATGGAACAAGTTAATCATACAGAATATTAAGAGTAGTTAATAGTATTTCGTAGCATAATATGAACTCATTTATAAAAGCTTTTTCTTCATATTAGCGTTTTATAAGTTTAAATTCGGGTAGTACCTACCCGTTAAGTTCATACTTAGTAGCTAATATACAATTCAACTACTACAATTCTATATGAAAAACTGATTATAATAATATTTCGCGTTCAAACTTTTATACAATATTTTACAAACTTACAATACCGCTTATTTTACATAAAGCATGAAATATAGCACACAATAACTTTGATACAAGATAGTTGTGAAGACAATTCTAGCTAGTACACAAGTCGTTCAGCAAAGGCAATAAAGACACGTAATTCATACGTCCAGAAACAAGTCATGCATTCTGGTTTTACTAGGACTACTTCCCATCCTTGGTCTTGTGCAACATAACCGTTATGGCCGTTGATAAGACAGCGTGTTGTAACGTCATCAAAGGGACGAGGGTTACGTAATGTCCAACAGTCCCGTAATAATCTAAAAACCTCATTTCTTACCCCAATTACCGACTCCGTCACTTGTGGAAACGTTTTGTTTAATAGTTGTAGCCCGATGTTCTTGTTCTCACTTTGGTGAGAAGCGAACATTACTAATCCGTAAGCATAACATGCTTCTTTATGTTGCATGTTAGCCGCTTTTTCTAAATCACGAAGTCCAATATTCGGATATATTGAGTCAAAATAATTTCTTAACCCGTTGCGTAAAATAGCATTTGGGTTCCCCGCAATATATGCGTCAAAGTAAACACATCGTAACTTATGGGTTTCCCAATGTGATATCCCCCATCTTTCAAACGAAAGTCTCTTATAAACCAAGACATTCTTGGAACGTTCTTCGAATGTCTTACAAACTGATCTCGCCTTAAATAGTTGTGCCGAAGAATTCTGGCCGACTCTAGACAAGATTTCATCAATCATGTCTCCGGGTAGGTCTCTTAAAATATTGGGTTGTCTATCCATTTTGTGTTTTTAAACTGTAAAATAGACAAGAGTTAGATTCATAAAAAAAAAATACTTATTAATACAAGCAATTTTTACATATATCATAAAGCATAGGAACACTATATTCCATATATTACACCACACGAATACAACTATCTTATTCCGACTCGCTCGTTTCTTCTTCTTCGGTTTTGGTTCGTTTTTCCAAGTTTCTAGGGATATATGATGTTCCCCTAATACGAGCCGTCGTTGTCCACATTGGTTTAGAAAAACCTGGTGGTTTAGAGGTTCCCGGGTCATTGTTACAACTTAAGGACTTCGGGGGTTGACGATACATATAAAGTTCATCGGGGTTGGAATTAGATTTCTCTATTTTTATGCCCTTTCCCTTATTATTTTCTTTTGCCTTTTTAAATTCAGTTGGGGTAATTTCTATAACATCATCGGAATTCTCGTCGGAATCCGATTCATCGGAGAATTGGTAATCCTCCCAATATTTTGCTTCCTTGGCGGAAACACCATTGACCATAATTAACTTTGGTCGGTTGGTTGAGGATTTTCTTTTACTTAACCGTTTTATTATTTCCCCCACCGGTTCTATTTCTTCATCCGGTTCCGATTCTTCTTCCGGTTCCGATTCTTCTTCCGGTTCCGACTCTTCTTCCGGTTCCTCTTCGGGAACTTGTGAATCAGTCCACAAATCATTCCAATTTACATTTGACTCTTCATTATTATTAGGTGAGTCAATGGGACTTGTTCTAGAGGTAGACATCTATCACATAATATCAAACACGTTAAGAGATTAATATATCACATAATATTCATATGTTAAAAATATATAGTTTCCAACAAAAATGTTAAGCAATCATTTTTAAAGAAAACACGGTCGAAGTCCAGACTCACTAATGCATCCTAACAAACTCGATAAGACACACTAATGCAAATTTTCTGGTTCTCTAAGACCAACGCTCTGATACCAACTGAAATGTCCCGTTCTTATTGATTAAAAACGTTCCATATTAATTGATTTCGTTGCGAGGTTTTGACCTCTATATGAGACGTTTTTCAAAGACTGCATTCATTTTTAAACAAACCATAACCTTTATTTCATCAATAAAGGTTTAAAAAGCTTTACGTAGATTATCAAATAATGATAATCTAAAATATCCTGTTTACACACGACCATTACATAATGGTTTACAATACAAATATGTTACAACAAAATAAGTTTCTTGAATGCAGTTTTTACACAATATCATACAAGCATGGACTCCAAATCTTGTCCTTATTTAAGTATGCGACGGCAGAAGCTCTTAATAATCACCTGAGAATAAACATGCTTAAAACGTCAACAAAAATGTTGGTGAGTTATAGGTTTAACCTATATATATCAAATCGTAACAATAGACCACAAGATTTCATATTTCAATACACATCCCATACATAGAGATAAAAATCATTCATATGGTGAACACCTGGTAACCGACAATAACAAGATGCATATATAAGAATATCCCCATCATTCCGGGACACCCTTCGGATATGATATAAATTTCGAAGTACTAAAGCATCCGGTACTTTGGATGGGGTTTGTTAGGCCCAATAGATCTATCTTTAGGATTCGCGTCAATTAGGGTGTCTGTTCCCTAATTCTTAGATTACCAGACTTAATAAAAAGGGGCATATTCGATTTCGATAATTCAACCATAGAATGTAGTTTCACGTACTTGTGTCTATTTTGTAAATCATTTATAAAACCTGCATGTATTCTCATCCCAAAATATTAGATTTTAAAAGTGGGACTATAACTCACTTTCACAGATTTTTACTTCGTCGGGAAGTAAGACTTGGCCACTGGTTGATTCACGAACCTATAACAATATATACATATATATCAAAGTATGTTCAAAATATATTTACAACACTTTTAATATATTTTGATGTTTTAAGTTTATTAAGTCAGCTGTCCTCGTTAGTAACCTACAACTAGTTGTCCACAGTTAGATGTACAGAAATAAATCGATAAATATTATCTTGAATCAATCCACGACCCAGTGTATACGTATCTCAGTATTGATCACAACTCAAACTATATATATTTTGGAATCAACCTCAACCCTGTATAGCTAACTCCAACATTCACATATAGAGTGTCTATGGTTGTTCCGAAATATATATAGATGTGTCGACATGATAGGTCGAAACATTGTATACGTGTCTATGGTATCTCAAGATTACATAATATATAATACAAGTTGATTAAGTTATGGTTGGAATAGATTTGTTACCAATTTTCACGTAGCTAAAATGAGAAAAATTATCCAATCTTGTTTTACCCATAACTTCTTCATTTTAAATCCGTTTTGAGTGAATCAAATTGCTATGGTTTCATATTGAACTCTATTTTATGAATCTAAACAAAAAAAGTATAGGTTTCTAGTCGGAAAAATAAGTTACAAGTCGTTTTTGTAAAGGTAGTCATTTCAGTCGAAAGAACGACGTCTAGATGACCATTTTAGAAAACATACTTCCACTTTGAGTTTAACCATAATTTTTGGATATAGTTTCATGTTCATAATAAAAATCATTTTCTCAGAATAACAACTTTTAAATCAAAGTTTATCATAGTTTTTAATTAACTAACCCAAAACAGCCCGCGGTGTTACTACGACGGCGTAAATCCGGTTTTATGGTGTTTTTCGTGTTTCCAGGTTTTAAATCATTAAGTTAGCATATCATATAGATATAGAACATGTGTTTAGTTGATTTTAAAAGTCAAGTTAGAAGGATTAACTTTTGTTTGCGAACAAGTTTAGAATTAACTAAACTATGTTCTAGTGATTACAAGTTTAAACCTTCGAATAAGATAGCTTTATATGTATGAATCGAATGATGTTATGAACATCATTACTACCTTAAGTTCCTTGGATGAACCTACTGGAAAAGAGAAAAATGGATCTAGCTTCAATGGATCCTTGGATGGCTCAAAGTTCTTGAAGCAAAATCATGACACGAAAACAAGTTCAAGTAAGATCATCACTTGAAATAAGATTGTTATAGTTATAGAAATTGAACCAAAGTTTGAATATGATTATTACCTTGTATTAGAATGATAACCTACTGTAAGAAACAAAGATTTCTTGAGGTTGGATGATCACCTTACAAGATTGGAAGTGAGCTAGCAAACTTGAAAGTATTCTTGATTTTATGAAACTAGAACTTTTGGAATTTATGAAGAACACTTAGAACTTGAAGATAGAACTTGAGAGAGTTCAATTAGATGAAGAAAATTGAAGAATGAAAGTATTTGTAGGTGTTTTTGGTCGTTGGTGTATGGATTAGATATAAAGGATATGTAATTTTGTTTTCATGTAAATAAGTCATGAATGATTACTCATATTTTTGTAATCTTATGAGATATTTCATGCTAGTTGCCAAATGATGGTTCCCACATGTGTTAGGTGACTCACATGGGCTGCTAAGAGCTGATCATTGGAGTGTATATACCAATAGTACATACATCTAAAAGCTGTGTATTGTACGAGTACGAATACGGGTGCATACGAGTAGAATTGTTGATGAAACTGAACGAGAATGTAATTGTAAGCATTTTTGTTAAGTAGAAGTATTTTGATAAGTGTATTGAAGTCTTTCAAAAGTGTATAAATACATATTAAAACACTACATGTATATACATTTTAACTGAGTCGTTAAGTCATCGTTAGTCGTTACATGTAAGTGTTGTTTTGAAACCTTTAGGTTAACGATCTTGTTAAATGTTGTTAACCCAATGTTTATAATAACAAAAGAGATTTTAAATTATTATATTATCATGATATTATGATGTACGAATATCTCTTAATATGATATATATACATTAAATGTCGTTACAACGATAAACGTTACATATATGTCTCGTTTCAAAATCATTAAGTTAGTAGTCTTGTTTTTACATATGTAGTTCATTGTTAATATAATTAATGATATGTTTACTTATCATAATATCATGTTAACTATATATATAACCATATATATGTCATCATATAGTTTTTTACAAGTTTTAACGTTCGTGAATCACCGGTCAACTTGGGTGGTCAATTGTCTATATGAAACCTATTTCAATTAATCAAGTCTTAACAAGTTTGATTGCTTAACATGTTGGAAACATTTAATCATGTAAACATCAATCTCAATTAATATATATAAACATGGAAAAGTTCGGGTCACTACATCCCCGACGAAAGAATTTGGGCTAAAAATAGGGGTACGTCAAGGCGATCCTCTTTCACCGTACCTATCATTTTAGCTACAGAAGGCCTAAGTCAACTCGTTAATAAGGCTATCGAAACTGGCTTGTTAAAAGGTGTTGAAATTGGATTGAATAAAGTGGTGGTATCTCATCTTCAATATGCAGATGACACCATCCTCTTTGGTGAATAGAATAGAACGAACGTACTTAATCTCATGAAAATCTTAAAGTGTTTCGAGAAGATGTCGGGACTAAAAGTAAACTTCGCCAAGAGCTGTTTGTTCGGTTTAGGTGTGACCACAGAAACAGTGGAAACTATGGCTACCAACATAGGTTGTAAAATGGGGCAACTACCCATGATGTATCTAGGGTTGCCAATTGGGAAGAAAATGATTAAAATAAAAGATTGAGACCCTTACATCGAAAATGTTCAAAATAGATTATCGGATTGGAAATCTAAAGTGATGTCATTTGGTGGTCGATTAATTCTTATAAAGTCGGTACTCGGTAGCATCCCGTTGTATGCCTTCTCCCTATTTTGTGCTCCATCGGGCGTCATCAAACTACTTGAATATATTAGACATAACTTTTTCTGGGGTGGGTCGGGAAATGTTAATAAGTTGACATGGGTCAGTTGGGATACCATCCTTTCGCCTTACGCAAGGGTGGTCTTAACATTGGTTCACTCGAAGCAAAAACCCTCGCTTTATTAAGTAAGTGGTGATGGTGTTTTCGAAAAGAAAGTTACTCACTTTGGGAAAAAATAGTCACTAGCATTTATGGGCGGGATTGGGGGGTTGGATTCAGCTTATCAAATGGCATAGTTAGTAAAGGGTCAGTTTGGAACTCTTTCAAAAATATCTAGTCAACCCTTCAGAAATTAGACATAAATCTCCCCGATTCTTTTGGAAAAATTGGTGGGAACGGGAGGGAAACATTATTTTGGAAGGATTTATGGCTTGATAACAGGTAATTATATGAGAAATGTGAAAGACTTTACAGGTTAGACACGAACAAAGATGCATTAATTTCGGATCAAGTGATTAAAAATGGTGACTTGACAATTCTGAACTGGAACTGGTTGCGAAATCTAACCGGCATGACTGCTGGCGAACTGCCGTTACTTGAAAACAGACTCAATACTTTTAGTTATGATGACAAACCTGCAGATGGCTGGACTTAGAAGCTGCATAGCAGCGGGCTGTTCCGTACTTACTCTCTTGTTGCTTTGCTGAATGAAAAACTACTCCAACATGCTTTCTCACATTCGGCTACTGTGACGACCCGAAAATTTTCGACCAAATTTAAATTTAAAATTTATATGATTTTGACCGGCGATTCACGAACAAATATTTGTAACTAGACATGAATATATATATATATATATATATATATATATATATATATATATATATATATATATATATATATATATATATATATATTATAATGTGATAACAATATAATAATAACTTAGTCATAAAACGTTTGGATTTAAAATAATATTATTATATATATATATATATATTAGGACGATGATTTTAGAAAGCAAATGACCATAACACTCAAAAGTATAAGTTACATTTTAATTAGTATACCCATTGGTGAAATGAGTCTAATTATTGATAAAGGTACACGTCGCGAAACTTAAAGTACAAGTTTTCTAAGCGTACGAAAGGACGTTCGAAAAACCAAAACCGGTACGTAAGTCGAGCGTCAACGTACAATTCATCGGTGCTAAAATTACAAATCAACTATGCACGAGAATATAATATAATATTTAATTAATTCTAAAGATTAAATATATTATATATTAAATAAATATATATTTATGCATAATGTAAGTGTCGACAGGAAGTTTTACACATTTGTGAGCTGTCATAAGAGACCATGTGATCGCATGGCCAAACAGCCAAAATCCCATGCGATCGCATGGGTATGTTTGGTGACAAAACTCTATAAAGCTCGCTCGTTTTCCGATTCATTTTCATTCATTCAATCTCTCTCGCATCTCTCTATATACTTATAAATAATAATAATAATAATAATAATAATAATAATAATTATTATTATTATTATTATTATTATTATTATTATTATTATTATTATTATTATTATTATTAATTATTAATTCTAATATTATTAGTAATATTAGTGGTGTTATTATTAGTATTATATATACATAAAATACTACGACGGGGGTATGAGCGAGTTATTTCAAACGGGTTATTAGAGCGGGATAGAAGTAAGAAAATTATGGGTTATAGCTATGGAGGTTATGGGTAATGTTCGGGGGTATTCTCGTGAGGTCAATCTAGTGTTTATCATCTCCGTTGGTTCTACGTACTTTCCTACAATATTGAATCACAATATTGATACGTGAGCATTCATATCTTATCTTTTATATATTGATAGTGTATCCATGTCTAGTGCTCGAGTATATATGTTTATACATGCTTGTATGCTAAATTTCGTTGTTAGATAGTTTATAATGAATCACGAATTTGATACATATGCTACTGATATAAAGTATATGATATGCATGTTTTTGGAAAGCTGACGAAAAATTATTAACTTTTCACTTAGAAATCGCGTGATTTCGATGAACGGATTAAAAGATATGGTCAACTGAATTATGTTTGACATTAATTGAAATTGTATTTGAAATTGTAAATTAATATTTAAACAACTTGTCTATGAGATTGATAAATTGGATTTTTAAATATTACTAATCGAGTTAATGAAATCCTATGTAAGGCACGTCTCGTTTTGTTGAATAATTATCAAAGTTGACCGTCTTATCATGTTTTAAAGCTTTATAAACACTATAATCTGATTTTACAAGTATTGGAAAACTATGTGAAATGTTAGAATATATTCAATTGCCATGATCATTCAAATATAATATAACTCCTGGAATAAATAATGTTTTGAGTTTGATAAACTATAAATTCGTTCAACTATCAAGACTTATACTATGTTAATATATTAAACATGTATAGATTTAAAGATCATATTGGGTCAGGTTGACTTTTTGAGATGACTTTTGTTAACTTTTGTATGACTGTCTCGAGCATTAGGATTGTGATACACTATGACCTGACCTAGCTTGTTAGACATGTATTGACCAACATATGTTCTCTAGGTTGAGATCTACGGTTATTTTACATTCCGAGTTTCGGTCACATTTCGATGAATGACCTTATGTGCTGCTGAGGTGAGTTTATAGATCCCTTTTTAAATGCTTTAAATATTTTGGGCTGAGAATACATGCAATTTATTTTAAACGCAATGGATACAAGTACATACTTAATTCTACACTGAGTTAAACTGAAAATCCCTTAACTTTGGTAACTAGTAGCTACCAGTACATAGGATGTGGACTGGTGGGCGTGAATAATAGTATATGGATCCATAGGGCTTGACATCCCCGTCCGAGCTAGAGCGCTAGCCTTTTAACGGACGTATGTTATTTGAGTTTATGACACGTTGGTTTACGTGTATTAAAACGAATAGGGTAATTATCATTATAACGTTAAGTTTAGTTACCAGGGTGCTCTGTTACGTAGAATCTTTTGATAAACGTTTCGGATGAAACAACTGAAATCTTGTGATCTACCTTTATATACAGATTATGCGAAATACTAAAACTATGAACTCACCAACCTTTGTGTTGACACTTTTAAGTATGTTTATTCTCAGGTTCATAGAAGTCTTCCGCTGTTTGCTTATACGTTATACAAGCTATGTGCATGGAGTCATACATGCTTTATTCAAGAAAACTTTGCATTCACAAAATCATCACCATGTATCTTATTTTGACTGCATTGTCAACGGATGTAGTATTGTAAACTATTATATACGGTGATTGTCTATACGTAGAAAACATCAGACGTCGAAAACCTTGAATTTATATATTCATTTATGGTGTGCCTTTTCAAAAGAATGCAATGTTTACAAAACGTATCATATAGAGGTCAAAACCTCACTATGAAATCAATGAATGATGTATTCGTCCAAGTGGATTTTGACGGGTCTTCACAGCTACTCTGCTCAATAATTACCTACCTCAAAAGGTGGGTATTTTTTTGTAGCCCATTAGATTGAGAAGAGTGCCAGTCCGCTCAGAATTAGATAAACGAGGCATAGACCTCAACTCGGTAAGATGCCCTATTTGCAACAGTGATATAGAGACAGTCGAACATATGATACTCCGCTGCCATATTGCAAATGATCTCTGGTTGCATATCTTTAATTGGTGGAATCGAATCAATAATATATATCCTGATTTAGAAGGAATGTTTCAAGGCAAACAACCGCACACAAACTCATGATCCCACTCGAAACTTTGACAAGCAATAGAGTGGATTCGTGGCTACGTGATTTGGAAAAATAGAAAATTAAAAGTATTCGAGAATAAAGAATGGAACGTCCCCATGGCGGTTAATGAAATCCAAGTAAATGTTAACCATACGTGACTTAGTCCTCCACATATCATGGCTATATCACAACAAACTGTGCACAGTGACTAGCTCTTATTAGTTAGTTATATTGTTGTTGTATTTCTCCTATTTTATCTCATGGTTACTTTTATATAAACGCCAACATGTTAATGGAATATACAATGTTCTCTGCTCACAATTTCTCCATTCCTTTAATTGTTTTATGGTATCACAGCCTTACATAGCTTAAACGCTCTCTCGATCCATGGCATCTTCAGAAAATCAAATTTTGTTCTTTAATGCTCCAACACATCTTCCCACCAAACTTACAAAACACAATTTCTCTGTTTGGCGATCTCAACTTCACTCCGCTTTGATCGGATACAACCTTATTAGCCACATTGATGGCTCTTCCAAAATCTCAAAATCAATTCCTGATCCAAACGACAATACAAAAACTATTGAAAACTCGGAATACGTCATTTAGTATAGGCAAGATCAATTAATCTTAAATGCAATTTTAGGAAGCTGTGAAGCAGACATTCAAACTCACATCTCTATTGCCTCTTCATCTCATGAAGCATGGAACTGTCTCTCGGTTCTCTTCGCAAACAAATCTCGCTCTTGTATCATGTCGTTGAAAGAGAAAATCCACGATAATATCCGTGGGACTCGTTTTGTTGCTGACTATTTA
Source organism: Rutidosis leptorrhynchoides (assembly GCF_046630445.1). Classification (NCBI taxonomy): domain Eukaryota; kingdom Viridiplantae; phylum Streptophyta; class Magnoliopsida; order Asterales; family Asteraceae; genus Rutidosis; species Rutidosis leptorrhynchoides. The sequence continues at coordinate 150,625,984 of NC_092337.1, forward strand.
AAAGATGTCAGAGCCACTTCCGATTCACTAGCCATGGCTGGATCTCGTGTCGAGGAAGAAGACTTGATCATGCACGCGCTCAAAGGTGTCGGTGATGAGTTTCAACCTGTTGCTGCTGCTGTTCGCATTCGTGATACAAAGATCACGTTTGATGAACTATTTGATAAACTAGAAGACTTTGAATGTCAACTAAAGAGATCGGAGACCATTAACTCATCCATATCTCTTCCAACAGCTAATCTCAATTCAATCAAAATCGACCACACACCAAGCACAACAATAACGCCACTCGGTCAAATTGGCATAACCAAGGTTCTCGTAACTATCGACACGACCCCACTTCATCTAACCAAAGTCGCACATCAAATGGGCTTTACTGTAATTATTGTGACATTCCCGGGCATCAAACAAATGAATGTCGTAAGCTCGCACGATTCCTCAAAGACAATAATGTGCAACTTGCCAATGCTCAACCTGTTGCTAACATGGCATACTATCAAAAACCATTCGATCAACACTGGATGGTTGATTCAGGAGCTTCACACCACGTGACAGGTGATGTGAACAATCTATAACAATTTTCAAGCTATGGTGGTCAAGATGAGATTAATATCAGTGATGGTACAGGTTTGAAAATATCTCACATTGGTAACACTAAGCTTGTTCATAATAATCATTCATTTGCTTTGGATGGTGTTCTATGTTCTTCTTCCATCAAAAATAATTTACTATGTGTTTCTAAATTTTCTAAATCCAACAACGTCTCACTTGAGTTTTTTCCTATGTATTTTCTTGTGAAGGATCTACGCACGGGGGAGCCAACGCTACGAGAACATAAATGATGTCTATTATTTGCCTCACTCAATAAATCCTCGAGTCAAACACATCACGGTGACCAAACTTGATGAATGGCACCAACGTTTGGGTCATCCAACAGGTTCTATTATTCGTTCTATTTTTATGTCTAATAATTTAAATGTTTCTTTAGATTCTGCTTCAAATTTTTTTTTTGTATATCATGCAATTCTAATAAAAGTCACAAACTCCCCTTTGCTACTAACTCTCTTCACAGTTCACAACCATTAGAACTAATTTATTCAGATGTTTGGGGCCCTACTGATTTATCCATTGATAGTTTTCGATATTATTTAATATTTGTTGATCACTTCAGTAAATATGTATGGCTCTATCCAATGAAAAACAAATCTGAAGTTGCAATTTTATTCCCTAAGTTTAAACCGCTAGTTGAAAAGTTTTTTAAATACCCTATAATATCTATATATAAAATATATACTGATAATGGAGGAGAGTATATCTCCTCAGCACCAATTCTTAACTCTCATGGCATATCTCATTTTAAAACACCTCCTTATACACCTGAGCATAACGGTACATCCGAACGTAGACACCGTCATGTTGTCGAAACGGGGTTATCTCTTCTACAAACAGCCTCTCTTCCTAAGTCCTTTTGGTCATATGCATTTCAAACAGCAATTTACTTGATAAATCGCCTTCCCACTCCAGTTTTTCTACATAAATCACCCTTTGAAAAATTATTTGGTCGAGTTCCAAACTACTCACGTCTAAAAATCTTTGGGTGTTTATGTTACCCGTGGTTACACCCATACTCCACATCTAAACTCGAACCTCGATCAAAGCCGTGTATCTTTATCGGGTATTCGACTAATCAATCCACCTATAAGTGTTTTGATTTCACCTCACAAAAACTTTTTATCTCTCGCCATGTTAAATTTGTTGAGCACGTGTTTCCGATGCAAGGAAGTAATAGACATCTACTGTCAACATTGGAATTGCCTCTCGTGGATCCAAATACAAGTGTTTCTAGTAACTCTTCCACTAATAATCCTTCTCTTTTATCAACATCAACCATCCGCCCAGCGTTTACTAAAACACATTTAAATAACCCTTCTCCTGAACTAGTACCTACACATACAACACCACTGTCTCCACAACAACCTATCAACAGTACACCTTTGCAACCATCATCTTCACCTCAAAATGAATCACATGAACCTTCACCCAACCAAGACACACCTCAGAATGAAACACGTGAACATTATTCATCATCCTAGACGCCTTCACCCCGATACAACCTTCGCCCTACCAAGAAACCGAACACAAAATACTACAATTCCAAATTTATCAATCATGTTACAGCTCATCCAATGCAACCATCCTTGGAACCTAGAACATATTCCAAAGTAATGAAAGATGAAAAATGGCGGGCTGCAATGTCAGAAGAATTTGATGCACTTATGCGTAATGGAACTTGGGATCTCGTCCCACGTGGCAATCAAAACTTGGTGGGATGTCGATGGGTTTATCGTGTAAAAAGAAATCCATATGGTACGGTTGCAAAATTCAAAGCTCGCCTTGTCGCTAAGGGCTATCACCAACGTTCTGGTTTGGACTATTCAGAAACTTTCAGCCCTGTTTGTAAGCCAACTACTATTCGACTCATACTCAGTCTCGAACTCTCTTATGGATGGGGGTTACGACAGTTAGACATCAACAATCTTTTCTACAAGGTACACTTTCTGATGAGGTTTACATGATTCAACTTCTGGGATTCTCTCACCCTTCCATGCCTAATCATATCTGCAAGTTGAAGAAAGCACTTTACGGCTTGAAACAAGCTCCACGTGCTTGGTATAAGGAACTAAAGGGATATCTATGTCAGTTTGGATTTACAAACTCCATGGCAGACTCTTCACTCTTTATTTACAACAAGAACAATGTGTGTCTCTACTTTTTAGTCTATGTAGATGACATAATTATTACCGGTAACGATAACAAGTTTCTTGACTCATTCATTCGTCAACTTAGACAACGTTTTCATTAAAAGATCTTGGAGTTTTAAATCACTTTTTGGGCATTGAAGTTATTAACACCGGTTCTGGTTTCTTCCTGTCACAACATAGACATATTGCTGATCTTTTAGAGACTTTTGATATGGCTGGCGCAAAAGAAGTCAATACTCCTATGAGTTGTAAGATCCCTTTACTCCTCAAAGACGTTTATGCCCGAATTGACCCAACACCCTACATAAAGCTCATTGGTGCTCTTCAATATTTGTTTTTGACACGACCCGATGTTTCATTTACCGTTAACCGTCTATCTCAATATATGCATTCTCCAACTAAATTGCATTGGACAACACTAAAACGTGTTCTCCGGTACTTAAAGAGCACAATTTACCATGGTCTCTTCCTACATAAGAACAACGCACTCCAGCTAAGGGATTTTAGCGACTCGGATTGGGGTGGAAATCGTGATGATGGTCGCTCGACCACCGCGTATATCATCTATTTGGGCTCTAATCCCATTTCTTGGAAGTCTTCTCGCCAAAAATCAGTATCTCGATCTTCTTCAGAAGCCGAATACAAAGCAGTAGCAAACACGACAGCTGAACTTATGTGGATTCAGAACATACTCCGTGAATTGGGTGTCAAACTCTCTAATCCGCCAACATTATTTTGTGACAACACGGGTGCTACGTATCTATGCGCAAATCCGGTTTTTCATTCACGCATGAAACATATATCCTTGGACTACCACTTTGTTCGTGAATGTGTTGCTAATGGTACTCTGAAGGTTCTTCATATATCCACCAAAGATCAGTTGGCTGACATTCTTACCAAAGCCTTGAGTCAACATTGATTTTGTTATCTTCGCTCCAAGATCGGAGTCTCCGACAGAGCCTCAATCTTGCGGGGCGTGTTAACCATACGTGACTTAGTCCTCCACATATCATGGCTATATCACAACAAACTGTGCACAGTGGCTAGCTCTTATTAGTTAGTTATATTGTTGTTGTATTTCTCCTATTTTATCTCATGGTTAATTGTATATAAACACCAACATGTTAATGGAATATACAATGTTCTCTGCTCACAATTTCTCCATCCCTTTAATTGTTTTAGTAAAAAGTTTACTTTGGATCATCTCGCACTCGAAAAAACTCATGCTAGATTGGAATCAGTGGATGTCAAACCTTTCGATATATGATGATCATGGCTGACTGTGTTTTCTGCCCCGCAACACCTGCTCGTTTCCTCAACTTGGATCCTGCTCATGCTTATCGAAATCTAGCTGATTTATTTGATATTTATTAGACTTTTGGTTCTCGCACTAGTTTATTGTATAGAGGTAGATGCATTAGCTCAATACTTTCGAGACACTTTCTGTAATGTTTCACATTTTTTTATTAACAAAATTTTTGCCTTAAAAAAAAAAAAAAAAAAAAAAAACAAACTCAACAACAAAAGTCTAAAAAATTGAATAAAGTTAGTTTGAGTGTGGCTCATCTTTTCATGATGAATAACAATAACACAATAATAATAATAAAAGAAACAAGTTTTAATAAAGGATTACACTAAAGTTAACTTTTGCTTGCATAATTACAACTACACCGCGGCACAAATCATGCTTTGAGCTTCTAATAATCATTTCATAATTCGTTAATCAGTTGTATATCCTTTCTTTATGTCTTCCTTTATAGTTATCATTTTTCTCCTCAACACCCCACAAATTTCGTTGTATCTTAAGAATTAAATTAAAATGATTAATCATGTGCTAGTGGCTGGGGTTTAAGTTGATTAAAAGGCTCCGTAGCCAACTCATGTTTTTTGTGAGATAATTAATGTACGGGTAAAATTTACCTGACTTGTATATCAGAACTACACGTACGTATCTATGGCTTTTGTGTTAGGAACAATAATTTTATTAAGGGGATTATCACCAAAAAGCCCATTTTTTGGATCTTATCTGCGTGAGAGCCCAAAAATAAAAAAATTGTCAATTTGTCCTCGGAAGGAGCAAGGTGCCTCTTGCTCCCTTGCACCTTGCGTCCTTGCGACCTTGGTTGCACTTGGGAGCAAGGAGCAAGGAGCAAGGCACGTTGCTCCCTTGCTCCCAGATGGAAGCAAGGACGCAAGGACGCAAGGTGTCTCTTGCTCCCTTGCTTCCACCTGGGAGCAAGGTGCCTTGCTCCTTGCTCCCAAGTGGAAGCAAGGGAGCAAGAGGCACCTTGCGTCCTTGCTTCTACCTGGGAGCAAGGGAGCAAGAGGCACCTTGCGTCCTTGCTTCAACCTGGGAGCAAGGAGTAAGGTGTCTTGCTCCTTGCTCACAGATGAAACCAAGGTCGCAAGGACGCAAGGCGCAAGGGAGCAAGATGCACCTTGCTCTTTGCGAGGGCAAATTGGCAATTTTTTTATTTTTTGGGCTCTCACGCAAATAAAGTTAAAAAAATGGACTTTTTGGTGATAATTCCTTTTATTAATCCAATGTGTAACCCTATTAAGGCATTAAGAAAGTCAACCATCAACAATTACAACGAAGAATTACAATGACTTTTTAAACAATTGATCAAACTAATATTAGATCTTCATTCTATTATTATTAGTAGTCCAAATAAAAGAAAAGTTAGAAATCGAATATAAGACCAAGCTCTTCTTAGCGGCATGCGAGTTGAAGATAACATTATTCCGCAACTTCCAAATGTGCCAAAACATACATGAAATGACAACATAAAACTTTTTCTTCTTAGCCGCATCACCTTGCCAACCATCAAACCAACGAGCTCAATCATTCCAACACTCTAATGTAGGGAACAAGATTTCTAACCAAATACTAATCTTGTACCAAAGGTCCTTAGAAATGCAACAACCAAGAAAGATATGGTTTAAGGATTCAATGTGGTGGTCGCATAACACGCACCCAATCCTATCGATCTCTAATACATACCCTTGTCGAGAGGTTGAGCCTTGTAGGAAGTCTTTTGAACGTTACTCGCAACATAAATATATTGATTTCCGATGAAGAATCCGAGACAACAAAGTACAAATTCTCAAAGATGGAAGGATACACGAGTCAATATGAAAACGGGCTCTACATATCGGGAATATTTCATCTGTAGCAATGTTCCAGAAATACAAATCTTGTGGCTCAGATAAGCCAACCGAACCCATATCAGCTATTAACGTATCCATTCATGATTTCTTGATCTTTCTAAAGACCTTTTCTACTCCCATTTTCATTCTTTCTGCGATATCTGATCAACTAAAGTACTGCCTTCGTAAGCCATTCACCGTGATCCCTTAACCATTTGATCATTCCTTTGCTGTTTTAATAAATAATGGAAGTATTTCGAGTTTTCGTCTCCTTCCGCATCCCATTTGACTCGACATTTTTAAATAATATCAAGATCATCAATTCGTTTCAAGCTGTTTAATTCCTTAATTAAATCCATCCTTTCAGCACATTCCGCTTCGATAATAGTTGGACCTTCAATCACCATTTCCACCTCATTAATTTGAGCAGTAACTTGTTTACTTTTTTGAGATTTCCGAGGCTTTTTTTTTTTTTTTTTTTTTTTTTTTTTTTGTTATCTTTAATCCAGCTTTTTTTTATCTTAATCTTGACATGCTTCATCTTCATGTCCTACATGGCCTCTCTGTCATCGTAAACCTCAAAAGTAGTTGCTTTAACAATGTCATTGAATTCCTCATATAAGAACCACGAATTAAAGCATTTGAAAGGAGTGAGACCGAAATCATATTTTATATCTTGTAAGAAAAGTGGCAAATGGTCCAATAGAACCTTCGTTAACGTCGAGAGCTTTAAGTCTGCAAATATATTCAAACCTTTCGGACAAACTGTAACACCCGCATTTTGGGCATAGATGAAATGACCATTGTACCCTGGGGTATGGCGTAATTAGTGATTTTAATAATTATATGTTTATAATTATTTGGTTGTTTAGTTGAGACCAGTTTGTGCCAAGAGTTGCAGAACAGGTTCGTTTGAATAAATTGGGCTTCGTTAGGACTACCTAATATAAACATTGTGTTCTAAATAACAAAAATGTTTATTAATTAACAAGTTTAGGTCACATGTTATAAAGAAACATGAGTGACTTAATTATAGTTTAAATTGTTTTATGGAGTACGTACTTAAAGTTGCAATATAATGATATAGATATTTAAATGAACATGTGGCATACAAGCCTCCACATGATTGGTAACAAAGAAATGGTTATGATATTGCCACGTATAAAACCTATGAAGTATAAATTAGACTAGTGACTAGTAGGTTAAAAATACATATGGTTATAAGCATGATGCCACGTTGATTTTGATTATATATTTATTCACTAGAGTGACACGTATGTAGTTGTGTATGCATGAAAACAAAGATAAATTCTAGATGATATGACAAGGCTACTAGTATTTGCTAACCACGTTTTCTTGTTTGCTAAGGATCAACAAGTAATTGCCACGTCTAATACTTATAGTTTAGATTCAATGATTACTTGCAAGTTTTTAGTATAAATAGCATTCTTACTCCTTCAATTTCAAATCGTCCATTTCACTTCTATACTACTTACATACACTGCAATTCTAAGTAAGGAGCGTGATCTAGGGTTACTACCATCATTTTTAGAAAATATCTCAAAGTAAGTACTCTCATGTTATTTAATTTAATAAAACTAATATATATACTATTATTGTGTTAATTGCTATTTGATTGGATACGAGCTATGTACATTTTTTTATGAGATATTATTTTGATTATAATGGTAAATTATTGGGATAGTGGATAGAGGCTAAATACATAGATCACTAATATTATTATTATTATTATTTTTAATAGTAATATGAAACTTACGTATTTGTTATTTTACCCATACGTGTGACAAAGTCACACGCGTGTAGGTTTTTACACGTGTGTGATTGATAACTCTCACGTGTTCGAGGTTTAGTTGGTTTCATCTGTGTTCTATGTTTGATTAATATTATTATTTACTGGGATTGTGTCTGACTGGAAGTATCCTATTCTCAGGTGATAAAGTGGATGTGAAGACTCAGTGACATTAGACTACTGAGTTTTGCTGGTAAATTGGTGAGTGGGATTATCTTTATGGATGTGATTATACAGTGACAAGTATAGTGATCTGTGTCATGCTTAAGTAGACTGTGTAATGAGTATGTGACCAGTGCAGTGACTATATGTGATTATGTGCGCACCCAGTAAACGTCGAGGTGTTTTGTGCGACATGCGTCGAGGTGTTTTGTGCGACGTAAGAGGTCAATGCTATTTACCTTGGTGTCGGGTAGTAGTATTGGGTCCAGACGTTACTGATTGGTGGTATAGTGTGAATGACGAGTACGTCACGTCTGGAAGACTATACCAGTGATTCAGTAATGAGGACTATCGGTATATTCCAGCTTGATCAGCTATGGGTTGCCGGTCCTCTTGTGTATGGCTTTAAGTGATTAGTGACCAGTGCCTTTAAGCTGTGCTTGATGCTTGTAGTGATGTCCATCTAGATATTTTCATTCACTTAGCGTTATGCTAATTCCCCCACAGTGTTTTGCCCTGCAGGTGTGTATTAGCAGCTTTAGGTGGGTTTTGCAAGGCAAATCAAGATGTTTGACACAGTGTATAACTCTGATGTTTTGTAATAAATAATATATATTTGAAACGGTCTGTATTAATAACGTAACACCAGTGAATCGTTTAATCATATTACCATGTAGTAAGATACGATGTGTAAATTATGAAGTCTTCCGCTGTGAGTGTCTTTTAAAAAAAAAAAAATGTGTATGTAAAAAGTACGGTGTTACAATTTGGTATCAGAGCGTAGGTTTGGCAGTATGTGCACTGTGTACGTGACCTACTCCCAAACTTATGAATGTGTTGTGTCAAACATCCGAGTGGGGAATAGGTGAATGTAGGGATATGTGCCTAGGTGATTGTGCTTAGTGATAGGTGCTAACGGGTTATCAACTAAGCTTTTGTGAGATGATGTGTTTGCAGACAGGTATGGCTAATCAGACCAGAAATAACGATGCCCCTTTGACTCCCGGACCCGGAATATTTAGAGCGCCGTCAGTAGAGCATAGTCCGGAACGTGATCCAGATGAATATGTTTTACAGTTAGAAAGCCAGCTACAGGAAACTCGAGAAAAGGTAAAGGAATTGGAAGCCCATATTAGGCATTCAACTGTGGTGTCTGAAGCAAGTGATCCACCGATACCTCCAGGGTTTACTGGTACTCAGTATACATCTGACCCATCGGGTAGTGCTTCTCAACCATTCCAGTCTCAACCTCAAATTATACCTCAAGTGCCATATCAATCTTCTCAACAATACCAGTACCCTCTTCAATATCAGTATGCGACAACGAATCCATTTCAAACTCCTATGTTTCAGCAAGTGGTAAAGGAGAAGAAAAAGTGTACGTTCAAACAGTTTATGGACTGCAAGCCCTCTGAGTATTCGGGTCATCGCGATCCGATTGTGACAATGAATTGGCTAAGGGAAGTTGAACGGGCATTGAAAGCCTGTCAATGTGAACCAGAATTGCGGGTAACTTATGCCAGCCGACTGTTAAAGAATCGAGCTATGGTTTGGTGGGATACAATTACTGCTCCGTTGACCGAAGAGCAACTCAATCAGGTCACGTGGGAACAATTTTCTACAAAGGTCCAGGAGCAGTACTGCACCGCATTTGATATCAATCGATTGAAGCAAGAGTTCATGCAAATGACGATGACTGAAGAAATGACAGTCGATGAAGCGTTTGAGCAGTTTATGGACAAGTTAAGGTTTGTGCATCAGTGGATACCTGACGAACAGTCCAGAGTGGAAAGGTTTGTAGAAATTTTGCGACCTGAGTATCGCACGATTGCAAGACTTGCTACTACTTTGTCACAAGCGCATATGTTAGCAAAGGTAACTGAAAGTGACATTAAGTCGGCCAAAAGTGTGAAAACTGAAAGTGTGTCGCAAGTGAAACCAGCGGCAAGTCAGTCTAGCCAGCAATCAAAGAAATCAAGTCGGTTTAAGCCAAAAGGGCAATCTAGCCAGGGTGGATCAATGTCAAGCAGTCAGAAGACATGGTGTAGGATGTGTAAGTCTTCGCATAGTGGGCAGTGTACAACCTTGACGAAACGTTGTTTGCGTTGTGGTACAGTGGGACATGAGCCTCAAGATTGTTCATTTAAGAATAATGTGTGTTGGAATTGTCAAAAAGAGGGTCACAGATCTGCAGAGTGTCCAGCTGTAAGAAAGAGTTATTCCGGGGTGGGGTCCGGGTCAGGGGTACGTGCTGTGTCAGCTGGGGGATCATCTGCTTCCTTTGTGGGGCAGAAGCGCAAGAATCCCCCACAACCTGAAGCTAGAGCCTTTCAGATGTCAGTAGACGCTGCCACTGCTACAGATGATGCAATCACCGGTATGTTCTTAGTAAATTCTGTGCCGGCTCGTGTACTATTTGACTGTGGAGCAAATTGCTCGTTTGTGTCAACTACATTTTGTGCTAAGTTAAATGTGCCCGTTAGTGTAATAAATGAACCTTTAAGTGTCGAGGTGGGTGACGGTAGGACAGTTCCAGTCACAAAGTTTGTGTCTGGAATTACTATTGACATAGAGGGTAGTCTTTTCCCTGTGACTTGTTTAGTGATGCCTATACCAAGCTTTGATGTAGTACTAGGCATGAATTGGCTTAGTGACCACAAGGCCAGTATTAAGTGCGATAGGAAAGTTATTTCTTTTCCGGTGGATGGTGGAAAACGGGTAGTGGCTCGTGGTGATCGTGGTGGGTTCCGTTGTCCATTGTTGTCGATGATGAAAGCTCAAAAATCTTTGTCCAAGGGATGTGATTCTTTCTTAGCTTATGTGATCAATGTAAAGAAGGAAAAGAAAGTAGTGTCCGATATTCCTGTGGTGTCTGAATATCCAGAAGTGTTCCCAGATGAATTGCCAGGCTTACCGCCGATCAGAGAAGTTGAATATAAGATCGAGTTAATGCCAGGGGCTACGCCAGTTGCTAAAGCTCCGTATAGATTAGCTCCTTCAGAAATTCGTGAAATGATGTCTCAAATTCAAGAATTGTTGGACCGCGGGTTCATTCGTCCGAGTTCTTCGCCGTGGGGTGCACCAGTGTTATTCGTGAAAAAGAAAGATGGTACGCTTCGAATGTGTATAGATTATCGTGAATTAAATAAAAGAACAGTGAAGAATAAGTATCCGCTTCCTAGGATAGATGACTTATTCGATCAGCTTCAAGGAGCTTCGGTCTTTTCGAAAATAGATCTACGTTCGGGATATCACCAGGTTCGTGTTGCTGAATCTGACATTCCTAAGACTGCATTTCGTACTCGTTATGGTCATTATGAGTTCTTAGTGATGCCGTTTGGGTTAACCAACGCTCCAGCAATTTTTATGGATCTTATGAATAGAGTGTGTAAACCGTATTTGGATAAGTTTGTTATCGTGTTCATTGATGACATCTTAGTGTATTCCAAAACCGAGTCCGAGCATGCTGAGCATTTAAGAAAAGTGTTGGAACTTTTGAAACGTGAACAATTGTATGCAAAGTTTTCAAAGTGTGAGTTCTGGTTACGTGAAGTTCAATTTTTGGGTCATATTATCTGTGCAGAAGGTATAAAAGTGGATCCGTCTAAAATTGAAGCTGTGATGAATTGGAATTCACCAAAGAATCCGACAGAAATCAAGAGTTTTCTAGGATTGGCCGGTTACTACCGACGGTTTATTAAAGATTTTTCAAAGATTGCAAGTTCTTTGACGAAGTTAACTAGAAAGGATGTGTCTTTTCAGTGGGGTAATGAACAGGAAACTGCGTTTCAGACCTTGAAAAGTTTATTGTGTCAAGCACCAGTGTTAGCTTTACCTGAGGGATCCGACGACTTCGTTGTGTACTGCGATGCATCCTTATCCGGTTTGGGTTGTGTATTAATGCAAAGAGATCGTGTAATTGCGTATGCGTCTCGACAGTTAAAACCAAGTGAAAAGAATTACCCAGCACACGACTTAGAAATGGCTGCAGTAGTGTTTGCGTTAAAGTTGTGGAGACATTATCTTTATGGTACGCACTGTGTTATCTGCACTGATCATAAAAGTTTACAGTATATCTTTTCGCAAAAAGAGATGAACATGCGCCAGAGACGGTGGCAAGAACTAATCAAGGATTACGACTGTGAGATCAGATATCATCCTGGCAAAGCAAACGTTGTGGCTGATGCGTTAAGTCGTAAGAAATCCGCTGACAGTGTAAAGTTTATGCGAATTGAGATTGTGTCCGATTTAGTTGATCGACTAAAGATAACTCAACTTGAAGCATTACAAGATGAACATTTGAAATCTGAGCTAATGGTGAAAAGAAGAGTAGAATTGATGAATGACTCGCGAGGATTAAAAACTTATCGTGAACGAGTTTGGGTGCCGTTACTTGGAGGATTGAGGGATTTAATCTTAAATGAAGCACATAAATCGAGATTATCTGTGCATCCCGGTATTACAAAAATGTACCATGATCTGAAAGTGTTATATTGGTGGCCAACTATGAAAGCAGACATCGCGCAATACGTGGAAAAGTGTCATATTTGCGCCCAAGTGAAAGCGGAACACCAGAAACCATATGGGTCTTTGCGTCAATTAGAGATTCCAGAGTGGAAATGGGAACATATCACCATGGATTTTGTGACAAAACTACCTAGAACCCAGAAAGGAAATGACATGATTTGGGTAATAGTGGATCGTTTAACCAAAAGTGCGCATTTTCTAGCTACCAGTGAAACAGCTTCGTTGACAAAATTAGCTCAGTTGTATCTGAATGAAATAGTATCGCGACATGGGATACCGTTGTCTATTGTGTCAGATAGAGATTCCCGATTTGTGTCTAGTTTCTGGAACAGTCTACAAGAAAATTTGGGTACTCGTGTCAACCTAAGTACAGCTTATCATCCTCAGACTGACGGTCAAAGTGAACGAACTATTCAGACCTTAGAGGATATGTTAAGGGCTTGTGTTTTAGAGTATGGTGGATCGTGGGATTATCATCTGCCATTGATCGAATTTGCTTACAACAACTCCTATCATTCAAGCATTGGCATGCCGCCGTATGAAATGTTGTATGGTAGAAAGTGTCGAACTCCATCGTGTTGGTTGGAGGCAGGTGAGAAACAGTTTGCGGGTCCAGAAATTGTGCAGCAGACTGCGGAAAAAGTGGCTATCGCACGTGAAAAGCTGAAAGCTGCTAGAGATCGACAAAAGATGTATGCAGATCCTCGTCGACGACCAATGACGTTTACTGTAGGTGAACGTGTGTATTTAAAAGTGTCACCGTGGAAGGGTGTAATTCGATTCGGTAAACGAGGAAAACTAGCTCCGAGATACATTGGTCCTTTTAGAATTCGTCAAGTGCTAAACGATCAAACTGTAGTGTTAGATCTTCCTCCAGAGTTGGCTGGTATTCATGACACGTTCAACATCTGCTATATTCGTAAGTGTAAAGTGGACGATGAAAATCAAATTCTTCCACTCCAAGATCTGAAAGTAGATTCAAGTAAGAAATTGGTGGAAGAACCAGTGAGGATCGTCGACAGAAAAGTGACTGAGTTACGTAAAAAGCAGATTCCTATGGTGCGTGTGGAATGGAAGCATAGTTTAGGCACCAATCTAACATGGGAGACCGAGGAGTTGATGATCTCTAAATACCCTCATCTGTTTAACCGTGATCAGATTCCGAGGACGGAATCTTCTTAAGGGGGGTAGATTTGTAACACCCGCATTTTGGGCATAGATGAAATGACCATTGTACCCTGGGGTATGGCGTAATTAGTGATTTTAATAATTATATGTTTATAATTATTTGGTTGTTTAGTTGAGACCAGTTTGTGCCAAGAGTTGCAGAACAGGTTCGTTTGAATAAATTGGGCTTCGTTAGGACTACCTAATATAAACATTGTGTTCTAAATAACAAAAATGTTTATTAATTAACAAGTTTAGGTCACATGTTATAAAGAAACATGAGTGACTTAATTATAGTTTAAATTGTTTTATGGAGTACGTACTTAAAGTTGCAATATAATGATATAGATATTTAAATGAACATGTGGCATACAAGCCTCCACATGATTGGTAACAAAGAAATGGTTATGATATTGCCACGTATAAAACCTATGAAGTATAAATTAGACTAGTGACTAGTAGGTTAAAAATACATATGGTTATAAGCATGATGCCACGTTGATTTTGATTATATATTTATTCACTAGAGTGACACGTATGTAGTTGTGTATGCATGAAAACAAAGATAAATTCTAGATGATATGACAAGGCTACTAGTATTTGCTAACCACGTTTTCTTGTTTGCTAAGGATCAACAAGTAATTGCCACGTCTAATACTTATAGTTTAGATTCAATGATTACTTGCAAGTTTTTAGTATAAATAGCATTCTTACTCCTTCAATTTCAAATCGTCCATTTCACTTCTATACTACTTACATACACTGCAATTCTAAGTAAGGAGCGTGATCTAGGGTTACTACCATCATTTTTAGAAAATATCTCAAAGTAAGTACTCTCATGTTATTTAATTTAATAAAACTAATATATATACTATTATTGTGTTAATTGCTATTTGATTGGATACGAGCTATGTACATTTTTTTATGAGATATTATTTTGATTATAATGGTAAATTATTGGGATAGTGGATAGAGGCTAAATACATAGATCACTAATATTATTATTATTATTATTTTTAATAGTAATATGAAACTTACGTATTTGTTATTTTACCCATACGTGTGACAAAGTCACACGCGTGTAGGTTTTTACACGTGTGTGATTGATAACTCTCACGTGTTCGAGGTTTAGTTGGTTTCATCTGTGTTCTATGTTTGATTAATATTATTATTTACTGGGATTGTGTCTGACTGGAAGTATCCTATTCTCAGGTGATAAAGTGGATGTGAAGACTCAGTGACATTAGACTACTGAGTTTTGCTGGTAAATTGGTGAGTGGGATTATCTTTATGGATGTGATTATACAGTGACAAGTATAGTGATCTGTGTCATGCTTAAGTAGACTGTGTAATGAGTATGTGACCAGTGCAGTGACTATATGTGATTATGTGCGCACCCAGTAAACGTCGAGGTGTTTTGTGCGACGTGCGTCGAGGTGTTTTGTGCGACGTAAGAGGTCAATGCTATTTACCTTGGTGTCGGGTAGTAGTATTGGGTCCAGACGTTACTGATTGGTGGTATAGTGTGAATGACGAGTACGTCACGTCTGGAAGACTATACCAGTGATTCAGTAATGAGGACTATCGGTATATTCCAGCTTGATCAGCTATGGGTTGCCGGTCCTCTTGTGTATGGCTTTAAGTGATTAGTGACCAGTGCCTTTAAGCTGTGCTTGATGCTTGTAGTGATGTCCATCTAGATATTTTCATTCACTTAGCGTTATGCTAATTCCCCCACAGTGTTTTGCCCTGCAGGTGTGTATTAGCAGCTTTAGGTGGGTTTTGCAAGGCAAATCAAGATGTTTGACACAGTGTATAACTCTGATGTTTTGTAATAAATAATATATATTTGAAACGGTCTGTATTAATAACGTAACACCAGTGAATCGTTTAATCATATTACCATGTAGTAAGATACGATGTGTAAATTATGAAGTCTTCCGCTGTGAGTGTCTTTTAAAAAAAAAAAAAATGTGTATGTAAAAAGTACGGTGTTACACAAACAAGAACATTATCAATCCGGCTCTTCTTAGTTGCCACCTTGTTCACCCATGTGAATTTCTTCCAGGCTAGAGGAATATCTACCAAACCCGAATTTTCAATAAACGAATAAAAAAAATTAGCCTCATCCGCATGAAATATTGATCCAAATCTTTTTATATATGTTAAAAAGTTTAACGTTTATAAGAGAGAATTTATAAGTTTCGAATGTTAAGTTGTAAACTAACGAGACGGCTCTGTTTGAGGGCATCACAATACTGACTATTTTATAAATGTTTGAATCCCGAGATGTGGGTAATAACGCTAAAGAATTCACAAGATTAAAAATTTCGACCCCGGAATCAGTGTCTTATTCGATAATTAAGACTATTTGTATCGGGTGGCAAAAACGCCAACATCAAATGATGGGGCATGCAAGAAACGCCATAAGTTGGCGTACCACTGTGTTGCTTTGTGGCGTTTTCCAAGCTTTGGTTAGAATCTGACGGAGAAGGTGACGCCGCGTTTTGTTTTTTTTTTATTTTTTATTATTTTAAAATTATTATTTTTATTCATTTTTTAATATTTATCCAATTATATTTTAACACATGATCATCATGATATTCCTAACTAACACCAAAAACTAAACCACCAATACTCCATCAAAAAAAGTAACATGTCCTAGTCACTAAAAAAATTCAAAAAGCAAGAAACATGAGTAAAAAACTCTTCACCACTACGAGTGGTCTTAGAAGTTAGTTTATTCAAAGCCAAAATTTACGGGCATACTATAAAGTTGTCTCGTTACTTTTTTCAGTATTATCTTTTTCAACACCAAACCGATCATGTTGGCAGAAAGCCAGAAAGCAGGACTATTTAATAATTCCATTCCGATCCATCTTTTATAATATGTTATATATATGTATGTTATTAATAATAATAACTATAACTATTTAAGTAATATTATTTATTTATTTATCATATCTTCTTTTTAGTTTTTACCTTTTACTACGGATAATATTATATGGAGATCTACTTTTGACCTTAATCAACATTTAACTTTATCCATGTATTATCATATGCAGAGGCACGTTAAAAATTATTTTAATAAATTGTTTCTTTTTTTTAGACAACAGTTAGTTGCAGTAGCGGAGTCAGGAAGGGGACAGGGGAATGCTCAGCCTCCCCCAATGGACCTAATTGCAATGAAAAATAAATAGGTTATTATTAATTATTTTTCTTAAGCCTCCTTCAATTGAAGCCCAAATCATATTTAATCAAGGACAACTTAATTATCCATTATTTGTATGGGCTTTACCCAACAAAGTGTTTACTTTTCTAGAATTATTAAATACCGGACTAAATGCTATGTGATATGTCTAATGCAATTACGCAAATAAGCAGTTTCGTAAATTGGGATATTAACTAACAATAAATAAGATACAGCATATTCTCAGATAATACATGAGTTGCAACATTATGAGCTAGATATGTCTAATCATCTACAGTTAAAAAAAGGCTCGTACGATTGCAGAGTTGTTTAGAGGCCTACAAGAAACTGGGAAGAACGAAGTCTATCCGCTGCTTAACAGGTTGATCCGTCTTATATTAACTCTTTCAGTTTCAACTGCAACAAGTGAAAGAGCTTTCTCGGCAATGAAACTTGTGAAAACTAGACTTCGTTGTAGCGTGGGTGATGACTTTCTAAAAAGTTGTTTGCTACACAGATATAAAAATAATTGATGCTTTTTGCTTCTCAAAAACGTCGACATGTCCAACTTATACCACACAAGGTACAATTCCTTTAATATACTATATTTTACCATATGTTTATTAATATTTAACTAATTTCGACTTTGTAACTATTATTATTGACAGGTTACCTCGTGAAAAATATGGCTTGGCGTGAGCAAAATTTGTTTAGTTTTTGCTTATTATATTTGACATCACTTATGTATTTGGTTTAACTTGTACGTTTTTTATATATAAAATGGTTATCGTTGTATATTTATCTCAATATGACAATATGACACTTTATTATTGTGGTTATCATCTAATTCTCGAGTAAGCCACCCTTATAGTCAAATCCTTGGTCCGCACCTGGCTAGTTGGGATCACCCAGAGGACTTAACCACCCACGCGATCATCTCCCGCAGTTCTATACCCGCCCCCAAATGCATGCCCAGAAGGAAACCCGCACCAAACTGATACGGGGCATGGACGGTAAAACTCAGAGGACTTAACCACCCTTCATGAAGGTTTTAGCGTTTAAAAAAATAGACAAGAAAATTAAAAAAAAATGCAAAAAAGAACAATAATAAATCAATGAACACATACACACACATATGCGTAATCGTTATAAGTCTTTATTTACACCCCAACGAATAAGAATTGAATTATGTTATTACCATTTAACTGTTATTTACGGGTTATATAAATAGCTCGCTCTCTATTTTCTACTTCTATCGGTTACTAAACCAAACATCCCATCCATGCTATTGCACGACTTCTGCCTCATCTTTTGTTGTCGTCTACCATTCTCAAACAACCATCATCGATCACTATCAATACCACCATTGTAAGATCATGTTTTCCCAGATGGTTTGGACGCCGTCCAAAAGGGTGGGACGCCGTCCTGTTTTGAAGGGCTGGACGCCGTCCAGTATTCTAGACGCCGTCCAGTATTCTGGACGCCGTCCAGATGAACTGGCTGGCCAGCTGTTTTGTTTTTAGATATTACAAATGGGTATTTTGGTAATTTCACTTTGTGGACGAATTTAAGGCTCTAGATCAGTTTTTGGAGCACCATTTACTCCATCTTCAACTACCACACCTCTTCCAAATCAATTTAGAGAGAGAAAGGGTTCTAGAGTGAGAGAGCTCAAATCAAGGAAGAAGAAGGTCGAATCGGGTCTAAGTGCGAGTTCTGAAGTTGTTTATCTAGTCCCTAGATACATTTTGATTGTATTGGTAAGTCTTAACCTTGATTTCCTTGTTTTAATTGTTTAAGGGTTAGGGTTTGGGTTAGTGATGAACATAAAACCCAATTATTAGTGTTTTGGGGGTTTTGGGTAAGTTTGGGTCATGAGGACTAAAAGATGACTAACTTAGGGTTTTGAAATGTTAAATTGTGTATATGGGTCTTAAATGTTAGTAAATCACTAGCACACTTAGTGTTTAAAGTGAATGGGTGTATTTGGGTTTGATAGTGACCCAAATGAGTGTGTTAACCTTGAAATTGGTCAAATGAGTTTTTGATTTCCTAAGTGGGTTAATGGGTGTGAAAATGAGATAACCTTGTGTTAAAAGGTGTATTAAGACCATAATCAAATTGTTGGTAAGGGTTTGACATAATCCCGACCTAGTGTTAGAATGAGTGGTGCAAATGGGTCACTTTTGCACCATGGGCCAATTGGCATTTGGATGGCGAATAAGTTGGTTGACCAACTTGAACGAATGATTGATATATGTGCATAATGTAATAGGTACGTTATTTTGAAGTTGCTAGCTTGGTTTACCAATTCACCGAAGACGTAAGGTGAGTGGAATAATTATGCGTGTACGTATATAATGTATTTATTTATGTAGCGTGGAATGTGGAATTGTCGCGGTGTTCAAGACACCACATTCTACGTAACGAATGGAATTGTCGTGGTGTTTAAGACACCACTCATTGGTTTGATTGACATGTGGAATTGTCGCGGTGTTCAAGGCACCACATTGTCATGGGAGTGGAATTGTCACGGTGTTCAAGACACCACTCATTGGTTTGATTGACATGTGGAATTGTCGCGGTGTTCAAGACACCACATTGTCATGGGGGTGAGTTAGTTGCGGTGTTCAAGACATCACCCGGGGGTTAGTGATTATGCGGCGTACGTACACTAATGGATGTTATGAACTCCGACGGTCTTTCGCGAGTACCATTCCCTTGTACGATTGGTTAACAATGGTTGTGTGAATTTTGTATTAGCATATTTAATTGTGAACTATATGCTATTGTTGTTGCTAGCTTATTATGAATTGCGGATATTGGTTTATGCATAATGTTTGCATAGTTGTTGAATTGCTAGCTTGTATGTGGTATTGTATAAGTGATTGCAAGTAAGTAGGTTATATATGTATATGTATAACTATTGCACTCACTAAGCTTTAGCTTACCCTCTCGTTGTTTACTTTTTAGGCTCCGGCGTGGACAAGGGCAAAGGTATTTGTTTGGACTAGTAGAGGCTCTCGGGGGTTTAGCTTTTTGGAAGATCGGCCAAAATGTGGGTAGTTTAACCCCAATCACCATGCTCTAGGTGCCGTTTGGAATTTAAACTCTTATGGTCGAAACTTGTATTTTGAACGAAATTCGTAAAACGGCCGATGTGGGCCCGATGTTGTATAACCCGGTTTTATTGTGGAAACTTCTTAGTTTTACTTAATATGAATTATTGTGAAAGTCGTTTGTTTAAAAATGTCGGGAAGCGGGTTTTCCGCTCGTGTAAGTTGGAACCGAGGTCAAAATCTGACAGTGCAATTGGACGCCGTCCAGATCCTCTGGACGCTGTCCTGGTCTTCTCTGCTGGACGCCGTCCAAATAACTGGACGCCGTCCAGATGTATTGGTTCAGAAAAAAAAATTTAAGCGTGTTTTTGGAATAACGAAGTCGGATCGTTACAACCATGGACTGTTACCCGAACACCCATTAGTTGCCATTTCGAACTGTGATTCATGTTATTCGTTTTTATTTTCTGTGTTTGTTTCGGTTTTAAACCCCACTTGAACATCATCACTACATGTTTCCTGCTTTGCGTTCGAAACGAAACCACCAAACAACTGCAACTTGTGACTGCCTTGCTATTAGTTGCTACTATTATTCCCTTCGAACTACTGCTACTTGTATTACTGATGTTTTAGCCGAGAACCACCATCCATAGAACCATCGTACAACTACTGTTACTTTATGTCTTATAGTTCGAACAGACCACCAAGTCCACCACCATCACTATTCGGTTACCATCACAAACCATCACCTTTGAATATTTTTCTATTATTCGGTTCACCACCGTAACCCACCATGAACTACCACATACTAACTGAACTGCCTTCTGTTTTCCATCTTACTGCTGCTACTGTTTCTGTGATATACGATGATGGTAACATGAAAAAGATGAATAATGATGATTGTGATGTACGATGATGATGTTGAATGTTGATATATGATGATGCGTGATGATTCGATGATGATAAATGATGATCATGAAATGATTATGATGAAACGATTATGATGATAAAGCATGATGGTGATGATTCTTGAGGATGGTGATGATGTTAAAGGAAGAAGATGATGATGATGATGATGATGATGTACGATGATGAATGATGATGATGAAGATATGATGATGATGATTATTATTATTATTATTATTATTATTATTATTATTATTATTAGTATTATTATTATTATTGTTATTATTATTATTATTACTATTATTATTATATCAAATAAATATTATTTATATTAAAATGTATTTATCACATATATCATAACTATATTAATATTACATACTATTATATTTTTGAATAAAATGTTATGATTTATATTTATATAATAGTAATTAAGTTATACGTAATATATAATATATTATAGATAGTAATATACTTATATATATAAATATTAATTTTAATACATTATATAATATTTCTAAGCATTAATATATAATATTTATAATAAATGACATATATATATATATATATATATATATATATATATATATATATATATATATATATATATATATTCTAATTAAAATACTTTAATAAGAATCTGATATATAAATATTAATTATTAATTTAAAATATATAAAATAGTTATATTTAATTTATTTATTAATATAACTTATAAATTATTAATATAACAAGTATATTAATAATATTATTATATAAACTTGTTTAAATATTATATATATATATATATATATATATATATATATATATATATATATATATATATATATATATATATATATATATATATATAATGATATAGGTTCGTGAATCCGAGGCCAACCATGCATTTGTTCAGTTCCGTCGTATGCATATTTACTACAAAATATCGTATCGTGAGTTTTATAGCTCCCTTTTTATTAATGCTTTTACAATATACATTTTTTGGCTGAGAATACATGCGTCGCTTTTATAAATGTTTGACCAAATAGACAAAAGTACTTTAAAACATTCCTCGACTAAATTGTTATACCGGATATCCTTGTTTTTTCTTGTTAGCCTAAGAATTAGTATACGCTCTAATTGACGTGAATATTAAAGATAGATCTATGAGTATTAACACACCCCATTTTGAGAGTTAGAATGCTTTAGTACTTCGATATTATACAGATGTGATTCCTGTATGTTTTGGAGATATTCTATATGCATTTTTGTTAATGTCGGTTACCTGACAATTTATTGTGAGAATGATTTTATACAGATGTGATTCCTGAATGTGGTTTATGTAAATGAAATCTTGTGGTCTATTAAAACTACTGAAAATCATTATTTATGATAAACCTATGAACTCACCAACCTTTTGGTTGACACTTTTAAGCATGTTTACTCTTAGGTATTAACGAAATCTTCCGCTGTGCATTTGCTCATTTTAAAGTTATTACATGGAGTCGTTCATGGCATATTTCAAAAGACGTTGCATTCAAAATCAACATCGAGTATCATATTTGGAAATCATCACAGTTTTTATGTTGTAAAATATTATTTATGATGATTGTCTATACGTAGAAGTCATCAGTTATCAAAAACCTTGGATTTATATACGATGTTTCTTTTAAAAGAATGCATTGTTTGTAAAACGTATCATATATAGGTCACTACCTCGCAATGGGACCAAATGTTGATGTATTCGTCTAAAGGGATTTAGACGGGTCATTTCAGTTGGTATCAGTGCATTGGTCTTAGCGAACCAGATTTTGCATTAGTGTGTCTAGTAGTTATTAGGATGCATTAGTGAGTCTGGACTTTGACCGTGTCTGCATGTTAAAATTTCAGTTTATCATTTTTGTCAGAAATTACTTGCTCATCATTTTAGTCTAGCTTCATCTTACTGCATTTATTGCGTAGATAGTGTATAGATAAATTCATATCTTAGCATGTCTATTACAGTAAACTTTGCCTGACATCTTCCAAAAATTCCTCCGTAATTTATGGGATTTTGGTATTATATATACATATGTAAATTATGTATTGAAGAATACCAATCTAAGTCCTATAAGTTATTTCATATCAAAAATCATTTCCCTGATTGTACAAGATGGATCCCGCAACTAGTTCGAGTTCCTCGAATTCCGATAGCTATTCCGATATGGATATCCATTTGAGCTCCGAAAGCAGTGTAACCGGAATGTATCAACCAATTAGCCATCATCTATTCTGGATGAATTGGTGGTGGGTTTATAGTCGACTTAATCAATGGAGACGAGAAGAAGGTGATCCTTTTCACCAACCAAATTGCCATCTTGGCGAAGAACCTGAAGCACCCTCATTTCCAGGATATCTCGCCACGATTATATAATATCTCAAATTCTAAATCTTATTCATCCCCTTGTTCCAACCGCCAATCATCCTGGAGTAATGGAAGAAGTCAACGAGCTTCGTGTTTGAGTAGTGGCTTTGGAGAATATGGTGCAAAATTTACAAGCACCAGCAGCATCACCAGCACCAACAGCACCACCAGCATCAGCACCAACAGCACCAGTACAACCAACAACAACATCCACATCGCAAGCCTCAACATCACAATCTGTACCACGAGCATTAACATCATACGCCCCATAGACACCAAGGAATACCAATAACAATGAATGATGAAGTATTGATTCATAACTTCATTTCGGATCAGAGAAATATTCCGCGGTGATTATGTAATCTCTAAAGTTTTAGAGATTATTTATTCTAGTTCTAACCGTAAATCAGATGAGATTAATATTTATTAATTCATTAAATTCATGATTACATCTGAAGAAAATATATATGTATGTATATTTTCATAAAGATTGTAATAAAAATTCTTTTGTGCAAACTGTTAATTGTGAAAATATTTTAACGGGTAGGTAATACCCGAAAAATATTTAAATTTCACATTAATTAACTATACTACTTACATCCACGGATATATGTATCTGTTCACCAAAGAACAACCATTTTCATACAAATTCAATTACATATTATGATTTTAATAGATCAGAATCCAAGTCAAGATTTAACAGGTGGTATCACTATTAGATTCCTACATCTTTCAAAATCATACTTTGAATTCAAACTGTACTAGAACATCACTTTTATTCATAAAACTCAGAAAAATATTCGTATCTTTCAAGATTCACGATGATTTCATCTTAAACATCATATGTATATTGACGATTACAATCTGCGTTCAAACCCTTCAAAATTTTTGAAAACACCTCGGATTGATAACCAATGATTCAGATATGTTAAAGAATGATGCTGAAGTAGCAAAAGCTGTAGATGGTCTTAATGGCCAAAAGATTGATAACAAAGAATGGTGTGTTGGAAAAGCTCAGAAAAAGAGAAAATTTGGAACTGAAAGACGGATTGAGCAAACCATGAAGGGGGATGTGGACAAATCACAAGGACTAAACCTATACTTAAAGCATCCAGATGATTTAGTATCTGATGAAATCTTTTAGCGAATACCTTGCTCCTTACTTATTTAAAATCCTTGCGGAAAAATTTTCTTCATCATCCTTTGATTTTAGGTATTTTAAAAATTTCAAGATATCATCGTATCTTTCAGTATAAATATCCTTAATATTTCTGAAGATATCTTCATAACTATTCTTGTCCGAAATTATTTATCTCTTCGCGTTATCTGTGTTACATCATAAAGGAAACTATTTTAGTATCTATATTTCTATATTTCTGTAAAATTCCTGACGGACGTTGACCAAAGTTGACTTTTAAATATATAAGTATATAATTGTATATATGTATGCATATTTTAAGGCCAAAAACTTTAATTGACTAATTTTTACCTATAATCGATATCGCCGTTAATTTAATACAAAAAGTTTAAACTAAAATACGACAAATTTGACCGATTTTATCGACTTTCTGGCTTTTCCGAATTTTGACAGACTTTGACCCGAATTTTGACCATTGACTGTCATATTAGACGGTTTTCTTCGAGACGGGACGGGGTAGTCACCAAACCATTACAACGGGCATCACAACGGCTTGAGACGGGGTGTTTTACAACAGTGATCCTAGGTGACCGTGGTACAAGAACCCAAGTATTATTACCATGAGGGTCTTATATTCGTCAGACATGGCCATGTTCCAATGATGATCAAACACAGCTTCTTTGGGTGTATGTGGAATATGAGAGATGGTAGTAGACTAGTAATGGACGATAAATTGAACAAAATTTTTGGTTTGTGAAAACGGTCATACTGCAAGTTGTCATGGATCGACTTGGGGGAGGAGTAGGTTGAGTTGAAATACCCCGTTCATATCGATTATAAATGATTCACAATAGTTAATTTCATTGCGAGGTACTTGACCTCTACATGATACATTTTACAAACATTGCATTCATTTTTAAAAGATAAACTTTCTTTACATCGAAAGTTGACGGCATGCATACCATTTCATAATATATCCAACTATAATTGACTTAACAATAATCTTGATGAACTCAACGACTCGAATGCAACATCTTTTGAAATATGTCATGAATGACTCCAAGTAATATCTCTAAATGAGCAAATGCACAGCTGAAGATTTCTTTCATACCTGAGAATAAACATGCTTTAAAGTATCAACCAAAAGGTTGGTGAGTTCATAAATTTATCGTAAATAATAAAATTCATCATTTTGATAGACCACAAGATTCAAATACAGTACACCTATCTCGTGTACGAAACCATATTTCATAATGCTTAGCAGAGTAGGTTCATATCCTTTTCTCCCCCGTACGATTTTTAAATAATCATGCACATAGCTCGTGCACAAAACTAATACACATAACCTGTGTATAAAAATCATTCTCTCGATACATAACATTCATTTCGATTTCATTGCTCAACATGGTAACCGACCTTAACATATAATGCGCATCAATAATATCTCAAAAATAGAACATCTCGTCTGCATAATATATAAACTTCGAAGTACTAAACACCACGCCCACTAGCTCTTCCGTCTAGTGAACATTCTGGGCGGGGTGTTAAACCCGGTAGCTACCTTTAGGATTCGCGTGAATTAGGGCCATACCCGTTTCTAATTCTTAGGTTACCAAGCAATAATAATCAGGGGAAATATTCACAACAATTAGTGGCAATTATCACGTCCAACTAATTCAATAATAATCCACAGAACTTCTGTCTGCATAAAATTCATTCGAGGAATGTTTTGCTTGTGTCTATCTCGTCAAACATTTATAAAAGCAATTCATGTATTCTCAGTTCAAAAATATATTTCAAAAGCATTTAATAAAGCAGTTGTAAAACTAGCGCATGTATTTTCAGTCCCAAAAATGTAAAGAGTAAAAGGGAGCAAATGAACTCACAATACGATATTTTATAGTAAAAATATGCATACGACGATACAGAAAAATGCAGGGTTGTCCTCGGATTCACGAACCTATATCAAGTATGTATATTAACACATATAATAATATTCAAATAAATATATATTTTTGATATTAGTAATATACTTGTGATATTAAATTTATTATTAATAATTACTTAACTATATTTATTTTATATATATTCTATTAAATTATCATAATAATATATTATATACTTTATTAAAATCTTTTGAATAAGTACTTAGTATTAATATTTTTAAATACTCATAATTTTTAATATGATAACATTTTTAATAAATTCGAGTTATATTAAAACGTAATTGAACAAAAGGTATTTTATTAGTAAAAGTAGTATACTTATTATATATACTTCCATATATCTAATGTTTGTATCTAATTTATAATATCTATCTTTTTAGTTTAAGATCATAAAAATTTAGTTATAGTTTATATACGAAATACATTTAAAACTAAAGTTATAGTTAGTAATATTAATTATAATAACAATAATGATAAAAATAATACTAACTTTAATAATAAGATAAATTTAAAAATAGTGATACTTTTAGTAATAATGATAATAATAATAATAATACTGATAATAATAATAACTATAATAATAAATTTACTACTAATGATAATAATGATAATAATTTTTAAAATAATAATACTAATAATAATAATAATCATATTAATAATAAGGATGAAGCTAATAATGATATAATTAGTAATAATAATACTAATAATGTTTAGTTAATAATAACAATAATAATAATAATAATAATAATAATAATAATAATAATAATAATAATAATAATAATATTAAGTAATAAGTAAACTACCTCAAAGAAGTAGCCCTTAAAAAAATGCCCAAGTCCGGGTTTGAACCCGCGACCTACCGCTAACCTTATAACATACCAAACCAATGCTCCATTTGTTACTTCCCTGATTTAATACCCAAACTAATTATTTTAACCCATTTTCTGTTTCAAGCCCGAATCAGCTCAATCACACTTGGCCCAACACGAAACACAAGTATTCGGCCCAACAGGAAACACAACTATTTGGCCCAACAGGCCCAAGCTTTTAACACAGCCCAGCTCCTTCTGATAATTAAAAAAAAATATTGTGGTGGCCTGGGTTTGAACCCAGGACCTCCTGTTTAGCAATCAACACTCCAACCATTGAACCACCAATTGTTTTATGATTTAATTAGCATATTAATTTTTATTTAACCTATAAATTCTACTGCTTTCTTAAATACCCACTTAACATCTTTATCATCATCAGCTTTCTGTCATCCCTTATCTCCTTGACCCACCATCGTGTTTTAAATCACCAACAGAGATAAAAAAAAAAATATATTAACGAGTAATAGCAACAAAAAAAAAAAAAAATATATATATATATATATATATATATATATATATATATATATATATATATATATATCATCATCACTAAATCGAGCTATAATAATATCATCGTCATGGTTTTCATTTCTTCTTGTTTCATAGCCAAAATCGCTGTAACAGTATCAACATAAAATAACAATATCTTCGACACATCTTCATTATAGTTTCAACCCAACAATAACAGCGAGAAGGTAGTAGTTAGATTATGGTGGTGGATTGGGTCGTTCAAAACAGAAAACGGAAACACATAGCAGTTGTGGTGACTTGTTTGATGATGGTCGCATGTTTAGTTGATCACGAAAAAAAATGGGTTCTAAGGTTGTGGTGATGGCGGTGGTTCAAGGTGGTTGTAGTGGTGGTGATTAGGGTATGTTTGGGTGACGGTTTACAAACAAACAAAAAATACTCGATGTGATTATTATGGTTGTAAACAGAAATATAAAGAAACGAGTTGCAGCAGGAACAAAAAGAATTAAGTGGGTGTTGTACAAAAAATTATAATCGAAGTATAGCGGTAGTGAGTGATTGTGGGTTTGTTTTGGTGATCATGGATGGCTCGATGGTGTTGAACGGTTGTGATGGTGTGTGTGGCGAGTGATGGTGGCAGTGTTCTAGTGATGGTGATGATCAATTGAATGGAAGGTGGTGAGGCAATAAGATGGTTGATCTAGTATGCTAGGATATATCTTATATATACATATATAATAACTAATAAGAATTAATAATATTATATAATATTAATTATAATGTAATAAAAGAAACGTGCACACTCACAGCTGTCATATAACATATTTTCTACAGACAGTTTTCACGGGACATATATCGTGTCGCGTTTGATAAATCAGTGGCGAATAAAAGTCTTCAGAAAAATTCCATATTTTTAAATTAAATATATTTATTTATTTTGGTCATTATGGTATAAAATTCAATCCTTAATTTATTAAATAAAAATTACATCAATTGTCCCGCTTGATTTTGGGTAAAATATAAAAAGTGCTAAATTTAATAACTAGATCCTAAATACATTTTTAGTAAGCCTGAAATTTATAGAACTCATTTTCGGATCACCATTTATTTTAAAATTATAAGTTCGTTTTTAACTTGATTAATAACTATCAAGATGACAAACGAGTGCTACGAGCGGTTATTAAATAAATTCTAAATCATACATATATTCAATATACATTTCATATATATATAGATTTATAGTAATATCATATACTATTTTATTTACACAAAGATTTAAATCATATAGGTTTCTATTTCAAATTAATATATATATATATATATATATATATATATATATATATATATTTAAATATATATGTATTTATTTACAGATAGTGGTTCGTGAATCGTCGGGAATAGCCAAAGGTTAAATGAATCCATGAAAAATAGTTCACAAGTTTTGAGACTCAACATTACAGACTTTGCTTATCGTGTCTGAAACATATAAAGATTAAGTTTAAATTTGGTCAAAAATTTCCGGGTCGTCACATGAGTAAGAGTGAATTTTCATATGTATGTGAAGCTTGATCATCATAAGACTGTTGAGCAGGGTTGATTGAGGTATATTCATTCATTAAGTGTAGTATATGAGATGAATTAGCATTGTTAGGTGGTGAACTCATAGAAGTCTCATTAGAGATATTGGGCCTTATGACATGTGTGGGTGGTCCAAGAGGATACATGAGAGGAGGTAGGTTTGGACCTGGATTAGGATTGGGTGGATTATGATTGGGTCAATACATATGTCAAGAAACAGAAGTTGTTTGAGGGGTAGTAAAAATAGAGTGTGTTTGGTCAATTAGTATTTGGTAATTTGTAGGTGATGGTTGGACGTTTGCAAATGGAAACATAGATTCATCGAATACGAAATGTCGAGTTATAATGAATTTTTAGATGCTAAGACGTAACATTTATATCCGCGGTGATGTGGCAGATATCCAAGGAACACACAGGAGTAGAACGAGGTTGAAGTTTGCTAATTGTAGGGGACGGAAGTAACAGATAGCATAAACAACCAAAAATACGCAAATTGAGAACGGGCGGGAGTACGGTCATATAGAATATGCATGGGAGATTGATAATTTAGAAGATTATTTGACATAATAAATAAAAGATAGGTAACATTTGAAGAGCGTGGCGTCAAAAGGATAATAGGAGAGATGCGTGTAAGAGAATTGTACGAATTATCTTGTTGATAACACGAATTTTTCTTTCAAAATTATCGTTTTGAGAGGAAGAGTATAAAAATGAAAAACAGAAAGCCATGTTGTTGGGGTTAGGAAATTGATGGAAATGTTTATGTTGTATTAAGACCCATTGTCACATTCAAACATTTTGAAATTTTACCGAATTGAGTTGGTATATATTTTTTAAAGGTAAGAAAAGTAGCAAATGAAATGTCTCATTCATATTGATTATAAACGTTCCATATTAATTGATTTCGTTGCGAGGTTTTGACCTCTATATGAGACGTTTTTCAAAGACTGCATGTGACGACCCGGGAATTTCCGACAAAATTTAAACTTAAATCTTATTATGATTCTGACACGATAAGCAAAGTTTATTAAATCAAGTCTCAAAATGTTTGAACAATTTTTCATGAATGCATTTGACCTTTGACTATTCCCAACGATTCACGAACGATTGCTGTATATATATATATATATATATATATATATATATATATATATATATATATATATATATATATATATATATATATATATATATATATAAGTATGTACATAATATTTTAAAAATTAACAAAGTATACTTTAATCATTGGAATTAAAATCGTAAAATAAGATATAGAATAGTTAAGTTGCCATGAATATGTATGACTTCTATATAAGTAAAATATATAAATATTCAAATATGTATTTCTATGTAATTATATAACATAAGTATTACGTAATTAATAATATGTCAGGTTAAAATATTAAATGAAATTACAAATTAAAAATACAGGTATTATATTATTATTACTCTCATTATTATTATTAATATTGTTTGTATTATTAATACTATTATAATATATAAATATAAAAATTGAAACATGTAATTTGTTATTATTAGTATCATTAATAGATATTATGATTAAGAATCATTATTATTACTAATATAGTTATCATTATTATTATTTGTTATTAAACTTATTATTATTTTAATAGAACTTATTAATATTACCATTAAAAATTGTTACTATTATTAATATCATTATTGACAAAATTAATAATGATTACCATTATGTTTGTGATTAATATCATTATTGTTATTTTTACTATTATTATTAATAATAAGAGTATTATTATTATTATTATTAATATATTTGTATATAATAATTATTAATATTAATGTTATATATATATAAAATCAGAATAAAATCAAATTCAGTTTCCCATTACAATCAATCTTTATTCCTGTCTCTGTTTGTGTCGAATTCAGTTCAGAAAACAAAAAAAATTTGTTATCAATCGTATTCACCTTTTTATTTTATCTTATTTATTTATTTTTTTCAGTATCTGATATAAATTGCTTGTAAACCTTTATTGCTCTAAAATTGATCGAATCCAGTATGAAGTATTACTAATCGACCTACGTTATCAACTAAATCATCAAAACCTTTTTACAGCCTTCAGTTTTATTGAATTAAAAATAAAATATATGAAGAACACATGTGTCGACCCTGTTCTTGTTTCTTTTTTTGAAAACCTTGATTTCGAAACACATTTAAAAATCCTTAAATGCAGAGTGGTTAGGAATCCCATATACAAACTATCTGCAAATTCTCAAAACCCAATTTTTAATATCGTGTTCTAATTTTCGATTCAAACTTTTGAAATTAAAAAGTCAACTGAACGTTCATCCCAAAATTCGTAACCGTTTTGATACCTCCAATTAAATGGATGATTGGGAAAGTTTATAGATATGATTTGGCAACTTTTTCATGTTGGGATCATTTGCTAAAACATTTTAGAAATAGAAATCAATTTTTTTTTCTTTCAACAGCGTCGACAGTATGCTGCTTATGTTTTGTTTTTCATTTTTTTTCTTCGTTTTCCATTAATAAAAGCATGTATGTTGATTGTTTACAATTAGTTGAAGTATAAAAATCGTTGTTTTGATAAATTAAATGGGTTATGGTCGATTAATTTTGAAGAAGAAGGAGATGAAGAGTATTCAGAAAGATAATTGGTATAAATAAATTTGGGTTGCAAATATATTCAGAAAATGGGCAACAGCCCAACGGTTTTGAGTGTTAGCGGGTATTCGGGAGGTCGCGGTTTCGAGCCTCGTCGTGGGCAATTCTTTTTACTCAAAGATTTAAAAGGGTATACATTGCTATATTATTTCTATTATTATTATTATTATTATTATTATTATTATTATTATTATTATTATTATTATTATTATTCCTATTATTATTATTATTGTTAATAATTAATGTCATTATTACATGTATTATAATTATAATTGTTAAGTATTATGAATATCACTATTATTATTATTGTTGTTATTATAATTAATATTATAATTATTAAGTGTATTATTATTATTATTATTATTATTATTATTATTATTATTATTATTATTATTATTATTATTATTATTATTAATATAAATATTATGATAGAAAACTTCATTATAACTATAATTACAAATAGGATTTTTATCATTATTAATGTTGCTACTAATATTATTATCATCATTTAAAATATAATTTTATCATTTTTACTACTAGTATAGGTATTATCAATTTAATTATGATTACAAATACAAGTATGAATATTATTATTATTATTATTACTAATAGTGTATTATTATCATTATTATGTTTAGAGTTATTATTGTTGTTATTAGTAAATCATTAATATCATAACTATCTTAAACATTAAAATTAATATTCTTACAAGTACTATTATTAATATCATTGTTACTATCACTAATATGGTTATTATTAACATATGTATATTATTAATGTTATTATGATTATTTTTTTTACTAATATTAACTTAGTATAATAAAACTACTGTTTTGATAAACAAACTAATTACATACATAAATATACATATTTAACACATATAACATAACAAAATTTAATATCTTTATATACAAAATGAACATATAAAACATATATATATATATATATATATATATATATATATATATATATATATATATTATTATTAACATAAAAATAATATAACTAATACATTTATATATATATATATATATATATATATATATATATATATATATATATATATATATATATATATATATATATATATATATATATATATGCTCAATTACAATTATGTATATTAATAAATATACAAATGATATAGGTTCGTGAATCCGAGGCCAACCCGGCATTGTTCAATATAGTCATATGTATTTTTACTACAAAATACATTAGATGAGTTTCATTTGCCTTTTTACCCTTTATATTTTTGGGCTGAGAATACATGCGAAATTTTTATAAATGTTTTACGAAATAGACACAAGTAATCGAAACTACATTATATGGTTGAATGATCGAAGCCGAATATGCCCCTTTTTGGTTGGTAACCTAAGAATTAGTAAACCGATCTACTAATTGATGCGAATCCTAAAGATAGATCTATGGGCTCGACGAACCCCATCCAAAGTACCGAATGCTTTAGTACTTCGATGTTGTTTTATATCATGTCCGAAGGATTTCCCGGAATGATAGGGGATATTCTTATATGCATCTTGTTAATGTCGGTTACCAGGTGTTCACCATATGAATGATTTTTGTCTCTATGCATGGGACGTATATTTATGAGAACTGGAAATGAAATTCTTGTAGTCTATTAAAATGATGGAAATGAATGTTTATGATAAACTAATGAACTCACCAACCTTCTGGTTGACACTTTAAAGCATGTTTATTCTCAGGTATGAAATAAATCTTCCGCTATGCATTTGCTCATTTTAGAGATATTACTTGGAGTCATTCATAACATATTTCAAAAGACGTTGTATTCAATCGTTGAGTTCATCAAGATTATTATTAAGTCAAATATAGTTGGATGTATTATGAAATGGTATGCATAATGTCAACTTTCGATGAAAAGAAAGTTTGTCTTTTAAAAACGAATGCAATGTTTGTAAAATGTATCATATAGAGGTCAAATACCTCGCGATGTAATCAACTATTGTGAATCGTTTATAATCGATATGGACTTCGTCTGGATAGATTAGGACGGGTCGTTAGAGTTGGTATCAGAGCGGTGGTCTTAGTGAACTAGGTCTTACATTAGTGTGTCTAACTGATAGTCGTTAGGATGCATTAGTAAGTCTGGACTTCGACCGTGTCTGCATGTCAAAAGTTTTGCTTATCATTTTTGTCAGAAATCATCTGTTTATCATCCTTAGGAAATTACCTGCTTATCATTCTTAGTCTAGACACATCTTACTACAATGATTGCATGAATAGTGTATAGACAAAATTCGTATCTTAGCGTATCTGTTAATTCATATCTTAGCATATATTATTGTTACCTTTGCCTGACAGATTCTGTAGATTCCTCCGTAACTTATAGGATTTTAGTATTATATATGCATATGTAAATTATGTATTGCAGGGTACTAATCTACATCCTATAATCTATTTCTTATCAAAAATCCTTCATCTAATCGTACGAGATGTATCCCTCAACCAGTTCGAGTCCTCAGATTCCGATAGCTATTCCGATAGTTATTCCGACAGCTATTCCGATATGGAGTTGTACTCGAGCTCCGAAAGCAGCGTCACCAGAATGAATTAACCAATCAGCCATCATCAATTCATCTGATGGGTTCGTAGTCGAATTAATCAATGAAGACGCGAAGAATTCGATCCCTTCCACCAACCGAATTCACCTCTTAGTGAAGAACCTGAAGCACTTACCGGCGAACCTATCCGAAACACCATATTCACCCTCATTACCAGGATATCCCACAAAGATTATATGATATTCCAAATTCTGAACCTTATTCATCCGCTCGTTCCAACCGTCAATCATTCCGGGGTAATAGAAGAAGTCAACGAACTTCGCGCTCGAGTAATCAATTTGGAGAATATGGTGCAAAATTTACCAGCTTCAACAACATCACCGGCACCAACAGTACCATCAATAATAGCATTAGTACCATCAACAATCCATGCCTCAACATCTCATTTTGTATCTCGAGTATAATCATTGTTTTACGTATCGTTCTACATCATTTATCTTCGTTCGATATGGCGATTATGTAATCTCTAATGTTTTAGAGATTATATATTCTTGTTCCAACCGAAAATCAGATGAGATTAATATTATATTAACTCATTAAATCCATGATTACATCTGAAGAAAATATATATGTATATATGTTTTCATAAGGATTGTAATTAAAAATTCTTTTGTACAAAATGTTAATGGTGAAAATATTTTAACGGGTAGGTAATACCCGAGAAATATTTAGATTTCACATTAATAAGTTACACTGTACATTCTTCGAATCTGATTCAATAGTCATTTACTATCCTACTTACATCTACCGATATACAAATCTGTTCACCACAGAATAACCATATTCATCCAATTTCATATTGAAATTTTGATTTATCAGAATCCAACAAGTGGCATAATGAAGAAAACATTTGACAAAATAAAATTTGTTAGAAACAAACAAATTAACTATGAGAAATTTTGTTAAGAATCTACGCTAACTGTTCCTAGCTAATTGTTCCTAGCTAACTGATTACATTTTATTTATCGCAATTTAATTATCGCAATTTACATTCTCGCAATTTTATTTATCGTCATTTAATTTCTGTTATTTACTTTACGCACTTTATTTATCGTCATTTAATTTCTGTTATTTATTTTTACGCACTTTAAATATCGGGACACGTATACAAGGTTTTGGCATATCATATCGACGCATATATATATATATATATATATATATATATATATATATATATATATATATTATTTGGAATAACCATAGACACTCTATATGGTGTAATGATCGAGTTCGCTATACAGGGTTGAGGTTGATTCTATAATAATATATATACTTTGAGTTGTGATCGAGTCTGAGACATGTACACGGGTCACGATACGTATTAATCAATTCGAATATTATATATTAAACTATATATAAATTATTGGACTGTTAACTGTGGACTATCGACTGTGGACGAATAATATTGGACAATTAAAATGAATTAAAATACTGATTATAACATATGAAACTAAATAATTCTTCAAGTTTGCTACTTGATCTCATCTTAAACCTCATTTGTATCTTGACGATTACAATCTGCGTTCAAACCTATCATGATTCTTGAAAACACCTCGATTGAGAGAATGAACCAACCGCATTTCATCTATGGAAGGAAAGATTTATGCATATAGTTATGCACCTGAAAAACTCTCGTAAACTGAGTAAACGTTTAACACATAGCTGTGCTAATTCTTTTAGTGTTATTATTACCCAAAATAACTTTGCAGTTCTTTTTCAAAATAGCCAATTTTGTCACAGCTTGTAATGACCCGGAATTTTCCGACCAAATTATACTTATGAGATTAATATTTACATAAATTAAACCATACCAACATGATAAGCAATCTAAATTGTTGAGACTTGTATTTTTTAAAAGAGTTTTACACAACGTTTGACCGTCCAATATGACCGATGATATCACGAACTATATAACATACGATAATTATACGTTTGTGTATATATGTATTTATATATATTTAACATGATCTAAGGATGGTTTAACATCTCATTGTGTACTAATGACAATGAGTTATAAGTATATTTTGAAACTACTAACTTAATTTTTCAAAACGATAACTATACGTAACATTCTTTGATATATATACTTATAATATATAATGCTTATACACGTATCGTATATATAAAATATTTAATCACTTTTTAAGTACTTAAATACATAAAAAAATATAAGTATATTCACAAAAGATAGCTATATTTGAATTCTCGTTCCGTTTCCTCAAGATTTCTATACGTATATCTAGGATATATGTACCCGTATCATACCCAGCTTCTATACGTATTTACTATTGGTATATACACATCAAATCAACATCCTAATCAAAATTATTACTGCCCTATATATGAGGTAACTAGGATTTATCAAGTAGTATGAATTATTAGTAAGAAAACAAAATTAAGAATCCTTTTCTTTCTTTATAAACTAAAAACATTTTTATAAATGAACACCATTTCTTCACTCCATTTTCTCATACCTACACCCTCATTTCTCTCTCAAAATACTCCTAACTTCATACTTGATCATCTCCAAGCATTTTACCCATCATTTAGCTTCAATTACAAGCCTTAAACACCATAAGAAAACTCTTTCAAGAACATATCAAAATAACCACCCATTTGAAGAAGTTTACTTCCAACCTTTTGATCTAACTCCACCACTCTTTGATTCCAAGATTATTTCTTATCTTTTGTAGTAACTTTGTCCAAGTAACTGGAGGTAGTAACCTTGTTCATAATCTTATTCAATTTATATTCATATAGCTATCTTATTTTGTGGTATAAAATTTTAACAACAAGAACATAGTTTGAATGATTTCAAACTTGTTCGCAAACTAAATAGATCCTTCTAAATTGACTTTTAAAACACTTCAAGACCTGTAATATATCATAATGATATGCTAACCTAACAAGATATAACTTGGTTTTACAAAGAACATCTTAAAAACTGAATCTACGTCGTCGGAGTGCAACCGGGGGCTGTTTTGGGTTGGATAATTAAAAACCATCTTGAACTTTGAATTGGAAGTTCATGTTCTGGAAAAATGATATTTCTTATGAATATGTTAACACATAAAAATTTCATGGTTTAACTCAAAGTGTAAGTATTTTTAGAAAAATGATCATTAAATGTTGTTTTTATGATAGAAAATGATCACTTTCATAAGTTTCACCAAAGTTTGACCTATAACCTATGATTTCGAATACAAACTAAGGTATTTTCAGTTCATATTATTAAAATTTGACTCGATCCAAGGAATTTTCAAGTTGAACCAACAAAAACGGAGTTGTAATGAAGAAACTACGACTAAAACAAGATTGGGTATCCGAAGCTAGTTTAGCTACGAAAATATTTGGAGAAAAAGTAAATTAATCATATCTTTTCTAATTAATATGATATTTTATATATAATTACTTATGATTTGATTTTATATATTTCAGGACCACCCGTAAACAATACGAGAAGATTAATCATAAGACCTCATGATTGTACGCAACACGTCATTTGACAACACGGTACTTTATGTACGCAACACGACATTTGACAACATGATATCATGGGTCGAGATTAATTCTGATCAATACGAATACGATGGGGTCTTTATTTATTTTATTTAAGCAACTAATTGTGGACCACTAACATCGGACTGCTAACTACGGACTAAGAAAATATTAAAAGTATTAATAGTATATATATATGTAACGATTACTTAAAAAAGAAAATATGTTGATATATTATATATATGGTTAGGTTCGTGATATCTATCGGAGACCAAGTCGAATTAAATACCTTCAAGGCAAAAGTGAGTTTCATTTGCTCCCTTTTATATATATTTTTGGGACTGAGAATACATGCGCTGTTTTTATAAATGCTTTACGAAATAGGCACAAGTACTAAAACTAATTCTACGTGGGTTTAAACCAGAAATATACCCTTAGCTTGGTAACATTAAACTACTTGTCTATGTACGGTAGGCGCGAATCCTAAAGATAGATCTATTGGGCCTGACAAACCCCATCCTGACTATGGGATGCTTTAGTACTTCGAGGTTATTTTAAACACACCTGATCTGGTGTACTTCAGAGGGTAAAACATGAACGTTAAGGCTTGTTACTGGGTGCCTACAACTTATAGAATACTTTTATACACTTGCGAGTGTACATATATTTATAAACGGAAATCTTGTGGTCTATTAATATATTGAAATGATTCTTATGATAAACCTATGAACTCACCAACCTTTTGGTTGACACTTTAAAGCATGTTTATTCTCAGGTATTAAAGAAATCTTCCGCTGTGCATTAGCTCATTTTAAGGATATTACTTGGAGTCATTCATGGCATTTGAAAGACGTTGCATTCGAGTCATTGAGTTCATCAAGATTATTATTAAGTCAATTATAGTTGGATATATTATGAAATGGTGTGCATACCGTTAATTTTCGTTGTAAAGAAAGTTTGTCTTTTAAAAACGAATGCAATGTTTGTAAAATGTATCATATAGAGGTCAAATACCTCGCGATGTAATCAACTATTGTGAATCGTTTATAATGTATATGAACGGGTCCTTTCAGTTGGTATCAGAGCTGGTTTAATGCCGTTTATTAGCGGGTTAATCGTAGAGGGGGTTCTCACAGTGTTACCCGTGATGAAGCATTGGCTCTTACTCCTCGCGGTCCCTATTAGGGTTGGCTGTACTGCCGAGAGGCGGGCCGTAAAATCAGTGTCTGAGGTACGCTCAGTGGTCACAGGCGGTTAGCTGAGAAGGCACTGAGTGGGATGCGTCCCCAACTTTCAGTTGGTATCAGAGCGGTGGTCGTAGCGAACCAGGTCTTGCATTAGTGTGTCTAACTAGTAGTTGTTAGGATGCATTAATGAGTCTGGACTTCGACCGTGTCTACATGTCAAAAGTTTTGCTTATCATTTCTAGTCGGAAATCATCTGCTTATCATCCTTAGGAAATTACCTGCTTATCATTCATAAGTCTAGACACGTTTTACTGCATTTACTACATTGATAGTGTATAGACGAATTCTTATCTTAGCATATCTGTTATTGCAAACTTTGACTGATATCTTTTCAAAGATTCTCCGTAATTTACAGGATTTTGGTATTATATATACATATGTAAATTATGTATTGAAGAGTACCAAATCTAACTCCTATAATCTATTCCATACCAAAAATTCATTTTCCCCATTATACAAGATGGATTCCGCATCTAGTTCGAATTCTTCAGATTCCGACAGTTTTGCCGATATGGATTTCCATTCGGGCTCCGAAAGCAGCGTCACCGGAATGGATCAACCAATTTCCCATCATCTATTCTGGATGAATTGGGGATGGGTTCGTAATATACTAAATCACTGGAGACAAGAAGAAGGTGATCCATTTCATCCACCAAATTGCCCTCTTGGCGATGAACCAGAAGCACTTACCGGCGAACCTATTCGAAACACCATTTTCTCTCTCATTTCTAGAGTATCTCGTCACGATTATATACTATCCCATATTACAAATCTTGTTCATTCGCTCGCTCCAACCGCCAATCATCCCGGTGTACTAGCAGAAGTTAACGAACTTCGCGCTCGCGTGACGGCTTTGGAGAACATGGTGCGAAGGTTGCAAACACCAGCAGCAGCACCAACAGCATAATCAGCACCACCATCAATAACATCAACAATACCATCATCACCACTAACAAACAACATCCGCATCACACGTCTCGACATCATAATCTGCCCCACAAACATCAACATCATACGCACCATAGATACCAAGGAGTACCAACAATAATGAACGATGAAGTATTGATCCATAACTTCATTGATGTTCTGCGAAGAATATGTGGTTTCAAAAAGTTTTAGAGATTTCTTATTCTAGCTCAAACCGAAAAGCAAATGAGATTAATATCACATTAACTCATTAAATTCATGATTTCATCTGAAGAAAATATATATGTATATATGTTTTCAAAAAGATTGTAATTAAAAGTTCTTTTGTACAAAATATTAATGGTGAAATTTTTTTTTAACGGATAGGTAATACCCGAGGAATAATTAGATTTCATCTTAATAAGTTATATTGTACATTCGTCGAAGCTGATTCAACAGTCATTTAATATCCTACTTACAACCACCGATATACGTATCCGTTCACCGCAGAATAACCATTTTCATTCAATTTCATATTTGGATTTTGACTTCCCAGAATCCTACAAGTGGCATATGAAGAAAACATATGACAAAATAAAATCTGTTAGAAACAAACAAATTAACTATGAAAAATTTTGTTAAGAATCCACGCTAACTGTTCCAGCTAACTGTTCCTAGCTAACTGATTACATTTTATTTATCGCAGTTTATTTATCGCAATTTAATTATCGTACTTTTATTTATCGTCATTTAATTTCTGTAATTATTTTACGCACTTTAAATATCGGGACACGTATACAATGTTTTGACATATCTTATCGACGCATCTATATATATGATTTAGAATCACCATAGACACTCTATATGCAGTAATGATCGAGTTCTCTATACAGGGTTGAGGTTGATTCTACAATAATATATATAGTTTGAGTTGTGATCGAGTCTGAGACATATACGGGTCACGACACCTATTAATTAATTCGTATATTATATATTAAACTATATATGAATTATTGGACTGTTACTGTGGACTATCGACTGTGGACTAATGACATTGGACTATTAAAATGAATTAAAATATTGATTATAACATATGAAACTAAACATTTCTTCAAGATTGCCACTTGATTTCATCTTAAACCTCATTGTATCTCGACGATTACAATCAGCGTTCAAATCTATCATGATTCTTAAAAACACCTCAATCGAGAGGATAAACCAACCGCACTTCATCTACGGAAGAAAAGATTGATGCATATAGTTATGCACCTGAAAAATCCTTGGAAACTGAGTAAACGTTTGACACGTATCTGTTCTAGTTCCTTTGACATTGTTATTACCGAAGATCATTTTGCAATCCCTTTCCAAAGTAGCTAATTTTGTCACAGCTCCAGCAAGTCAACTCCGATTTTTCATCCGAAACAACTTTATTATAACCGCGATATATATGCGTACTCTTTATTGTTACTGGGGAACCTTTTATATTCCACAATATTACCATCAGCGATTAATCATTCTAAAAACACAATTCTCCTGAAACTACCTCGGTTTGATAACCGATGACCCAGATCAGTTAACTTTGAAAATGCTGATGAAGCAGCATGTTGTAGATGATTTTAATGGCCAAAAGTTTGATGATAAAGAAAGGAGTGTTAGGAACGCTCGATAGAAAAGTTAGTACCGAAAAGCGGATTATGCGAAACTATGAAGAAAGCCGTGGACAAATCACAAAGAATAAGTTTGCCTTCAAAGAATCCAAATGATTCTGTGCCTGCTGAAATCGTTAGCAAACATCTTATTTCTCATTCTAAACCTTCACAGACAAATCTTCTTCATCATCCATTGATATTAGAAATTCTAAGATATTCTCGTATGTTCTATTATAAATATCCTCCATATTTCTGGCTATATTTTCACAACTATTCTTATCTGAGATCATTTATCTCTCCGTAATGTCCGCAACATAAAAGAAACTGTGTTAGTTTCTAAATTCTGAAACCTTCGAGTTTAAAATATGAATGTTTTGAAGTAGTGTTGGGAACTGAAGCATGGATTAGTATAATATAATGACACTTGATCAACGTCATTATATTACAGTAAGTCATGCTGAGTTTCTAATGAAGCATGATGATTCACAATACCGTCATCATGTGCCATTTACACGACTCTTACATTCTATCTAATCTCTAAACATATCAAGAGAATATTTTTCTGGATGACTCGGTCTTCTCCAGGGTATTCTGGTAATTTAACAAATCAAAATCGTTCTATTACCATTTTCTTCTTAGAGCATTAGCTATGTTCATTCTGAATTTTATATCTATGAATTCCGGACCATTACTCGATTGACTCGAAGTCGGGAAGAGAAAACGAAAGCATGAAGCTCCGAAAAATAATGAAGAATATAAACTCCGATAATAACCCCGAAATTACAAACCGTGTATATCGATGCAGAAAGCAATATAGAGACACGGGAGAATTAGAAACACTATAAACACAAGAGTATAGTAGAAGTAAATAGATTATGCTGGTGGTAGATGAAAAAGAAGAATGACAGATATAAAAGTTAGGAGTATATCAAAACTCAGGACTGGATGGAGTATATTGATGAATGCTTTAAAGTAAGAATCAAGGGAGAAAGAATAGAAGGTGTGAGTCGTGGAAAATAAGGAAACGAAGGGGTGAATTTATAGTGAAATATCCGACAGAGCAATCGAAACAGATTATTGCATATAATCAAAGAAGATCCTGATTTCCTTAATCACCAAAGAACCAAATCTTGTTACGTAAGATTCTATTTAAATCCCTTAAATCCCGAAAATCAATCATAACTACGTCATCGGTTAAGACGAATATATTTTACTCATCTCACTCTTTTACGATAGTCTCATTTATATTCTTCGCATAATCGAATCGTTTTATCTACATTACTCAATGATGATAAAACTCCATTATCACCTTATATTTGTCATGAAAACCTTCTTATTGTTATCCATAACAACCTCTATCAAATTTCGGGGACGAAATTTCTTTAACGGGTAGGTACTGTAATGACCCGGAATTTTCCGACCAAATTATACTTATGAGATTAATATTTACATAAATTAAACCATACCAACATGATAAGCAATCCAAATTGTTAAGACTTGTATTTTTGAAAAGAGTTTTACACAACGTTTGACCGTCCAATATGACCGATGATATCACGAACTATATAACATACGATAATTATACGTTTGTGTATATATATATTTATATATATTTAACATGATCTAAGGATGGTTTAACATCTCATTGTGTACTAATGACAATGAGTTATAAGTATATTTTGAAACTACTAACTTAATTTTTCAAAACGATAACTATACGTAACATTCTTTGATATATATACTTATAATATATAATGCTTATACACGTATCGTATATATAAAGTATTTAATCACTTTTTAAGTACTTAAATACATAAAAAAAATATAAGTATATTCACAAAAGATAGCTATATTTGAATTCTCGTTCCGTTTCCTCAAGATTTCTATACGTATATCTAGGATATATGTACCCGTATCATACCCAG
The DNA here is from genome assembly GCF_046630445.1 of Rutidosis leptorrhynchoides. NCBI lineage: Eukaryota > Viridiplantae > Streptophyta > Magnoliopsida > Asterales > Asteraceae > Rutidosis > Rutidosis leptorrhynchoides. Next base: position 150,669,595 of record NC_092337.1, read on the forward strand.
CTTCTATACGTATTTACTATTGGTATATACACATCAAATCAACATCCTAATCAACATTATTACTGCCCTAGATATGAGGTAACTAGGATTTATCAAGTAGTATGAATTATTAGTAAGAAAACAAAATTAAGAATCCTTTTCTTTCTTTATAAACTAAAAACGTTTTTATAAATGACAACCATTTCTTCACTCCATTTTCTCATACCTACACCCTCATTTCTCTCTCAAAATACTCCTAACTTCATACTTGATCATCTCCAAGCATTTTACCCATCATTTAGCTTCAATTACAAGCCTTAAACACCATAAGAAAACTCTTTCAAGAACATATCAAAATAACCACCCATTTGAAGAAGTTTACTTCCAACCTTTTGATCTAACTCCACCACTCTTTGATTCCAAGATTATTTCTTATCTTTTGCAGTAACTTTGTCCAAGTAACTGGAGGTAGTAACCTTGTTCATAATCTTATTCAATTTATATTCATATAGCTATCTTATTTTGTGGTATAAAATTTTAACAACAAGAACATAGTTTGAATGATTTCAAACTTGTTCGCAAACTAAATAGATCCTTCTAACTTGACTTTTAAAACACTTCAAGACCTGTAATATATCATAATGATATGCTAACCTAACAAGATATAACTTGGTTTTACAAAGAACATCTTAAAAACTGAATCTACGTCGTCGGAGTGCAACCGGGGGCTGTTTTGGGTTGGATAATTAAAAACCATCTTGAACTTTGAATTGGAAGTTCATGTTCTGGAAAAATGATATTTCTTATGAATATGTTAACACATAAAAATTTCATGGTTTAACTCAAAGTGTAAGTATTTTTAGAAAAATGATCATTAAATGTTGTTTTTATGATAGAAAATGATCACTTTCATAAGTTTCACCAAAGTTTGACCTATAACCTATGATTTCGAATACAAACTAAGGTATTTTCAGTTCATATTATTAAAATTTGACTCGATCCAAGGAAGTTTCAAGTTGAACCAACAAAAACGGAGTTGTAATGAAGAAACTACGACTAAAACAAGATTGGGTATCCGAAGCTAGTTTAGCTACGAAAATATTTGGAGAAAAAGTAAATTAATCATATCTTTTCTAATTAATATGATATTTTATATATAATTACTTATGATTTGATTTTATATATTTCAGGACCACCCGTAAACAATACGAGAAGATTAATCATAAGACCTCATGATTGTACGCAACACGTCATTTGACAACACGGTACTTTATGTACGCAACACGACATTTGACAACATGATATCATGGGTCGAGATTAATTCTGATCAATACGAATACGATGGGGTCTTTATTTATTTTATTTAAGCAACTAATTGTGGACCACTAACATCGGACTGCTAACTACGGACTAAGAAAATATTAAAAGTATTAATAGTATATATATATGTAACGATTACTTAAAAAAGAAAATATGTTGATATATTATATATATGGTTAGGTTCGTGATATCTATCGGAGACCAAGTCGAATTAAATACCTTCAAGGCAAAAGTGAGTTTCATTTGCTCCCTTTTATATATATTTTTGGGACTGAGAATACATGCGCTGTTTTTATAAATGCTTTATGAAATAGGCACAAGTACTAAAACTAATTCTACGTGGGTTTAAACCAGAAATATACCCTTAGCTTGGTAACATTAAACTACTTGTCTATGTACGGTAGGCGCGAATCCTAAAGATAGATGTATTGGGCCTGACAAACCCCATCCTGACTATGGGATGCTTTAGTACTTCGAGGTTATTTTAAACACACCTGATCTGGTGTACTTCAGAGGGTAAAACATGAACGTTAAGGCTTGTTACCGGGTGCCTACAACTTATAGAATACTTTTATACACTTGCGAGTGTACATATATTTATAAACGGAAATCTTGTGGTCTATTAATATATTGAAATGATTCTTATGATAAACCTATGAACTCACCAACCTTTTGGTTGACACTTTAAAGCATGTTTATTCTCAGGTATTAAAGAAATCTTCCGCTGTGCATTAGCTCATTTTAAGGATATTACTTGGAGTCATTCATGGCATTTGAAAGACGTTGCATTCGAGTCATTGAGTTCATCAAGATTATTATTAAGTCAATTATAGTTGGATATATTATGAAATGGTGTGCATACCGTTAATTTTCGTTGTAAAGAAAGTTTGTCTTTTAAAAACGAATGCAATGTTTGTAAAATGTATCATATAGAGGTCAAATACCTCGCGATGTAATCAACTATTGTGAATCGTTTATAATGTATATGAACGGGTCCTTTCACAGCTCCAGCAAGACAGCTTCGACTTTTCATTCGAAACAACCTTATTATAACCTTGATATGAATGCGTGCTCTTTTATTGTTACCAGGGAACCTTTTATATTCCACCATATTACTAGCAGGCGTACCAGCAACCTCGTTGCTTCTTGGCTTAAATCCCTCTGATAAATCATTATATTTAATTATTGAAACCCTATCATATACTCATCCATATCTTGTAACGAGAACTGCCATACCAATTATCGGGAATCAGCAATCAGTACTTTGAAAACTCACAGCATATCTACATCAACAATTATATGTATAACATTTATCTCTTAGAATTATGATCTTTCATTCTGAAATTCTGAAAAGCACTCAGTCTACAAATCAATACTCTGAATGTTGAAAAAGCTGAATGAAGCAGCAGAAACCGTAGACAACCGTAAACAACCTTAATTATCGAAAGTTTGATGATAAAGAATGGAGTGTTGGAAACGTTCAATAGAAAAATTTAGTACCGAAAAATGGATTATGCGAAACTATGAAGGAAGCCGTGGACAAATCACAAAGACTAAGTTTGACTTCAAAGAATCCGAATGATTCAATGCCTGTTGAAGTCTTTAGCGAATATCTTGCTCCTTACTCTAAACCCTTGCGGACAATAGTCTCCATCATCCTCTGATCTTAGATATTCAAAGATATTATCATATCTTTCATTATAAATATCCTCGATATTTCTGAATATATTTTCATAACTAATCTTATCTAAAATCATTTCTCTTTGAGCTATCAGTGTTACATCAAATGAGAAACTATTAGTTTCTATATTCTGTAAACTTTCGAGTTTAAAATATGAATGTTTTGAAGTAGTGTTGGGAGCTGAAGCATGAGTTAGTATAATATAATAATACTTGATCAACGTGATTATATTACAGTAAGTCATGCCAAGTTTCTAAATGGAATGTGATGATTCACAGATCATAACATCATCATGTGCCATGTTACATGACTCCTACGTTCTGTCTAATCTATAAACATATCAAGAACATATTTTCTTGATAGTCCTATCTTTCCTTGAATTCTAGTAATTTGACAAGTCAAATTGTGCTATTACCGTTTCTTTCTTAGGACATTAACAATGTTCATTCTGAAACTTATATCTACGAATTCTGGACCATTACAAGAGATGCCCAATCGCAAGAAGAAGAAACGAAGGGACAAAGCTCCGAAATAGAAATTTGAGTATAAATCGCAGCAAATAGGGGGGAGTATTAACTGGGGATGACAATGATTATAGAAAGCAGAAGCAAGGATTTCGAAGTATAAGGGAAGATATAAAGCCCGATAACAAAACATAAACTACAAACCGTGTATATCAATATTTATCGCAACATAAAGACACGGGAGAATTAAAAACACTGTAACCCCAAGGGCGAGGTAGAAGAAAACAGATTCCTCTGGTGGGAGTTGAAAAAGGAGGATGATTGTTGTGATAGTAAGGATAAGGACAAGGATCAGGACTGGGTTAAGTATTCTTTACAATCTTTTGAATTTGGGAATTGAGTATAGGAATGGTAAAAGTAACGGAACGAAAGAAGTTATTTTAGAATGAAATATCTGATAGAGAAATCAAGGCAAATCTCCGCATTTAATTAGAGAGATCCTAAATTCCTGATTTGCCGAAGAATCAAATCTTTTAGATTTCAAAGATTTTCTTTAAATCTCTTGAAATCCGGAATTCAACCCTGTTTACGTCAAAAGCAAAGGAAAATCTTATTTTCTTCAATTCACTCTTTTGCGATAGCTTCATCCGTATTCTTAGAATAATCGAATTATTTTATCATTATTATTCAATGATGATAAACCTCTAATTATCACCTCATATTGGTCATGAAAACATTTTTATTGTTAGCCATGACCACCTCACTCAAATTTCGGGACAAAATTTCTTTAACGGGTAGGTACTATGACGACCCGGGAATTTCCGACAAAATTTAAACTTAAATCTTATTATGATTCTGACACGATAAGCAAAGTTTATTAAATCAAGTCTCAAAATGTTTGACCTTTGACTATACTTTAATCATTGGAATTAAAATCGTAAAATAAGATATAGAATAGTTAAGTTGCCATGAATATGTATGACTTCTATATAAGTAAAATATATAAATATTCAAATATTCAAATATGTATTTCTATGTAATTATATAACATAAGTATTACGTAATTAATAATATGTAAGGTTAAAATATTAAATGTAATTACAAATTAAAAATACAGGTATTATATTATTATTACTCTCATTATTATTATTATTAATATTGTTTGTATTATTAATACTATTATAATATATAAATATAAAAATTGAAACATGTAATTTGTTATTATTAGTATCATTAATAGATATTATGATTAAGAATCATTATTATTACTAATATAGTTATCATTATTATTATTTGTTATTAAACTTATTATTATCATAATAGAACTTATTAATATTACCATTAAAAATTGTTACTATTATTAATATCATTATTGACAAAATTAATAATAATTACCATTATGTTTGTGATTATTATCATTATTTTTATTTTTACTATTATTATTAATAATAAGAGTATTATTATTATTATTATTATTAATATATTTGTATATAATAATTATTAATATTAATGTTATATATATATATATATATATATATATATATATATATATATATATATATATATATATATATATATATATAATCTGAATAACATCAAATTCAGTTTCCCATTACAATCAATCTCTATTCCTGTCTCTGTTTGTGTCGAATTCAGTTCAGAAAACAAACAAAATTTGTTATCGATCGTATTCACCTTTTTATTTTATCTTATTTTTTTTTCAGTATCTGATATAAATTGCTTGTCAACCTTTATTGCTCTAAAAATTGATCGAATTCAGTGTGAAGTATTACTAATCGACCTACGTTATCAACTAAATCATCAAAACCTTTTTACAGCCTTCAGTTTTATTGAATTAAAAATAAAATATATGAAGAACACATGTATCGACCCTGTTCTTGTTTCTTTTTTTGAAAACCTTGATTTCGAAACACATTTAAAAATCCTTATTGCAGAGTGGTTAGGAATCCCATATACAAACTATCTGCAAATTCTCAAAACCCAATTTCTAATATCGTGTTCTAATTTTCGAGTCAAACTTTTGAAATTAAAAAGTCAACTGAACGTTCATCCCAAAATTCGTATAATTGTTTACAATTAGTTTACAATTAGTTGAAGTATAAAAATCGTTGTTTTTATAAATTAAATGGGTTATGGTCGATTAATTTTGAAGAAGAAGGAGATGAAGAGTATTCAGAAAGATAATTGGTATAAATAAATTTGGGTTGCAAATATATTCAGAAAATGGGCAACAGCCCAACGGTCTTGAGTGTTAGCGGGTACTCGGGAGGTCGCGGGTTCGAGCCTCGTCGTGGGCAATTCTTTTTACTCAAAGATTTAAAAGGGTATACATTGCTATTTTATTTCTATTATTATTATTATTGCTATTATTATTATTATTATTGTTAATAATTAATGTCATTATTACATGTATTATAATTATAATTGTTAAGTATTATGAATATCACTATTATTATTATTGTTGTTATTATAATTAATATTATAATTATTAAGTGTATTATTATTATTATTATTATTAATATAAATATTATGATAGAAAATTTCATTATAACTATAATTACAAATAGGATTTTTATCATTATTAATGTTGCTACTAATATTATTATCATCATTTAAAATATAATTTTATCATTTTTACTACTAGTATAGGTATTATCAATTTAATTATGATTACAAATACAGGTATGAATATTATTATTATTATCACTAATAGTGTGTTATTATCATTATTATGTTTAGAGTTATTATTGTTGTTATTAGTAAATCATTAATATCATAACTATCTTAAACAGTAAAATGAATATTCTTACAAGTACTATTATTAATATCATTGTTACTATCACTAATAGGGTTATTATTAACATATGTATATTATTAATGTTATTATCATTACTTTATTTACTAATATTAACTTAGTATAATAAAACTACTGTTTTGATAAACAAACTAATTACATACATAAATATACATATTTAACACATATAACATAACAAAATTTAATATCTTTATATACAAAATGAACATATAAAACATATATATATATATATATATATATATATATATATATATATATATATATATATATATATATATATATATATATATATTATTAACATAAAAATAATATAACTAATACATTTATATATATATGTGCTCAATTACAATTATGTATATTAATAAATATACAAATGATATAGGTTCGTGAATCCGAGGTCAACCCTGCATTGTTCAATATAGTCATATGCATTTTTACTACAAAATACATTAGGTGAGTTTCATTTGCCATTTTAACCTTTATATTTTTGAGCTGAGAATACATGCGAAATTTTTATAAATGTTTTACGAAATAGACACAAGTAATCGAAACTACATTATATGGTTGAATGATCGAAGCCGAATATGCCCTTTTTTACTTGGTAACCTAAGAATTAGTAAACCGATCTACTAATTGACGCGAATCCTAAAGATAGATCTATGGGCCCGACGAACCCCATCCAAAGTACCGAATGCTTTAGTACTTCGATGTTGTTTTATATCATGTCCGAAGGATTTCTCGGAATGATAGGGGATATTCTTATATGCATCTTGTTAATGTCGGTTACCAAGTGTTCACCATATGAATAATTTTTGTCTCTATGCATGGGACGTATATATATGAGAACTGGAAATGAAATTCTTGTGGTCTACTAAAATGATGGAAATGAATGTTTATGATAAACTAATGAACTCACCAACCTTTTGGTTGACACTTTAGAGCATGTTTATTCTCAGGTATGAAAGAAATCTTCCACTGTGCATTTGCTCATTTTAGAGATATTACTTGGAGTCATTCATAACATATTTCAAAAGATGTTGTATTCGAGTCGTTGAGTTCATCAATATTATTATTAAGTCAAATATAGTTGGATGTATTATGAAATGGTATGCATAATGTCAACTTTCGATGAAAAGAAAGTTTGTCTTTTAAAAACGAAGGCAATGTTTGTAAAATTTATCATATAGAGGTCAAATACCTCGCGATGTAATCAACTATTGTGAATCGTTTATAATCGATATGGACTTCGTCCGGATGGATTAGGACGGGTCGTTAGACTGCATTCGTTTTTAAAACAAACCATAACCTTTATTTTATCGACAAGGTTAAAAGGACACCACCTAGATTATCAGAAATGATAATCTAAAAATATCACACTTACACACTACCAATACATATTGGTTTACAATATTAATATGTTACAACAAAGTAAATCTCGAATACAGTTTTAAACAATATTATACAAGCATGCTGACACAAAATCTTGTCCATACATTAGCATGCAACAGCGGAAGCTCTTAATAATCACCTGAGAATAAACATGCTTTAAACGTCAACAAAAATGTTGGTGAGTTATAGGTTTAACCTATATATCAAATTGTAATAATAGACCACAAGATTTCATCTTTCAATAACATGCAATCTGCATAAAAATCATTCGTATGGTTGAACACCTGGTAACCGACATTAACAAATGCATCTAGAATATCCCCATATATAAATATCGAAGTACTAAAGCAGTTCGAATTCTCTGACTGGGGCTTGTCAATGGCCCATAGATCTATCTTTAGGATTCGCGTCAATTGGTGGCAATTATAATAAACACCTATTCTTAGGTTACCAAGTTCAACAAGGGTGATATCCGGTATAACGATTCAATATAGAATGTAGTTTCAATACTTGTGTCTATTTTGTAAATCATTTTTCAAAACTGCATGTATTCTCATCCCAAAATATTAGATTTTAAAAGCGGGACTATAACTCACTTTCACAGATTTTTACTTCGTCGGGAAGTAAGACTTGGCCACTGGTCGATTCACGAACCTATAACAAATATGTACATATATATCAAAGTATGTTCAAAATATATTTACAATATTTTTAATACGTTTTAATGTTTTAAGTTTAGTAAGTCAGCTGTCCTCGTTAGTAACCTACAACTAGTTGTCCACAGTTAGATGTACAGAAAATAAAGCAATATATATTATCTCGAATCGATCCACGACCTCGTGTATACAAGCCTCAGGCTAGATCACAACTCAAAGTATATATAATATTTTGGAATCAACCTTAACCCTGTATAGCTAACTCCAACATTACTGCATATAGAGTGTCTATGGTTGTTCCGAAATATATATATAGATGGGTCGATATGATATGTCAAAATATTGTATTCGTATCTATGGTATCCCATGATTACATAATATATTAGAATACATGTATAATACAAAATGAGTTAGCTAGGATATGATTAATATAGATTTGTTACCAATTTTCACGTAGCTACAATCAAGAAAAATTAACCAATCTTGTTTTACCCATAACTTCTTCGTTTTAAATCCGTTTTGAGTGTTTCAAGTTGCTATGGTTTCATATTGAACTTAAGTTTATGAATCTAAACAGAAAAAGTATAAGTTTATAGTCGGAAATACAGGTTACAAGTCATTTTTGTAAAGGTAGTCATTTCAGTCGAAAGAACGACGTCTAGATGACCATTTTAGAAAACATACTTCCAGTTTGAGTTTAGCCATGATTTTTGGATATAGTTTCATGTTCATAAGAAAAATCATTTTCCCAGAAGAACAACTTTTAAATCAGAGTTTATCATAGTTTTTAGTTAACTAACTCAAAACAGCCCGCGGTGTAACTACGACGGCGTATATCCGGTTTTACGGTGTTTTTCGTGTTTTCCGGTTTTAAATCATTAAGTTAGCATATCATATAGATATAGAACATGTGTTTAGTTGATTTTAAAAGTCAAGTTAGAAGGATTAACTTTTTTTTGTGAACAAGTTTAGAATTAACTAAACTATGTTCTAGTGATTACGAGTTTAAACCTTCGAATAAGGTAGTTTTATATATATGAATCGAATGATGTTATGAACATCATTACTACCTCAAGTTTAGTAGGTAAACCTACTGGAAGTGACAAGAAATGATCTAGCTTCAAAGGATCTTGGATGGCTTGAAAGTTCTTGAAGTAGGATCATGACACAAAAACAAGTTCAAGTAAGATTTTTACTCGAATTAAGATAGTTTATAGTTATAGAAATTGAATCAAAGTTTGAATATGAATATTAACTTGAATAAGAAAGATAACCTACTCTAAATAACAAAGGTTTCTTGATCTTAGATGATTACTTGGAATGGAGTAGAAAGCTTGGAAGTAAACTAGTAAACTTAAAAGGATTTTCGAAGTGTTCTTGAAGTGTTCTTCCTAAGATGATTATAGCTTGATTCTTGAAGTAATTTTTGATGAAGATGATGATTAGCTACTAGAAAAATTCATTCATAAGTGTGTATATACGTGTGTGTGTGTGTGTGTGTGTGTGTGTGTGTTGAGAGAGAATTAGAAAGAGAATTGGAAGTGAAATGGAGTGAATGATGAGTGGTAAGTGGTGAGTGGTGAGTGGGGTTAAAAGGATTTCTAGTTAGTTGACTAGTTCATGGTAGAAGTTAAAATTGATTAGTCATGCATGACATAATCAAGAGTGGAATCCCATGCTAGTTCCTATTGGTATATACTCATAGTAAGTACGTCTAGAAGCTGTGTATAATACGGGTATGAATACGACTAGAATTCTTGATGAAAAAAGAATGGGAATGTAATTGTAACCATTTTCATTAAGTATGAGTGTTTTGATATATGTCTTGAAGTCTTCCAAAAGTATATTAATACATCTAAATACACTACATGTATATACATTTTAACTGAGTCGTTAAGTCATCGTTAGTCGTTACATGTAAGTGTTGTTTTGAAACCTTTAAGTTAACGATCTCATTTAATGTTGTTAACCCATTTTTTATTATATCTAATGAGATGTTAAATTATTATATTATCATGATATTATGATATATTAATATATCTTAATATGATATATATACATTTAAATGTTGTTACAACGATAATCGTTACATGTATGTTTCGTTTTGAAATCCTTAAGTTAGTAGTCTTGTTTTTACATATGTAGTTCATTGTTAATATACTTAATGAGATACATACTTATAATAATATCATGTTAACTACATATATATACATATATATGTCATCATATAGTTTTTACAAGTTTTAATGTTCGTGAATCGCCAGTCAACTTAGGTGGTCAATTTTCTACATGAAACTCATTTCAAATAATCAAGTCTTAACAAGTTTGATTTCTTAACATATTGGAAACACTTAATCATGTAAAAATCAATTTTATTTAATATATATAAACATGGAAAAGTTCGTGTCACTACAGTACCTACCAGTTAAATAAATTTCGTCCCGAAATTTTAAGTAGTTGGAGGTGTTGTCGTATCTTCTGGAAATAAGTGCGGGTATTTCTTCTTCATCTGGTCTTCTCATTCCCAGGTGAACTCGGGTCCTATATGAGCATTCCATCGAACCTTAACAATTGGTATTTTGTTTTGCTTAAGTCTTTTAACCTCACGATCCATTATTTCGATAGGTTCTTCGATGATTTGAAGTTTTTTGTTGATTTGGATTTCGTCTAAAGGAATAGTGAGATCTTCTTTAGCAAAACATTTCTTCAAATTCGAAACGTGGAAAGTGTTATGTACAGCCACGAGTTGTTGAGGTAACTCAAGTCGGTAAGCTACTGGTCTGACACGAACAATAATCTAGAATGGTCCAATATACCTTGGATTTAATTTCCCTCGTTTACCAAATCGAACAACACCTTTCCAAGGTGAAACTTTAAGCATGACCATCTCTCCAATTTCAATTTCTATATCTTTTCTTTTAATGTCAGCATAGCTCTTTTGTCGACTTTGGGCGGTTTTCAACCGTTGTTGAATTTGGATGATCTTCTCGGTAGTTTCTTGTATTATCTCCGGACCCGTAATCTGTCTATCCCCCACTTCACTCCAATAAATCGGAGACCTGCACTTTCTACAATAAAGTGCTTCAAACGGCGCCATCTCAATGCTTGAATGGTAACTATTGTTGTAGGAAAATTCTGCTAACGGAAGGTGTCGATCCCAACTGTTTCTGAAATCAATAACACATGCTCGTAGCATGTCTTCAAGCATTTGTATCGTCCTTTCACTCTGCCCATCAGTTTGTGGATGATAGGCAGTACTCATGTCTAGACGAGTTCCTAATGCTTGCTGTAATGTCTGCCAGAATCTTGAAATAAATTTGTCATCCCTATCAGAGATAATAGAGATTGGTATTCCATGTCTGGAGATGACTTCCTTCAAATACAGTCGTGCTAACTTCTCCATCTTGTCATCTTCTCTTATTGGCAAGAAGTGTGCTGATTTTGTAAGACGATCAACTATTATCCAAATAGTATCAAAACCACTTGCAGTCCTTGACAATTTAGTGATGAAATCCATGGTAATGTTTTCCCATTTCCATTCCGGGATTTCGGGTTGTTGAAATAGACCTGATGGTTTCTGATGCTCCGCTTTGACCTTAGAACACATCAAACATTCTTCTACGTATTTAGAAACATCGGCTTTCATACCCGACTACCAAAAATGTTTCTTGAGATCCTTGTACATCTTCCCTGTTCCAGGATGTATTGAGTATCTGGTTTTATGAGCTTCTCTAAGTAACATTTCTCTCATATCTCCAAATTTTGGTACCCAAATTCTTTCAGCCCTATACCGGGTTCCGTCTTCCCGAAAATTAAGATGCTTCTCCGATCCTTTGGGTATTTCATTCTTTAAATTTCCCTCTTTTAAAACTCCTTGTTGCGCCTCCTTTATTTGAGTAGTAAGGTTATTGTGAATCATTATATTCATAGCTTTTACTCGAATGGGTTCTCTGTCCTTTCTGCTCAAGGCGTCGGCTACCACATTTGCCTTCCCCGGGTGGTAACGAATCTCAAAGTCGTAATCATTCAACAATTCAATCCATCTGCGCTGCCTCATGTTCAGTTGTTTCTGATTAAATATGTGTTGAAGACTTTTGTGATCGGTATATATAATACTTTTGACCCCATATAAGTAGTGCCTCCAAGTCTTTAATGCAAAAACAACCGCGCCTAATTCCAAATCATGCGTCGTATAATTCTGCTCGTGAATCTTCAATTGTTTAGAAGCATAAGCAATTACTTTCGTTCGTTGCATTAATACACAACCGAGACCTTGCTTTGAGGCGTCACAATATATCACAAAATCATCGTTCCCTTCAGGTAATGACAATATATGTGCCGTAGTTAACTTTTTCTTCAACAATTGAAACGCTTTCTCCTGCTCATCCTTCCATTCAAATTTCTTCCCTTTATACGTTAATGCAGTCAAGGGTTTTGCTATTTTGGAAAAATCTTGGATGAACCTTCTGTAGTAACTAGCCAGTCCTAAAAATTGGCGTATATGCTTCGGAGTTTTCGGGGTTTTCCACTTTTCAACGGTTTCAATTTTTTCCGGATCCACTTGAATACCTTCTTTGTTCACTATGTGACTGAGGAATTGAACTTCTTCCAACCAAAATGCAAACTTTGAAAACTTAGCGTATAGTTTTTCTTTCCTTAACAACTCTAACACTTTTCTCAAATGTTCTTCGTGCTCCTGGTCATTCTTTGAGTAAATAAGTATGTCATCAATGAAAACAATGACAAACTTGTCAAGGTATGGTCCACACACTCGGTTCATGAGGTCCATGAACACAGCTGGTGTGTTAGTCAAACCAAACAGCATAACCTTAAACTCGTAATGACCATAACGCATCCTAAAAGCAGTCTTTGGAATATCATCCGCCTTCACCCACATTTGATGATACCCAGAACGTAAATCAATCTTCGAATAAACCGATGAGCCTTGTAGTTGATCAAATAAGTCATCGATTCTTGGTAGTGGGTAGCGGTTCTTGATGGTAAGTTTGTTCAACTCTCGGTAGTCGATACACAACCTAAATGTACCATCCTTCTTCTTGACAAACAAAACAGGAGCTCCCCATGGTGATGTAGTCGGTCGTATAAAACCACGCTCTAAAGTTCTTGTAGTTGGCTTTGGAGTTCTTTCTTTTCACTGGGTGCGAGTCTGTATGGAGCACGAGCTATTGGTGCAGCTCCTGGTACGAGATCTATTTGAAATTCAATAGATCGATGTGGAGGTAGTCCCGGTAATTCTTTCGGAAATACATCGGAAAATTCTTTTGCGACGGGAACATCACTGATGTTCTTTTCTTTAGGTTTAACTTCCTCGATGTGTGCTAGAATGACGTAACAACCTTTTCTTATTAGTTTTTACGCCTTCATACTACTAATAAGATTTAATTTCGCGTTATTCTTTTCTCCGTACACCATTAAAGGTTTTCCTTTTTCACGCACAATGCGAATCGCATTTTTGTAACAAACGACTTCTGCTCTCACCTTTTTCAACCAGTCCATGCCAATTATTACATCAAAACTCCCTAACTCGACTGGTATTAAATCAATTTTAAATATTTCGTCAACCAGTTTAATTTCTCTATCCCGACATACTTTATCTGCTGTAATTAGTTTACCATTTGCTAATTCGAGTAAAAATTTACTATCCAAAGGCGTCAATGGGCAACTTAATTTAGCACAAAAATCTCTACTCATATAGCTTCTATCCGCACCCGAATCAAATAAAACATAAGCAGGTTTATCATCAATAAGAAACGTACCCGTAACAAGCTCTGGGTCTTCCTGCGCTTCTGCCGAATTAATGTTGAAGACTCATCCACGGCCTTGCCCATTATTATTCCCTTGATTAGGGCATGCTTTGCTGAAATGGCCCGGCTTTCCGCATCCGTAACAAATAAAGGAATTATTTGTTCTGTTATTTTTATATGCCTTTAGTCCATAGACATCACACTTCGTTACACTATGTCTGGTTCTATTACACTTGGTACACACTACTACACAGAACTTATTTGGATGAAACCCTCCACACCTTAGACATTTATTATTCTGATTGTTGTTGCCATTGTTGTTATTGATTTGGTTGTTGTTGGGATTGTTATTGTTGTTGGAACGGTTGTTGTAGTTGTTGTTGTTGTTGGGACGTTTGTTGTAGTTATTGTTAGGATTGCGGTTATTATTGCCATTGTTGTTGCGGTTGTTGGGATAGTTGTTGCGATTGTTATTGTTGTTGTACTGGTGATTCTTGTCACCATTTTCCTCTCAATTCCTCTTGAGTTGTTTCGTGTTGGCTTCTTCGGCCGCCTATTCTTTAATTCTTCCCTCAATCTGATTTATGAGTTTATGAGCCATTCGACTTACCTTTTGTATGGAATCGGGCTCATGTGAACTCACATCTTCTTGAATCCTTACTGGTAATCCTTTTATAAATGCGTCGATCTTCTCCTCTTCATCTTCGAACGTTCCTGGACATAATAGGCACAACTCTGTCAATCGTCGTTAATATGTGGTAATGTCGAACCCTTGTGTTCATAACTCTCTAAGCTCTACCTTGAGCTTATTGACTTCGTTTCTAGGACGGTACTTCTCGTTCATCGGTTGCTTGAATGCTGACCATGGTAGTGCGTAAGCAACAATTTGTCCTACCTGTTCAAGATAGGTGTTCCACCACGTTAACGCAGTACCTATGAAGGTATGCGTAGCGCACTTAACTTTGTCCTCTTTAGTACACTTACTTATGGAAAACACCGATTCGACTTTCTCGGTTCACCGTTTCAATCCAATTGGTCTTTCGGTTCCATCGAATTCCAAAGGTTTGCAGGCAGTGAATTCTTTGTAGGAGCATCCTACACGATTTCTTGTGAGATTAGTTCCACTACTAGAACCAGAGTTATTGTTGTTATTTTGCATTGCAGCCTGCACTGCGGCTATGTTTGCAGCAAGGAAAACACGGAAGTCTTCCTCGCTCATGTTCAAATTCTGACGAGTAGTCGGTGCCATTTCCTTCAAAAATAGCCAAACGAATTAAGTTAATCATATAGAATTTTAAGAGTAGTCAATAGTATTTCGTAGCATAGTATGAACTCATTTATAAAAGCTTTTTCTTCATATTAGCGTTTTATAGTTTTTAATTCGGGTAGTACCTACCCGTTAAGTTCATACTTAGTAGCTAATATACAATTCAACTACTACAATTCCATATGAAAAAACTGATTATAATAAAATTTCGTGTTTAAATTTTATATAATAATTACAACTTACAATACCGCTATTATACATTTAGGATAATATAGCACATAATAACTTTGCTACTCGGCAGCTATAAAGGCATTTCTAGTTAATACGCAAGTCGTTCAGCAAAAGAAATAAAGACACGTAATTCATAAGTCCAGAAACAAGTCATGCATTCTGGTTTTACTAAGACGACTTCCCATCCTTGGTCTTGTGGAAAGTAACAGTTATGACCATTGGCTAGGCAGAATGTTGTAATGTCGTCAAAAGGACGAGGGTTACGTAATGTCCAACAGCCCCATAATAATCTAAAAACCTTGTTTCTCACCTCAACTACTGAATCCGTCACTTGTGAAAAGGTTTTATTTAAAAGTTGTAATCCGATGTTCTTTTTCTCACTTTGGTAAGAAGCGAACATCACTAACCCGTAAGCATAACATGCTTCTTTATGTTGCATGTTAGAAGCTCTTTCTAACTCGCGAAATCCTATGTTGGGATATGTTGAGTCAAAATAGGTTCTTAACCCGTAGCGTAAAATTGCATTTGGGTTCCCCGCATTTAACGCTTTAAAGAAAACACGGCATAACTTACGGTCTCCCCAATGTGATATACCCCACCTATCAAAGGAAAGCCTTTTATAAACTAAGGCATTTCTGGAAAGTCTTTCAAATGTTTGACAAGTTAATTTCGCCATAACTAAATGTGCTGATGAATTATGACCGACTCTAGACAAGATTTCCTCAATCATATCCTCTGGTAGGTCTTCTAAAATATTCGGTTGTCTACCCTTAACGTCCATTTTTTTATACTGTAAAATAGACAAGGATTAGATTCATAAAAGATAATTAACAAACAATACAAGCAATTTTTACATAGAACATAAAAGCACAAGCACACTACAATACATATAATACACAACATGATTACAACCCTCTAATCTGAATCACTGGTTTCTTCTTCTTCGGACTTGGTTTGTTTTCCTAATTTTCTAGGGATATATGGTGTTCCTCTAATACGAGCCGTCGTTTTCCACAATGGTTTAGAAAAACCTGGTGGTTTAGAGGTTCCTGGGTTATTGTTACAATTTAGGAAATACGGACATTGCCGATACATATAAAGTTCATCGGGGTTGGAATCAGGTTTCTCTATTTTTATACCTTTTCCCTTATTATTTTCTTTTGCTTTATTAAATTGGGTCGAGGTAATTTCTATAACATCATCGGAATCCTCATCGGGATCCGATTCATCAGAAAATTGGTAATCTTCCCAATAATTTGCTTCCTCAGCGGAAACACCATTGACCATTTTTAACGTTGGTCCGTTGGTTGAGGATTTTCTTTTATTTAATCGATTTACTGTAGGTATCGATATTTCTTCCTCCGGAACCTCTTCTTCTTCCGGTTCCTCCTCTTCCGGTTCCTCTTCTTCCGGTTCCTCCTCTTCCGGTTCCTCCTCTTCCGGTTCCTCCTCTTCTGGTTCCTCTTCGGGAATTTGTGAATCTTCCCAAAGTATATTCGACTCTTCATTACTATTAGGTGAGTCGATGGGATTTGTACTAGCGGTAGACATCTATTACATAATATCAAACATATTAAGAGGTTAATATATCACATAATAATTACATATAGTTTCCAACAAAAGTGTTAAGCAATCATTTTTAAAGAAAATACGATCGAAGTCCAGACTCACTAATGTATCCTAACAAACTCGATAAGATACACTAATGCAAATTTCTGGTTCTCTAAGACCAACGTTCTGATACCAACTGAAATTTCCCGTTCATATTGATTATAAACGTTCCATATTAATTAATTTCGTTGCGAGGTTTTGACCTCTATATGAGACGTTTTTCAAAGACTGCATTCGTTTTTAAAACAAACCATAACCTTTATTTTATCAACAAGGTTAAAAGGACACCACCTAGATTATCAGAAATGATAATCTAAAAATATCACACTTACACACTACCAATACATATTGGTTTACAATATTAATATGTTACAACAAAGTAAATCTCGAATGCAGTTTTAAACAATATTATACAAGCATGCTGACACCAAATCTTGTCCATATATTAGCATGCAACAGCGGAAGCTCTTAATAATTACCTGAGAATAAACATGGTTTAAACGTCAACAAAAATTTTGGTGAGTTATAGGTTAAACCTATATATCAAATTGTAAAAATAGACCACAAGATTTCATCTTTCAATAACATGCAATCTGCATAAAAATCATTCGTATGGTTGAACACCTGGTAACCGACATTAACAAATGCATCTAGAATATCCCCATATATAAATATTGAAGTATTAAAGCAGTTCAAATTCTCTGACTGGGGATTGTCAATGGCCCATAGATCTATCTTTAGGATTCGCGTCAATTGGTGGCAATTATAATAAACACCAATTCTTAGGTTACCAAGTTCAACAAGGGCGATATCCGGTATAACGATTCAACATAGAATGTAGTTTCAATACTTATGTCTATTTTGTAAATCATTTTTCAAAACTGCATGTATTCTCATCCCAAAATATTAGATTTTAAAAGTGGGACTATGACTCACTTTCACATATTTTTACTTCGTCGGGAAGTAAGACTTGGCCACTGGTCGATTCACGAACCTATAAAAAATCTGTACATATATATCAAAGTATATTCAAAATATATTTACAACATTTTTAATACGTTTTAATGTTTTAAGTTTATTAAGTTAGATGTCCTCGTTAGTAACCTACAACTAGATGTCCACAGTTAGATGTACAGAAAATAAAACAATATATATTATCTCGAATCAATCCACGACCTCGTGTATACAAGCCTCAGGCTAGATCACAACTCAAAGTATATATAATATTTTAGAATCAACCTCAACCCTGTATAGCTAACTCCAACATTACTGCATATAGAGTGTCTATGGTTGTTCTGAAATATATATATAGATGGGTCGATATGATATGTCAAAACATTGTATTCGTGTCTATGCTATCCCAAGATTACATAATATATTAGAATACATATATAATACAAAATGAGTTAGCTAGGATATGATTAATATAGATTTGTTACCAATTTTCACGTAGCTACAATCAAGAAAAATTAACCAACCTTGTTTTACCCATAACTTCTTCGTTTTAAATCCGTTTTGAGTGTTTCAAGTTGCTATGGTTTCATATTGAACTTAAGTTTATGAATCTAAATAGAAAAAGTATAAGTTTATAGTCAGAAATATAGGTTACAAGTCATTTTTGTAAAGGTAGTCATTTCAGTCGAAAGAACGACGCCTAGATGACCATTTTGGAAAACATACTTCCACTTTGAGTTTAACCATGATTTTTGGATATAGTTTCATGTTCATAAGAAAAATCATTTTCCTAGAAGAACAACTTTTAAATCAGAGTTTATCATAGTTTTTAATTAACTAATCCAAAACAGCCCGCGGTGTTACTACGACGGCGTATATCCGGTTTTACGGTGTTTTTCGTGTTTTCCGGTTTTAAATCATTAAGTTAGCATATCATATAGATATAGAACATGTATTTAGTTGATTTTAAAAGTCAAGTTAGAAGGATTAACTTTTGTTTTCGAACAAGTTTAGAATTAACTAAACTATGTTCTAGTGATTACGAGTTTAAACCTTCGAATAAGGTAGTTTTATATATATGAATCGAATGATGTTATGAACATCATTACTACCTCAAGTTTAGTAGGTAAATCTACTGGAAGTGACAAGAAATGATCTAGCTTCAAAGGATCTTGGATGGCTTGAAAGTTCTTGAAGTAGGATCATGACACAAAAACAAGTTCAAGTAAGATTTTTACTCGAATTAAGATAGTTTATAGTTATAGAAATTGAATCAAAGTTTGAATATGAATATTACCTTGAATAAGAAAGATAACCTACTGTAAATAAAAAAGGTTTCTTGATCTTAGATGATTACTTGGAATGGATTAGAAAGCTTGGAAGTAAACTAGTAAGCTTAAAAGGATTTTCGAAGTGTTCTTCCTGAGATGATTATAGCTTAATTCTTGAAGTAATTTTTGATGAAGATGATGATTAGTTACTGGAAAAATTCATTCATAAGTGTGTGTGTGTGTGTGTGTGTGTGTGTGTGTGTGTGTGTATGTGTGTGTGTG
The DNA here is from genome assembly GCF_046630445.1 of Rutidosis leptorrhynchoides. NCBI lineage: Eukaryota > Viridiplantae > Streptophyta > Magnoliopsida > Asterales > Asteraceae > Rutidosis > Rutidosis leptorrhynchoides. Next base: position 150,689,301 of record NC_092337.1, read on the forward strand.
TTGAGAGAGAATTAGAAAGAGAATTGGAAGTGAAATGGAGTGAATGATGAGTGGTAAGTGGTGAGTGGTGAGTGGGGTTAAAAGGAGTTCTAGTTAGTTGACTAGTTCATGGTAGAAGTTAAAATTGATTAGTCATGCATGACATAATCAAGAGTGGAATCCCATGCTAGTTCCTATTGGTATATACCCATAGTAAGTACGTCTAGAAGCTGTGTATAATACGGGTATGAATACGACTAGAATTCTTGATGAAAAAAGAATGGGAATGTAACTGTAACCATTTTCATTAAGTATGAGTGTTTTGATATATGTCTTGAAGTCTTCCAAAAGTATATTAATACATCTAAATACACTACATGTATATACATTTTAACTGAGTCGTTAAGTCATCGTTAGTCGTTACATGTAAGTGTTGTTTTAAAACCTTTAAGTTAACGATCTCATTTAATGTTGTTAACCCATTGTTTATTATATCTAATGAGATGTTAAATTATTATATTATCATGTTATTATGATATATTAATATATCTTAATATGATATATATACATTTAAATGTTGTTACAACGATAATCGTTACATGTATGTTTCGTTTCGAAATCCTTAAGTTAGTAGTCTTGTTTTTACATATGTAGTTCATTGTTAATATACTTAATGAGATACATACTTATCATAATATCATGTTAACTATATATATACATATATATGTCATCATATAGTTTTTACAAGTGTTAACGTTCGTGAATCGCCGGTCAACTTAGGTGGTCAATTGTCTATATGAAACTCATTTCAAATAATCAAGTCTTAACAAGTTTGATTTCTTAACATGTTGGAAACACTTAATCATGTAAAAATCAATTTCATTTAATATATATAAACATGGAAAAGTTCGGTTCACTACAGCAAAAACATATAAGAAGTTGGAGTAGTTATCAAAGAATAAGATTGATTGTCGGTGTCCAGAAGAACTCGAGATGGGAGTGGTTCATAAGTCACTATGTATGATATCAAGTGGTAATATAGTAAAGAAAGAAGAAGAAACAAATGGTAATTTATTTTCTTTGCAAACAAATAAGATTGGAAAATAGAATTCAAAGACTGTTTACTACATTAAATACACTTTTTATTTCTAAGTGAACATAATACATTAGCGCTTGGATGGATAAGACATCGATTCTAGTTGTCAAGAGATAAAGCACCAAAATTTGAAGTTGGGGAATGATGAAGCAACACTGATGGAGTAAGTGGGTAAATATTGCCAGTATTGTTATATCTAAGAGCCGGTGTGCCCTACGGAAATCCATCACAGTAAAACCGAAGGGATCAAATTCCAAACAAATATTGTTATCTAGTTGATAAACGACGAGCCAATATAAGATTTTTAATTAGATGAGGAGCATGAAGAGTGTTTTGTAAATAGTGTGGACGAGTAAGATTAGGGATAAAGGATTCTCTGAAACCTTGAATGGGAATGTCATGGTCATTACAAATAATTATTTTCTTAGGTTTCTGATATCGGCTAAAAAGTCACGTTTTCACCCCGGTATTAAGGCCCAAAAACAATAAAGTTCCAAACTTTATCGCCAAAATACCCGCTTCGTCGCTTAAAATTGAAGAACAAGTGATTACAAAGACGGTGCAAGAAGAATCAAGTAAATCGGAGCTAAAACGAAGATTCTAGAGTGAAAACGGTGAAAGACAAGAAATCAAGTTACGATCCAAGAAATCAGCAAGCCAAACGGGCAGCCAAACGGCCTGCCTGGCTTGTAAACAGCCTGCCACACGCCCAGAACAAATGGGCACATTAAACGGCCTGGCCTGGAAAACGGTCCCTGCAAACGGCCTGCCAAACGGCCTGCCAGCCGTTTGCAAGCAAATTTCAAGCTTATTTAAAGAATCTTTGTCATTCATTCCAACACACACTTCAATTCACTTCTTTCTCTCTTGTACAATATTAGTCATACTCTCAAGGTCTTCGACTCCGTGCGGGAAACCTAGTACCCAGAGAAGAATGTCGAAGATTGTATTAGGAGCGGTCTGGAGTTTGAAGTTGTCACTTTTGTATTCAGAACTCGTTTAATCTACTGGTAATTCTATCCTTTGTCTTTATATAATATCTTTCATTATTATGCTTTGTAATACTATTGCCATGATTAGCGAGTAGTTATCTTTAGTGTATGTTATGATGTAGTCAGTTATAATGCCGAAATTATATTATGGCTTGTGTATGTTGTCAATATGCTTTCTGATTATGCTTTGAACTCAATCGCTTTTCCAACTAATAGAACGTAGTTATTGGTCCTGTTATTAGAAAGTTGCGAACCCCGATTCAGAGTACAGTATCCTTTTCACCCCTTGGTAAGAGAAGTCTATCGGATACAACGTGAGTTTGACTGAGGCATACCGGTTGTAGTAAGTCCACCGATCCTTGGACTCCAACTGAGGACTCTTTCATAGTGAAACATCTAACTAGACCCCTAGTACATTGTCGGTCCTAGACCATGCTAGTGTAGTCACCAAGTATATAAACTTCGTACGTGCACGCTGAAGCACAAAGGTTGTTGTAAGTTGTACCTCTACTAAGTAAGGCCAAGGAACACGGTTAGTGATGACTAGTACACTTCACTATAACACGGTCTCGAGCATTGTACCCCACTTGAGGGATTCTTGGTTAATTAAGGAACTGTTTGTTTAAACACATAAAGGATTGGACCCTTAGGATAACCGAACGTGTTCATGGAAGTCACTAGACTTGGCCATGGTGTTTTTTATGGTTGAACTCTTTTTAAGGGCCTAACTATCTTTTAAAACTAATCATTAACGAAAGCATCGAGGCACATCACGTCTCTCGGGTATGGAAAACCATGTATCCCATTATGCTTAAGAAAGTTTAGACCATTGTGGAATGTTAGTACGTCACCCAACCGAGTCGCTCAATTGGATGAGCAGCCTGAACGTGTATGCCTGTAGTCAGACTGCACGGGCGTTGGGGGTAAGGGACGTTGCTGTCTATTCAGAATCTTCAAGCCTATCGCATTACCCAGTGACATGTCTTATGACAGGGGTGTTTAGGACTAGTGAAATTCATACAAGGTCACTACTTATCCATGAGCCAGCATTCCGTAATCTCGGCAAAGTAACTGATGAAGTCATAGCATACACTTGTTTTAGCCTTATCTGAATTACAAATTTTATCGTATTTACTTTACTTTATCTTATAAATTAGAAAACCCAAAATTAGGTAATAAACACTACTCCTGCACCTTAGAATTATCTTAAGCTTTAGATATAGGTTCGATTCTACTGATATCTCAAAAATACGACTCTAGGTCATACTTCCCTTACTCATAATAAGGAGTAGTAAGATTTAGGCCCCGCTAAATATAAATTTAAAACCATTACCCCTTGTTGGTGGTTGATTCTGACGCCTTGCGGCCTCACGACACCGCATAAACAAAACCGTCTGTTTCGGCCATATCATTGTGGCAAACAAAGTTTTTGGCGCCGCTGCCGGGGAACTGGTATCAGATAATACTGCTTCTATCAAACTCATTCACAAGCATTTAGTGGTGTCTAAGAAAGACAATTATACACGAATTCAGTTGTTGGATTTTCCGAACAGTCTCCAATTATATTGGAACCAAAAGGATCCTGCCTCTCTGTAGTCGGCCTGGTCACTTGGTTTGTTGAATAGTTCGTGCGAAGCTCTGTTATCGAAATACCAGGGATCAGTAGCAAGAACCAAAAACATATTCAACCTTAGGATAATTTAGATTAGATTACCTTAGACTACCTTAGATTAAGACTACCTTAGACTACTCTAGATTACTTTAGATTACCTTAGATTACCTTAGATTACTCTAGAATAAAGATTACTTTAGGTTAAAATAAGAACTTAACTTATCTGCTTAAAATTTAAAACAAAAAGGCATACCCAGTGTATGACCCAAACCCGATCTAGACCAGGGTCGTTGTTATTCGTATCTGATACGGACGCAATAATTTCTAAAGCACACAAGGAAGCACGAATCAGAAAACAAATGACATTACGCGTTACTTTACCAAAAAACACTAAACCCTCGATTGAAGGTCGAGGAGGACTGATCAGATTCCCCGAGATTCAAGGACACTCGTTCGAGTTAAAACATCACATTATACAGCTCATCCAAAATGGCTGTCAATTCCATGGATTACCGAATGATGATCCAAATTCTCACCTTGATAAATTCATATCTCTTTCGAACTCCTACAAACAGCTAGGGATAGGACAAGATATATTCCGACTATACTTGTTCCCCTATTCTCTCACTCATCATGCACAAACATGGTTTGAAGGATTGGAAAAAGATTTCATCACATCTTGGACGGAGATGGCTACTAAATTCCTAACCAAATATTTCCCTCCTTCTAAACAAACCAAACTCAAGAATGACATCATTAACTTTAAACAAAGTTATGATGAATCTCTTTACACTGCATGGGAGCGATTCAAAACCCTGCTGAAGAAATGCCCTAATCACCAGTTAGAACGGTCAGGCCAAATCTGTACCTTCTACAATGGTCTTACGATAAATCATAGGATGACAATCGATGCCGCCGCTCAAGGAAATCTGATGAACCAAACCGCAGACGAAGCATGGGAGTTGCTCGAGAACATGACTATGCATCATCATAAATGGAACAGTTCTGAAACAACTTCATCATTTGCACCACTCTCCGCACTTAATAATTAAACAGAGGCCATCAAAACTCTCACGGACAAGATGGAATCTCTTGCAAAACAACTCGGAGAATTGAAGACGCAACCGCAGCAGGTTAACCAGGTCTAGGCCTGTGTTAATTGTACCAGCCCACAATCCACTGAAGAATATCAAGTTAAGTACGAGAACCCTGACGGTTCAGTCTGTTACGTTCAATACTCAGCTCGTCAATCAAATCCCGGATTCAATCAACAACCTAGGGTTAACCAATTCCAAAGAAACGACCAACCTTTTCGTTATCATTACCCACCTTATCCACCCCAACAATTTAAATTGACCTACGATCAACCACTTCCACTCGCTGGTCCGCCAGCTGAGGAAAATTCCTCAACCACCCAGATTACAAAAGTAACCAACCCTACTCTCGGAGCTGGTGATCAATTGACACAGTTCATCCAAGGACAACAACAGTTAAATCCGAGAACTGCATCTAGACAGGACCAGACGGAGATACAAATGAGAAATCAATTAGCTCTGCTAAAAAGTCTAGAGACACAGCTCGAACAGTTATCACAACGCCTTGAAACCCGACCTCAAGGAAGGTTACCTAGTAACACTATCCAAAATCCCCACATAGAAGAAGCTAAGCAAATGGTTCCGTAATCCCGGAGGAAGAACCACGGAGAAGGCCAGCTAGGCTCAAGAACAAATAGACATATACTCATAAGCTGTCCACAGAAACTCCAGTGCGTGTACCCTACCCTGGAAGGCTACAGGAGGAACCATCCAAGCTTGATTCCTTCAAACTCGATGGAAGATTCCTGGACACCGTATCCAAAGTTCCCAACCAAAAGAAATATATCTGAAGGTTTCTCTCTACAAATGAAAGGATACCAGATTCTAAAAAAATTCCGTTGAGTGAAGAATGCTCAGCAATACTCAAGAAACTCTCTACCGTAGAAGCTAGGAGATACAGGCCGATTCATTTTCCCGTGATCAATCTACCAAACTGGAACCATTCATGCGCTAGCAGATTTAGGAGCAAGTATCAACCTCATCCCCTACTCTCTACAAGAGATTAGAGTTAGGAGACTTGTCACCAACTAAAATGACAATCCAACTTGCCGATCACACAATCTGATATCCTAAGGGCATAGTTGAGAACGTCTTGGTGAAAGTCGACAAATTCTTGTACCATACGGATTTTGTAGTGATGGAGATTCAGGAAGACCTACACACACCAATAGTGTTTGGAAGACCTTTCATGAATACGACTAGGACTGTCATTGACGTGTACAATCAAATCTTGATCTTACGATCACATGGGGAGAGCGTCTCCTTCAAAATTGACCGACCTACCGATCTTTCTGGATAGGTAGAGATGTTTGGTATTTCCACCAGGAGGATCACTTCTGATGATGAGACCCCACCACCAGCCGAAGATATCGAGATGGGTGTCGAATCACAGTGTGCTGACGACCCAAAAATGGAAGAAGAGGATCCCAGTGAAAAAATAGAGGAAGAAGAGGAACCTGAGGAGGAATAGGAAATGGAAGACGTAAAAGAAACTGCGATGAAACCATCTCCAAGCCCAGAACGTCATGAAGAATTAATGAGGCTCGAGGCAAAAGATCACAGTTTAATCATTCGCTTCAAAAAGAAGACTGATAAGGTTGAGGTTAAGGATATAGAAATTGATCCCAAAAGTGTCAAAGTGAAGAACCAGAATACAGAAGAAATCCGTTCATTGGACGAATCTTCAGATGACTATTATATCGATGATGATGAGGAAGAGCAACATGAAGAAATTTCGGATAACTCATATTCTCCATCCAAACTAGATCAGGAGGAGCCATACACTTCTTCAGATCGAATTCCGATCATATCTACTCACGCCGACCTGATAACCTTCATCAATGACACCAATGAATTTGAAGATATTCTCAAAGCCATCTGTAAATCAACAATTGATTTCATGCTACGCTTAACTGAACGAATCATGGCTATCAAAGACGAATACAACCTCTATCTACAAAGAGAAGACAATAATGCTGAAATCCTAGAAGAGCACATTCAAGACTTTATCAACAACCTCACCATCATATCCACCACGAAGAAAGGCAACGATAGCACAATTCAATAGTTCGCACTATTCTAGACACAAGATTCTGTCGAGATCAGAAGATCATTTACTCTAAGGTCTATAAAGCCTTAGCCGGATCTGCACTTCCGTTCTCAGCCAATCAACGCGCACTACTGATTCTCATCCAGAAGCATATGGATCTTTGCACCGGATGCCCGACTTATCACTCTGACTTTCAAATGATCGAGGATATTCATAGCTTTTTAGCTCTTTCAGAAAGAGATAATTTTGAAAGCACACCAGAGAGGCTAGTGATTTACGTAACAATTGATCACCACGCTGATCTGATTATAAAAGAGTTACGAGACGCAGTCACAGAAGAAGTAAGACGCAACAATCCGTTTTCTCATCTTGAACCAGACCAAAGTCAACATTGCCACCTACATTACGAAGCAGATAGCACGTATCTTCCAAGAATCCACGGATCCTAGTTTCACATTCAAAGCCGAATGTCGGGAGATATACTCAAAGACGGTGACATTAATGCTTGGATCAGGGCTACTTTTCACTTCTTTTCAGCTTCGCCTCTTGACTAATTTGTGCAAGGCTACAGACTCCTACTGTGGAGACCACCGATCAGAAGATATTGAGATACTGAAAATATAATTTCTGACACTATTTGAAGATCTCTGAAATGAACATCCTATCAGAGAAGTAATCACCACCAGCACTGCCTCTATGATTGACATTCATGGGTCAACCAGCAGCGTTGTGGATCATATTCTTATCGGACTTCAAGATTTGTCACGAGCCGAAACCGCGCATTATCTCGCTTTCAGAAGATCTTCAAGAGAAGTACCGAATCTATTACCACTACTGGTCCTACACTTTCTCGGGATTTATCCACCAAAACTCATATTTAATAGTATTTCATAGCATAATATGAACTCATTTATAAAAGCTTTTTCTTCATATTAGCGTTTTATAAGTTTAAATTCGGGTAGTACCTACCCGTTAAGTTCATACTTAGTAGCTAATATACAATTCAACTACTACAATTCTACATGAAAAACTGATTATAATAATATTTCGCTTTCAAACTTTTATACAATATTTTACAAACTTACAATACCGCTTATTTTACATAAAGCATGAAATATAGCACACAATAACTTTGATACAAGATAGTTATGAAGATAATTCTAGCTAGTACACAAGTCGTTCAGCAAAGGCAATAAAGACACGTAATTCATACGTCCAGAAACAAGTCATGCATTCTGGTTTTACTAGGACTACTTCCCATCCTTGGTCTTGTGGAACATAACCGTTATGGCCGTTGATAAGATAGCGTGTTGTAACTTCGTCAAAGGGACGAGGGTTACGTAATGACCAACAGTCTCGTAATAACCTAAAAACCTCATTTCTTACCCCAATTACCGACTCCGTCACTTGTGGGAACGTTTTGTTTAATAGTTGTAGCCCGATGTTCTTGTTCTCACTTTGGTGAGAAGCGAACATTACTAACCCGTAAGCATAACATGCTTCTTTATGTTGCATGTTAGCCGCTTTTTCTAAATCACGAAGTCCTATATTCGGATATACTGAGTCAAAATAATTTCTTAACCCGTTGCGTAAAATAGCATTTGGGTTCCCCGGAATATATGCGTCAAAGTAAACACATCGTAACTTATGGATTTCCCAATGTGATATCCCCCATCTTTCGAACGAAAGCCTTTTATAAACCAAGGCATTCTTGGAACGTTCTTCGAATGTCTTACAAACTGATCTCGCCTTAAATAGTTGTGCCGAAGAATTCTGACCGACTCTAGACAAGATTTCATCAATCATGTCTCCGGGTAGGTCTCTTAAAATATTGGGTTGTCTATCCATTTTGTGTTTTTATACTGTAAAATAGACAAGAGTTAGATTCATAAAAAAAAATACTTATTAATACAAGCAATTTTTACATATATCATAAAGCATAAGCACACTATATTACTTATATTACACCACACGAATACAACTATCTTATTCCGACTCGCTTGTTTCTTCTTCTTCGGTTTTGGTTCGTTTTGCCAAGTTTCTAGGGATATATGATGTTCCCCTAATACGAGCCGTCGTTATCCACATTGGTTTAGAAAAACCTGGTGGTTTAGAGGTTCCCGGGTCATTGTTATAACTTAAGGACTTCGGGGGTTGACGATACATATAAAGTTCATCGGGGTTGGAATTAGATTTCTCTATTTTTATGCCCTTTCTCTTATTATTTTCTTTTGCCTTTTTAATTTCAGTTGGGGTAATTTCTATAACATCATCGGAATTCTCGTCGGAATCCGATTCATCGGAGAATTGGTAATCCTCCCAATATTTTGCTTCCTTGGCGGAAACACCATTGACCATAATTAACCTTGGTCGGTTGGTTGAGGATTTTTTTTACTTAACCGTTTTATTATTTCCCCCACCGGTTCTATTTCTTCATCCGGTTCCGATTCTTCTTCCGGTTCCGATTCTTCTTCCGGTTCCGACTCTTCTTCCGGTTCCTCTTCGGGAACTTGTGAATCAGTCCACGAATCATTCCAATTTACATTTGACTCTTCATTATTATTAGGTGAGTCAATGGGACTTGTTCTAGAGGTAGACATCTATCACATAATATCAAACACGTTAAGAGATTAATATATCACATAATATTCATATGTTAAAAATATATAGTTTCCAACAAAAATGTTAAGCAATCATTTTTAAAGAAAACACGGTCGAAGTCCAGACTCACTAATGCATCCTAACAAACTCGATAAGACACACTAATGCAAATTTTCTGGTTCTCTAAGACCAACGCTCGGATACCAACTGAAATGTCCCGTTCTTATTGATTAAAAACGTTCCATATTAATTGATTTCATTGCGAGGTTTTGACCTCTATATGAGACGTTTTTCAAAGACTGCATTCATTTTTAAAACAAACCATAACCTTTATTTCATAAATAAAGGTTTAAAAGCTTTACGTAGATTATCAAATAATGATAATAATCTAAAATATCCTGTTTACACACGACCATTACATAATGGTTTACAATACAAATATGTTACATCGAAATCAGTTTCTTGAATGCAGGTTTTACACAATATCATACAAACATGGACTCAAAATCTTGTCCTTATTTTAGTATGCAACAGCGGAAGCTCTTAGTATTCACCTGAGAATAAACATGCTTTAAACGTCAACAAAATTGTTGGTGAGTTATAGGTTTAACCTATATGTATCAAATCGTAACAATAGACCACAAGATTTCATATTTCAATACACATCCCATACATAGAGATAAAAATCATTCATATGGTGAACACCTGGTAACCGACATTAACAAGATGCATATATATAAGAATATCCCCATCATTCCGGGACACTCTTCGGATATGATATAAATTTCGAAGTACTAAAGCATCCGGTACTTTGGATGGGGTTTGTTAGGCCCAATAGATCTATCTTTAGGATTCCCGTCAATTAGGGTGTATGTTCCCTAATTCTTAGATTACCAGACTTAATAAAAAGGGGCATATTCGATTTCGATAATTCAACCATAGAATGTAGTTTCACGTACTTGTGTCTATTTTGTAAATCATTTATAAAACCTGCATGTATTCTCATCCCAAAAATATTAGATTTTAAAAGTGGGACTATAACTCACTTTCACAGATTTTTACTTCGTCGGGAAGTAAGACTTGGCCACTGGTTGATTCACGAACCTATAACAATATATACATATATATCAAAGTATGTTTAAAATATATTTACAACACTTTTAATATATTTTGATGTTTTAAGTTTATTAAGTCAGCTGTCCTCGTTAGTAACCTACAACTAGTTGTCCACAGTTAGATGTACAGAAATAAATCGATAAATATTATCTTGAATCAATCCACGACCCAGTGTATACGTATCTCAGTATTGATCACAACTCAAACTATATATATTTTGGAATCAACCTCAACCCTGTATAGCTAACTCCAACATTCACATATAGAGTGTCTATGGTTGTTCCGAAATATATATAGATGTGTCGACATGATAGGTCGAAACATTGTATACGTGTCTATGGTATCTCAAGATTACATAATATACAATACAAGTTGATTAAGTTATGGTTGGAATAGATTTGTTACCAATTTTCACGTAGCTAAAATGAGAAAAATTATCCAATCTTGTTTTACCCATAACTTCTTCATTTTAAATCCGTTTTGAGTGAATCAAATTGCTATGGTTTCATATTGAACTCTATTTTATGAATCTAAACAGAAAAAGTATAGGTTTATAGTCGTAAAAATAAGTTACAAGTCGTTTTTGTAAAGGTAGTCATTTCAGTCGAAAGAACGACGTCTAGATGACCATTTTAGAAAACATACTTCCACTTCGAGTTTAACCATAATTTTTGGATATAGTTTCATGTTCATAATAAAAATCATTTTCTCAGAATAACAAATTTTAAATCAAAGTTTATCATAGTTTTTAATTAACTAACCCAAAACAGCCCGCGGTGTTACTACGACGGCGTAAATCCGGTTTTACGGTGTTTTTTGTGTTTCCAGGTTTTAAATCATTAAGTTAGCATATCATATAGATATAGAACATGTGTGTAGTTAATTTTAAAAGTCAAGTTAGAAGGATTAACTTTTGTTTGCGAACAAGTTTAGAATTAACTAAACTATGTTCTAGTGATTACGAGTTTAAACCTTCGAATAAGATAGTTTTATATATATGAATCGAATGATGTTATGAACATCATTACTACCTAAAGTTTAGTAGGTAAACCTACTGGAAGTAACAAGAAATGATCTAGCTTCAAAGGATCTTGGATGGCTTGAAAGTTCTTGAAGTAGGATCATGACACAAAAACAAGTTCAAGTAAGATTTTTACGCGAATTAAGATAGTTTATAGTTATAGAAATTGAATCAAAGTTTGAATATGAATATTACCTTGAATAAGAAAGATAACCTACTGTATATAACAAAGGTTTCTTGATCTTAGATGATTACTTGGAATGGATTAGAAAGCTTGGAAGTAAATTAGTAAACTTGAAGGGATTTTTGAAGTGTTCTTCCTATGATGATTATAGCTTGATTCTTGAAGTGATTTTTGATGAAGATGATGATTAACTACTGGAAAAATACGTTCATAATAGTGTGTGTGTTGAGAGAGAATTAGAAAGAGAATTGGAAGTGAAATGGAGTGAATGATGAGTGGTAATTGGTGAGTGGTGAGTGGGGTTAAAAGGAGTTCTAGTTAGTTGACTAGCTCATGGTAGAAGTTAAAATTGATTAGTCATACATGACATAATCAAGAGTGGAATCCCATGCTAGTTCCTATTGGTATATACTCATAGTAAGTACTTTTTGAAGCTGTGTATAATACGGGTAAGAATACGACTAGAATTCTTGATGAAAGAAAAGAATGGAAAAGTAACTGTAACCATTTTCGTTAAGTATGAGTGTTTTGATATATGTCTTGAAGTCTTCCAAAAGTATTTTAATACATCTAAATACACTACATGTATATACATTTTAACTGAGTCGTTAAGTCATCGTTAGTCGTTACATGTAAGTGTTGTTTTGAAACCTTTAAGTTAACGATCTCAATTAATGTTGTTAACCCATTGTTTATTATATCTAATGAGATGTTAAATTATTATATTATCATGATATTATGATATATTAATATATCTTAATATGATATATATACATTTAAATGTCGTTACAACGATAATCGTTACATATATGTCTGGTTTCGAAATCCTTAAGTTAGTAGTCTTGTTTATATGTATATAACTCATTGTTAATATACTTATGGAGATACTTACTTATCATAATCTCATGTTAACCATATGTATATCCATATATATATCGTCATGTCATTTTTACATGTTTTAACGTTCGTGAATCGCCGGTCAACTTGGGTGGTCAATTGTCTATATGAAACATATTTCAATTAATCAAGTCTTAACAAGTTTGATTGCTTAACTTGTTGGAAACATTTAATCATGTAAATATCAATCTCAATTAATATATATAAACATGGAAAAGTTCGGGCCACTACAGTACCTACCCGTTAAATAAATTTCGTCCCGAAATTTTAAGCTGTTGAAGGTGTTGATGAATCTTCTTGAAATAGATGCGGGTATTTCTTCTTCATCTGATCTTCATGCTCCCAGGTGAACTCGGGTCCTCTACGAGCATTCCATCGAACCTTAACAATTGGTATCTTGTTTTGCTTAAGTCTTTTAACCTCACGATCCATTATTTCGACGGGTTCTTCGATGAATTGGAGTTTTTCGTTGATTTGGATTTCATCTAATGGAATAGTGAGATCTTCTTTAGCAAAACATTTTTTCAAATTCGAGACGTGGAAAGTGTTATGTACAGCCGCGAGTTGTTGAGGTAACTCAAGTCGGTAAGCTACTGGTCCGACACGATCAATAATCTTGAATGGTCCAATATACCTTGGATTTAATTTCCCTCGTTTACCAAATCGAACAACGCCTTTCCAAGGTGCAACTTTAAGCATGACCATCTCTCCAATTTCAAATTCTATATCTTTTCTTTTAATGTCAGCGTAGCTCTTTTGTCGACTTTGGGCGGTTTTCAACCGTTGTTGAATTTGGATGATCTTCTCGGTAGTTTTTTGTATAATCTCCGGACCCATAATCTGTCTATCCTCCACTTCACTCCAACAAATCGGAGACCTGCACTTTCTACCATAAAGTGCTTCAAACGGCGCCATCTCAATGCTTGAATGGTAGCTGTTGTTGTAGGAAAATTCTGCTAATGGTAGATGTCGATCCCAACTGTTTCCGAAATCAATAACACATGCTCGTAGCATGTCTTCAAGCGTTTGTATCGTCCTTTCGCTCTGCCCATCAGTTTGTGGATGATAGGCAGTACTCATGTCTAGACGAGTTCCTAATGCTTGCTGTAATGTCTGCCAAAATCTTGAAATAAATCTGCCATCCCTATCAGAGATAATAGAGATTGGTATTCCATGTCTGGAGACGACTTCCTTCAAATACAGTCGTGCTAACTTCTCCATCTTGTCATCTTCTCTTATTGGCAGGAAATGTGCTGATATGGTGAGACGATCAACTATTACCCAAATAGTATCAAAACTACTTGCAGTCCTTGGCAATTTAGTGATGAAATCCATGGTAATGTTTTCCCATTTCCATTCCGGGATTTCGGGTTGTTGAAGTAGACCTGATGGTTTCTGATGCTCAGCTTTGACCTTAGAACACGTCAAACATTCTCCTACGTATTTAGCAACATCGGCTTTCATACCCGGCCACCAAAAATGTTTCTTGAGATCCTTGTACATCTTCCCCGTTCCAGGATGTATTGAGTATCTGGTTTTATGAGCTTCTCTAAGTACCATTTCTCTCATATCTCCAAATTTTGGTACCCAAATCCTTTCAGCCCTATACCGGGTTCCGTCTTCCCGAATATTAAGATGCTTCTCCGATCCTTTGGGTATTTCATCCTTTAAATTTCCCTCTTTTAAAACTCCTTGTTGCGCCTCCTTTATTTGAGTAGTAAGGTTATTATGAATCATTATATTCATAGATTTTACTAGAATGGGTTCTCTGTCCTTCCTGCTCAAGGCATCGGCTACCACATTTGCCTTCCCCGGGTGGTAACGAATCTCAAAGTCGTAATCATTCAATAATTCAATCCACCTACGCTGCCTCATATTCAGTTGTTTCTGATTAAATATGTGTTGAAGACTTTTTTGGTCGGTATATATAATACTTTTGACCCCATATAAGTAGTGCCTCCAAGTCTTTAATGCAAAAACAACCGCGCCTAATTCCAAATCATGCGTCGTATAATTTTGTTCGTGAATCTTCAATTGTCTAGATGCATAAGCAATCACCTTCGTTCGTTGCATTAATACACAACCGAGACCTTGCTTTGATGCGTCACAATAAATCACAAAATCATCATTCCCTTCAGGCAATGACAATATAGGTGCCGTAGTTAGCTTTTTCTTCAATAACTGAAACGCTTTCTCTTGTTCATCATTCCATTCAAATTTCTTCCCTTTATGCGTTAATGCAGTCAAGGGTTTTGCTATTCTGGAAAAGTCTTGGATGAACCTTCTGTAGTAACCAGCTAGTCCTAAAAACTGGCGTATGTGTTTTGGAGTTTTCGGGGTTTCCCACTTTTCAACAGTTTCTATCTTTGCCGGATCCACCTTAATACCTTCTTTGTTCACTATGTGACCGAGGAATTGAACTTCTTCCAACCAAAATGCACACTTTGAAAACTTAACGTACAATTATTCCTTCCTCAATACTTCTAACACCTTTCTCAAATGTTCACCGTGTTCTTGGTCATTCTTTGAGTAAATAAGTATGTCATCAATGAAAACAATGACAAACTTGTCAAGGTATGGTCCACACACTCGGTTCATAAGGTCCATGAACACAGCTGGTGCATTAGTTAAACCAAATGGCATGACCATAAACTCGTAATGACTGTAACGTGTTCTGAAAGCAGTCTTTGGAATATCATCTTCTTTCACCCGCATTTGATGATACCCGGAACGTAAGTCAATCTTTGAATAAACAGACGAGCCTTGTAGTTGATCAAATAAGTCGTCGATTCTCGGTAGTGGGTAGCGGTTCTTGATGGTAAGTTTGTTCAACTCTCGGTAGTCGATACACAATCTGAATGTACCATCTTTCTTCTTGACAAACAAAACAGGAGCTCCCCACGGTGATGTGCTTGGTCGAATGAAACCATGCTCTAAAAGTTCTTGTAATTGGCTTTGCAGTTCTTTCATCTCGCTGGGTGCGAGTCTGTAAGGAGCACGAGCTATTGGTGCAGCTCCTGGTACAAGATCTATTTGAAATTCAACGGATCGATGTGGGGGTAATCCCGGTAATTCTTTCGGAAATACATCGGGAAATTCTTTTGCGACGGGAACATCATTGATGCTCTTTTCTTCAGTTTGTACTTTCTCGACGTGTGCTAGAACGGCATAGCAACCTTTTCTTATTAGTTTTTGTGCCTTCAAATTACTAATAAGATGTAGCTTCGTGTTGCCCTTTTCTCCGTACACCATTAAGGGTTTTCCTTTTTCTCGTATAATGCGAATTTCATTTTTGTAACTAACGATCTCTGCTTTCACTTCTTTCAACCAGACCATACCGATTATCATATCAAAACTCCCTAACTCTACTGGTATCAAATCAATCTTAAATGTTTCGCTAACCAGTTTAATTTCTCGATTCCGACATATATTATCTGCTGAAATTAATTTACCATTTGCTAATTCGAGTAAAAATTTACTATCCAAAGGCGTCAATGGACAACTTAATTTAGCACAAAAATCTCTACTCATATAGCTTCTATCCGCACCCGAATCAAATAAAACATAAGCAGATTTATTGTCAATAAGAAACGTACCCGTAACAAGCTCCGGGTCTTCCTGTGCCTCTGCCGCATTAATATTGAAAACTCTTCCGCGGCCTTGTCCATTCGTGTTCTCCTGGTTCGGGCAATTTCTAATAATGTGGCCCGGTTTTCCACATTTATAACAAACTACATTGGCATAACTTGCTCCGACACTACTTGCTCCGCCATTACTCGTTCCGACACCATTTGTTCCTTTCGTTCTATTAACCCCTGGTCCGTAGACCTCACACTTCGCCGCGCTATGACCATTTCTTTTACACTTGTTGCAAAATTTGGTGCAGAACCCCGAGTGATACTTTTCACACCTCTGGCATAGCTGCTTCTGATTGTTGTTGTTGTTGCGGTTATTATTGTTGTTGGGATGATTGTTGTAGTTGCTGTTGTTTTTGTTGTTGTTGGGCCATTTGTTGTAGTTGCGATTGATGTTGCGATTGTTGGGATAATTGTTGCGATTATTGTTGTAATTGCTGTTGTTGTTGTATTGGTGATTCTTATCACCGTTTTCCTCCCACTTTCTTTTGACTTGCTTCACATTGGCCTCTTCAGCAGTCTGTTCTTTAATTATTTCTTCAATCTGGTTCACTAGTTTGTGAGCCATTCTACATGCCTGTTGTATGGAGGCGGGCTCGTGTGAACTTATATCTTCTTGGATTCTTTCCGGTAATCCTTTCACAAACGCGTCGATCTTCTCTTCCTCATCTTCGAATGCTCCCGGACACAATAGGCACAATTCTATGAATCGTCTTTCGTACGTGGTAATATCAAATCCTTGGGTTCGTAACCCTCTAAGTTCTGTCTTGAGCTTATTGACCTCGGTTCTGGGACGGTACTTCTCGTTCATCAAGTGCTTGAATGCTGACCACGGTAGTGCGTACGCATCGTCTTGTCCCACTTGCTCTAGATAGGTATTCCACCATGTTAACGCAGAACCTGTGAAGGTATGCGTAGCGTACTTCACTTTGTCCTCTTCAATACACTTACTTATGGCAAACACCGATTCGACCTTCTCGGTCCACCGTTTCAATCCGATCGGTCCTTCGGTTCCATCAAATTCCAAAGGTTTGCAGGCAGTGAATTCTTTGTAGGTGCATCCTACACGATTTCCTGTACTGCTAGATCCAAGGTTATTGTTGGTATGTAGCGCAGCCTGTACTGCGGCTATGTTTGAAGCTAGAAAAGTACGGAATTCCTCTTCATTCATATTCACGGTGTGTCGAGTAGTCGGTGCCATTTCCTTCAAAATAGTCAAATGGAACAAGTTAATCATACAGAATATTAAGAGTAGTTAATAGTATTTCGTAGCATAATATGAACTCATTTATAAAAGCTTTTTCTTCATATTAGCATTTTATAAGTTTAAATTCGGGTAGTACCTACCCGTTAAGTTCATACTTAGTAGCCAATATACAATTCAACTACTACAATTCTATATGAAAAACTGATTATAATAATATTTCGCGTTCAAACTTTTATACAATATTTTACAAACTTACAATACCGCTTATTTTACATAAAGCATGAAATATAGCACACAATAACTTTGATACAAGATAGTTGTGAAGATAATTCTAGCTAGTACACAAGTCGTTCAGCAAAGGCAATAAAGACACGTAATTCATACGTCCAGAAACAAGTCATGCATTCTGGTTTTACTAGGACTACTTCCCATCCTTGGTCTTGTGGAACATAACCGTTATGGCCGTTGATAAGACAGCGTGTTGTAACGTCGTCAAAGGGACGAGGGTTACGTAATGACCAACAGTCTCGTAATAACCTAAAAACCTCATTTCTTACCCCAATTACCGACTCCGTCACTTGTGGGAACGTTTTGTTTAATAGTTGTAGCCCGATGTTCTTGTTCTCACTTTGGTGAGAAGCGAACATTACTAACCCGTAAGCATAACATGCTTCTTTATGTTGCATGTTAGCCACTTTTTCTAAATCACGAAGTCCTATATTCGGATATACTGAGTCAAAATAATTTCTTAACCCGTTGCGTAAAATAGCATTTGGGTTCCCCGCAATATATGCGTCAAAGTAAACACATCGTAACTTATGGATTTCCCAATGTGATATCCCCCATCTTTCGAACAAAAACCTTTTATAAACCAAGGCATTCTTGGAACGTTCTTCGAATGTCTTACAAACTGATCTCGCCTTAAATAGTTGTGCCGAAGAATTCTGACCGACTCTAGACAAGATTTCATCAATCATGTCTCCGGGTAGGTCTCTTAAAATATTGGGTTGTCTATCCATTTTGTGTTTTTATACTGTAAAATAGACAAGAGTTAGATTCATAAAAAAAATACTTTTAATACAAGCAATTTTTACATATATCATAAAGCATAAGCACACTATATTACTTATATTACACCACACGAATACAACTATCTTATTCCGACTCGCTTGTTTCTTCTTCTTCTTCGGTTTTTGTTCGTTTTGCCAAGTTTCTAGGGATATATGATGTTCCCCTAATACGAGCCGTCGTTATCCACATTGGTTTAGAAAAACCTGGTGGTTTAGAGGTTCCCGGGTCATTGTTACAACTTAAGGACTTCGGGGGTTGACGATACATATAAAGTTCATCGGGGTTGGAATTAGATTTCTCTATTTTTATGCCCTTTCTCTTATTATTTTCTTTTGCCTTTTTAAATTCAGTTGGGGTAATTTCTATAACATCATCGGAATTCTCGTCGGAATCCGATTCATCGGAGAATTGGTAATCCTCCCAATATTTTGCTTCCTTGGCGGAAACACCATTGACCATAATTAACCTTGGTTGGTTGGTTGAGGATTTTCTTTTACTTAACTGTTTTATTATTTCCCCCACCGGTTCTATTTCTTCATCCGGTTCCGATTCTTCTTCCGGTTCCGATTCTTCTTCCGGTTCCGACTCTTCTTCCGGTTCCTCTTCGGGAACGTGTGAATCAGTCCACGAATCATTCCAATTTACATTTGACTCTTCATTATTATTAGGTGAGTCAATGGGACTTGTTCTAGAGGTAGACATCTATCACATAATATCAAACACGTTAAGAGATTAATATATCACATAATATTCATATGTTAAAAATATATAGTTTCCAACAAAAATGTTAAGCAATCATTTTTAAAGAAAACACGGTCGAAGTCCAGAATCACTAATGCATCCTAACAAACTCGATAAGACACACTAATGCAAATTTTCTGGTTCTCTAAGACCAACGCTCGGATACCAACTGAAATGTCCCGTTCTTATTGATTAAAAACGTTCCATATTAATTGATTTCGTTGCGAGGTTTTGACCTCTATATGAGACGTTTTTCAAAGACTGCATTCATTTTTAAAATAAACCATAACCTTTATTTCATAAATAAAGGTTTAAAAGCTTTACGTAGATTATCAAATAATGATAATCTAAAATATCCTGTTTACACACGACCATTACATAATGGTTTACAATACAAATATGTTACATCGAAATCAGTTTCTTGAATGCAGTTTTTACACAATATCATACAAACATGGACTCCAAATCTTGTCCTTATTTTAGTATGCAACAGCGGAAGCTCTTAGTATTCACCTGAGAATAAACATGCTTTAAACGTCAACAAAAATGTTGGTGAGTTATAGGTTTAACCTATATGTATCAAATCGTAACAATAGACCACAAGATTTCATATTTCAATACACATCCCATACATAGAGATAAAAATCATTCATATGGTGAACACCTGGTAACCGACATTAACAAGATGCATATATATAAGAATATCCCCATCATTCCGGGACACCCTTCGGATATGATATAAATTTCGAAGTACTAAAGCATCCGGTACTTTGGATGGGGTTTGTTAGGCCAAATAGATCTATCTTTAGGATTCGCGTCAATTAGGGTGTCTGTTCCCTAATTCTTAGATTACCAGACTTAATAAAAAGGGGCATATTCGATTTCGATAATTCAACCATAGAATGTAGTTTCACGTACTTGTGTCTATTTTGTAAATCATTTATAAAACCTGCATGTATTCTCATCCCAAAAATATTAGATTTTAAAAGTGGGACTATAACTCACTTTTACAGATTTTTACTTCGTCGAGAAGTAAGACTTGGCCACTGGTTGATTCACGAACCTATAACAATATATACATATATATCAAAGTATGTTTAAAATATATTTACAACACTTTTAATATATTTTGATGTTTTAAGTTTATTAAGTCAGCTGTCCTCGTTAGTAACCTACAACTAGTTGTCCACAGTTAGATGTACAGAAATAAATCGATAAATATTATCTTGAATCAATCCACGACCCAGTGTATACGTATCTCAGTATTGATCACAACTCAAACTATATATATTTTGGAATCAACCTCAACCCTGTATAGCTAACTCCAACATTCACATATAGAGTGTCTATGGTTGTTCCGAAATATATATAGATGTGTCGACATGATAGGTCGAAACATTGTATACGTGTCTATGGTATCTCAAGATTACATAATATACAATACAAGTTGATTAAGTTATGGTTGGAATAGATTTGTTACCAATTTTCACGTAGCTAAAATGAGAAAAATTATCCAATCTTGTTTTACCCATAACTTCTTCATTTTAAATCCGTTTTGAGTGAATCAAATTGCTATGGTTTCATATTGAACTCTATTTTATGAATCTAAACAGAAAAAGTATAGGTTTATTGTCGGAAAAATAAGTTACAAGTCATTTTTTTAAAGGTAGTCATTTCAGTCGAAAGAACGACGTCTAGATGACCATTTTAGAAAACATACTTCCACTTTGAGTTTAACCATAATTTTTGGATATAGTTTCATGTTCATAATAAAAATCATTTTCTCAGAATAACAACTTTTAAATCAAAGTTTATCATAGTTTTTAATTAACTAACCCAAAACAGCCCGCGGTGTTACTACGACGGCGTAAATCCGGTTTTACGGTGTTTTTCGTGTTTCCAGGTTTTAAATCATTAAGTTAGCATATCATATAGATATAGAACATGTGTGTAGTTAATTTGAAAAGTCAAGTTATAAGGATTAACTTTTGTTTGCGAACAAGTTTAGAATTAACTAAACTATGTTCTAGTGATTACGAGTTTAAACCTTCGAATAAGATAGTTTTATATATATGAATCGAATGATGTTATGAACATCATTACTACCTCAAGTTTAGTAGGTAAACCTACTGGAAGTGGCAAAAAATGATCTAGCTTCAAAGGATCTTGGATGGCTTGAAAGTTCTTGAAGTAGGATCATGACACAAACACAAGTTCAAGTAAGATTTTTACTCGAATTAAGATAGTTTATAGTTATAGAAATTGAATCAAAGTTTGAATATGAATATTACCTTGAATAAGAAAGATAACCTACTGTATATAACAAAGGTTTCTTGATCTTAGATGATTACTTGGAATGGATTAGAAAGCTTGGAAGTAAATTAGTAAACTTGAAGGGATTTTTGAAGTGTTCTTCCTATGATGATTATAGCTTGATTCTTGAAGTGATTTTTGATGAAGATGATGATTAACTACTGGAAAAATACGTTCATAATAGTGTGTGTGTGTGTGTGTGTTGAGAGAGAATTAGAAAGAGAATTGGAAGTGAAATGGAGTGAATGATGAGTGGTAATTGGTGAGTGGTGAGTGGGGTTAAAAGGAGTTCTAGTTAGTTGACTAGCTCATGGTAGAAGTTAAAATTGATTAGTCATACATGACATAATCAAGAGTGGAATCCCATGCTAGTTCCTATTGGTATATACTCATAGTAAGTACGTTTTGAAGCTGTGTATAATACGGGTAAGAATACGACTAGAATTCTTGCTGAAAGAAAAGAATGGAAAAGTAACTGTAACCATTTTCGTTAAGTATGAGTGTTTTGATATATGTCTTGAAGTCTTCCAAAAGTATTTTAATACATCTAAATACACTACATGTATATACATTTTAACTGAGTCGTTAAGTCATCGTTAGTCGTTACATGTAAGTGTTGTTTTGAAACCTTTAAGTTAACGATCTCAATTAATGTTGTTAACCCATTGTTTATTATATCTAATGAGATGTTAAATTATTATATTATCATGATATTATGATATATTAATATATCTTAATATGATATATATACATTTAAATGTCGTTACAACGATAATCGTTACATATATGTCTCGTTTCGAAATCCTTAAGTTAGTAGTCTTGTTTATATGTATATAACTCATTGTTAATATACTTATGGAGATACTTACTTATCATAATCTCATTTTAACCATATGTATATCCATATATATATCGTCATGTCTTTTTTACAAGTTTTAACGTTCGTGAATCGCCGGTCAACTTGGGTGGTCAATTGTCTATATGAAACATATTTCAATTAATCAAGTCTTAACAAGTTTGATTGCTTAACTTGTTGGAAACATTTAATCATATAAATATCAATCTCAATTAATATATATAAACATGGAAAAGTTCGGGCCACTACATATGTAGCGACCCGACCAAATCATGTTTGACGGCGCTGTCTACGTAGGTCCCATTACATGGTCATAAGTCCTTAAGACAAAGTTTGACCGAAAATATGTCGCATTCATTTCATAATTTTGGATGTTTCAAAGTTTACAAAAGTAGTTTCCATAACTAGTACATAACAATGTTTAAAGTACAAATGAAACACGTGCGACACAGTTTAAAGTAGTCAAAAGACGCTCCAACTATGCAAGTATACTCGACATCCAAAGCAAGTATCAAAAAGAATGTGCGGAAGCATGTATCACCTAATGTTCAAGGACCTGAGAAAAACATAGAAATCTGTCAACGAAAACATTGGTGAAATCATAGGTTTAAGTAAGTAAGTATGTAAAAGTAAGTCGAACCACAAGATTTGCATCATTGATAAATAGTAATACATTCTAAAAGTTAATATTCACGAGCACCCAATTATCAAGGCTTAACGTTTCCTTCCATAGAACCCCATCACAATAGTGTTAGAACATACACTGTTTCTCGAAAATATATTTCACCCGTAGACGGTAGCGAACCGTCCGAAGTGAGGGTTTGTCAAACCCATATGGCCATACAACATAAGTTCACGCCTACACTTACACCCTGCAAGTGTAACTAATGATAATCGAATTGAGGATTTTGTTCTGAACTCGTATGTAGAATGTTTGTTTTCATGTACTTGTGTTCACTTAGTTAAAAGAATTGTTTATGTTTTCTCATCCCAAAAGTAAGTTCAAAAGAGTAAGAGTGGGACTATGATCTCACCTTGAGCGAAAGAGTAAATAAGTACTTCGACAAGTAACTTGTGCAAAGAACAATGCTAGCCTTGACCTAAACAAATAGGTCGTATCAACAACGCTAAACACAAAAGGTCAAAGATGTTCAATTAGTCCTATGGCTCGTTACGACTCGATTACGTAGCATGTGAATCAATTTGTCAAGTTTCATGCAAGATACAAGTATAGAAACAAGTTAGGAATGTTGCATAAGCATTTGGTTAAGTTTGACAAAAAGTCAAACTTTGGTCGGTCAAAGTCAACGAAAAAGTCAACATGTTCGGGTCGGGTCCCGAACTATTTTTCTGAGGTTTTTAATCATATATGAGTATTTTAGAACAAGTTACATGTGAATCGGAGGTGCGTAGCATAGCAAACATTTTCCAAAAATGGACAAAGTTAGACAGCCTACTTTGGCGCGCCGCGCGGGTATATGGCGCGCCGCGCCATTACCTGTGCAGAGAAAACTGGCAGTTTTTAAGTTTTATGCACGAACCTAACTTCAAACAATCACCATTTATGACCCGCAAACAACCAAAGCATGTATCTTATATCATCGGAAAGGTATTTTGACAAGGAAAACAACTAAACACATTTCATCAATCACTTTTACATTTACAACAACCAAAATCACATTCAAAGCTCCTCATTAAATGCATTCAAGTTCATAAATGAAATTCGATGATTCGGTAACCAATTTACATGAATGATATGCCGTTTCGAAGGTGATCAAGCATACAATACAACCTAACACTTACAAATAACATTTTATGTCATTCAAAGCATCAAAAGTCCATTTCAAGTTCATCAAACCCTAACCCAAATCCACTAAAACCAATAATCGAGTTTATGGAGTTTTCTCAAGCAACCTACACATCGAATTGAAGCTAGTGATACTAGAAACACATTTAATACATGCATTTTTAACATTTAACAACATTCAAGCAACCAAATCACCAAATCAAACACAACAAAGTTCATACTCAAGCTAATTACTTCAAATAATGAAATCGAGCATATAAATCATATATTCATGTTAGACTTGAGCCATAGACACTAATTAACAACTTTATAACTTAAAAACATCAAGAACACAAAATCTAGTGATTTTAGAAAGTTACCCAAATGAGATGTAATCGGTATGGAATCGAAGAGGAAGTTGCAAGGATTCCAAATATGTAATTAGTTTAGATTGAAGCTTGCTAGATTTTGATTAGATGATGAATCTTTGAAATGGTGTTTGAGAGAATTTGTGAAAGTATTAGAGAAAAATGGAAAAGAAAAGAAATAATGAATGGAGGAGGAAGAGTGTTGACTCTTTGACCTAGTCACCTCTTTGCTCCTTTGTCAAACTTAGTCCCTCAACTTTGGAAACGGGTGCGTGAATTACCTAAATGAGATAATTTAAAACGCGTATTAACGGGAGATGTTATAAACATATAACGGAGTTTAAAATAGTATAACGGAAAAGTAAATGGAAAAAGGCAGGATGTTACATTACATACTCCTTAAAGAAATTTCGTCCCGAAATTTAAGTAGGCGTAGTAGTCGTTGTTGCTTCCTCGGAATCTCGCGTTTCCGAAACCGGGAACAAGTGAGGGTATTTCTTTTGCATTTGATCTTGCCTTTTCCAAGTAAACTCGGGTCCTCTTTTGGCATTCCAACAAACCTTGACAATCGGAATTCGGCTTTGTTTCAACATCTTGACGAAGGTGTCCACAATTTCAACCGGTTCTTCCACAAAATGGAGTTTGTCATCAATAGTAAGTTCCTCGAGAGGGATGATGATATCGGGTTCGGCAAGACACTTTTTCAAGTTAGATACATGGAAGGTAGGATGAACGGAGTTCAATTGAGGCGGAAGATCTAAACGATAAGCAACGGTTCCAATACGCTCCAAGATTTCGAAAGGGCCAATATACCGCGGATTTAGCTTCCCGCGTTTCCCAAAATGGATTACACCTTTCCAAGGTGCGACTTTTAACATTAATCGGTCACCGACTTGAAATTCAAGGTCGTTGCATCGTTTGTCGGTATAGCTCTTTTGACGACTCCGGGCCGTCCGAAGCCTATCTCGGATTTGTACGATCTTCTCGGTGGTTTCGTAAATGAGTTCGGGTCCGGTGATTTGCACGTCGCCTACCTCGGCCCAACAAAGAGGTGAACGACATTTTCGGCCATATAGTGCTTCAAAAGGTGCGGCTTTAATACTCGCGTGATATCTATTGTTGTAAGAGAACTCGGCGAGAGGTAAGTGCTTGTCCCAAGCTTTTCCAAAATCAACCACGCAAGCTCGTAACATGTCCTCTAAAGTTTGAATTGTGCGTTCGCTTTGCCCATCGGTTTGAGGATGATATGCGGTGCTCATGTCTAAACGCGTTCCCAATGCTTCTTGTAAAATACGCCAAAATCTGGAAACAAAACAGCCATCTCGGTCGGAGATAATCGATAAAGGTACACCGTGTCGGGCTATGATCTCCTTGATGTAAAGTTGTGCAAGTTTCTCCATTTTGTCGGTCTCCTTCATGGCGAGAAAGTGTGCAGATTTGGTGAGACGGTCAACAATAACCCAAATGGTATCATAACCGCTCGTCATTTTTGGTAGTTTGGTGATAAAATCCATCGTTATCCTTTCCCACTTTCATTGCAGGATCTCGGGTTGTTGAAGTAGTCCGGACAGTCTTTGGTGTTCGGCTTTGACTTTGGAACATGTCAAACACTTGGAAACATAAGTAGCTACGTCCCTTTTTATGTTCGGCCACCAATATTGTTGTTTAAGGTTGTGGTACATCTTATTGGCACCGGGGTGAATCGAGTATCGTGACTTATGGGCTTCATCTAAAATAAGACTTCGTAGGTCCCCATAACTAGGCACCCAAATCCTTCCGGCGAAATATCGGAGTCCGGTTTCCTTAGTTTCAAATCGAGAGACGAGAATGTTCAAGAGCTCGTGTGAAACGTTTTCATCCTTGAGAGCTTCATCTTGGGCTACCCGAATTTGGCTATTAAGGTTTGTGTGGATGGTGATGTTTAAGGCTCGGACACGAAGAGGCACCGCTCTTTCTTTTCGACTTAAGGCATCGGCTACTACATTTGCCTTTCCAGGATGGTAACGAAGCTCGCAATCGTAATCGCTTAAGGTTTCAATCCACCTTCGTTGTCTCATGTTTAGTTGCTTTTGATCGAAGATGTGTTGGAGACTTTTGTGATCAGTAAAGATAGTACTCTTGGTTCCATAAAGATAGTGTCTCCACATTTTAAGTGTAAAGACAACGGCTCCGAGTTCGAGATCATGCGTCGCGTAGTTTCATTCATGAATTTTGAGTTGTCGAGAAGCATAAGCAATGACTTTCATTCGTTGCATCAATACACACCCAAAACCATGTTTCGAGGCATCGCAATATACAACAAATTCATCATTGCCTTCGGGAAGTGACAAGATAGGAGCGGTGGTTAGCTTCGTTTTCAAGATTTGGAATGCGGATTCATGTTCGATTGCCCAAACGAATTTTCTTCCCTTATGAGTTAACGTGGTTAGAGGACGAGCGACCAAAGAGAAATCTTTGATGAATCTACGATAGTATCCGGCGAGACCCAAGAATTGACGAATGTGAGTAGGAGTAGTAGGAGTCTCCCATTTACTAATGGCTTCGATTTTTGATGGATCGACTTTAATACCTTGATCACTTACCACATGACCAAGAAATTGAACTTCCTTCAACCAAAATTCGCACTTGGAGAATTTGGCATAGAGTCGTTCTTGTCTTAAAAGTTCAAGCACAAGTCGGAGGTGTTCCTCGTGTTCTTCTTCACTTTTAGAATAAACCAAAATATCATCGATGAACACGATAACGAATTTGTCAAGATACGGTTTGCACACGCGGTTCATAAGATCCATGAACACCACCGGTGCGTTAGTGAGACCAAAGGGCATGACAAGGAATTCATAACTACCATAACGAGTTCGGAAAGCAGTTTTGGAGACATCTTCCCCCTTAACCCTTAATTGATGATAACCTGAGCGGAGATCGATTTTCGAATATACACAAGACCCTTGTAGTTGATCAAAGAGGTCGTCGATGTGAGGAAGAGGATATCGGTTCTTAACCGTCAGTTTGTTTAGTTCACGATAATCAATGCACATTCGTAGGGATCCATCTTTCTTTTTAACAAACAAAATCGGAGCGCCCCAAGGTGAATGGCTAGGTTGGATAAAACCACGATCAAGTAGTTCTTGGATTTGACTATGCAATTCTTGCATTTCGGATGGAGCGAGTCTATATGGTACACGTGCTACGGGTGCGGCTCCCGGAATAAGATCGATTTGGAATTCAACTGGTCGATGAGGTGGAAGGCCCGGCAATTCGTCGAGAAATACATCGGAATAGTCACTAACAATTGGCACATCATCGATGTGCTTCTCATTGGACTCGACTTTCTTAACGTGAGCAAGGATCGTAAAACAACCCTTACGGAGTAGTTTTCTAACTTTAATGCATGAAACGAGGTTGAGTCCGGTGCAACTCTTATCGCCATAGACGATCAAAGGTTCACCATTCTCGATAGGAATTCGGATTGCGTTAAGATCACAAAGGATGTGAGATTTCATTTTGGCTAGCCAATTCATACCGATTATTACATCGAAGCTTCCTAGTTCCATGGGTATCAAGTCAATTTCAAACTCATTACCCAAAATGTTTAACGTACACCCCCGGTAATATGTGTCGGCACTCAATAGTTTCCCGTTGGCCACTTCAATGGTATAAGTGGTATCTAGTGGAAGTGGTGGAGTGTTTAAAGAATGAGTCAAAGTCTTGGATACAAAACTCTTATCGGTGCCCGAATCGAATAAACAAGTAACATAAGTGTTGTTGAGAAGAAACGTACCCGTGACTAATTCATTGTCATCTCGGGCTTCCTCAGTGTTGATGTTGAAAGCTCGGCCGCGCGTATTGGGGTTATCTTTCCTCTTCGGGCATGCATTTCTATAGTGGCCCTTTTGGCCACATTCATAACAAGTGCCCGTTTTTGGTGCATTGGACCCCTTTCGAGCGATGGGGGCAACACTTTTACACTCATTGGCCTTATGACCAACTCCTTGGCACCGGTGGCAAATTAACTTGCCACATTCACCAAAGTGATGCTTGTTGCATTTGTTGCAAAGAGGTAGGTTCCCGGCATAACCCTTCTTGCCGTCGGAGGTGTAAGGCTTCTTAGCAAAGTTGTTGTTGCTTGATTGGGAGGGTTCCCACTTTCTTTTGTTGCCGCCCGATTTATCCTCGGCCTTAGGTGCCGGAACTACGATTTCATCAACCGTTTCGATCAATTGGCGGGCCATGTTCAAAGCTTGTTGTAGGTTAGCGGGTTTGGATGACATCACCCCTTGTTTGATGCTCTTTGGAAGACCATACATATAAAGTTCGACCCTTTGAGATTCTGGGTTCACGAGGTTTGGACACATCAAGGATAGTTTGATGAATCGTTGATTATAGGCCTTGAGATCGTTTCCGACCGCCTCTAAGGTTCTTAGCTCTTGTTCGAGCTTTCGGGTTTCTTCGCGAGGGAAATATTCGATGACCATCTTTTCCCTTAAATCGGCCCAAGAGAGGGCGTGAGCTTCATCGGTACCCACCGATTGTACATAAGTATTCCACCATGTAAGAGCGACACCGGCGAAGGTGTGAGTGGAGTATTTGACCTTGTCTTGGTCCCGACAACCGCTTATGCTAAAGACGGCTTCCGTTTGCTCAAACCATCGGGTGAGCACAACCGGTCCCCCGGTTCCATCAAAAGTGTGAGGTTTGCACCCCATGAAGGATTTGTAGGAGCACCCTTCGTTTGAGTTACCGGCTCCATTGTTGTTGTTGTTGTGGTTGTTGTTATTGTTGTTATTGGATGAGTGACCGGCCATGGCAGCATCCACGGCGGTGGCTATCATGCGTTGTAAGACTTGTTCGGGAGTTTCATTGCGTCGTACATGGCGAGGGGCCATTGTTCCTTCAAAACACATGAATATCGTTGATTAGTATCCTTAATAATACTAACCGTGATATGGAATAAGGATAGAGAGAAATTTTCCTTGACTCGCCTTAAATTCTTTATGTCGAAATGTCGGAACGTCCATGTGAATCACCGTAATATAATCCCGGAAATTATACTACCCTGGTTCACATGTGTATTTAACATTACTTCATAAGGTCAAGGTGGCGCGTCAACAAAATTTATCAGCGTAAGATCAAGATCGAACAAGAGTTAGATATGATAGGAGAATTCGAGTATGATGCACAAGTAGTCAAATAATTCCTACTTCAAGTCTATATGCCGGTTGTAGTCTAGATTTACTAATGTACCCTATGACGCGGGGTAAACACAAATGAACTCTAAATCCCTACAACCAAAGCTCTGATACCATCTGTAGCGACCCGACCAAATCATGTTTAACGGCGCCATCTACGTAGGTCCCATTACATGGTCATAAGTCCTTAAAGACAAAGTTTGACCGAAAATATGTCGCATTCATTTCATAATTTTGGATGTTTCAAAGTTTACAAAAGTAGTTTCCATAACTAGTACCTAACAATGTTTAAAGTACAAATGAAACACGTGCGACACAGTTTAAAGTAGTCAAAAGACGCTCCAACTATGCAAGTATACTCGACATCTAAAGCAAGTATCAAAAAGAATGTGCGGAAGCATGTATCACCTAATGTTCAAGGACCTGAGAAAAACATAGAAATCTGTCAACGAAAACGTTGGTGAAATCATAGGTTTAAGTAAGTAAGTATGTAAAAGTAAGTCGAACCACAAGATTTGCATCATTGATAAATAGTAATACATTCTAAAAGTTAATATTCACGAGCACCCAATTATCAAGGCTTAACGTTTCCTTCCATAGAACCCCATCACAATAGTGTTAGAACATACACTGTTTCTCGAAAATATATTTCACCCGTAGACGGTAGCGAACCGTCCAAAGTGAGGGTTTGTCAAACCCATATGGCCATACAACATAAGTTCACGCCTACACTTACACCCTGCAAGTGTAACTAATGATAATCGAATTGAGGATTTTGTTCTGAACTCGTATGTAGAATGTTTGTTTTCATGTACTTGTGTTCACTTAGTTAAAAGAATTGTTTATGTTTTCTCATCCCAAAAGTAAGTTCAAAAGAATAAGAGTGGGACTATGATCTCACCTTGAGCGAAAGAGTAAATAAGTACTTCGACAAGTAACGTGTGCAAAGAACAATGCTAGCCTTGACCTAAACAAATAGGTCGTATCAACAACGCTAAACACAAAAGGTCAAAGATGTTCAATTAGTCCTATGGCTCGTTACGACTCGATTACGTAGCATGTGAATCAATTTGTCAAGTTTCATGCAAGATACAAGTATAGAAACAAGTTAGGAATGTTGCATAATCATTTAGTTAAGTTTGACAAAAAGTCAAACTTTGGTCGGTCAAAGTCAACGAAAAAGTCAACACGTTCGGATCGGGTCCCGAACTATTTTTCTGAGGTTTTTAATCATATATGAGCATGTTAGAACAAGTTACATGTGAATCTGAGGTGCGTAGCATAGCAAACATTTTCCAAAAATGGACAAAGTTAGACAGCCTACTTTGGCGCGCCGCGCGGGTATATGGCGCGCCGCGCCATTACCTGTGCAGAGAAAACTGGGAGTTTTTAAGTTTTATGCACGAACCTAACTTCAAACAATCACCATTTCTGACCCGCAAACAACCAAAGCATGTATCTTATATCATCGGAAAGGTATTTTGACAAGGAAAACAACTAAACACATTTCATCAATCACTTTTACATTTACAACAACCAAAATCACATTCAAAGCTCCTCATTAAATGCATTCAAGTTCATAAATGAAATTCGTTGATTCGGCAACCAATTTACATGAATGATATGCCGTTTCAAAGGTGATCAAGCATACAATACAACCTAACACTTACAAATAACATTTTATGTCATTCAAAGCATCAAAAGTCCATTTCAAGTTCATCAATCCCTAACCCAAATCCACCAAAACCAATAATCGAGTTTATGGAGTTTTCTCAAGCAACCTACACATCAAATTGAAGTTAGTGATACTAGGAACACATTTAATACATGCATTTTTAACATTTAACAACATTCAAGCAACCAAATCACCAAATCAAACACACCAAAGTTCATACTCAAGCTAATTACTTCAAATAACAAAATCGAGCATATAAATCATATATTCATGTTAGACTTGAGCCATAGACACTAATTAACAACTTTATAACTTAAAAACATCAAGAACACAAAATCTAGTGATTTTAGAAAGTTACCCAAATGAGATGTAATCGGTATGGAATCGAAGAGGAAGTTGCAAGGATTCCAAATATGTAATTAGTTTAGATTGAAGCTTGCCAGATTTTGATTAGATGATGAATCTTTGAAATGGTGTTTGAGAGAATTTGTGAAAGTATTAGAGAAAAATGGAAAAGAAAAGAAATAATGAATGGAGGAGGAAGAGGGTTGACTCTTTGACCTAGTCACCTCTTTGCTCCTTTGTCAAACTTAGTCCCTCAACTTTGGAAACGGGTGCGTGAATTACCTAAACGAGATAATTTAAAACGCGTATTAACGGGAGATGTTATAAACATATAACGGTGTTTAAAATAGTATAACGGAAAAGTAAACGGAAAAAGGCGGGATGTTACAGGGTACTCATTTCTTCCCGTTACTAGCTCAGATTTTAAAACTATGCCACATCCTAGATTATCACTAAGTGTGGTATCCCAACCCAAATAAGCACTAGACAAATAATCCCAAATCTTCAACTAAAACTCCTAAGTGTGAGGTACACTAGGAACATTGAGGACAATGTTCGTCTAAGTGTGGGATTTTGGTATAATCTTTTTATGCTATATTTAAATAACCCATTACGAAGATTTCAAGTTCTTAAGCCAAATTTCAAATTTTTAACAAAAGAAAGCCTTTTCGAAAAAGTATTTTTGAAAACCTGAAACATTTTTCAATAAAAATAAGGCTTAAGTAAGGTAGAAATCTTGTTAGGACGAACTGAATCTCTAAAAGAGCATTGCATGACTAGGAATTATCGACCTAAATTGATTATGGTGAGGCACCCAAATAAGACCAGCATTCATCTTTAAAGATTCACTATTTTCCGTTGAGAGTGCCGATGTCTATGCTCGGAATCAGAACTTGCTCTAGATCTACATTTCCAAGTAATGAAATGTGATTCGGTTATAATTAGAAGAGCTAGCCATTTGTCAAACAACCCTTTCGCACCTCCGCTACTTCTACCACACCACCTCATCCACATCACCTACACTATCACTCGAAAAACCCAGAAAATGAGATTCCTTCTGAAAACCCGATGTTATAAACTTCTCAAGTATGACGGCAAAGGTCTTGAAAAAGTTTACCGACAAAAAGTTTCTCGAAATCAAATCTCCAAATATATATATATATATATATATACATATATACATATATATACTTTCAAAGTTCTGAAAAATGAGCAGAACTTATAAAGAGAAACGCCAAAGAAGAACTTGACCACGAATGCCTCAAAAGTGCTTCTCCAAAATATCAGCACTCCTATCTATCTTAAATTTTCCAAAATTCCGAATAAAGTCTGTTGAGACTATATCACCTTTTTCTCACCCCTTAAAACAACTTCACCACCAATTCCAAAATTCCTGACAAATGACTTAGAAGCTATGGTTACTACCGTTTTCACTTTAATAGCAAGGATTTGAGTCTTTATCAAGCCTATGACGAAGGATGCAACATGACTCGCTATGAGCGAATTCATTTTTTAGATCTGTAGGGAACCCTAAACACCTGAGTGATTTGAGTGACCCGTGAAAGCTAGCCTAAGTCATGTAACCTCCTCGCATGCTTGCAGATATAGTTTCAAACCCTAACATAGATGACTTACCTTATCTTTCGCTCTTATAATAAAAAGCAAACCGCTTAGGCTATTAGAAAAGAAACTTCGGAAAGATTTCTTAAAGTAAAAAAATGAAGTTTACTTGAGGACAAGCAAAGTCTAAGTGTGGGTTATTTGATATCGGCTAAAAAGTCACGTTTTCACCCCAGTATTAAGGCCCAAAATAAAAAGTTCCAAACTTTATCGCCAAAATTCCTGCTTCGTCAGTTAAAATTTAAGAACAAGTGATTACGAAGACGGTGCAAGAAGAATCAAGTAAATCGGAGCTAAAACGAAGATTCTAGAGCAAAAATGGTGAAAGACAAGAAATCAATTTACGATCCAGCAAATCAGCAAGCCAAACAGCTTGCCAAACGGTCTGCCAAATGGCCTGCCTGGCTTGCAAACGGCCTGCCACACGCACAGATCAAACGGGCATGTTAAACGGCCTGGTCGGGCAAACGGCCCCTGCAAACGGCCTGCCAAGCGGCCTGCCAGTCGTTTGCAGGAAAATTTCAAGCTTATTTAAAGGGTCTTTGTCATTCATTCCAACACACACTTCAATTCACTTCTTTCTCTATCTTATACAATATTAGTCATACTCTCAAGGTCTTCGACTCCGTGCGGGAAACCTAGTACGCGGAGAAGAATGTCGAAGATTGTATTAGGAGCGGTCTGGAGTTTGAAGTTATCACTTTTATATTCAGAACTCGTTTAATCTACTGGTACTTCTATCCTTTGTCTTTATATAATTTCTTTCATTATTATGCTTTATGATACTGTTGCCATGATTTGCGAGTAGTTATCTTTAGTGTATGTTGTGATGTAGTCAGTTATAATGCCGAAATTATATTATGGCTTGTGTATGTTGTCAAAATGCTTTCTGATTATGATTTGAACTCAATCTCTTTTCCAACTAATAGAATGTAGTTATTGGCCCTGTTATTGGAAAGTCGCGAACCCCGATTCAGAGTACCCTATCGGTGTCACCCTTTGGTAAGAGAATTCTATCGGATACAACGTGAGTTTGACTGAGGCACACCAGTTGTAGTAAGTCCACCGAGCCTTGGACTCCGACTGAGGACTCTTTCGTAGTGAAACATCTAACTAGACCCCTAGTACATTGTCGGTCATAGACCATGCTAGTGTAGTCACCAAGCATATAAACTTCGTACGTGCACGCTGAAGCACAACGGTTGTTGTAAGATGTACCTCTGCTAAGTAAGGCCATGGAACACGGTTAGTGCTGACTAGTACACTTCACCATAACGTGGTCTCTAGAATTGCACCCCGCTTGAGGGATTCTTGGTTAATTAAGGAACTATTTGTTCGAACACATAAAGGATTGGACCGTTAGGATAACCAAACGTGTTCATGGAAGTCACTAGACTTGGTCATGGTGTTCTTTATGGTTGAACTCTTTTTAAGGGTCTAACTATCTTTTAAAACCAATCATTAACGAAAGCATCGAGGCACATCACGTCTCTTGGATATGGAAAACCATGTATTCCATTATGCTTAAGAAAGTTTAGACCATTATGGAATGTTAATACGTCACCCAACCGAGTCGCTCTATTGGATGAGCCGTCTGAACGTGTATGCCTCTAGTCAGACTGCACGGGCGTTAGGGGTAAGGGACGTTGCTGTCTATTCAGAATCTTCAAGCCCATTGCATTGCCCAGTGACATGTCTTATGACAGGGGCGTTTAGGACTAGTGTAATGAATACAAGGTCACTGTCTATCCATGAGCCAGCATTCCATAATCTCGGTAAAGTAACTGACGAATTCATAGCATACACTTGTTTTAGCCTTATCTGAATTACAAATTTTATCGTATTTACTTTACTTTATCATATAAATTAGAAAACCTAAAATTAGGTAATAAACCACTACTCCTGCACCTTAGAATTATCTTAAGCTTTAGATATAGGTTCGATTCTACTGATATCTCAAAAATACGACTCTAGGTCATACTTCCCTTACTCATAATAAGGAGTAGTAAGATTTAGGCCTCGCTAAATATAAATTTAAAACCATTACCCCTTGTTGGTGGTTGATTCTGACGCCTTGCGGCCTAAAGATACCGCATAAACAAAATCGTCCGTTTCAGCCATATCAGTTTCTACAATGGATATTAAGACTTAAGATAACCTGAATTCACAACCATGTGAGATTTATCCCCCGTGTCCATATACCATGTGTCATCCAGAGGATTAAGAGTCATAGTTTGCATAATTTGATGGGTTATTGGGCTTGGCCTTTGGCAGTCGGATAGGGACAAAGAGGTGGACTCCATGTGCGTTATTAACTACATGGTGGATATGCGACCCAATTTAAGTGTGTACAGCTAGCATAACCACGGCCACTGCCTCTATTATTCCTACCTCGATAATTATAATTGGTACAACCACGAGAGGTGTTTTTTCGGTAGTTATGATGAATATGATCATGGTTTTAAGCAGGTTCAGATGGGATGATGGGATAATCTGCTTCGTAGAGGGAGTGGTAGCGAGTAGATTCGTATTGATGGAACCAGAAGAGGCTTGTTTTTACTTCCTTGTTTCCTCAAAAAAAAAAAAAAAAAAAAAAAAAAAAAATTCTGAGCATGCCTCATAAAAATAAGGTAGCACATTACATAGTATAAGTGTAAATAAAAACCTATTTTGTCAAAACTACCATTTAGGCTGAAGCACTATCAACGTTGTTGAGTTAGTCCGCTAAGACTTTAATTTCAAGTGTTCATGCCTCCTTATTTGTAGAAGTCAAGTTCATCTTTTGATACGTTGTTGATTTCTCATACATTATAAAAAGATTTCTTTGACTTTCCATAAATGGGTCTTTGTAAAGGAAAGTAAACTTGTCTCTTGGTTTAGTTGGATAGGGCGGAAGCCAACCTATATATAGTTCATAGATGTTGAATTTGTTTGATCGAGATTTCGGTGCACTGTATACGATGTCACCTCTATTAGCAAGTGTGAATGTCCCTACGTTCTTTATTCAATGTTTACTTCGTATACGGTTGCTCGACGAAGCAATACGTGTTAGAGCGAAGGTAGAGTACACTATCAAGTGGCATCCAAGAATCTTGTTCTTCCAAACATAAACCAAAGCTTTACAAAAATCACGTTTCTCTTCTAACACTTATATTGTTAGGATTTAGGACCTAAACAATAACATGTGATTGTGGTATCATCAATCATAAACAACCCATGAACGACAAACGAATAATCTAAAAGCATAAACGACAAATATAAAGCATAACGACACGAGGATTTAACGTAGTTATATCTCAACTCCAAACACTGAGAAGAGTTTAGTTCACGGGCGCAAACCAGAGATTTTTCTTTATTATTATCGTGCACACATTATAATGAGGCTAGGGGTTACAATTTATAGGAAAAGTTAAAATTGTCCACCAAGTTAAACTTGTCCTTCAAGCAAAAGACGTTCCATAAATATCTATTACTTGCTCCATACCTAATTCCTACTAGAAGATTTAATTAAGCCAAGAGAATCTCTACGACTTGTTCACCAAGTCAAGATCCCTACAGCTTGTTCACCAAGTAAAGCTCTCTACAACTTGTTCACGAAGTCAAGCCTTGTTCCTTTGATCAAATTCTTCACACCTTCAAAAATCTCCCACTTGAAGACTTTGAGCAAACTCTTCACTACTCAGCAATCTCCTACTTGAAGATTTTGAATAAACCAGGACATCAATCTCCATTCCATCCAAGAAAGTCAAACCACCATTATACCGCCAAACTCCATTTGGGACACACACATTCAACGCATACTTTGGATGAGTAGACTTTCGATACAAGGACTTCAACGCTACTTGTCGGAACTAGAAACCAATAACCACCTCAACTGTCAATGTTTTTCAAACATCCATAGCAACTCCCAATCTCCTCTCATCTACAACTTTTGATACCACCGGAATCAAACATTCAGGTCACGCCACTCTTCCACACCAGAGGGAAGGAAGTCTTTCGACATCAAAACCGCTAAGCTTCAACCCGATCTCCAGTTAATAACCAGGGTACTCTCAGTTTCTTGCACCACCATCTTCTTACACAAGAAGATCAATCAAAGTATGCAAAATTCAACTATAGGATTCTTTCATGAGACAACACGACCTCACCCATCGCTCTAGACGTGTTCAATCTCGTCAAACCCGTGTCAACGATCACTCGTACAACATTTCAGTTTATCTATGATTTTCCTTCCCAGTAATCAGAAAATCCAACAGACACCTTTGTAGACTCTTCATCAAGGCTCCAGTGAGAACCCAATCACAACCTCGAAATCTACTAACTTTTCAACTTTCTGCTTTCTCGCTGGTTCACTAACCTCCTCATAGCTATGAATTTCACAAACCCATCTTCTCATCCCAAGCATGCTCTCACTGTACGAGTAAGAAATAAAACCGCGGCTACTAGAAAAAGAATCTGGTTCGTTCCACCGGTCAGTTGTAAATCTCTTTGTCATTCGAGGGTATACTTGCAACATCCAAGTACCCTAGTGTTATAGGCACTAATCTTGTGAAGACTAGAGACCCATGTCGTATACCATCTCCATAACTCCCACTAGTCGTCGAACTCCCACTAGCCCGGTACTTCCGTCGGTTAACATACTTACATCGAGTTCTCGACACCCTCTAGAAAGCTCAAGTTCCAGGACTTACAAGATTATTCACTTCTACCATCACCTAAATATTCCTAATTGGTCACCCCAAAAACCACTTGTTTTGTTGTACCAATGTCAACCAAACCCAAAGCATCAGTCGAATGCGTCATATCCGACAACTTCAAACCAATTCTTCAGTGAGAGAAGCTCTAACCCTGCCCACATATTCCAAATACCCTGGAATATTCGACCAAATACATTAGCTGACCCGTTCAATAATCTGATGTTGGACTTTGGTTTGCACCATAACAAACCTCCCCTCAAACCCAAGTTCAACTCGGCATCCCTTCAATGATAGTCAAGATCCAACCTTCTTTAGTACCTGTCCCAACCTCAAAACACAACTTGAATGGGACCACATCAATTCTACTTACGGTACAAGGCTCCAAGATCAACTCATCCACTAAGGGTGCACAATCGTGTGTGCTAACCAAGTGGTTAAGCCAACCGTTGACATGCTGCAAATGTCATGTTGCGCTATCCACACATCCAGACTACAACCTGCAAGTATCCAACCTTCTCGATAACTCCTACTTTCGAGTTGTCCCACTATTTGCTACCTTACCGCCAAAACTAGAGAGAAACCACCTTTTAAGCACACATTTGTTTCTACCCCATATTCGATGTATGACTATTGTTTGTAGTATAACAAACCTGCCCTCAAACCTAAATTCATATGGGCCTCCCTTCCAATGATAGTTCAGACCCAACCTTTACTGCCGTCAAATGGAACTCTCAAACTTTCTGTGTGCGGACCAGTGAGATTTCGATACAAGGCTTCAAGATCAACTCAACATTACCAAGGGAACGCACGCACGCTGAAAGGTGCGCCCACAGCGCCGTCCATCACATCCAGAATATATTTTGGATCCCATAACAAAGCTACATCTCTGAAAAATCACAGCCTTTATCGCCCAAAGATTCGCAAAACAAATCGTCTCGCCACTCGCAACATCAAAACCGGAACTCTCTCATAAAACTGCCACAACTTAAAAATCATATCTCAAGATCTAACGGTTCGATCATCACCAAAATTTTACCACTCTTAGACCAGTACTTCTGGAACCTACAGTCCAAGTTTCACGTTGATCCAACGGTAGACGAACCCTCTATGATTTTTCTCTCACTGCAGCTTCAAATCCGAACAACTGCAACTTCGAAAAAACATAACTCCAGATATAACGGTCTGATCACTGTCAAATTTTGACCACGACTAGATCTATACGTCTTTTACTTACAGTAACATTTTCAAGGTGATCCGACGGTTAACGAACCCGTAATGATTTTTATTCTATAACAGTTCCGAATCCTAACAGTTTAAACCTGAATGGCAGCATCTTCGAAAAACTATATCTCGAGATCTAAAGGTTCTATCTTCCTCAAATTTTTACGGCCACTAGACCTATGCACCTTCAGTAAAAATTTCAAACCAATCCAATGGTTACCGAACCTGATATGATTTTTCTCCTTCATCTGCGCAGTAGAATTCGAATTTTGAAAGTTCATCATTCCTCGAACGGGACCGCAAGGAATGATAACTTAGATCTGATACCCGGATCTTCCCGAAAATCTCTCAGCATTAAAACCCATCGATCCGATCATCGATCTCGTTGACTGATCCCATGATCATGATACCTGTTGCCTCACATCATATACCCGTCGTTCGTTCACCATACTTTCAATTTGCCATCGTGCCCATACTCGAACCTTGAGCTCTAGATACCACTTGTTAGGAATTTAGGGACCCAAACAAGACAAGTGATTTATGCGAATCACTGACCCACGAACGACAAACGAATAATCTAAAAGCATAAACGACAAATATAAAGCATAACGACACGAGGATTTAACGTGGTTATATCCCACTCCAAAACACGGAGAAGGGTTTATTCCACGGGCGCAAACCAGAGATTTTTCTTTATTATTTTCGTGCACACATTACAATGAGGCTAGGGGTTACCATTTATAGGAAAAGTTAAACTTGTCCTTCAAGCAAAAGATGTTCCATAAATATCTATTACTTGCTCCATACTCCATTCCTACTAGAAGATTTAATTAAGGCAAGAGAATCTCTACGACTTGTTAACCAAGTCAAGCTCCCTACAACTTGTTCACCAAGTCAAAATCTCCTACGACTTGTTCACCAAGTCAAGCCTTGTTCCTTTGATAAAATTATTCACACCTTCAACATATATGCCGAAATGACCTTTTACCAGCCCATCATTCTTCATTTCCTTAATTCAATTCTGCTAAAATATTCGAAGTTTTGGTGTCACATAATTGTGGATTTGCGCAACCAACGATTTCCCGAGTACATATTTTTGTCAATAGTCCATAACATGGCATAACATTTTCTAATTTGTAGTAATCGGACGATCAATTGTTGTGAGCTAACATAGAATCGTTTGATGACCAAAGGAACAAATCCTAGTGTCATCATCAAAGAAATTAAAGTATAATGTCTGGACGAATAATTCCAAAAGTTTAATTGTTGATAAGAACAGTAATAAGACCAACAAATTGACGTTTTTAGAATAAAATAATGGGTATGGGTGAAGAACAAGCATACATCATTAAGGTGCACAATATCGACCATGTTATAATATATAAATATATATATAAATGGATAGTCAATTATTGGTACACAAAAGTAATATTATTGTATTACCTAAACTTGTGATATTTTTGCTATAAATAGCCATGAATGCAAGCATTAAACTTGCACCATTTCTCACACTTAAAAAGTGTTTCTTTCTTTCTCTCCATTATCATCTTTGTTCTTACACTTCATTATTAGCATTCTTAATCAATAATCAAACCTCTAAAGGTAGTTATAAGCCTATTGAATTATAACATCAAGAATCAAACCTCTAAAGGTAGTTATAAGCCTACTGAATTATAACACGTTATCAGCACGATAATCTTAATACTAATTATGGTTGGCTCTGCCACCTAAATGATATATGGTCGGTTATACCACCTGAATAATATATGGTCGACACTGTCGTCTAATTATCATTTATGTTACTAACATTTATATTTCAATTATCTAACATTTATATGGCCGACACTGTCGCCTAATTATCATTTATGTTACTAACATTTATATTTCTATTATCTAACATTTATATGGCCGACACTGTCGCCTAATTATCATTTATGTTACTAACATTTATATTTCTATTATCTAACATTTATATGGCCGACACTGTCGCCTAATTATCATTTATGTTTACTAATATTTATATTTATGTTATATAACATTTATTAATGATTGCTTACATATGGTCGACACTGTCACCTACTTATCATTTATGTTATATTAAATTTATGTTTAATGTTTATATACTTATGAATATAAAGTGACTATAATTTATCATGTTGTTTGTTTTAATAGAAAATGTCGAATCTGGAAAAGCTTAAATTTACTCCTTTAGAATCAACTGGAAACAACTACATGCCATGGGTTATAAAAGTAAAAATGCATCTTAAATCAATGGGCATTCTTGAAGCCATAAATGAAAACAACACTTGTTCTGAAAAAGAACAAGCAACGGCATGTTGCTTTATTCATCAACATATTGATGAATGCTTACAAAATAATTATGTGACTGTAGAAGATCCCCATATTTTATGGGAAGGTCTCAAAAGCAGATTCAATAATCAAAGAGAAATTTTACTTCCAGCTGCTATGGAACAATGGAGAACATTAAGGTTCCAAGACTTTAAGAAAGTAAATGAATATAGCTCAGCTCTATATAATACATGTTCACAACTTAAATTCTGTGGACATGAAATAAGTGATGCATACATGATGGAGAAAACTTTCTCCACAATGAATGCTGCAAACATCACAGTGCAAAGAAATTTGAGAATGCTAAAGTTCAAAACATATCCTGAACTTAATTCATATCTCTTAGTTGCAGAGCAAAATGATGAGCTATTGATGAAAAATCAGCAATCCCGTCCTACTGGTACACTTGCAATCCCTGAAGCAAATACTGCAAATAATTATAAACAGGGACAAGGACGCGGGCAAGGTCGTGGTTATAATAACCATCACCATCATCATGCCAAAAGCCATAACTATGGTAGAAACCATCCTTATGGTAATGGTAATGGGCGAGGACGTGGTCGTGGCCGTGGTGGTCAAAGAAATAATAATCCACGAAAATATAAATATCAACCACAAAACAAGCCCACTAAACAAGATGTTGAAGAAAATTCTTCTAAAAATTCTGAAGAATCTTGCTACAGATGTGGTAGAATGGGCCACTGGGCTAATACTTGCCGAACATCTAAACATCTTGTTAAGATGTATCAGGATTCGCTGAAAGATAAAGAAAAGGAAGTAAACTTTGTGGATAACGTCGATCCAACAGTCACTGAGAAACCATCTGATTTATATGAAGATTTCTTGAATGTTTAAGTTGTGTGTCTTTCGAAAAATAAACGATTTAATATCATCTGTCTTTGTCATTATGTTTGCTAAATGTTTCAGTACTATCTATTTGCGTGTAAAATATTGTGTAATATTAATGTACTCACTATTTATTTCTTATATATGAAGTTCAATATGAATTTTGCTGGAATACAACATCAATCAAGTGGTGGAGATCTCTGTATAGCAGACAGTGGAACTACACACACGATACTTAAATCCGAGAAATATTTTATTGATCTAAAACCAACGGAAGGAACTATACATACAATATCAGGACCTGCTAACTTGATAAAAGGGATAGGAAAGGCAAATTTCATACTACCAAATGGTACAAAATTTTTAATAAATGATGCCTTATTTTCTCCCAAGTCAAGCAGAAATTTATTGAGTTTCTCCGACATATACCTTAACGGGTATGATTATCAGTCAGTGACAACAGAAAATGAGAAATATTTAAGTATCACTGACAAGAGTCATGTGGTTGAAAAACTGCCAAGACTTAGTTCTGGATTACATTATACACATATAAATGTACCAGAAATACATATGGTAGTTAATGAAAAATATATTGATCCTGGTGTATTCAGTTTATGGCATAACAGATTAGGCCATCCAGGATCAACAATGATGAAAAGGATTATTGAATGTACTCATGGACATCCACTAAAGGATAGAAAAATCCATCATGATACAATGGTTCCATGTACATCTTGCTCTCTTGGAAAATTGATAACTAGACCCTCACCACTTAAGGTTGAGAAAGAATCACCAATGTTTCTTGAAAGAATTCAAGGTGATATATGTGGACCAATTCATCCACCATGTGGACCATTTAGATATTTCATGGTTCTAATAGACGCATCTAGCAGATGGTCTCATGTTTGTCTGTTATCAAGCCGTAATGTGGCATTTGCAAAATTTCTTGCCCAAATTATTAAATTGAGAGCTCATTTTCCTGATTACACCATTAAAAGGGTGAGACTTGATAATGCTGGTGAATTTACATCTCAAGCATTTAATGACTATTGCATGTCTATAGGAATTGTTGTTGAACATTCTGTTGCTCATGTGCATAAACAAAATGGTTTAGCCGAGTCATTGATTAAACGTTTACAGTTAATCGCTAGACCATTGATAATGAGAACAAAACTCCCTGTATCTATATGGGGTCATGCAATTTTACATGCTGCTGCATTGATTCGCATCAGACCAAGTGCAAGTCATAAATATTCCCCCCTACAACTTGCTTTTGGTCAAGAGCCAAATATTTCCCACCTTAGAACATTTGGTTGTGCAGTATATGTTCCAATTGCGCCACCACAACGTACAAAAATGGGTCCTCAAAGGAGGTTGGGAATATATGTTGGATATGAAACATCTTCAATCATAAGGTATATTGAACCTATGACAGGTGATGTTTTTACAGCACGTTTTGCTGATTGTCATTTTAATGAAACATTGTTTCCTAGATTAGGGGGAGAAATAAAAAATAAAGAAAATGATGTTTCATGGTGTGAACCTCAATTAAAGTATCTTGATCCTCGCACAAAAGAATGCGAGATAGAAGTTCAAAAGATAATGCATATACAAGAACTTGTAAATCAATTGCCTGATGCATTCACAGATACAAAAAGGGTGACTAAATCATATATACCAGCAGTTAATACTCCAGCTCGAATTGAGATTCCAAATCGGAAGACTGATAATGTAGTCACTCAAGAATCTATGCCACGTCTGAAACGTGGGAGACCAGTTGGTTCCAAAGATAAAAATCCTCGAAAAAGAAAATCAGCTGATAATAAGGTAAAAGAAAGTGTTCAAGAAGAACCACAAATCAGTACTCCTACTGCAGAGGAGATTGATGATGTCAATACAGAAATTGCAATCAATTATGCACATTCAAAAATATTATGGAACCGAAATGAAATGAAAAATCTTGATGAGAAATTTTCATTTAATGTTGCATATGACATCATG
Source organism: Rutidosis leptorrhynchoides (assembly GCF_046630445.1). Classification (NCBI taxonomy): domain Eukaryota; kingdom Viridiplantae; phylum Streptophyta; class Magnoliopsida; order Asterales; family Asteraceae; genus Rutidosis; species Rutidosis leptorrhynchoides. The sequence goes on from NC_092337.1 coordinate 150,733,860, forward strand.
AATAATGATGATGATCCAGAACCAACATCTATGGTTGAATGTCAAAATAGACATGATTGGGCTCAATGGAAAGAAGCAATACGAGCTGAATTAGAATCACTCAATAAAAGAAAAGTTTTCGGATCCATCATTCTCACTCCTAAAGATGTGAAACCTGTAGGATACAGATGGATTTTTGTTCGAAAAAGAAATGAGAAAAATGAAGTTACAAGGTATAAAGCTAGACTTGTAGCTCAAGGTTTTTCTCAAAGACCGGGAATTGATTATGAAGAAACTTATTCCCCTGTTATGGATGCAATTACTTTTAGATACTTGATCAGCCTGGCAGTTTCTAAAAATTTAGAAATGCATCTCATGGATGTTGTGACTGCTTATCTATATGGATCACTTGATAGTGATATATATATGAAGGTACCTGAAGGATTTAAGGTACCAGAAGCATCAAATGCAAAACCCAAAGAAATGTATTCGATTAAATTACAAAGATCTTTATATGGGTTAAAACAATCGGGACGTATGTGGTATAACCGATTAAGTGATTACTTGATAAGCAAAGGGTATACAAATAACCTTACTTGCCCTTATGTTTTCATTAAGAAAACAACATCCGGATATGTAATCATAGCTGTTTATGTTGATGATCTTAACATCATAGGTACAAATAAAGAGATCCATGAAGCCATTCAACTTCTAAAGAAAGAATTTGAAATGAAAGATCTCGGAAAAACCAAGTATTGCCTTGGTTTACAAATTGAGCATATGCCTAATGGTTTACTTGTACATCAAACAACATATACTGAAAAGATTTTGAAACGTTTCAATATGGACAAGGCAAAACCATTAAGTACTCCTATGGTTGTTAGATCACTCAATGTTGAAACTGATCCATTTCGTCTATGTGAAGATCATGAAGATATTCTTGGACCAGAAGTACCATATCTTAGTGCAATTGGAGCTCTTATGTATCTTACAAATTGTACAAGACCTGACATTTCTTTTGCAGTTAATTTGTTGGCAAGGTTCAGCTCTGCTCCTACCAAAAGACACTGGAATGGGATCAAACACATATTTCGATACCTTCGAGGAACTACTGATTTAGGATTATTTTATTCTAACGAATCAAAACAAGATTTGGTTGGTTATGCTGATGCAGGTTATTTATCTGATCCACATAAAGCTAAATCTCAAACTGGATATGTATTCCTAAATGGAGGTACTGCAATATCATGGCGTTCTCAAAAACAAACACTTGTTGCTACATCATCAAATCATGCCGAAGTGATTGCATTACATGAAGCTACTCGGGAATGTTTTTGGTTGAGATCAATGACACAAATCATTACTGATTCTTGTGGACTAAAATGCGATAAAAGTCCAACAATTATCTATGAAGATAATGCAGCTTGCATAGCACAGATGAAAGAAGGGTATATCAAAAGTGACCGAACCAAACACATACCTCCTAGATTCTTCTCATACACTCAAAATCTAATTAAGGACAACGAGATTGAAATGAGATATGTTCAATCCAGCAAAAACTCTGCTGATCTTTTCACGAAAGCACTTCCAACTGCTATTTTCAGAACACACGTTCATAACATTGGCATGAGACATGTTCAAAAGATGTAACAACTGAAGCGATGTCTACTTGAGGGGGAGTCAACTCCATGCTGCACTCTTTTTCCCTTAGCTAAAGTTTTTTCCCACTGGGTTTTCTTTAGCAAGGTTTTTAACGAGGCAGTAACTTACAGTTGATCTTCAACAAACAAAATTGCTATCCAAGGGGGAGTGTTATAATATATAAATATATATATAAATGGATAGTCAATTATTGGTACACAAAAGTAATATTATTGTATTACCTAAACTTGTGATATTTTTGCTATAAATAGCCATGAATGCAAGCATTAATTTGCACCATTTCTCACACTTAAAAAGTGTTTCTTTCTTTCTCTCCATTATCATCTTTGTTCTTACACTTCATTATTAGCATTCTTAATCAATAATCAAACCTCTAAATGTAGTTATAAGCCTATTGAATTATAACATCAAGAATCAAACCTCTAAAGGTAGTTATAAGCCTACTGAATTATAACAGACCATCCATTTTTGTTTTTGACTTTACATTATGTGCATTATTAAAGATTGGAGATTCAAACATTGTACATTATTTGTACTTCAAGTTGGATTTATCTCATTTTTTTTATCGTTGCATTTGAATTTATATATTTAAACTTAAATATATTTTCACAATAATAATGGTTAAAATGTCATTGGCCGAAGTGAAAAAAAAATAATGACTTTTTGATAAATATAACGAGTACATATTTAGGTGAAAAACACAATAAAAAATGTTAAATGTCGATCATTTCTAAATTTTATACTCAATATTTAGGTTTGGTTTAGATTGCATGTAATATAAATACAAGGGTGATACATTATCATTTGCCACAAAAGTCGATAATCAGCTACACTAACTAGCTAACTGACAATTGGTCGTCTATTTATAAAGGGAGTTGATTCGTACACAACTAGATTTTAGCCATACACCACTAAAGGTGCATTAAAACAGTATACTGTACAACACTGTAATACATATTTGGTGGTGTATGACTAAATTTGGTGGTGTACGAATCAGCTCCATTTACAAAAGTGGAGTAATAAGTGTTATTAGGGTGATGATATGATGTAGTATGATAAGAGTTTTCATGGGATATATGGTGATGTGATAAATGTGTCGGTAAAAAGTTTTGAGGAGTGATGTAATGTACGAGCAATAAGGAGTAGATTCCACCAAATGTTCTACGGAGTATTATTTTTCCTCCGTTTGAATTATTTTATTAGTTTTATTTAATTAAATATATACTAACTTATATTATATAAAATTAAACACATATAAAAAGACAAACGGAGTAAAATTTTACAATAATTTCAACAATTGTAAAATCATATAAATTAAAGATTAAAGATTATAATAATTTGAAGTTGTGATGTGGTCCAGCGGTTGGTGGTCTGCCTCCTTTAGGGGATGTCAGAAGTTCGACCCCCGTTGGCTACATATTAAAAAACACAATTTCATCTCTGCCATGAAGTATCCACCCATGACACTTTTTCCATATCGTAAAGGGGAGGGGGGTTTTACTTGGTCGTGCCCTTGGATCGGTTTCAAGGTTTCCTCCCGGACAGCGATGGGGGCGGGGTTATTATCGCTGCATCGGCATAGTCGTAACGGGACATGATCGCAACGGGTAGTTTAGTCCCCCTCAAGTGATTCCAATCGCTGTCCAAAAAAAAAAAAATTATAATAATTTAAAGTCATAAAAATAGAAAATTATAATGATTTTAAAGTCTTAAAAATCAAATCGTGCGCAAATTATAAATCACTAAAATACTAAATTAACTATTATAATTGCGAAAGTGTGGTGGAAGGCCATAAATGTGTGTGGTGAGATCACTTGAAGTTGGTTATATACATCTCTGTCTCGTGCAAATTTATCTCTTGTAGTACGATCTCTAGATCGATTTCTTACAAAGCTTGGTCAACTTTCATCGGTGTTGAGTAATTCTTCTTTGATCCATATAATTGCGTACCCGTTATTCTCGACTCTCATGTTGTTCAACAGCACACAATTAGGGGTGTGCATTAAATGGTTTCGCCCACGAAACCGACCAAACCAAAACGATTTGGTTAAAATGGTTTGGCTTATTTGGTTCTGGTTTGGTTTTTTGGTTTCACCCGAAATTATTAACGGTTTACAGTTTGGATTTGGTTTGTAAAGTACACATTTGGTTTCAAACCGAAAAACCGAAATATACATCTATTTATGGTATATATATTAAATATTAAATATTTTATTTATTTACATTTATATTTAGTTTATATTTATACCGTGTAAAATCAAACCGCGTACGTATTATTTTTACTGATTCTTCTCAGTCAACTCTCTAAGCAAAATCTTCTCCATTATACCAATTAACCTAATTTTATACATCAATCAGTTCAATTTTTTCTCTCAAATCAAAATCAATTCCATATTTGTGAAGATTGTTTTGCTATAAATTGTGTTGTGAAATAATCAAAATGCACAAATCACAAATCATTCATTCTGATCGTCAAAGTGTACCGCTAGGTGTGCTACTGTTCTTATTTGGTTCAGTTCAACAATTCCTCACTATGGTATGTTTTAATACAAATTTGTTAAATTCATAACTTTATTGATTTAATTTATATTCATGCTTGCTGATTAGGGCTTTTTATAGGTTAAATTCATAACTTTATTGATTCAATTTATGTCCTCACTATGTTCATGCCTCAATATGGTACGGTTTCTTATTAGTTTATTATGGGTTCTTGCTAACATGTTGAACGCCATGTTTTTGAATTACCATTTGTATTGTACATATCAAGGTTCACCTAGTGAAAAGGGCATATATCTCTTATATATGTAAATTTTCTGATTAGTTTATTTTGAATTACTATTATGTGTATATATAAACTGATGGTAATATAGTAGAATTATCATTAGGTAATAGTTGTTACAACATTTAGTAGGGTAGTAGGTGAAGTTTTTTACATACAAAATAAAGTTTGAGAAAGATATGCTATAAAGTTTGAAAAAAGATAATTTGGTTATATTTGATATTTGACTTGAACTACTGTCATTTTGCATTATTGACTATATTATATTAGTCTTGACATGACTGACTTATTAATGTCTTTTTATCATGTAATTGTAGAACTTGGAAACGAGTGAAGTCTGTGTTATTTGAGATGAGCAACCAAACTTGCGATGGAGCCATGAGACTCGAGTTGGATCAATAAGGCTGCTCACGATGTTTGATTATTTTGATTTTATTTTAGATTTTAAGTACGGATTATTTTTTATGTTCTTGTTTGAGTTTAATGTTTTTGATAGTTTGATTTCATTTTCGCAATTGACGTTGTTTATCAATTACTCCGTATTATGAATTTTTATACTTGGAAGGCTGAAAACTAAGTTGTTGATGAAGTGCTTGTCCCGTTTTTAATTATGATAGTTACTATGCTCCAGCCTCCATGCCTCCAATGGTGTTTATCACTTTATATAGTTCATTACTTCATTGATAATTTGATATAGTTTAGTATACAACTTGTATACTCTTGGACTACTTATAGTTTAGTATACTTGTAATTTAATCAATAATATATGTTGTGTTTTTCAAAAAAAATTGTGATGACCCGGAAATTTCTGACCAAATTTAAACTTAATCTTTGTATGATTAACATTTTCGACACGATAAGCAAAGTCTGTAAAACTGAATCTCAAAATTTTTGAACTACTTTCATATATTCAAATTCATATATTCAAATCACACACATATTTATTTATGTTACTTCCTCCGTATTTAAATTATTATTATTATTATTATTATTATTATTATTATTATTATTATTATTATTATTATTATTATTATTATTAAGATTAATATTATTATTAATCTTATTAATTATTAGTATTATTAATTATTAATTAGTAATATACATAAAATACTACGACGAGGTTATGAGCGTGTCACTTTCAAAAATGGGTTTTTGAGCGGGATAAAGTTAAGGAAATTATGGGTTAAAGCTATGGAGGTTATGGGTAATGTTCATGGGTATTATTTACAAGTCAAACCTACTGTTATCATCTATGTTGTGTCTACGTACTTTTCTGCAATATTGAATCACAATATTGATACGTAAGCATTTATATTTTATCTTTTATACATTAATTGTGTATCCATGTCTAGTGCTCGAGTATATATATTTATACATGTTTGTATGCTAAATTTCGTCGTTAAACAGTTTATAATGAATCACGAGTTAAATACATATATTACTGGTAAAAGGTATATGATATACATGTTTTCGGAAAGCTGGCAAAAAAAAATCAATAACTTTTCATTTAGATATCGAATAGTTTCGAGGAACGAATCAAAAGATATGGTCAACTGAATTATAATTGACATTAATTGGAATTGCTTTTTGAATATGCAATTAATACTTAAACAACTTGTTTACGAGATTGATAAAATGGATTTTTTTTTAATATTACCAACCGAGTAAATGAATCCTTATATAAGGTACGTCTCGTTTGTTGAACTATTGTCAAAATTGACTTTTTGAAACAACTTTGAATAACTTTTGTATGTCAATTTCGAGCATTAGGATTGTGATACACTATGACCTGACCTAGCTTGATAGACATTTATTGACCAACATATGTTCTCTAGGTTGAGATCTACGATTATTTGATATACCGAGTTTTGGTCACATTACGATGAACAACTTTATGTGCTGCTAAGGTGAGTTTTATTGCTCCCTTTTTAATTGCTTTTGCAATCTATATTTTTGGGCTGAGAATACATGCACTTTATTTTAAACGCAATGGATACAAGTACATACTAAATTCTACACCGAGTTTGAACCGAAAATCCCTTAGCTTTGGTAACTAGTAACTGCCAGTTATAAGAACTGGTGGGCGCGAGTAGTTATATATGGATCCATAGGGCTTGATATCCCCGTCCGAGCTAGAGCACTAGCCTTTTAACGGACGTATGCTATTTGAGAAGCGTACACGTTGGTTTGCGTGTATTATTAAGATGATTATACAAAGGGTACAAATTATATATACGTTAAGTTTAGTTACCAGGGTGCTCAATTTTGTAGAATATTTTGATAAACGTTTCTGGATGAAACAACTGAAATCTTGTGATCCATCTTTATATACAGATTATGCGAAACATACAAACTATGAACTCACCAACCTTTGTGTTGACACTTGTTAGCATGTTTATTCTCAGGTTCCCTAGAAGTCTTCCGCTGTTTGCTTATATGATAGACAAGCTATGTGCATGGAGTCTTATATGGCATATTTTTCAAGAAAACGTTGCATTCACCAATTCATCATCATGTACCTTATTTTGACTGCATTGTCAACGGAAGTACTATTGTAAACTATTATATACGGTGATTGTCTATATGTAGAAATCATCAGATGTCGAAAACCTTTGATTTAAATATTCATTTATGGTGTGCCTTTTCAAAAGAATGCAATGTTTACAAAACGTATCATATAGAGGTCAAATACCTCGCAATGAAATCAATGAATGACGTGTTTGTCCATATGGATTTGGAGCGATTGTCACAGTTGGTATCAGAGCGTTGGTCCTAGCGAACCAGGTCTTGAATGAGTGTGTCTAACTGATAGTTGTTAGGATGCATTAGTAAGTCTGGACTTCGACCGTGTTTGCATGTTAAAAGTTTTGCTTATCATTTCTTGTCGGAAATTATATGCTTATCATTCTTAAGTCTAGATATGTTTTCCTACATTTATTGCATAAATAGTGTATAGACAAAAATTCATATCTTAGCATATCTGTTACTGTATACTTTTCCTGACATCTTCCGAAAATTTCTCCGTAATTTACGGGATTTTGGTATTATATATACATATGCAAATTATGTATTGAAGAGTATCAATCTAAATTCTATAATCTATCTTATATCAAAAATCAATTCCCTGATTATATAAGATGGATCACGTATCTAGTTCAAATTCCTTAAACTCCGATAGCTATTCCGATATGGATATTCACCTGAACTCCGAAGACAGTGTAACCGGAATGGATCAACCAATTAGCCATCATCTATTCTGGATGAATTGGGGATGGGTTCGTAGCCTACTTAGTCATTGGAGACAAGAAGAAGGTGATCCCTTCCATCCACCACATTGCCCTCTTGGCGAAGAACCTGAAGCACTTATCGGCGAACCTGTTCGAGACACCATTTTCTCTCTCATTTCCAGAGTATCTCGTCACGATAATATATTATCTCAAATTTTGAATCTTATTCATCCACTCGTCCGAACCGACAATCATCCCGGTGTAGTAGAAGAAGTCAACGAGCTTCGTGCTCGAGTGGTGACTTTAGAGAATATGGTACAAAGGTTACAAACACCAGCAGCATCACCAGCATCAACAGTACCACCATCATCAACGCCAACAGTATCATTACCACCACCAACAACAACATCCGCATCCCATACCTCAACATCACAATCTGTACCACGAACATCAACGTCATACGCACCATAGATACCAAGGAATACCAACAACAACAAACGATGAAGTATTGATTCATAACTTCATCGAAGAAATATTCTGCAGATAATATGTAGTTTCTAAAAGTGTTAGAGATTATATATTCTAGTCCTAGTCGAAAACCAGATGAGATTAATATTATGTTAACTCATTAAATCCATGATTACATATAAGGAAACTATATATATTGGTATATTTTCATAAAGATTGTAATTAAGAAAATTATTTTGTACAAACTGTTAATGGTGAGAATATTTTAACGGGTAGGTAATACCCGGAAAAATATAAGTTCACAATTAATATGTTACAATGTACATTCTTCAACTTTGATTCAAAAATTATTAACTATGCTCACAGCAATATACAATCGTTTCCATACAAATTCAATTACATATTCTGATATTGACGGATCAGAATCCAAGCCATAACCCTGAACCGGTGACATCATTCTTAGATCTCTACATCTTTCAAAGCTATACTTTGACTTCAAAACTGTGCAAGATCCTTTAACGTTGTTATTACTGAAAATAATCTTGCAATTCTTTTCAAGATATCAAATTTTTATCACATTTCCAACCAGTCAACTTAGACTTTTCAGATTAACCTTATTATAACCTTGACATATATGTTCTTGTTACTGGGGAACCTTTCATGTTCCACCACATTAGCAGTAAACTTACCAACAACTTCACTGATCTTTGACTTTCCGAAAAATCATTATATTTATCGAAACCCCATCATTTACTCATCTGCATCTTATAACAAGAATTGTCTTGCCAATTACTGGGAATCAGCAATCAGTATTTTGAAATCTCGCAGCATGTCTACTCCAACAGTTATATGTGTACATATAACATCTATCTCCTATACTTACGTACTTTGAATGTGAAGTTTCCGAAAAATACCTTAAACCGCGAACTAGTTCTCGAAATTTTGAAAAATATTGATGAAGCAGCAAAAACTGTAAACGACCTTAACAGTAAAAAGTTTGATGATAAAGAATAGTGTGTTGACAAAGCTCAGAAAAAGAAAAGGTTTGGAACTGGAAAACGGATTGAGCAAAGTATGAAGGAGGCTGTGGATAAATCACAAGGACGAAACCTGCCTTCCAAGAATCCAAATAATTCAGTATTTGCTGAAGCCATTAACGAATACATTGCTTCCGAATCTAAACCCTTGCGGACAATATTCTTCATCATCCTCTGATATTAGAAATTCTAAGATATCATCATATCTTTCATTATAAATATCCTCCATATTTCTGGAGATAATTCCATAATCATTCTTATCGGAAATCAATTTTCTCCTTATGATATCTGTGTTACATCATAAAAGAAACTATTTTAGTTTCTAAATTCTAAAACCTTCGAGTTTAAAATATGAATATTTTTGAAGTGGTGTTGGGAGCTGAAGCATGAGTTAGTATAATATAATGACACTTGATCAACGTGATTATATTACAGTAAGTCATGCTGAGTTTTTAAATGGAACGTGATGATTCACAGATCATAACGTCATCATGTGCTATGTCATACGACTCTTGTATTCTAGTTAATCTCTAAGAATATCAAGAAAATATTTTCTTTATGATTCGGTCTTTTCCGGATATTCTGGTAATTTGACAAATCAAAATCGTGCCATTACAATTTCCTTCTTAGAACATTAACTATGTTCATTTCAAAATCCATACCTACGAATTCTGGACCATTACAAGCAATGCTTAGTCACAAGAAGAAGAAACGAAGGGACAAAACTTCGAAATAGAAATTGGGGTATAAATTACAGCAAATAAAAGAAAGCATTAACTGGGGATGATAATAATTATAGAAGACAGAAGCAGGAACTTTGAAATATAAGGGAAAATATAAAGCCTGACAACAACACATATATTACAAACCGTGTATATCAATGCGTATAGCAATATAAAGACACGGAAGAATGAAAAATACTATAACCCCAAGGTAATAGTAGAAGAAAATAATTTCCTCTGGTGGCAAATGAAAAAGAAGAATGAAGGATACGATAGCCAAGAAAATATCAAGAATCAGAACTGGATTAAGCATTTCACAATCTTTTGAAAGTATGAAATAAGGAAGAAGATGTAGGAGTGGTGAAAATAATGAAACGGAAGTGGTTAATTTATAGCAAAATATCAGACATAGCAATCGAGGCAGATTACATATTTAAAGGAAATCTTAATTTCCTTAAATTTCGAAGAATCAAATCTTATTTAGATTATGAAGATTTTTTATTCCTTAAATTACGAAAATCAATCGTTAATACGTCAAGAGTTAAGACGAATCTCTATTCTCCATTTCACTCTATTACGATAACTTCCCTCATACGCTTCGAGTAATTGGATTTTTTTTATCCATATTATTCAACGGTGATAAAAATTCTATTTATCAACACATAATCGTCATGAAAACATTTTTATTGTTAGCCATGACGACCTCACTCAAATTTCGGGACGAAATTTCTTTAACGGGTAGGTACTGTGATGACCCGAAAATTTCTGACCAAATTTAAACTTAATCTTTGTATGATTAACATTTCCGACACGATAAGCAAAGTCTGTAAAACTGAATCTCAAAATTTTTGAACTACTTTCATATATTCAAATATATTTTGGTTATTCTTGACGATTCGCGAACAATTATATGTATATAGATACATATATATATACTATAACTTGAAAACGTAACAATGTATTAATTATTTGATACTGTACATTAAACTTATTGGTTTAAATATTTATTTGAATATATATGATAAGTTGGAATATTAATTATATGAATAACTTGCGACGTATATTTAAATCGTGTTTATGAATGTTGAAAATATATATTAACTTGGTCATAAAACGATTTGTTATTATATATATATTAACAAATAGCGAGACAACGATTTATAGAAGTAAATGACCAAAACACTCGAAAGTTTAAGATACACTTTGAATGATATAGTTTATTGATAATTTAAGACTATATTTTGACAAAGGTACGAGTCACAAAACGTAAATTGCGAGTTTTCTAAGCGTACAAAAATGCGTTCTAGAAACCGAAACCGGGACATAAGTCGAGTGACAACGTACGAGTCATCGGAACGAAAATTACAAGTCAACTATGCACATGAATTTAATATAATATATAATTAATTATTTAAATTATATATATTATATATATTATAAAATATTATGTCGACAAACAAGAAGTTAAAAATTTATGAGCTGTCCCAGGGTGCCATGCGATCGCATGGGCTTGAAGCACAAATCCCATGCGATCGCATGGGGTACTTTTTCAGAAAAGGTTCTATAAATTCAAACGATTTCATTTCAATCACACACATATTTATTTATGTTACTTCCTCCGTATTTAAATTATTATTATTATTATTATTATTATTATTATTATTATTATTATTAAGATTAATATTATTATTAATCTTATTAATTATTAGTATTATTAATTATTAATTAGTAATATACATAAAATACTACGACGAGGTTATGAGCGTGTCACTTTCAAAAATGGGTTTTTGAGCGGGATAAAGTTAAGGAAATTATGGGTTATAGCTATGGAGGTTATGGGTAATGTTCATGGGTATTATTTTCAAGTCAAACCTACTGTTATCATCTATGTTGTGTCTACGTACTTTTCTGCAATATTGAATCACAATATTGATACGTAAGCATTTATATTTTATCTTTTATACATTAATTGTGTATCCACGTCTAGTGCTCGAGTATATATATTTATACATGTTTGTATGCTAAATTTCGTCGTTAAACAGTTTATAATGAATCACGAATTAAATACATATATTACTGGTAAAAGGTATATGATATACATGTTTTCGGAAATCTGGCAAAAAAAAAATCAATAACTTTTCATTTAGATATCGAATAGTTTCGAGGAACGAATCAAAAGATATGGTCAACTGAATTATAATTGACATTAATTGGAATTGCTTTTTGAATATGCAATTAATACTTAAACAACTTGTTTACGAGATTGATAAAATGGATTTTTTTGAATATTACCAACCGAGTAAATGAATCCTTATATAAGGTACGTCTCGTTTGTTGAACTATTATCAAAATTGACTTTTTGAAACAACTTTGAATAACTTTTGTATGTCAATTTCGAACATTAGGATTATGATACACTATGACCTGACCTAGCTTGATAGACATTTATTGACCAACATATGTTCTCTAGGTTGAGATCTACGATTATTTGATATACCGAGTTTTGGTCACATTACGATGAACAACTTTATGTGCTGCTAAGGTGAGTTTCATTGCTCCCTTTTTAATTGCTTTTGCAATCTATATTTTTGGGCTGAGAATACATGCACTTTATTTTAAACGCAATGGATACAAGTACATACTAAATTCTACACCGAGTTTGAACCGAAAATCCCTTAGCTTTGGTAACTAGTAACTGCCAGTTATAAGAACTGGTGGGCGCGAGTAGTTATATATGGATCCATAGGGCTTGATATCCCCGTCCGAGCTAGAGCACTAGCCTTTTAACGGAAGTATGCTATTTGAGAAGCGTACACGTTGGTTTGCGTGTATTATTAAGATGATTATACAAAGGGTACAAATTATATATACGTTAAGTTTAGTTACCAGGGTGCTCAATTTTGTAGAATATTTTGATAAACGTTTCTGGATGAAACAACTGAAATCTTGTGATCCATCTTTATATACAAATTATGCGAAACATACAAACTATGAACTCACCAACCTTTGTGTTGACACTTGTTAGCATGTTTATTCTCAGGTTCCCTAGAAGTCTTCCGCTGTTTGCTTATATAATAGACAAGCTATGTGCATGGAGTCTTATATGGCATATTTTTCAAGAAAACGTTGCATTCACCAATTCATCATCATGTACCTTATTTTGACTGCATTGTCAACGGAAGTACTATTGTAAACTATTATATACGGTGATTGTCTATATGTAGAAATCATCAGATGTCGAAAATCTTTGATTTAAATATTCATTTATGGTGTGCCTTTTCAAAAGAATGCAATATTTACAAAACGTATCATATAGAGGTCAAATACCTCGCAATGAAATCAATGAATGATGTGTTTGTCCATATGGATTTGGAGCGATCGTCACAAAAATAAAATACATTTTTTATCTATAAGTTTTAATTTGGTTTAACCAAAACCAATCCATGTAAACCGATTTCTTATTTGGTTGGATTGGTTTGGTTTTGTTAACTTTGGTTTGGTTATTGGTTCTAAAAAAAATTCTTGAAAATCGAAAAAACCAAACCGAATAAACCCATTAAACCGAAAACCAACCGAATGATCACCCCTACACACAATAATACAATATATGCATGTAAGCATGTTGTTGACATTGCGTACTCATCTAGACATTTGTGATGTTTTAAGTTCTCTCGACATCCTTGAAATCTAGACATATGTGAAATCTACCTTGAAGAACACATAATGTTCTCTCGACATCCTTTCATGCAGTTACTTGTAATGTTTTAAGTTTTGCATGTGTAACGATCCTCATTTTTCCGTTAATACTTTAACGAACATTAGATGAATTTTATGTTCTACCTTGACGAGATAACATTTATGTGTTATTGTTTATTAATAACATTTTTTGTAATATTACTTGAGAATTATTATTATGAAGTTAAGAATTTGTATTCTTAAAGTTGGACGATTATATTTAACGACCGTTAATCGACATTTGTGACATACGTTTAGATCATAACATTTATATGTTATAATTTGCTGTAAATATTATTTGTAATATTTATATGATGACAATATGCTAGTAAGAATTTGTATTCTTAATTTTATAACTAAACCGACACGCGTTAAGAACCGATAGAATCTTATAACACTAGATTTTTATTTTACTATTTTGATCATTCTTCGTAGTGTAGTGTTAAAACACTAGATTTTAATTTTACTATTTTGATCATTCTTAGTAGTGTATTGACATATGTGAAATCTACCTTGAAGAACACTGAATGTTCTTTCGACATCCTTCCATGCACGCACTTGTAATGTTTTAAATTTTACGTCTTTAACGACTCTCATTTTCTGCTAACTCTTTAACGACCATTACATGAATTTTATGTTCTACCATGACGAGATAACATTTACGTGTTAATGTTTATTAATAATGTGCTATTGTTTATTAATAAACATTATTTGTAGTATTACTTGAGAATTATTATTATGAAGTTAAGATTTTCAATTCTTAAATTTGGACGATTATATTTAACGACCATTAATCGACTTTTGTGTCATACGTTTAGCAGATAACATTTATATGTTATAATTTGCGATAAATATTATTTTTATTATTTATATGATGACAATATGTTAGTAACAATTTTTATTCTTAATTTAAAATTAAACCGATGTGCGTCAGGTTCCATTAGAATAACCCAGCGGCTTTGACTTCTTTGTCATTGTCCTGAGCTGCTTCTAGAACTATGTTCATTAAAGCTGAATATTTTCCTTATTTATCTTAGCCGTCGCACTGATTATCTTGGGTGTCGTACTGAGTTTTGCATGGAAATTATTCTTTTGAAGGTTCAGACTTTAATATGACTTTCGTTTGACTTTGTGAGGCCGTCAGCCTAGGAGATGAGCCCACCGTCCTGGGCAGTTTCTCATGTGTTCTTTGCCTTCTTCGTTTTGTTGTATTTTAGGCTTGTTTTCTTGATAATTTTACCTGTAAAGATCACAAATAAATTTTTTGCATAGTCAGTAGCCTTTGCTCATTTTTCCCCAATAAGAAAATGAATAAGTCATATTTGTACGAATTTGAGGAAGATAGCACCATAATAAATGGTATAAAAATATGTATAATTTCAATGCTATCCAATACCTACCAATAACGGAGTTTTCCTATAACAACCATTATCATGCGAGCACTAATGTTGCACCATTTGAGGCACTATATGGTAGAAAATGTAGATCTCCTATTTGATGAAAGATTGTGCAGATTCAAGAACTAATTAAAACGGCTAGCAGTTGGCAAAAGAGTTAAGCAGACTTAGAATGAAACCATTAGAGTTTCAGGTCGGTGACCAAGTTATGTTGAAGGTAACACCTTGAAAAGGTGCGGTAGGTTTTGGTAAGTGAGGAGAGCTAAGTCCTAGGTAGGTGGAACCATTTGAAATCACCAAACGGTGGCTTATCGACTGAAATTTCCACAAGAGCTCAGTAGTATTAATGACACATTTAACATGTGAAATTTGAAGAAATGTTTGGCCGAAGAGGACGTCACTATTCTTCTTGATAAAATACAAATTGATGACAAACTTCAAGTTATTTAAGAACCTGTTGAGATTATGAACCGCGAAGTCAACAGACTTAAGCAAAGCAACATACCGATTGTTAGAGTTCATTGGAACGTTAGATGAGCACCCAAGTTCACTTAGGAGCGTGAGGATCAGATGAAGCAGAAGTACCTGCATTTGTTCTCAGATGCAATGGCGACGACTGCCACTAGCTACATTTCATGATGAAATTTCTTTGATGGGTAGGTAATGTAACGACCCTCTTATTTTCGTTAATTATTTCAATTAATTCTTCAGCGACCGTTAGATGGATTTTATGTTTTGCCTTGACAAGATAACATTTATAGAGTAGTGTTATTATTTATAAATAAATATTATTTGTAATGTTACTTGGGAATTATTATTATGAGTTTAAGAATTTCTATTCTTAAATTTGGATGATTATATCTAACGACCATTAATCGACTTTTGAGTCATACAATTAGAAGATAACATTTATATGTTATAACTTGCTATATATATATTATTTGTAATATTTATTTGATGACAATATGCTACTAGAAATCTTTATTCTTAATTTTATAACTAAACCGACGCGGTTTAGGAACTATTAGAAGCTTAGTGTTTTCGGATCGTTTAAGTTCCTAGGCATTTAAGACTTTAGTCCATAAAAATAAGCTATACAATATGAAATCCCAAAACCTTCCCTACCCTTGGGAAATTTCGGCCAACCCACCCGATATCACCATGGCTCAAGTTGTAAGCCTACCTAAATCCATTAATCACTTTTTAATCCACTTAATCAAAATACCGTGCATTTTTTTTATCTATCTCTCCAATCTACTAACAGGCCCCAAGCGTCATCCTATCCATCGTGATTCATCTCTCTCAAAACACCATCAATTTCTTACTCGATCGTTAAATTGATTGGGTTTTTGTGACCTACGCGTGATTCTTTACACGTAGCTACCATCAATTTTGAGTTTTTTTATTTTAATCTTATGACTTCTAATTGAAAGTGTTGACACTTGTTACTTTGGTTGACCTTGGTTGACCTTGGTTGAGTGTTGTTAACTTTTCATGTCAGACTGGAGCAATAGTTATATGATTACACTATGACTCGACCTAGTTTGATCAATCATAGATTAACGATACTTAATTAAGGATCAAGTGCAATGAGATTAAGATGGTGGAATGGGATGTTTGATGATTGTTTTGGGCCCTGATGATCGTCTTTCACTTTATCAATCAAGTGATCAACCACCCCGACCCGGTCTTGATTGTTAATTAGCATGATTCACCTTAACGCAATGTAAAAGTTCCTTGGGCAAAGTCACCAGTGAAAATTACAAAGGTCTGGGCAAATGGCATAGAATCAACAACCTATAAATGAGAGGCCAAACTCTCTATTTATAGTTTCCAGAATATTCGTGATATGCGGATTATCTAATCATCCGCGCTAACTTAATGAAAAGAATCCTCAGTCTTTTATTAATGCGCCACATTATCCGCTATCTTAACTTTCAGCGGATATGACAAGTCCTTTAAATATACCTCGCGTAACTTCTGTTTTTAGCCTTTAAATATATATATATACAATGCTATGTATATGATCAAGTCCCCTCAGTTTATTATGGTACATTTTGCATAGAAAATGTATCATGATAAACTCTAAAAAAATAAAGTTTGCTATTAAAAAATATCTTTGCAATAAGTCTTAACAATTTTTCACCGTTAATTTATTACTGTTAATTTTCGCAATGATAACGCGTGATAACCGCAGTAATTCTGAAAAAACTGTCAAATCGAGAAACGTTGTAACCGCTATATAATTACCGTTGACGCGTTGCAGTAATTCTATCCGTTAAAAATTAATCATTACCCCTACAACTTTCTCGTATCAGTTTTAATTATAAATAACAAAGCAACTCGCATTACAAACTTTACGCTTTCTCAATCAATTTCTTTTCAATCGAAGTTTATCAAACTCCATACTCACTACTTGCAATTTAGCGATTTATACTTTGCCTTTTTTTCAAATTCATTACCACATCTACTCACATAATCCAAATGGCATCATCATCATCTGCAAACACACCCAATGCATTCATCTCATATATGACGGCTGAAAAGATCGAAACCCTTAAACAAAATTACCCACTGCTGGCTCAATTCTCGCCTACCGCGCCGTCGGCAGAAGATAAGGCCAACGACCCACCTAAAGACATGATCACAATCTATGAAGCCGCTATCTCTCACGACAACTTACGACTTCCACTGACGCCTTTTTCCGTAGTGTGTGTGAACATTACAAGGTTGCAATTGCTCAATTGCATCCAAATACCGTTAAAAAAATCGTTCTATTTGAGATGTACTACAACGCGCTTAGTAAACAGCCAATGCTCAATGTTTTTCGCTTTTTCAATAGTATTACCCCGAACAATTCGGGGTGGTATTCATTTCGCGGCCGCCTTGGCGTGATGACCACTCCCAAAGATTTGATTGGGAACTGGTGCAGTTCTTTTTTCTTTATTAATAACACTGCTCATGGCACCAACAACATCATTAAAACTTGGTGTACCGAGCTTGACCCGAACGCAAACGACAAAATTACCTCGGATGACTTTGAAAAGGGGATCCTCAATTCAATCAAGAACGCTGGCCTGATTATGCGATCATACAGCAACGTGCCGCTTTACATCAGCAAAGTCTCCATATACTGGCTATGGGGCGATCACAACGCGTTACCGATTGATGAATCAAATAGTGGTATATCGCTTATACTTTACTTTTGCGCAAAACTGTATTGTATCTTATACTATATTTGTAAAAACTTTTGCGGTATGATTTTGTAGAAATTGATCTTGACCAACTGATGAGAACTGCGGATGTTTGGGCTATTAGGCCTGCGCGCCGCCCAAAAGAAGGCGACGGCGAAATCATTCCCATTGATGAACCAATTCTTAAGACCTTGTTATTCCTGGTGACAAAGACCGGGGAAAGCGCAAAGACATAACCGATGAGGTTACCACTCCTCGCAAAAGACGCCTTCGCACTATATCCGAGCAAGAAGCAAGTAAGTTAGCGTTATTCCGCATAACCGCGTATATTATTCTGACATCATGACCGCGTTCATTAATTAATTTTATTTTCTTATTCGCTTTTAGTTGTTCTTTCAGATTCTGCGGAGGAGTCAGAGGAGTTATATAAAATTGGTGGGGATATCCCCGAGGGCATTTTTGAAAATTCTTGCAATGAAGACTTAAACCTTCCCTCCGAAACCGAAACGTCAAACCGCGAAGAAGATGCCGAGGAAGCTGCAGAGGAAGAGTATGCCAACAAACTCTATCGTAAGCTCTGCAAGTTTATGCCAAGAAGTGTGCATGCCAAATACCGCGAACTTTCATTCTCTGAAGCCGAAAGACAGCGAATAAACAACTGTTTTAACGCCATTTGCTTAACTGTAGACAATGTCGAACGGTTCAACACTATCTTGGACCACTATGACAAGAAATGCGCAACTGTTCAAGCTCAGCGCAAAAAGATTCAAAAACTTGAGCTTCAACTAAAGAAAACTGAAGATGCGCTCAAGCAATCGCAAGATGAATCTTCCGCGCTAAAAAATAGGGCGGAATTTGCGGAAAAGCAGTTTTCGCAACTTGTCAAGTATCTGCCCGAGTTTGGCGACAAAGTTATGGATTCCGCGCCGGTGACCGAAAAGTTCAAGGCATATGCTCAAGCATCTAAGCTCGCCACTCGTTGCTAGTGGTATGACCTGCTTTGCCAACTTGGCGACCTTTCGCAGCCACTTTCTGCTGACATTGCCAAAGAAATATGACCAACAGGGGAGGCGCAGAAAGCATTAGCCAAAGAAAAAAAGGAAGTCGAAAAGGTTACCATTCCGGCTTTAGAGGAAATTAGCCGGAAGGAGAATGTAACCTTCGAAGACATTAAGGCACTCGAGCTTTAGCGTGTTTGTATAATTTGTTCATTTGTAATTGCAATCTTGTATTGCACTTTTTGTATTTTAGCGCGCTTCACATAGCGCTTTATTAATGAAACTTTATATTTATCAGTTGCAACTTTGTTTATTTATATAGCGTTTTATTCATTATATTCATAATCTAGACTTTTCCTTTGCAATTTTCAACTTTTATTATTGTGCACATAATAAGTATGTACATTCGCAAAACAATCTGTATTTGTATAACTTATACATTATGAATCTTCTAAGTTCATCAAAATGATCCTTAGGTAATTTTATTAGCATTGCGAAGCATCTAAGTATGGCAAGATCAAATACTTAGGAAATTTTATCCTTTCGCAACATTTATCACTTAACACAACTGGGCAGTTTCATCACTTGGCTTTAAAATTAAGAATTCATGAAATATCCGCATTGTTACTGCATAAGTAAGCATTATCATTACTTAGCAAAATAACGCCATGTATGTTAAGATTTCGGCGAACACTTAGTTACATGCTGCATAAGAATTCATTCAGTGTTTGTAAGATTTAAGCGTTTGCATTCTGCAAAATTATCATTGCGCATGGCCATACGCAGTGTTTTCTGCTTTGTATAGAAACAATCGCTAAAACACAAATTCAATTCTTTTTATTCGCAATTTTCGAGAAGTAACAGTCATTAATAAAAACAACGTATCACGGTACGCACTCAATAAAACATGATTAAACACTCAACTAATGCTTTTCTTTTGCAAACATTTATGCTATTCAGCGAGCACCGCATGCCCCTCAACACCAACTCTTTCTCGTGAAGTAATCATCACGCAAAGTGGTTCAATAACCGTCGAAGTCAGTGTACCAATGCCCTTGTAAGTAGAAAACTTCACCATTCCATGCAACGTAGATGGTATTGCGCCAAACACGCGCAAAGCAGTGCGCCCAAGAATCATGTTAAACCTAGAATGATTACGCATTACATAAAGGTTTAACAAGGATTACCGTTTTAGCGCTTCATCGCAATCATCTACTAATTCAACTTGCAATTCTAATTGACCAATAGGCCAAGTTGATTCCCCTGAAAAACCAGCTAGCGAAACCACAGTAGGTTTTAACAAAGCTTTAATGTATGCAGGCAACTTGTTGAAACATTACTCGTACATCACATCCACACTGCTACCAGTATCAACATGCACCTTCATAATTATAATGCCAGTATTCGCAATGTGGCATGAAATCACCACTGGTTTATCAAGATCCGCACTCAAGTTTATAGGAGGGAAAGTAATAGAGGAGAATTGCCAAATCGCGAATTGCTCAGATAATTGGAACACTGACATTTCGCTTTGAACCTCCACTACATTAATAACCTGAATTTCGCACAAATTCTCTTTCTTACTCACCATTTTAACCCCTAGATTCTTCAGTGCAGGAGCTTTTCGATCAGCGTGAACTAACGCACCGGCATTTGGCACTTGTGGAGAATTAGACTCTACGGGCAAGATAATCGCATTTGCGATACTTGCAGCACCTTGAGCTATCAAATGGTCCAACTTACCTTGATCAAATGCCTCCGCAATTAATTCTGCCAAATCTCTACAGCGGTTAGTATCATGACCATAGTCATCATGGAAAATGAAAAACTTGGATTTATCACGTCTGCTATTTTCTGCTAAAGGTAGAGGATCAGGAAAAGATCTCGCTACCCTTTCTTGCAAAAGAATTTCTTTAGGCGTCTTTTTTAACATTTGGATAATGTTGAAAAATTCATTATTCCATTTCCGCGAAGAATAGTGATCGCTGCGATTATATCCATGATTATCACCTTGACCTTGTCTGTCATTACGCGGGTAACTACCGCCGCCGTTTCGCCTTGGATATCCCAAACCGCGAAAATTGTCATTGTTTCCATCACGGAAAGAATCATTATCATCCCGCCAACTTTTATCCTTACCCCATCCACACGCGGGAGTTATAGCATTATCCTCTCCACCTCTGATGTAATCATATGTTTCTTGCTGCACTTTAGCAAAAGTTGGAGGAACATCTCTTTTCAAACACCGCACAAGCGTTGGATGTCTTTGCGGATAAATGGCGTGCAAAAACCCAGAGATTTTTTGATCTTCATTCAAACTTGGTATCTTTTGGCATTATTAGATATATCGCGTAAGTAACGCATTTAAGGTTTCCTTATTGCCCTGCTTGATGTTATGGCCTTCGATATGCGTCTTCTTCTGTGGTAAAAGGTTCTGAAACTACAATAAAAATTTATCGCGAAGATTGATAAAGCCAATAATATTGCGGGCTTGCAAATTATGAAACCACTCCCTTGCTGACCCTTGTAAAACCATGGTAAATACTCGACACGCGACCAATTCATCCAATTATAGGTGCTTACAACTCCCTCAAACCGTTGCAAAAAATCCAAAGGGTCAGTTAAGCCCGAGTAAACTCCCAACGTTGCCGGCACAAAGGGCGGTGTAACAATCGGATAATCAGAGATATGCTGGAGAAACTTGTCTGCAGCAGTAGTGATCTCAATCGCCTTTTTTGTACGGGTATCAGTATTCTCCGCACAAAATTTATCTATCATATCTTGCAAAAAATTCGGT
Organism: Rutidosis leptorrhynchoides; assembly: GCF_046630445.1. Taxonomy (NCBI): domain Eukaryota; kingdom Viridiplantae; phylum Streptophyta; class Magnoliopsida; order Asterales; family Asteraceae; genus Rutidosis; species Rutidosis leptorrhynchoides. The sequence goes on from NC_092337.1 coordinate 150,755,855, forward strand.
TGCTCAAACTTGTGCTGCATAGATTTAGGCACAATGCTTTTAAAAGTGTCCAATAAGAAATTTTGAGCATTTTCTCTGCGCATAGCATCAGAAGATTCACCCTCATCCCCATGGCGGGGAAAAGGTGTTGGTGGTCGTATGCGCTTAACATGCAGAATTTTTACAACTTCCTCCGCACTATCTGAATCATCAGAATATTCACTTTCTTCTCTTGACACTTTCGCAATCTTGGAATTATAAACATATTTTAAAATAACGCGTTCCTATGCATCATCACTATCGCTATCGCGATGTTCAACAACTAAGCGATCAATGTGTGATCCTGAATCATTCAACGGCCATAGGTATGTACGTGGTATGCGAGGTTCACGACCATACTTGGCATCTTTTTTAGCTTGCTCAATAGCAGTGCCAACAACTTTGTCTGCTTTCAAACTCGTTTTTTCAGCCAAAATTCTGAGTCACTTGCCTTCTGGAATGGTTTCATCACGGTTCTGCTGCAAGTTTCTGCGCGCAACCATTTTATCAGCAGCAACCTTTAGTTGTGGATCAGCACTAGCGATATTGACATTAGATGCTTTAGCGAGCGGTTCTTGAACTGAATTGTTCATGGTAGCATTAACATTTGCCTGAAAATTAACCGGCAAGGCATTTTGCGAATCATCATGCAGTGCATCAGTATTCATAGAGCTGTTTGCTTGTTTCGCATTAGCTGCCATGGCCGATGATCAAATCAACTAGTACGCCTTAGCAATTTTCCTTCAAATCATCAAAATAATACACGATTAGAATTAAATAAGCTAATTTATTGTTCGATAGCATAAAACAAAAAATTCCGAGTTTAATTATGAATGTGTCCCACGGATGGCGCCAATTGATCAATCCTAGATTAAAGATACTTAATTAAGGATCGAGTGCAATGAGATTAAGATGGTGGAATGAGATGTTTGATGATTGTTTTGGGCCCTGATGATCGTCTTTTACTTTATCAATCAAGTGATCAACCACCCCGACCCGATCTTGATTGTTAATTAGCATAATTCACTTTAACGCAATGTAAAAGTTCCTTGGACAAAGTCACAAGTGAAAATTACAAAGGTCTGGACAAATGGCATAGAATCAACAACCTATAAATGAGAGGCCAAGCTCTCTATTTATAGTTTCCAGAAAATTCGCGATATGCGGATTGTCTAATCATCCGTGCTAACTTAACGAAAAGAATCCGCAGTCTTTTATTAATGCGCCACATTATCCGCTATCTTAACTTTCAGCGGATATGCCAAGTCCTTTAAATATACCTCGTGTAACTTCTGTTTTTATCCTTTATATATATATATATATATATATATATATATATATATATATATATATATATATATATATATATATATATATATGTATATATATATATGTATATATGTATATATATATATATATATGTATATATGTATATATATATATGTATATATATATGTATATATATATATATGTGTATATATATATATATGTATATATATATATATATAAATATATATATATGTATATATATATATGTATATATATATATATATATATATAAATATATATATATATACAATGCTATGTATATAATCATTAGAAACTATTTGACTTGTATCTTTAGGCTGAGTATGTCTGTCTGCTGTGAACTCTTTAGCCCTCTCTGCTGTTTGAAGAATAGTTGACTTTGACTTTGACTTTGACATTGACTTTGACTTATGGAACTTGACTTTTAGATACTTACTATTTATGGAAAATTTCCTTTTTTGAGATAACTTACTACTTTTGAAAACCTGCTATTGTTAGAAACTTTTTATTATTCGAAAACTTTTGAATAACGAATGCAACGTTTATTTAAAACGTTTCATATATAGGTCATAACCTCGTTGTGGGACCGTTTGTTAACGTGCCACGTCAATAGCGATTTTGGTGGATTGCTACAGCGTGTGGCTCATCAGCTGGAGACGTAAATACATTGATTAATATTGCTCAATTTGAGTAAATATCATCCGCTAAATAATAACCACTTCTGTAATCATTACCATTTACCGTAAGTGGTGTGTTGGGTGTAGTTCCATTCTTTATGTTATCGAACAACATAGATTGATTCAAAACATTAACATCCTTGTTTGCATCGGCAACACCAAGATGCATGTCGCGTATTATATGAAGCAACGGCTTCAAATACTATGGTCTGGTGACCTTGATGACTACTAGTATATTGCCCTTTCCACGCAGTCGGACAATTTTTCCACTTCCAATGCATGCAGTCGATGCTTCCAAGCATCCGCTTAAAGTCATGCCTTTCTTCATGAGCTCTATACAACTAAGCTATATCACTTCTCGTTGGTTTTATCAAATATTCAACAACATACATTTCAAAATACATTTATAAAAATTGTTAAGACATAAAATTGATGTACTCTAACTCAATTGTAAGTACTCATCAAACATATCCGTTGTCGTACCATAAGTCAATTGGCTTATAGTCGATGTATATTTGGGTATAGTATCGAAACCTTGATGACTAATCTATTATTTTGTTTAAAAAACTCAAATGCTTAGGTAGAGGTTCAAAAGAGTAATTAGATATAACTTGAACGATTCACAAAAATAATTGCCTCCGTATCCTAAAATGTCGCTCAAACACCTTTGAGTGATACATTAGGTTCTCTACAAAGTAGTCTGCAAATAATCGTTCGGCAGTATCTTGATGATCTCTATGAATGTATCTCCGAACCCATGGAACTCGTTATTTGATTAGAACTTTCAGCATCAACTCGGTCTTTTTCTTCACGTTATAATTGTAACGACCTGACTTTTTCGACTTGCTTTTGTGCTTTGTGCTTTCACGAAACTGCGTATTTGTGCGTACTGAGCTATATTATACTCTGGAATGTTACTACATGTGGATTACTTTCGTTTATATATGAAAACGTGCCTTTAAGTACGTAGGTTACTTAACTTGATCCCCGGAAGCATTTATGACCGTTAGTGTCTCTTGACGTTTAGAACGAACTGGGTACTGTGTACACGTTTAACTATGGTCATAATCGTAATATTATGACTACGAAATACTAATTGTTATTTTATAATAACAATTACTTGGGTTTTTGGATGCTTAATTACGCTTAGTAATTTACTGGAACACACTAGTTAGTCTTGTTGGACTTTCTACCTTGTTGGACTTTAGCCCACCCACACTAGCTAGTGGACTATTTAATTAGCCCAATTTTAATAGGTTAGTGACTCATATTAATGTAAGATAAATGTCCATTTATTAGAGGGAACATACTAGCATTTTTGTTAACCATTATCCTTAATGTTGCATGAGATCCTAACATAAGCACCAACTTTAGACAACCATTAACCAAAAAGCAAAAAGGTTTCCCCCTTGTCCCCTCCCATAACCCACGGCCACCACCACCATGTCACACCCTCACCTTCTATAAATACCAAGCTTATTCATCCCATTTCACACTTGATCTCATTCACAAATCACACACACATACTCTCTAATTCTCTCTCTAGTCTTTCTCACTCTAAAAAGTGTAAGTTTTAAACTTTCTTCTTCTTCTTCTTCCCTTCTCATTCACGACATCATCATCACAAAAGGGTCTAGCTCTTTAGCTTTTAGATCTTGTTATATCTTGTAGATTCAAACTTGGATTTGAATCCTTTAAGAACATGGAAGATTCAAGCTTCCTAACTTTGGATCTTCACTTATTTTGTTAGATCAAAATCATGTATCTTTTAATCTCTTTATTTTGTTGTAAAGATTCAAACTTGTATTTGTAATCTTCATGTAACTTGAAGATCTAGCTTCATGCTTCAAGGATCTTCAAGAACAACCAAGATTCAAGTTTTCTAGCTTTGAATCTTCATTTCTTTTGTTGGATATAAGTTTTCTAACTTATGATCTCATTATTTTGTTATAAAGATCAAAACTTGTGTTTATGATCTTCATGTAACTTGAAGATCTAAGCTTTATGCTTCAAGATCTTCAAGAACACCAAAGATTCAAGCTTTCTAGCTTTGTAATCTCATAACTTGTGTGAAAAGGATCCAAGCTCTCTAGCTTAGGGTTTCATTACTTTGTTTGATCAAGTTTGTGTTCATACTTGTTTGATTGAAGAAAAGTTTGTAGATTTAGTTGTAAATAGAACTTGTATTTGTGTTAAGACCAAGAATATGATGTAACCTTGGTTCATCATCCTTCAAAAACTCTTAAGTGAGTTGTATTCTTACTTGGTCTTAACATATTATGTGTTGATGGTTGAACCTTGGTCAAAGTGATGCTAACACATCAATGAGTTGTACACTTGAAGCTACAAGCATCAAGGATGAGCATCAAGCACCAAGAATCCCACTGGAGCACATGTTTACTATTTTTCGGGGTCTACTCAGACTCTCTGGGCTTCTAGAAAATTGATTTTCAGATAGTTCGTTTCGAGTAGATGACTTTCGTTTAGGCCTCGCCTAAATTCTATATACGGTTTAGGATTTATAGCCTTCCGAAAAGCACTACGCCTTTGTAACGTTGTGCTGAAATTTCTGACCTACTCGTACTTAAACCGTCACCACGGTCAAATGAAGACGAGTTAGGTACTGAAAATTGGTCAGCGATTAAAGGACTCACATACGGAGCCTTGGCCACTGACTACGCGTCTTTTTGATTTGTATAGAGGTCGTAAGTATTTTCGATTTGTATAGAGGTCATAGCAGCTGTCCAAAGTCAGCCTTTTGTTTCGATCTCTATTCTTGTTAAACTTACCTTAGCTTTGATGAATGATAATGATGATGATGATGAAACTTAAACTTAATTTATGCACTTTAAACTTATGGGGACAACATACTGACCTAGTGACCTTTGACTTAGGTTGACGACCTTCCGGACCGACTTACTACTTGTATACGTTTAATATCGACTTTTAATGCTTATTCACTGTGAGTTATAGCATCCCTTTACTACTTTTACTATTTTTGGGACTGAGAATACATGCCCTTTTTACGTTTTACATACTAGACACAAGTATTTAAACTTTATATATGTGTGGATTACAAAATGGCACAAAGATTCCCCTTAGCTCGGTAACGTTTAATCATTGGTTTCCTAACCGTGAACGCAAATCTTAGATATGGATCTATAGGGTTTGACATCCCCACTCGGGCTAGTCGCGCTAGGATTGAACGAGTGTTTAATACTTCAAGGAAAAATGCACTTGCCAAGTGCACTTTTAGGGGGTGATATACATACGTTAAGTCTAGTTACCGGGTGCCCACGGTTAAGCATATACTTTTCATACTGATTTAAACTGCTGATTGAAGCACTGAAATCTCGTGGTCAACATTACTTTACTGATTACAAACTATAGCTCACCAACATTCGTGTTGACTTTTAAGCGTGTATTTCTCAGGTGCTTAGACGATGTTGCTTCCACTGTAAGACTTCTGTTATGGACCTGCTGTGTTAGATTTCCGCTGCATTACTTAGAGATGTCTCAATCACGAAAATTTTATTTTGCATTCGTAACTTATGTTATTTTCAAAAAATGGCTTTGTAACGACCTTTGAGTCACATGCTTATGTTAACGCTTCTATTCATAGGAAGCACATTATCTTTTGTAAAACGCTATCTTTTTATGAATGCAAAACTGGTTTTCAAACAGCATGTAGTGTTTGACCTTGTAATGATCCTATTGTTGATGAACCGTACATGATGGTTTTATACGGGGCGTCACATTTGGTATCAGAGCATTGGTTGTAGGGAATTAGGTTGCATTAGTGAGTCTAGACCAGACCGAGTAGGATTCACTAATAGGACTAATCTACAACTTGCTTGTTTACCTGTTTTCGCGAAACTGCTGCATGCTACTATATTGTATTACTACATGTCACTGTTACTACCACTGTATGCTACTGCTTACTCTTACTGCTATGCGAACTTACTGTATATTGCTAATTATTCTTGTTACTGCATGCTACTACCTGCTTTTGCATGTTACCTCTGTTTAGAACTGTTTTCATTACCATGTCATGTACTGCTAGGATGCTGTAGTGCCTGATTACGTGCTTGCTATATGTCTTACTGACATGAAAAAAGTTATTTTTCCTTGTACAGATGTCAGAAATTCTGCCCATGACCTTTGACTTCGAGAGTGACTCAGATACATCTGCTACCTTGCCTATGACTATTGCTGATTCACCGCTACCATCCGGCGACTCCGGCGATTCTTCATCCGGAGATAGCAGATACGCGCTTGACCTGATGGACATCTCGGATGGAGACGAGGATCCAGAGGAGATTCCAGCTCCATCCAGCCCTGGGCTCCCGGGAGCACATCACCATTCCGGTGATGCTGTGTTTCCTGGGGGAAACGGAGATGGTCCTTTCCGTAACGAGCATGGACATTGGGCTAGACGCACCACTGATGGACGTGTTGTATCGATTCCACCAGGCAGATATCGACTTATGACCACCGGCCAGACGCTTTCTCCCGCCCGCGATGATCCCGCATTAACTTCCGATGATTCAGACGATTCATCATCCGATGACTCCAGTGAGGAGGATCCCGAGGAGGATTCTGAGGAGGGCCCTGAGGAGGAGCCCGTGCAGTCGCCCTTTACCCCGCCAAAGAAGCGGTACCGTTTCGATGGTACTATTATTACAGGGGTTAACGGGGGTATACCGTTCGTGGACGCACATGGACAGTTGGTTAGGGTCACAGCTCGTAAGCGGGTCGTACCATATCCTGCCTTTCCATTCGTGTGTAAGACCGCCCGCACTGTGCCGTCTACATCTACATCATCTAGACCATCTGCACCACCGGTGCCACCTGCACCATCTGCACCACCTGCCCCACCAGCATCCCCCGTCGTCGAGGAACTGACGAGAGAAGTGCATGCCCTCCGTGCTCGGGTAACTGAGCTCACGGATCAGATGTCCCACCTGATGGACATCATTTACCCACCTTCGCCCTAGGACTATTGTATTAGATTTCCTTATGTATTCCGTTGTAGTTTCCTGTTTTTCATTAATGTAATGTACGACCTCATGCCATTGTACGTAACCTTCTTATTATGAATGGAATTACTGTTGCTTAATTGTTGTACGATGTTTACTTTAAGTTATCACATGTTAGCTTTTGTGCTATCTGCTACTATTTGCTATGCTTAGTTATCGTGTATTGTGTTGTTCCGTACTGTTTACCTTATGCTATGACGTTACCGATTATGGGATTTTGACTTAAGTCGAAACTTTTGTTTAGAAGATCGATGGCTAATGGAAGAGGTCCGAGAGAAATCCCCACCGCAGCTCAAATTGAGGAGATGATAGCTACTCGAGTAGCCGCGGCTACAGCGAATGTCAACCCTGCTCCAGCTCCACCGGCTAACCCAGCTGTTCAGAATGGGTGTACTTTCAAGGAATTCCAGAGCTGCAAGCCCCACAATTTCAGTGGAACAGAAGGGCCAGTTGGCTTAACAAGATGGTTTGAGAAGTTGGAATCTGTGTTCCGTGTGAGTAACTGCTCCGAAGCAAAGAGGCTATGTGTGACGACCCGGGAATTTTCGACCTTCGCCCTAGGACTATTGTATTAGATTTCCTTATGTATTCCGTTGTAGTTTCCTGTTTTTCATTAATGTAATGTACAAACCTCATGCCATTGTACGTAACCTTCTTATTATGAATGGAATTACTGTTGCTTAATTGTTGTACGATGTTTACTTTAAGTTATCACATGTTAGCTTTTGTGCTATCTGCTACTATTTGCCATGCTTAGTTATCGTGTATTGTGTTGTTCCGTACTGTTTACCTTATGCTATGACGTTACCGATTATGGGATTTTGACTTAAGTCGAAACTTTTGTTTAGAAGATCGATGGCTAATGGAAGAGGTCCGAGAGAAATCCCCACCGCAGCTCAAATTGAGGAGATGATAGCTACTCGAGTAGCCGCGGCTACAGCGAATGTCAACCCTGCTCCAGCTCCACCGGCTAACCCAGCTGTTCAGAATGGGTGTACTTTCAAGGAATTCCAGAGCTGCAAGCCCCACAATTTCAGTAGAACAGAAGGCCAGTTGGCTTAACAAGATGGTTTGAGAAGTTGGAATCTGTGTTCCGTGTGAGTAACTGCTCCGAAGCCAGAGGCTATGTGTGACGACCCGGGAATTTCCGACCAAATTTAAACTTGATCTTTATATGATTTCGACACGATAAGCAAAGTCTGTAATGTTGAGTCTCAAAATTTTTGAACTGTTTAATATATTCAATTACCCTTCAACTACTCTCGACGATTCACGAATAATTAATTGTAAATAGATATGTGTGTATGTATATTAAATAATAATTCGAAATATAATTTGAAGTATTATATGTTGTTGTTATTAAAAATTTATAAAATAAAAATAGGATATTATGATTATTATTATTTAAAACATATCTATATATATAAATAAAAGTATATTAAAAATAAATATTTAATGATTGTAATACTCGTTGGACGTTTCGATTATTTTTAAGAGAAGTTTAATTCGAACTTATATTATTTTAAAATAAAAGGTAATCCAAAAATGAGTTATATGAATTTTAGACTTATTAAAAATGTATTTAGGAACTATTTGTTAAGTTTTAACACTTTTTATATTTCACCCATAAATGAGAGGGACAGTTGATGTAATTTATATTTAATAAATTAATGACCGAATTTTATACAAAAATGACTGAAATAAATAAGGATAACTACTATAAAAAATTTGGTATTTTTCTGAAGACTTTTATCCGCCACCGATTATTGACGGAGCATGAAAAGTCCGTGGATGGCGATGACTAACAAATTGCACGTTTATATTCTTGTTGATTATTATAATTATTATTTTATTATTATTATTCCATTCATGCATCTTATTATGTATATATGCATACTTACAGTTGTTTTGTTGAAACTAGAACCCACAAGTCACATTCATTACCATCTTCAAACAAACGAGTCACTGTACCTAATTTAAATTGATATTACTGTACGTGATTGATTAATAATATTATATACGGTTGTTGTTTCTTGACTATCCATATATATAGATACATATAAGACTTATTAATATATCCACATAACTACAACTTCCTTGCACCACCTCAACCAACTTATTTCTATTTCTCTGTTCTTCTGGGTCTTGTTATATCACACATTAGACACTTTTCCTCTTCATGATTATTTTATTCTTTCTTGCAATTCGTTGAACATCTTGCAAACCATCTTCGTGACACCACAATCACCACGTTAGCCACCACTAAAACCGCCACACCACACCACCACCTTATTATCACTAACAATTGACTACCACCACTTAATACCCTACGAATCAACCACCACCTGCACTCACCTAGCACCATCCAAGACCATCAAACAAGAACAAAAATCGAAAATTTCTTCTATTTATGTAGACTGCTGCTGCTATATTATAAAACCGAGAACTACCACCAAGTTTTATTTTCAAATATAATCATTACCTTTTACTACCTTGAAATACCACCACTTGAAACACATAGACCACCACAAAAATCGCCATCGACTTCCAAGATACTCGTTTGGTTTCTATTTTATTCGAAGTTATACTCACCACCAAAATATAAGCAAACAACCACAATAATCCATCATAATTATTTTCTTCTCTTTCTGTTGGGTTGGTCGAGACCCCTCGTCAATTGAGTCATTGTTTGCAGCTGTAAAAACCAACCCCGAGATCACCTACAAACCATCACTTTTATTCGTCACATAAAGACCATCCAACAGATAAGACTTGACTATTGTTACGTGACCGATCCTACTGCTACTTGGTCGATTAAATTACTGCTATTCTGTTCTGGTTCGTTCCATCACCACCACAACTCCAACACCATCACATCTCAACCATCGGTAATCTCCTTAAATCGTTATTTCTACCTACTACTGTGGTCATCTGTTTAAACTTCGGCTAAGCTGTTCTGTTAATAATAATGATATGATGAAGATGAGGAGAGGAAAACGAATGATAAAGATGATGTGAATAATACTTGATAAAGTGATATTGATAAAAGAAGATTGGAGGGTCCAAATGGGGATGTGTCTTTGGATTCCAAATCACATGTACAACCTCCTTTATTTTAATATAACGTATACAAAGTTTGATTTGGGTCATTAATGGACTAATGAAACTGCCATGTATTTACTGATTGGGCCTTGATAAAAACCCATTTGTTTTCTAAACGGTTGCTGCTATTAGATTATTGCTGTTGTTGGTTTATGTTTTACAACGATAATACGATGGACTAGGATAATGGAGTGGTAACATGGTGATGACAGTGATGATAAAGGATTCATTAAATTATGATGATAAGTGGTGATGAAGGATGAGTAAATGATAATAAGAAGAATGATGTTGAAACGATGATGATGATGAATCTGGATGGAATGTATCTGAGCGAACCCTAATTGCACCCATTTAATCGATTTGTTCAAACATGTATTAGACCGGATTCCTTCCTCTGTTGGGCCGATGTCCATTGTTTTGATTTTTGTTGTTGGGCCGAATAGAAGTAAAAGGGTTAAATATAGTTCGCGTATAATATATATCACAAAGTAATCAACAGCATTATGGTTTGGTGTGTTTCTGTTATTTGAGAGGTCTCGGGTTCGAGCCCGGGCTATGGCAATTCTTTTTGGGAAGTTGTTACTTTAAGGTAGTATACATATTATTATTATTATTATTATTATTATTATTATTATTATTATTATTATTATTATTATTATTATTATTATTATTATTATTATTATTATTATTATTATTATTATTATTTTTATTATTATTATTATCATAATTATTAGTATTATAATTAGTAGTAGTATTATTATTATAGTTACCAATTTGAATAAGACTATTATTATGGCTAAGTTAATTATTATTATTACTAACATACTACGATTTATTATTATTATCATTAAATAGTAGTATTATTATATTTACAATTGTTAGTATCATTATTATTACTATTATTATCATTATTATGAGATTTTTCTTAAAAACTATCAGTTACGTTATTATTAATAGAAATAATAATACTATTATCATTATTAATAATATTGGTATTATAATTATTTTATCACCTTAAATATTATTTTGTATTACTAAATTGCTGTCTTAACAAACGAATGATATAAATATATTTACCTCACATACATAACATAACAAAACTTATACTTTTATTTAAAAATATATAAAATGAAAATATAATGAAATAAATAAGTTATTAATATAAAAATTATATCTTTAATAATAATATATATATTTGTTCGATTACGATTACACGTTTTAAAATATACTCAAATGATATAGGTTCGTGAATCCGAGACCAACCCTACACTTATTCAATGACGTTATATGTATTTTTACTACAAAATACAGTATGGCGAGTTCATTTGATTCCCTTTTACTCTTTACATTTTTGGGACTGAGAATACATGCGTTATTTTTACAACTGCTTTATTAAATGCTTTTGAAATATATTTTGAACTGCGAATACATGAAATGCATTTTTATAAATGTTTGATGAGATAGACACAAGCAAAACATTCCTTGAATGAATTATTATGCAGACAGAAGTTCTGCGGATTATTATTGAATTATGTGGACATGATAATTGCCACCAATGAATTATGTGGACATGATAATTGCCACCATTGAATTATGTGGACATGATAATTGCCACCAATTTATATGAATGTTATGTATCGAGAGAATGATTTTATACACAGGTTATGTGTATGTTATTTTTGTGCACGAGATATGTGTACGGTTACTAATATTTAAGAAAGATGATTTCGTACACGAGAAAGGTGTACTGTATTTAAAAGATATCGCATGTACATTACAGGTGGGTATAGGATTCGGGCCCATTTGTATCATGCAAGATTTAAATCTTGTGGTCTATCAAAATGTTGAATTTTATTGTTTTATGATAAACTTATGAACTCACCAACCTTTTGATTGACACTTTAAAGTATGTTTATTCTCAGGTATTAAAGAAATCTTCCGCTGTGCATTTGCTCATATTAGAGATATTACTTAGAGTCATTCATGACATATTTCAAAAGACGTTGCATTCGAGTCGTCGAGTTCATCAAGATTATTAATAAGTCAATTATAGTTGGATATATTATGAAATGGTATGCATGTAGTCAACTTTCGATGAAATGAAAGTTTGTCTTTTAAAATCGAATGCAATGTTTGTAAAATGTATCATATAGAGGTCAAGTACCTCGCGATGTAACCAAATGTAATGTATTCGTCCAGATGGATTAGGACGGGTCCTTTCAGTTGGTATCAGAGCGGTGGTCTTTGCAAACCAGGTCTTGCATTAGTGTTCTAACTGATAGTTGTTTAGATGCATTAGTGAGTCTGGACTTCGAACGTGTCTGCATGTCAAAAGTTTTGATTATCATTTCGTGTTGAAAATTACCTGCTTATCATTCTTAGGGAATCACTTGCTTATCATCTAAAGTCTAGACACGTCTTACTGCCTCTATTGCATAGACAGTGTATAGATAAATTTATATCTTAGCGTATCTATTATTGTTACCTTTACATGACAGCTTCCGTAGATTCCTCCGTAACTTATGGGATTTTAGTATTTTATATGCATATGTAAACTATGTATTGCAGGGTACTAATCTACATCCTATAATCTATTTCTTATCTAAAATCCTTCATCTGATCGTACGAGATGAATCCCTCAGCCAGTTCGAGTCCCTCAGGTTCCGATAGCTATTCTGATAGTTATTCCGGCAACTATTCCGACATGGATGTTCACCTAAGCTCCGGAAGTAGGGATGGCAAAATGACCCGTACCCGATGGGGAAACCCAAAACCCGTTATAATTGGGCCGGGTCTGACCCGAGCCCGTCGGGTCATGGGCCGGGTATGGGGATGGTTACAAAAAAAATTCCGGGTTCGGGTTCGGGTATGGTTTTGTATACAATCCCGTTTACCCGACTCGTATACCCGATACGCATACCCGTATACCCGGCCCAAGGAATTTTAATAATGATTTTTATGTAAAATTTTAGTATTAGTATTATATTGTTAACGTATGAAAAATATCTTTTATTTTACAACAAGTTTTTGAGATGTGATATTTTATATACTTTGTGTATTTGAGTATTTTAGAAACTTTTCAATCAGCTTTTAGTATGTGATATTTTATAATACTTTAAACATGAAGTAGTTAAGTTATTTTTTGATGTTTTGATTTGGTAATTTATTGAAAAATAATTACAGAATGACTAATCGGGTATACCCGTTTACCCGTGGGGAAACCCGAAACCCGATAGTATGTAAGTTAATGGGGACCCGATGGGTTTCGGGCCGGGTTTGAGGCGGGGTTTCTTAATCGGGTTCGGGTCCGGGATTACCTAAACCCGACCCAAACCCGACCCGATGCCATCCCTATCCGGAAGTAGCGTCACCAGAATGAATCAACCAACTAGTCATCTTCAATTCATCTGATGGGTTCGTAATCGACTTAATCAATGGAGACGCGCAGAAGGCGATCCCTTCTACTAATCGAATTCACCTCTTGACGAAGAACCTGAAGCATTTACCGGCGAACCTATTCGAAACACCATTTCCACACTCATTTTTAAAGTATCTCGCCACGATTATATTCTATCTAAAATTCTAAACCTTATTCATTCGCTCGTTTCTACCGACAATCATCCCGGAGTAATAAGTCAACGAGCTTCGCACCCGAGTTGTAGCCTTGGAAAATATGGTGCAAAATGTACCAGCTTCAGCAACATCACCGGCACCAACAGTACCATCAGTAACAGCACCAGTACCATCAACAATCCATGCCTCAACATTTTATTTTGTACCTTGAGTATAATCATCGTTCTACGTATCGTACTACATCAATTATCTTCGTTCTTCATGGCGATTATGTAATCTTTAATGTTATAGAGATTATGTATTCTAGTTTTGACGGTAAATCAAATAAGATTAATATCATATTAACTCATTAAATCTATATTACATCTGAAGAAAATATATATGTAAGTATATTTTCATAAAGATTGTAATTAAAAATTCTTTCGTACAAACTGTTAATGGTGAAAATATTTTAACGGGTAGGTAATACCCGAGGAATATTTAGATTTCACATTAATAGGTTACACTGTACATTCTTCAAATCTAATTCAACAGTCACTTACTATCCTACTTACACCCACCGATATACTTATCCGTTCACCAAAGAATAACTATTTTCATTCAAATTCAATTTCATATTTGGATTTTGACCTATCAGAATCCAACAAGTGGCATAATGAAGAAATAATGGACACAATAAAAATTGATTAGAAACAGACTAATTGACAATATGAAATTTTGTTAAGAATCCACGCTAACAAGATCCCAGCTAATTGTTCCTAGCTAACTGCTAATTCCGTATTACATTTTATTTTATCGCAATTTATTTATCGCAATTTATTTATCGCAGTTTATTTATCGCAATTTATATTCTCGCAATTTTTATCGTCATTTAATTTCTGTTATTTACTTTACGCACTTTATTTATCGCCATTTAATTTCTGTTATTTATTTTACGCACTTTAAATATCGGGACACGTATACAAGGTTTTGACATATCATATCGATGCATTTATATATATTATTTGGAATAACCATAGACACTCTATATGCAGTAATGATCGAGTTCTCTATACAGGGTTGAGGTTGATTCTATAATAATATATATAATTTGAGTTGTGATCGAGTCTGAGACGAATACGGGTCACGATACATATTAATTAATTCGAATATTATATATATAATTATATATGAATTATTGAATTGCTAACTGTGGACTATCAACTAAGGACAATCAACATTGGATAATTAAAACGAATTAAAATATTGATTATAACATATGAAACTAAACAATTCTTCAAGTTTGCCACTTAATTTCATCTTAAACCTCGTTTGTACCTTGACGATTACAATCTGCGTTCAAACCTTTCATGATTCTTGAAAATACCTCAATCGAGAGGATGAACCAACCGCACCTCATCTACGGAAGAAAAGATTGATGCACATACTCATGCACATGAAAATACTCGGAACCTGAGCAAATGTTTAACACGTATCTGTGCTAGCTCCTTTGGCGTTGTTATTACCGAAAATAACTTTGCAATCTCTTTCTAAATTAGCCAATTTCATCACAGCTCCAGCAAGTCAACTTCGACTTTTCGTTTGAAACAACTTTATTATAATTTTGATATATATGCGTGCTCTTTTATTGATGTCGGGGAACCTTTTATATTCCACCATATTACCGTCAGCGTTTAATCATCTAAAAAACACAATTCTCTTGAAATCACCTCGGATCGATAACCAATGATTCAGATATGGTAGCAGTAAATGTAGAGGAATCGGCAAACAGTACTTTGAAAACTCACAGCATATCTACATCAACAGTTATATGTATAACATTTATCTCCTAGAATAATGACCTTCCATTTTGAAATTTTGAAAAGCACCCAGTCTACAAATCAATACTCTGAATATTGAAAAAGCTGAATGAAGCAGCAGAAACCGTAGACAACCGTAAACGATCTTAGCAGCCAGAAGTTTGATAATAAAGAATAGTATGTTGGAAAAGCTCAGAAAAATTAGAACTGAAAAACGGATTGAGCTAACCACGAAGGAGACCAAGGACAATTACAAGGACCAAACCCTATATTCAAAGAATCCAGGTAATTCTGGATCCGATGAAATCTTTAGAAAATATCTTGCTCTGAAGTCATGTTAAAATCTTGCGGAAAATTTTTCTTCATCAGCCTTCGAACTTAGAAATTCCAAAATATGATCATAAATATCTTTGATATTTCTGAGGATATTTTCATAAATATTCTTGTCTGAAATTATCTACCTCTTCGTGTTTTCTGTATTCCATTATATTGAAAACCCCTGTAAAATCTAAGTATAAATTATGAATGAATTGTGGAGAAGTGTTGGGAATTAAAGCATGAGTTAGTATAATATAATGACACTTGATCAACGTGATTATATTACAGTAGGTCATGCTGAGTTTCTAATGAAACGTGATGATGGTTCACAGTAGATCATACCATTATCATGTGCCATGTTACACAACTCTTTCATTCTACTTAATCTCTGAACGCATCAAGAAATTATATTCTTGATAGTACCATTCTCAGTGATTCTGGTAAATTTGAAAAATCAAATCGTGCTATCACGTTCCTTCCTGATTAGAACATTATAACCATTCGAAACTCTATATCTATGAATTCTGGACCATTATTCGCTTGACTTAAAGTCGGGAAGAGAAAACAAAAGTATGAAGCTTCAATACATAGGGGAAAATATAAAGCCCAACAACAACACCAAAATTACAAACCGTGTATGTCAATGCTTATCGCAACATAAAGACACGGGAGAATTAAAAACACTATAACCCCAAGGGCGAAGTAGAAGAAAATAGATTTCTCCGGTGGAAGTTGGAAAAGGAGAATGATTGTGGCGATAGTCAGGATAAGGACAAGGATCAGAACTGGATTAAGCATTTTTACAATCTTTTGGATGTATGAATTAAGAAAGAAAAGTATAGGAATGGTGAGAATAATGGAACGGAAGAGTTTGGTTTATAACAGAAATATCAGACAGAGTAATCGAGGCAGATCACCGTATTTAATTATAGAGATCTTAATTTCCTTACTCGCCGAAAAATCAAATCTTTTAGATTTTGAAGATTTTCTTTAAATCCCTTGAATTCCAGAATTCAACCAAGACAACGTCAAAAGATTAGACACACCTTATTTTCTAAATTCAACCGTGACTACGTCAAAAGTTAAATCTCTATCTCAATCTTTTATGATAGCTTCACGCGTACGCTTCGGATAATCGAATTGTTTTATCTATATTAGTCAATAATGATAAAATTCTATTTAACAACTCGTATTCGTCATGAAAACATTCTTATGGTTAGCCATGACCACCTCACTCAAATTTCGGGACGAAATTTCTTTAACGGGTAGGTACTGTGACGACCCGGGAATTTCTGACCAAATTTAAACTTGATCTTTATATGATTTTGACACGATAAGCAAAGTCTGTAATGTTGAATCTCAAAATTTTTGAACTGCTTAATATATTCAATTACCCTTCGACTGCTCTCGACGATTCACGAATAATTAATTGTAAATAGATATGTGTGTATGTATATTAAATAATAATTCGAAATATAATTTGAAGTATTATATGTTGTTGTTATTAAAAATTTATAAAATAAAAATAGGATATTATAATTATTATTATTATTATTTAAAACATATCTATATATATATAAATAAAAGTATATTAAAAATAAATATTTAATGATTGTAATACTCGTTGGACGTTTCGATTATTTTTAAGAGAAGTTTAATTCGAACTTATATTATTTTAAAATAAAAGGTAATCCAAAAATGAGTTATATGAATTTCAGACTTATTAAAAATGTATTTAGGAACTATTTGTTAAGTTTTAATACTTTTTATATTTCACCCATAAATGAGAGGGACAGTTGATGTAATTTTTATTTAATAAGTTAATGACCGAATTTTATACAAAAATGACTGAAATAAATAAGGATAACTACTATAAAAAATTTGGTATTTTTCTGAAGACTTTTATCCGCCACCGATTATTGACGGAGCATGAAAAGTCCGTGGATGGCGATGACTAACAAATTGCACGTTTATATTCTTGTTGATTATTATAATTATTATTTTATAATTATTATTTTATTATTATTATTCCATTCATGCATCTTATTATGTATATATGCATACTTACAGTTGTTTTGTTGAAACTAGAACCCACAAGTCACATTCATTACCATCTTCAAACAAACGAGTCACTATACCTAATTTAAATTGATATTACTGTACGTGATTGATTAATAATATTATATACGGTTGTTTTTTCTTGACTATCCATATATATAAATACATATAAGACTTATTAATATATCCACATAACTACAACTTCCTTGCACCACCTCAACCAACTTATTTCTATTTCTCTGTTCTTTTGGGTCTTGTTATATCACACATTAGACACTTTTCCTCATCATGATTATATTATTCTTTCTTGCAATTCGTTGAACATCTTGCAAACCATCTTCGTGAAACCACAATCACCACGTTAGCCACCACTAAAACCGCCACACCACACCACCACCTTATTATCACTAACAATTGACTACCACCACTTAATACCCTACGAATCAACCACCACCTGCACTCACCTAGCACCATCCAAGACCATCAAACAAGAACAAAAATCTAAAATTTCTTCTATTTATGTAGACTGCTGCTGCTATATTATGAAACCGAGAACTACCACTAAGTTTTATTTTCAAATATAATCATTACCTTTTACTACCTTGAAATGCCACCACTTGAAACACATAGACCACCACAAAAATTGCCATCGACTTCCAAGATACTCGTTTGGTTTCTATTTTATTCGAAGTTATACTCACCACCAAAATCTAAGCAAACAACCACAATAATCCATCGTAATAATTTTCTTCTCTTTCTGTTAGGTTGGCCGAGACCCCTCATCAATTGAGTCACTATTTGCAGCTGTAAAAACCAACCCCAAGATCACCTACAAACCATCACTTTTATTCGTCACACAAAGACCATCCAACTGATAAGACTTGACTGTTGTTACGTGACCGATCCTACTGCTACTTGGTCGATTAAATTACTGTTATTCTATTCGGGTTCGTTCCATCACCACCACAACTCCAACACCATCACATCTCAACCATCAGTAATCTCCTTAAATCGTTATTTCTACCCACTACTGTGGTCATCTTTTTAAACTTCGGCTAAGCTGTTCTGTTAATAATAATGATACGATGAAGATGAGGAGAGGAAAACGAATGATAAAGATGATGTGAATAATACTTGATAAAGTGATATTGTTAAAAAAAGATTGGAGGGTCCAAATGGGGATGTGTCTTTGGATTCCAAATCACATGTACAGCCTCCTTTATTTTAATATAACGTATACAAAGTTTGATTTGGGTCATTAATGGACTAATGAAACTGCCATGTATTTACTGATTGGGCCTTGATAAAAACCCATTTGTTTTCTAAACGGTTACTGCTAATAGATTATTTCTGTTGTTGGTTTATGTTTTACAACTATAATACGATGGACTAGGATAATGGAGTGGTAACATGGTGATGACAGTGATGATAAAGGATTCATTAAATTATGATGATAAGTGGTGATGAAGGATGAGTAAATGATAATAAGAAGAATGATGTTAAAACGATGATGATGATGAATCTGGATGGAATGTATCTCAGCGAACCCTAATTGCACCCATTTAATCGATTTGTTCACACATGTATTGGACCGGATTCCTTCCTCTGTTGGGCCGATGTCCATTGTTTTGATTTTTGTTGTTGGGCTGAATAGAAGCAAAAGGGTTAAATATAGTTCGCGTATAATATATATCACAAAGTAATCAACAGCATTATGGTTTGGTGTGTTTCTGTTATTTGAGAGGTCTCGGGTTCGAGCCCGGGCTATGGCAATTCTTTTTGGGAAGTTGTTACTTTAAGGTAGTATACATATTATTATTATTATTATTATTATTATTATTATTATTATTATTATTATTATTATTATTTTTATTATTATTGTTATTATCATAATTATTAGTATTATAATTAGTAGTAGTATTATTATTATAGTTACCAATTTGAATAATACTATTATTATGGCTAAGTTAATTATTATTATTACTAACATACTACGATTTATTATTATTATCATTAAATAGTAGTATTATTATATTTACAATTGTTAGTATCATTATTATTACTATTATTATCATTATTATGAGATTTTTCTTAAAAACTATCAGTTACGTTATTATTAATAGAAATAATAATACTATTATCATTATTATTAATATTGTTCTTATAATTATTTTATCACCTTAAATATTATTTTGTATTACTAAATTACTGTCTTAACAAGCGAATGATATAAATATATTTACCTCACATAACATAACATAACAAAACTTATACTTTTATTTAAAAATATATAAAATGAAAATATAATGAAATAAATAAGTTATTAATATAAAAATTATATCTTTAATAATATATATATATATTTGTTCGATTACGATTACACGTTTTAAAATATACACAAATTATATAGGTTCGTGAATCCGAGACCAACCCTACACTTATTCAATGACGTTATATGTATTTTTACTACAAAATACAGTATGGTGAGTTCATTTGATTCCCTTTTACTCTTTACATTTTTGGGACTGAGAATACATGCGTTATTTTTACAACTACTTTATTAAATGCTTTTGAAATATATTTTGAACTGCAAATACATGAAATGCATTTTTATAATTGTTTGACGAGATAGACACAAGGAGAACATTCCTCGAATGAATTATTATGCAGACAGAAGTTCTGCGGATTATTATTGAATTATGTGGACATGATAATTGCCACCTTTGAATTATGTGGACATGATAATTGCCACCATTGAATTATATGAACATGATAATTGCCACCAATTTATATGAATGTTATGTATCGAGAGAATGATTTTATACACAGGTTATGTGTATGTTATTTTTGTGCACGAGATATGTGTACGGTTACTAATATTTAAGAAAGATGATTTCGTACACGAGAAAGGTGTACTGTATTTAAAAGATATCGCATGTACATTACAGGTGGGTATAGGATTCGGGCCCATTTGTACCATGCAGGATTTAAATCTTGTGGTCTATCAAAATGTTGAATTTTATTGTTTTATGATAAACTTATGAACTCACCAACCTTTTGGTTGACACTTTAAAGTATGTTTATTCTCAGGTATTAAAGAAATCTTCCGCTGTGCATTTGCTCATATTAGAGATATTACTTGGAGTCATTCATGACATATTTCAAAAGACGTTGCATTCGAGTCTTCGAGTTCATCAAGATTATTAATAAGTCAATTATAGTTGGATATATTATGAAATGGTATGCATGTAGTCAACTTTCGATGAAATGAAAGTGTGTCTTTTAAAATCGAATGCAATGTTTGTAAAATGTATCATATAGAGGTCAAGTACCTCGCGATGTAACCAAATGTAATGTATTCGTCCAGATGGATTAGGACGAGTCCTTTCACTATGATCGAGGAGTACTGCCCCAGAACCGAAATTCAGAAAATGGAAGTGGAGTTTTGGGAACTGAAAGTTGTAGGAACTGATCTTGATGGCTATAACCGAAGGTACTTGGAGTTAGCCCTTCCACGTGCTGATAGGTTATTGATAGTGAATGTACCTGTAACCAAGTCAGGATTCTCGCGGGCATCTCTTGCGTTCATGTTGAAGGCTCTTCCACGTGCTGGCCCGACATCCTTCTTCTTGTTGGGACATTCATTCCTGAAGTGGCCCTGTTGTTCGCACTCATAGCACTTTCTTGGTCCATTTGGGTTTGTCCTTACAGCTGGGGCGCTGCTTTTACAGTCTCTGTCGATGTGTCTCATCCTTTTGCACTTCTCACACACTACGTTGCATTGTCCAATATGATGCTTGTAGCATTTCTTACACTGAGGAAGGGTACCTTTGTAGTTAGGGTTGGAGCTAGGATTCGGGTTCGAGTTCCTCCAGTCATTTTTCCCTTTGAAATTCTCATACCTCTTAGCTGGGTTCTGGTCAAAACCATTTCCCTTGTTTCCGTCCCACTTACATTTTCCATTACTAGCTCCCGATTCTGATTTCGCCTTCTCTGTCTTTTGGCGGGTAATTTGATTCATCAGGGTGTGCGCCATGCGCATAGCTTCCGGGACATTCACTGGTTTCGATGAAGTGACATTTCCTTGAATGTCCTTGGGTAGTCCCCACATATACCTCTCCATCCACTTATACTCCAGAGTAACCATTATGGGGCACATCAGGGCTAACTTCAAGTACCTTCGGTTATAGACATCAAGATCAGTTTCTACAACTTTCAGTTCCCGAAACTCTGCTTCCATTTTCTGAAATTCGGTTCTGGGGCAGTACTCCTCGATCATAGCCCTCTTAAACTCCTCCCATGGTGTAGCATAAGCTTCGTCAATTCCCTGAGCCTGGGAGAACGTATTCCACCAAGTCAAAGCGCCATTCGACAGTGTGCAGGATGCGAACTTAGTCCTCTTTGCTTCGGAGCAGTTACTCACACGGAACACAGATTCCAACTTCTCAAACCATCTTGTTAAGCCAACTGGCCCTTCTGTTCCACTAAAATTGTGGGGCTTGCAGCTCTGGAATTCCTTGAAAGTACACCCATTCTGAACAGCTGGGTTAGCCGGTGGAGCTGGAGCAGGGTTGGCATTCGCTATATCCGAGGCTACTCGAGTAGCTATCATCTCCTCAATTTGAGCTGCGGTGGGGATTTCTCTCGGACCTCTTCCGTTAGCCATCGATCTTCCAAACAAAAGTTTCGACTTAAGTCAAAATCCCATAATCGGTAACGTTATAGCATAAGGTAAATAGTACGGAAACAACACAATACACGATAACTAAGCATGGCAAACAGTAGCAGATAGCACAAAAGCTAACATGTGATAACTTAAAGTAAACGCCGTACAACAATTAAGCAACAGTAATTCCATTCATAATAAGAAGGTTACGTACAATGGCATGAGGTCCGTACATTACATTAATGAAAAACAGAAAACTACAAACGGAATACATAAGGAAATCTAATACAATAGTCCTAGGGCGAAGGTGGGTAAATGATGTCCATCAGGTGGGACATCTGATCCTCGAGCTCAGTTACCCGAGCACGGAGGTCATGCACTTCCCTCGTCAGTTCCTCGACGACGGGGGATGCTGGTGGGGCAGGTGGTGCAGATGGTGGATGATGTACGAATTATGAAGAAGCTAGAAGTTGAAGAGAAGAGCGTGGATGATGTACGAATTGTGAACGAATTTCCCGACGTCTTTTCAGAAGAGTTGCCTGGATTACCGCCACCGAGAGCAGTGGAGTTTCAGATCGACCTAGTGCCAGGAGCTGCACCCGTAGCTCACGCACCTTATCGACTTGCACCTTCCGAACTACAAGAATTGCAGAGTCAACTGAAGGAATTGCTAGACCGAGGGTTTATCCAACCGAGTCCATCGCCTTGGGGCGCACCTGTTTTGTACGTGAAGAAGAAGGACGGATCTTTTCGCATGTATATCAATTATTGTGAGCTGAACAAGTTAACGATCAAGAATCGGTATCCCCTTCCTAGAATTAACGATCTTTTCGACCAGCTGCAAGGATCCAGTGTTTACTCCAAGATCGATTTGCGATCAGGTTATCACCAGTTGAGGGTGAAGGAGAACGATGTGATGAAGACTGCGTTCAGAACCCGTTATGGTCACTATGAATTTCTTGTGATGCCATTCGGTTTAACCAACGCACCTGCCGTATCTATGGATCTCATGAATCGTGTATGCAAGCCATATCTGGATAAGTTCGTTATCGTCTTCATAAATGATATCCTCATCTATTCCAAAATGTAACGACCCAACCCGTTATCCAACCGAAAACACGACCCCAAAAAAATTTTGATTCAGTGTATATGGACGGCGTCCAGTTATCTGGACGGCGTCCAATTGTGAAGGGCTGGGCGGCGTCCAAGCAAATGGGACGGCGTCCAAATGAACTGCCAGGGGCTGTCCCCGGAGTCTAACTTAAGCGAACGGTAAACTCGCTTCCCGACACTTTTAGGCGAAACCGTTTTCAAAACACGTTACAATAATTAAAACTAAGAGATTTCCACGATAAAATCGAGTTTTACAACACCGGGCCCAAATCGACCCTAATTACGGATTTCGTACCAAATGCAAGTTTCGACCACGTGAGTTTAATTTCCAAAAAAACTACGAGCATGATGTTTGGGGATAAACTACCCACTCCTAGGCCAAATCCAAAGTAATCCAAGCAAGCATCAAAAAGGGAAATCGTCTAATCCCGAGCATACCCTTGCCAAATCCGCTTTCGAACCTAAAAATGTAAACAACGAGAGGGTAAGCTAATGCTTAGTGAATGCAATACTTATACATATACATATGCAATTTACCTACACGCATCCACTTACTAATACCATGCAAATCAAATGCATAAACGAGCTAGCAACACCAAACGTACAACTAGCAACAACGTTAGTATATAATTCGCCGCAACAATATACTAAATCATTACAATGCATAAACTTAACAAACCATTCCCCGCTATGGTACTACCGACTTGCAAACAAACAAAAACATCGAGTCTCACTCGTATGATGTCACCGACTTGTGACTCACCAAAGGGTGTCACCGACTTGTGAACTACTCACTAATACTTATGGGTCACCGACTTGTGAACGCCATGTGGCATCACCGACTCATGAAGCACTACCCAGTGTCACTGACTAGTGAGCACTAAGAAATGTCACCGAATTGTGAATCACTTCTCCGACTTATGGTATCACCGAATTGTGATTCACCATCTAGTGTCACCGACTCTTGAACACTATGAAGTGTCACTGACTTGTGAAGCACTATAGGGTGTCACCGACTTGCGAAACACCCACCAATACATATGAGGACACTGACTTGTGAACCTCCAAAAGGTGTCACCGACTTGTGAGTCACCTGACGAAATACTAAAGCGGTCACCGCCTCGTGAACCACCATGAGGTGTCACCAACTTGTGAACCACCTAATGAGACACTACCGACCCGTAGTTCTCTTCACCCCTAACCTCAATAAGTCACCACCTTGTGACTAAACGCCAATACTCACGATGTGGCACCTAAGGCCCACATCGCGTACGAGTAAATAAACCACATACATACATGTATAAATATTCCACTCACCTCGATTACAAAAAAGGCAACTCCGGCTTGAGCTCCTAATCGTCCAACGTGAATCACCTAGATAATTCACAAACAAATAAGCTAAACACTCTAGCTTATGCCCAAAACATCATAAGTGCAATTTCGACCCATTTGCACATACCTTACATTGACTAAGTCAAAACTCACCCAAAACACTTATAATCACGATTAACTAGCGATTATATTCTAACATCATAATTTACTCAAATCTTAAGTGATAAACACTTATTATGCCCAATTTGACACCAAACCCTAATTTTGACCCATTTCAAAATTAGTCAATCAAAATACACCCAAAATGGGTTTCAACACACCCATAATCACTAAACCTAGTGATTAACCCATTGTGCAAGTCTTGAACTTGACCAACACAACAACCAACCCAAAATCCACCAACAACACAACAAAACCCTGATTACTAGCATCACTAAACTCACTTCATGAGTTTAAATGGGTTTATCAACAATTTAAGTTCAAACCCTAACTTTGAATATCAAATCAAACAATGAAATTCGGAGTTAGAACTTACCACAACAACCAAAACGTAGCTAGGAGCGCGATGAACAACTTTAAAACCCGAGCTTTGGTGAGAATCCAACTCCTTCTTCTCCAAATCAAGCTCTCTCTCTAATCTCTTTCTCTCTCTCTCTAGAATTGGATGGGAGTGTTTGTGTTGGTGAAATGTGATCTACAAATGGATCTAGATCGGTTTTGAGGGCTCCAAACCGACACCCAAGTGAATTTACCAAAATGCCCCTTTTTAAAACAAAATAAAACAGCTGGCCCGTCAGTACATCTGGACGGCATCCTGTCCTTCATCGCTGGACGATGTCCTAGTAATTAGACGGCGTCCCACTTAGCTGAAAATTAAAACATGGTCTTACACAAAAGTGAAACAGAACATGAGCAACATCTTCGACTCGTGCTAGAACTCTTGAGACAAGATCAACTTTATGCCAAATTCTATAAGTGCGAATTTTGGTTGAAGGAAGTTCAATTTCTCGGTCATATCGTGAGCGATCAGGGTATCAAAGTCGATCCCGCAAAGATCGAAGCTATCAGCAAGTGGGAAACCCCCACTACTTCGACTCATATCCGCCAATTCTTAGGCCTCGCCGGTTATTATCGAAGCTTCATTGAAGGTTTCTCTCTGATTACGCGTCCTTTGACTGCATTAACTCATAATGGGAAGAAGTTCATTTGAGAAACCGAGCAAGAGTCAGCATTCCAAACCCTGAAGCAGAAGTTAACCACCACACCTATTATGTACCTTCCTGAAGGCAGTGATGACTTCGTTGTGTATTGTGATGTCTCCCGACAAGGCTTTGGGTGTGTATTGATGCAACAGAAGAAGGTTATTGCTTATGCCTCCTGACAACTAAAGATTCACGAGCGAAACTACACAACTCACGATCTCGAGCTTGGAGATGTTGTCTTCGTACTAAAACTGTGGAGACACTATCTTTATGGGACTAAGAGCACTATCTTCACCGACCACAAAAGTCTCCAACACATTTTTGATTAGAAGCAACTGAATATGAGACAACGTCGATGGATCGAGATGTTGAACGACTATGATTGTGAACTTCATTGCCACCCTGGCAAGGAAAATGTTGTAGCCGATGCCTTAAGCCGAAAGGAGAGAACGTTACCTCTTCGTGTTCCTGCCTTGAACATCACCATTCAGACAAATCTCAACAGCCAGATCCGCGTAGCTCAAGAAGAGGCTCTTTAGGAGGAGAATATTTCTCAAGAGCACTTGAACATTCTCGTTTCTCGATTTGAGGTCAAGGAGACTGGACTCCGATACTTTGCCGAAAGAATCTAGGTGCCTAGTTATGGGGATTTACTGAGCCTTATTCTAGACGAAGCCCACAAGTTAAGGTATTCAATCCATCCAGGAGCTGGTAAGATGTACCACGACCTCAAGGTTCAGTATTGGTGGCCAAACCTCAAAAGGGATGTTGCAGCATATGTTGGAAAGTGTTTAGCTTGTTTCAAGATCAAAGCCGAACATCAGAAGCCATCTGGGTTACTTCAACAACCCGAAACCCCGCAATGGAAGTGGGAAGGAATAACAATGTACTTCATCACGAAGCTACCGAAGACGGTAGGCGGTTATGATACCATCTGGGTTATCGTTGACCGTCTTACCAAATCTGTACACTTCCTAGCCATGAAGGAAACTGATACGATGGAGAGACTGGCACAGTTATACAGAAAGGAGATTGTATCTCGTCACGGTGTACCCTTATCGATTATCTCAGATCGCGATACCCGTTTCGCTTCTAGATTTTGGCGTTCTTTAGAAGAAGCCTTGGGAACACATCTAGATATGAGTACAGCGTATCACCCGCAAACCGACGGACAGAGCGAGTGCACGATCCAAACCCTGGAGGACATGTTACGTGCTTGTGTTATTGATTTCGCGAAAACTTGGGAGAGACATTTGCCATTAGCCGAATTCTCTTACAACAACAGCTATCACGCAAGCATTAAAGCCGCACCTTTTGAAGCATTATATGGCCATAAATGTCGTTCTCCTATCTGCTGGGCCGAAGTAGGTGAAAAACAACTCACCGGTCCCGAACTCGTCCATGAAACAACCGAGAAGATTGTCCAAATTCAAGCGAGGCTCAAGACGGCCCGTGATCGTCAAAAGAGCTATGCCGACCATAAACGTGGAGATCGCAAATTTTAAATCGGCGACCTCGTTATGTTGAAAGTCGCACCTTTAATTCGTTTCGGAAAGTGTGGGAAGTTGAATCCGCGATACATTGGTCCTTTTGAAGTCTTGGAGCGTATTGGACTCGTTGCTTACCATTTGGATCTTCTGACTCAATTGAGCACAGTTCACCCCACATTCCACGTGTCGAATCTGAAGAAATGTCTTGCTGAACCAGAACTCGTCATACCTCTCGAGGAGCTTACGATTGACGACAAACTCCATTTCGTGGAAGAACCTGTTGAAATTATGGACCGTGAGGTTAAGACCTTGAAACGCAACAAGATTCTGATCGTCCGAGTCCGATGGAATGAAAAACGAGGACCTGAGTTTACTTGGGAGCGAGAGGATCAGATGAAACAGAAATATCCTCACCTCTTCACAACTCTACCATCTACCTCATCTTAAAATTTTGAAACGAAATTTTCATTAACAGGTGGGTAATGTAACGACCCGACTTTTTCGACTTGCTTTTGTGCTTTGTGCTTTGTGCTTTCACGAAACTGCGTATTTGTATGTACTGAGCTATATTATACTCTGGGATCTTACTACATGTGGATTACTTTCGTTTATATGTGAAAACGTGCCTTTAAGTACGTAGGTTACTTAACTTGATCCCCGGAAGCCTTTATGACCGTTAGTGTCACTTGACGTTTAGAACGAACTGCGTACTGTGTACACGTTTAACTTTGGTCATAATCGGAATATTATGACTATGAAATACTAATTTTTATTTTATAATAACAATTACTTGGGTTTTTGGATGCTTAATTACGCTTAGTAATTTACTCGAACACACTAGTTAGTCTTGTTGGACTTTCTACCTTGTTGGACTTTAGCCCACCCTACACTAGCTAGTGGACTATTTAATTAGTTCAATTTTAATAAGTTAGTGACCCATATTAATGTAAGACAAATGCTCATTTATTAGAGGGAACATACTAGCATTTTTGTTAACCATTATCCTTAATGTTGCATGGGATCTAAACATAACTACCAACTTTAGACAACCATTAACCAAAAAGCAAAAAGGTGTCCCCCTTGCCCCTCCCATAACCCATGGCCACCACCACCATGTCACACCCTCACCTTCTATAAATACCAAGCTTATTCATCCCATTTCACACTTGATCTCATTCACAAATTACACACACATACTCTCTAATTCTCTCTCTAGTCTTTCTCACTCTAAAAAGTGTAAATTTTAAACTTTCTTCTTCTTCTTCTTCTTCTTCTTCCCTTCTCATTAACGACATCATCATCATCAAAGGGTCTAGCTCTTTAGCTTTTAGATCTTGTTATATCTTGTAGATTCAAACTTGGATTTGAATCCTTCAAGAACATGGAAGATTCAAGCTTCCTATCTTTGGATCTTCACTTATTTTGTTAGAACTAAATCTTGTAGCTTTTAATCTCTTTATTTTGTTGTAAAGATTCAAACTTGTGTTTGTAATCTTCATGTAACTTGAAGATCTAGCTTCATGCTTCAAGGATCTTCAAGAACAACCAAGATTCAAGCTTTCTAGCTTTGAATCTTCATTTCTTTTGTTGGATCTAAGTTTTATAACTTATGATCTCATTATTTTGTTATAAAGATCAAAACTTGTGTTTATGATCTTCATGTAACTTGAAAATCTAAGATTTATGCTTCAAGATCTTCAAGAACACCAAAGATTCAAGCTTTCTTGCTTTGTAATCTCATAACTTGTGTGAAAAGGATCCAAGCTCTCTAGCTTAGGGTTCCATTACTTTGTTTGATCAATGTGATGACCCAGAAATTTCGACTAAATTTAAACTTAATCTTTGTATGATTAACATTTCCGACACGATAAGCAAAGTCTGTAAAACTGAATCTCAAAATTTTTGAATTACTTTTATATATTTAAATACCTTCGGTTGTTTTCGACGATTCGCGAACAATTATATGTAAAAAGATACATATATACTATAACATGAAAAGGTAACAATGTATTAATTGTTTGATACCGTACATTAAACTTATTGGTTTAAATATCTATTTGAATGTATATGATAAGTTGAAATATTTATTATTAAAATTTATTTATAAATAACGTCCAATGTGTATTTAAAAATTGATTTATGTATATTAAAAAGATATATACATATATATAATAAACGATAGTAACATTCGTTTATTGATTCAATTGATATTTAGATAAGTTAACTAAAGCGTTTAAGATGAACCAGTTAAACACTAATTTGCTACAGTGTTTTCAAATTGCCACATTACTCCAAATGCTACAGTGTTTTCGAAAATCACTATTTGCTACAGTGAAATTGACTTTGCTACAGTGAAATTGACTTTGCTACAGTGAATTGCTACAGTGAATTGCTACAGTAAAACACTATTTTAAAATGTATTTTTAACAAATAACGAGACGATGATTTATAGAAGTAAATGACCAAAATACTCGAAAGTTTAAGATATACTATGAGTGGTATAGTTTATGGATAACTTAAGGCTATATCTTGACAAAGGTACGTGTCACGAAACGTAAAATGCAAGTTTTCTCAGCGTACGAAAGGACATTCGAAAAACCAGAACCGGGACATAAGTCGAGTGATGACGTACGACTTATCGGGACAAAAATTACAAGTCAACTATGCACGTGAATTTAATATAATATATAATTAATTATTTAAATTATATATATTATATTAATATTTAATTATGTCGACAAGCTAGGAGCCAAAACAATGTGAGCTGTCCCTGGTTCTCATGCGAGTCGCATGGCCAGAAGGCCATTTCCATGCGAGTCGCATGACTCCAGATTTCAGGCCACATCTATAAATTTCAGTGTTTTCGCTCGATTTAAATCACACACATACACAAATATATATATACTCCGTAATATTATTTATTATTTATTATTATTATTATTATTATTATTATTATTATTATTAATAAGATTATTATTAATCTTATTATTTTTTTATTATTATTAGTGTTATTATTTTTGCGATACAAAAATAATAATGTACAAAAAATATTATGACGGAGTGCTGTCCAAGTAATTTTCAAAATATGTTTTCGAGCGGGAAAGAGCTAAGGAAAATATGAGTTATTGCCAAGGAAATTATGGGTAATGTTCGGGGGTATTTTTGTGAATCAAACCTCGTGTTTATCATCTCCGATGCGTCTACGTGCTTTCCTGCAATATTGTATATCAATATTAAACTGTGAGTTCATTGATCCCTTTTTATACATATTTTTGGGCTGAGAATACATGCGCTGTTTTATAAAATGAATACAAAAACTAAAACTGATATGCGTGAGTTTCATATGATCCCTTTTTACTCTCTATATTTTTGGGCTGAGAATACATGCAAATGCTTTATTAACCGATATACAATATTTATATGCGTGAGTTATAGTCTCCCTTTTTAAATACTTTAAATATTTTTGGGCTGAGGATACATGCAATTTATTTTAAACGCAATGGATACAAGTACATACTTAATTCTACACTGAGTTTGAACCGAAAATCCCTTAGCTTTGGTAACTAGTAACTGCCAGTTATAAGAACTGGTGGGCGCGAGTAGTAGTATATGGATCCATAGGGCTTGATATCCCCGTCCGAGCTAGAGCGCTAGCCTTTTAACGGACGTATGCTATTTGAGAAGCGTACACGTTGGTTTGCGTGTATTATTAAGATGATTATACAAAGGGTACAAATTATATAAGCATTAAAGTTTAGTTACCAGGGTGCTCAATTTTGTAGAACCGATTGATAAACATTTCGGATGAAACAACTGAAATCTTGTGATCCACCTTTTTGTAGAACCGATTGATAAACATTTCGGATGAAACAACTGAAATCTTGTGATCCACCTTTTATGTAAAACCTATTGATAAACGTTTTGAATAAAACAACTGAACTTTTGTAATCCACATTGATATACGGATTATGTGTAATATTAAAACTATGAACTCACCAACCTTTGTGTTGACACTTGAAGCATGTTTATTCTCAGGTTTCTAGAAGTCTTCCGCTGTTTGCTTATACGTGATACAAGATATGTGCTTGGAGTCATACATGCTATATACAAGAAACTTGCATTCACCAAACCATTACCATGTATCTTATTTTGACTGTATTGTCAACAGATGTATTATTGTAAACCATTTAAATGGTGATTGTCTATACGTAGGAATCATCAGATGTTAAAAACCTGGAATTTATATATTCATTTATGAAATACCTTTTCAAACGAATACAATGTTACAAAATGTATCACATAGAGGTCAAATACCTCGCAATGAAATCAATGAATGACGTGTTCGTCCATATGGATTTGGAGCGATCGTCACAATCAAGTTTGTGTTCATACTTGTTTGATTGAAGGAAAGTTTGTAGCTTTAGTTGTAACTAGAACTTGTATTTTTGTTAAGACTAAGAATATGATGTAACCTTGGTTCATCATCCTTCTAAAACTCTTAAGTGAGTTGTATTCTTACTTGGTCTCAACATATATTGTGTGTTGATGGTAGAACCTTGGTCAAAGTGATGCTAACACATCAATGAGTTGTACACTTGAAGCTACAAGCATCAAGGATGAGCATTAAGCACCAAGAATCCCACCGGAGCACTTGTTTACTGTTTTTCGGGGTCTGATCAGACTCTCTGGGCTTCTGGAAAATTGATTTTCAGATAGTTCATTTCGAGTAGATGACTTTCTTTTAGGCCTCGCCTAAATCCGATATACGGTTTAGGATTTATAGCCTTCCGAAAAGTACTACGCCTTTGTAACGTTGTGCTGAAATTTCTAACCTACTCGCACTTAAACCGTCGCCACGGTCAAATGAAGATGAGTTAGGTACTGAAAATTTGTCAGCGGTTAGAGGACTCACATACGGAGCCTTGGCCACTGACTACGAGTCTTTTCGATTTGTATAGAGGTCGTAACAACTATCCAAAGTCATTGTTTTGATCTCTATTCTTGTTAAACTTACCTTAGCTTTGATGAATGATAATGACGATGATGATGATGACACTTAAACTTAATTTATGCACTTTAAACTTATGGGGACAACATACTGACCTAGTGACCTTTGACTTAGGTTGACGACCTTCCGGACCGACTTACTACTTGCATACGTTTCATATCGACTTTTACTGCTTATTCAATATGAGTTATAGCATCCCTTTACTACTTTTACTATTTTTGGGACTGAGAATACATGCGCTTTTTACGTTTTACATACTAGACACGAGTACTTAAACTTTATATATGTGTGGGTTACAAAACGGCACAAAGATTCCCCTTAGCTCGGTAATGTTTAATCATTGGTTTCCTAACCGTGAACGCGAATCTTAGATATGGATCCATAAGGTTTGACATCCCCACTCGGGCTAGTCGAGCTAGCATTCAACGGGTGTTTAATACTTCGAGGACAAACGCACTCGCCAAGTGCACTTTTAGGGGGTGATATACATACGTTAAGTCTAGTTACCGGGTGTCCACGGTTAAGCATATACTTTTCATACTTATTTAAACTGCTGATTGAAGCACTGAAATCTCGTGGTCTACATTACTTTACTGATTACAAACTATAGCTCACCAACATTCGTGTTGACTTTTAAGCGTGTATTCTCAGGTGCTTAGACGATGTTGTTTCCGCTATTAGACTTGCTGTTATAGACCTGCTGTGTTAGATTTTCGCTGCATTACTTAGAGATGTCTCAATCATGAAACTTTTATTTTGCATTCGTAACTTATGTTATTTTCAAACAATGGCTTTGTAACGACATTTGGGTCACATGCTTATGTTAACGCTTCTATTCATAGGAAGCACGTTATCTTTTGTAAAACGCTATCTTTTTATGAATGCAAAACTGGTTTTCAAACTGCATGTAGTGTTTGACCTTGTAATGATCATGTTGTTGATGAACCGTACACGATAATTTTGTACGGGGCGTCACAATAGTCGCAAAGCATCTACTAGCATTACATCATCCAAATACATATCAAAATTTTTTTTTTATAAATATTGCATAATGATAATTGTTTATAAAAGTATAGAAATTATGAGAGAAATGTGTGAAAAAAATTAGATGTTAAATGGTGTATTTATAGTTGAAAACATTGTTATTTGGTTATTTATTTGTTATTTAAGCAGTCATATAAAGCCGTATTATTTTTTAAATTTTTTTTTATCAACGGCTAGAAATATCATGGAGTCAATCAACTCGCGCCAAGTCACCCAACACAACGATCGTCTTCCAGTGATAGATATCGTGTCAGCAGTATATTCTTCCACCAAGCCACTTTAGTGGCGTGGCAATGGTGAAAATCTAGCTATGACGTTGCGTTAACAAGAGTTAAATAATTCACTTATTCAGTGATTCAAGAGAATAAAAAAGTGTAAAGTGTTTGGATTCTAACTCAAACTCTTGTGCTATTTGTGACGAAGATTTTTATGCATATTTCCATACTCTCTAAATCACATAGATTACATAGCATTATACTTTATCATAATTGCTTTCTTCGGAAAAAACTTAAAATAATAAATTATAAATTTGAAGATCAAATGAGTACAACGTAACCATACAGACCTCAACGAGTCTACATGAGAATGTTAAAGCGTTCTTGAAAATGACTCAAGTTATCCCTAGGACTATAACATATATACAACCAGAGGCAGAGACAGGAAATGTATGTGGATATTTTGTCACCCCCAACTCTTCGATATACTTATTATAATATATTAAAAATTGAAATTTAATAGCCAATATTCCCTAATTATAAATTCTAGTATCTCTTAAATATGAATAATATAATATTAGTATTTACTTTTAAGCGGAAAAATCAATCTGTAAATCTTGGTTTCACCTCTGCATACAACAAATATAAAGAAACAATATAAATGTACAGCTAAAACTAATAACCAATTCAACCACGTTAATCAGTCTCCTATATCCACTTTCGTAAAATTGAATATTGTTGTGTTCTAACCAATACATTGATCAAGAGTGCCACAACCATCTTCACCAACTTTATTGTAATTGCTAGTTACACAAACCCTTAAAGATCGATAATAATTGTAATGTAATGTGGATGCTTTATCCTTTGTTTTACACGGAGAAAAATATTAAGTCTATCTCACCATATAGCTTCCTCCCCCTATCTGTATTTGCTTTAGGAATCTCAGCTGGCGTTATCTAAACATATCCAACTACCTCTGTTTCAATATGTTTATTATCAATTCGTAACTTTTCATATTTTATACATTGGTCGGTTAACAAATTTATGATCTACCAAAATTCAATCTAGTATTCTTCGACATTTCACATGCATACCCTTTATCTTTTTTCAACTTTCTATATTAAGAAAGTTTAGAAATTGTATAAACGTAATTTTATATAATAAATAACATTATGTAAATCAAAGAATAGTATTTCTTAAATTATTTTTTGAAATACAAGTACTTTCATCATAGATCATAAAATACAGAATAAGTGAATAACAAAACTAAAAGTCGTAAGAAGTTAGAAAATATTACTTCGCAGAATAATATTTTGTAAGAATTGTTGACTGAGTGGCCACCGAGTTGCCCAATGAAGCACACCACCCGAGTTCAATTCCTGGCTATGCCAAATTATTCAAAAAGGGAGGTGACTAAAGGGTGCGCATAATGCGCAATTTACCCGGTACCAGGTCTCGCGCTCGGGGGGCTTGATTACCCGAGGTTTTACCTTC
The DNA here is from genome assembly GCF_046630445.1 of Rutidosis leptorrhynchoides. NCBI lineage: Eukaryota > Viridiplantae > Streptophyta > Magnoliopsida > Asterales > Asteraceae > Rutidosis > Rutidosis leptorrhynchoides. The sequence continues at coordinate 150,791,311 of NC_092337.1, forward strand.
TATGGGGAGCCAATGTGCTAGTTCATAGGATGGTTTCCTCGCTTACCAAAAAAAGAATTGTTAGTTAAGCACGTACTTGAAGTATTGCAATTAATGTTTTGTAAATTCATCAGGAAATTCAAACTTACTAAATTTAGTAGTACGTGTTTAACGAAAGTAACAATAATCAACATCATATTATTTGTAATTTCAATCAATTACACGAGCCTCTAAGATACACACATAAAACTATATCTTACTTATGAGGCATGACAAATTGTACGAATCTAAACGTACAATTCGTCACATCATATATAGCAATCCTAGCTTAATTCTCATAACTTAACTCTCATATTCAAACAAACATCAAATTAACTTAATTACTAAATATATAATACGTCACATGATCGAACAAGCGTTAGGATTATCGTCGCTAAACATATAAGTGATCCGTTCATCAGTAGCATTTGGAGCCGAAACAGCTTGAACAACGTTCTTAACATAACCAGCCGGAGCCCGTTTATCATACGCTTGATTCACATACGGATAACTCACCAAATTGTAAGGGATATATGGCCAAAATTCGGCTCGTTTGCCCGTACTTTTTACTCGTTTTAGTACATGGTTCGGGTCAACGTATCCGGTAACTGTAACTCGACTTTGTTTTCTGTTAACTTCCACAGTCTTCACACCTATAAAAACGTACCATAATTTAAAAAATTGTTACAACTAGGCATTTATTTTTTAGAAAGACTAATATAAAATAAATTGAAGAAAGAAGACTACCTTTCATGTGTTTAACAGAATTCTTGACTCTTCTTTCACATCCATCACAGTCCATTTTGACTTTGATTTCAACAGTCTGATCAGAAAGAATTAAAATTTCATATTTGATTTGACAAATTTAAATTAAAATCTAAGAGAGAATAAATTAAGGATAAAAAATGTATGTTTTGCCTGCATTGGTTTTCTTCTATGTTTTATGCTGGTGCTTGTGACTGTACAAAAGTTGGATAGGTAATCAAGTGCTCCCATTATTTTGCTAATTGCTTCACTTTAATTTGGAAAAAGAAAGTTTTTAGGGAGAGATAAAAGAAAGAGAAGAGAGAATTGTGGGTCTTCAATGGTATATTATTGTGGTTAGAAGTTGGTATTTATACAAAAGCTTATTAAACAATACTCATAAGTTGGACCCCCAAAATGTTATTAAATGTGATACTTTCATAAAAGCATAATAGGACTATAACTTTTATTTAAGATGAGATGAGATGAGATGACTAAGAATATACACAATTATTAAACCAATGGATATTTTAAAAATACATGTTTTGGGCAAGGTTTCAATAATCACTACTCGGGGAGTAATCGGTCAGAACTTGCGGGCATAGCCCAACGGTACCCCATATACTTTGTGTCGGTACCCCATGTACTTTGTGTCATGGGATAGAGAAATGTCATGGGTTCGATCCTTAGGGATAACATGATTTTCTTTAGAGCAATTGAACACCAATAATGGTGGTATATATTGACCATATAGGGAGGTTTTACTGAATTTGTTCACGGACTTCTACCCAGAAACACTGCCCGAATGGATGTGCTCCCGGGTACCGTCGATCGGGTTCGGGTTTCGGCCTGAACGTTTGTGATACATGCAAATGATGAGGGTCGTTGAAATAAATAATCAACTGATGCCAAAAAATCGTCGTTAAAAAAAAATTATACATTTATAAATAATAAATTTCGATATCATATGTGTAAATATAGAAGAAAACAATAAAGATAAACATAAATATCTTATAACATATATATAATCTTCATTTTGCTCAAACTTTAAACTCTAGTTTAAACATGTTAAAATGTTGACTAGTTTTGACTTTAACCGACTTAGACCAAAAAATCCGATTTTGTCCCATTAGTCGACGTTAACCGATTAATTAAATGGGTTTTTGAAAACTCGAAACGGTATGTACTTATGAAACGGAGTAATCGTGGATTTTTACAACAATGTTGTTAGGTATATTATATATTTTATACTCTTCCGGATAGAAAGTACTCTCCCTCTCCAGATAGTCTAAAGATGAAACTATTTACCAGTTTACCAACTGTTGTTATATGTTTCTATACAACTTCTTGCTAGTTTTATTATGCGTCTGACACTTTATATAACTCAAAACTAGTATGACACATCGAAGATCTAGATAGCCTATTAATCGTCCTTTTGTTATAGCCTATTAATCGTCCTTTTGTAGTAAAAGTAGATTTATGCCAAGTGCAAATCACCCTTTTAAGATTTTGTGACATAACCTGAAATCAAATATTATTTTGGCATCTATTCTAATGATGGTAAGAATGAATTTGCAAGCATATGTGGGGTTCATACTTCATCATAATTAGGCAATTCTTGAAGAATTTGAAAGGGGCAAATTTTGGCCCACTAGCAGCTAGCAAACCCTTATGTTTAAAAGTGGCATAATATCATGAGTATTCAGCACTTCATCATATGGTTTCTTTACTTGCTTAATCACTAGAAATGCTGTAAAGTGCTATTCTGTTTGCTTTCATTTTCAATCAATGGATGTAGCCTTTTTTTTATCCTTTCAGTAAATCTATCTATATAATTTTTTATATGCCATTATTAAGAAAATCATATAAAACATTTTTTGAACATGAGATATTAAACTATATATCACTAGGGCTCGGGCATAGTCATAGTCCCATTTTTTATTTTTTTTAGAAAAAATGATAAACTTTATAACGAAAGGCATTTCATCAGATAGATGAAAGTTCCCGAAACGTACAACCCATGAAAACTACCGAGCTTCAAAACTAGAAGAAAATGAACCTAATAACAAGCTCACAACAAACCATGAAATCAATGCCGCTAAACGGGCTACAAAACAATAACTGAACAAACAAACGAACAAGAAAAAGAGAGTTAATCAAGCGAACAACGAAAGATTAGAGACCATCTTCATCTCGAAGCCAAACCCGGACGAAAAGGAGGAAAAGTCTCAAGCATCCATGATGAATTCCGAGAATTGCTCCATCTAGGCACCGTGGACCTTTTGCCTTCTCTGGTTTCTTAAATTTAGTCGAAATGTCGGGCGCAACATCGGCATTAATAGGAATGGCATCAACCTTATCGGACTCGACCACCAAAGTGGACATTATCGCATCAAAAGCGACAAATAGAGACTCCGAACATCATCCGAAACCGAATTCGAAGGTAACCGACCCAAAGAATCGCAGGGTTTGCCAAATTTGAATTCGATGGTCATGAAGTCGATCGGCTTATCCTCGACACAATTAACAACCGCCGGTGCCCATTCGAAAACGACCGGAACCCTTTAAACCCATCGAAGAAGAAGACCCTTTTAACACAGTGGGATGACCAACCTCCTCAATATCAACCTCTAGGATATTCTCCAAATCCAAAACCGGAGAAGATATAGGAACACACTACTGACAAACAATTACTTGGCCGAAGACTGTTTCGAACTAGGTACTAAAGTAGGCGAGAACAAAAACATTAACTTGGAACAAAAACATTAACATCATGTTGACGAACATTCGGCTTACTCGAAAAACACTCGAAAGCAACATTGTATCTCTGAGTCAATTTCCAAGCTTTCTCGCAATTCTTTTCGCACAATTTACCGGAGCACGGGAAAGACGAAAAATCAACAACCAAATCAAAGCCACAAGAAGAAAGCGCATCAACTAGAACTGGAGATATCTTGAATGTATGTAACTAAATATATCATTAGGCCTCCATGTAATGCAGCTCTAACAAATGCCATATATAGCAAGTTCCCAATTATGAAATAATTTAGTCCTTTAATTTATGGATTTCAAGTATATATCAAATACATTTGTCAGAATGGATTAATTTGGAATATGTTGAAAAAGGGTATTAATGGATTAATGTGTTAATAAATCCTAAATACATATACACATGTAAATTACCCAAATAGAATCAATCTTTTTTATTCACATAACAAAAAAGACAACAATCCGTGTATTCTTTATAATATTTGCTTCATTGTGGTGTCTTATACTCTTTAGTTACAAAGTTCTCCACAACCTTCTCAAACAACATGTATGAATGAACTTTGAATAGAACTTTCCTTTCATGAAATCTCATGTGGTACAAACTTAAATTTGCCTACCATGAGTATATTCGGATTCCTCAAATTGACTAGCTTTTTAAAAGTACCCATACCCATTAGAATAATACTCGTACTACGCAATGGACCAGTGAAGTTTTTAGACTCGAAGGGTTCGGTTTGATCCATACAAAATGCTTGAAAGAAAGTGCTAGATGTTTCTTTGTAATTCTATGAATCGAACCTTGAAATTCGATAGAGCCATATTTGGTTTTGGTTGGCTTGATTAACTAATTGATGGTGAGATCTTCTGACCTTATTATGATCACTTTATGCTATATGATATGCTTAAAAAGTTGTACTAAAGCTTCTTTAAAGATTCCAGAGAAGGAATCTGAGTCTTTTCGTGTCCTAATTACGTGATGCTTATGAACGCTTTAAGTCATCAAGACTCTCAAACTTTATTTGCTACAGGAGAATAAGAACGTTGTCCATTTCGCTATTGACATGTGTATCAGTTTTATTATCGACATATGGTGTGATGAAATCGCGGCACAACACTCTAATCTAACGTCAATTTGATAACTAAAGGGAATTGTAAAATTGTAAAATATTTAAATACCCAACAATGCAGATAAAGTGATACCCAATAAAATGTTATTTATTTTTAGCCAACCCAAATACAAGTATTTATAATTTATATGATATCTGGTTGAGCTATTTTCTCCACCACGGTTTTAGTTCAATACTACCACTTTTTAGTTTTAACTATAAATTTTTTTTTTTTTTTTTTTTTTGGTATTATATAATTATTATGAAATTATATCAATGAAAGCCCGTTTAAACCCCTGTTTCCTTTGGATACACACCTAACCCACCCCGTAAGAGTAGAGTGTTTGTAACATACCTCCACCGAATGCCTCCATGTGGCAGAAACGAGTTTCATCTCACTTTGTCAAAGGTTGTAACTGCTTGCTAAGGATGGGACTCGAACCTACGCCCATTTTTGGCAAAACCTTTCACATGGCAGACCTCAGTTTCTAAGGCAACGTACCCACTTAGCTATTAGCTCATTGGTATCTAAGAGAGACTTTGAACTATACATATTAAGCAATTCCATGTTCTAGGAATGATATCCATTTCTAACATAAAGGGTGTTTGAAAGTCAATGATATTCATAAGCAAATATTATGTAAATAACTTTCATGAGACGCGCTCTAGGAGATTATGTTCATGACTCAATTGTCCTACTTGATAAAGCTAGTAGGCAAGGTTGCAAATTCGTTACTCGGGGCTACTCGGCAACTCCAAGGAGTACTCAGATGCCTACCAAGTTTGACTTTGAGAGACTTTGGCTGAGTTTTGGCTGATTTTCCGAGTAATCCCGAATTTTGGCCGAGTTTTGACAGAATTTTGAGCGATTTCCGAGTTTGGGCTGAGTTTGACCAAGTACTCGCAGAGTACTCCCTGAGTTGCAAAAACTGAGAATTCGCCGAGTAATTACGAGTTCTTCTTGTAGGTACAAAATAAAGGCAAATTAAGCAACGGGGCAGAATGGGTAACATGTGAAGCAGATTTTAGTTAAAAGTTAAAACAACTAAGTTCTAGTGCAAGTCAAAACGGGCCGGGTTGACCAGTGAACACCTTTGTGTGCAGTAAAGAGCATTATGCATACAATATTTGGTCTACCGGCCCATACTTGTCCGTTTCCTTTGTTTTCTATATAAAGACGTATTGTGATTATACAAACTATTTATGTACATCAATTTAAGAGACTGTAATCATTAAATGGGCTCAAACAGAAGATGGGTTTATTTTGTCATACATGTTACTACATCGGTCGATTAATTTCGATATCCAATTCAATTTCACATGACTAAACAGCATACAGCAACCTAAAATTGAGAACTGAAAATGCAGAAGATATTTCCAAAATACTAACAGTCGATTAAGGGTTGTTGTTACATGAACTGAAAGCTTAAATAGTTTTCTAAATAGAGTTAAGAGATTCACCTTCACTACTACCGCTACTGCTACTGCTTCCGCTACTACTGCCGCTGTCGCTGCCGCTACTGCTGCTGTCGCCACTACTGCTGCCGCTAGAGCTGGAAGACGATTTTTTACTTTCCTCAGCGTTCACCTGTAATCTAAGTGCTTCAGCAGCATTATAACCCCCATTGTCCCCTTCACCATCACTCAAATCAACTTCCGCAATTTCATCATCAGTTTCATTTTCATGTGGCATATTATTTATATCAATGCCGGTGAAACCTCGACTTTCGGGTACCGTCTCGATATTATCAGCTGCTATGCCAATGTCAATGTCTTCATCATTGTTGAGCATATCCAGCTGTTCATCTAAATCATCATCGTTTTTATGATCTGGTGATGCGTAGAATGAACTTGACGGAACGGATGGGTTATCGATAACCTTCTCTTCTCTCGTTTTCCCATCTGCAAAAATACTGCACATAAATACTACCAACAAATTACATGTTGCCAAGGTTGTAAAAGTGGCGAGTCTAGGACAAGTCAGTTAGGACCTTGGAAGGACGAGCCGTGCTTTGACCAACGTCGACTTTTAGTAATAAGAAAATTAAACATATATATATCACACATAAATATATCAAACATAGATATTTCAAACATAGACGTATGGCATATAATGTGATTTTAAAAAATATGAGTTTTGATCGAACTCTGACTTTGACGGACTCAAACCTGACTCAAGCCGACTTTGACACGACTTTTAAGGCATCTTTCGGCGAGTCGGGACGGGCTGGTCCCCAAACCGACACGTCAACCGACTAATAGTGCATGCTACATGCATTTACATAATGAATACAGAATGAGGCATGGAACATACCGAAGCCTTTAAAGTTGCCGATTTCTATCCGTTCAACTTCAACCTGCTGAAGAGTAGTACAAAAGAGGTTTAAGTCATGATGAAACCAAAAGAGAAAGTTCGAACCAGTAATGCATAATTATCATGAACAAATATATTTTGGGGAAACTTGGCCGGTAAATGAATTGCTAGATAACCTACTTGAACATAGATTTAGTACATGTTGAAAACTCGTATATCTTATAAATCTGTACGGATGCAAAATGATTATACAGTTCATTTAATTCAAATTTAGTTAGTTACATAAGTATCAACGTCTCATGATATTACTAGGGTCAATCTGTTCTCGTGCATTTAATTTCCATCAGAACAGTTTTAAACAAATAACTTGTTGTTTGGTTAAATTTGTGAGGTAACCAAAGAATTAGTAACTTACAGGAGGAGGAACTAAGCTCTTATCTGAGGTCTGAAGTTTGTTCCCCTTCCCAATTAGTGGGGAACTAGACTCGGATGGCGGACACAGTACATTAGTTGCGGCTACAGATGCAGACTCGCCAGGTTGTCGAACATGTCTCAACCGTTTAACCGATCTATGTAACCTTTCCAACCGAAAACTCGATCCATCAAAGAACAAAACAGCATCACTGTCCTTATAATCTTCACTAATACCTTCAAAACTCACTTTAGGTTTTCCTAGTTGGTTGTTTTGAAATTCTACAGCTACTTTATTATCATTTGTCTTATGCAGTTTCCCAGGTTGGTTCTTATCAATTGATGCTGGCTTAAATTCATCTGAAATATATAATTATAATTATAATTATAATTACTCTATAATGCACAATTACATAAAACTAATAAAGTTTTAATCTTTAGTAGTATCAACTCTTAGACTTTTAGTGTGAAAATTATACAATTGATTGATTACATAAGATGAATATTGAATAAAATACATATGTACTTACAGCGAAGAGTGCAGAATTTAGATGAAGGGTTATCGTGAAAAGAGGAACCTAGGGTTAGGTCAAACCAACGATCAACAGGTGGAGCTGTCAGTGGTTCATCTCTTTTGTTGTTAATAATGTTATTTGCCATCAATCAAATAAGTTAACTGCACTGGTAGTGATAATAATACATCATAATTGGATCCCTAACAAGTAACAAATCAATTTGGGATCATGGATCCTAGATTTGATTAGAATCACGTTTATTTGATTTGAGTTGCAGCAATAATTGCAATAAATGTCCCTTGGGTTTTATTAACTTGTGCAAAACCCTCTTTTAAAAATTGTTTTTTACACTTGCACTCTTGTTTCTTGACTTTTGTTGGCAACATATATACTACTCCGTATATACATATACATATACATATAGATAGAATGGATATTGATAATTTCACCAATAAATTTGATAAATTCTGACTTATTGTCAACTAAATATTTGTATTTGTAAAAATACTCAATACATAATTATAAAAAGTTAATCATGTTTAATGATTAAAAATAAAATGAGGTATTCTATATTTATAAAAGACCAATGAAATTAGGGAAGAGAAACAAAGTGTGAAGAACAGAATTTATGTGATTATATAATACTTCCTTCGTCCCAAAAAAATAGTACAGTTTGACTTTCTGTTAAATTTTAGATATAATTATAATACGTCTAATTTGTCCTTCATTTAATGTAGTTATAAAAAGTAATTAATAAATTAATTAATTTTTTTTAAGTTGAATTTCTAAAATTAAAAGAGACATAATTGAAAGTTTAATGATATTTAATAGTTATATAGAGAAATGGACAATAATAGAAAGGTAGACATTTTTTTTTAGACGGAAAGAGTAATAGATTTACTATGCCACCCAAAAACATGTCCCTGTTCTAAATGTTACAGATTCTGTGACGCCCCGTACAAAATCATCATGTACGGATCATCAACAACATGTCCATTACACGGTATAATACTACATGCTGTTTTAAAATAAGTTTTGCATTCATGAAAATGTAACGTTTTTATCAACGTCAAATGTTTTACAAAAGATGACGTCTTTACCAACGTCAAATGTTTTACAAAAGGGTAACGTGCTTCTACGAATATAAAGCATTAACATAAGTACGTGACACAAAGGTTTTACAAAGCCATTGTTCAAATGTAACATTAGTTGTGAATGCAAAGTAAAAGTTCCATGATTGAGACATCACTAAACAATACAGCGGAAGTCTAACACAGCGAGTTTGTAACAGCAAGTCTATAGCACCAAGACTATAACAGCAAGTCTAACAGCGGAAGCAACAACGTCTAAGCACCTGAGAAATACATGCTTAAAAAGTCAACACGAATGTTGGTGAGCTATAGTTTGTTTGTAATCAGTAATGTAATGTAGACCACGAGATTTCGTATTCAAAACAGTATGAAAAGTATATGCTTATCCGTGGGCACCCGGTAACTAACTTAACAAGTAATATCACCCCCTAAAAGTACACCTGGCAAGTGCGTAAGTTTACGAAGTATTAAACACCCGCTGAATGCTAGCGCGACTAGCCCGAGTGGGGATGTCAAATCATATGGATCCATATCTATGATTCGCGTTCACCGGTTCATAAAACAATGACTAAACGTCACCGAGCTAAGGGGAATCTTTGTGCCGTTATGTCACCCACACATATATAAAGTTTAAGTACTCGTGTCTAGTATGTAAAACATAAAAAGCGCATGTATTCTCAGTCCCAAAAATAGTTAAAGTAAAAGGGAGCTATAACTCACAGTGAATGTGTGGTAAAAGTCGCTATGAAAAGTATGCAAGTAGTAAGTCGGTCCGAAAGGTCCTCAACCTAAGTCAAAGGTTACTAGGTCAGTAAATTGTCCCCAAAAGTTTAAAAGTGAATAAATTAAGTTTAAGTATCATCATCATCATCATCATCATCATCATCATCATTTGTAAAAGATAAAGTAAGTTTTCAACAAGAATAGAGATCGAAACAAAAGGCTGACTTCGGACAGCTGCTACGATCTCTATACAGACTGAAAAGATGTGTGGTCAGTGGTCAAGGCTCCGTATGTGAGTCCTTGTACTGCTATCCAATTTTCAGATCCTAACTGGATGTCGTTTGACCGTGGTGACGGTTCAAGCGTGAGTAGGTCAGAATTTTCAGCACGTCGTTACAAAGCGTAGTGATTTTCGGAAGGCTATAAATCCTAAACCGTGTATCGGATTTAGGCGAGTCTTGAACGAAAAGTCATCTACTCGAAACGAACTATTTGAAAATCATCTTTCCAGAAGTCCCAGATGTGACGACCGGGAAATTTCCGACCAAATTTAAACTTAATCTTTATATGATTTCGACATGACAAGCAAAATCTATTAAATTGAATTTCAAAAAGTTTGAACTATTGTCATACATTTGACCTTTGACTATTCCTGACGATTCACGAACATTGGATTGTAAATTAATATGTATATATACTATAAATATAAATATAAGTATATATATATATATATATATATATATATATATATATATATATATATAATATGCTGAACTAATAAAGTATACTATAATTAATTGGAATTTAAAATTTAAAATAAAACTTGGAATAACTAAATTATTGTTACAATAAATATATATATAAATATATGTGTTTTTATGAATCTATATAGAATTTCTAACAAATATATGAAAACATTAACTTTTCAATAAATGTCAACATATAATATAAATAAAGGATATTATATATATATATATATATATATATATATATATATATATATATATATATATATATATATATATATATATATATAATATTAAAGATATAATATAAATAAAATGTTTAAATAATAAATAATTAATATATCTTATCATATAATATTAATGATTAGAAAAATTGAATATAGTTATTAGATTAAAATCATTAACAATATTTTCATTATAAATGATAATATTAATATTTGTATTATTAATATTAATAATTCTAATAATATATATATATATATATATATATATAAGTAAAATTTGATATATACAAGTATTGATAAAATTATTGATATTATTATCATTATTATTTCTATTATTATTATTAATATGATTATTATTAATTATTGTTATTATTTACAAAATTATCATTTATTATTATTAATATTATTATTATTATTAACTTATATAATTATTTATATCAAATATGTAAAAAAAAAAAAAGTTAGTAAATCAGAAATTGATACAGGTCATTGTCTATCTATTAAAGATTGTTAAATTCATACAAAATTAGATTCCATCTTTACATTACATTCCAAATTCTGTTAGAGGTCGACTTCCCTTTTATTTTTTTTATTTTTATTTTTCTACTGATTGGAATATCTCTGTACTTGTTATCGATAAACTGATTAGATGTCAAACTCATTTATCAATTTACAAATGACCTGTGATCATTTATAAACCCACTTCAGTCACAATATATAAGGTAAGCTGTAATTATCGAAATTAAAACCAAAACAAAACAAGAAACAAAAACGCACATCTCTGTTTTGAAACTTAATTTGCAAAACCACAATTTCGAATGAAAATTCAAAAGGTGTAAATGCAGTTCTGTTAGGAACTAAATACACAATCTTTCTGCAAAGTTTTGTGTTCCAATTCTTTCAAACGCGTTCAAATTTTGAGGTCAAACCTTTATTTCAAAAAGTCAACCCGAGTGTTCTTGTCAAAAATTCGAATTCGTTTTTGAATAAAAGGAGTAATTGATGATCAAGGAAGTTTGTAGGAGTCATTTATAAACTATTTCATGTAGAAACTTTCTTTTAAAAAGGCCTTAAAATCAAAATCAATTTTTTTTTCTTTTATATTTCAGCGACGGGCTGTATACATTTTTATTTTTATATTTTTTGCTTTTAAACAATGGAATAACAACTGGTTAATATTGTTCGATTTCTTAAACAAATCCAAACTTATAAATCGTTGACTGTGATTACTATATAAGCTCTAGTCAAATTTTAATTGATGAAGAAGATGAAGTTGAGCACTAAAATAATACAGGTTTATATGTATATTTGATGGGGTATGTTCAGAAAAACACAAATGGAAAAATGGTTGAGTGGTGTGATGGGTGAACGGCAGGTCTCGGGTTCGAGTCCCGTACTGGGGCAATTTTTTTTTTAAGAAGGGCTTTAAAGGTAGAATACTTTTATTATTATTATTATTATTATTATTATTATTATTATTATTATTATCTTCATTATTATTATTATTATTATTATTGATTATGCTATTATTATTAGGAATGTAATGTTATTACTAATATTAATATAAAGAATGTTATTATCTTTAAAAGTAACTAATATTATTATTTCATCATGGTTATTATTATTATTATTACTTATTAGTATTATGGTATTATTAATTGTTACCAATATTATCAACTATAGCAAACTAGTAGTAAAACAAGTATTATTAATATTATTGTTACAATTAGGATTACGAATTAATGTTATAGGAGCTTTAGTCATTAGTTTAGAAATTTGACACAAAGATTATAATTTTCATGATTAGGAATATGAAGGTTTTAATAATATTATTACAAATATGAAAAATAAAAATCTTGGATATAAAGATTAGTAGGAAAATCATTAAGTTAAAATTTTAATTAATTTATGATTCATAGGAATTACTAAAATTTTTATAACTATTATTATCATAGCACAACTTAGTATTATAATTATTAATATCATTATTTCTAATTACATTATTATTCTCACTTTTATCAATATTATTATAAAATATTATTACTTTTATTAACTTTAGTATTACCAAAATTAATAATAATTTTATAAACAAATGATCTTCATATAAAATATATATATTTAATATACATAACATAACTATATTAATATTACGATATATAAAATGGAAAATATATAAATAAATAAGGAAACTTATAAATTATTAAATATAACAATTACATCACTAATAATAGTATATAGATTTATTCAATTACAAGTATATGTTTTAATATATATACAAATGATATAGGTTCGTGAATCCAAGGCCAACCCTGCATTGTTCAATATAGTCATATGTATTTTTACTACAAAATACAGTATGGTGAGTTTCATTTACCTTTTTACCCTTTATATTTTTGGGCTGAGAATACATGCGCAATTTTTTATAAATGTTTTACGAAATAGACACAAGTAAATGAAACTACATTATATGGGTGAATGATCGAAGCCGAATATGCCCCTTTTGCTTGGTAGCCTAAGAATTAGTAAACCGATCTACTAATTGACGCGAATCCTAAAGATAGAACTATTGGGCCTAACAAACCCCATCTAAAGTACCGGATGCTTTAGTACTTCGAATTCGTTTTTATCATGTTTGAAGAATTTCTCGGAATGATAGGGGATATTCTTATATTCATCTTGTTAATGTCGGTTACCAGGTGTTCACCATATGAATGATTTTTATCTCTATGTATGGGATGTATATTGAAATATGAAATCTTGTGGTCTATTAAAATAATGGAAATGAATGTTTATGATAAACTAATGAACTCACCAACCTTTTGGTTGACACTTAAAAGCATGTTTATTCTCAGGTATTAAAGGAATCTTCCGCTGTGCATTTGCTCATTTTTGAGATATTACTTGGAGTCAAACATGACATATTTCAAAAGGCGTTGCATTCGAGTCGTTGAGTTCATCAAGATTATTATTAAGTCAATTATAGTTAGATATATTATGAAATGGTATGCATGCCGTCAACTTTCAATGTAAAGAAAGTTTGTCATTTAAAAACGAATGCAATGTTTGTAAAATGTATCATATAGAGGTCAAGTACCTCGCGATGTAACCAAATGTAATGTATTCGTCCAGATGGATTAGGACGGGTGTCCTTCAGTTGGTATCAGAGCGGTGGTCTTAGCGAACCAGGTCTTGCATTAGTGTGTCTAACTGATAGTTGTTTAGATGCATTAGTAAGTCTGGACTTCGACCGTGTATGCATGTCAAAAGTTTTGCTTATCATTTCTTGTCGGAAATTACCTGCTTATCATTCTTAGTCTAGACACATTTTACTGCATTGACTGCATGAATAGTGTATAGACAAAATTCATATCTTAGCGTATCTGTTACTGTAGACTTTGCCTGACAGCTTTCGTAGATTCCTCTGTAACTTATGGGATTTTAGTATTATATATGCATATGTAAATTATGTATTGCAGGGTACTAATCTACATCCTATAATCTATTTCTTATCGAAAATCCTTCATCTGATCGTACGAGATGAATCCCACAACCAGTTCGAGTCCTCAGATTCCGATAGCTATTCCGACATGGATGTTCACCTAAGCTCCGGAAACAGCGTCACCGGAATGAATCAACCAATCAACCATCATCAATCCTAGATGAATTGGGGCTGAGTCCGTAGTCGATTTAATCAATGGAGACGAGAAGAAGGCGATACCTTCCATCAACCAAATTTCCCTCTTGGCGATGAACCTGAAGCACTTACCGACAAACCTGTTCGAAACATCATTTTCTCTCATTTCCAGAGTATCTCGCCACGATTATATTCTATCTAAAATTCTAAACCTTATTCATTCGCTCGTTCCGAACGACAATCATCCCGGAATAATATAAGAAATCAACTAACTTCACGCTCGAATAATCAATTTGGAGAATATGGTGCAAAATTTAACAGCTTCAGCAACATCACCGGCACCAACAGTACCATCAATAACAGCACCAGTACCATCAACAATCCATGCCTCAACATCTCATTCTGTACCTCGAGTATAATCATCATTCTACGTATCATTCTACATCATTTATCTTTGTTCGACATGGCGATTATGTAATATCTAATGTTTTAGAGATTATATATTCTTATTCTAACGGTAAATCAAATGAGTTTAATATCATATTGACTCATTAAATCCATGATTACATCTGAAGAAAATATATATGTATATATGTTTCATGAAGTTTGTAATTAAAAATTCTTTTGTACAAACTGTTAATGGTGAAAATATTTTAACGGGTAGGTAATACCCAAGGAATATTTAGATTCCACCTTAATAAGTTACACTGTACATTCGTCGAAGCTGATTCAATAGTCATTTACTATCCTACTTATAACCACCGATATACGTATCCGTTCACCACAGAATAACCATTTTCATTCAATTTCATATTTGTATTTTGACCTATCAGAATCCAACAAGTGGCATAATGAAGAAAACATATGACAAAATAAAATTTGTTAGAAACAAACAAATTAACTATGGGAAAAATTTTGTTAAGAATCCACGCTAAGTGTACCTATCTAACTGTTAATTCCGTATAACCTTTTATTTATCGCAATTTATTTATCACAATTTATTTATCGCATTTTATTTATCGCAATTTTAATTCTCGCAATTTTATTTATCGTCATTTAATTTCTGTTATTTATTTTTTTGCACTTTAAATATCGGGACACGTATACAAGGTTTTGACATATCATATCGATGCATCTATATATATTATTTGGAATAACCATAGACATTCTATATGCAGTAATGATCGAGTTCTCTATACAGGGTTGAGGTTGATTCTGAAATGTCCCGTTCTTATTGATTAAAAACGTTCCATATTAATTGATTTCGTTGCGAGGTTTTGACCTCTATATGAGACGTTTTTTAAAGACTGCATTCATTTTAAGACAAACCATAACCTTTATTTCATCAATAAAGGTTTAAAAAGCTTTACGTAGATTATCAAATAATGATAATCTAAAATATCTTGTTTACACACGACCATTACATAATGGTTTACAATACAAATATGTTACAACAAAATAAGTTTCTTGAATGCAGTTTTTACACAATATCATACAAGCATGGACTCCAAATCTCGTCCTTATTTAAGTATGCGACAGCGGAAGCTCTTAATAATCACCTGAGAATAAACATGCTTAAAACGTCAACAAAAATGTTGGTGAGTTATAGGTTTAACCTATATATATCAAATCATAATAATAGACCACAAGATTTCATATTTCAATACACATCCCATACATAGAGATAAAAATCATTCATATGATGAACACCTGGTAACCGACATTAACAAGATGCATATATATAAGAATATCCCCATCATTCCAGGACACCCTTCGGATATGATATAAATTTCGAAGTACTAAAGCATCCGGTACTTTGGATGGGGTTTGTTAGGCCCAATAGATCTATCTTTAGGATTCGCGTCAATTAGGGTGTCTGTTCCCTAATTCTTAGATTACCAGACTTAATAAAAAGGGGCATATTCGATTTTGATAATTCAACCATAGAATGTAGTTTCACATACTTGTGTCTATTTTGTAAATCATTTATAAAACCTGCATGTATTCTCATCCCAAAAATATTAAATTTTAAAAGTGGGACTATAACTCACTTTCACAGATTTCTACTTCGTCGGGAAGTAAGACTTGGCCACTGGTTGATTCACGAACCTATAACAATATATACATATATATCAAAGTATGTTTAAAATATATTTACAACACTTTTAATATATTTTGATGTTTTAAGTTTATTAAGTCAGCTGTCCTCGTTAGTAACCTACAACTAGTTGTCCACAGTTAGATGTACAGAAATAAATCGATAAATATTATCTTGAATCAATCCACGACCCAGTGTATACGTATCTCAGTATTGATCACAACTCAAACTATATATATTTTGGAATCAACCTCAACCCTGTATAGCTAACTCCAACATTCACATATAGAGTGTCTATGGTTGTTCCGAAATATATATAGATGTGTCGACATGATAGGTCGAAACATTGTATACGTGTCTATGGTATCTCAAGATTACATAATATACAATACAAGTTGATTAAGTTATGGTTGGAATAGATTTGTTACCAATTTTCACGTAGCTAAAATGAGAAAAATTATCCAATCTTGTTTTACCCATAACTTCTTCATTTTAAATCCGTTTTGAGTGAATCAAATTGCTATGGTTTCATATTGAACTCTATTTTATGAATCTAAACAGAAAAGTATAGGTTTATAGTTGGAAAAATAAGTTACAAGTCGTTTTTGTAAAGGTAGTCATTTCAGTCGAAAGAACGACGTCTAGATGACCATTTTAGAAAACATACTTCCACTTTGAGTTTAACCATAGTTTTTGGATATAGTTTCATGTTCATAATAAAAATCATTTTCTCAGAATAATAAATTTTAAATCAAAGTTTATCATAGTTTTTAATTAACTAACCCAAAACAGCCCGCGGTGTTACTACGACGGCGTAAATCCGGTTTTACGGTGTTTTTTCGTGTTTCCAGGTTTTAAATCATTAAGTTAGCATATCATATAGATATAGAACATGTGTGTAGTTAATTTTAAAAGTCAAGTTAGAAGGATTAACTTTTGTTTGCGAACAAGTTTAGAATTAACTAAACTATGTTCTAGTGATTACGAGTTTAAACCTTCGAATAAGATAGTTTTATATATATGAATTGAATGATGTTATGAACATCATTACTACCTCAAGTTTAGTAGGTAAACCTACTGGAAGTGACAAGAAATGATCTAGCTTCAAAGGATCTTGGATGGCTTGAAAGTTCTTGAAGTAGGATCATGACACAAAAACAAGTTCAAGTAAGATTTTTACTCGAATTAAGATAGTTTATAGTTATAGAAATTGAATCAAAGTTTGAATATGAATATTACCTTGAATAAGAAAGATAACCTACTGTATATAACAAAGGTTTCTTGATCTTAGATGATTACTTGGAATGGATTAGAAAGCTTGGAAGTAAATTAGTAAACTTGAAGGGATTTTCGAAGTGTTCTTGAAATGTTCTTCCTATGATGATTATAGCTTGATTCTTGAAGTGATTTTTGATGAAAATGATGATTAACTACTGGAAAAATACGTTCATAATAGTATGTGTGAGTTGAGAGAGAATTAGAAAGAGAATTGGAAGTGAAATGGAGTGAATGATGAGTGGTAATTGGTGAGTGGTGAGTGGGGTTAAAAGGAGTTCTAGTTAGTTGACTAGCTCATGGTAGAAGTTAAAATTGATTAGTCATACATGACATAATCAAGAGTGGAATCCCATGCTAGTTCCTATTGGTATATACTCATAGTAAGTACGTTTTGAAGCTGTGTATAATACGGGTAAGAATACGACTAGAATTCTTGATGAAAGAAAAGAATGGAAAAGTAACTGTAACCATTTTCGTTAAGTATGAGTGTTTTGATATATGTCTTGAAGTCTTCCAAAAGTATTTTAATACATCTTAATACACTACATGTATATACATTTTAACTGAGTCGTTAAGTCATCGTTAGTCGTTACATGTAAGTGTTGTTTTGAAACTTTAAGTTAACGATCTCAATTAATGTTGTTAACCCATTGTTTATTATATCTAATGAGATGTTAAATTATTATATTATCATGATATTATGATATATTAATATATCTTAATATGATATATATACATTTAAATGTCGTTACAACGATAATCGTTACATATATGTCTCGTTTCGAAATCCTTAAGTTAGTAGTCTTGTTTATATGTATATAACTCATTGTTAATATACTTATGGAGATACTTACTTATCATAATCTCATGTTAACCATATGTATATCCATATATATATATATCGTCATGTCGTTTTTACAAGTTTTAACGTTCGTGAATCGCCGGTCAACTTGGGTGGTCAATTGTCTATATGAAACATATTTCAATTAATCAAGTCTTAACAAGTTTGATTGCTTAACATGTTGAAAACATTTAATCATGTAAATATCAATCTCAATTAATATATATAAACATGGAAAAGTTTGGGTCACTACAGTACCTACCCGTTAAATAAATTTCGTCCCGAAATTTTAAGCTGTTGAAGGTGTTGACGAATCTTCTAGAAATAGATGCGGGTATTTCTTCTTCATCTGATCTTCACGCTCCCAGGTGAACTCGGGTCCTCTACGAGCATTCCATCGAACCTTAACAATTGGTATCTTGTTTTGCTTAAGTCTTTTAACCTCACGATCCATTATTTCGACGGGTTCTTCGATGAATTGGAGTTTTTCGTTGATTTGGATTTCATCTAACGGAATAGTGAGATCTTCTTTAGCAAAACATTTCTTCAAATTCGAGACGTGGAAAGTGTTATGTACAGCCGCGAGTTGTTGAGGTAACTCAAGTCGGTAAGCTACTGGTCCGACACGATCAATAATCTTGAATGGTCCAATATACCTTGGATTTAATTTCCCTCGTTTACCAAATCGTACAACGCCTTTCCAAGGTGCAACTTTAAGCATGACCATCTCTCCAATTTCAAATTCTATATCTTTTCTTTTAATGTCAGCGTAGCTCTTTTGTCGACTTTGGGCGGTTTTCAACCGTTGTTGAATTTGGATGATCTTCTCGGTAGTTTCTTGTATAATCTCTGGACCCGTAATCTGTCTATCCCCCACTTCACTCCAACAAATCGGAGACCTGCACTTTCTACCATAAAGTGCTTCAAATGGCGCCATCTCAATGCTTGAATGGTAGCTGTTGTTGTAGGAAAATTCTGCTAATGGTAGATGTCGATCCCAACTGTTTCCGAAATCAATAATACATGCTCGTAGCATGTCTTCAAGCGTTTGTATCGTCCTTTCGCTCTGCCCATCAGTTTGTGGATGATAGGCAGTACTCATGTCTAGACGAGTTCCTAATGCTTGCTGTAATGTCTGCCAGAATCTTGAAATAAATCTGCCATCCCTATTAGATATAATAGAGATTGGTATTCCATGTCTGGAGACGACTTCCTTCAAATACAGTCGTGCTAACTTCTCCATCTTGTCATCTTCTCTTATTGGCAGGAAATGTGTTGATTTGGTGAGACGATCAACTATTACCCAAATAGTATCAAAACCAATTGCAGTCCTTGGCAATTTAGTGATGAAATCCATGGTAATGTTTTCCCATTTCCATTCCGGGATTTCGGGTTGTTGAAGTAGACCTGATGGTTTCTGATGCTCAGCTTTGACCTTAGAACACGTCAAACATTCTCCTACATATTTAGCAACATCGGCTTTCATACCCGGCCACCAAAAATATTTCCTGAGATCCTTGTACATCTTCCCCGTTCCAGGATGTATTGAGTATCTGGTTTTATGAGCTTCTCTAAGTACCATTTCTCTCATATCTCCAAATTTTGGTACCCAAATCCTTTCAGCCCTATACCGGGTTCCGTCTTCCCGAATATTAAGATGCTTCTCCGATCCTTTGGGTATTTCATCCTTTAAATTTCCCTCTTTTAAAACTCCTCGTTGCGCCTCCTTTATTTGAGTAGTAAGGTTATTATGAATCATTATATTCATAGATTTTACTCGAATGGGTTCTCTGTCCTTCCTGCTCAAGGCATCGGCTACCACATTTGCCTTCCCCGGGTGGTAACGAATCTCAAAGTCGTAATCATTCAATAATTTAATCCACCTACACTGCCTCATATTCAGTTGTTTCTGATTAAATATGTGTTGAAGACTTTTGTGGTCGGTATATATAATACTTTTGACCCCATATAAGTAGTGCCTCCAAGTCTTTAATGCAAAAACAACTGCGCCTAATTCCAAATCATGCGTCGTATAATTTTGTTCGTGAATCTTCAATTGTCTAGACGCATAAGCAATCACCTTCGCTCGTTGCATTAATACACAACCGAGACCTTGCTTTGATGCGTCACAATAAATCACAAAATCATCATTCCCTTCAGGCAATGACAATATAGGTGTCGTAGTTAGCTTTTTCTTCAATAACTGAAACGCTTTCTCTTGTTCATCATTCCATTCAAATTTCTTCCCTTTATGCGTTAATGCAGTCAAGGGTTTTGCTATTCTGGAAAAGTCTTGGATGAACCTTCTGTAGTAACCAGCTAGTCCTAAAAACTGGCGTATGTGTTTCGGAGTTTTCGGGGTCTCCCACTTTTCAACAGTTTCTATCTTTGCCGGATCCACCTTAATACCTTCTTTGTTTACTATGTGACCGAGGAATTGAACTTCTTCCAACCAAAATGCACACTTTGAAAACTTAGTTTACAATTCTTCCTTCCTCAATACTTCTAACACCTTTCTCAAATGTTCACCGTGTTCTTGGTCATTCTTTGAGTAAATAAGTATGTCATCAATGAAAACAATGACAAACTTGTCAAGGTATGGTCCACACACTCGGTTCATAAGGTCCATGAACACAGCTGGTGCATTAGTTAAACCAAACGGCATGACCATAAACTCGTAATGACCGTAACGTGTTCTGAAAGCAGTCTTTGGAATATCATCTTCTTTCACCCGCATTTGATGATACCCGGAACGTAAGTCAATCTTTGAATAAACAGACGAGCCTTGTAGTTGATCAAATAAGTCATCGACTCTCGGTAGTGGGTAGCGGTTCTTGATGGTAAGTTTGTTCAACTCTCGATAGTCGATACACAACCTGAATGTACCATCTTTCTTCTTGACAAACAAAACAGGAGCTCCCCACGGTGATGTGCTTGGTCGAATGAAACCACGCTCTAAAAGTTCTTGTAATTGGCTTTGCAGTTCTTTCATCTCGCTGGGTGCGAGTCTGTAAGGAGCACGAGCTATTGGTGCAGCTCATAGTACAAGATCTATTTGAAATTCAACGGATCGCTGTGGGGGTAATCCCGGTAATTCTTTCGGAAATACATCGGGAAATTCTTTTGCAATGGGAACATCATTGATGCTCTTTTCTTCAGTTTGTACTTTCTCGACGTGTGCTAGAACAGCATAGCAACCTTTTCTTATTAGTTTTTGTGCCTTCAAATTACTAATAAGATGTAGCTTCGTGTTGCCCTATTCTCCGTACACCATTAAGGGTTTTCCTTTTTCTCGTATAATGCGAATTGCATTTTTGTAACAAACGATCTCTGCTTTCACTTCTTTCAACCAGTCCATACCGATTATCACATCAAAACTCCCTAACTCTAATGGTATCAAGTCAATCTTAAATGTTTCGCTAACCAGTTTAATTTCTCGATTCCGACATATATTATCTGCTGAAATTAATTTACCATTTGCTAATTCGAGTAAAAATTTACTATCCAAAGGCGTCAATGGACAACTTAATTTAGCATAAAAATCTCTACTCATATAGCTTCTATCCGCACCCGAATCAAATAAAACGTAAGCAGATTTATTGTCAATAAGAAACGTACCTGTAACAAGCTCCGGGTCTTCCTGTGCCTCTGCCGCATTAATATTGAAAACTCTTCCGCGGCCTTGTCCATTCGTGTTCTCCTGGTTTGGGCAATTTCTAATAATGTGGCCCGGTTTTCCACATTTATAACAAACTACATTGGCATAACTTGCTCCGACACTACTTGCTCCGCCATTACTCGTTCCGACACCATTTATTCCTTTCGTTCTATTTACCCCTGGTCTGTAGACCTCACACTTCGCCGCGCTATGACCATTTCTTTTACACTTGTTGCAAAATTTGGTGCAGAACCCCGAGTGATACTTTTCACACCTTTGGCATAGCTGCTTCTGATTGTTGTTGTTGTTGGTTATTATTGTTGTTGGGATGATTGTTGTAGTTGCTGTTGTTGTTGTTGTTGTTGTTGTTGTTGTTGTTGTTGTTGGGCCGTTTGTTGTAGTTGCGATTGATGTTGCGATTGTTGGGATAATTGTTGCGATTATTGTTGTAATTGCTGTTGTTGTTGTATTGGTGATTCTTATCACCGTTTTCCTCCCACTTTCTTTTGACTTGCTTCACATTGGCCTCTTCAGCAGTCTATTCTTTAATTCTTTCTTCAATCTGGTTCACTAGTTTGTGAGCCATTCTACATGTCTGTTGTATGGAGGCGGGCTCGTGTGAACTTATATCTTCTTGGATTCTTTCCGGTAATCCTTTCACAAACGCGTCGATCTTCTCTTCCTCATCTTCGAATGCTCCCGGACACAATAGGCACAATTCTGTGAATCGTCTTTCGTACATGGTAATATCAAATCCTTGGGTTCGTAACCCTCTAAGTTCTGTCTTGAGCTTATTGACCTCGGTTCTGGGACGGTACTTCTCGTTCATCAAGTGTTTGAATGCTGACCACGGTAGTGCGTACGCATCGTCTTGTCCCACTTGCTCTAGATAGGTATTCCACCATGTTAACGCAGAACCTGTGAAGGTATGCGTAGCGTACTTCACTTTTTCCTCTTCAGTACACTTACTTATGGAAAACACCTATTCGACCTTCTCGGTCCACCGTTTTAATCCGATCGGTCCTTCGGTTCCATCAAATTCCAAAGGTTTGCAGGCAGTGAATTCTTTGTAGGTGCATCCTACACGATTTCCTGTACTGCTAGATCCAAGGTTATTGTTGGTATGTAGCGCAGCCTGTACTGCGGCTATGTTTGAAGCTAGAAAAGTACAGAATTCCTCTTCATTCATATTCACGGTGTGTCGAGTAGTCGGTGCCATTTCCTTCAAAATAGTCAAATGGAACAAGTTAATCATACATAATATTAAGAGTAGTTAATAGTATTTCGTAGCATAATATGAACTCATTTATAAAAGCTTTTTCTTCATATTAGCGTTTTATAAGTTTAAATTCGGGTAGTACCTACCCGTTAAGTTCATACTTAGTAGCTAATATACAATTCAACTACTACAATTCTATATGAAAAACTGATTATAATAATATTTCGCGTTCAAACTTTTACACAATATTTTACAAACTTACAATACCGCTTATTTTACATAAAGCATGAAATATAGCACACAATAACTTTGATACAAGATAGTTGTGAAGATAATTCTAGTTAGTACACAAGTCGTTCAGCAAAGGCAATAAAGACACGTAATTCATACGTCCGGAAACAAGTCATGCATTCTGGTTTTACTAGGACTACTTCCCATCCTTGGTCTTGTGGAACATAACCGTTATGGCCGTTGATAAGACAGCGTGTTGTAACGTCGTCAAAGGGACGAGGATTACGTAATGACCAACAGTCTCGTAATAACCTAAAAACCTCATTTCTTACCCCAATTACCGACTCCGTCACTTGTGGGAACGTTTTGTTTAGTAGTTGTAGCCCGATGTTCTTGTTCTCACTTTGGTGAGAAGCGAACATTACTAACCCGTAAGCATAACATGCTTCTTTATGTTGCATGTTAGCCACTTTTTCTAAATCACGAAATCCTATATTCGGATATACTGAGTCAAAATAATTTCTTAACCCGTTGCGTAAAATAGCATTTGGGTTCCCCGCAATATATGCGTCAAAGTAAACACATCGTAACTTATAGATTTCCCAATGTGATATCCCCCATCTTTCGAACGAAAGCCTTTTATAAACCAAGGCATTCTTGGAACGTTCTTCGAATGTCTTACAAACTGATCTCGCCTTAAATAGTTGTGCCGAGGAATTCTGACCGACTCTAGACAAGATTTCATCAATCATGTCTCCGGGTAGGTCTCTTAAAATATTGGGTTGTCTATCCATTTTGTGTTTTTATACTGTAAAATAGACAAGAGTTAGATTCATAAAAAAAAAATACTTATTAATACAAGCAATTTTTACATATATCATAAAGCATAAGCACACTATACTACATATATTACACCACACGAATACAACTATCTTATTCCAACTCGCTCATTTCTTCTTGTTCGGTTTTGGTTCGTTTTTCCAAGTTTCTAGGGATATATGATGTTCCCCTAATACGAGCCGTCGTTGTCCACATTGGTTTAGAAAAACCTGGTGGTTTAGAGGTTCCCGGGTCATTGTTACAACTTAAGGACTTCGGGGGTTGACGATACATATAAAGTTCATCGGGGTTGGAATTAGATTTCTCTATTTTTATGCCCTTTCCCTTATTATTTTCTTTTGCCATTTTAAATTCAGTTGGGGTAATTTCTATAACATCATCGGAATTCTCATCGGAATCCGATTCATCGGAGAATTGGTAATCCTCCCAATATTTTGCTTCCTTGGCGGAAACACCATTGACCATAATTAACCTTGGTCGGTTGGTTGAGGATTTTCTTTTACTTAACCGTTTTATTATTTCCCCCACCGGTTCTATTTCTTCATCCGGTTCCGATTCTTCTTCCGGTTCCGATTCTTCTTCCGATTCCGACTCTTCTTCCGGTTCCTCTTCGAGAACTTGTGAATCAGTCCACGAATCATTCCAATTTACATTTGACTCTTCATTATTATTAGGTGAGTCAATGGGACTTGTTCTAGAGGTAGACATCTATCACATAATATCAAACGCGTTAAGAGATTAATATATCACATAATATTCACATGTTAAAAATATATAGTTTCCAACAAAATTTGTTAAGCAATCATTTTTCAAGTAAACACGGTCGAAGTCCAGACTCACTAATGCATCCTAACAAACTCGATAAGACACACTAATGCAAAATTCTGGTTCTCTAAGACCAACGCTCGGATACCAACTGAAATGTCCCGTTCTTATTGATTAAAAACGTTCCATATTAATTGATTTCGTTGCGAGGTTTTGACCTCTATATGAGACGTTTTTTAAAGACTGCATTCATTTTAAGACAAACCATAACCTTTATTTCATCAATAAAGGTTTAAAAAGCTTTACGTAGATTATCAAATAATGATAATCTAAAATATCTTGTTTACACACGACCATTACATAATGGTTTACAATACAAATATGTTACAACAAAATACGTTTCTTGAATGCAGTTTTTACACAATATCATACAAGCATGGACTCCAAATCTCGTCCTTATTTAAGTATGCGACAGCGGAAGCTCTTAATAATCACCTGAGAATAAACATGCTTAAAACGTCAACAAAAATGTTGGTGAGTTATAGGTTTAACCTATATATATCAAATCATAATAATAGACCACAAGATTTCATATTTCAATACACATCCCATACATAGAGATAAAAATCATTCATATGATGAACACCTGGTAACCGACATTAACAAGATGCATATATATAAGAATATCCCCATCATTCCTGGACACCCTTCGGATATGATATAAATTTCGAAGTACTAAAGCATCCGGTACTTTGGATGGGGTTTGTTAGGCCCAATAGATCTATCTTTAGGATTCGCGTCAATTAGGGTGTCTGTTCCCTAATTCTTAGATTACCAGACTTAATAAAAAGGGGCATATTCGATTTCGATAATTCAACCATAGAATGTAGTTTCACGTACTTGTGTCTATTTTGTAAATCATTTATAAAACCTGCATGTATTCTCATCCCAAAAATATTAGATTTTAAAAGTGGGACTATAACTCACTTTCACAGATTTTTACTTCGTCGGGAAGTAAGACTTGGCCACTGGTTGATTCACGAACCTATAACAATATATACATATATATCAAAGTATGTTTAAAATATATTTACAACACTTTTAATATATTTTGATGTTTTAAGTTTATTAAGTCAGCTGTCCTCGTTAGTAACCTACAACTAGTTGTCCACAGTTAGATGTACAGAAATAAATAGATAAATATTATCTTGAATCAATCCACGACCCAGTGTATACGTATCTCAGTATTGATCACAACTCAAACTATATATATTTTGGAATCAACCTCAACCCTGTATAGCTAACTCCAACATTCACATATAGAGTGTCTATGGTTGTTCCGAAATATATATAGATGTGTCGACATGATAGGTCGAAACATTGTATACGTGTCTATGGTATCTCAAGATTACATAATATACAATACAAGTTGATTAAGTTATGGTTGGAATAGATTTGTTACCAATTTTCACGTAGCTAAAATGAGAAAAATTATCCAATCTTGTTTTACCCATAACTTCTTCATTTTAAATCCGTTTTGAGTGAATCAAATTGCTATGGTTTCATATTTAACTCTATTTTATGAATATAAACAGAAAAGTATAGGTTTATAGTCGGAAAAATAAGTTACAAGTCATTTTTGTAAAAGTAGTCATTTCAGTCGAAAGAACGACGTCTAGATGACCATTTTAGAAAACATACTTCCACTTTGAGTTTAACCATAATTTTTGGATATAGTTTCATGTTCATAATAAAAATCATTTTCTCAGAATAACAACTTTTAAATCAAAGTTTATCATAGTTTTTAATTAACTAACCCAAAACAGCCCGCGGTGTTACTACGACGGCGTAAATCCGGTTTTACGGTGTTTTTTTGTGTTTCCAGGTTTTAAATCATTAAGTTAGCATATCATATAGATAAAGAACATGTGTGTAGTTAATTTTAAAAGTCAAGTTAGAAGGATTAACTTTTGTTTGCGAACAAGTTTAGAATTAACCAAACTATGTTCTAGTGATTACGAGTTTAAACCTTCGAATAAGATAGTTTTATATATATGAATCGAATGATGTTATGAACATCATTACTACCTCAAGTTTAGTAGGTAAACCTACTGGAAGTGACAAGAAATGATCTAGCTTCAAAGGATCTTGGATGGCTTGAAAGTTCTTGAAGTAGGATCATGACACAAAAACAAGTTCAAGTAAGATTTTTACTCGAATTAAGATAGTTTATAGTTATAGAAATTGAATCAAAGTTTGAATATGAATATTACCTTGAATAAGAAAGATAACCTACTGTATATAACAAAGGTTTCTTGATCTTAGATGATTACTTGGAATGGATTAGAAAGCTTGGAAGTAAATTAGTAAACTTGAAGGGATTTTTGAAGTGTTCTTGAAGTGTTCTTCCTATGATGATTATAGCTTGATTCTTGAAGTGATTTTTGATGAAGATGATGATTAACTACTGGAAAAATACGTTCATAATAGTGTGTGTGAGTTGAGAGAGAACTAGAAAGAGAATTGGAAGTGAAATGGAGTGAATGATGAGGGTAATTGGTGAGTGGTGAGTGGGGTTAAAAGGAGTTCTAGTTAGTTGACTAGCTCATGGTAGAAGTTAAAATTGATTAGTCATACATGACATAATCAAGAGTGGAATCCCATGCTAGTTCCTATTGGTATATACTCATAGTAAGTACGTTTTGAAGCTGTGTATAATACGGGTAAGAATACGACTAGAATTCTTGATGAAAGAAAAGAATGGAAAAGTAACTGTAACCATTTTCGTTAAGTATGAGTGTTTTGATATATGTCTTGAAGTCTTCCAAAAGTATTTTAATACATCTTAATACACTACATGTATATACATTTTAACTGAGTCGTTAAGTCATCGTTAGTCGTTACATGTAAGTGTTGTTTTGAAACCTTTAAGTTAACGATCTCAATTAATGTTGTTAACCCATTGTTTATTATATCTAATGAGATGTTAAATTATTATATTATCATGATATTATGATATATTAATATATCTTAATATGATATATATACATTTAAATGTCGTTACAACGATAATCGTTACATATATGTCTCGTTTCGAAATCCTTAAGTTAGTAGTCTTGTTTATATGTATATAACTCATTATTAATATACTTATGGAGATACTTACTTATCATAATCTCATGTTAACCATATGTATATCCATATATATATCGTCATGTCGTTTTTACAAGTTTTAACGTTCGTGAATCGCCGGTCAACTTGGGTGGTCAATTGTCTATATGAAACATATTTCAATTAATCAAGTCTTAACAAGTTTGATTGCTTAACCTGTTGGAAACATTTAATCATGTAAATATCAATCTCAATTAATATATATAAACATGGAAAAGTTCGGGTCACTACAGATTCTACAATAATATATATACTTTGAGTTGTGATCGAGTCTGAGACATGTACACGGGTCACGATACGTATTAATCAATTCAAATATTATATATTAAACTATATATGAATTATTGGACTGTTAACTGTGGACTATTGACTGTGGACTACCAACATTGAACAATTAAAATGAATTAAAATATTAATTATAACATATGAAACTAAACAATTCTTCAAGTTTGCCACTTAATTTCATCTTAAACTTCATTTGTATCTTGACGAATACAATCTGTGTTTAAACCTTTCATAATTCTTGAAAACACCTCAATCGAGAGGATGAACCAACCGCACTTGATCTATGGAAGAAAAGATTGATGCATATAGTTATGCACCTGAAAACACTCGGAACATGAGTAAACGTTTAACACGTATCTGTGCTAATTCCTTTAGTGTTATTATTACCCAAAATAACTTGGTAATTCCTTTCAAAGTAGCAAATTATGTCACAGCTCTAATAAGTCAACTTCGACTTTTCGTTCGAAACAACCCTATTATAACCTTGATATATATGCGTGCTCTTTTATTGTTACGGGGGAACCTTTAATATTCCACCATATTACCAGCAGACGTACCAGCAACCTCGTTGCTTCTCGGCTTAAATCTCTCTGATAAATCATTATATTTATTCATTGAAACCCTATCATATACTCATCCGCATCTTGTAACGAGAACTGCCATACCAATTACCGGGAATCAGCAATCAGTACTTTGAAAACTCACAGCATATCTACACCAACAGTTATATGTATAACATTTATCTCTTAAGAATTATGATCTTTCATTCTGAAATTCTGAAAAGCACTCAGTCTACAAATCAATACTCTGAATGTTGAAAAAGCTGAATGAAGCAGCAGAAACTGTAGACAACCGAAAATGACCTTAATCATCGGAAGTTTAATGATAAGGAATAGTATGTTGAAAAAGCTCAGAAAAGTTGGAACTGGAAAAACGGATTGAGCTAACCACTAAGGAGACTAAGGACAAATACAAGGACCACACCCTATATTCAAAGAATCCAGGTAATTCTGGATCCGTTGAAATCTTTAAAGAATATCTTACTCCTAAGTCATGTTAAAATCTTGCGGAAAATTTTTCTTCATCAACCTTCAAACTTGGAAATTCCAAAATATCATCATAAATATCTTCGATATTTCTGAGGATAATTTCATAAATATTCTCATCCGAAATTATATACCTCTTCATGCTTCCTGTGTTTCATTATATTGGAAACGTCTGTAAAATCTAAGTTTAATTTATGAATGAATTCTGGAGAAATGTAAAGAAATTGATGCATGAATTAGTATAATATAATGACACTTGATCAACGTGATTATATTACAGTAAGTCATGCTGAGTTTCTAATGGAACGTGATGATTCACAGATCATAATGTCATCATGTGCCATGTTACATAACTCTTTCATTCTGATTAACTTCTGAACATATCAAGAAAATATATTCTTAATAGTTATATTCTCAGTGATTCTGGTAATTTGACAAATCAAATCGTTCCATTACGTTCCTTCTTGTTTAGAACATTAAGTTCATTTGAAACTTCATACTTACGAATTCTGGACTATTACTCGCTTTACTAGAGGTCGAGAGGAGAATAAAAAGGCAAAGAGCTCCAAAATATAAGAGAAAATATAAAACCTAAAAACAACACGGAGGTTACAAACCGTGGATATTAATACGAATAGCAATATAAAGACACGGTATAATTAAGAATAGTATCACCTCAAGATAATAGTAGAAGTAAACAGATTCTTCTGGAGGAAGATTGAAAAGAAGGATGACAGAAATGATAATTAGGAAAATATCAAGGATTAGAACGGGATTAAGCATTTTCACATTCTTTTGGATGTATGAACTAAGAAAGAAAGTATAGGAATGGTAAGAATAATGGAAAGGAAGAGTTTAATTTATAATGGAAATATCAGACAGAGTAATCAAGGCAGATCATCGTATTTAATTATGGAGATCTTAATTTCCTTATTCGCAGAAGAATCAAATCTTTTAGATTTCGAAAATATTCTTTAAATCCCTTGAATTCCGGAATTCAACCGAGACAATGTCAAAAGATAGGACGAATATTATTTTCTAAATTCAACCAAGATGATGTCAAAAGTTAAGACGAACTTTATTTTCTAAATTCAAACTTGACTACGTCAGAGGTTAAGACAAATCTTTGTTATCTTATTTCAATTCACTATTTGGAGATAGCTTCACTCGTACTCTTTACACAATCGAATTGTTTATCAACTCAAATTCGTCATGAAAACATTTTTATTGTTAGCCATGACCATCTCACTCAAATTTCGGGACGAAATTTCTTTAACGGGTAGGTACTGTGACGACCCGGAAATTTCCGACCAAATTTAAACTTAATCTTTATATGATTTCGACATGACAAGCAAAATCTATTAAATTGAATTTCAAAAAGTTTGAACTATTGTCATACATTTGACCTTTGACTATTCCTGATGATTCACGAACATTGGTTTGTAAAATAATATGTATATATACTATAAATATAAATATAAGTATATATATATATATATATATATATATATATATATATATATATATAAAATATATATAAAATATGCTGAACTAATAAAGTATACTTTAATTAATTGGAATTTAAAATGTAAAATAAAACTTGGAATAACTAAATTATTGTTACAATAAATATATATATAAATATATGTGTTATTATGAATCTATATAGAATTTCGAACAAATATATGAAAACATTAACTTTTCAATAAATGTCAACATATAATATAAATAAAGGATATTACATAGTGTATATATATATATATATATATATACATAGTATATATATATATATATATATATATATATATATATATATATATATATATATACTATGTATAAACAATATTAAAGATATAATATAAATAAAATGTTTAAATAATAAATAATTAATATATCTTATCTTATCATATAATATTAATGATTAGAAAAATTGAATATAGTTATTAGATTAAAATCATTAACAATATTTTCATTATAAATGATAATATTAATATATGTATTATTAATATTAATAATTCTAATAATATATATATATATATATATATATATATATATATATATATATATATATATATATATATATATATAAAAGTAAAATTTGATATATACAAGTATTGATAAAATTATTGATATTATTATCATTATTATTTCTATTATTATTTTTAATATGATTATTATTAATTATTGTTATTATTTAAAAAATTATCATTTATTATTATTAATATTATTATTATTATTAACTTATATAAATATTTATATCAAATATGTAAAAAAAAAACGTATATATGAAGTTAGTAAATCAGAAATTGATGCAGGTCATTGTCTATCTATTAATGATTGTTAAATTCGTACAAAATTAGATTCCATCTTTACATTACATTCCAAATTCTGTTAGAGGTTGACTTCCCTTTTATTTTTTTTATTTTTATTTTTCTACTGATTGGAATATCTCTGTACTTGTTGTTGATAAACTGATTAGATGTCAAACTCATTTATCAATTTACAAACGACCTGTGATCATTTATAAACCCACTTCAGTCACAATATATAAGGTAAGCTGTAATTATCAAAATTAAAACCAAAACAAAACAAGAAACAAAAACGCACATCTCTGTTTTGAAACTTAATTTGCAAAACCACAATCTCGAATGAAAATTCAAAAGGTGTAAATGCAGTTCTGTTAGGAACTAAATACACAATCTTTCTGCAAAGTTTTGTGTTCCAATTCTTTCAAACGCGTTCAAATTTTGAGGTCAAACCTTTATTTCAAAAAGTCAACCCGAGTGTTCTTGTCAAAAATTCGAATTGGTTTTTGAATAAAAGGAGAAATTGATGATCGAGGAAGTTTGTAGGAGTCATTTATAAACTATTACATGTAGAAACTTTCTTTTAAAAAGGCCTTAAAATCAAAATCAATTTTTTTTTTCTTTTATATTTCAGCGACGGGCTGTATACATTTTTTTTTTTGCTTTTAAGCAATGGAATAACAACTGGTTAATATTGTTCGATTTCTTAAACAAATCCAAACTTTTAAATCGTTGACTGTGATTACTATATAAGCTCTAGTCAAATTTTAATTGATGAAGAAGATGAAGTTGAGCACTAAAATAATACGGGTTTATATGTATATTTGATGGGGTATGTTCAGAAAAACACAAATGGAAAAATGGTTGAGTGGTGTGATGGGTGAACGGCAGGTCTCAAGTTCGAGTCCCGTACTGGGCATTTTTTTTTAAGAAGGGCTTTAAAGGTAGAATACTTTTATTATTATTATTATTATTATTATTATTATTATTATTATTATTATTATTATTATTATTATTATTATTATTATTATTATTATTATTATTATTATTATTATTATTATTATTATTATTATTATTATCTTCATTATTATTATTATTGATTATGCTATTATTATTAGGAATGTAATGTTATTACTAATATTAATATAAAGAATGTTATTATCTTCAAAAGTAACTAATATTATTATTTCATCATGGTTATTATTATTATTATTATTATTACTTATTAGTATTATGGTATTATTAATTGTTACCAATATTATCAACTATAGCAAACTATTAGTAAAACAAGTATTATTAATATTATTGTTACAAATAGGATTATGAATTAATGTTATAGGAGCTTTAGTCATTAGTTTAGAAATTTGACACAAAGATTATAATTTTCATGATTAGGAATATGAAGGTTTTAATAATATTATTACAAATATGAAAAATAAAAATCTTGTATATAAAGATTAGTAGGAAAATCATTAAGTTAAAATTTAAATTAATTTATGATTCATAGGAATTACTAAAATTTTTATAACTATTATTATCATAGCACAACTTAGTATTATAATTATTAATATCATTATTTCTAATTACATTATTATTATCACTTTTATAAATATTATTATAAAATATTATTACTTTTATTAACTTTAGTATTACCAAAATTAATAATAATTTCACAAACAAATGATCTTCATATAAAAGATATATATTTAATATACATAACATAACTATATTAATATTACGATATATAAAATGGAAAATATATAAATAAATAAGGAAACTTATAAATTATTAAATATAACAATTACATCATTAATAATAGTATATAGATTTATTCAATTACAAGTATATGTTTTAATATATATACAAATGATATAGGTTCGTGAATCCAAGGCCAACCCTGCATTGTTCAATATAGTCATATGTATTTTTACTACAAAATACAGTATGGTGAGTTTCATTTGCCTTTTTACCCTTTATATTTTTGGGCAGAGAATACATGCGCAATTTTTTATAAATGTTTTACGAAATAAACACAAGTAAATGAAACTACATTATATGGGTGAATGATCGAAGCCGAATATGCCCCTTTTGCTTGGTAGCCTAAGAATTAGTAAATCGATCTACTAATTGACGCGAATCCTAAAGATAGATCTATTGGGCCTAACGAACCCCATCTAAAGTACCGAATGCTTTAGTACTTCGAATTCATTTTTATCATGTCCGAAGGATTTCCCGGAATGATAGGGGATATTCTTATATGCATCTTGTTAATGTCGGTTACCAGGTGTTCACCATATGAATGATTTTTATCTCTATGTATGGGATGTATATTGAAATATGAAATCTTGTGGTCTATTAAAATAATGGAAATGAATGTTTATGATAAACTAATGAACTCACCAACCTTTTGGTTGACACTTGAAAGCATGTTTATTCTCAGGTATTAAAGGAATCTTCCGCTGTGCATTTGCTCATTTTAGAGTTATTACTTGGAGTCATACATGACATATTTCAAAAGACGTTGCATTCGAGTCGTTGAGTTCATCAAGATTATTATTAAGTCAATTATAGTTAGATATATTATGAAATGGTATGCATGCCGTCAACTTTCAATGTAAAGAAAGTTTGTCTTTTAAAAACGAATGCAATGTTTGTAAAATGTATCATATAGAGGTCAAGTACCTCGCGATGTAACCAAATGTAATGTATTCATCCAGATGGATTAGGACGGGTGTCCTTCACCAGATGTCTGATCAGACCCCAAAAAACTGTAAACAACTGCTCCGGTGGGTTTCTTGGTGCTTGATGCTCATCACGGTTCTTATCCTTGATGCGTGTAAGCTTCAAGTGTACAACTCTTTGATATTTTAGCATTACTTTGACCAAGTTTCAACCATCAACATACAACTAAGAGTAAAAGCTAACATTCTACAAGTTTTGAACATCAAGGTTGTCTCTTTATTGCATAAACACAATAAAGCTTCAACCTTTGTCCTTTTGACACAAGTTTATGCATCTTCATCATATGAGATGATGAAGACTTGATTTTTATCACCTTAAAAATCATAAAAGGTTCCAAGTAAGTGAGAACTACAATAATAACTTAGATCTCAAGTATTAAGAAACCCTAAGCTAGAAAGCTTGGATTTTTACAAGATTAATGAGACCATAAGCTAGAAAGCTAAGATCTAGTAAAAGTAATGAGACCATAAGCTAAAAAGCTAAGATCTAAACAAAATAATGAAACCCTAATCTAGAAAGCTTGGATCTTTAATGTTCTTGAAGATCCTTAAAGTAAAAAGCTAGATTTACAAGTTACATGAAGATCATAAACACAGGTTTTGATCTTCTAACAAAAACAAAGTGTTCTTAAGCTATAAAGCTTAGATCCGTCAAAGTAATGAAGATCTAAAGCTAGAAAGCTTGAATCTTTCATGTTCTTGAAGGATTCAAATTAAAGTTTGAATCTACAAGATATAACAAGATCAAAAAGCTAAAAAGCTTGATCCTTTAATGATGATGATGATGTCGAAAATAAAGAAGGAAAAAGAAGAAGAAAATCAAGAAACTTACAAGTTTTAAGTGTGAGAAAGACTAGAGAGAATATTAGAGAGCAAGTGTGTGTAAAATGAGAATGAGATCAAGTATGAAATGGGAGAAATAATCTTGATATTTATAGTGGTTATGGGGTGGGTTGGCTGTGGGTTTTAGGGGGACAAGGGGGACAACCTTTTTGCTTTTTCCATGGTGGTGGTCGAAAGGTGGTGCTTGTTGTTGAGATCCCATTCAACATGTGTGGTAATGGTTAACAAAAATGCTACTATGTTGGCTCATATTAATGGAATTTTGTCTTACATCATAATGGGTCAAAAACTTATTAAAGTTGGGCTAATTTATGAGTCCATTAGCTAGAGTAGGGTGGGCTTAAGTCCAATAAGGTAGAAAGTTCATTAAGACTAACTAGAGTGCATTAGTAAATTACTAAGCGTAATTAAGTAACCAATAAGGCAAGTAATTGTCATTAGAAAATAACAATTAGTATTACGTAGTCATAATATCCCAATTATGACAAAAGTTAAACGTGTACCCAGTACGTAGCTCGCTTTAAACGAAAAGTGACACTAACGGTCATAAAAGCATTCAGGGATCAAGTTAAGTAACTAAGTACTTAATAGCACACTGTAAGGTATTAACGAAAGTAATTATCATGAAATAAGATCCCAGAGCATAAACTAGCTCAGTACGCACAAAATACGCAATTTCGTGAAAGTATAGAGCACAAAAATATAAGTCGAAAAAGTCGGGTCGTTACATTACCCACCTGTTAAAGAAAATTTCGTCCCGAAATTTTGAGGAGTGACCAACAACGGTACGGAATTTGAAGAAGAAGAAGCGTATCAAAGTTCCGAGAGACTCGTGGGCTCAGAAGTGAGCGATTTACCTTGAAAGGTACTTAGGCGTATAAAAGTAAGAATAGGTATATGCCATTAATTAAGTCTCTTGAATTTAAGATCAACAAATTGATTTCGTTTCTTGTTAACATGAATATGTCATTTGAATATATATCCACGAAAGGAAAGATGATGTTTTTAGCCTTACGGCGACTTCAGTAAGCTGCATGCATGAAATGCATCATGAATGTTACCAAACTCATCTAAAACATTGGGCGCTTATGTCACAATACAAAGCTGACAGATAGAATGGAAAACATGGTGATCACAACCATGCGATTTGATGCCTGGATAGTGTTAGCCACGGATTTTACTAACCCCTTAATTTCGGAAGGAGACCATAGGCATAAAGAACCCGATATTTAAGAAACGTTTCATTTGAATAAATGAATTAAAATTTTAGCTGAGAGTGACTAATCAGACTTACATGCAATGCAAGCCATAATTATTTATAGTGTCTTCAGGACGGTCTGAACGAACAATGAAAGATATCACCCAGTTTAACATACTGCATGTGAACTTATCCTAGGATGGAATGAAAGCACAGTTCCATAATGTAACTATATGCTTTCAGTTACATGCTGAAGTTAGGGTTAACATCGACTAGAACAACATATAGTTGCAACCAACGAAGGAAGAAATATATACAGAGTAACCACATCAGTGTTATAGATGTTTTAAGCAGTCCTTTCCAAGAGGATAACAAGATTCATAGATTTTTAAAGTATTTTACATTACATTTCCGAAAGAAAATCGCACGAAAGGTGTGATCTTTGAACGAGAGTGAACTCTTCGTACAACGAGCGAGTTGATCTGAATTTATCCCTATACTTAAGGGGGTGCGCGAATGAGAAGATACGTGAACCCTTGGTCATAAAGAATGGTTTACTCCAAGTGAAAAGAATCTCAAAAATGATTTCTTGTACCTCAACATACTGATTCATAGAGATGATGTTTACGTGGGTGTTGCGATTAGCCGTGAAATATTGAGAGTAGAAACCCACCTAGTGCCTTTCCTACAATATGGTGACCACTGAGTGTACCTCAGAAAACTGATTTATCGGCCTGTGTTTTTGCCATGTCTAACCTTAAAAAGAACATTTTATGAGTGCAAAGACCTCCTAACAAATTTTATAAAACTGCCATCCAAAGTTGCTCAAGAGTTTTTAACAAAGATCTTAATCGTAAGCTTTATCCCTAAACGGAGGACGAGAAGAAGTGTGATCCATACATGGTGTAGACTAATACGAAAACCTTTAATAAAATCAACCAAGGAAGTTTTGAAATACCTTTAAACGTTTGATGTGACAACATAAATGGAACGAAGTTCTTAGTAAATTTAGAAGTGTGTACAACGTGTACTATTTTACACAAAACTATTTAACTTAAGTTAAACAACTCAATAAATGAGCAATTTTTAAATAACTTGAAGGTATAACTTAGTATGTACTAACCAAAATAAGTAAAGGTAAATTTATTAACTTAATTATATACATACATATATGATTGTATAAATCGCATAAGTGACAGAAAATTTTTATTAATTTCATTTGTCCATAAATCTCGTAAGGACCGCACAAATAAACGTGTAAAATTTTTGATAAACATAGTTTTTCGTATTTCAAAGGTTACGAGTTGAAAAAGATCGAGTGAAAAATATTTGAATCATCAGGTGACATGTTATTAGGTAATAAAAACTAATGGATTAAATGTAGTTTTGATAATTATCAGGACATAAGTCTTTGGGCCAAAAATGTTCACGTGCGAAGCCGTTGCTAAAAGTGAGGTATGAAGCATAGAGCATGAGGACGAGAAGTTAATCACTTCTTGACTTTGCAAAATGTCAAACGGATTATGACTAATATTAAAGTCAGAATACTGATGGTGTTAATATCACTAAATGAGAATTCCCCTGGAATAAGTCAGGACTTAGAGTTATGTAAGAAAGGGCATCGTTCCAACAGGTGTGGCAAATAAGATCCTGGGAGTAAAGCAATAATTTTGAATGGTTTAAGTGTTAGTGGATGCCCAAAGGCTCTGCATGGCGTGGTGTAACGACCCGACTTTTTCGACTTACTTTTGTGCTTGTTACTTTCTGCGAAACTGCGTATTTGTGCATACTGTGTTGGTTTATATTCTGGGATCTTATTTCATGATTAATTACTTTCGTTAATACCATACAACGTGCCATTAAGTACTTAGTTACTTAACTTGATCCTCGAATGCTTTTATGACCGTTAGTGTCACTTGACGTTGAGAACGAGCTATATGTTTTGGTACACGTTTAACTTTTGTCATAATTGGAATATTACGACTATGTAATACTAATTGTTATTTTCTAATAACAATTACTTGGGATTTTGGTTGCTTAATTACGCTTAGTAATTTACATATGCTCACTAGTTAGTCTTGTTGGACATTCTATCTTGTTGGACTTTAGCCCACCCTACTTTAGCTAATGGACTATTTAATTAGCCCAATTTTAATAAGTTTATGACCCATATAAATGTAAGACAAATACCCATTTATTAGAGGAAACATACTAGCATTTTTGTTAACCATAATCACAATTGTTGCATGGGATCCCAACATAAGCACCAACTTTAGACCACCATTAACCAAAAAGCAAAAGTTGTCCCCCACTTGTCCCCCCAAAACCGACGGCCTAAGGGCCTCCCCACCACCTCACCACCCTATAAATACCAAGCAAATCTCACCCATTTCACACTTAATCTCATTCACATTTTACACACACTTACTCTCTAATTCTCTCTCTAGTCTTTCTCACTCTAAAAAGTGTAAGTTTTAAATTTTCTTCTTCTTCTTCTTCTCTTCTCATTTTCGACATCATCATCATCATGCAAGGATTAAGCTTTTTAACTTCTTGATCTTGTTATATCTTGTAGATTCAAACTTTGGTTTGAATCCTTCAAGAAAATGAAAAATTCAAGCTTTCTAGCTTTGAATATTAATTACTTTTGTTGGATCTAAGTTATCTAGCTTATGATTCCTTTATTTTGTTAAAAATATCAAAATTTATGATCTTCATGTAACTTGAAGATCTAGCCTTTTGCTTTAAGGATCTTCAAGTACATTAAAGATCCAAACTTTTTAGCTTAGGGTTTCATTATTTTGTTAAAGATCTTAGCTTTTTAGCTTATGGTCTCATTACTTTTACTAGATCTTAGCTTTCTAGCTTATGGTCTCATTAATCTTGTAAAGATCCAAGCTTTCTAGCTTAGGGTTTTCTTAATACTTAAGATCTAAGTTATCATTGTAGATCTCACTTACTTGGAACCTTTTTGTGATTGTTGTGATGATAAAGATCAAGTCTTCATCATCTCATATGATGAAGATGCATAAATTTGTGTAAAAAGGACAAAGGTTGAAGCTTTATTGGGTTTATGCAATAAAGAGGCAACCTTGATGTTCAAAACTTGTAGAATGTTAGCTTTTACACTTAGTTGTGTGTTGATGGTTGAAACTTGGTCAAAGTGATTTAAAACATCAAAGAGTTGTACACTTGAAGCTTACACGCATCAAGGATGAGAACCGTGATGAGCATCAAGCACCAAGAAACCCACCGGAGCACTTGTTTGCTGTTTTTTGGGGTCTGATCAAACTCCTAGGACTTCTGAAAAATTGATTTTCAGATAGTTCGTTTCGATTATATGACTTTTCGTTTAGGCCTCACCTAAATCCGATATACGGTTTAAGATTTATAGCCTTCCGAAAGTCACTACGCCGTTATAACGACGTGCTGAAAATTCTGACCTACTCGCGCTTGAACCATCGCCACGGTCAAAAGACATCGAGTTAGGATCTGAAAATTGGAAAGCGGTTAGAGGACTCACATACGGAGCCTTGGCCACTAACCACACGTCTTTTCATTTTGTGTAGAGGTCGTAGCAGCTGTCCGAAGTCAGCCTTTTGTTTCAATCTCTATTCTTGTTGAAAACTTACTTTATCTTTTACGTATGATGATAATGATGATGATGACGATACTTAAGACTTAATTTATTCACTCTTAAACTTTTGGGGACAATATACTGACTTAGTGACCTTTAACTTAGGTTGACGACCTTTCAGACCGACTTACTACTTGCATACTTTTCATATCGACTTTACCGCACATTCACTGTGAGTTATAGCTTCCCTTTTTACTTTAACTATTTTTGAGACTGAGAATACATGCACTTTTTATGTTTTACATACTAGACACGAGTACTTAAACTTTATATATGTGTGGGGTGATATAACGACACAAAGATTCCCCTTAGCACGGCAACGTTTAATCATTGGTTTTTGAACCGGTGAACGCGAATATTAGATATGGATTCATAGGGTTTGACATCCCCACTCGGGCTAGTCGCGCTAGCATTTAACGGGTGTTTGATACTTCGAGGACATACTCACTCGACAAGTGTACTTTTAGGGGGTATTATTATTACGTTAAGTTAGTTACCGGGTGGCCACGGATAAGCATATACTTTTCATACTGTTTTAAATACGAAATCTCGTGGTCTACATTACATTACTGAATATAAACAAAGTATAGCTCACCAACATTCATGTTGACTTTTAGGTGTGTATTTCTCAGGTGCTTAGACGTTGTTGCTTCCGCTGTTAGACTTGCTGTCTTGGTGTTTTAGACTTGCTGTTACAGACTCGCTGTGTTAGACTTCCACTGCATTACTTAGAGATGTCTCAATCATGGAACTTTTATTTTGCATTCGCAACCTATGTTATTTTGAATAATGGCTTTGTAATGACCTTTGTGTCACGTTATCTTTTGTAAAATGTTACATTTTCATGAATGAAAAACTTTTTTTAAAACTGCATGCAGTATTATACCGTGTAATGGACCTGTTGATGACGATTCGTACATGATGGTTTTGTACGGGGCGTCACATTTGGTATCAGAGCTAGGTTGTAGAGAATTAGGTTGCATTAGTGAGTAATGACCGAGCCGAGTAGGATTCGCTAATAGGACTAATCTACAACTTGCTCGTTTACATGTTACTGCTTACTACTACTTCATGCTACTGCTTACCTTTACTGCTATGTGAACTTGCTGTATGCTGCTACTTTCTCGTTACTGCATGCTACTATCTGCTTTTGATTGCATGTTACTTTTGTTTAATACTGTTACAATTGCCATGCTATGTTCAGCTAGGATGCTGTAGTGCCTGATTACGTGCTTGCTATATGTCTTACTGACATGGAAAAAGTTATTTTTCCTTGTTCAGATGTCAGATATGCCGCCCATGACCTTTGACTTCGAGAACGACTCAGATACGTCTGCTACCTCGCCTACTATTGTTGCTGACTCACCGCTATCCTCCGGCGACTTTGGAAATTCGTCTCTCAGAGATAGTAGACATGCGCTTGACCTCATGGACATCTCAGACGGAGACGAGGATCCCGAGGAGATTCCAGCACCACCCAGCCCTAGACTCCCGGGGCCACAGCACCATTCCGGTGGCACTGTGATCCCCGGGGGAAACGGATATGGTCCTTTCCGTAACGAGCATGGACATTGGGCTAGAGGCACCGCTGATGGAAGAGTCGTACCGTTACACCTGACAGATATCGACTTATGATCACCGGCCAGACGCTTTCTCCCGCCCGTGATGTACCTGCACTACCTTCAGATGATTCAGACGGATCATCATCCAATGACACCAGCGAGGAGGATCCCGAGGAGGATTCTGAGGAGGACCCCGAGGAGGAGCCCGTGCAGCCACCCTCTACCCCGCCGAAGAAGCGATACCGCTTCGATGGTACTGTTATTCCAGGGGTTAACTGTGACGACTGATAATGCTAAAAACGAACATATATTTCATAGCATTATTCCTCAAGAAAGACAAGCTTTTAGTTGCAATTATTCTATTTACAAGTGATATTCGTTTAAATAATAAAAGGTGAAGACAAAAGACAGATTCGACGAATTGAAGACGCAAACGACCAAAAAGTTCAAAAGTACAAAGTACAATCAAAGTGGTTCCAATTATTGATAAGAAACGTCTCAAAATTACAAGAGTACAAGATTCAAAACGCAAGGTACACGATATAAAATAGTACGAAAGGACGTTCGAAAATCCGGAACCGGGACATGAGTCAACTCTCAACGCACGACGCAATGGAGTGAAAGTTACAAATTAATTATGTATATAAATATAATATAATATATAATTAATTATATAAATTATATATATATATTATATTTATATAATAAAATGTCGGCAAAGAAGATCCAAAAAGGGATGAGCTGTAAAAGCAAACTCCGCGACTTGCGGAGTTTAAAGGGTTAGAGTACCGCGACTCGCGGAGAAACCAGGTCCCAGAATGTCTATAAAAGGCACCGAATTCGACGAGTTTTATATATCCTAATTCTATCTATATCTCAAAAACGTATATATATATATATATATATATATATATATATATATATATATATATATATATATATATATATATATATATATATATATATATTTATATTTTAATTTTAATTTTAATTTTAATTTCCAATAATAAGGGTATGTTAGCGAATGTTGTAAGGGTGTAAGTCAAAATTCTATCCATGTAACGCTACGCTAGTTTTAATCATTGTAAGTTATGTTCAACCTTTTTAATTTAATGTCTCGTAGCTAAGTTATTATTATGCTTATTTAATACAGAAGTAATCATGATGTTGGGTTAATTACTAAAATTGGGTAATTGGACTTTGTACCATAATTGGGGTTTGGACAAAAGAACGACACTTGTGGAAATTAGACTATGGGCTATTAATGGGCTTTATATTTGTTTAACTAAATGATAGTTTGTTAATTTTAATATAAAGATTTACAATTGAACGTCCCTATAAATAACCATATACACTCGATCGGACACAATGGGTGGGGTATTTATAT
Organism: Rutidosis leptorrhynchoides; assembly: GCF_046630445.1. Taxonomy (NCBI): domain Eukaryota; kingdom Viridiplantae; phylum Streptophyta; class Magnoliopsida; order Asterales; family Asteraceae; genus Rutidosis; species Rutidosis leptorrhynchoides. The sequence continues at coordinate 150,834,712 of NC_092337.1, forward strand.
GTACGAATAATCGTTCATTTAACCGGACACGGGAATGGATTAATAGTCTATGGAAGTATTAAAACAGGGGTGAAATTATGTACAAGGACACTTGGCATAATTGATAACAAAGTATTAAGACCTTGTTACAGTTTAAGTCCCCAATTAGTTGGAATATTTGACTTCGGGTATAAGGATAATTTGACGAGGATACTCACACATTATATTTATGACTGATGGACTGTTATGGACAAAAACCAGACGGACATATTAAATAATCTGTAACACCCAAATATTTATGGTACATAGAGTTATAATGATGTACGTTTAGTGGGTGAAGCATAGTGTAAAAGTTAAAAGGTCAGAATTTGCCCAGACATGGGTGCGCGCCGCGCACATGCCCAACGACAGAATTCTGTCTTTTTCTATTTTAAGTTTAATGAGGGGCTTTTTGGTCTTTTCACTTGAGGCCGGATCTCAGGCCTTATCAGCTGGTTTGGATCCACTTTTAGATCATTTTCACATCCATTCATCACTCTCAAGTATCTTAGAGAGAGAGGGAGAATTCTAGTGAGAGAATTGTGGTTTTGGAGAGGAAGGAGCTTGAATTGATCAAAGTCTCGGGTTTTAAAGTTGTTCACCTCGTTCCTAGCTACGTTTTGGTTGTTGTGGTAAGTTCTAACTTTGAATTTCATTGTTTGATTTGATATTCAAAGTTAGGGTTTGAACTTGATTTGTAGAGAAACCCATTTAAAACTCTTGAAGTGAGTTTGTTGATGCTAGTAATCTGGTTTATTGTTATTGTTGGTGGATTTTGGGTTGGCGAACAAATTGGTCTTATTTAGGACTTGTAATTGGGTTTAATCACTAGGTTTAGAGATTATGAAAGTATTGGAACCCTTTTGGTGTCTTTGAAAGACTAATTTTGGAATTGAGTCAAAATTAGGGTTTTTGGGTGATTTTGATATTGATAAGTGTTAAACACTTAAGTTTGGGTTCTTTTGGCTTATTAGGACCATTTTCACTTGTGATTAGTGATTAGTGGTTAGTTTGGACGCGTTTGGTGTTTGTAAGTGCAATTGGTCGAATTTGCACTAAATGTCGAATTGAGTTGGTTTGTAAATCCACTCTAAGTGTGTTATTGTATTTGTGATAATGGATTAGGTACTTTCCATTGACGTGTTGCAGAATTACTCGGTTGCATTCATCAAGGCGAAAAGGTGAGTGTTAATATCCTATGTGCATATGTATGTGTAGGATGGGTGCGGGTCGGGTGAAGCGGTTCTCGGTTATAGAGATCACTTCACATATAGGTTCATGATAGCTCGGTTTTCACGATCATCTTATTGTTAAGTTGTGAAATTCGGTTAGAGCGGATTCATGGTGACTCGGTTTATAAGGTCATCTTATTGTTAAGGTTAAGTGTTTAGCCTTGGGTTGTAGGTTCGGGGATATTATATTATCTTATGTTTTGATATTGATGTGTTGTAGCTTGCCCTTCGGGTGTAGCTTAGTAGTGTTGTTCATAACGTTGTGAGTGAACTTACATTGATGTTGTAGCTAGTGGTATCGCAATTGTACGGTAAGCTTAGTTTTGCTTGCTATATGCTCGGATGATCCGGTATGTGTTATTTGATATTGTGTGGCGTGTCCATTTTATGCATATATATGTATGTAGTATATTCTCACTCACTAAGCGTTAGCTTACCCTCTCGTTGTTTACATTTTTATAGATTTGCTTGGAGACGGTGGCTCGGGTAAGCGTGGGAACTAGTGGACTCGCATAGTTGCTTTAGAAGATCTTGCTTTTGGATTGATTAGGATTGGGTAGCGTATCCCCAATCGCCATGCTCGGTCTTTATTTTGTGCTAAAAATCATGTGGTCGAAAACTTGTAGTTTGTACGAAAGTCGTAAAACGGTCGATGTGGGCCCGATCTCGTAAAACTCATTTTATTATTGGAACGTATTAGTTTTAACTAATATAAATTGTTGTGAAGAGCGTTTGGTCTAAAAGTGTCGGGAAGCAAGAGATCTTTTTGCGAAAATTGGAAAAAGTGGACAGCGGGCTGTCAGGCCCTGTGCGCGCCGCGCACAGGTGTGGGTGCGCGCCGCGCACCCCATCTGGACAGCTCAGTTTTAATTTTTTTTTTTATGCTGCGTTTTTGGTCGGTTAACGGGTTGGGTTGTTACAAGTGGTATCAGAGCATGGTCTAAGGGATTTAGGTGACTTGAGATAGGTGCCTAGACTTAGACTTTTGTGTGTGCTTATTTGTTGCGGGACTTGTAGGATCACGGGTCGGAATGGGTTATAGTTAGTGCCTTGTTTGTAAGTGGACTAACGTTTATATTAGTAATGCGGATATTATTAATATATTATTGTGTTGTGATAATAATTCTCGCGTGTGTTGTTGCGTGGAATTTGTTTGTGTTTGTTTATGACATCAAGCGAGGCGGTCGTTGTACTAATAAGTTGATACGGCGTGTAGGCATAATAAGGACTTGCAAACCTTATTACGGGTGTGATAAGGCTAAAAAGGAACATATATTTCGTAGCATTATCCCCCAAGAAAGACAGGATTTTAGTTGTAATTGTTCCATATTCAAGTAATATTCGTTTATATTTAATAAGTGCAAAGACAAAAGGCGAAAACGAAGAATTGAAGACGGAAAGGTCCAAAATGCTCAAATGTACAAGATACAATTAAAGTGGTTCAAATTATTAATGAAGAACGTCTAAAAATGACAAGAGTACAAGTTGCGGAACGCAAAGTACACGATATAAAATAATACGCGAAGACGTCCGAAAATCCGGAACCGGGACCCGAGCCAAGAAGAAACGCCCGACGCAACGGACCAAAAATATCTAGTCTACTATGCACAAGAATAAAATATAATATATAAATAATTATATTAATTATTTATATATTTATATTTATTTTAAATTATGTCGACAAACAAGAAAACAAAAATGATTGAGCTGGATTCTGATGGCCATGCGACTCGCATGGATTTATGCCTATTTCCCATGCGAGTCGCATGAGGATCAGAATCAGGCCTGGTCTATAAATTTGCCAGTTTTCGTTCGTTTTAAAACACACCACACACATATACATAATAATACTCTGTAAGAATAATGTAATAATAATAATAATACTCCATAATATAAATAAATATATATATGTATATATAGTATAGATTAGTGTTATATTAGATTAGTTTGGGTTATGTAAAGGTTATTTTTACGAGTTTTTAAAGTCGGAGCTCTGTCCGTGTACCACTACGCGATAAATAATCAATGTAAGCTATGTTCTCCTTTTTAAATTAATGTCTCGTAACTAAGTTGTTATTATGCTTATTTGAAACTAAGTAATCATTATGTTGGGCTAATTACTAAAATTGGGTAATTGGGCTTTGTACCATAATTGGGGTTTGGACAAAAGAACGACACTTGTGGAAATTAGACTATGGGCTATTAATGGGCTTTATATTTGTTTAACTAAATGATAGTTTGTTAATGTTAATATAAAGATTTACAATTGGGCGTCCCTATAAATTACCATATACACTCGATCGGACACGATGGGCGGGGTATTTATATGTACGAATAATCGTTCATTTAACCGGACACGGGAATGGATTAATAGCCACTAGAATAATTAAAACAGGGGTGAAATTACATTCAAGGGTAATTGGTGTAATTGTTAACAAAGTAGTAAAACCTTGGTTTACACGCAGTCGATAACCTGGTGTATTCATTAAACAAAGTATTAAAACCTTGTTACAATTCGAATCCCCAATTAGTTGGAATATTTAACTTCGGGTATAAGAATAATTTGACGAGGACACTCGCACTTTATATTTATGACTGATGGACTGTTATGGACAAAAACCAGACGGACATATTAAGTAATCCAGGACAAAGGACAATTAACCCATGGGCATAAAACTAAAATCAACACGTCAAACATCATGATTACGGAAGTTTAAATAAGCATAATTCTTTTATTTCATATTTAATTTTCTTTATTTTATATTTAATTGCACTTCTAATTATCGCACTTTTATTTATTGTTATTTAATCGCACTTTTAATTATCGTACTTTTTAATTATCGCAAGTTTATTTTATCGCACTTTTATTATTCGCAATTTCATTATCGTTATTTACTTTACGCTTTAATTTAAGTCTTGTATTTATTTTATATTTTACATTAGGTTTTAACTGCGACTAAAGTTTTAAAATCGACAAACCGGTCATTAAACGGTAAAACCCCCCTTTTTATATTTATATTTATATATTGTTATATAAAAATAAAGTGTTTCATAAGCCCGTCTCCCTGTGGAACGAACCGGACTTACTAAAAACTATACTACTTCGCGACTAGGTACACTGCCTATTGTGTTGTAGCAAGGTTTTGGTATATCCATTTTGTAAATATTTAATTAAAACTTGTTAAATTTTGTAGCATTCCGTATTAAAAATATACACTATTTCGTAACCCCGTGCTACCACATCAGGGTGCAAATCATGTCTAACAAGTGATGTACGACGAGTGTTTAGCAAGATGGGACGGTGTTGTGCGTGTGGTTTATACGTTCGTGATCTAATCGTTTGCATTCCTTAGAATGAAAACGGAAGATGGATGCGGAATGAGTGAGCCTATTCACGAAGAGAAGGATGAGTTAACATTAAAGATTGAGGCCGTGTTTGAACAATATGTCTCGGTTTTCACCGGCAAAGTTAGGGAAGTAACCAAGGAGTTGGTCGAAGGACAAATGACGGAAATGGTCCGAGACCAAGTGACTAATGTTGTAAAGGAAGAGTTTGAAAAGAGGTTTCCCAAACCTCGAGGTAGTGATGATGAAGATGTACTTGCAAGGTTAGGATTACATGGTGCTCATGGTAAGAGGGCACGAAGTACGCTTGAAGGCGTCGGGAATGTGAAGAAGAAGAGTAAGAAGGGTTACAAGCTCACGTGCTTTAAGTGTGGGGAACGGGGTCATTTGGCACAAGATTGTACGGTGGTGCCTTTAGGCTCAATCAGGTGTTTCATTTGCCAGATGGAGGGACATCGGAAGTCAGAGTGTTCCGAATCGCATGACGATCGGGTTAGGAGGTTAGAGCGTGAATACATGATGGGTAGTGGTGCACGGAAGCCCAACAGCACTACATCAGGTACCTTTAGTACGAAATTATATGTTGTTCGTTTGTAATAACATGCGGTATGTGCGTAAGTCTTAGCTAAACTTCATTCTCCGTTGGAGATAATTCGTAGCAAGCGGGCGGTTTACGTTTATGGTTCCGGTTTGCTCTCAGTAGAGTGTATAAGTGGTGTGTTTTGCCTTGATCCTATGGTGCGAATCCTTGGGTGCTTAAGCATTTTGGTTGGTATCGGGTCGTTAAGCTCGTTTGAGTGAGACCCTTAAAGTCTCAATGGTGTTGTGCATATTGTTGATATGGGTGACGTTCCTAATGGAAGTACCCTATGGTGACGTTTAATTGTCAGGCGAAGGGCGTAAGACTTGGTGCAACCAAGCATTCCTTAGTAGTTGGGAAATGTTTCTACCAAACCATGGAAATGGGTTTTGGTGTTCGGTCGTTAAGTGCGTGTTCGCTTTCGTGTTGAAGTTGATGAACCATGAGGTTCGTCGGGTGAATTGAAACTCTTGAAATCGAGTGTTGATCTCGATGCATGTTGGTAAAGGAGTCTACGTGACGCGACATTAGGTGCCTTTTTATACCTACTAGCGTGGTGTTCGACTCCGATTGTGTTGCGGTTACATTGTACTTAGGGTACCGAAGTGAAACCCTATAGTTCGTGTAATTTGTGGTACACTTTTTGTTCGAAGTGTTTAAGGATAGGTTAGGATCCTTGGTATGCTCAAAGTTGAAGCAAGACGTGGTGATGGGCCGTGTGAACCCAATTATTGGTAAAGTCTACCTTTGGTAGCATTGTGCGGGTGTACGAGATGCGGTTATGGAACGTAGTTCCAAGTGGGGGAGTTACACTCCCGCACGAGGAGGTTTTAGTGTGAGATTTCGGACAATGCTTTTGGTAGATCTGAAATTTGTGTCGGGACCTAGATTTGGTCGATTTGTGGTAGGGTACAATTTCGGTTAAATTGTACTTATGATTTTGGATTTGAAATATCACCAAGGTAGTAATGTGGTAAATCTCGTTGAGAGATAATGGACGGGTATGGTGAGCAAGGTGAAATCCCTCGGTTACGGGATGTGCGTATCGGATCCTCTTTTAGAGAATTATTGTTTTGTACCTATGTTTGATATAGGCGGTTCTTGCTCGATTTTGTGAATGGGTAGTGGTATCCGTTAGGATTCACTATGGCGTAGCAGAGCGCGATGTTACGCTACTCGTTGTTCGAGGCCAAAAGGGATCGTTGACTGGTGAAGCATGACCTTCAGGGTCCTCTGACTTCATCATGAGATCATTGATTGGTGAAGCATGACCTTCGAGGTCTGCTGACTTCATCATGGGATCGTTGATTGGTGGAGCATGACCTTCGGGGTCCTCTGACTTCATCATGAGATCATTGATTGGTGAAGCATGACCTTCGGGGTCTGCTGACTTCATTATGGGATCGTTGATTGGTGGAGTATGATCTTCGGGGTCCTCTGACTTCATCACGAGATCATTGATTGGTGAAGCATGACCTTCGGGGTCCGCTGACTTCATCATGAGATCGTTGATTGGTGGAGCATGACCTTCGGGGTCCTCTGACTTCATCATGAGATCATTGATTGGTGAAGCATGACCTTCGGGGTCCGCTGACTTCATCATGGGATCGTTGATTGGTGGAGCATGACCTTCGAGGTCCTCTGAATTCATCATGAGATCATTGATTGGTGAAGCATGACCTTCGGGGTCCGCTGACTTCATCATGGGATCGTTGATTGGTGGAGCATGACCTTCAGGGTCCTCTGAATTCATCATGAGATCATTGATTGGTGAAGCATGACCTTCGGGGTCCGCTGACTTCATTATGGGATCGTGGATTGGTGGAGCATGACCTTCGGGGTCCTCTGACTTCATCATGATATCATTGATTGGTGAAGCATGACCTTCGGGGTCCGCTGACTTCATCATGGGATCGTTGATTGGTGGAGCATGACCTTCGGGGTCCGCTGACTTCATCATGAGATCGTTGATTCGTGAAGCATGACCTTCGGGGTCCGCTGACTTCATCATGGGTGTAGTGTTATATCGGTGAAGCATGACCGTTGACGGGGTCCGCTGACTTCATTCGGTGTTGAGATTTGGGAAGTGGGTCGCGTGTAGTTTTTTGCCAGCCTTCTTGTTGTTGGATGTGTGATCTATTGGTTGTTTTATACGCCAATGGTGGGGTCGTAAGGGCCACGTTTTGTGAACTAACAGTGGTTTTATACGCCGATGGTGGGGTCGTGGGACCATGTCATGGGATTAGTGAGGCGATAGCCATGTTTCGCTCACATGTTGTTACGGGTGTAACACTAGTCGATTTTTGTGCACCTTGGGTTTAGCGTTGCGATAGTCGTTTTGGACGCTTTCAGTCTTAGCCATTGCTTATGATGTTAGGATAGTGGCGTATTGGTTGTATTGCGTGCTACAAAGGATGTTTAGTGGTAAGCGTATCCGTAAGGATTCATTTTTGTTCGGTCTTCATCGTTTCGGGTTGTTGACCTTAGGTTGAGACTTGGCTGCTTTTAGCATTGTACTCGGTAAGGGTACGCTAAGGGATTGATACCTCGGTAAGAGATTGGTTGAGTTTTTCCCGATGTGAGGGATTGAGCTAGTTTTAGTGCTCGGATTTGAGGACTTGATAAATCACGGATGACGATTTAGTGTTAAAGGCGGTTCATTGGGGAGGATTGCCAAGAGAGATTGGAAGGAAACATGATGTTTTCGCGAATGTTAAGCGATTGTGGTAGTTTTCGGATGTCGTGTGTATTGCATGTCTCGAAATGCGTGCACGTGTGTAATTGGTAAATGGTTTAATCTTCGAGTTTATGATAATTGTGGTAGGAGTCGGTTTGGAACGTATGTTTGAGGACCGTAGAGTGTGGGTCCGTTTGGTTTCGTGACGAGGATCACGAGGACGTGATCGATTCTAAGTGGGGAAGAGTTGTAACACCCAAATATTTATGGTACATAGAGTTATAATGATGTACGTTTAGTGGGTGAAGCATAGTGTAAAAGTTAAAAGGTCAGAATCTGCCCAGACATGGGTGCGCGCCGCGCACTTGCCCAGCGACAGAATTCTGTCTTTTTCTATTTTAAGTTTAATGAGGGGCTTTTTGGTCTTTTCACTTAAGGCTGGATCTCAGGCCTTATCAGCTGGTTTGGATCCACTATTGGATCATTTTCACATCCATTCATCACTCTCAAGTATCTTAGAGAGAGAGGGAGAATTCTAGTGAGAGAATTGGGGTTTTGGAGAGGACGGAGCTTGAATTGATCAAAGTCTCGGGTTTTAAAGTTGTTCACCTCGTTCCTAGCTACGTTTTGGTTGTTGTGGTAAGTTCTAACTCCGAATTTCATTGTTTGATTTGATATTCAAAGTTAGGGTTTGAACTTGATTTGTAGAGAAACCCATTTAAAACTCTTGAAGTGAGTTTGTTGATGCTAGTAATCGGGTTTATTGTTATTGTTGGTGGATTTTGGGTTGGCAAACAAATTGGTCCTGTTTAGGACTTGTAATTGGGTTTAATCACTAGGTTTAGTGATTATGGAAGTATTGGAACCCTTTTGGTGTGTTTGAAAGACTAATTTTGGAATTGAGTCAAAATTAGGGTTTTTGGGCGATTTTGAGATTGATAAGTGCTAAACACTTAAGTTTGGGTTCTTTTGGCTTATTAGGACCATTTTCACTTGTGATTAGTGATTAGTGGTTAGTTTGGACGCGTTTGGTGTTTGTAAGTGCAATTGGTCGAATTTTCACTAAGTGTCTAATTGAGTTGGTTTGTAAATCCACTCTAAGTGTGTTATTGTATTTTTGATAATGGATTAGGTACTTTCCATTGACTGTTGCGGAATTACTCGGTTGCATTCATCAAGGCGAAAAGGTGAGTGTTAATATCCTATGTGCATATGTATGTGTAGGATGGGTGCAGGTCGGGTGAAGCGTTTCTCGGTTATAGAGATCACTTCACATATAGGTTCATGATAGCTCGGTTTGCACGATCATCTTATTGTTAAGTTGTGAATTTCAGTTAGAGCGGATTCATGGTGACTCGGTTTATACGGTCATCTTATTGTTAAGGTTAAGTGTTTAGCCTTGGGTTGTAGGTTCGGGGATATTATATTATCTTATGTTTTGATATTGATGTGTTGTAGCTAGCCCTTTGGGTGTAGCTTAGTAGTGTTGTTCATAACGTTGTGAGTGAACTTACATTGATGTTGTAGCTAGTGGTATCGCAATTGTACGGTAAGCTTAGTTTTGCTTGCTATATGCTCGGATGATCCGGTATGTGTTATTTGATATTGTGTGGCGTGTCCATTTTATGCATATATATGTATGTAGTATATTCTCACTCATTAAGCGTTAGCTTACCCTCTCGTTGTTTACATTTTTATAGATTTGCTTGAAGACGGTGGCTCGGGTAAGCGTGGGAACTAGTGGACTCGCATAGTTGCTTTAGAAGATCTTGCTTTTGGATTGATTAGGATTGGGTAGCGTATCCCCAATCGCCATGCTCGGTCTTTATTTTGTGCTAAAAATCATGTGGTCGAAAACTTGTAGTTTGTACGAAAGTCGTAAAACGGCCGATGTGGGCCCGATCTCGTAAAACTCATTTTATTATTGGAACTTATTAGTTTTAACTAATATAAATTGTTGTGAAGAGCGTTTGGTCTAAAAGTGTCGGGAAGCAAGAGATCTTTTTGCGAAAATTGGAAAAAGTGGACAGCGGGCTGTCAGGCCCTGTGCGCGCCACGCACAGGTGTAGGTGCGCGCCGCGCACCCCATCTGGACAGCTCAGTTTTAATTTTTTTTTATGCTCCGTTTTTGGTCGGTTAACGGGTTGGGTTGTTACATAATCCAGGACAAAGGACAATTAACCCATGGGCATAAAACTAAAATCAACAGGTCAAACATCATGATTACGGAAGTTTAAATAAGCATAATTCTTTTATTTTATATTTAATTTCCTTTATTTTATATTTAATTGCACTTTTAATTAACGCACTTTTTAATTATTGTATTTTATTTCATCGCACTTTTATTTATCTCAATTTCATTATCGTTATTTACTTTACGCTTTAAATTAAGTTATATTTATTTTTAATATTTTACATTAGGTTTTAACTGCGACTAAAGTTTTAAAAATCGACAAACCGGTCATTAAACGGTAAAAACCCCCCCTTTATAATAATAATATTACTTATTTATATTTTGGTATTTTTATAAATTAAAACTAATATAGCGTTAAGCTTTGTTTAAAGATTTTCCCTGTGGAACGAACCGGACTTACTAAAAACTACACTATTGTACGATTAGGTACACTGCCTATAAGTGTTGTAGCAAGGTTTAAGTATATCCATTCTATAAATAAATAAATATCTTGTGTAAAATTGTATCGTATTTAATAGTTTTTCCTAGTAAAATATAAGCTATTTCATATACACCTCGCATAACATCAAGTATTTTTGGCGCCACTGCCGGGGAACGCCGAAGCGAAACGCCACATAAAAAAAAAAAATTTCTTATTAAGTTTTAATTAGTTTTTGTAAAATATATACTTTTTAAATATTAAAAAAATATATATATAAAAAATCAAAAACCGAAAAAAAAATATTTATAAATTTATTTTTAAGATTTTTATTTATAAAATTATAAGTATCTTTATTTTTATTTTAGTTTTTAAAATATAAGTTTTATTAAATTTATATAAATATATTAATTAAATTAAAAACAGAAAAAAAATAAAATAATTACGTTGAACCTGTTGAAACTTGACCTGTCTCTTTTGAACCTGCAATCTCCGCGACTTGCGGGGGTTTTGAACTGGATTCACCGCGACTCGCGGAGCCGCCCAGACAGGTCACACAGAAACCCTAAACTGCATTAAATACGGAGTAATTATTATTATTGTTTTTTAATTATAACCCTAATTAGGTTAGTGTTTTAATTTAATTTTTAATTTAGTTTTTATTATTATTTTGTATTATTTAGTTTTAATTAGTTATTTAATTTATATAAACTTAATAGTTTTATAAAATAAATAATATAAAAATAATATTTTTATAAAAATTGTAATTTTTACAACTTTTAGTTTATTTTTATATTTTGTTCCTTTTAATTGTTTTAGCGTAATATTTGTATTTTTCGCTCTTTTTTTAGTTCTAAGTCATAGTTTTTGCCTTAGTTGTTTTTATTTATAGATTTTTAGGCTTTGCCGTAAAATCCCTTAAGTGCTTTCTCTTTAGACTAAGATTTAGGTGCTTTAGAATTTTGCGACGCCATTTTTATATTTTAGTGCCTTTTTAAGATATTGCCATTTGGGATATAGTTTTACTTGTAAGCTTTAATATTTTTAGACGCAACATTTAATTCTTAGTTTTTAGTGCCTTTTAAGTTACGACGCGCTACTTTCTTATTTTTTTTTTCGACGCCTTTTACCTATGTATCAATTATCACTCCAATTAGTAATCTCAATTTGCAATTTTAATTTTAAGTTAGTGATAATAATAAGGTTAGGTTAGTCGAGTGTTTTAAAGTTTTATAAGTCACTCTTTTTCTTTCTTATTTCTCCAATTTTAATACCGACGCGCTCTCTTTTTCTTTCTTATTTCTCACCATTCTAGTTTTTAGGACATAGAATTTTTCTACTTCTTCTCTAAATTTCTTTAAATTACAAAAATTTATTTTAAGTGGTTAAATTGATAGACATCAATATTTTCTGGTTCGTAGTAATAGTTGGATTTGTCGTAGACCGGGTTATTGGAGCCAAACAGTACTCAATTATATTGAGACCAAACGAATCCAGCCCCTCTGCTGCATCTTTTGGCTATTCGAAACGTGAGCAAAATCAGAAAAGTCTATTAATTGGATAACTTATATAATTTTTCTTTCCTTTTAAAAACTAATAGGATATTCAGTGAATGCACCGAGCAAGACGTTCACCACCTTTTGTACGTTCACCACCTGTAACTCGATCAAGACATCTAGCAAATATTGTCGCCGTTGATTTTTCTTTAGAATCGTCATCCAGTCGACCAAGTACTCCAATTCAAATTTCCGATAATCCATTTTTTGAACCCAACCTCACAATTGAGAATCCGGAGAATATTCAGGGACAATTCATAGATCCTGAACCATTAATTTTTCCTCCGAAACCACCAATCATTCAAACAGAGATTGTTGAGGAACGAACCATTAAATCAGAATCCTCTAGTGATTCAGATTCAACAAATTCAATCATGGAAAATCTGGAACCTTTAAGTATGGAAGACCGAATGAGAGCTAAACGCAATGGCCAAGGTCACGCAATTACTCATCCAGACATTAATGCGTCAGATTATGAAATCAAAGGACAAATTCTATACATGGTGACTAATCAATGCCAATTTAGTGGTGCGCCGAAGGAAGTTCCAAATGAACATCTTCGTACCTTTAATAGGATCTGCACACTATTTAAAATCCGAGAAGTTGAGGATGAACAGATATATCTCATGTTATTTCCTTGGACTTTAAAGAGAGAAGCCAAAGATTGGTTGGAATCGTTTCCTGAAGGGGCGATTGATACATGGGATGTTTTAGTTGAAAAATTTCTTAAACAATTATTTCCAGCATCTAAAGCCGTAAGACTTCAAGGAGAAATTGTTACATTCACATAGAAACCAAATGAAACTCTATATGAGGCATGGACCAGATTTGGAAAGTTATTGAGAGGATGTCCGCAACATGGTTTAGACACTTGTCAAATAGTACAAATATTCTACCTAGGATGCGACATCACTACAAGGAAAGACATCGATATAGCAGCTGGTGGTTCTATTATGAAGAAAACCGAAACTGATGCTTATAAAATTATTGATAACACTGCTTCCCACTCACATGAGTGGCACCAAGAAAAAGATATCGTTAGATCATCTAAAGCAGCTAGAGCCGATTCTAGCCATGACTTAGATTCCATTTTCGCAAAGATAGATGCTGTCGAGAGACGAATGGAAAAGATGACTAAAGATATTCACTCAATACGAATTAGTTGTGAGCAGTGTGGATGACCACATTTGATAAAAGATTGTCTCAGTATTGAACTAACAATGGAACAAAGAGAGAATTTTTCATACATAAACCAAAGGCCTGGAAATAATAATCAGAATAATTATCAACCGCCAAGACCAATTTACAATCAAAACCAGAATTATAATCGCAATGTTCCATACAACAATCAACAAGGTCCTAGTAATCAACAAGTATCCAATAATACTTACAATCAGCAAAGACCTAATTTTCAAAACAAACCACAACCCGATGATAAAAAGTCAAATTTAGAAGATATGATGACGAAGCTAGTTGAATCTCAAACGCAGTTTTTCACATCTCAGAAACAAACTAATGAACAAAATGCTCAAGCATTTAGAAATCAACAAGCTTCTATTCAAAATTTGGAACAAGAAGTAAGTAACCTAGCAAGGTTAATAGGTGAAAGAAAACCGGGAAGTTTACCTAGTGATACAAATGCTAACCCCCGGAATGAAACAGCTAAAGCAATTACCACAAGAAGTGGTACAACACTTAAACCACCTGAAATACCTGTAATTTCTGATGAAGTTATTCTTACTCCACAAGAACCACAACCTGAGCAAGATAAGGAAACAGAACTGGTAGTTGAAAAGGTTAATGAAGATAACACAGTTAATGCTAAACCTTATGTTAAACCATACCAACCACCACTTCCTTACCCGAGTAAAATGAAAAAAGAGAGACTCGAAGCCGAGCAATCCAAATTCTTGGATATGTTTAAACAAATAAATTTCAATCTTCCTTTCATTGATGTGATTTCAGGAATGCCTAGATATGCTAAATTTCTGAAAGATCTAATCTCTAATAGAAAGAAAATGGAAGAACTCTCAGCTGTTACTATGAATGCTAATTGTTCAGCAGTGCTGTTGAATAAGATACCAGAAAAATTATCAGATCCAGGAAGTTTCACAATTTCATATTTTCTGGGTAGTCTTAGTTAAATAGAAGCATTGGCAGACTTAGGTGCTAGTATAAATTTAATGCCGTATTCACTATACACTAAACTAGACCTTGGAGAATTGAAACCAACACGAATAAGTATACAACTAGCTGATAGATCAATAAAATATCCTAGAGGGATAATGGAGAACATGCTAGTTAAAGTTGGTACTTTAGTATTTCCAGTAGATTTTGTTGTTCTGGACATGGAAGAAGATTCTCAAGTTCCTCTCATATTAGGAAGACCATTCTTAAACACGGCTAAAGCAATGATAGACGTGTTCGGTAAGAAACTGACCCTAAGTATAGAGGACGAGAGTGTTATCTTTTCAGTTGATAGAGCAATGCAACAACCACAATCTGCAGATGATACATGTTATTATATTCAAACTATAGAATCACATGCAGAATTGTTAGAAGAATTTCCAGAATTACAAGGAACAGGAGAATGTTCTTTAGGAGAAGGAACTGAACCAATTGATGAAACTGAAATGTTAGCTACACTTATGGCTAATGGATATGAACCAACAATAGAAGAAATTCAAATGCTAAAAGAAGAAGACAGATATCGATATAAATCATTGATAGAAGAACCTCCGAAATTAGAGTTAAAGCCACTTCCAAACCATTTGGAATATGCGTATTTACATGGTGAATCTGAATTACCTGTAATAATATCATCTTCTCTTACTGAAAATGAAAAATCTTAACTCATTTCTATGTTAAAAGCTCATAAACCAGCTATTGCATGAAAAATTCATGATATTAAAGGAATAAGTCCTTCGTATTGCACACATAAAATCCTTATGGAAGAAGGTCATAAAACGTATGTGCAACGCCAACGAAGACTAAATCCTAATATGCAAGATGTTGTTAAGAAAGAAATAATTAAACTGCTAGATGCAGGTTTAATTTATCCAATCTCTGATAGTCCATGGGTAAGCCCAGTTCAATGCGTGCCTAAGAAGGGTGGCATGACTGTCATTACAAATGAGAAAAATGAGCTTATTCCTACTAGGACTGTAACAGGATGGCGTGTTTGTATTGATTATAGAAAATTAAATGACGCCACCAGAAAAGATCACTTTCCCTTACCTTTCATTGATCAAATATTGGAAAGATTAGCCGGAAATAGTTACTATTGTTTTCTTGATGGTTTTTCCGGATACTTTCAGATTCCAATAGCACCTGAAGACCAAGAGAAAACCACATTCACGTGCCCTTATGGTACTTTTGCTTACAAACGCATGCCATTTGGACTTTGCAACGCCCCTGCAACCTTTCAAAGATGCATGATGGCGATTTTTCACGACATGATAGAAGAATGCATGGAAGTTTTCATGGATGACTTTTCAGTCTTCAGTGATACTTTTGAAACATGTCTAGCTAATCTTGAACGAATGCTTATTAGATGCGAACAATCAAATCTAGTTCTTAATTGGGAGAAATGCCATTTCATGGTTAAAGAAGGCATCGTTCTTGGTCATAAAATTTCAAAGGAAGGAATTGAAGTGGATAGAGCTAAAGTAGATGTAATTGCTAAACTTCCACATCCCACCAATGTTAGAGGAGTTAGGAGTTTTCTAGGGCATGCCGGTTTTTACCGACGTTTCATAAAAGATTTTTCTAAAATTGCCACTCCTATGAATAAACTCCTAGAAAAGGATGCTCCATTCATCTTTTCAGATGAATGCATTAAATCTTTTAATATTCTTAAAGAAAAACTCACTAATGCTCCAATCATGATAACTCCAAATTGGAATTTACCGTTTGAACTTATGTGCGATGCAAGTGATTTTACAATGGGAGCCGTTTTAGGACAAAGGATTGAAAAACGATTTCAACCTATATATTATGCTAGTAAGACGTTACAAGGAGCACAAACGAATTACACAACTACTGAAAAAGAACTCCTTGCTATTGTCTTTGCTTTTGACAAATTTCGTTCATAACTCGTTCTAGCTAAAACGGGGGTCGATACCGACCATTCTGCTCTTAGATACCTATTTTCAAAACAAGATATTAAACCAAGATTAATCTGTTGGATCTTACTCTTACAAGAGTTTGATATTGAAATTCGAGATAAAAGAGGAGCAGAAAATCTCGCCGCTGATCATCTTTCTCGTCTTGAAAATCCCGAATTAGAAGTTCTAAATGAATCGGTCATACAAGACAACTTTCCTGATGAATATCTATTGAAGATAGATTATAATGAAATTCCATGGTTTGCAGACTATGCAAACTACTTAGTATGTGAATTCCTTGAAAAAGGATTATCGTACCAAAAATGAAAGAAATTCTTTAGTGATATAAAACACTATTTCTGGGAAGATCCACATTTGTTTAAAAGTTGTCCAGATGGAATAATACGCCGATGTGTATTCGGAGATGAAGCCAATCAAATCTTAAACCATTGTCACACATGACCAACAGGAGGGCATTATGGGCCACAACTAACAGCAAGAAAATTTTATGATACTGGATTCTATTGGCCTACAATTTACAAAGACGCACACCTTCTTTGCAAATCCTGTGATGCTTGTCAAAGGGCCGGAAAAATAAGTCAACGTGATGAAATGCCACAAAATGTCATTCAAGTATGTGAAGTATTTGACATTTGGGGTATTGACTTTATGGGTCCATTTCCAAAATCTCATAATAATCTCTACATTCTCGTAGCCATTGATTATGTATCTAAATGGGCAGATGTGATAACCCGGAAATTTTCAACCAAATTTAAACTTTAATATTTATATGTTTCCGACACGATAAGCAATATTTGTTAAGTTAAATTTCAAGAATTTTAAACTATGTTCATACATTCATTCAACCTCGACCAAGTTCCAACGATTCACGAACCATTAAACGAATATGATTATATATGTATATGTGTATATATGTTATAACTTGAGACGTAAAAAAAATATTAGATTAAATACTTTATATGATTGTATCTATTTCAAAATGTTTATCAATGGAATTAGAAGATAAGATCAAATGATTGAATTATCAGATATATTGAATTATGATTACAAGTCTCTGTTGAAAGGCCCACGTTGATTTGAGAAATCTTTCCATTATAACAATATTTGGAAAATGGTAAAGTGATTTATAAATAAGAACAAATTGTCAATAATTGAGAACTAGACAAAGGATAGTGGAAGATTGAATCTCATAAAGACTCGATTGATCTATTTAGTTTCAAACGTACAAAAACGTTTTCAGTTTAAAAAGAACTTTATTATTAAAACGTATATAACTTTTATAAATATCTAGAACCACTTTTGACAACTCATTACTTAACTAGTATGATAAAGATAACGATATTTATATTTTATTTTATATATATAACGATTTAAATTAATATTATATATATTTATACGCGTATTATACGTACATAGTTTTATACTTTTACTACACTTAAACTTTACCTTTACTTTATTTTTACTTTACTTTAACTTTAATAATTCACTTTAATAATTCATACTTTAATAATTCACTTTAATAATTCATACTTTAATAATTCACTTTAATAATTTATACTTTAATAATTCACTTTAATAATTCATACTTTAATAATTCACTTTAATAATTCATACTTTAATAATTCACTTTAATAATTCAAAAATCTATTATAAATAGAATTCAATAGGTTTCATTATTTCATAAAAACTTGAAAATATTTTTCTTTAAACTCTCTCAATCGATTTACATATATATATTTACTCCGTATTATTTCAAGATATTATTAGTATACATAAAATATTACGACGGAGTGCTGTCCGAGTGATTTCGAAATTGTTTTTCGAGTGGGATAGGATTAAGGAAATTATGGGTTATAGCTATGGAGGTGATTGAGTATGGTTCATGGGTATGCTCATGAGGTCAATATAGTGTTTATCATTTCCGTTGCGTCTACGTACCTTTCCTGCAATAATGAATCTCAATATTGATACGTGAGTACTCATAATTTAACTTTTACATACTAATAGTGTATCCCTGACTAGTGCTCGAGTATTTAGGATTATGCATGCTTGTACTTTTGATATTGCCCGTAGACAGGTTAGGTTGAATGTTGAATTAGTTACACTTGCGGTTGAGATAAGGTATAAGATATGCATGTCCTTGGAAAGCTAGCGAAAAATTAAGAACTTTTCATTTAGATATCGAATGGTTTCGATGAACGGATTAGAAGTTATAATCAATTGAAATTTCGATATTTTTATTAAAAATGATTATTATTATCATCGTTTTTATCGTCGTTCTAGTTTTATCTTATTATTATCATTATTATTATCTTTATCAATAAAAGGGATTTATCATTAAAAATTGTTATTTTTTTATTATTACTATCGTTAAAGTTATAATTAGTATTATTATTATTATCCAATTATTATTATTATTATTATTATTATTATTATTATTATTATTATTATTATTATTATTATTATTGGTATTATTATTATTATTATCATTATTAATATATATATCATTATTTAAAAATGGTTATTGTTATTGTTATTATTATTATTACTATATTATCATTAAGATAATTATTAGTATTATCGTTAATAATGTTATAGTAACTATCATTATTAATATTAGTGTAATTAAAACAAATATTTGTAACACCTAATTATTTTAATTACTATTATTATCATTATTATGAACACGATATAAAAGACGATTAAAAGCTATTAAACGAAACGATTAGGAAATAATGGGTAAGAGTATCATGATGAAATTAAAATATTATAAGATATTGATTTAGATAAAATTATCGTTCTTATTATTTTTATCATTACTATTATTATTAAAAGTATCGTTAGTATTAAAACTATCATTTTAACAAAAATTATCATTTTAATAAAAATGTCATTGTTACTATAAAATATCATTATTATTATTATTTTAAATAGAATTATTATTTTAAAGATAATATTAAAAATTATCGTAAATATTAAAGTTATCATAATTAGAATTATCGTTTTATCTAATGTCATCTTAGTAATTATAAATATTGATATTTTTATAATAATAATTATTATTACAAAATAATGCAACTTTTACTTACTATCATTATAGATATTATTTTGTCAAATAAATATGTGATACAAACATATTTTACTACGTGTAATAACTTACTTTAATAATACTATCATATTAACTTTATGATATTAAATGAACCCTATAAATTTTATTACTTAATATATATAAAAGTATATTTTATTCTATAAATTTAATATAAAATTTTATTTATTAATAAATAAATTATATTATTTACTCTAATAAATCTTTTAAAAATATTTAAAAATATAAAACAACGATATTTAAACTATATATTAATCATGTATAAATTTTTGGAAATTATTTTGAGTCAAATTTACTTTTGTTGACTTTTGCATATTAGTCTCGAGCATTAGGATTGTGGTACACTATGACTTGACCTAATTTGTTAGACAAATATTGACCAACACATAAATATATATAATTAATTTAGGTTCGTGAATCCGAGGTCAACCTTGCACTTGTTCAATGACGTTATATGTATTTTTACTACGAAATACAGTATGGTGAGTTTCATTTACCTTTTTACCCTTTATATTTTTGGGACTGAGAATACATGCGCTTTTATAAATGTTTGACGAAATAGACACAAGTAATTGAAACTACATTCTATGGTTGAATTATCGAAATCGAATATGCCCCTTTTTATTAAAGTCTGGTAATCTAAGAATTAGGGAACAGACACCCTAATTGACGCGAATCCTAAAGATAGATCTATTTGGCCTAACAAACCCCATCCAAAGTACCGGATGCTTTAGTACTTCGAAATTTATATCATGTCCGAAGGAGGATCCCGGAATGATAGGGGATATTCTTATATGTATCTAGTTAATGTCGGTTAGCAGGTGTTCACCATATGAATGATTATTTTTGTCTCTATGCATGGGACGTATATTTATGAGAACTGGAAATGAAATTCTTGTGGTCTATTAAAATGATGGAAATAAATGATTATGATAAATTAATGAACTCACCAACCTTTTGGTTGACACTTTAAAGCATGTTTATTCTCAGGTGTTAAAGAAATCTTCCGCTGTGAATTTGCTCATTTTAAAGATATTACTTGGAGTCTTTCATAGCATATTTCGAAGAACGTTGCATTCGAGTCATTGAGTTCATCAAAGATTATTATTAAATCAATTTATAGTTGGATAGTGGATATTATGAAATGGTATGCATGCCTGTCAATTTTCGATGTAAAGAAAGATTGTCTTTTAAAAACGAATGCAATGTTTGTAAAATGTATCATATAGAGGTCAAATACCTCGCAATGTAATCAACTATTGTGAATCGTTTATAATGTATATGAACGGGTCCTTTCAGTTGGTATCAGAGCGGTGGTCTTAGCGAACCAGGTCTGCATTAGTGTGTCTAACTGATAAGTCGATAGGATGCATTAGTGAGTCTGGACTTCGACCGTGTCTGCATGTCAAAAGTTTTGCTTATCATTTTGTGTCGAAAATTAACTACTTATCATCCTCAGGAAATTACATGCTTATCATTTTTAGTCTAAGACACGTCTTGCTGCATTGATTGCATGAATAGTGTATAGACAAAAATTCATATCTTAGCATATCTGCTAAATCATATCTTATCGTATCTGTTACTTTAAACTTTGCCTGACATATCCCGCAAAGTCCTCCGTAATCTACGAAATCTTTTGATCTATATATATATATATATATATATATATATATATATATATATATATATATATATATATATATATATATATATATTCTATGTGATTAGAATACCATCCGTTAGCCAAAATCATTTCATATCAAAAAAAAAAAAATCCTTTATCCAATCGTACGAAATGGAATTCGTCATCAGTTCAAGTCACTCAGATTCCGAAATGGAATCCCATTCAAGCTCCGAAAGCAGTGTGACCGGAATAGATCAACCAATCAGTCATCACCTATTCTGGATGAATTGGGGATGGGTTCGTAGCCTCCTCAATCATTGGAGACAAGAAGAAGGTGATCCCTTCCATCCACCACATTGCCCTCTTGACGAAGAACCTGAAGCACTTACAGGCGAACCTGTCCGAAACACCATGTTCTCGCTCATTTTCAGAGTATCTCGTCACGATTATATATTACATCAAATTTTAGATTTTATTTATCCGCTCTTCCGAACCGACAATCACCCCGGTGTAATAGAAGAAGTCAACGAGCTTCGCGCTCGGGTAGTGGCTTTGGAGAATATGGTGCAGAGATTACAAACACCAGCAGCAGCATCAGCAGCATAACCAGTTCCACCATCATCAACGCCAACAGTACCATTACCACCTCCAACCACAACCGCGTCGTAAACCTCAACTTCACAATCTATCCCACGAGCATCAACGTCATACGCACCATAGATACCAAGGAGTACCAACAACAATAACTGACGAAGTATTAATTCATAACTTCATTGGAGAAACATTCTGCGGCGATTATGTAATCTCTAAAGTCTTAGAGATTATCTAATCTAGCCCTAACCATAAATCAGTTAAGCAAACCAAAAATGATAGAAGGAAGAGTAGAAACCCTGACAAAAATGGTGTGTGATTAACAAGCTAAACTTGCTTTACCAACAGCATCAGCAGTACCGTCAGAGTTACCAGCATCGTCAGTACAGTCAACATCCGAATCAACAACACCGATAACATCACAAACTCTGTCAGTTCAAGAATCACTGTGGACATCATTACGAATCAATAACGTGTATATTGTATCAACGAGTTATGAAGAATTAACTCATTCCCTCTCAAGAAATTATATGTATATTATATATATATATATATATATATATATATATATATATATATATATATATATATATATATATATATTTTGAAATAAATCTTTCCGTGCTAAACTATTGTGTGTGAATCTTAACTACTCGGTTAATTCATATTACAAATATGCAATAATGTACGTCCTTCGGCCACAACTTAACCAACGTTAACTACAATCTCTGTCGCAATTCAACAAATTCCAATTCATAATAAATCAGGTATATATTTGATTTTACACTTTCATCATCAATGTACCCGAAACTTTTCAGATAACATCATTCGTACTTTGCGAAATTCACAAGAATTCCACGAACTGAACATCATACATCAACAAATAACGAAGTATTGATTCATAATTTCAATGTCATTAAAGAAATACTGCGTAAAAGTTATGTACTTTTTAAAGCCTTTAGGGATTATTAAATTCTAGTTTCAACCGTAAATCAAATGAGTTTAATTTAACATTAACTCTTTAAATCTATGTTACATCTGAAGAAAATATACATATATATATTTTCATAAAGACTGTAATAAAATTCTTTTGTACAAAATATTAATTGTGAAATTTTTTTTTAATGGGTAGGTAATACCCGAGAGATATATAAATTCACAAATAATATATTACATTCTTCGAATCTGATTCAGAAAATTATCCATTATACTCCCTACTTTCACAACAATATACATTCTTTTATAGAAATCAAAACAACCATACTCATTCAAAATTTAATTACATATTCTGATTTTGAAATCTCAAAATTCAACTCGAGATATGATCAAAATCATCACTCTTAGATCCTTACATCTTTCACAAGCTATATTTTGACTTCAAAACTGTGTTAGAACATCAAATGTATGTTAACGATTACAATCTGTGTTCAAACCCTTCGAAAATTTCTGAAGACACTTCGAATGATGAGCAATCGAGATGATGATCCAACCACATGTTACCCACATTTATGTACCCGAAAAACTCTTGAAACCAAAGTAAAAGTTTAAACAACGTATCCGCGTCAGATTCTTTGGCATTTATTAGCAAAAATAACTTTGCGACTCCTATTCAAAGTAGCCAGTTTTGTCACAGCTCCAGCAAGTCAACTTCGACTTTTCAGTCAGACTAACCTTATTATAACCTTGAGATATACACCATCGTTACCAGGGAACCTTTTACATTCCACCACATTATTAGCAGATGTACCAACAACTTCATTACCCTTTGACTTTAGCCTCTCCAAAAAGTCATTATAATTATTTATTGAAACCCCATCATTTACTCATTCGCATCTTGTAATGAGAATTGCCATACGAATCATTGGGAATTAGCAATCAGTATTTTGAAATCTCGCAGCATGTCTACGCCAACAGTTATATGTGTATATATAACGTCTATCTTCTGGACTTAATTTGAATGTGAAGTTTCTGAAAAACACTCCGAACTAAGAATTGGTTCTCCGAAAATGGAAAAAATGCTGATGAAGCAGCAAAAACTAAAAACGACTTTAAACGGTAAAAGCTGAATGATAATGATGAAGTGTGCTGGCAAAGCGCAGAAAAAGAGAAGTTTTGGAACTGGAAAACGGATTGAGCAAAGTAGGAAGGAGGCTTTGGACAAATTACAATGACTGGACCTGACTTCAAAGGATCCAAATGATTCAGTACCTGCTGAAGTCATTAACGAATACCTTGCTCCTGACTCTAAACCCCTGCGGACAATATTCTTCATCATCCTCTGATATTAGAAATTCTAAAATATCATCATATCTTTCATTATAAATATCCTCCATATTTCTAAAGATATTTTCTTAATTTTTCTTATTTGAAATCATTTACCTCTTCGCACTATCTGTATTACATCATAAAAGAAACTATTTTAGTTTCTAAATTCTGAAACATTCAAGTTTAAAATAGGAATATTTTGAAGTAGTGTTGGGAACTGAAGCATGAATTAGTATAATATAATGACACTTGATCAACGTGATTATATTACAGTAAGTCATGCTGAGTTTCTAAATGGAACGTGATGATTCACAGATCATAATATCATCATGTGCCATGTTATACGACTCTTGTATTCTATTTAACCTCTAAAATATCAAGAAAATATTTCTTGATGATTCGGCCTTTTCCAAGGTATTCTAGTAATTTGACAAGTCAAGATCGTGCCATCACAATTTCATTCCCAGAACATTAACAATGTTCATTCTAAAATTCATATCTGTGAATTCTGGACCATTACAAGCGGTGCTTAATCGCAAGAAGAAGAAACAAAAGGACAAAACTCCGAAATAAAAATTGGGGTATAAATTGCAGCAAATAAAAGAGAGCATTAACTGTTAATGATAATGATTATAGAAGACAGAAGCAGAGACTTTGAAATATAAGGGAATATATAAAGCCCAACGATAAACCAGAAATTATAAACCATATATATCGATGCATATAGCAATATAAAGACACGGGAGAACTAGAAACACTATAAACCCAAGAGTATAGTAGAATTAAATAGATTCTTCCGGCAGTAGATGAAAAAGAAGAATGACCGATATAAAAGTTAGAAGTATATCGAGAATCAGAACTGGATGGAGCATATTGATGAATACTTTAAAATATGAGTTGAGGGGGAAAGAATAGAAGGTGATGAAACATGACTAGGAACTTAGAAATCAACAGATTTAACTCACACAATGGCGGAATAAGTGAATCAAACCCTCTAGTGAATAGGTTAATTTTTTTTTTATTAATTTAGTCAAACCACAACTAAATCAAGTGTGATTAGATCAACACCTAGAGCTATTATTCACCACCTGGGTGATTTGGACTGAGAGAAAATTGGAGGAGCTCACTAGATCTGAGTGTGTGTAACAAATGAGAGGCTTAACCTAAAATGAAGAACATAAGACTTTATATACCCCTGATGTTGACTCACCCATACGATTCATTCATCACACGTACGAGTTGGCTTCATCAGCCGTACGGGTGATCACTCACTCGTGTCTTCTCATTTAGGTTGTAATTGTGACTTAGCTCAGCATCAACCGTGCGTATGAGCCTGTCAGCCGTACTAGTGAGGCTTCACTCGTACGTCTAACTAAGTCTAACATAGTCAAACATCTAAATCTCGTTCCTGCAGTTCCTGTAACCACATACAAACACGTATAGGATAATAACGAGCAATCATGGTGGCCTGTAAACTGTTGTACCTGCAATGGACGTGGGTAGATGTCTAGGGACTTGCATAAAATGCATCAACAGAAGGTGTGAGTTGTAAGGAAACGAAGGAGGTGAATTTATAAGAAAATCTCCGACAGAACAATTAAAATGGACGATCGCATTTAAAGCGGATCCTAATTCCCTTGATTACCGGAGAGTCAAATCTTATTAAGAAGATTTTCTTCAAATCCCTTGAAATCTGGGAATCAATCATATCTACGTCAAATGATAAGATGAATCTACACTTACTCATTTCACTCTTCTATGTTAGCTTCATTCGTACTCTTCATATAAATGGATTGTTTATCCAAATTATTCGCTGATGATAAAACTCTAATTTTTAGCCTGTATGCATCATGAAAACATACTTATTATCATTCACGACCTTTCCACTCAAATTTCGGGACGAAATTTCTTTAACGGGTAGGTACTGTGACAACCCGGAAATTTTCAACCAAATTTAAACTTTAATCTTTATATGTTTCCGACACGATAAGCAATATTTGTTAAGTTAAATTTCAAGAATTTTAAACTATGTTCATACATTCATTCAACCTCGACCAAGTTCCAACGATTCACGAACCATTAAACGAATATGATTATATATGTATATGTGTATATATGTTATAACTTGAGACGTAAACAAAATATTAGATTAAATACTTTATATGATTGTATCTATTTCAAAATGTTTATCAATGGAATTAGAAGATAAGATCAAATGATTGAATTATCAGATATATTGAATTATGATTACAAGTCTCTGTTGAAAGGCCCACGTTGATTTGAGAAATCTTTCCATTTTAACAATATTTGGAAAATGGTAAAGTGATTTATAAATAAGAACAAATTGTCAATCATTGAGAACTAGACAAAGGATAGTGGAAGATTGAATCTCATAAAGACTCGATTGATCTATTTAGTTTCAAACGTACAAAAACGTTTTCAGTTTAAAAAGAAATTTATTATTAAAACGTATATAACTTTTATAAATATCTAGAACCACTTTTGACAACTCATTACTTAACTAGTATGATAAAGATAACGATATTTATATTTTATTTTATATATATAACGATTTAAATTAATATTATATATATTTATACGCGTATTATACGTACATAGTTTTATACTTTTACTATACTTAAACTTTACCTTTACTTTATTTATACTTTACTTTAACTTTAATAATTCACTTTAATAATTCATACTTTAATAATTCACTTTAATAATTCATACTTTAATAATTCACTTTAATAATTCATACTTTAATAATTCACTTTAATAATTCATACTTTAATAATTCACTTTAATAATTCATACTTTAATAATTCACTTTAATAATTCAAAAATCTATTATAAATAGAATTCAATAGGTTTCATTATTTCATAAAAACTTGAAAATATTTTTCTTTAAACTCTCTCAATCGATTTACATATATATATTTACTCCGTATTATTTCAAGATATTATTAGTATACATAAAATATTACGACGGAGTGCTGTCCGAGTGATTTCGAAATTGTTTTTCGAGTGGGATAGGATTAAGGAAATTATGGGTTATAGCTATGGAGGTGATTGAGTATGGTTCATGGGTATGCTCGTGAGGTCAATATAGTGTTTATCATTTCCGTTGCGTCTACGTACCTTTCCTGCAATATTGAATCTCAATATTGATACGTGAGTACTCATAATTTAACTTTTACATACTAATAGTGTATCCCTGACTAGTGCTCGAGTATTTAGGATTATGCATGCTTGTACTTTTGATATTGCCCTTAGACAGGTTAGGTTGAATGTTGAATTAGTTACACTTGCGGTTGAGATAAGGTATAAGATATGCATGTCCTTGGAAAGCTAGCGAAAAATTAAGAACTTTTCATTTAGATATCGAATGGTTTCGATGAACGGATTAGAAGTTATAATCAATTGAAATTTCGATATTTTTATTAAAAATGATTATTATTATCGTCGTTTTTATCGTCGTTCTAGTTTTATCTTATTATTATCATTATTATTATCTTTATCAATAAAAGGGATTTATCATTAAAAATTGTTATTTTTTTATTATTACTATCGTTAAAGTTATAATTAGTATTATTATTATTATCCAATTATTATTATTATTATTATTATTATTGGTATTATTATTATTATTATTATCATTATTAATATATATATCATTATTTAAAAATGGTTATTGTTATTGTTATTATTATTATTACTATATTATCATTAAGATAATTATTAGTATTATCGTTAATAATGTTATAGTAACTATCATTATTAATATTAGTGTAATTAAAACAAATATTTGTAACACCTAATTATTTTAATTACTATTATTATCATTATTATGAACACGATATAAAAGACGATTAAAAGCTATTAAACGAAACGATTAGGAAATAATGGGTAAGAGTATCATGATGAAATTAAAATATTATAAGATATTGATTTAGATAAAATTATCGTTCTTATTATTTTTATCATTACTATTATTATTAAAAGTATCGTTAGTATTAAAACTATCATTTTAACAAAAATTATCATTTTAATAAAAATGTCATTGTTACTATAAAATATCATTATTATTATTATTTTAAATAGAATTATTATTTTAAAGATAATATTAAAAATTATCGTAAATATTAAAGTTATCATAATTAGAATTATCGTTTTATCTAATGTCATCTTAGTAATTATAAATATTGATATTTTTATAATAATAATTATTATTACAAAATAATGCAACTTTTACTTACTATCATTATAGATATTATTTTGTCAAATAAATATGTGATACAAACATATTTTACTACGTGTAATAACTTACTTTAATAATACCTATCATATTATCTTTATGATATTAAATGAACCCTATAAATTTTATTACTTAATATATATAAAAGTATATTTTATTATATAAATTTAATATAAAATTTTATTTATTAATAAATAAATTATATTATTTACTCTAATAAATCTTTTAAAAATATTTAAAAATATAAAACAACGATATTTAAACTATATATTAATCATGTATAAATTTTTGGAAATTATTTTGAGTCAAATTTACTTTTGCTAACTTTTGCATATTAGTCTCGAGCATTAGGATTGTGGTACACTATGACTTGACCTAATTTGTTAGACAAATATTGACCAACACATAAATATATATAATTAATTTAGGTTCGTGAATCCGAGGCCAACCTTGCACTTGTTCAATGACGTTATATGTATTTTTACTACGAAATACAGTATGGTGAGTTTCATTTACCTTTTTACCCTTTATATTTTTGGGACTGAGAATACATGCGCTTTTATAAATGTTTGAAGAAATAGACACAAGTAATTGAAACTACATTCTATGGTTGAATTATCGAAATCGAATATGCCCCTTTTTATTAAAGTCTGGTAATCTAAGAATTAGGGAACAGACACCCTAATTGACGCGAATCCTAAAGATAGATCTATTGGGCCTAACAAACCCCATCCAAAGTACCGGATGCTTTAGTACTTCGAAATTTATATCATGTCCGAAGGAGGATCCCGGAATGATAGGGGATATTCTTATATGTATCTAGTTAATGTCGGTTACCAGGTGTTCACCATATGAATGATTATTTTTGTCTCTATGCATGGGACGTATATTTATGAGAACTGGAAATGAAATTCTTGTGGTCTATTAAAATGATGGAAATAAATGATTATGATAAATTAATGAACTCACCAACCTTTTGGTTGACACTTTAAAGCATGTTTATTCTCAGGTGTTAAAGAAATCTTCCGCTGTGCATTTGCTCATTTTAAAGATATTACTTGGAGTCTTTCATAGCATATTTCGAAGAACGTTGCATTCGAGTCATTGAGTTCATCAAAGATTATTATTAAATCAATTTATAGTTGGATAGTGGATATTATGAAATGGTATGCATGCCTGTCAATTTTCGATGTAAAGAAAGATTGTCTTTTAAAAACGAATGCAATGTTTGTAAAATGTATCATATAGAGGTCAAATACCTCGCAATGTATTCAACTATTGTGAATCGTTTATAATGTATATGAACGGGTCCTTTCAGCAGAAGCACAAGCTCTCCCAACTAACGATGCACGAGTTGTAGTCAACTTTTTAAAACATCTTTTTGCAAGGTTTGGAACACCGAAAGCTTTAATAAGTGATCGGGGAACTCATTTTTGTAATAATCAACTTGAGAAAGTTCTTAAAAGATATGGAGTAACTCATAAAATCTCCACCGCATATCATCCACAAACAAGTGGACAAGTTGAAAATACCAACCGAGCTTTAAAACGTATTCTAGAGAAAACCGTAGGAACAAATCTGAAGGAATGGTCCATTAAATTGGAGGATGCACTCTGGGCTTTTAGAACAGCCTACAAAACTCCAATTGGAACCACACCTTTTAGACTCGTTTACGGAAAAGCATGTCATCTTCCAGTAGAAATTGAACACAAAGCATTTTGAGCTTTGAAGACATGTAATCTTGATTTACATGAAGCTGGACGTCTACGATTAAGTCAACTAAATGAATTAGAAGAATTAAGACATGAAGCATATGAAAATTCGTTAATCTATAAAGAAAGAACAAAGAAATGGCATGATAAAAGAATCAGAAGTTCAAAAGAATTTAAAGAAGGAGACAGAGTTCTTCTTTTCAATTCACGATTCAAGCTATTTCCTGGAAAATTGAAATCAAGATGGTCTGGACCATTCATAGTCAAAAGAGTTTTCCCATACGGAACGATAGAATTAATAAATTCAAATGGGATTGAATTTAAAGTTAATGGTCACAGAGTTAAACATTACATAGATAGTCCGATGGAAGTCGACAACGAAGTTAATCACAATTTTGATACCACAGCTAACTAAGTGTGGGGAGAATCAAGTCTTTAAAGGATAATATGTATTTCTGTTAGAATTAGATTTTCTGTTTTCGTGTAGTTCTCGAAAATGGAACCCGAATGGTCTTTTCCTAGCAGACCCTAAAGAACTAGTCTTCTCCCCCCATTCTGAATTTTTATTTTTTTTAGGTTTTTAGAAATGAAGACTTCCTGTGAACTAAACCATGGTCTAATGCTACACGCTTTGATCACTAAACGAAATAATGACACACTTCCGAGTGAACTGGTATCAGTAATCAGAGAAAAATTGGACGGAGTAAGAAAAGAGTCCAGATGCGAAGATAATAAGTTACAATTTGGTAAAGGAAAATCAAAATCCGCAGCGAAAAGAAGAGCACGACACCTCGAAAAATATCACAAATGCGGAAAATGGTCACACGAAGGTAAATGTTCAAATAATCAAACCTATTCAAACACAGAATTTGTTACTTTATGCAGAGATGGACCGTTCATACGTTTAGAAGAAAAAACATTAAATGCTCGAGGTTTAGCCTATGTAGCCATGGAAAATCAATTAGTCTGACTATCTTATGAGTGGGCTAGAGCATATCAATAAGAAATCTATTTCACAGGTAAGTTTGTACAGTTTTTATTTTTCTTTTTATTTTTAACCTTTTGATAATAAACGCTAATTTGTTCGCTATAAAGTATTAAATTGGTATTCAATAAAATTAGGTCTTGCGACCGAAATTATTGATATCATACAAAAATTTATTACATCACTGCGAAATTTACCGTTTATTCTTAAGGTATAAATATCTTTAATCAATCAACCCAAAATATTTCAAAAATTTATCATGAGTTAAATTAGGTCAATGAACCGAAATTACTTTACCGAAAAGAGGGGCGCATATTTTTGATAATATTTGATTGATTAAAATGGAATAAAAGCCAAAATGATTTTTAATTTTATTTTTACCATGTTTTTAAAATTAATATATAAATCTTAAATTGATATTGTAAACTTTTAAATCAATATATTTAAAATTGTAAATATTTTAAAAATTAATATTTTTAATATAAGTTTGTATGTATAAAAATAAAATTAAATTTAAGTTTGGTGTGAATTTTTAATAATATAAATTTTTAATTTTATGCATTTTAAATTTAAGTTTGGTGTGAATTTAAAAAACAAAAATTTACTTTTTTTTGCTAAGTTAAAAATATGATTTTTTAAAATTCGTCGTAAGTTGAAGACTAGATCATTGAACCGAAATTGCTTTACCCGAGGGAGGGACGAGAACTTTTATTATCATTATTTTTAATCTTATTGAATTAAAGTATGCCAAAAACATTAAAAAACCCAAAAATCTTTACTTTTAAACCGCGCTTTGAATTGACAAATTTTAAAATTTTGTCGAGGGACGGACTAGGACATTGTTCCGAAACACCCTCATCCTAAAAAGAAACAAAATTTTAAATTTAATTAATTATATTTTCTAAAAGTGTAAGGTTTTATAAAAAAAAAAAATGAAAAACAAATGTGATGTACCAACAGACAGAATGAACAAATGATGTGCACCATTTATAATTCAACACAAACAACAATATGTTTGGAAACTTTGATAAAATTTAATCATTTTTCTACGCTAATCACCCTCAATAATTTAAATTGTTACTGATTTCTTGCAAATGAGGGCATTGCAAGATCTTAAGTATGGGAAGGGGTTAAATTCTTTCGGATTTTTAAAATTTTTACTTTATACACTTGGTTACCATTAGAAATACTAGTAAAGCAGTAGTTGTATTAGAATCTAGTGCTCTCTGATAATAAAGAACAGCCCTAGTCTTATATACTGACTACCCAATTCTAGTAAAAATTTTCAAAATTTTCAATTAAATGAATTCAAAATCATGTTTATACATATTTATGAACGATAAAACTAGGTGTTAACACCGAAATTATTGTTAACTCGGAAAGGACATAAATTGAGAAACAAACTAAAATGTTAGAATTCATTTAAAATAGAATAGAGGACAATAAAAAGGCAAATAAAAGAAAATAAAAGCCAAGTGTGGGAATATTTACCAAATTATTTTAAACATATGTCACATATTTTTGTACAAATAACTGAAGATACTT
The DNA here is from genome assembly GCF_046630445.1 of Rutidosis leptorrhynchoides. Classification (NCBI taxonomy): domain Eukaryota; kingdom Viridiplantae; phylum Streptophyta; class Magnoliopsida; order Asterales; family Asteraceae; genus Rutidosis; species Rutidosis leptorrhynchoides. The sequence continues at coordinate 150,866,945 of NC_092337.1, forward strand.
TTATTTTGGACAATTTCTAAAAAGTTTTACCCGATTTTCTGTAAGAAAGATGGATCTACACGATGAATCAATTCCATCATTAAAAGGAAGTAAAGTCTTTCGAAAAAGAAACGCTCTTCTTGATTTAGGTTAAGAAGTTGTCGTCCAGACCAGCTGTAGGTTGACGAAAAACCTAGAAAAGTCATCACTAAAATCAGCAGGAAATCCACGGACCTCAGCATCAAACAGGGTCGCCAAGTGGTCAGATTTATCCTAACCATGAGAAGGATTTATCTCGTACAATGGGGGGGCACCGTGCAAATTAACTTGATAAGACTAATGAATCAGATCCCCAGAAAGGATAGTCTCCTTAAAAGATCAAAAATCAGCTTTTAAGACTGATATTACTCAATCCTTGAGATTGACCTTAAAGATTGAGAATTCAAACTCATGGAATTCAATGATATCTAAACTCGAGCTTGAACGAGAAAATATTTTGATCAAAAATTAAAACCGATTTGTTTTCTGAAAACCCATTTTCAATGCGTTCATTACCTTTGAACGTAAAATCCTAGGAATTCACCTGGAATTCATTAGGTCACCTGAACCAAATCGGGTGTCAACCGTAAGAATGGTGGTTGCATAGCATGGTCAAAGACAGGACCTTGTGCCAGACCGAAAAATTATAAGGGTGAGCTTTACTATTGCTCCTACCAAGGATAGTAATTGCATCCGATACGTTATAGACCATAATTAAAAGAATGTCAGGGGACATTGCCTTAACAGTTGCTTGTTCAACGCTTTCCTTTACAACCGGACGGTAGTTTACCGAAAGGTAATATACGGAGCAAGTATACTGGACTTGTTGCTTTCCCAATACAAGGTTAGCAAGTGGGTGACACAAAATCACAAGTTTTGAGCTAAAAATTTTAAATATGAAATGTGACGATCGCTCCAAATCCATATGGACGAACACGTCATTCATTGATTTCATTGCGAGGTATTTGACCTCTATATGATACGTTTTGTAAACATTGCATTCTTTTGAAAAGGCACACCATAAATGTATATTTAAATCAAAGGTTTTCGACATCTGATGATTTTTACATATAGACAATCACCGTATATAATAGTTTACAATAGTGCTTTCGTTGACAATGCAGTCAAAATAAGGTACATGGTGATGAATTGGTGAATGCAACGTTTTCTTGAAAAATATGCCATGTAAGACTCCATGCACATAGCTTGTATATCCTATAAGCAAACAGCGGAAGACTTCTAGGAAACCTGAGAATAAACATGCTAACAAGTGTCAACACAAAGGTTGGTGAGTTTATAGTTTTAGTGTGCGCATAATCTGTATATAAAAGTGGATCACAAGATTTCAGTTGTTTCATCCAGAAACGTTTATCAAAATATTCTACGAAATTGAGCACCCTGGTAACTAAACTTAACGTATATATAATTTGTACCCTTTGTATAATCATCTTAATAATACACGCAAACCAACGTGTACGCTTCTCAAATAGCATACGTCCGTTAAAAGGCTAGTGCTCTAGCTCGGACGGGGATATCAAGCCCTATGGATCCATATACTACTACTCGCGCCCACCAGTTCTTATAACTGGCAGTTACTAGTTACCAAAGCTAAGGGATTTTCGGTTCAAACTCAGTGTAGAATTTAGTATGTACTTGTATCCATTGCGTTTAAAATAAAGTGCATGTATTCTCAGCCCAAAAATATAGATTGCAAAAGCAATTAAAAAGGGAGCAAATGAAACTCACGCATATAAATATTGTATATCGGTTAATAAAGCATTTGCATGTATTCTCACCCCAAAAATGTAGAGAGTAAAAGGGATCTTATGAAACTCACGCATATAAATATTGTATATCGGTTAATAAAGCATTTGCATGTATTCTCAGCCCAAAAATGTAGAGAGTAAAAGGGATCATATGAAACTCACCTTAGCAGCATATAAAGTCGTTCACCAAAATGTGATCGAAACACAGAATATCAAATAACCGTAGTCCTCAACGTATCAATATTGTGATTCAATATTGTAGGAAAGTACGTAGACGTAACGGAGATGATAAACATTAGGTTTGGCTCACAAATATACCCCCGAACATTACCCATAACCTCCTTGGCAATAACCCATAATTTCCTTAGTTTTATCCCGCTCGCAAACCATTTTGAAAGTGACACGCTTATGACTTCGTCGTAGTATTTTATGTATAATAATACTACTAATAATAATAAGATTAATAATAATAATAATCTTAATAATAATAATAATAATAATAATAATAATAATAATAATTTAAATATAAATATATATGTATATAAACGAGAGAGATTGAGATAGATAGACAAACTGGAACCAGAATCGGCCTTTTATAGAACCTGAACTGATACAGTACCCCATGCGATCGCATGGGGTTTACTCTATTTGTCCATGCGATCGCATGGCAAGGATTTCCAGCTCACTTATTTTTGTCTCGTTGTTTGTCGACATAATATTATATTAATATATAATATAAATTTTGAATCGTAAAATTATTAAAAGTTGTATTTATTAAATACTTCAGGGGTATATTATGTAACTTATAATTAATAATTTCTATCATGTCACTTTCATGTGAATAGTAAATTAATTAATTTTGTTTAATTTACTATTCAATGAATAGTAAATGAATTAATTTAAGTTCAACTATTTAAGCTACACGTTGTAGTACGTTGTGCTTTACAAATTGTACATTTTTAATTTAACTCCTTTTCTTAAAAAAAATTACAAAAATTATATCATAAAAATAAAACGACTTAATACGTAAAATTTTTAATTTGAAATAGCATTGTTTATTAGTAAATTTTTAATCATTTCGTATATAAATATTATTCGCATGATTCCGTATATATCGAAAACTCTTGTATTTATTTAAAATATGTATATAATACATGTTATGACGTTCGTGAATCGTTGCACAAATAGGGTGGTCAACCGTTATATAAAAACTCTTTTCAAAAGTTTTAAAACTTGTCAAAATTCGTTGCTTATCATATCGGAAACGTTAAAGATTAAGTTTAAATTTGGTCAGAATTTTCCGGGTCATCACAGTATCCCCCCGTTAAAGAAATTTCGTCCCGAAATTTGAGTGAGGTCGTCGTGGCTAACAATAAAAATGTTTTCATGACGTATATGAGTCGATAAATAGAGTTTTATCACCGTTGAATAATATGGATAAAACAATCCAATTACTCGAAGCGTATGAGGGAAGTTATCGTAATCGAGTGAAATGGATAATAGAGATGCGTCTTATCTCTTGACGTGGTAACGATTGATTTCCGGAATTTAAGGAGTAGAAAATCTTCATCATCCAAATAAGATTTGATTCTTCGGAATTTGCGGGAATTAGGATTTTCTTTGATTAAATGTGTAATCTGCCTCGATTGCTATGTCTGATACTTTGCTATAAATTGACCTCTTCCGTTTCATTATTTTCACCACTCCTACATCTTCTTCCTCATTTCATACTTCTAAAAGATTGTGAAATGCTTCATCCAGTTCTGATTCTTGATATACTCCTAACTTTCATATCTGTCATTCTTCTTTTTCATCTACCACCAGAGGAAATTACTTTCTTCTACCATTACCTTGGGGTTATAGTGTTTTTCATTCTCCCGTGTCTTTATATTGCTATACGCATTGATATACACGGTTTGTAAATTTCGGGGTTGTTATCGGACCTATATTCTCCTTTATATTTCGGAGCTTCATGCTTTCGTTTTCTCTTCCCGATTTCAAGTCAAGCGAGTAATGGTCCGGAATTCGTAGGTATGGAGTTTCGAATGATCATAATATATAAAGTAGAAAGGAAAGGTAATAGCACGATTTGATTTGTCAAATTACCAGAATATCTGGAAAAGACCGAATCATCAAGAAAAATATTTTCTTGATATTTTTTTTTTAGAGATTATATAGAATGAAAGAGTTATGTAACATGGTTCATGATGAGGGTGGGATCTATGAACCTTCATCACGTTCCATTAGAAACTCAGCATGACTTACTGTAATATAATCACGTTGGCCTGACGTCATTATATTATACTAATTCATGCTTCAGTTCCCAACACTACTTCAAAACATTCATATTTTAAACTTGAATTTTTCAGAATTTAGAAACTAACACAGTTTCTTTTATGATGTAACACAGATAGCGTGAAGGAATGAATAATTTCAGATAGTCACGAAATTATCCTCAGAATTATTGAGGATATTTATAATGAAAGATACAATGATATCTTAGAATATTTAAGATATGATGATGATGAAGAATATTGTTCGAAAAGGTTTAGAGTCAAAAGCAAGGTTTTCGTTAATGACTTCAGCAGATACTGAGTCGTTTGTATTCTTTGAAGGCAGGTTCAGTCTTTGTGATTTGTCCACAGCCTCCTTCATACTTTGCTCAATCCGTTTTCCAGTTCCAAACCTTCTCTTTTTCTCAGCTTTACCACCATATTATTCTTTATTATCAAACTTTTGACCGTTAAGGTCGTTTACAGTTTTTGCTGCTTCATCAGCATTGTTCCAATTTCGAAGAACTAGTTCATAGTTCAGGGTGTTTTTCAGAAACTTCATATTCGAAGTATGTACGTCCAGGAGGTAGACGTTATATGTACTCATATAACTGTTGGCGTAGACGTGCTTCAAGATTTCAAAATATTGATTGCTAACTCCTGCTAATTCTTATGGCAATTCTCGTTACAAGATGCAGATGAGTAAATGATAGGGTTTCAATGAGTATAAAGATTTTTCGGAAGGTCAAAGATCAATGGAGTTGTTGGTAAATTTACTGCTAATGTGATGGGACATGAAAGGTTTCCCGGTAACAAAAACGTATATGCCAAAGTTACCGATCTGAAAGGTCGTCGTTGACTGGTTGAATGGTTGATAATACTGGATACTTTGAAAAGGAATTGTAAGATTATTTTTGGTAAAAACAACGCTAAAGGATCTTGCACGGTTTTGAAGTCAAAGTGTAGCTTTGAAAGATGTAGAGATCTAAGAATGATGTCACCGGTTCAGGGTTATGAATTTGATTCTGATCCTTCAATATCAGAATGTGTAATTGAATTTGTATGAGATGATTGTGTATCATTGTGAGCATGATTAATAGATTTGTGAATCAAAGTTGAAGAATGTACAATCTAACATATTAATTGTGAACTTATATATTTCCCGAGTATTACCTACCCGTTAAAGATTTCACAATTAATATTTTGTACAAAAGAATTTTCATTACAGTCTTTATGAAAATATATGTATGTATATTTTCTTCAGATGTAATACAGATTTAATGAGTTAATATCATATTAAGCTCATTTGATTTTCAGCTTGAATTAGAAATGAATAATCTCTAAAACATTAGAGATTACATAATCTTCGCGGAGTATTTTACTAATGAAATCGATACTTCATTGTTTATGATATCCATTGGTGAAGGAGGTTGATGTTCGTTGATTTCTTGCAACTTCGCAAGGTGCGAATGATGTTTTCTAAAAAGTTTCGAGTACTTCGAAAATGAAAATGCAAAATCAATTATGTAATTGAATAATACACTTGGTTTATTATGAAACGAAATTCATTGAATTGAAACAGAGATTGTAGTTAACGAAGGTTGTACATCATAGCATATTAGTAATATGAATTGTGACGACCCGACCCAATCCATAGGGACGAATACAATAACATATGATTACATCGCGAGGTACTTGACCTCTAAATGATACATTTTACAAACATTGCATTCATTTTTAAAAGACAATCTTTCATTACATCGAAAGTTGACATGTATGCATACCATTTCATAATATCCAAACTATAAATGACCTAATCTGTCATTTACTTAAAAATAATCTTTAATGAACTTCAACGACTCGAATGCAACGTCTTTTGAAATATGTCATGAATGACTCCAAGTAATATCTTTAAAATGAGCTAATGCACAGCGGAAGATCTCTTTCAAACCTGAGAATAAACATGCTTTCAAGTGTCAACCAAAAGGTTGGTGAGTTCATTAGTTTAACTTAAACAATCGTTTCCATCATTTTAATAGACCACAAGATTTCAGATTTCCATTTCTCATAAACATACGTCCCATGCATAGAGACAAAAATATCATTCATATGGATTGAATACCTGGTAACCGACATTAACAATATGCATATATAAGAATATCCCCATCATTCCGGGATCCTCCTTCGGACATGATATAAATTTCGAAGTACTAAAACATCCGGTACTTTGGATGGGGCTTGTTGGGCCCGATAGATCTATCTTTAGGATTCGCGTCAATTAGGGTGTCTGTTCCCTAATTCTTAGATTACCAGACTTAATAAAAAGGGGCATATTCGACTTCGATAATCCAACCATAAAATGTAATTTCACGTACTTGTGTCAATTTCGTAAAACAGTTATAAAAGTTGCGCATGTATTCTCAGCCCAAAAATGTAAAGGTAAAAAAGGTAAATGAAACTCACCATACTGTATTTTGTAGTAAAAATACATATAACATCATTGAACAAGTGTAAGGTTGGCCTTGGATTCACGAACCTATATTAATTATATATATTTATATGACGGTCAATATTTGTCTAACAATTTAGGCCAAGTCATAGTGTACCATAATCCTAATGCTCGAGTCTGACTCAACAGTATAGTAACATGTTATATTACCCATGCTCAGTTAAAATTCTAGTAAAAGGTGACGTGTGATACAACGTAACACAACTGGTTTCACAATCATAAAATAGTATTTTAGTATTTAGAGAAAGTCAACACAAAAAATTAACTGAAAAGTTAATGGGAAAAGTCAAAGTTCAAGGTCAAAAGTCAAAGGTTAAAGTAAAAACGAGGTCTCATGCAAAAATTACAATAACTTATACAAAAAATGATTTTTCGGTCAAACATGACTAAACGGCCACTTCAGCGATTTTTATAAAAATTATCGGAACTCTGATTGATAAACGGCCAAAGATAAAAGTTACACATTACCAAAAAGATTAAGAATAAATTTTACAGAAGTAAACTAAACCTAGACAACTCGTAGTTGCCAACGCGGTTTCGGCGTTTCAAAGTTAATTTTTCAACTTCAATAAATTTACAAAAGTGACCGAGTAGCCTACTTTGGAGATTTTTAGAAAATTCCTCGAAACTCGGATTGACAAACGGTCAAAGCCTTCAAATTCTCGTTACTACAAAGATATAACATGATTTTTGGCAAAAGTAAAAACACATCAGGCCGACCATGAAAACTGATACAAAACTGACATTTTTAATAAAAAAGTTTCAGCTCTTTTTAGAATTTTAAAATGTGACCAAACAGTCAACTTTGACGATTTTTAGAAAAATCGTCGAGACTCGAATTGACAAACGGCCAGAGTCGTTTGTTAGACCTTACAGCAAAGAATTCAGTGGTATTTTTGTTTTAATCTAAAACAACGCAGATCAGCAAGAATTTCATTTTCCGTATCGACGTTTCATCAAAATTTGCAAAACTTCTTTTATCCATAACTTGACAACCGTTCAACGAAACGAGACGTGCTTTATATGAAAATTCATCTACTCGACGAGTAGAATCCAAATAACCACTTTTTATTACCCAGAAAATTAGTTCACTAATTATTATCAGCATTTTTAATTACGAAATTAATTGTTTAATTCATAACTTTCTAACCGTTCATCGAATCCATTCGATATCTAAATGAAAAGTTTTTAATTTTTCGCTAGCTTTCCAAGGACATGCATATCTTATACCTTATCTCAACCGTAGGTGTAACTAATTCAGGATTCAACATAACCTATCTAAGGGCAATATCAAAAATACAAATATGCATAATTCTATTTTCTCGAGCACTAGTCAGGGATACACTATTAGTATGTAAAAATTTAATTAGGAGTACTCACGTATCAATATTGAGGTTCAATACTGTAGGAAAGGTACGTAGACGCAACAGAGATGACACACACTAGATTGACCTCATGAGTATACCCCTGATCCATACCCATGACCTCCATAGCTATAACCCATAATTTCCTTAGCTCTATCCATCTCATAAAATTCCGTTTTGAAAATAATGCCCTCATGACCTCGTCGTAATATTTTATGTATATTACTAATAATATCGCTCATACTAATAATACTAAGAAGTTTAATAATAATAATAATAAAAAAAAATAAGTATATGTATATTTAGAGAGCGATCGAGATATATGAATGAGTAAATAAGAAGCAAAAACTAGTACGTTCAATATTTAAAGGAAAATTGGACCTCACCAACTCCTTAAAGTCTCCGTGATTTGTGGCATTCTAATTTACATCACATATGAAGAAGAAAAAACGTGGCTAATGGTTAGCTTATTTAATATAATATATTAAATTTATACAATTAATTAAATATTATATTATATTTACGTTCATGGTAAAAATATAATTATTACAAAAATGACATGGTCGTGGTCTCACGACTCATGTACCACTTTCGGTTTTTCGGGCGCACTTTCGTACGTTTAGAAAACTAGCCTTTTACGTTACGTGACGTGTACCTTTTACAAAAATTAGACTTACTCAACAATAAATTACCTTTATAAAAATATAACTTATAAAATTGAGCGTTGTGGTCATTTACTTCTATAAATCAGTGACTCGTTGTTTATCAAAATATATTATTTTAAAACAGGACGTTTTATGACTCGTACCTTTATCAAAATATAGACTTAAATTAATTAAAATTTAACCCACTCAAAGTGTAACTTAATCTTTTGAATATTTGGTCATTTCCTTTTATAAACCATAATCTCATTATTTATCAAAACAATATTATTGATATTAGTTTAGATCAAAACGTTTGTTGACTAATTATAATATAATGATTCATCATCTCGTAAAATATATATATATTTTCATTTAAAAAAAAAAACTATTATAAACTCGTATATATCGTATATAATGGAAATATTAACGTAATAATATTATATTTAGTTTTTCAAACTAATAATAATTCGAATTCTATTTTACGTAACGTTTACACTCTAAACCTATAATTCCTTTATATGTTAACGTTTATTTTAGTTTTCTTAAACTTTCTAAATAAATATCTTAGTATCAATTGAATCAAATAACAAGGGTTATGAAATTCAATCCTCCACCAACTTTTGTCTAATCCTCAATAATTAACACTTTTGTTCTTATATACAATCACTTTTCCAAATATTCTGAATACCGTTAAAAGTAAGGGTTTCATAATTCAAAGTGGACCTCATAACAGAGACTCTTCATCCTAATTCAATGTATCTGATAATTCAATCATTTGATATTATCTTTTAATCTCGTCGATAAACTTACATCGAACAAATACGTTTACGTAAAGTTTTATCCATTCAGTACCTTAATAACCTTTCCCAGTTCATAACATAGATCTCATAACCTATATTCATTTCAACTAACCTGTTCAATGTCTTATTAATATATATCTTAATTTAAAAAAAAAAAAACACACATATGTATATGTATATATATTTGTTTACACATAATTGTTCGTGAATCGTCAGGCATGGTAAAAGGGTAACTGATTACATGAATAAAGTTTCAAAGCTTTTGAGACTCAACATTACATATTTTGCTTCTCGTGTCGGATACATATAAAGATTAAAGTTTAAATTTGATCGGAAATTTCCGGGTCATCACATGAATTAACCGAGTAGTTAAGTTCCATACATAATAGCTTAGTACAGAAAGATTTATTAGGGTTTAAAATTTATATATATAAGATATACATATAAATTCTTCGGAGGGAATGAGTTATTATTTCATAACTCGTTGATTCAATATACGTGTTATTGGTTCGTAATGATGTCCACGGTAATTCTTGAACTGGCGGAGTTTGTGATGTTAGAGGTGCTGACGATTCTAATGATATTGGCAGCACTGACTGGGTTGGTGAAGCTAAGGGTATTGATGATGCTGTTGGTAGAACAAGTCTAGCTTGTACATCATACACCATTCTGATCAGGGTTTATAATTTATTTGATTTATAGTTAGAACTGGGATAAATAATCTCTAGATTTTAGAAATTACATAATCGCCGTAGAATGTTTCTCTGATGAAGTTATGAATCAATACTTCATCGTTTGTCGTTGCTTGGTATTCCTTGGTATCTATGGTGCGTATGATGTTGATATCCGAGGTGCAGATATGTTAAGGCGTGTGATGCGGATGTGGTTGTTGGTGATGGTAATGATACTGTTGGTGTTGATGATGGTGATACTGGTTATGCTGCTGGTGCTGCTGCTGGTGTTTGTAACCTTCGCACCATATTTTCCAAAGCCACTACCCGAGCACGAAGCTCGTTGACTTCCTCTATTATACCAGGATGATCGGCGGTTCGAACAATCGGATAAATAAGATCTGAAATTCGATGTAGTATATAATCGTTACGAAAAACTCTAGAAATGAGAGAGAAAATGGTTTCTCGGACAGGTTCGCCGGTAAGTGCTTCAGGTTCTTCGCCAAGAGGGAAATTCGGTGGATGGAAAGGATCACCTTCTTCCTGTCTCCAATGATTGAGGAGGCTACGAACCCATCCCCAATCCATCCAGAATAGGTGATGGCTAATTGGTTGATCCATTCCGGTTACGCTGTTTCCGGAGCTTGAGTGGAAATCCATATCGGAATAGCTGTCGGCATTTGAGGAATTCGAACTAGATGCGGAATTCATCTTACACGGTTAGATAAAGGATTTTCGATATGAAATGATTCTTGGTATGAATTGAGGGTTGAATGCTGGATGATACCTCCGTCTTCTCGCATACGTATATATAGTAAAAGGATTCCGTAATTTACAGAGGAAATTTCGAAAAACGCCAAATAAGATTTACTGTAGTAGATATGATAGGATATGATTTGTCTATACACAGTGTATGCAATAAATGCAAAAACACGTGTCAAGACGTAAGATTGATAAACACGTAATTTCCGACAAGAAATGATAATCAAAACTCAGTAAAAACAGATACGGTCATAGTCCAGACTCACTAATGCATCCTAACAATTACCAGTTAAACACACTATAGCAAATTCTGGTTCCCTATGACCTCAAGCTCTGATACCAACTGTGACGATCGCTCCAAATCCATATGGACGAACACGTCATTCATTGATTTCATTGCGAGGTATTTGACCTCTATATGATACGTTTTGTAAACATTGCATTCTTTTGAAAAGGCACACCATAAATGTATATTTAAATCAAAGGTTTTCGACATCTGATGATTTTTACATATAGACAATCACCGTATATAATAGTTTACAATAGTGCTTTCGTTGACAATGCAGTCAAAATAAGGTACATGGTGATGAATTGGTGAATGCAACGTTTTCTTGAAAAATATGCCATGTAAGACTCCATGCACATAGCTTGTATATCCTATAAGCAAACAGCGGAAGACTTCTAGGAAACCTGAGAATAAACATGCTAACAAGTGTCAACACAAAGGTTGGTGAGTTTATAGTTTTAGTGTGCGCATAATCTGTATATAAAAGTGGATCACAAGATTTCAGTTGTTTCATCCAGAAACGTTTATCAAAATATTCTACGAAATTGAGCACCCTGGTAACTAAACTTAACGTATATATAATTTGTACCCTTTGTATAATCATCTTAATAATACACGCAAACCAACGTGTACGCTTCTCAAATAGCATACGTCCGTTAAAAGGCTAGTGCTCTAGCTCGGACGGGGATATCAAGCCCTATGGATCCATATACTACTACTCGCGCCCACCAGTTCTTATAACTGGCAGTTACTAGTTACCAAAGCTAAGGGATTTTCGGTTCAAACTCAGTGTAGAATTTAGTATGTACTTGTATCCATTGCGTTTAAAATAAAGTGCATGTATTCTCAGCCCAAAAATATAGATTGCAAAAGCAATTAAAAAGGGAGCAAATGAAACTCACGCATATAAATATTGTATATCGGTTAATAAAGCATTTGCATGTATTCTCACCCCAAAAATGTAGAGAGTAAAAGGGATCTTATGAAACTCACGCATATAAATATTGTATATCGGTTAATAAAGCATTTGCATGTATTCTCAGCCCAAAAATGTAGAGAGTAAAAGGGATCATATGAAACTCACCTTAGCAGCATATAAAGTCGTTCACCAAAATGTGATCGAAACACAGAATATCAAATAACCGTAGTCCTCAACGTATCAATATTGTGATTCAATATTGTAGGAAAGTACGTAGACGTAACGGAGATGATAAACATTAGGTTTGGCTCACAAATATACCCCCGAACATTACCCATAACCTCCTTGGCAATAACCCATAATTTCCTTAGTTTTATCCCGCTCGCAAACCATTTTGAAAGTGACACGCTTATGACTTCGTCGTAGTATTTTATGTATAATAATACTACTAATAATAATAAGATTAATAATAATAATAATCTTAATAATAATAATAATAATAATAATAATAATAATAATAATAATAATAATAATTTAAATATAAATATATATGTATATAAACGAGAGAGATTGAGATAGATAGACAAACTGGAACCAGAATCGGCCTTTTATAGAACCTGAACTGATACAGTACCCCATGCGATCGCATGGGGTTTACTCTATTTGTCCATGCGATCGCATGGCAAGGATTTCCAGCTCACTTATTTTTGTCTCGTTGTTTGTCGACATAATATTATATTAATATATAATATAAATTTTGAATCGTAAAATTATTAAAAGTTGTATTTATTAAATACTTCAGGGGTATATTATGTAACTTATAATTAATAATTTCTATCATGTCACTTTCATGTGAATAGTAAATTAATTAATTTTGTTTAATTTACTATTCAATGAATAGTAAATGAATTAATTTAAGTTCAACTATTTAAGCTACACGTTGTAGTACGTTGTGCTTTACAAATTGTACATTTTTAATTTAACTCCTTTTCTTAAAAAAAATTACAAAAATTATATCATAAAAATAAAACGACTTAATACGTAAAATTTTTAATTTGAAATAGCATTGTTTATTAGTAAATTTTTAATCATTTCGTATATAAATATTATTCGCATGATTCCGTATATATCGAAAACTCTTGTATTTATTTAAAATATGTATATAATACATGTTATGACGTTCGTGAATCGTTGCACAAATAGGGTGGTCAACCGTTATATAAAAACTCTTTTCAAAAGTTTTAAAACTTGTCAAAATTCGTTGCTTATCATATCGGAAACGTTAAAGATTAAGTTTAAATTTGGTCAGAATTTTCCGGGTCATCACATGAAACCCACCAAACCCACAAAAAGAATTTGCAAACACTAGTGAAGGGTTATTCCGGAAAACTTATCTAGGGTAAAAGCAAGATTTAATTTTCAAAAGATCAAATGTTTTCATAAAGATCCAATTTCCTTAATGGATCTAAATTTTCATAAGTCATGTGAGACTGTAAACCACATCGTTACTACCATTGTTCATACCGCCGTATTGAAATCACTGATGCACAAAGTGTGAAGAATAAAGAAGTGATTCAAGTATTTTTATTTAAAGACTATATTGCTTGAGGACAAGCAACGCTCAAGTGTGGGAATATTTGATAATGCTAAAAACGAACATATATTTCATAGCATTATTCCTCAAGAAAGACAAGCTTTTAGTTGCAATTGTTCTATTTACAAGTGATATTCGTTTAAATAATAAAAGGTGAAGACAAAAGACAGATTCGACGAATTGAAGACGCAAACGACCAAAAAGCTCAAAAGTACAAAGTACAATCAAAGTGGTTCCAATTATTGATAAGAAACGTCTCAAAATTACAAGAGTACAAGATTCAAAACGTAAAGTACACGATATAAAATAGTACGAAAGGACGTTCGAAAATTCGGAACCGGGACATGAGTCAACTCTCAACGCACGACGCAACGGAGCAAAATTTACAAATTAATTATGTATATAAATATAATATAATATATAATTAATTATATAAATTATATATATATTATATTTATATAATAAAACGTCGGCAAAGAAGATCCAAAAAGGGATGAGCTGTAAAAGCAAACTCCGCGACTTGTGAAGTTTGAAGGGTTAGAGTACCGCGACTCGCGGAGAAACCAGGTCCCAGAATGTCTATAAAAGGCAGCGAATTCGACGAGTTTTATATATCCTAATTCTATCTATCTCTCAAAAATGTATATATATATATATATATATATATATATATATATATATATATATATATATATATATATATATATATATATATATATATATTTTTTAATTTTAATTTCCAATAATAAGGGTATGTTAGCGAATGTTGTAAGGGTGTAAGTCGAAATTCTGTCCGTGTAACGCTACGCTATTTTTAATCATTGTAAGTTATGTTCAACCTTTTTAATTTAATGTATCGTAGCTAAGTTATTATTATGCTTATTTAATACCGAAGTAATCATGATGTTGGGCTAATTACTAAAATTGGGTAATTGGACTTTGTACCATAATTGGGTTTGGACAAAAGAACGACACTTGTGGAAATTAGACTATGGGCTATTAATGGGCTTTATATTTGTTTTACTAAATGATAGTTTGTTAATTTTAATATAAAGATTTACAATTGGACGTCCCTATAAATAACCATATACACTCGATCGGACACGATGGGCGAGGTATTTATATGTACGAATAATCGTTCATTTAACCGGACACGGGAATGGATTAATAGTCTATGGAAGTATTAAAACATGGGTGAAATTATGTACAAGGACACTTGGCATAATTGATAACAAAGTATTAAGACCTTGTTACAGTTTAAGTCCCCAATTAGTTGGAATATTTGACTTCGGGTATAAGGATAATTTGACGAGGATACTCGCACTTTATATTTATGACTGATGGACTGTTATGGACAAAACCAGACGGACATATTAAATAATCCAGGACAAAGGACAATTAACCCATGGGCATAAAACTAAAATCAACACGTCAAACATCATGATTACGGAAGTTTAAATAAGCATAATTCTTTTATTTCATATTTAATTTCCTTTATTTTATATTTAATTGCACTTTTAATTAACTCACTTTTTAATTATTGTATTTTATTTCATCGCACTTTTATTTATCTCAATTTCATTATCGTTATTTACTTTACACTTTAAATTAAGTTATATTTATTTTTAATATTTTACATTAGGTTTTAACTGCGACTAAAGTTTTAAAAATCGACAAATCGGTCATTAAACGGTAAAACCGCTCTTTATAATAATAATATTACTTATTTATATATTTGTATTTTTATAAATTAAATCTAATATAGCGTTAAGCTTTGTTTAAAGATTTTCCCTGTGGAACGAACCGGACTTACTAAAAACTACACTACTGTACGATTAGGTACACTGCCTATAAGTGTTGTAGCAAGGATTAGGTATATCCATTGTATAAATAAATAAATATCTTGTGTAAAATTGTATCGTATTTAATAGTTTTTCCTAGTAAAATATAAGCTATTTCATATACACCTCGCATAACATCAACGACCCGGAAATTTCCGACCAAATTTAAACTTTATCTTTATATCATTCTGACACGATAAGCAAAGCTTGTTAACTTAAATCTCAAGAATTTTAAACTGTGTTCATACATTCATTTAACCTCGACCAAACTCCAATGATTCACGAACCATTATATGAACGGATATGATTATATATGTATATGTGTATATATATAACTAAAAAATATTAACAAAGTATTAAATGTATAATTCTTTACATAAACGTAATTGTTTCAATATGTTTATCGGTGGAATTAAAAGATAATATCAAATGATTGATTTATCAGATACATTGAATTATGATTACGAGTCTCCGTTGAGAGGTCCACTTTGATTTAGGAAATCTGTTCCTTTTATCGGTATTCGAAATATTATTAATGTGATTTATAAATAAGAACAAAAGTGTCATTAACAAGGATTAGACAAAAGTTAGTGGAAGATTAAAGTTAATAATAATGATTTAGTTACAAGTGTACGAAAATGTTTTTCGATATAATAGAACTTGATTGATTAAAATGTCTTTGATTAAATAAATGTAAGTTGGAATATTGATTGTTAAATGTATAGAAAATTTGCAACATGTTCATTAAATATATATATGTTTTCAAAATAATTAAGTACACGATAGTAACACTCACTTGGAGATGCGATTGATATTTAAAACCTTAGTGCATAAATGAATCGTATCTATTTAAGTTTTAAAGTATAAATGATACGTGTTATAATATTTTCTAAACGAAATTTAAAACGAATTTTGAAATATAATTAGTTTTGAAAGACTAAATATTAAATCATTAGATAAAAATTTCAAACATATATATTACGTTTAAATTTACAATTCTAACTATATATATATATATATATATATATATATATATATATATATATATATATATATATATATATATATATATATATATATATATATATATATTTATTTTAACTTAGTCATAAAACATCTTGATTTAAAATAATATATTTGGATAAACAACGAGCCACTGATTTATAGAAGCAAATAACCACAACGCTCAATTTTATAAGTTACATTTATTATAAGGTAATTTGTTGATGAGTATGTCAAATTATTAATAAGAGTACATGTCGCGTAACGTAAAAGGCTAGTTTTCTTAGCGTACGAAACGTCGTTTGAAAAACCGAAACTAGGACATGAGTCGAGTGACAACGTCCATGTCATTTGAGTAAAAATTACATTTTTACCATGAACGTAAATATAATATAATATACAACTAATTATATAAATTAAATATAATATATATAATAATAATATAAAAGTGTCGGCAAGATTAAACGATGGATACCAGCTGGATTTGAGCTCCATCCGATCGCATGGGCTCTCCACACATCCACCATGCGATCGCATGGCTAAGGAAGAGAGGCCAAGTCCATAAAATTCGTTCGACTGGTTCCATTTTCATTCCATCATCTGTTTTTCTCTCGTACTTTCTCTATATTATTATTATTATTATTATTATTATTATTATTATTATTATTATTATTATTATTATTATTATTATTATTATTATTATTATTATTATTATTATTATTATTATTATTATTAGTATTAAGAGTAATATTATTAACAATCGTGTTATTATTAGTAGTATTATTATTATGTATTATACATAAAATACTACGATGAGGTTCTGCCCGCGTGATTTCAAAATGAGTTTTTCATGTAGGATAGTGCAAAGGAAATTATGGGTTATAGCTATGGAGGTGATAGGTATGGTTCATGGGTATGCTCGTGAGGTCAATTCAGTGTTTATCATCTCCGTTGCGTCTACGTACCTTTCCTGCAATATTGAATCTCAATATTGATATGTAAGCGCTTATAATTTAATTTTTACACATTAATAGTGTATCCCTGACTAGTGCTCGAGTATATAGGATTATGCATGCTTGTACTTTTGATATTACCGTTAGATAGGTTATGTTGAATCTTGAATTAGTTACATATGCGATTGAGATAGGGTATATGATATGCATGTCGTTGGAAAGTGATATAGTCAAAACGGACGGTTTTATTCGTGCGGTGTCGTTAGGTCGCAGGGCGTCAGATTCGGTATAGCATGCAGAGATTTTAGTTTAATTTATATTTTGCGGGGCCTAAATTTACTTTTACTTTCTAAAGTGTAGATGGTGTAAGTTAACCTAGTGTCGAATTTTATGCTGATTAACGAATTGAAGATCAAGTGGATAAATGTCTTTTAGTTAAATTACCTAGATAAAAGATAGTAGTTGATTTTAGCTAAAGGTCCTAAATGCAGAAAAGTAAATAAAGTGGAAGGATATCCGGAGTATGCAGATCAGGGAAATGTTGACCAAGATATCAGAGTTGGGTTAGGGAAAGGTAATCATGCTTATGTTAAGACTATACTTGGAATGATGTAGATCTGGTTGGATGAGCCAATTACACAGACCTACTTAACTCTGAACTCTCGGAGTTCTCTTTGAGCAGTGAGAAGTATGTCACTTGGTCGTATAACTGAAATGTAACAATACCTCGGAGGTTATCCTCCATAGAGTACTAGGTTTATTAGTAAGTTAAGCTCTTATCCTAAACCTCGTTATCAGTTTAGGTAACTGAATAACAACATGCCGTGTTGATTGAACACTGATCACAAACGGAAGGAGTTCGTTGGTTTAAGTTGGCAAAACCTTAAATGAAAACTAACAACCATTCCATCATACTAATGAGATCACAACAAATCAAACATTATACAGCATTACAGTTAACATACTGATAGTAAAGCAGATAGAAACCTAATGAATACCTAAACAGTTGATATGACTAAGACCTAGGGCAACAATCAGACAAGAACATGCAATAGGCTTGGGTCATACAGTAAAGGCACTAACTTGATCTTAACAGCTCCTATGAGGTCTCTTCGAAATAGTCAATAGGCATACTAGGTCATTCATGTCTCAATTCCTAGGTTCGGTGTCCTAAAAGTGCATTAGATGCCTTTCTGGAACTCTGGCCATACCGAGTTCATAGAATCTTCAGATACAGTATAACCAGGGGTCTTAATCCTATGAAGTAGCTAATTTCATATAGGTGGACAAGTCCTAATCACAGCCTAAGTTGTTCAATCCTTAAGATGCTAGCTTACAAATCTATCAAACTTCCTAATTCAGTATTATAACAGTAATCGTACTAAACTAACATAATTACGCTAACCCAAACTTCTATCATGGCAACATACAGATAAATTAAGCTATCATGGCAATATCGGAACGCATTATTAAACATAAAAGGTAAGCATACATGTTTAATACAAAAGACAAGCATTTCGGATAAAAACCTGGAAAGGCCGAACAAATCTGCCCGAGATCGCTCGCCGGGATATCCTCCAAAAAATAAAAGCTAAGCTAACTACTACTAAAACTAACTAAAAGATTGAAAATATAAATTGAATTGCAAGTTGAGTGTGTGTTGGAATGGATGGAGAAGGCCCTTTAAATAGACTAGGAATTTTCCAAAATACGGCTGGCTGGCCGTATGGCAGCCCGTTTGGTGGCCCGTATTTGGCAGGCCGTTTTCATGGCAAGCCGTTTGGTAGCCCGTTTGGTGAGCCGTATTTGGCAGGCCGTTTACATACTAGCAGGCCGTTTGGCAGGCCATTTACATATTGACAGGCCGTATGGCAGGCCGTTTGGCAGGCCGTTTTTGGTTCCTGGTCAGTCTGATTCACTGGATCGTAAATTGATTTCTTGTCTTTCACCGTTTTCGCTCTAGAATCTTCGTTTTAGCTCTGTTTTGCTTGATTCTTTTTGCATCGCCTTTGTAATTACTTGATCTACAAAATCAACCGAAAAAGCGATAATTTTGCCGAAAAAGTTTTAATCTTTATTGTTTTGATGCTCAATTTAGGGGGTAAAAACGTGCCTTTTTGCCCGATATCAAATACCCCACACTTAGCTTTGCTTGTCCTCAAGCAAGAAAGCGGGAATATAAGGATCTTTCTAATATATTCTCCCCTGCCCTACCCGTAGATCTTTTTATTATGCCTTCATCAGAAGTCGGCACATCTTTCGAAAGTATTAGAAAAAGTTTCGAGCTTCAATGATTCGGTCGCCAGATTTCAATCGCGTCCATATTGGAAAAGGCGTACTTTCCAACTCTCGGATGTAGAGTATACATGATCAGACTCCTCAGTTGCGGATCACTCATATCACTCAAGTGTTTAGGGTATCCTATTCTAATTGTATTGTCGCTCAGAAGCCAGTTGTGTAACAGTTCTCATCATAGGCTTGGCAAAGCATCGATATCTCCACCGGTTAAGTAAGGACGGCACTGATCTTCTTCCTAAGCATTCTTTCAAGAGGAAGATGGGTTATAGGGTTTGGTTGGAAATTTATGAATTTGGTGAAAGAGATCCAGATCTCTTGATTTATGAGAAAATTGATAGACTTTGATTCTTCAGAGTATCCATTTTGGATAGATAATGGCTGAGAATTCCCGTAAAGGTTTTCTTTGGAAGAGGCGGATTTTGTTAAGACTTTGTCTAGAATTTTCTTTTGCTCTTCCAGCTTTCTTTTTCAGGGCATCTCCTTGGGTTTCTTTTTGCCTTATTAGAGACTTTGCTCTTTCATCAATTTTTTTTTATTATCGGCATACCCTTTCTTCATAACTTTTGTCTTTCGTTCCTGGTGCCCAGAGAGGAAGTGATAATCCATTGAAAATAGGTCTTTGACCTATCAAAAACAATCAGGGGTTCAGAATCTTTCAACTAGTGCTTTTGAAGCGAATTTGATCGATCTATCTCTTCATTAATCTCTAGATCTTTTGGTGAATGGAAAGGGAAGTGAATGGTAAATGGTGTATTTTGGGGGTGAATTTTGTAGTGACCCGAACTTTTCCATGTTTATATATATTAATTGAGATTGATATTTACATGATTAAATGTTTCCAACATGTTAAGCAATCAAACTTGTTAAGACTTGATTAATTGAAATATGTTTCATATAGACAATTGACCACCCAAGTTGATCGGTGATTCACGAACGTTAAAACTTGTAAAAACTATATGATGACATATATATGGATATATATATATATAGTTAACATGATACTATGATAAGAAAACATATCATAAAGTATATTAACAATGAACTACATATGTAAAAACAAGACTACTAACTTAATGATTTTTAAACGAGACATATATGTAACGATTATCGTTGTAAAGACATTTAATGTATATATATCATATTAAGAGATATTCATACATGATAATATCATGATAATATAATAATTTAAAATCTCATTTGATATTATAAACATTGGGTTAACAACATTTAACAAGATCGTTAACCTAAAGGTTTCAAAACAACACTTACATGTAACGACTAACGATGACTTAACGACTCAGTTAAAATGTATATACATGTAGTGTTTTAATATGTATTTATACACTTTTGAAAGACTTCAATACACTTATCAAAATACTCCTACTTAACAAAAATGCTTACAATTACATCCTCGTTCAGTTTCATCAACAATTCTACTCGTATGCACCCGTATTCGTACTCGTACAATACACAGCTTTTAGATGTATGTACTATTGGTATATACACTCCAATGATCAGCTATTAGCAGCCCATGTGAGTCACCTAACACATGTGGGAACCATCATTTGGCAACTAGCATGAAATATCTCATAAAATTACAAAAATATGAGTAATCATTCATGACTTATTTACATGAAAACAAAATTACATATCCTTTATATCTAATCCATACACCAACGACCAAAAACACCTACAAACACTTTCATTCTTCAATTTTCTTCATCTAATTGATCTCTCTCAAGTTCTATCTTCAAGTTCTAAGTGTTCTTCATAAATTCCAAAAGTTCTAGTTTCATAAAATCAAGAATACTTTCAAGTTTGCTATCTCGCTTCCAATCTTGTAAGGTGATCATCCAACCTCAAGAAATCTTTGTTTCTTACAGTAGGTTATCATTCTAATACAAGGTAATAATCATATTCAAACTTTGGTTCAATTTCTATAACTATAACAATCTTATTTCAAGTGATGATCTTACTTGAACTTGTTTTCGTGTCATGATTCTGCTTCAAGAACTTCGAGCCATCCAAGGATCCATTGAAGCTAGATCCATTTTTCTCTTTTCCAGTAGGTTTATCCAAGGAAATTAAGGTAGTAATGATGTTCATAACATCATTCGATTCATACATATAAAGCTATCTTATTCGAAGGTTTAAACTTGTAATCACTAGAACATAGTTTAGTTAATTCTAAACTTGTTCGCAAACAAAAGTTAATCCTTCTAACTTGACTTTTAAAATCAACTAAACACATGTTCTATATCTATATGATATGCTAACTTAATGATTTAAAACCTGGAAACATGAAAAACACCGTAAAACCGGATTTACGCCGTCGTAGTAACACCGCGGGCTGTTTTGGGTTAGTTAATTAAAAACTATGATAAACTTTGATTTAAAAGTTGTTATTCTGAGAAAATGATTTTTATTATGAACTTGAAACTATATCCAAAAATTATGGTTAAACTCAAAGTGGAAGTATGTTTTCTAAAATGGTCATCTAGACGTCGTTCTTTCGACTGAAATGACTACCTTTACAAAAACGACTTGTAACTTATTTTTCCGACAATAAACCTATACTTTTTCTGTTTAGATTCATAAAATAGAGTTCAATATGAAACCATAGCAATTTGATTCACTCAAAACGGATTTAAAATGAAGAAGTTATGGGTAAAACAAGATTGGATAATTTTTCTCATTTTAGCTACGTGAAAATTGGTAACAAATCTATTCCAACCATAACTTAATCAACTTGTATTATATATTATGTAATCTTGAGATACCATAGACACGTATACAATGTTTCGACCTATCATGTCGACACATCTATATATATTTCGGAACAACCATAGACACTCTATATGTGAATGTTGGAGTTAGCTATACAGGTTTGAGGTTGATTCCAAAATATATATAGTTTGAGTTGTGATCAATACTGAGATACGTATACACTGGGTCGTGGATTGATTCAAGATAATATTTATCGATTTATTTCTGTACATCTAACTGTGGACAACTAGTTATAGGTTACTAACGAGGACAGCTGACTTAATAAACTTAAAACATCAAAATATATTAAAAGTGTTGTAAATATATTTTGAACATACTTTAATATATATGTATATATTGTTATAGGTTCGTGAATCAACAGTGGCCAAGTCTTACTTCCCGACGAAGTAAAAATCTGTGAAAGTGAGTTATAGTCCCACTTTTAAAATCTAATATTTTTGGGATGAGAATACATGCAGGTTTTATAAATGATTTACAAAATAGACACAAGTACGTGAAACTACATTCTATGGTTGAATTATCGAAATCGAATATGCCCCTTTTTATTAAGTCTGGTAATCTAAGAATTAGGGAACAGACACCCTAATTGACGCGAATCCTAAAGATAGATCTATTGGGCCTAACAAACCCCATCCAAAGTACCGGATGCTTTAGTACTTCGAAATTTATATCATATCCGAAGGGTGTCCCGGAATGATGGGGTTATTCTTATATATGCATCTTGTTATTGTCGGTTACCAGGTGTTCACCATATGAATGATTTTTATCTCTATGTATGGGATGTGTATTGAAATATGAAATCTTGTGGTCTATTGTTACGATTTGATATATATAGGTTAAACCTATAACTCACCAACATTTTTGTTGACGTTTAAAGCATGTTTATTCTCAGGTGAATATTAAGAGCTTCCGCTGTTGCATACTAAAATAAGGACAAGATTTGGAGTCCATGTTTGTATGATATTGTGTAAAAACTGCATTCAAGAAACTGATTTCGATGTAACATATTTGTATTGTAAACCATTATGTAATGGTCGTGTGTAAACAGGATATTTTAGATTATCATTATTTGATAATCTACGTAAAGCTTTTTAAACCTTTATTTATGAAATAAAGGTTATGGTTTGTTTTAAAAATGAATGCAGTCTTTGAAAAACGTCTCATATAGAGGTCAAAACCTCGCAACGAAATCAATTAATATGGAACGTTTTTAATCAATAAGAACGGGACATTTCAGTTGGTATCAGAGCGTTGGTCTTAGAGAACCAGAAAATTTGCATTAGTGTGTCTTATCGAGTTTGTTAGGATGCATTAGTGAGTCTGGACTTCGACCGTGTTTTCTTTAAAAATGATTGCTTAACATTTTTGTTGGAAACTATATATTTTTAACATATGAATATTATGTGATATATTAATCTCTTAACGTGTTTGATATTATGTGATAGATGTCTACCTCTAGAACAAGTCCCATTGACTCACCTAATAATAATGAAGAGTCAAATGTAAATTGGAATGATTTGTGGACTGATTCACAAGTTCCCGAAGAGGAACCGGAAGAAGAGTCGGAACCGGAAGAAGAATCGGAAACGGAAGAAGAATCGGAACCGGATGAAGAAATAGAACCGGTGGGGGAAATAATAAAACGGTTAAGTAAAAGAAAATCCTCAACCAACCGACCAAAGTTAATTATGGTCAATGGTGTTTCCGCCAAGGAAGCAAAATATTGGGAGGATTACCAATTCTCCGATGAATCGGATTCCGACGAGAATTCTGATGATGTTATAGAAATTACCCCAACTGAATTTAAAAAGGCAAAAGAAAATAATAAAGGAAAGGGCATAAAAATAGAGAAATCTAATTCCAACCCCGATGAACTTTATATGTATCGTCAACCCCCGAAGTCCTTAAGTTGTAACAATGACCCGGGAACCTCTAAACCACCAGGTTTTTCTAAACCAATGTGGACAACGACGGCTCGTATTAGGGGAACATCATATATCCCTAGAAACTTGGCAAAACGAACCAAAACCGAAGAAGAAGAAACGAGCGAGTCGGAATAAGATAGTTGTATTCGTGTGGTGTAATATATGTAATATAGTGTTCTTATGCTTTATGATATATGTAAAAATTGCTTGTATTAATAAGTATTTTTTTTATGAATCTAACTCTTGTCTATTTTACAGTTTAAAAACACAAAATGGATAGACAACCCAATATTTTAAGAGACCTACCCGGAGACATGATTGATGAAATCTTGTCTAGAGTCGGCCAGAATTCTTCGGCACAACTATTTAAGGCGAGATCAGTTTATAAGACATTCGAAGAACGTTCCAAGAATGTCTTGGTTTATAAGAGACTTTCGTTTGAAAGATGGGGGATATCACATTGGGAAACCCATAAGTTACGATGTGTTTACTTTGACGCATATATTGCGGGGAACCCAAATGCTATTTTACGCAACGGGTTAAGAAATTATTTTGACTCAATATATCCGAATATTGGACTTCGTGATTTAGAAAAAGCGGCTAACATGCAACATAAAGAAGCATGTTATGCTTACGGATTAGTAATGTTCGCTTCTCACCAAAGTGAGAACAAGAACATCGGGCTACAACTATTAAACAAAACGTTTCCACAAGTGACGGAGTCGGTAATTGGGGTAAGAAATGAGGTTTTTAGATTATTACGGGACTGTTGGACATTACGTAACCCTCGTCCCTTTGATGACGTTACAACACGCTGTCTTATCAACGGCCATAACGGTTATGTTGCACAAGACCAAGGATGGGAAGTAGTCCTAGTAAAACCAGAATGCATGACTTGTTTCTGGACGTATGAATTACGTGTCTTTATTGCCTTTGCTGAACGACTTGTGTACTAGCTAGAATTTTCTTCACAACTATCTTGTATCAAAGTTATTGTGTGCTATATTTCATGCTTTATGTAAAATAAGCGGTATTGTAAGTTTGTAAAATATTGTATAAAAGTTTGAACGCGAAATATTATTATAATCAGTTTTTCATATAGAATTGTAGTAGTTGAATTGTATATTAGCTACTAAGTATGAACTTAACGGGTAGGTACTACCCGAATTTAAACTTATAAAACGCTAATATGAAGAAAAAGCTTTTATAAATGAGTTCATATTATGCTACGAAATACTATTAACTACTCTTAATATTCTGTATGATTAACTTGTTCCATTTAACTATTTTGAAGGAAATGGCACCGACTACTCGACACACCGTGAATATGAATGAAGAGGAATTCCGTACTTTTCTAGCTTCAAACATAGCCGCAGTACAGGCTGCGCTACATACCAACAATAACCTTGGATCTAGCAGTACAGGAAATCGTGTAGGATGCACCTACAAAGAATTCACTGCCTGCAAACCTTTGGAATTTGATGGAACCGAAGGACCGATCGGATTGAAACGGTGGACCGAGAAGGTTGAATCGGTGTTTGCCATAAGTAAGTGTACTGAAGAGGACAAAGTGAAGTACGCTACGCATACCTTCACAGGTTCTGCGTTAACATGGTGGAATACCTATCTAGAGCAAGTGGGACAAGATGATGCGTACGCACTACCGTGGTCAGCATTCAAGCACTTGATGAACGAGAAGTACCGTCCCAGAACCGAGGTCAATAAGCTCAAGAAAGAACTTAGAGGGTTACGAATCCAAGGATTTGATATTACCACGTACGAAAGACGATTCACAGAATTGTGCCTATTGTGTCCGGGAGCATTCGAAGATGAGGAAGAGA
Organism: Rutidosis leptorrhynchoides; assembly: GCF_046630445.1. Taxonomy (NCBI): domain Eukaryota; kingdom Viridiplantae; phylum Streptophyta; class Magnoliopsida; order Asterales; family Asteraceae; genus Rutidosis; species Rutidosis leptorrhynchoides. The sequence goes on from NC_092337.1 coordinate 150,893,198, forward strand.
AGATCGACGCGTTTGTGAAAGGATTACCGGAAAGAATTCAAGAAGATATAAGTTCACACGAGCCCGCCTCCATACAACAGGCATGTAGAATGGCTCACAAACTAGTGAACCAGATTGAAGAAAGAATTAAAGAACAGACTGCTGAAGAGGCCAATGTGAAGCAAGTCAAAAGAAAGTGGGAGGAAAACGGTGATAAGAATCACCAATACAACAACAACAGCAATTACAACAATAATCGCAACAATTATCCCAACAATCGCAACTACAACAAACGGCCCAACAACAACAACAACAACAACAACAACAACAACTACAACAATCATCCCAACAACAATAATAACCTCAACAACAACAACAATCAGAAGCAGCTATGCCAAAGGTGTGAAAAGAATCACTCGGGGTTCTGCACCAAATTTTGCAACAAGTGTAAAAGAAATGGTCATAGCGCGGCGAAGTGTGAGGTCTACGGACCAGGGGTTAATAGAACGAAAGGAACAAATGGTGTCGGAACGAGTAATGGCGGAGCAAGTAGTGTCGGAGCAAGTTATGCCAATGTAGTTTGTTATAAATGTGGAAAACCAGGCCACATTATTAGAAATTGCCCGAACCAGGAGAACACGAATGGACAAGGCCGTGGAAGAGTTTTCAATATTAATGCGGTAGAGGCACAGGAAGACCCGGAGCTTGTTACGGGTACGTTTCTTATTGACAATAAATCTGCTTACGTTTTATTTGATTCGGGTGCGGATAGAAGCTATATGAGTAGAGATTTTTGTGCTAAATTAAGTTGTCCATTGACGCCTTTGGATAGTAAATTTTTACTCGAATTAGCAAATGGTAAATTAATTTCAGCAGATAATATATGTCGGAATCGAGAAATTAAACTGGTTAGCGAAACATTTAAGATTGATTTGATACCAGTAGAGTTAGGGAGTTTTGATGTGATAATCGGTATGGACTGGTTGAAAGAAGTGAAAGCGGAGATCGTTTGTTACAAAAATGCAATTCGCATTATACGAGAAAAAGGAAAACCCTTAATGGTGTACGGAGAAAAGGGCAACACGAAGCTACATCTTATTAGTAATTTGAAGGCACAAAAACTAATAAGAAAAGGTTGCTATGCTGTTCTAGCACACGTCGAGAAAGTACAAACTGAAGAAAAGAGCATCAATGATGTTCCCATTGCAAAAGAATTTCCCGATGTATTTCCGAAAGAATTACCGGGATTACCCCCACATCGATCCGTTGAATTTCAAATAGATCTTGTACCAGGAGCTGCACCAATAGCTCGTGCTCCTTACAGACTCGCACCCAGCGAGATGAAAGAACTGCAAAGCCAATTACAAGAACTTTTAGAGCGTGGTTTCATTCGACCAAGCACATCACCGTGGGGAGCTCCTGTTTTGTTTGTCAAGAAGAAAGATGGTACATTCAGGTTGTGTATCGACTACCGAGAGTTGAACAAACTTACCATCAAGAACCGCTACCCACTACCGAGAATCGACGACTTATTTGATCAACTACAAGGCTCGTCTGTTTATTCAAAGATTGACTTACGTTCCGGGTATCATCAAATGCGGGTGAAAGAAGATGATATTCCAAAGACTGCTTTCAGAACACGTTACGGTCATTACGAGTTTATGGTCATGCCGTTTGGTTTAACTAATGCACCAGCTGTGTTCATGGACCTTATGAACCGAGTGTGTGGACCATACCTTGACAAGTTTGTCATTGTTTTCATTGATGACATACTTATTTACTCAAAGAATGACCAAGAACACGGTGAACATTTGAGAAAGGTGTTAGAAGTATTGAGGAAGGAAGAATTGTACGCTAAGTTTTCAAAGTGTGCATTTTGGTTGGAAGAAGTTCAATTCCTCGGTCACATAGTGAACAAAGAAGGTATTAAGGTGGATCCGGCAAAGATAGAAACTGTTGAAAAGTGGGAAACCCCGAAAACTCCGAAACACATACGCCAGTTTTTAGGACTAGCTGGTTACTACAGAAGGTTCATCCAAGACTTTTCCAGAATATCAAAACCCTTGACTGCATTAACGCATAAAGGGAAGAAATTTGAATGGAATGATGAACAAGAGAAAGCGTTTCAGTTATTGAAGAAAAAGCTAACTACGGCACCTATATTGTCATTGCCTGAAGGGAATGATGATTTTGTGATTTATTGTGATGCATCAAAGCAAGGTCTCGGTTGTGTATTAATGCAACGAACGAAGGTGATTGCTTATGCGTCTAGACAATTGAAGATTCACGAACAAAATTATACGACGCATGATTTGGAATTAGGCGCGGTTGTTTTTGCATTAAAGACTTGGAGGCACTACTTATATGGGGTCAAAAGTATTATATATACCGACCACAAAAGTCTTCAACACATATTTAATCAGAAACAACTGAATATGAGGCAGCGTAGGTGGATTGAATTATTGAATGATTACGACTTTGAGATTCGTTACCACCCGGGGAAGGCAAATGTGGTAGCCGATGCCTTGAGCAGGAAGGACAGAGAACCCATTCGAGTAAAATCTATGAATATAATGATTCATAATAACATTACTACTCAAATAAAGGAGGCGCAACAAGGAGTTTTAAAAGAGGGAAATTTAAAGGATGAAATACCCAAAGGATCGGAGAAGCATCTTAATATTCGGGAAGACGGAACCCGGTATAGGGCTGAAAGGATTTGGGTACCAAAATTTGGAGATATGAGAGAAATGGTACTTAGAGAAGCTCATAAAACCAGATACTCAATACATCCTGGAACGGGGAAGATGTACAAGGATCTCAAGAAACATTTTTGGTGGCCGGGTATGAAAGCCGATGTTGCTAAATACGTAGGAGAATGTTTGACGTGTTCTAAGGTCAAAGCTGAGCATCAGAAACCATCAGGTCTACTTCAACAACCCGAAATCCCGGAATGGAAATGGGAAAACATTACCATGGATTTCATCACTAAATTGCCAAGGACTGCAAGTGGTTTTGATACTATTTGGGTAATAGTTGATCGTCTCACCAAATCATCACACTTCCTACCAATAAGAGAAGATGACAAGATGGAGAAGTTAGCACGACTGTATTTGAAGGAAGTCGTCTCCAGACATAGAATACCAATCTCTATTATCTCTGATAGGGATGGCAGATTTATTTCAAGATTCTGGCAGACATTACAGCAAGCATTAGGAACTCGTCTAGACATGAGTACTGCCTATCATCCACAAACTGATGGGCAGAGTGAAAGGACGATACAAACGCTTGAAGACATGCTACGAGCATGTGTTATAGATTTCGGAAACAGTTGGGATCGACATCTACCGTTAGCAGAATTTTCCTACAACAACAGCTACCATTCAAGCATTGAGATGGCGCCGTTTGAAGCACTTTATGGTAGAAAGTGCAGGTCTCCGATTTGTTGGAGTGAAGTGGGGGATAGACAGATTACGGGTCCGGAGATTATACAAGAAACTACCGAGAAGATCATCCAAATTCAACAACGGTTGAAAACCGCCCAAAGTCGACAAAAGAGCTACGCTGACATTAAAAGAAAAGATATAGAATTTGAAATTGGAGAGATGGTCATGCTTAAAGTTGCACCTTGGAAAGGCGTTGTTCGATTTGGTAAACGAGGGAAATTAAATCCAAGGTATATTGGACCATTCAAGATTATTGATCGTGTCAGACCAGTAGCTTACCGACTAGAGTTACCTCAACAACTCGCGGCTGTACATAACACTTTCCACGTCTCGAATTTAAAGAAATGTTTTGCTAAAGAAGATCTCACTATTCCGTTAGATGAAATCCAAATCAACGAAAAACTTCAATTCATCGAAGAACCCGTCGAAATAATGGATCGTGAGGTTAAAAGACTTAAGCAAAACAAGATACCAATTGTTATGGTTCGATGGAATGCTCGTAGAGGACCCGAGTTCACCTGGGAGCGTGAAGATCAGATGAAGAAGAAATACCCGCATCTATTTCCAGAAGATTCGTCAACACCTTCAACAGCTTAAAATTTCGGGACGAAATTTATTTAACGGGTAGGTACTGTAGTGACCCGAACTTTTCCATGTTTATATATATTAATTGAGATTGATATTTACATGATTAAATGTTTCCAACATGTTAAGCAATCAAACTTGTTAAGACTTGATTAATTGAAATATGTTTCATATAGACAATTGACCACCCAAGTTGATCGGTGATTCACGAACGTTAAAACTTGTAAAAACTATATGATGACATATATATGGATATATATATATAGTTAACATGATACTATGATAAGAAAACATATCATAAAGTATATTAACAATGAACTACATATGTAAAAACAAGACTACTAACTTAATGATTTTTAAACGAGACATATATGTAACGATTATCGTTGTAAAGACATTTAATGTATATATATCATATTAAGAGATATTCATACATGATAATATCATGATAATATAATAATTTAAAATCTCATTTGATATTATAAACATTGGGTTAACAACATTTAACAAGATCGTTAACCTAAAGGTTTCAAAACAACACTTACATGTAACGACTAACGATGACTTAACGACTCAGTTAAAATGTATATACATGTAGTGTTTTAATATGTATTTATACACTTTTGAAAGACTTCAATACACTTATCAAAATACTCCTACTTAACAAAAATGCTTACAATTACATCCTCGTTCAGTTTCATCAACAATTCTACTCGTATGCACCCGTATTCGTACTCGTACAATACACAGCTTTTAGATGTATGTACTATTGGTATATACACTCCAATGATCAGCTCTTAGCAGCCCATGTGAGTCACCTAACACATGTGGGAACCATCATTTGGCAACTAGCATGAAATATCTCATAAAATTACAAAAATATGAGTAATCATTCATGACTTATTTACATGAAAACAAAATTACATATCCTTTATATCTAATCCATACACCAACGACCAAAAACACCTACAAACACTTTCATTCTTCAATTTTCTTCATCTAATTGATCTCTCTCAAGTTCTATCTTCAAGTTCTAAGTGTTCTTCATAAATTCCAAAAGTTCTAGTTTCATAAAATCAAGAATACTTTCAAGTTTGCTAGCTCGCTTCCAATCTTGTAAGGTGATCATCCAACCTCAAGAAATCTTTGTTTCTTACAGTAGGTTATCATTCTAATACAAGGTAATAATCATATTCAAACTTTGGTTCAATTTCTATAACTATAACAATCTTATTTCAAGTGATGATCTTACTTGAACTTGTTTTCGTGTCATGATTCTGCTTCAAGAACTTCGAGCCATCCAAGGATCCATTGAAGCTAGATCCATTTTTCTCTTTTCCAGTAGGTTTATCCAAGGAAATTAAGGTAGTAATGATGTTCATAACATCATTCGATTCATACATATAAAGCTATCTTATTCGAAGGTTTAAACTTGTAATCACTAGAACATAGTTTAGTTAATTCTAAACTTGTTCGCAAACAAAAGTTAATCCTTCTAACTTGACTTTTAAAATCAACTAAACACATGTTCTATATCTATATGATATGCTAACTTAATGATTTAAAACCTGGAAACATGAAAAACACCGTAAAACCGGATTTACGCCGTCGTAGTAACACCGCGGGCTGTTTTGGGTTAGTTAATTAAAAACTATGATAAACTTTGATTTAAAAGTTGTTATTCTGAGAAAATGATTTTTATTATGAACTTGAAACTATATCCAAAAATTATGGTTAAACTCAAAGTGGAAGTATGTTTTCTAAAATGGTCATCTAGACGTCGTTCTTTCGACTGAAATGACTACCTTTACAAAAACGACTTGTAACTTATTTTTCCGACAATAAACCTATACTTTTTCTGTTTAGATTCATAAAATAGAGTTCAATATGAAACCATAGCAATTTGATTCACTCAAAACGGATTTAAAATGAAGAAGTTATGGGTAAAACAAGATTGGATAATTTTTCTCATTTTAGCTACGTGAAAATTGGTAACAAATCTATTCCAACCATAACTTAATCAACTTGTATTATATATTATGTAATCTTGAGATACCATAGACACGTATACAATGTTTCGACCTATCATGTCGACACATCTATATATATTTCGGAACAACCATAGACACTCTATATGTGAATGTTGGAGTTAGCTATACAGGTTTGAGGTTGATTCCAAAATATATATAGTTTGAGTTGTGATCAATACTGAGATACGTATACACTGGGTCGTGGATTGATTCAAGATAATATTTATCGATTTATTTCTGTACATCTAACTGTGGACAACTAGTTATAGGTTACTAACGAGGACAGCTGACTTAATAAACTTAAAACATCAAAATATATTAAAAGTGTTGTAAATATATTTTGAACATACTTTAATATATATGTATATATTGTTATAGGTTCGTGAATCAACAGTGGCCAAGTCTTACTTCCCGACGAAGTAAAAATCTGTGAAAGTGAGTTATAGTCCCACTTTTAAAATCTAATATTTTTGGGATGAGAATACATGCAGGTTTTATAAATGATTTACAAAATAGACACAAGTACGTGAAACTACATTCTATAGTTGAATTATCGAAATCGAATATGCCCCTTTTTATTAAGTCTGGTAATCTAAGAATTAGGGAACAGACACCCTAATTGACGCGAATCCTAAAGATAGATCTATTGGGCCTAACAAACCCCATCCAAAGTACCAGATGCTTTAGTACTTCGAAATTTATATCATATCCGAAGGGTGTCCCGGAATGATGGGGTTATTCTTATATATGCATCTTGTTATTGTCGGTTACCAGGTGTTCACCATATGAATGATTTTTATCTCTATGTATGGGATGTGTATTGAAATATGAAATCTTGTGGTCTATTGTTACGATTTGATATATATAGGTTAAACCTATAACTCACCAACATTTTTGTTGACGTTTAAAGCATGTTTATTCTCAGGTGAATATTAAGAGCTTCCGCTGTTGCATACTAAAATAAGGACAAGATTTGGAGTCCATGTTTGTATGATATTGTGTAAAAACTGCATTCAAGAAACTGATTTCGATGTAACATATTTGTATTGTAAACCATTATGTAATGGTCGTGTGTAAACAGGATATTTTAGATTATCATTATTTGATAATCTACGTAAAGCTTTTTAAACCTTTATTTATGAAATAAAGGTTATGGTTTGTTTTAAAAATGAATGCAGTCTTTGAAAAACGTCTCATATAGAGGTCAAAACCTCGCAACGAAATCAATTAATATGGAACGTTTTTAATCAATAAGAACGGGACATTTCAAATTTGGGGTGAATATGTAGTGACCCGAACTTTTACATATTTATATATATTAAATGAAATTGTTATTTACATGATTAAGTGTTTCCAACATGTTAAGCAATCAAACTTGTTAAGACTTGATTAATTGAAATAGGTTTTATATAGACAATTGACCACCTAAGTTGACCGGTGATTCACGAACGTTAAAACTTGTAAAAACTATATGATGTCATATATATGGATATATATATAGTTAACATGGTATTATGATAAGTAAACATATCATCAAGTATATTAATAATGAACTATATATGTAAAAACAGGGCTACTAATTTAAGGATTTCGAAACGAGGCATATATGTAACGATTATCGTTGTAACAACATTTAACTTTATATATATCATACTAAGATATATTAATATATCATAATATCATGATAATGTAATAATTTAACATCTCTTTAGATATAATAAACAATGGGTTAACAACATTTAACAAGATTGTTAACCTAAAGGTTTCAAAACAACATTTACATGTAACGACGAACGATGACTTAACGACTCAGTTAAAATGTATATACATGTAGTATTTTAATATGTATTTATACACTTTTGAAATACTTCAAGACACTTATCAAAATACTTCTACTTAACAAAAATGCTTACAATTACATCCTCGTTCAGTTTCATCAACAATTCTACTCGTATGCACCCGTATTCGTACTCGTACAATACACAGCTTTTAGCTGTATGTACTATTGGTATATACACTCTAATGATCAGTTCTTAGCAGCCCATGTGAGTCACCTAACACATGTGGGAACCATCATTTGGCAACTAGCATGAAATATCTCATAAAATTACAAAAATATGAGTAATCATTCATGACTTATTTACATGTAAACAAAATTACACATCCTTTATATCTAATCCATATACCAATGACCAAAAACACCTACAAACACTTTAATTCTTCAATTTTCTTCATATAATTGATATCTCTCAAGTTCTATCTTCAATTTCTAAGTGTTCTTCATAAATTTTATAAGTTCTGGTTTCATAAAATCAAGAATACTTCCAAGTTTGCTAGCTTACTTCCAATCTTGTAAAGTGATCATCCAACCTCAAGAAATCTTTCTTATTTACAGTAAGATATCTTTCTAATACAAGGTAATACTCATATTCAAACTTTGATTCAATTTCTATAACTATAACAAATCTTATTTCGAGTGGAAATCGTACTTGAACTTGTTTTCGTGTCATGATTCTGCTTCAAGAACTTTCAAGCCATCCAAAGATCCTTTGAAGCTAGATCTATTTTTCTCATTTCTATTAGGTTTATCCATAAAACTTGAGGTATTAATGATGTTCATAACATCATTCGATTCATACATATAAAACTAACTTATTCGAAGGTTTAAACTTGAAATCACTAGAACATAGTTTAGTTAATTCTAAACTTGTTCGCAAACAAAAGTTAATCCTTCTAACTTGACTTTTAAAATCAACTAAACACATGTACTATATGCTAACTTAATAATTTAAAACCTGGAAACACGAAAAACACCGTAAAACCGGACATACGCCGTCGTAGTAACACCGCGGGCTGTTTTGGGTTTGATAATTAAAAACTATGATTAACTTTGATTTAAAAGTTATTCTTATGGGAAAATGATTTTTCTTATGAACATGAAACTATATCCAAAAATCATGGTTAAACTCAAAGTGGAAGTATGTTTTTCAAAATGGTCATCAAGACATCGTTCTTTCGACTGAAATGACTACCTCTTACAAAAACGTCTCGTAACTTATATTTTCGACTATAAACCAATACTTTTTCTGTTTTGATTTATAAAATAGAGTTCAATATGAAACCATAGCAATTTGATTCACTCAAAACGGATTTAAAACGGAGAAGTTATGGGTAAAACAAGATTGGATACTTTTTGATTGTTGTAGCTACGGGAAATATTGTAACAACTCTATACAAATCATATCCTAGCTAACTTATATTGTATTATACATGTATTCTAATATATTATGTAATCTTGGGACACCATATACACGTATGAAAATGTTTTGACATATCATATCGACCCATGTATATATATTATTTGGAACAACCATAGACACTCTATATGCAGTAATGTTGGAGTTAGCTATACAGGGTTGAAGTTGATTCCAAAAATATATATACTTTGAGTTGTGATCTAGCCTGAGACGTGTATACACTGGGTCGTGGATTGATTCAAGATAATATATATCAATTTATTTCGGTACATCTAACTTTGGACAACTAGTTGTAGGTTACTAACAAGGACAGCTGACTTAATAAACTTAAAACATCAAAATGTATTAAAAGTGTTGTAAATATATTTTGAACATACTTTGATATATATGTACATATTTGTTATAGGTTCATGAATCGACCAGTGGCCAAGTCTTACTTCCCGACGAAGTAAAAATCTGTGAAAGTGAGTTATAGTCCCACTTTTAAAATCTAATATTTTGGGATGAGAATACATGCAGTTTTATAAATGTTTTACGAAATAGACACAAGTAATTGAAACTATATTATATGGGTGAATGATCGAAGCCGAATATGCCCCTTTTGCTTGGTAACCTAAGAATTAGTAAACTGATCTACTAATTGACGCGAATCCTAAAGATAGATCTATTGGGCCTAACGAACCCCATCCAAAGTACCAGATGCTTTAGTACTTCGGATTCGTTTTTATCATGTCCGAAGGATTTCCCGGAATGATAGGGGATATTCTTGTATGCATCTTGTTAATGTCGGTTACCAGGTGTTCACCATATGAATGAATTTTATCTCTATGTATGGGATATATATTGAAATATGAAATCTTGTAGTCTATTATTATGATTTGATAATATATAGGTTAAACCTATAACTCACCAACATTTTTGTTGACGTTTTAAGCATGTTTATTCTCAGGTGATTATTAAGAGCTTCCGCTGTTGCATACTAAAATAAGGACAAGATTTGGAGTCCATGCTTGTATGATATTATGTAAAAACTGCATTCAAGAAACTTATTTTTGATGTAATATATTTTTATTGTAAACCATTATGTAATGGTCGTGTGTAAACGGTATATTTTAGATTATCATTATTTGATAATCTACGTAATGAAATGTCCCGTTCATATTGATTATAAACGTTCCATATTAATTAATTTCGTTGCGAGGTTTTGACCTCTATATGAGACGTTTTTCAAAGACTACATTCATTTTTAAAACAACCATAACCTTTATTTTATCAATAAAGGTTTCAAAAGCATTACGTAGATTATCAAATAATGATAATCTAAAATATACTGTTTACACACGACCATTACATAATGGTTTACAATAGAAATATATTACATCGACATATGTTTCTTGAATGCAGTTTTTACACAATATCATACAAACATGGACTCCAAATCTTGTCCTTATTTTAGTATGCAACAGCGGAAGCTCTTAGTATTCACCTGAGAATAAACATGCTTTAAACGTCAACAAAAATGTTGGTGAGTTATAGGTTTAACCTATATATATCAAATCGTAACAATAGACCACAAGATTTCATATTTCAATACACATCCCATACATAGAGATAAAAATCATTCATATGGTGAACACCTGGTAACCGACATTAACAAGATGCATATATAAGAATATCCCTATCATTCCGGGACACCCTTCGGATATGATATAAATTTCGAAGTACTAAAGCATCCGGTACTTTGGATGGGGTTTGTTAGGCCCAATAGATCTATCTTTAGGATTCGCGTCAATTAGGGTGTCTGTTCCCTAATTCTTAGATTACCAGACTTAATAAAAAGGGGCATATTCGATTCCGATAATTCAACCATAGAATGTAGTTTCACGTACTTGTGTCTATTTTGTAAATCATTCATAAAACCTGCATGTATTCTCATCCCAAAAATATTAGATTTTAAAAGTGGGACTATAACTCACTTTCACAGATATTTCCTTCCTCGGAAATAAGACTTGGCCACGGATCGATTCACGAACCTATACAAATATGTACATATATATCAAAGTATGATCAAAATATAATTACAACCATTTTTATTATGTTTTAAAGATTTGAGTGTATTAAGTCAGCTGTCCTCGTTAGTAACCTACAACTAGTTATCCACAGTTAGATGTACAGAAATAAATCGATATATAATATCGTTAGTAACTCAAAGTATATATATTTTTGGAATCAACCTCAACCCTGTATAGCTAACTCCAACATTACTGCATATAGAGTGTCTATGGTTGTTCCAAATAATATATATACATGGGTCGATATGATATGTCAAAACATTTGCATACGTGTCTATGGTATCCCAAGATTACAAAATATATTGGAATACATGTATAATACAATATAATTTAGCTAGGATATGTTTTGTATAGATTTGTTAAACATTTCCCGTAGCTAAAAAGATCAAAAATATCCAATCTTGTTTTACCCATAACTTCTTCATTTTAAATCCGTTTTGAGTGAATCAAATTGATATGGTTTCATATTGAACTCTAATTTAAGAATCCAAACATAAAAAGTATAGGTTTATAGTCAGAAATTTAAGTTACATTTCAATTACTAAAGAGGTAGTCATTTCCGTCGAAAGAACGACATCTTGATGACCATTTTGAAAAACATACTTTCACTTTGAGTTTAACCAAGATTTTTGGATATAGTTTCATGTTCATATGAAAAATCATTTTCCCAGAAGAACAACTTTTAAATCAAAATTTATCATAGTTTTTAATTATCCAAACCAAAACAGCCCCCGGTTTCACTACGACGGCGTATATCCGATTTTATGGTGTTCATCGTGTTTCCAGGTTTTAAATCATTAAGTTAGCATATCATATAGATATAGAACATGTGTTTAGTTGATTTTAAAAGTCAAGTTATAAGGATTAACTTTTGTTTGCGAACAAGTTTAGAATTAACTAAACTATGTTCTAGTGATTACAAGTTTAAACCTTCGAATAAGATAGCTTTATATGTATGAATCGAATGATATTATGAACATCATTACTACCTCAAGTTTTCTGGATAAAACTACTGGAAATGAGAAAAATAGATCTAGCTTCAAAGGATCCTTGGATGGCTTGAAAGTTCTTGAAGCAGAATCATGACACGAAAACAGTTCAAGTAAGATTTTCACTCGAAATAAGATTGTTATAGTTGTAGAAATTGAATCAAAGTTTGAATATGAATATTACCTTGAATTAGAAAGATAAACTACTGTAAATAACAAAGTTCCTTGATCTTAGATGATTACTTGGAATGGATTAGAAAGCTTGGAAGTAGACTTGCAAACTTGGAAGTATTCTTGATTTTTATGAAACTATACTTATGGAATTTATGAAGAACACTTAGAACTTGAAGGTGGAACATGAGAGAGATCAATTAGATGAAGAAAATTGAAGAATGAAAGTGTTTGTAGGTGTTTTTGGTCGTTGGTATATGGATTAGATATAAAGGATATGTAATTTTGTTTTCATGTAAATAAGTCATGAATGATTACTAATATTTTTGTAATTTTATGAGATATTTCATGCTAGTTGCCAAATTATGGTTCCCACATGTGTTAGGTGACTCACATGGGCTGCTAAGAGCTGATCATTGGAGTGTATATACCAATAGTACATACATCTAAAAGCTGTGTATTGTACGAGTACGAATACGGGTGCATACGAGTAGAATTGTTGATGAAACTGAACGAGGATGTAATTGTAAGCATTTTTGTTAAGTAGAAGTACTTTGATATATGTATTGAAGTCTTTCAAAAGTGTAAGAATACATATCAAAACACAACATGTATATACATTCTAATGGAGTCGTTAAGTCTTCGTTAGTCGTTACATGTAAGTGTTGTTTTGAAACCTTTAAGTTAACGATCTCAATTAATGTTGTTAACCCAATGTTTATTATATCAAATGAGATGTTAAATTATTATATTATCATGATATTATGATGTATGAATATCTCTTAATATGATATATACATTAAAATATCGTTACAACGATAATCGTTACATATAAGTCTCGTTTCGTAATTCTTGAGTTAGTAGTCTTGTTTTTACATATGTAGTTCATTGTTAACACACTTAGTGATATATTTAAATATCATTTTATCTTGTTAAATATAGTGTATCAATATCTTAATATGATACATATGTATTTAGTAGACGTTATCATAACGATAATCGTTATATGTATCATTTCGAGTTTCTTAACTTAGTAATCTCATTTCTTATGTATATCACACATTGTTAATATACTTAGTGAGATACTTACCCATCATAATCTCATGTCAACCATATATATATATATATGTCTATATATATACCACAACATGTAGTTTTTACAAATTTGTAACGTTCGTGAATCGCCGGTCAACTTGGGTGATCAATTGTCTATATGAAACTTATTTTATTTAATCAAGTCTTAACAAGTTTGATTGCTAAACACATTGGAAACATTTAGTCATGTAAATATCAATCTCAATTAATATATATAAACATGGAAAAGTTCGGGTCACTACAGTACCTACCCGTTAAATTAATTTCGTCCCGAAATTTTAAGCTGTTGAAGGTGTTGATGAATCTTCTGGAAATAGATGCGGGTATTTCTTCTTCATCTGATCTTCATGCTCCCAGGTGAACTCGGGTCCTCTACGAGCATTCCATCGAACCTTAACAATCGGTATCTTGTTTTGCTTAAGTCTCTTAACTCACGATCCATTATTTCGACGGGTTCTTCAATGAATTGAAGTTTTTCATTGATTTGGATTTCGTCCAACGGAATAGTGAGATCTTCTTTAGCAAAACATTTCTTCAAATTCGAGACGTGGAAAGTGTTATGTACAGCCGCGAGTTGTTGAGGTAGCTCCAGTTGGTAAGCTACTGGTCCGACACGATCTATAATCTTGAATGGTCCAATGTACCTTGGATTTAGTTTCCCCCGTTTACCAAATCGAACAACGCCTTTCCAAGGTGAAACCTTAAGCATGACCATTTCTCCAATTTCAAACTCTATATCTTTTCTTTTACTATCCGCGTAGCTCTTTTGTCGACTCTGGGCGGTTTTCAATCGTTGTTGAATTTGGATGATTTTCTCGGTAGTTTCTTGTATTATCTCCGGACCCGTAATCTGTCTATCCCCTACTTCATTCCAACAAATCGGAGACCTGCACTTTCTACCGTAAAGTGCCTCAAACGGCACCATCTAAATACTAAAATGATAACTGTTGTTGTAGGAAAATTATGCTAACGGTAGGTGTCGATCCCAACTGTTTCTGAAATCAATAACACATGCTCGTAGCATGTCTTCAAGCGTTTGTATCATCCTTTCGCTCTGCCCATCAGTTTATGGATGATAGGAAGTACTCATGTCTAGACGAGTCCCCAATGCTTGTTGCAACGTCTGCCAGAACCTTGAAACAAATCTACCATCCCTATCAGAGATAATAGAGACGGGTATTCCATGTCTGGAGACAACCTCCTTCAAATACAATCGCGCCAACTTCTCTATTTTGTCATCTTCTCTCATTGGTAGGAAGTGTGTTGACTTGGTTAGACGATCAACTATTACCCAAATAGTATCATAACCACTTGCAGTCCTTGGCAATTTAGTAATGAAATCCATGGTAATGTTTTCCCATTTCTATTCTGGGATTTTAGGTTGTTGTAGTAGACATGATGGTTTCTGATGTTCAGCTTTGACCTTAGAACACGTCAAACATTCTCCTACATATTTAGCAATATCAGCTTTCATACCCGGCCACCAAAAGTGTTTCTTGAGATCTTTATACATCTTCCCTGCTCCGGGATGTATTGAATATCTGGTTTTATGTGCTTCCTTAAGTACCATTTCTCTCACATCTCCAAACCTTGGTACCCAAATTCTATCAGCCCTATATCGGGTTCCGTCTTCCCGAATATTAAAATGTTTCTCTGATCCTTTGGGTATCTCATTCTTCAACTTTCCTTCTTTTACAACCCCCTGTTGCGCCTCCTTTATTTGAGTAGTAAGGTTAGTACGAATAATTATATTCATAGCTTTTACCCGTATAGGTTTTCTGTCCTTTCTACTCAAAGCGTCGGCTACCACATTCGCCTTCCTCGGGTGGTATCGAATCTCAAAATCATAATCATTTAACAGTTCAATCCACCTGCGTTGTCTCATATTCAGTTGCTTCTGATTAAATATATGTTGGAGACTTTTGTGATCGGTATATATAATACTTTTGACCCCATATAAATAATGCTTCCAAGTCTTTAATGCAAAAAAAACAGCACCCAATTCCAAATCGTGAGTCGTATAATTTTGTTCGTGAATCTTTAATTGTCTAGACGCATAAGCAATCACCTTCGTTCGTTGCATTAATACACAACCGAGACCTTGCTTTGATGCGTCACAATAAATCACAAAATCATCATTCCCTTCAGGTAATGACAATATAGGTGCCGTAGTTAGCTTTTTCTTCAATAACTGAAACACCTTCTCTTGTTCATCCTTCCATTCAAATTTCTTCCCTTTATGCGTTAATGCAGTCAAAGGTTTTTCTATTTTGGAGAAATCTTGGATAAATCTTCTGTAGTAACCAGCCAATCCTAAAAATTGACGTATATGCTTCGGAGTTTTTGGGGTTTCCCACTTTTCAACGGTTTCGATCTTTGCCGAGTCCACCTGGATACCTTCTTTGTTCACTATGTGACCGAGGAATTGAACTTCTTCCAACCAAAATGCACACTTTGAAAACTTAGCGTACAATTTTTCTTTCCTCAATACTTCTAGCACTTTTCTCAAATGTTCTTCGTGCTCTTGATCATTCTTTGAGTAAATAAGTATGTCATTGATGAAAACAATGACAAACTTGTCAAGATATGGCTCACACACTCGGTTCATAAGGTCCATGAACACAGCTGGTGCGTTAGTCAATCCAAACGGCATAACCATAAACTCGTAATGACCATAACGCGTCCTAAAAGCAGTTTTTGGAATATCATCCTCCTTTACTCGCATTTGATGATATCCAGAACGTAAATCAATTTTCGAATAAACCGACGAGCCTTGTAGTTGATCAAATAAGTCGTCAATTCTCGGCAGTGGATAACGGTTTTTGATGGTAAGTTTATTCAACTCTCTTTAGTCAATACATAACCTAAATGTACCATCCTTCTTCTTGACAAACAAAACAGGAGCTCTCCATGGTGATGTGCTTGGTCGAATGAAACCACGTTCTAATAGTTCTTACAGTTGGCTTTGCAGTTCTTTCATCTCGCTGGGTGCGAGTCTGTAAGGAGCACGAGCTATTGGTGCAGCTCCTGGTACATGATCTATTTGAAATTCAACAGATCGATGTGGAGGTAGTCCCGGTAATTCTTTCGGAAATACATCAAGAAATTCTTTTGCGACGGGAACATCATTGATGCTCTTTTCTTCAGTTTGTACTTTCTCGACGTATGCTACAATAGCATAGCAACCTTTTCTTATTAGTTTTTGTGCCTTCAAATTACTAATAAGATGTTGCTTCGTGTTTCCCTTTTCTCCGTACACCATTAAGGGTTCTCCTTCTTCTCGTACAATGTGAATTACATTTTTGTAACATACGATCTCTGCTTTCATCTCCTTCAGCCAGTCCATGCCAACTATTACATCAAAACTCCCTAACTCTACTGGAATTTAATCAATCTTAAATATTTCGCTACCCAGTTTAATTTCTCTATTCCGGCATATATAATCTGCTGAAATTAATTTACCGTTTGCTAATTTGAGTAAAAATTTACTATCCAACGGCGTCAATGGACAACTTAATTTAGCACAAAAATCTCTACTCATATAGCTTCTATCCGCACCCGAATCAAATAAAACGTAAGCAGATTTATTGTCAATAAGAAACGTACCCGTAACAAGCTCCGGGTCTTCCTGTGCCTCTGCCGCATTGATATTGAAAACTCTTCCGCAGCCTTGTCCATTCGTGTTCTCCTGGTTTGGGCAATTTCTAATAATGTGGCCCGGTTTTCCACATTTATAACAAACTACATTGGCATAACTTGCTCCGACACTACTTGCTCCGCCATTACTCGTTTCGACACCATTTGTTCCTTTCGTTCTGTTAACCCCTGGTCCGTAGACCTCACACTTCACCGCGCTATGACCATTTCTTTTACACTTGTTGCAAAATTTGGTGCAGAACCCCGAGTGATACTTTTCACATCTTTGGCATTGCTGCTTCTGATTGTTGTTGTTGTTGTTGTTGCGGTTGTTATTGTTGTTGGGATGATTGTTGTAGTTGTTGTTGTTGTTGTTGTGCCGTTTGTTATAGTTGCGATTGATTTTGCGATTGTTGGGATAGTTTTTGTTGTATTGGTGACTCTTATCACCATTTTTCTCCCACTTTCTTTTGACTAGCTTCACGTTGGCCTCTTCGGCCGCCTGTTCTTTAATTCTTCCCTCAATCTGGTTCACTAGTTTGTGAGCCATTCTACATGCCTTTTGTATGAAGGCAGGCTCGTGTGAACTTATATCTTCTTGGATTCTCTCTGGTAACCCTTTCACAAACGCGTCGATCTTCTCTTCCTCATCTTTAAACGCTCTCGGACACAATAGGCACAATTCTGTTAATCGTCTTTCGTACGAAGTAATATCGAATCCCTGTGTTCGTAACCCTCTAAGTTCTGACTTGAGCTTATTGACCTCGGTTATGGGACGGTACTTCTCGTTCATCAAGTGCTTGAATGCTGACCACGGTAGCGCGTAAGCAGCATCTTGTCCCACTTGCTCTAGATAGGTATTTCACCATGTTAACACAATACCTGTAAATGTATGCGTAGCGTACTTCACTTTGTCTCCTTCAGCACACTTACTTATGGCAAACACCGATTCAACTTTCTCGGTCCACCATTTCAATCCGATTGGTCCTTCGGTCCCATCAAATTCTGAAGGTTTGCAGGCAGTGAATTCCTTATAGGAGCATCCTACACGATTTCTTGCGCCGTTAGCTGTAATGTTAGATTCAGAGTTATTGTTGGTATGTAGCGTGGCCTGTACTGCGGCTATGTTTGAAGCAAGAAAGGCACGAAATTCCTCTTCGCTCATGTTCAAATTCTGACGAGTCGCCGGTGCCATTTCCTTCAAAAATAGCCCAAAAGAATTAAGTTAATCATATAGAATTTTAAGAGTAGTCAATAGTATTTCGTAGCATAGTATGAACTTATTTATAAAAGCTTTTTCTTCATATTAGCGTTTTATAGTTTTTAATTCGGGTACTACCTACCCGTTAAGTTCATACTTAGTAGCTAATATACAATTCAACTACTACAATTCCGTATGAAAAACTGATTATAATAATATATCACATACAAATATTCTTCAAACTTACAACTTCGCTATATTACATATAACATGAAATATAGTACACTTTGATACAGGACAGTTTTGAAGATAAATCTAGTTAATACGCAAGTTGTTCAGCAAAGGAAATAAAGACACGTAATTCATAAGTCCAGAAATAAGTCATGCATTCTGGTTTTACTAAGACGACTTCCCATCCTTGGTCTTGTGGAAAATAACCATTATGACCATTGGCTAGGCAGCATGTTGTAATGTCATTAAAAGGACGAGGGTTTTGTAAGTCCAACAGCCCCGTAATAATCTAAAACCCTTGTTTCTCACCCCAACTACTGAATCCGTCACTTGTGGGAAGGTTTTATTTAAAAGTTGCAATCCGATATTGTTTTTCTCACTTTGGTAAGAAGCGAACATCACTAACCCGTAAGCATAACATGCTTCTTTATGTTGCATGTTAGAAGCTCTTTCTAATTCACGAAATCCTATGTTGGGATATGTTGAATCAAAATAGGTTCTTAACCCGTAGCGTAAAATTACATTTGGGTTCCTCGCATTTAACGCTTTAAAGAAAACACGGCGTAACTTACGGTCTCCCCAATGTGATATACCCCACCTATCAAAGGAAAGCCTTTTATAAACTAAGGCATTTCTGGAAAGTCTTTCAAATGTTTGACAAGTTAATTTTTCCATAATTAATTGTGCTGATGAATTCTGCCGACTCTAGACAAGATTTCCTCAATCATATCCTCTGGTAGATCTTCTAAAATATTCGGTTGTCTACCCTTAACGTCCATTTTGTTTTTATACTGTAAAATAGACAAGGATTAGATTCGTAAAAGATAATTAACAAATAATACAAGCAATTTTTACACAGAACATAAAAGTACAAGCATACTACAATACATATAATACACAACATGATTACAACCCTCTAATCTGAATCACTGGTTTCTTCTTCTTCGGACTTGGTTCGTTTTCCTAATTTTATAGGAATATATGGTGTTCCTCAAATACGAGCCATTGTTTTCCACAATGGTTTAGAAAAACCTGGTGGTTTAGAGGTTCCCGGGTCATTGTTACATTTTAGGAAATACGGATGTTGCCGATACATATAAAGTTCATCGAGGTTGGAATCGGGTTTCTCTATTTTTATACCTTTTCCCTTATTATTTTTTTTTCGCTTTACTAAATTGGGTCGAGGTAATTTATATAACATCATCAGAATCCTCATTGGGATCCGATTCATTGGAAAATTGGTAATCTTCCCAATATTTTGCTTCCTCGGCGGAAACACCATTGACCATTATTAACTTTGGTCCGTTGGTTGAGGATTTTCTTTTATTTAATCGAATTACTGTAGGTATCAATATTTCTTCCTCCGGAACCTCTTCTTCTTCCGGTTCCTCCTCTTTCGGTTTCTCCTCTTCCGGTTCCTGTTCTTCCGATTCCTCCTCTTCTGGTTCCTCCTCTTCCGGTTCTTCTTCGGAAATTTGTGAATCTTTCTAAAATATATTCGACTCTTCATTATTATTAGGTGAATAGATGGGATTTTTACTAGTGGTATACATCTATCACACAATATCAAACACATTAAGAGGTTAATATATCACATAATATTTACATGTTAATAATATATAGTTTTTAATAAAAGTGTTAAGCAATCATTTTTAAAGAAAACATGGTTGAAGTCCAGACTCACTAATGTATCCTAACAAACTCGATAAGACACACTAATGCAAATTTCTGGTTCTCTAAGACCAACGCTCGGATACCAACTGAAATGTCCCGTTCATATCGATTATAAACGTTCCATATTAATTGATTTCGTTGCGAGGTTTTGACCTCTATATGAGACGTTTTTCAAAGACTGCATTCGTTTTTAAAATAAACCATAACCTTTATTTTATCGACAAGGTTAAAAAGACACCACCTAGATTATCCAGAAATGATAATCTAAAAAATATCACACTTACACACTACCAATACATATTGGTTTACAATATTAATATGTTACAACAAAATAAATCTCGAATGCAGTTTTAAACAATATTATACAAGCATGCTGACACCAAATCTTGTCCACATATTAGCATGCAACAGCGGAAGCTCTTAATAATCACATGAGAATAAACATGCTTTAAACGTCAACAAAAATGTTAGTGAGTTATAGGTTTAACCTATATATTTATCAAATTGTAATAATAGACCACAAGATTTCATATTTCAATATACATCTCATACATAGAGATAAAAATCATTCATATGGTGAACACCTAGTAACCGACATTAACAAGATGCATATAAGAATATCCCCTATCATTTCGGGAAATCCTTCGGACATGATAAAAACGAATTCGAAGTACTAAAGCATCCGGTACTTTGGATGGGGTTCGTTAGGCCCAATAGATCTATCTTTAGACTTCGCGTCAATTAGTAGATCGGTTTACTAATTCTTAGGTTACCAAGCAAAAGGGGCATATTCGGCTTTGATCATTCACCCATATAATGTAGTTTCATTTACTTGTGTCTATTTCGTAAAACATTTATAAAACTGCATGTATTCTCATCCCAAAATATTAGATTTTAAAAGTGGGACTATAACTCACTTTCACAGATTTTTACTTCGTCGGGAAGTAAGACTTGGCCACTGGTCGATTCACGAACCTATAACAAATATGTACATATATATCAAAGTATTTTCAAAATATATTTACAACACTTTTAATACGTTTATGTTTTAAGTTTATTAAGTCAGCTGTCCTCGTTAGTAACCTACAACTAGTTGTCCACAATTAGATGTACAGAAATAAATCGATATATATTATCTTGAATCAATCCACGACCCAGTGTATACACGTCTTAGGCTAGATCACAACTCAAAGTATATATATTTTTGGAATCAACCTCAACCCTGTATAGCTAACTCAAACATTACTGCATATAGAGTGTCTATGGTTGTTCCAAATAATATATATACATGGGTCGATATGATATGTCAAAACATTTGCATATGTGTCTATGGTATCCCAAGATTACATAATATATTAGAATACATGTATAATACAATATAAGTTAGCTAGGATATGATTTGTATAGAATTGTTACAATATTTCCCGTAGCTAAAACAATCAAAAAATATCCAATCTTGTTTTACCCATAACTTCTCCGTTTTAAATCCGTTTTGAGTGAATCAAATTGCTATGGTTTCATATTGAACTCTATTTTATGAATCTAAACAGAAAAAGTATAGGTTTATAGTCGGAAATATAAGTTACAAGTCATTTTTGTAAGAGGTAGTCATTTCAGTCGAAAGAACGATGTCTTGATGATCATTTTGAAAAACATACTTCCACTTTGAGTTTAACCATGATTTTTGGATATAGTTTCATGTTCATAAGAAAAATCATTTTCCCAGAAGAACAACTTTTAAATCAAAGTTTATCATAGTTTTTAATTATCAAACCCAAAACAGCCCGCGGTGTTACTACGACGGCGTATATCCGGTTTTACGGTGCTTTTTTCGTGTTTTCAGGTTTTAAATCATTAAGTTAGCATATCATATAGATATAGAACATGTGTTTAGTTGATTTTAAAAGTCAAGTTAGAAGGATTAACTTTTGTTTGCGAACAAGTTTAGAATTAACTAAACTATGTTCTAGTGATTACAAGTTTAAACCTTCTAATAAGGTAGTTTTATTTATGTGAATCGAATGATGTTATGAACATCATTATTACCTCAAGTTTAGTAGGTAAACCTACTAGAAATGATGAAAATATAACTTGAGCTTCAAAGGATCTTTGGATGACTTGAAAGTTCTTGAAGCAGAATCATGACACGAAAACAAGTTCAAGTAAGATTTCCACTCGAAATAAGATTTGTTATAGTTATAGAAATTGAATCAAAGTTTGAATATGAGTATTACCTTGTATTAGAAAGATATTTTACTGTAAATAAGAAAGATTTTTTGAGGTTGGATGATCACTTTACAAGATTGGAAGTAAGCTAGCAAACTTGGAAGTATTCTTGATTTCATGAAACAAGAACTTATAGAATTTATGAAGAACACTTAGAACTTGAAGATAGAACTTGAGAGAGATTAATTTGATGAAGAAAATTGAAGAATTAAAGTGTTTGTAGGTGTTTTTGGTCGTTGGTATATGGATTAGATATAAAGGATGTGTAATTTTGTTTACATGTAAATAAGTCATGAATGATTACTAATGTTTTGCAATTTTATGAGATATTTCATGCTAGTTGCCAAATGATGGTTCCCACATGTGTTAGGTGACTAACATGGACTGCTAAGAGCTGATCATTGGAGTGTATATACCAATAGTACATACATCTAAAAGCTGTGTATTGTATGAGTACGAATACGGGTGCATACGAGTAGAATTGTTGATGAAACTAAACGAGGATGTAATTGTAAGCATTTTTGTTAAGTAGAAGTATTTTGATAAGTGTCTTGAAGTCTTTCAAGAGTGTATGAATACATATTAAAACACTACATGTATATACATTTTAACTGAGTCGTTAAATCATCGTTAGTCGTTACATGTAAATGTTGTTTTGAAACCTTTAGGTTAACGATCTTGTTAAATTTTGTTAACCCATTATTTATTATATCTAAAGAGATGTTAAATTATTACATTATCATGATATTATGATATATTAATATATCTTAGTATGATATATATACAGTTAAATGTTGTTACAACGATGATCGTTACATATATGTCTCGTTTCGAAATCATTAAGTTAGTAGTCTTGTTTTTACATATTATGTTCATTGTTAATACACTTAATGACATGTTTACTTATCATTTATCATGATTAAACATAGTGTATCAATATCTTAATATGATTCATATGTATTTAGTAAGACGTTGTTATAACAATAATCGTTATATATATCATTTCGAGTTTCTTAATTCAATAAACTCAATTTTATGTATATAACTCATTGTTAAAAGACCTAATGAGATACTTACTTACCATAATATCAGGTTAACTATATATATAATCATATATATGTCATCATATAGTTTTTACAAGTTTTAACGTTCGTGAATCACCAGTCAACTTGGGTGGTCAATTCTCTACATGAAACTCATTTCAAGTAATCAAGTCTTAACAAGTTTGATTGCTTAACATGTTGGAAACACTTAATAATGTAAATAACAATTTCATTTAATATATATAAACATGGAAAAGTTCGGGTCACTACAGTTTTTTACCGTTTAGTGACCGGTTTGTCTATTTTATGTCTTAAGTCACAATTAAAACCTAATGTAAAATATTAAATATAAATACAACTTAAGTTAAAGCGTAAAGTAAATAACGATAAATAAAAGTGAGATAAATAAAAGTGCGATAAATAAAATGACGATAAATAAAATTGCGATAATTAAAAGTACGATGAGATATAAAATAAAGGAATTATGCTTATTTAAACTTCCGTAATCATGATGTTCGACGTGTTGATTTTAGTTTATTACCATGGGTTAATTGTCCTTTGTCCTGGATTATTCGATATGTCCATCTGTTTTTGTCCATAATAATCCATCAGTCATAATTATAAAGTGCGAGAGTCTTCGTCAAATTAACCTTATACCCGAAGTCAAATATTCCAACCAATTGGGGATTTAAACTGTAACAAGGTCTTAATACTTTGTTTAATGAATACACCAGGTTATCGACTGCGTGTAATCCACGGTTTTAATACTTTGTTAACAATTACACCAATTACCCTTGAATGTAATCCACCCCTGTTTTAATGAGTCCAGTGACTATTAATCCATCCCCGTGTCCGGTTAAATGAACAATAATTCGTATTTATAAATATCCCGCCACCATACCCGATTAAGCGTATGTGGTTATATATAGATACGTCAAATTGTAACCTTTATATTAAATTAACGAGGTATCGTTTAGTTAATATAAAGCCCATTAATAGCCCATAGTCTAATTTCCACAAGTGTCGATCTTTTGTCCAAACTCCAATTATGGTACAAAGCCCAATAACCCCGTCTTTAATATTTAGCCCAACATCGCGATTACTTCGATTTAAATAAACATAATAATAACTTAGCTACGAGACATTAATTTAAAAAGGTTGAACATAACTTACAATGAGTATTAATCGCGTAGTGTTACACAGACAGAAATTCGACTTACAAACTTAATACATTCGCCAACATAACCTTATTATTATTAAACTTAAATTAAAATTAAAATTATAATATATATATATATATATATATATATATATATATATATATATATATATATATATATATATATATATATATATATATGAGTAAGGAAAAGAAAAATGTGTGTAAAATTCGAGCAGAATGCGTGAGCTTTTATAGTCCCACTTTGAACTGTACAGCTCCGCGAGTACGGTACTTTTGTGCCTTACAGCTCCGCGAGTGCGGAGCTTCGGATTCCAGCTCACCAAATTGAGTTAAACGTGGGCTGCTGAATATTATAATATATAATATAATTTTATATAATTTTATATAATTATATATATATTATATTATATTCTTGTGCATAGTTGACTTGTAATTTTAGCTCCGTTGAGTTGTACGTTGATGCTGGGTTTATGTCTTGGTTTCGGATTTTCGAACGCCTTTTCGTATGCTTAGATATCTTGTACTTTGCATTTCGCGGCTTGTACTCTTGTCGATTTTAGGCATTTCTCATCAATAAATTGAACCACTTGGATTGTACTTTGTACATTTTAGCTTTTTGGTCATTTGCGTCTTCAAATCGTCATTTTCTTCTTTTGTCTTCGCACTTATTTATTTAAATGAATATTACATAAAAATAGAACAATTGCAATTAAAAGCTTTACATATAGGAAGGATATTGCTATGAAATATATGTTCCTTTTTAGCATTATCAAATATCTCCACACTTGAACGTTGCTTGTCCTCAAGTAATACAGAACTTGAAATTAAATCACACTTCACTCGAATCACTTTTTTATTCTCACACTTTATACATCAGTGATTTTGATATAGCGGTATAAACAATGATAGTAACGATATGGTTTACAGTCCCACATGACTATAAAAATTTAGATCCTTTAAGGAAATTGGATCTTTATGAAAACATTTGATCTTTTTGAAAATTCATTCTAGCTTTTACCCTAGATAAGTTTTCCAGAATAACCCTTCACCGGTGTTTGCAAAATATCTTTGTGGGTTTTGTGGGTTTCAGATTTTAAAATTTTAGCTCAAAACTTGCAGTTTTGTGTCACCCACTTGCTAACATTGTATTAGGAAAGCAACACGTCCATTATACTTGCTCCGTATATTACTTTTCGGTAAACTACCGTCCGGTTGTAAAGGAAAACGATGAACAAGCAACTGTTAAGGCAATGTCTAATGACATGCAGATGTTCATGGTCAAAAACGTGTCGGATGCAATTACTATCCTTTGTAGGAGAAATAGTAAAGATCACCCTATAATTTTTTGGTCTGGCACAAGGTCCTGTCTTCGACCATGCTATGCAACCACCGTTCTTACGGTTGACACCCAATTTAGTTCAGGTGACCTAATGAATTTCGATGAATTCTTAGAATTTTACGTTCAATGGTAATGAACGCATTGAAAATAGGTTTTCAGAAAACAAATCGGTTTTAATTTGATCAAAAGATTTTCTCGTTCAAGCTCGAGTTTAGATATCATCGAATTCCATGAGTTTGTAATTCTCAATCTTTAAGGTCAATCTCAAGGATTGAGTAATATCAGTTTTAAAAGCTGATTTTTGATCTTTAAGGCGATTATCTTTCTGGGGGTCTGATTCATTAGTCTTATCAAGCTAATTTGCACGGTGCCCTCCCTATTTTACGAGACAGATCCTCTCATGGTTAGGATAAGTCTGACCACTTGGCGACCCTGTTTGATGCTGAGGTGCGTGGATTTCCTGCTGATTTTAGAGATGACTTTTCAAGATTTTTCGTCAACCTACAGCTGGTCTGGACAACAATTTCCTGACCTAAATCAAGAAGCGCGTGTCTTTTTCGGAAGACTTTACTTCCTTTTAATGATGGAATTGATTCATCGTGTAGATCCATCTATTCTTTCAAAGGTATTACAATAAATCGGGTAAAATTGATTAGTTTAGTCCGAAGCAAAAGTACCTCCAATAATCTGTACCAAATATGTGATATGTGTTTTAAAGAACTTGGTAAATTCTTCCCACACTTAGCTTTTATTTATTCTTTTCTTTGCCTTTTTATTCTCCTTTATTCCATTTTAAATGAATTCAAGTGTTTTGGGTTGTTTCTCCATTTATGTTCTCTCCGAGGTAACAATAATTTCGGTATTATAACCTAGTTTTATCGTTCATAAATATGTATAAACATGATTTTGAATTCATTTAGTTGAAATTTTTTCAAATTTTCACAAAATTTGGCAATTAAATCAAATGTAAACCCGAGAGAATTTATAACCCTTCCCCACACTTGAGATCTTGCAATGCCCTCATTTGCAAGAAATTAGACTATAATTATAAATTCATGAGGTTGATTAGTGTAGAAAAGTGATTAAAAATACCGAGTTTGCAAACATATTATTTTATATCACATTTGATATTTTGCGTCTTGTCGTCAAAATTAGTAGCTTTTGCTGAACTTTAATGTCAGCCTTTGAAAATGCGCTGTTTTACCCTGTTTTGTACATAAGATAAACTACAAACATATATATATATATATATATATATATATATATATATATATATATATATATATATATATATATATATATATATATATATATATATATATATATATATATATATATATATTTATAAAACCTTTATTTATTAAAACAATTTAAATGAATAATTTTTTTAAAATTTTGTTTCCTTTTACTTTAGGTAGTTTCGGTACGTTTGCCTAGTCCGTCCCTCGACAAAATTTAAAATTTGTCGTTTTTAAAGTGATTGTTTTAAAAGCAAAGATTTTCGGGTTTTTTAATTTTTTGGCATACTTTAGATCAATAAAATTAAAAATAATGATAACAAAATTTTTCGCCCCGTCCTGGGGTAAAGCAATTTCTGTTCCATGACCTAGTCTTTAACTTACGACGAATTTTAGAAATCGTTTTTTAAATTTAATGAAATAAAGTAAATTTTGTTTTTAAATTCACACAAAACTTAAATATAAAAATGCATATTAATTTCATACAAAACCTACAAAACAAAAATTCAGAATAGGGGGAGAAAACTAGTTCTTTAGTGTCTGCTAGTGGAAAAGACCAATCGAATTCCATTCTCGGAACTACATGAGAACAGAACAACTAACTCTAGACAGCATTTTCTTTTTAGAACATTTGAATCTCCCCACTCTTAGGTAGCTGTGGTATCGAAATTGTGATTAACTTCATTGTCAATTTCTCTTGGATCATAATCAACTTGCATATTTGTGACTTTTGCTTTAAGCCATTGGTCGGATTCCTGTGTAATATCCACAAATTCAACTAGTTTCGCCTTTTCTTTAGGCGATAGATTGGATACTAAGTGGTTACATAACTTAAAGTTCCCCTTGGTTCTAGCATCGCGAATCCGTCTAATAAGTTTCTTCATTGAACTGTTAATAACGGGGTCATTTAATTTTGTATCAACAACGGGGTTCTTTGTTATCAGGTCATCATTAGGTGTTACTTCATTTTTCCCACACTTAGGCGTTTTATTATTGTTAAGCTCTACCGTTGGAGTTGGTAAAACAACATGGTTCTTACCAATCGTTTTTGTTGGTTCCACGGTTTTGGTTGTTGGAGATTTAGCCTTTCGACTCACAAAGGTGATCAATTTTTCATCATTACTAAGTGTCATTCTACCCTCTCTTACATCAAATAACGCCCTGGTGGATGCTAAGAATGGTCGACCTAAAATTAGAGGAATGTTTGAGTCCTCTTCTATGTCAATGACAATAAATTCGACTAAAAAGGTTAAATTACCCACTTGAACGGGTAGGTTGTTAGCAATTCCAACTAGGTGCCTAATGGTTAGATCAAAGAGTCGAACACTCATTTCCGTTGGACTTAACTCACCTACACCTAATCTCTTATATAATGAAAGAGGCATAACACTCACACTCGCACCTAAATCTACTAGTGCATCATACATGACACAATCACTAAGTAGACAAGGAACAATAAATTCACCCGGATCACCCAACCTTGGTGGAAGTTTTGGTGGAACTGTCTTCACCGGGTTTATTTTTACGGTTTTTGTTTCTTGTATTTTTTTATTCTTCTTCTTCTTTCCAGAGGTATCACAAACTTTATTACCTATCACTTGCTCATACTCAACTCCTTTTCTTAGAAACGGGATGGGTGGTATGTATGGTGCCACCACTGGCTTTACATACTCGGGTGATGGTGGTGGTGTTGTAACTTCTTCATTGTTACTCACATCGAAAACCTTCCCATCTTCTAATGATGGTTTTTCGGAATTCGTTGATACCATATTAACATTCTCATTCTGAGGATTTACTTCAATATCACTCGGTAGCTTTCCTTGTTCCCTCTTACTCATCAAGCTAGCAAGAGTACCTACGTGTTTTTCTAGATTCAAAATGGAAGCTTGTTGAGTTCTTAATGACTGATTAAACCTCTCATTTGTTTGGGTTTGAGATGTAATAAATTGTGTTTGAGATTCCATCAGATATGCCATCATTTCTTCCAGATTTTGCTTTTTCTCATCGATTTGTTGTGGTGGTTTATACAAGCTAGGTCTTTGTTGATTGAAAGTGTTGTTTTGAGTTGGTTGGTTATTCGGACCTTGTTGGTTGTACGAGTTATTGTTAGGTCCATTTGGATTGTAAAGAATGTTTTGATTTTGATTGAAGTTTGGCCTTGGCGGTTGATAATTATTTTGATAATTATTTCCCGGCCTTTGGTTCATGTAGGAAACATTCTCACGTTGTTCCATCGTTTGCTCAATGTGACAATCTTTCGTTAAGTGTGATCCACCGCATTGCTCACAACTGATTCGTATTGCGTGAATATCTTTATTCATCTTTTCCATTTGTCTCTCGAAAGCATCTATTTTTGAGGAAACGGAATCAAAGTCATGGCTAGAATCGGCTCTAGCCGCTTTAGATGAACGAAAGATATCTTTTTCCTGATGCCACTCATGTGAGTGGGAGGCTGTGTTATCAATAATCTTGTGAGCTTCAGTTGCAGTATTCTTCATAATGGAACCACCAGCTGCTGTGTCGATGTCTTTTCGTGTAGCAATGTCGATAACTTGGAAGAATATTTGTACTATTTGATAAGTGTCTAAACCGTGCTGAGGACATCCTCTCAACAACTTCTCGAATCTTGTCCATGCCTCATATAATGTTTCATTTGGCTTTTGAGCGAATGTAACAATTTCTCCTTGAAGTCTCACGGCTTTAGATGCCGGAAAGAATCTTTTAAGAAAATTTTCAACTAAGACATCCCATGTGTCAATCGCTCCTTCGGGTAACGATTCTAACCAATCTTTGGCTTCTCCCTTTAAAGTCCAGGGAAACAACATGAGATAGATTTGTTCATCCTCAACTTCTCTGATTTTGAATAGAGTACAGATCCTATTAAAGGTTCGAAGATGTTCGTTTGGATCTTCTTTTGGCGTACCACTATATTGGCATTGATTAGTTACCATGTGTAGGATTTGTCCTTTGATTTCATAATCTGGCGCATTAATGTCTGGCTTAATAATGGCGTGTCCTTGGCCCGTGCGTGTGGCTCTCATTCGATCTTCCATACTTAGAGGTTCCGGATTTTCCATGATTGAATTTGTTGAATCTGAATCACTAGAGGATTCAGATTTAATGGTTTCTTCCTCGACAATCTCTGGATGAGTAATTTGTGGTTCAGGAGGAATGATTAGTGGTTCAGGATCTCTGAATTGTCCTTGAATATCCTCCGGGTTCTCAATTGTGAGGTCGGGTTCAAAAGATGGATTATCGAAAATTCGAGTAGGAGTACTTGTTCGACTAGATGATGATTCTAAAGAAAAATCAACGGCGATAATATTGGCTAGATGTCTTGATCGAGTTACAGGTGGTGAACGTATGAAAGGTGGTGAACGTTTTGCTCGGTGCATTCACTGAATATCCTATTAGTTATAAAGATAAAAATTATATAAGTTATCGAATTAATAGACTTTTCTGCTTTTACCCACGTTTCGAATAGCCAAAAGATGCAGCAGGGAGCCAGGATCCTTTAAGTCGGAAAATCCACAACTCAGCCACTAACAAATCCAACTATTACTACGAAGCAGAAAATTTAGATGTCTATCAATTTAACCGCTTAAAATAATTTTTCGTCGAGATTTAAAGAAAATATAGAAAATTCTATGTCTTAAAAACTAGAGCGTCGAAATGAAAAAAAAAAAAGAGTGCGTCGAAAAACGTCGAAAAAATAAAAGGTTGAAAAATAATAATAAGAACGTAAAGTTTCGAAACTTAAAAGTCTAAAACTACAAATTAAAACTTGCGTCTAAAAGTATTAAAGCTTAAAAGGCATTATATATCCAAAATGGCAATAACTTAAAAAGCATTAAAATATATAAACTGCGTCGCAAAATTCTAAAGCGCCTAAATCTTAATTCTAAAGAAAAAGCACTTAAGGGGTTTTACGGCAAAGCCTAAAAATCTAGAAATACTACCGCAAAAACTAAGTTTAAAACTAATTACGAACGATGAATATATAAATTACGATTAAACGAAATAAAAAGATACAAAATATAAAAATAAAACTTGAAGTTATAAAAATACAATTTTTATAAATATATTATTTTTATATTATAATTTTATAAAAGTATTAATTTATATATTAATAAAACTAATTAAAACTTAAAAATACAAAATTAAATAAACTAAAACTAATTAATATTAAACTAAAACCCTAATTATTATTAATTATAAATAATTATAACCCTAACTGCGTAATTAATGCGTACCAGGTTTCAGTCTGTCATACTGCTCCGCGAGTGCGGATCCTAGCTGCCCAAAAGTTCCGCGAGTGCGAGGATGCAGGTTCAAATGAGCTGCAGGCTCAAATTACGCAGGTTCAGCGTTTTTTTTTTTTACTTTGATTTAATTTTCTGATTTTAAATTTTACAAAATATAACTTAAATAAAAATTATATTTTAACAATTACTTATTAGTTTTTGTAACTAAAAATAAAAACTTTTTAATTTTAAACACTTAAAAATATCGATATATATTTTTTTATGTTTTTGTTTTTTTTAAACTAATAACTTATATAAATATATTTTTACAAAAATAACTTAAAAACTAATTTTTTATAGCGTTTCGCTTCGGCGTTTGAGTGTTCCCCGGCAGCGGCGCCAAAAATACTTGATGTTATGAGAGGTGTATACGAAATAGTTATATTTTGAAATACTATTAAATACGATACAATTTTACACAAGTTATTTATTTATTTATAGAGTGGATATACCTAAACCTTGCTACAACACTATAGGCTGTGTATCTAATCGTAAAGTAGTGTAGTTTTTAGTAAGTCCGGTTCGTTCCGCCGGTAGCTAGCTGAGTTTAACGCTATATTTATTTTAAACTATATTTGTATCAATATATATAAGTAATATTATTATTATTATAAAAGGGAGGTTTTTACCGTTTAATGACCGGTTTGTCGATTTTATGTCTTAAGTCACAATTAAAACCTAATGTAAAATATTAAATATAAATACAACTTAATTTAAAGCGTAAAGTAAATGACGATAAATAAAAGTGCGATAAATAAAAGTGCGATAAATAAAATGACGATAAATAAAATTGCGATAATTAAAAGTACGATGAGATATAAAATAAAGGAATTATGCTTATTTAAACTTCTGTAATCATGATGTTCGACGTGTTGATTTTAGTTTATTACCATGGGTTAATTGTCCTTTGTCCTGGATTATTCGATATGTCCATCTGGTTTTGTCCATAATAGTCCATCAGTCATAATTATAAAGTGCAAGAGTCTTCGTCAAATTAACCTTATACCCGAAGTCAAATATTCCAACTAATTGGGGATTTAAACTATAACAAGGTCTTAATACTTTGTTTAATGAATACACCAGGTTATCGACTGCGTGTAATCCAAGGTTTTAATACTTTGTTAACAATTACACCAATTACCCTTGAATGTAATCCACCCTTGTTTTAATGAGTCCAGTGACTATTAATCCATCCCCGTGTCCGGTCAAATGAACAATAATTCGTATTTATAAATATCCCACCCACCGTACCCGATTAAGCGTATGTGGTTATATATAGATACGTCAAATTATAACCTTTATATTAAATTAAAGAGGTATCGTTTAGTTAATATAAAGCTCATTAATAGCCCATAGTCTAATTTCCACAAGTGTCGATCTTTTGTCCAAACCCCAATTATGGTACAAAGCCCAATAACCCCGTCTTTAATATTTAGCCCAACATCACGATTACTTCGATTTAAATAAGCATAATAATAACTTAGCTACGAGACGTCAATTTAAAAAGGTTGAACATAACTTACAATGAGTATTAATCGCGTAGTGTTACACGGACAGAAATTCGACTTACAAACTTAATACATTCACCAACATAACCTTATTATTTTTAAACTTAAATTAAAATTATAATTATAAAATATAAATATATATATATATATCGTATATGATATGAGAAAGGAAAAGAAAAAGGTGTTTAGAATTCGAGCAGAATGCGTGCGCTTTTATAAGCCCACTTTGAACTGTACAGCTCCGTGAGTGCGGTACTTTTGTGCCTTACAGCTCTGCGAGTGCAGAGCTTCGAATTTCAGCTCACCAAATTGAGTTAAACGTGGGCTGCTGAATATTATAATATACAATATAATAATATATAATTTTATATAATTATATATATATTATATTATATTCTTGTGCATAGTTGACTTGTAATTTTAGCTCCGTTGAGTTGTACGTTGATGCTTGGTTTATGTCTCGGTTCTGGATTTTCGAACGCCTTTTCGTATGCTTAGATATCTTGTACTTTGCGTTTCGCGACTTGTACTCTTGTCATTTTTAGGCGTTTCTCATCAATAAATTGAACCACTTGGATTGTACTTTGTACTTTTTAGCTTTTTGGTCATTTGCGTCTTCAAATCGTCATTTTCTTCTTTTGTCTTCGCACTTATTTATTTAAACAAATATTACATAAAAATAGAACAATTGCAACTAAAAGCTTTACATATTGGAAGGATATTGCTATGAAATATATGTCCCTTTTTAGCATTATCAACTACCAAAGACTGAGAAGTCATCCATGAAGACTTCCATGCAACGTTCAATCATGTCGTGGAATATTGCCACCAAGCATCGCTGAAATGTAGCCGATGCATTGCATAACCCAAAGGGCATGCGTCGATAGGCAAATGTTCCATAAGGATAGGTGAAGGTTGTTTTCTCTTGGTCCTTTGGATCGAGGGAAATTTGAAAGTAGCCGAAAAAACCGTCAAGGAAACAATAGAATTCATTTCTTGATAGACGTTCCAACAATTGATCGATAAAAGGTAATGGAAAATGATCTTTCCGGGTTGCATCCTTTAGTTTACGATAGTCTATGCAAACCCTCCAACCGGTGACTTCCCGTGTTAGAATAAGCTCATTATTCTCATTTTGAATTACGGTTGTCCCTCCCTTTTTGGGTACCACTTGAACAGGACTAACCCATGGCAAATCATAGATGGGATAGATAAGATCGGAGTCCAGAAGTTTGATTACTTCTTTCTTGACGACTTCTTGAATCATAGGGTTGACCCTTCTTTGCCTCTGAACTGATGGTTTGAAATCATCTTCCATGAAGATCTTGTGGGTGCAATAGTTGGGGCTGATCCCTTTAAAGTCGGAGATCTTCCACGCAATTGCCTTCTTATGTGATTTCAAAACCTGAATCAATTTTGCCTTCTCTTGTGGCGTGAGATCTTTTGATATGATCACAGGGAGTTGCGATTCTCCTTCTAAGAATGCATACTCCAGATTATCGGGTAACTTCTTCAATTCCAATTCCGGAGGCTCCTCGATAGATGGCTTCATCCTAGCTATTTCCTTTCGGTCTAACGAGTCGTACCTCTCCTGGAATTCTGATTATTCAGTAGCGGTCACTGATGCTATCTGTTCTTCATTTCTAGAAATTGTCCTTCTTAATGCTTCCTCTTCAGAAACGTCTTCCTTAGTTTCGAAGGTAGGTTCGGGAAACTCCTCACAGTCTTCCCTTGACTGGGGTTCCTGATATACCGGAATGAAGTCTGTTTCTTCATTCAGTCTTCTCTTTAATATAGGTAAAGGAATGCCTTGTCCTAGTGGTGCTATTTGAATATTATTGCCAAGAAAGTTACTTTCAAAGAGGGGAGATATGTGTTGACTAAGGTCTATGGCGGAATATTTGTCGCGATTTCTTTCAGGAGGTGTAAAGAACAGATCCTTAGAAATTTGATCTTGACTGCATATAGCCATAGTCTCTTCCAGTATTCGTTGACGAGTTCTTGAAAAGAATCAGAGAGATTTACATCTTCTTCCTTAGGATGGTTCATGAGGCGATCAACATTGGATGTGATTTCTTCTCCTCCAACCCTTAATTTCAGAGATTTCTCGTGAACGTCAATTATGGCCTTGGCAGTATTCAGGAATGGTCTGCCAAGAATGAGTGGGACCTTCGTGTCTTCCTCAATATCCATAATGACTAAGTCAACGGGAAACGCGAACTTATCCACTCTAACTAGGACATCTTTAGCTATTCCCCGAGGAATCTTAACAGATCTGTCCGCGAGTTGGATAGTCATTCTGGTTGGCCTTAAGTCATTTAATCCTAGCTTCTTGAATAATGAATAGGGCATTAGGTTTACACTGGCTCCTAAGTATGCTAACGCATTGCTAATTTGGACATCTTGCAGGTAGCAAGGTACCGTAAATCTTCCTGTATCTCCTAACTTAGGGGAAATTCCATGCTGTAACACTAACGAGCATTCTTCACTTAAGGGCAAGCTAACTATCTCTCTTAATCTCTCTTTGTTTGAAAGTAGTTCTTTGAAAAATTTAGCGCAGTTTGGCATCTCTACTAAAGCATCAACTAGACGTACATTCAAATGAAAATTCTTAATAATATCCCAATACTTAGAAAATTGTGCTTCTTGTTTTTCCTTCCTAAGCCTTCCTGGGAAAGGTATGCGGGCGCGTGGAATAATTTCCGGGGCCTTAGGAGAGATAGGTTCTGGTGGATTGACAACTGGGTCAATTGGCATAGGTTCCTTATCGGAAAAATCTTGTATGGGTATATTAACAGTTGTTTTCTTCCCTCCTCTAGTAATTACTAGGGTATCAAACTCACTACACTCTATATCAATTTTAGCGGTTAATCGTTTAAGTGTAAGCTGAAAATTAGTGATTAATTCTTCAAAAGTCTTTATCAAATTATCAAATTTGTTCTGGCATTCTATGACTTGAAGGTTTATCATATATTGCTTTTTCATAAATTCAACTAAAATTTCCTTAGAGTGGAGAGTAGGTTTGTGCAATGGGAAAATTATATTATGATCCGAGCTATTTTGCTGTTTGTGTGCCCATCTATGGTAAGGATACCTTAGATTGGTTCTAGTAGCATCGGAGTTTTTAGGAATTGGTAAACTTTGAAGAGTGAGGGTGAGATCTTGTAAGCTGGTCTCCAGCATTTTTACCGTATGAGCGAAGACGTCATCCTTCTCGGCAGCTTTATTGTTCCAATCTTCCTGTTGTGCAGCTATTGTGTCCAAGAGATCTCATGCTTCATCTGCTGTTCGAGACATGAAATTGCCTTGCGAGGCCATGTCTAGGAGAGACTTATCATCCTTGGTCAAACCATTGTAAAGCGTACATATTATGTCTGCCCGACTTAACGAATGATTCGGACATCTTTTAAGCATCATCTTTACTCTATTCCATGCTAGACACAATGACTCATTTTATTTTTGAGAAAAGTTAGTGATGTCATTCCTTAAACAGGTTTGCAGGGAGGGTGGATAGAATTTGTTTAGAAATTTAGTGGCTAATTCCTCCCATGTATGGATTAAATTCGGGTTAAGTGCGTCAAACCATGCTGAAGCGTGTGCAGAAAGTGAATATTTAAAAAGATGAAGTTTTAAAATGTTTTTCACGTTTGATTCTTTCTTAAAAGAGTCGACCAGACTGATAAATTTGTTTATATGAAAGTTCGGATCGTCAGTCGGTAATCCTTGAAATTTGCAGATCATACTGACTAGTTTAATCATGTGTGAACTAATTTCAGGAATTTCTTCGGTTCCTAAGGTGATTGGTCCTCCTCTTTCCTCTAAGCATAACTTATGCATAGAAGCAAGGGTGTCTTGTTGGTTCATTTATAGATTTTTTGTTAAAAAAAACTTAAAAGTAACTTTTAGAAAATATTAATTTACTAAAAGGATCGATAATTTAATAAAAACAATTATTCTTGAAATTCGGTCTCTAACCAGATCGGATATCTTAAATGATAGGACTTCTCACAGATTACTCGTATCGAGGTGGCCATGCCGACTGCGGAGAGGCAGGATCCTTTTGGTTCCAATATAATTGGAGACTGTTCGGAAAATCCAATAACCAAGTCCGTGTATA
The DNA here is from genome assembly GCF_046630445.1 of Rutidosis leptorrhynchoides. NCBI lineage: Eukaryota > Viridiplantae > Streptophyta > Magnoliopsida > Asterales > Asteraceae > Rutidosis > Rutidosis leptorrhynchoides. The sequence continues at coordinate 150,930,522 of NC_092337.1, forward strand.
ATTGTCTTTCTTAGACACCACCAAACAATACTTTGTCTGTTTAAAATCTTTCTCGATCAAAATATTCGATGTCCCCGGCAGCGGCGCCAAAGAAGAAGTCTTTTTTCTGATATAGCTAAAATGAACGGTTTTATTCGTGCGGTGTCGTTAGGTCGCAGGGCGTCAGATTCGGTATAGCATGCAGAGATTTTCGTTTAATTTATATTTTGCGGGGCCTAAATTTACTTTTACTTTCTAAAGTGTAGAAGGTGTAAGTTAACCTAGTGTCGAATTTTATGCTGATTAACGAATTGAAGATCAAGTGGATAACTGTCTTTTAGTTAAATTACCTAGATAAAAGATAGTAGTTGATTTTATCTAAAGTTCCTAAATGCAGAAAAGTAAATAAAGTGGAAGGATATCCGGAGTATGCAGATCAGGGAAATGTTGACCAAGATATCAGAGTTGGGTTAGGGAAAGGTAATCATGCTTATGTTAAGACTATGCTTGGAATGATGTAGATCTGGTTGGATGAGCCAATTACACAGACCTACTTAACTCTGAACTCTCGGAGTTCTCTATGTCACTTGGTCGTATAACTGAAGTGTAACAATACCTCGGAGGTTATCCTCAATAGAGCACAAGGTTTATTAGTGAGTTAAGCTCTAACCCTAAACCTCGTTATCATTTTAGGTAACTGAATAACAACATGCCGTGTTAATTGAACACTGATCACAAACGGAAGGAGTCCGTTGGTTTAAGTTGGCAAAATCTTAAATGAAAACTAACAACCATTCCATCATACTAATGAGATCACAACAAATCAAACATTATACATCATTACAATTAATATACTGATAGAAAAGCAGATAGAAACCTAATGAATACCTAAACAGTTGATATGACTAAGACCTAGGGCAACAATCAGACAAGAACATGCAATAGGCTTGGGTCATACAGTAAAGGCACTAACTAGATCTTAACAGCTCCTAAGAGGTCTCTTCGAAATAGTCAATAGGCATACTAGGTCATTCATGTCTCAATTCCTAGGTTCCGTGTCCTAAAAGTGCATTAGATGCCTCTCGAGAACTCCGGCCATACCGAGTTCATAGAATCTTCAGATATAGTATAACCAGGGGTCTTAATCCTATGAAGTAGCTAATTTTATATAGGTGGACAAGTCCTGATCACAACCTAAGTTGGTCAATCCTTAAGATGCTAGCATACAAATCTATCAGACTTCCTAATTCAGTATTATAACAGTAATCGTACTAAATTAACATAATTACGCTAACCCAAACTTCTATCATTGCAACATTCAGATAAATTAAGCTATCATGGCAATATCGGAACGCATTATTAAACATAAAAGGTAAGCATACATGTTTAATACAAAAGACAAGCGTTTCGGATAAAAACATGGAAAGGCCGAACAAATCTGCCCGAGATCGCAGGGACTCGCCGGGATATCCTCCAGAAAACAAAAGCTAAGCTAACTACTACTAAAACTAACTAAAAGATTGAAAATATAAATTGAATTGCAAGTTGAGTGTGTGTTGGAATGGATGGAGAATGCCCTTTAAATAGACTAGGAATTTGCCAAAATACGGCTGGCAGGCCGTATGGCAGCCCGTTTGGTGGCCCGTATATACCATGAATGTAAATATAATATAATATAATATATAAGTAATTATATAAATTAAATATAATATATATATAATAATATAAAAGTGTCGGCAAGATTGAACGATGGATACCAGCTGGATTTGAGCTCCATGCGATCGCATGGGCTCTCCACACATCCACCATGCGATCGCATGGCTAAGGAAGAGAGGCCAAGTCCATAAAATTCATTCGACTGGTTCCATTTTCATTCCATCATCTGTTTTTCTCTCGTACTCTCTCTATATCTATATACTTATTATTATTATTATTATTATTATTATTATTATTATTATTATTATTATTATTATTATTATTATTATTATTATTATTATTATTATTATTAAGAGTAATATTATTATCAATCATGTTATTATTAGTATTATTATTATTATTTATTATACATAAAATACTACGACGAAGTTCTGCCCGCGTGATTTCAAAATGAGTTTTTCGAGTAGGATAGTGCAAAGGAAATTATTGGTTATAGTTATGGAGGTGATGGGTATGGTTCATGGGTATGCTCGTGAGGTCAATTTAGTATTTATCATCTCTGTTGCGTCTACGTACCTTTCCTGCAATATTGAATCTCAATATTGATACGTAAGCGCTTATAATTTAAATTTTACATATTAATAGTGTATCCCTGACTAGTGCTGGAGTATATAGGATTATGCATGCTTATACTTTTGATATTGCCATTAGATAGGTTATGTTGAATCTTGAATTAGTTACATATGCGGTTGAGATAGGGTATATGATATGCATGTCGTTGGAAAGCTAGCGAAAAATTAAGAACTTTTCATTTAAAACTCGAATGATTTCGATGAACAGATTAGAAATTATAGTCAACTGAATTTTAGTATTATTGTTAAAATGATTATTATTACTATCGTCGTTATTATCGTCGTTACTATTTTTATCTATTAATTATTATTATTATTATTATTATTATTATTATTATTATTATTATTATTATTATTATTATTATTATTATTATTATTATTATTATTATGATTAATAATATTATCATTTTTAATATAAGTATAATTATTAAAAGAATTTTTATTGTTATTATTATTATTATTATTATTATTATTATTATTATTATTATTATTATTATCATTATTAATATTAATATTATCATTGTGATTATTATTTTTATTATTATTATCATTAAAATAGTTATTAGTATTATCATTAATGTTATTATAATAATTATTATTATTAGTATTATTATCATTAAAAATTAATATTAGTATCATCTAACTATTATGACTAATATTATTATCATTATTATGAATGTGATATAAAAGACGACTAAAAGATATTTTACAAATTGATTGGGAAATAATGAGTATGAGTATCATGATGAAATTAAAATATTGTAAGATATTGAATTAGATAAAATTATCGTTCTTATTATTTTTATCATTTTATTATTATTAAAAGTATTATTAATATTAAAACTATCATTTTTACTAAAATTATCATTTTAATATCATTTTTAGTAAATATAAATATAGATATTTTATTAGCAGAATAATAATAACTATTATTACAAAATAATACAACTTATAATTATTATTGTTATTATCGATATTATTTTATCAAATAAATATGTAATACAAAGATATTTTATTACACGTAATATAATTACATAAATAATACCTATCATTATATTTTTATGATATTAAATGAACTTTATAAAATTTTTTACTTAAGATATTTAAAAGTATATTTTTATCATATACAAATTTTTAATATAAATTTTATTAACAAATGACTTTTAAAAATATTAAATATATAAACGACGATATTCAAGTTATATAATAATCATGTATAAATTTTGGAAATCATTTTGAGTCAAATTGACTTTTGTTGACTTTTGCATATTAGTCTCGAGCATTAGGATTGTGGTACACTATGACTTGACCTAAATTGTTAGACGGATATTGACCATTATATATATATATATATATATATATATATATATATATATATATATATATATATATATATATATATATATATATATATATATATATATATATATATATATATATACTTAATATAGGTTCGTGAATCCGAGGTCAACCTTGCACTTGTTCAATAACGTCATATGTATTTTTACTACGGAATATAGTATTGTGAGTTTCATTTGCTCCCTTTTTAAATGCTTTTGCAATATATATTTTTGGGACTGAGAATACATGCGCTGTTTTATAAATGTTTTACGAAATAGACACAAGTAATCGAAACTACATTCTATGGTTGGATTATCGAATCGAATATCAGCCGTTTTTAGTCTGGTAATCTAAGAATTAGGGAACAGACACCCTAACTGACGCGAATCCTAAAGATAGATCTATTGGGCCTAACAAACCCCATCCGGGTTACGGATTCTTTAGTACTTCAATTTTATCATGTCCGATGAGAGTCCCGGAATGATGGGAATATTCTAGACGCGTTCTGTTAATGTCAGTTACTAGGTGTTCACCATATGAATGATTTTTATCTCTATGCAGTTTATGCGAAATGCCTGATATGAGATGGATTTTTAATTTGCAGGTTACGCGTGTTATTTTGTACTCGGGTTACGTGTACAATTATATATCTGGAAATCTTGTGGTCTATTAAAATGATGAAAAATGATTGTTTATGATAAAATAATGAACTCACCAACCTTTTGGTTGACACTTTAAAACATGTTTATTCTCAGGTATTAAAGAAATATTCCGCTGTGCATTAGCTCATTTTAAGGATATTATTTGGAGTCATTCATGGCATATTTCGAAAGACGTTGCATTCAAGTCGTTGAGTTCATCAAGATTATTATTAAGTCCATTATAGTTGGATATATTATGAAATGGTATGCATACTGTCAACTTTCGGTGTAAAGAAAGTTTGTCTTTTAAAAATGAATGCAATGTTTGTAAAATGTATCATATAGCGGTCAAATACCTCGCGATGTAATCAACTATTGTGAATCGTTTATAATGTATATGAACGGGTCCTTTCATTAATGCAGGAAATCCGTTCGTGAACGCACATGGACAGTTGGTTAGGGTCACCGCCCGTAAGAGGGTTGTACTGTATCCTGCCGATCCATTTGTGCATAAGGTCACCCGCACTATGCCGTCTACTTCTAGTACTACATCCGCATCATCTGGACCATCTGCACCATCTGCCCCACCAGCATCTCCTATCATCGAGGAACTGACGAGAGAAGTGCATGCCCTCCGTGCTTGGGTAACTGAGCTCGAGGATCAGATGACCCACCTGATGGACATCATTTACCCACCCTTGCCCTAGGACTGTTGTATTAGATTTCCTTATGTATTCCGTTTGTAGTTTCCTGTTTTTCATTTATGTATTGTACGAACCTTATACCGTTGTATGCAATTTTCTTATTATGAATGGAACTACTGTTGTTGATCTATTACACGGCTCTTTATTACATGTTTGTGATATCTGCTGCTTGTTTGCCATGCTTAGTTATCGTGTACTGTGTTGCTTCCATGTTGTTTACCGTATGCCGTGACGTTGTTGGTTAATGCATTTTGACTTAAGTCTAAATTTTTGTTGGAAGATCGATGGCTAACGGAAGAGGTCCAAGGGAAATGCCCACAGCAGCACAGATCGGGAGATGATAGCCGCTCGAGTAGCCGCAACAGTGTTGTAAATCTCCTTATTTCTCCCCGAGATCTTCCTGAGATCTCGTTTTTGGAAGGCCACCGAGACGAGATGTCTATTTCCCGAGATTTCTCGGTCAACGGGGTCAAAACCACAATTTCACGGATTTTTTTGCTCATTTAATGGATTTTCTTGCTCATTTATTGGATTTCTTGCTCATTTCTTGGATTTTTTTGCTCATTTCTCGAATTTTCTTGTAAAATCTCGTAAAAATGTATATCAATATACATGTATTTAGTTAATTATATATATTTATATTATATAAACTAAAAAGTCAACGTAAGTTAACGTCCGAGATCTCCTCGAGATCTTTCCGAGATGCCGAGATTTCCCCAAAAATTTTCAAATGAGATCTCCCCGAGATCTGAGTTCTCCAACCTTGGTCACAGCTATGGCGAATGCCGACCCCCAAGATCCACCGGCTAACCCGAACTTCCAGAATGGGTGCACTTTTAAGGAATTTCAGAGTTGTAAGCCCCACAATTTCAGTGGAACAGAAGGGCCAGTTGGACAGACGAGATGGTTTGAGAAGTTGGAATCTGTGTTCCATGTGAGTAACTACTCCGAAGGGAAAGACTAAGTTCGCATCCTGCACTTTGTCGGATGGCACTTTGACTTGGTGGAATACTGATGATGCTAAAAACGAACATATATTTCATAGCATTATCCCTCAAGAAAGACAAGCTTTTAGTTGCAATTGTTCTATTTACAAGTAATATTTGTTTAAATAATAAAAGGTGAAGACAAAAGACAGATTTGACGAATTGAAGACGCAAATGGCCAAAAAGCTCACAAGTACAAAGTACAATCAAAGTGGTTCAAATTATTGATAAGAAACGTCTCAAAATTACAAGAGTACAAGTCGCAAAACGCAAAATACAAGATATTAAATTGTACGCAAGGACGTTCGAAAATCCGGAACCGGGACCAGAGTCAACTCTCAATGCTCGACGCAACGGACTAAAAATTACAAGTCAACTATGCACACAAATATAATATAATATTTAAATAATTCTATAAATTATTTATATATTATATATTATATTAAAAACCGTCGGCAAAAAAGAAAATAAGCTCATGTGAGCTGGAAAAAGAGGCCATGCGATCGCATGGCCTGGAGGTGCATTTTCCATGCGATCGCATGGCAGTAGGTATCAGGCCACACTCCTATAAATTCGCAGTTTTGGTTGATCAAATATATATCTTTTCCTCTATCTCTCTCACGTATAATATATATATATATATATATATATATATATATATATATATATATATATATATATATATATATATATATATATATTATATTTTAATTTTAATTTTAAATTCTAATAATAAGGGTATGTTAGCGAATGTTTTAAGGGTGTAAGTCGAAATTATGTCCGTGTAACGTTACGCTATTTTTAATCATTGTAAGTTATGTTCAACCTTTTTAAATTAATGTCTCGTAGCTAAGTTATTATTATGCTTATTTAATGCCGAAGTAATCGTGATGTTGGGCTAAATATTAAAATTAGGTAATTGGGCTTTGGACCATAATTGAGGTTTGGATAAAAGAACGACACTTGTAGAAATTAGACTATGGGCTATTAATGGGTTTTATATTAACTAAATGATACCTCGTTGATTTAATATATAGACTTATAATTTGACGTATTTATATATAACCACATACGCTTGACTGGGCACGATGGGCGGGATATCTATAAATACCAATAATTGTTCATTTTACCGGACACGGTACTGGATTAATAGTTAATAGACTTGTTGAAATAGGGGTGGATTACATTCAAGGGTAATTGGTGTAATTGTTAACAAAGTAGTAAAACCTTGGACTACACGCAGTCGATAACCTGGTGTATTCATTAAACAAAGTATTAAGACCTTGTTACAATTCGAATACCCAATTAGTTGGAATATTTGACTTCGGGAATAAGAATAATTTGACGAAGACTCTCGCACTTTATGATTATGACTGATAGACTATTATGGACAAATTCGTATGGACATATCGAATAATCCAGGACAAAGGAAAATTAACCCATGGTACTAAACTAAAAACAACACGTCGAACATCATGATTACAGATGTTTAAATAAGCATAATTTATATTTTTCATATTTAATTGCACTTTTAATTATCGCACTTTTATTTACTGCCATTTTATTTAATTGCACTTTTAATTATCGTAATTTTTAATTATCGCAATTTTATTTATTGTCATTTTATTTTTCGCATTTTTATTTATCGCAATTTCATTATCGTTATTTACTTTACGCTTTAAATTAAGTCTTTTATATATTTAATATTTTACATTAGGTTTTAACTGCGACTAAAGTTTTAAAATCGACAAACCGGTCATTAAACGGTAAAAACCCCCTTTTATAATAATAATACTACTTATATATATTTTTGTATTTTTACAATCATAAGTTAAAAATATAGTGTTAAACTTGGCTAAGTCTCCCTGTGGAACGAACCGAACTTACTAAAAATTACACTACTGTACGATTAGGTACACTGCCTATAAGTGTTGTAGCAATGTTTAGGTATATCCATTCTATAAATAAATAAATATCTTGTGTAAAACTGTATCGTATTTAATAGTATTTTCTTGTAAAAATATAACTATTTTGTATACACCTCTACGCACATCAAGTATTTTTGGCGCCGCTGCCGGGGAAACTAAAACGCCGGAAGCGAAACGTTATATATAAAAAAAAGATTTTTTATTAAGTTCTTTGTATAAAAATATACGTTTTAAATTTAAAAAAAATACAAAAATATAAAAAGTAAAACAAAATTTATATATTTTTAAGAGATTGTTAAATATATAAGTTTTATAAAGTTTCTTTATTTTTATTTTAGTTTGTAAAAATATAAGTTTTATATAAATATTTTTATATAAATATATAAAACAGAATTTAAAAAAAAAACACTCGGGCCTGACACTGTTGCAGCCCAGTCTTCTGGCCCGGATCCAAGAGCCATGCGATCGCATGGCCCAGAGGCGTAGAACTCATACGACCGCATGAGGCTGTCTGACACGCCGAAGTTGACCTAGTTCTGCATTAATTAAGGGGTAATTATTATTATTATTATTATTTAATTAAAACCCTAATTAGGGTTAGTGTTTTTAATTATTTAATTTTAGTTTTTAATAATTTGTATTATTTAGTTTAATTAGTTTTATTAATATATAAAATTAATAGTTTTATAAATAAATAATATAAAAATAATATTTTTATAAAAATTGTTCTTTTTACAACTTTAAGTTTATTTTTATATTTTATATCTTTTTAATCATTTTAGCGTAATATTTGTATTTTTCGTTCGTATTTAGTTTTAAGTCATAGTTTTTGCCATAGTTATTTTTATTTCTAGATTTTTAGGCTTTGCCGTAAAATCCCTTAAGTGCTTAAGATTTAGGTGCTTTAGAATTTTGCGACGCCATTTTATAAATTTGAGTACTTTTTAAGTTTATACTGTTTTGAATATAGAATTCCTTTTAAGCTTTAATATTTTTAGACGCAACTTTTAATTCTTAGTTTTTAGACTTTTAAGATTCGACGCGCTACGTTCTCATTTTTTTTATCGACCTTTTATTTTTCGACGTTTTTCCGACGCGCTCTTTTTCTTTCTTATTTTTCGCCGCTCTAGTTTTTAGGACTTAGAATTTTTTTTTCTATTTCTTCTCTAAAATTTCTTTAAATTTCAACGAAAAATTATTTTAAGTGGTTAAATTAATAGACATCCAAATTTTCTGTTTCGTAGTAATAGTTGGATTTGTTAGTGGCTGAGTTGTGAGCTTCCAATTGTAACACCCTGTTTTCCCGTGCACGTCTAAAGGTACGTACTTAATCAATAGTACGCTTATAACTTACTCGTTATGTGATTAATGAACTAAAGTGTTAGTTAGGTGTAAGTGCATATATGTATATGTGTATATATATATATATATATATATATATATATATATATATATATATATATGGGTATATTCGAATGCGTGCGTGTACGTGTATATGAATGTGTCGTGATTGGCGTCGAGTCGTGTGAGACTTAAGGTTGAGGTTTAGACGTGCATAGGAAGGGTGGAAGTTGTTGTGTTTGTGTTTGAAACCTTGTTTTATGATTTGTTGTCGAAGTGACCAGGAACAGGCGAACGCCGCGCCGCGACAAACGAGTCTGCGCCGCGACAAACAAACCAAATCTAGATCAGAACTTGAGTTAAGAAGGGTGGTTTTTCCCTCTTTATGTCGCGCCGCGACAAAGCTGCCGCGCCGCGGCAATTCTGCAGTTCTGACTCCGATTTCTACTTAAATTAAATAGGGTTTAGGGGCAAATTGGTCTTTTTACATGTAGATCTGGTTGGAGCTTTAATATCCACCACTTATCTTCATTTCTTATTTTCTTTTCCAATTTCTTTCACATTTTCCTCCCAAAACATAAAACCCACTAAGATTAATCTTGAGATTTGAAGGTGAAGTTTTGTGAATCGATCCTAGAAGCGAGAATTAAAGTTGTTCATCGTATCTCTAGCTACACGTTCATAGTCTTGGTAAGTCTTAACTCTATGTTTTGAGTTTTATCTAGTTTAAACTAGGGTTTGGTTCATATGGAACTAGTGTGACCCATTTGAGGGTTAAATGGGTGGGTTTTGGGTTGGATTGTTGAAAAGAAACCCTAAAAAGCTATTATCTAGGGTTTGGTCTTGTGATTTGAGATTGTAAGTGCTAAATGATGATGTTAGTCATTAATGCACTTTTAAAGTGATGAAAGTGTTGTTATTGTGTAAGTTGACTTGGTTTGTAAGTCAAAGAGTCAAAAGAGCACTAGTTGACCTAATCGGGTGAAATGGTTATGAAATACACCGAGTTTGTGTTAGTTGATGTTGTTAAACCCTAATCACTAGCTTTTAGTGATTTATGACGGGGCATGGCTATTAATGGGCGTTTTGGTGTAGTTGGGTCATTTAATGCAAACGGGTCATTAAATGCTCAAGGGTTGTGGTTGGCATTTAATTCAACTAGTTTGTATGTTAATAAATGCATAATGTAATAGGTACGTTACATTGAAGGTTTGCAAGCTCGGTTAGCTTTCACAAGAGACTTGAGGTGAGTGGAATGATTATACATGTGTGTATATAATATATCTATTTGTAGGGCGGGGAAGGGGCCGGGGTATATGTTATTTATACCACCAAGAGTTAGTGATATATTTTGTTGTACACTAACTATGGATATTTCGTTGTCCAAATCGCCCAAGAGTTAGTGATATATTTCGTTGTACACTAACGATTGCTTGAACGGATATTTCGTTATCCGTGTCGCCTAGGGGTTAGTGATATATTTCGTTGTACACTAACGGTTGTTATGAACACCGATGGGAAATTCGAAGTACCATTCCCTTGTGTGTTAGTTAACCTTAAATTACGCGTTGTATTGTAGTATATTATATCATTTCGGGTTATATATATGCTATTGTGGTGCTAGCTTGAGATCTTGAAGGGTTTAGTGTTATACTTGCGATGGTATGCCATGTAAATTGCTAGCGTGTATGAGGTATTCGTGCAAGTGCTTGCAAGTAGGTGTATTATATATGTATATGTATAATTATTGCATTCACTAAGCGTTAGCTTACCCTCTCGTTGTTTATCTTTTTAGATGCAGGCGCAGTTAAGGGCAAGGGGGTTATCGGACATTAGGTGTCCCGTGATGATGCTTTGTTGGTGCTTTTGGAAGTTGGCCTAGTTTTGGGTAGTTTAGTCTCTAACCATACTCGGAACGTCGTTTGGTTTATAAACTATCATTTGTAGATGGTCAAACTTGTACTACACTTTATTCGTGGCCCTCGTGCCTTTTGTAAATAATTAACCGTTGTGCGCTTTAAATAGAACTCGTAAATTGGGCTACATATTTAATTGGCGTGTAATTGTGTTGTATAAAAAAAAAATTTATCGTATGGATTGCTGGTTGGGTTGTTACAAGTGGTATCAGAGCATGGTCTAAGGGATTTAGGTGACTTGAGATAGGCGCCTAGACTTAGACTTTTGTGTTGTGGAATTATATGCGGGACTTGTAGGACTACGGGTCAGTGCGGGGTTTGATTAGTTCTTTGATGCATAGGTGGACTAACTATGCTATCTTATGATGTTGTTAATCGTGTGTTATTGTTTTGAACATCGAGCAAGATGGTTGTGATACGTTTGAGCATGGCATGGCATGTGAGCGTAATAGTGAGTCACGACCACTATTACAGTTGCAAGTCAAGTCAAGCAAGGATGTGTGATAAGTATCGAGCTAGATTTGGTGTGCGTGCGGTCATATGCATAGGTATATATATGTGTATGAAATTGTTGACGATGTCTAACCCATTTTTAACCTTTAGAATGAAGACGAGAAAGGGAACGAATACGAATGACAATGGTGGTCCCTCTCATGTAGAGGAAGATGAGATGACTACCAAGATTGAGACCGCTTTAGAAAACTATGTTTCGGTTTTCTCACGAAGGGTTAAACAAATATTCGAAGAGTCGGTTTCGGAACAAATTGTCGATATGATTCAAGAACGGATGACTAATGCCGTTAAAGAAGAAGTTGAAAGGAGGTTCCCTAGACCTCAAAATGTGGGAGAGTTGGAGTTTAGCTATAAGAACTTCTTGGCGACTAAGCCTCCTCACTTTCACGGGGATCCCGACCCCATGAAGAGTACGGCTTGGATTTCCGATGTTGAAGGTTGTTTTCGCACGACCGAGTGCCCACCCAAGAAGAAGACTAGACTTGCTACTAGTTTGTTGAGGGGCCATGCTAAAGATTGGCTCGATGGTAAGATTGATATGGTGGGTGATGCGGCCTTTGTAGGTTTATCTTGGGCGGATTTCAAGAAGGAGTTTTTCCTTGAATATCGTACGCAAGTGGATCTTTCCAAATTGCGCAACGAGTTAAGGAACATGCGTCAAGGGTCTTTGGACCTAAACACTCTCAAAACCAATTTTCTCGCTAAGGCACGTTTTTGCCCCGAGTATGTGGGGAATGATCAATTGTTAATAGAAGACTTTCATGCGACCCTTAGAGACGACTTGAAGGGTAAAATTAGTATTGGTCAAGTTGAGACTTTTGCTAAGCTTTTGGCGGTGGCGAAGGGGTTTGAAGCGCAAGCTCCGAGTCCGGTTAGTTATGCGCCGAGTAAACGAAAGTTTGAAGCTTCTAATTTTTCGAACAAGAAGAGTAGGGGAGCATCCGAAAGTGTTGGTAGTGTAAAGAAAGGTGCTTCTTGTGTTCACGTGACCACATGTTACAATTGTGGGCAAAAAGGTCACTACTCTCGTGATTGCCCAAAATCGCGTACTAATGTGATCACATGTTTTAATTGTCAACAAGAAGGGCACCGAAAGTCGGAGTGTCCCGAACTCCGAAATGATCAAGTTAAAAGAATGGAGAAGGCGGCAGGGTCAGCTAGGGGACGTAATTATTTGATGACCAATGACGAAGCCAAGCAATCCAATGAAGTCGTTCCAGGTACTTTCATGGTTAACTCTAATCCGGCAAGGATTCTATTTGATAGCGGTGCAAATTTATCGTTTGTGTCTCCAAAATTTGTGCCTAAACTTAATAAACCGTTAGCTAAGTTAAGTAGTCCGGTAGAAGTCGAAATAGCGGATGGCAAGACGGTGCAAGTGGTTGATGTGTGTAAGAATTGTAATGTTGTGTTTGGTTCCGAGAACTTTAATATTGATCTCATTCCGATGACGTTGGGTGATTTTGATATCATGGTTGGTATGGATTGGCTCGATCGTAATAGAGCCGATATTGCGTGCCATGAGAAATCTATTCGTGTGAAGACCCCTAGTGGGGGAGAGTTAATTATTCATGGTGATAAACGAAGGAGACCGGTGCCGATATGCACTTTTGCACGGGCACGTCGTTTCCTTGATAGTGGTGGCATGGCTTTTCTTGCCCATGTTGTTGATACTCGTGATGAGCCACCACCCATTCGTGAAATTCCGGTGGCAAGTGAGTTTGAAGATGTTTTTCCGGATGAGTTGCCGGGTGTTCCGGCGGAAAGTCAAGTCGAATTTCGCATTGAGTTGGTTCCGGGAGCTACTCCCATTGCTAAGACTCCGTATCGTTTAGCACAGACAGAAATGCAAGAGTTGTTGAATCAAATTCAAGAGTTACTTGATAAGGGTTTTATTCGACCGAGCGCTTCGCCATGGGGTGCTCCGGTCTTGTTCGTGAAGAAGAAAGATGGTAGTATGCGTATGTGCATCGACTATCGGGAGTTAAATAAAGTGACGATCAAAAATCATTATCCGTTGCCTAGGATTGACAATTTATTCGACCAACTTCAGGGCGCTACATACTTCTCAAAAATTGACCTACGGTCCGGCTATCATCAAATGCGGGTCTGTGAGGAAGATATCGAGAAAACGGCCTTTCGTACACGTTATGGACATTTTAAATTTGTGGTTATGCCTTTTGGTCTTACGAATGCACCGGCGGCATTCATGGATCTTATGAACCGAGTGTGCCAACCTATGTTGGACAAGTCGGTAATCGTGTTCATTGACGATATTCTTGTCTATTCTAAGAGCATGACGGAGCATGAACACCACCTGCGTGAAGTATTGAAGACGTTGAGAAGAGAGAAATTGTATGCTAAATTCTCAAAATGTGAATTTTGGCTAAGGGAGGTTCAATTCCTTGGCCATATTATGAACAAGAATGGTATTCAAGTGGATCCGGGGAAGATAGAGACGGTAAAGGATTGGGAACGACCGACTACGCCTACGGAAATCCGGAGTTTTCTCGGATTGGCCGGTTATTATCGTCGATTTATCCAAGACTTTTCCAAGATTGCTTCACCATTAACTAAGTTGATAAGGAAGAATACGAGATTCAATTGGGAGAACGAGCAAGAAATTGCTTTTCAATTATTGAAAGAGAAATTGTGTCAAGCTCCGGTCTTAGTATTGCCGGAAGGTGTAGATGATATGACGGTCTATTGTGATGCTTCTTTGAATTGGCTCGAGTGTGTTCTAATGCAACGAGGTAAAGTTATCGCTTACGCCTCTCGCCAATTAAAGGAACATGAAAAGAGATACCCGACTCATGATCTCGAATTAGCGGCGGTGGTCCACGCTTTAAAGATTTGGCGCCATTACTTGTATGGTGTCAAGAGTACGATTTATTCAGATCACAAGAGTTTGAAACATCTTTTTGATCAACGGGATTTGAATTATCGTCAACGTAGATGGATGGATGTGGTGAAGGACTATGATTGTGAGATACTCTATCATCCGGGCAAAGCGAATGTGGTCGCGGATGCGTTAAGCCGAAAGAGTCACCACCCGGTGTTACGATTGGGATTGTAACGTATGATTATTACTAACAATTTTCTCGAAAAGCTTGGTGAAGTTCAAATAGAGGCTTACGTTCACAACAAGCATGCAGAACGAATCGTGGGGCAATCGGAATCCATTACTATGGGTTCGCGGGGGTTGTTGTCTTTTCAAGAAAGGGTATGGGTGCCAAAGATGGGTGACTTCCGAAAAGTGCTTCTTGATGAAGCTCATAAGTCTAAATATTCTATTCATCCGGGTGCGACGAAAATGTATCTTGATTTGAAGAAAGATTATTGGTGGCCGGGCATGAAACGCGACGTTGTTAAGTATGTGGAGCAATGCGTCACGTGTTTGCAAGTTAAAGCCGAGCACCAAAAGCCGTATGGTAAGTTGCAACCGCTAGAAATTCCGATGTGGAAGTGGGAGCATATTACCATGGATTTTATTACCAAGTTGCCGAAAACGGCAAGAACCCAATTTGATACTATTTGGGTGATTGTTGATAGATTGATGAAAAGTGCGTTGTTTCTTCCTATTAAAGAAGCAATATCGTCGGAGGCACTCGCGAAGATGTTCATTAAAGAAGTGATATCGAGACATGGCGTTCCCGCGTCTATTGTTTCGGATCGGGACACGCGTTTTACTTCTCGATTTTGGAAGAAGTTTCATGAAGACATGGGTACGAGGGTGAATATGAGTACGGCGTATCATCCTCAAATGGATGGTCAAACTGAACGTACGAATCAAACATTGGAGGATATGTTACCTGCGTGTATCATTGACTTCGGTGGTAGTTGGGATGAACATTTACCTTTGGTGGAATTCTCGTACAATAATAGTTTTCACTCTAGTATTGGAATGCCACCGTATGAGATGTTGTATGGAAGAAGGTGTCGAACCCCGATTTGTTGGGGTGAAGTGGGTCAAAGGGAAGTCGGGAGCACCGACTTGGTATTGGAGACAAATAGCAAAATCGATATGATTCGGGCTCGTTTAAAGGCGGCGCAAGATAGACAAAAGTCTTACGTCGATAAACGTAGGCGACCGATCGAATTTGAAGAAGGCGATATGGTGATGCTTAAGGTTTCGCCGTGGAAGGGTATTATTCGGTTTCGAAAACGGGGAAAGTTAGCTCCTCGGTTTATTGGGCCATTTAAGATTTTGGCTCGTGTTGGTGAAGTTGCTTATCGGTTGGAATTACCCGAAGAGCTTGCGGGGATCCATAATACATTTCATGTTTCCCATCTCTGTAAGTGTCTTGCGGATGATTCTTCATGGATGCCACTAGATGAGATCGAGTTAAACAACAAGTTGGAGTATGTCGAAGAGCCGATTGCTATACTCGATGAGAAGGTAAAAATGTTGCGTAACAAAGAGGTGAGGACCTTTAAGGTCCAATGGCGTCGTAGTAAAGGTTCCGAGTTTACTTGGGAGCCCGAAGAATTTTTGTTGGTTTATATTCCCTCGTGTCATTCGGCTTGGATCGCGAGGACGCGCTCCGATTTAAGTGGGGAGAGTTGTAACACCCTGTTTTCCCGTGCACGTCTAAAGGTATGTACTTAATCAATAGTATGCTTATAACTTACTCGTTATGTGATTAATGAACTAAAGTGTTAGTTAGGTGTAAGTGCATATATGTATATGTGTATATATATATATGGGTATATTCGAATGCATGCGTGTACGTGTATATGAATGTGTCGTGATTAGCGTCGAGTCGTGTGAGACTTAAGGTTGAGGTTTAGACGTGCATAGGAAGGGTGGAAGTTGTTGTGTTTGTGTTTGAAACCTTGTTTTATGATTTGTTGTCGAAGTGACCAGGAACAGGCGAACGCCGCGCCGCGACAAACAAAGCAAATCCAGATCAGAACTTGAGTTAAGAAGGGTGGTTTTTCCCTCTTTATGTCGCGCCGCGACAAAGCTGCCGCGCCGCGGCAATTCTGCAGTTCTGACTCCGATATCTACTTAAATAAAATAGGGTTTAGGGGCAAATTGGTCTTTTTACATGTAGATCTGGTTGGAGCTTTAATATCCACCACTTATCTTCATTTCTTATTTTCTTTTCCAATTTCTTTCACATTTTCCTCCCAAAACATAAAACCCACTAAGATTAATCTTGAGATTTGAAGGTGAAGTTTTGTGAATCGATCCTAGAAGCGAGAATTAAAGTTGTTCATCGTATCTCTAGCTACACGTTCATAGTCTTGGTAAGTCTTAACTCTATGTTTTGAGTTTTATCTAGTTTAAACTAGGGTTTGGTTTATATGGAACTAGTGTGACCCATTTGAGGGTTAAATGGGTGGGTTTTGGGTTGGATTGTTGAAAGGAAACCCTAAAAAGCTATTATCTAGGGTTTGGTCTTGTGATTTGAGATTGTAAGTGCTAAATGATGATGTTAGTCATTAATGCACTTTTAAAGTGATGAAAGTGTTGTTATTGTGTAAGTTGACTTGGTTTGTAAGTCAAAGAGTCAAAAGAGCACTAGTTGACCTAATCGGGTGAAATGGTTATGAAATACACCGAGTTTGTGTTAGTTGATGTTGTTAAACCCTAATCACTAGCTTTTAGTGATTTATGACGGGGCATGGCCATTAATGGGCGTTTTGGTGTAGTTGAGTCATTTAATGCAAACGGGTCATTAAATGCTCAAGGGTTGTGGTTGGCATTTAATTCAACTAGTTTGTATGTTAATAAATGCATAATGTAATAGGTACGTTACATTGAAGGTTTGCAAGCTCAGTTAGCTTTCACAAGAGACTTGAGGTGAGTGGAATGATTATACATGTGTGTATATAATGTATCTATTTGTAGGGCGGGGAAGGGGCCGGGGTATATGTTGTTAATACCACCAAGAGTTAGTGATATATTTCGTTGTACACTAACTATAGATATTTCGTTGTCTAAATCGCCCAAGAGTTAGTGATCTATTTCGTTGTACACTAACGATTGCTTGAACGGATATTTCGTTGTCCGTGTCGCCTAGGGGTTAGTGATATATTTCGTTGTACACTAACGGTTGTTATGAACACCGATGGGAAATTCGAAGTACCATTCCCTTGTGTGTTGGTTAACCTTAAATTACGCGTTGTATTGTAGTATATTATATCATTTCGGGTTATATATATATATGCTATTGTGGTGCTAGCTTGAGATCTTGAAGGGTTTAGTGTTATACTTGCGATGGTATGCCATGTAAATTGCTAGCGTGTATGAGGTATTTGTGCAAGTGCTTGCAAGTAGGTGTATTATATATGTATATGTATAATTATTGCATTCACTAAGCATTAGCTTACCCTCTCGTTGTTTATCTTTTTAGATGCAGGCGCAGTTAAGGGCAAGGGGGTTATCAGACATTAGGTGTCCCGTGATGATGCTTTATTGGTGCTTTTGGAAGTTGGCCTAGTTTTGCGTAGTTTAGTCCCTAACCATACTCGGAACGTCGTTTGATTTATAAACTATCATTTGTAGATGGTCAAACTTGTACTACACTTTATTCGTGGCGCTCGTGCCTTTTGTAAACAATTAACCATTGTGCGCTTTAAATAGAACTCGTGAATTGGGCTACATATTTAATTGGCGTGTAATTGTGTTGTATAAAAAAAAAAATTTATCGTATGGATTGCGGGTTGGGTTGTTACACCGATTTAAAGGGTTCTGGCTCCCTGCTGCATCTATTGGCTATTCGAAACGTGGGCAAAAGCAGAAAAGTCTATTATTTTGATAACTTATATAATTTTTTATCTTTTATAACTAATAAGATATTCAGTGAATGCACCGAGCAAAACGTTCACCACCTTTTATACGTTCACCACCTGTAACCAGATCAAGACATCTAGCTAATATTGTCGCCGTTGATTTTTCTTTAGAATCGTCATCCAGTCGACCAAGTACTCCAATTCAAATTTCCGATAATCCATTTTTTAAACCCGACCTCACAATTGAGAATCCAGAGGATATTCAGGGACAATTCAGAGATCCTGAACCACTAATCTTTCCTCCGGAACCACCAATCATTCAAACAGAAATTGTCGAGGAACAACCCATTAAATCAGAATACTCTAGTGATTCAGATTCAAAAAATTCAATCATGGAAAATCTGGAACCTCTAAGTATGGAAGACCGAATGAGAGCTAAACGCACTGGCCAAGGTCACGCAATTACTCAACCTGACATTAATGCGCCAGATTATGAAATCAAAGGACAAATTCTACACATGGAGATTAATCAATGCCAATTTAGTGGTGCACCGAAGGAAGATCCAAATGAACATCTTCGTACATTTAATAGGATCTGTACTCTATTTAAAATAAGAGAAGTGGAGGATGAACAGATATATCTCATGTTATTTCCCTGGACTTTAAAGGGAGAAGCCAAAGATTGGTTAGAATCGTTACCTGAAGGGGCGATTGATACATGGGACGTTTTAGTTGAAAATTTTCTTAAACAATTCTTTCTGGCATCTAAAGCCGTAAGACTTCAAGGAGAAATTGTTACGTTCACGCAAAAACCAAATGAAACTTTATATGAAGCTTGGACAAGATTTGGAAAGTTATTGGGAGGATGTCCGCAACATGGTTTAGACACTTGAAAAATAGTACAAATATTCTACCAAGGATGCGACATCACTACACGAAAAGACATAGATATAGCAGCTGGTGGTTCCATTATGAAGAAAACCGCAACTGACGCTTACAAAATTATTGATAATACTGCTTCCCACTCACATGAGTGGCATCAAGAAAAAGATATCGTTAGATCATCTAAAGCAGCTAGAGCCGATTCTAGTCATGACTTCGATTCCATTTATGCAAAGATAGATACTGTCGAAAGACGAATGGAAAAGATGACTAAAGATATTCACTCAATAAGAATTAGTTGTGAGCAGTGTGGAGGACCACATTTGACAAAAGATTGTCTCAGTATTGAACTAACAATGGAACAAAGAGAGAATGTTTCATACATGAACCAAAGGCCTGGAAATAATTATCAGAATAATTATCAACCGCCAAGACCGATCTACAATCAAAACCAGAATTATAATCAAAATGTTCCATTCAACAACCAACAAGGTCCTAGCAATCAACAAGTATCCAATAATACTTACAATCAGCAAAGACCTATTTTTCAAAATAAACCACCACAGACCGATGATAAAAAGCCAAATTTAGAAGATATGATGTCGAAGCTAGTTGAATCTCAAACTCAATTTTTCACATCTCAGAAATAAACCAATGAACAAAATGCTCAAGCATTTAGAAATCAACAAGCTTCGATTCAAAATTTGGAACAAGAAGTAAGTAACCTAGCAAGGTTAATAGGTGAAAGAAAACTGGGAAGTCTACCTAGTGATACAAGTGCTAACCTCCGGAATGAAACAGCTAAAGCCATTACCATAAGAAGTGGTATTACACTTAAACCACATGAAATACCTGTAATTTCTGAGGACACTATTCCTATTCCACAAGAACCACAACCTGAGCAAGATAAGGAAATAGAACTGGTAATTGAAAAGGTTAATGAAGATAACACAGTTAAGGCTAAACCTTATGTTAAACCATACCAACGACCACTTCCTTACCCGAGTAAAATGAGAAAAGAGAGACTTGAAGCTGAGCAATCCAAATTTTTGGATATGTTTAAACAGATAAATGTCAATCTTCCTTTCATTGATGTAATTTCAGGAATGCCTAGATATGCTAAATTCTTGAAAGATCTAATCACAAATAGAAAGAAAATGGAAGAACTCTCAGCTGTTACTATGAATGCTAATTGCTCTGCAGTACTATTGAATAAGATACCAGAAAAACTTTCAGATCCAGGAAGTTTCACAATTCCATGTTTTCTGGGTAGTCTTAGTTCAATATAAGCATTGGCAGACTTAGGAGCTAGTATAAATTTAATGATGTATTCACCATACACTAAATTAGACCTTGGAGAATTGAAACCAACACGAATAAGCATACAACTAGCTGATCGATCGGTAAAATATCCTAGAGGGATAATGGAGAACATGCTAGTTAAAGTTGGTACTTTAGTATTTCCAGTAGATTTTGTTATTCTGGACATGGAAGAAGATTCTCGAGTTCCTCTCATATTAGGAAGACCGTTCTTAAACACGGCTAAAGCAATAATAGACGTGTTTGGTAAGAAATTGACCCTAAGTATAGAGGACGAGAGTGTTACCTTTTCTGTTGATAGAGCCATGCAACAACCGCAATCTGAAGATGATACATGTTATTATATTCAAACTATAGATTCACATGCAGAATTGTTAGAAGAATTTCCAGAATTACAAGAAACATGAGAATGTCCTTTAGGAGAAGGAACTGAACCAATTGATGAAATTGAAATGTTAGCCGCACTTATGGCTAATGGATATGAACTGACAACAGAAGAAATTCAAATGCTAAAAAAAGAAGACAGATATCGATATAAATCATCGATAGAAAAACCACCGACATTAGAGTTAAAGCCACTTCCAAACCATTTGGAATATGCTTATTTACATGGTGAATCTGAATTACCTGTAATAATATCGTCTTCTCTTACTGGAAATGAAAAATCTCAACTCATTACTGTATTAAAAGCTCATAAACCAGCTATTGCATGGAAGATTAATGATATTAAAGGAATAAGTCCTCCGTATTGCACACATAAAATCCTTATGGAAGAAGGTCATAAAACGTATGTGCAACGCCAAAGAAGACTAAATCCGAATATACAAGATGTTGTTAAGAAAGAAATTATTAAACTGCTAGATACAGATTTAATTTATCCAATTTTTGATAGTCCATGGGTAAGCCCAGTTCAATACGTACCTAAGAAGGGTGGCATGACTGTCATCACAAATGAGAAAAATGAGCTTATTCCTACTAGGACTGTAACAGGATGGCGTGTTTGTATTGATTATAGAAAATTAAATGACGCCACCAGAAAAGATCACTTTCCCTTACCTTTCATTGAACAAATGTTGGAAAGATTAGCCGGAAACAGTTACTATTGTTTTCTTGATGGTTTTTTCGGATATTTTCAAATTCCAATAGCACCCGAGGACTAAGAGAAAACCACATTCACGTGCCCTTATGGTACTTTTGCTTACAAACGCATGCCATTTGGACTTTGCAACGCCCCTGCAACCTTTCAAAGGTGCATGATGGCGATTTTTCACGACATGATAGAGGAATGCATGGAAGTTTTCATGGATGACTTTTCAATCTTCGGTGATACATTTGAATCATTTCTAGTTAATCTTGAACGAATGCTTATTAGATGCGAACAATCAAATCTAGTACTTAATTGAGAGAAATGCCATTTCATGGTTAAAGAAGGCATCGTTCTTGGTCATAAAATTTCAAAGGAAGGAATTGAAGTGGATAGAGCTAAAGTAGATGTAATTGCTAAACTTCCACATCCCACCAATATTAGAGGAGTTAGGAGTTTTCTAGGGCATGCCGGTTTTTACCGACGTTTCATAAAAGATTTTTCTAGAATTGCCACTTCTATGAATAAACTCCTAGAAAAGGATGCTCCATTCATCTTTTCAGATGAATGCATCAAATCTTTTAATATTCTTAAAGAAAAACTCACTAATTCACCGATCATGATAACTCCAAATTGGAATCTACCGTTTGAACTCATGTGCGATGCGAGTGATTTTGCAATGGGAGCCGTTTTAGGATAAAGGATTGAGAAACGATTTCAACCTATTTATTATGCTAGTAAGACGTTACAAGGAGCACAAAAAAATTACACAACTACTGAAAAAGAACTCCTTGCTATTGTCTTTGCTTTTGACAAATTTCGTTCATATCTCGTTCTAGCTAAAACGGTGGTCTATACCGACCATTCTGCTCTTAGATACCGCGAAACAAGATGCCAAACCAAAATTAATCCGTTGGATCTTACTCTTACAAGAGTTCGATATTGAAATCCGAGATAAAAAGGGGGCAGAAAATCTCGCCGCTGATCATCTTTCTCGTCTTGAAAATCCTGAATTAGAAGTTCTAAATGAATCGGCCATACAAGACAACTTTCCTGATGAATATCTATTGAAGATAGATTATAATGAAATTCCATAGTTTGCAGACTATGCAAACTAATTAGTATGTGGATTCCTTGAAAAAGGATTATCGTACCAAAAACGAAAGAAATTCTTTAGTGATATAAAACACTATTTCTGGGAAGATCCACATTTGTTTAAAAGTTGTCCCGATGGAATAATACGTCGATGTGTATTCGGAGATGAAGCCAGTCAAATCTTAAACCATTATCACACAGAACTAACAGGAGGGCATTATGGGCCTCAGCTCACTGGATTCTATTGGCCTACAATTTTCAAAGACGCACACCTTCTTTGCAAATCCTGTGATGCTTGTCAAAGGGCCGGAAAAATAAGTCAACGTGATGAAATGCCACAAAATGTCATTCAAGTATGTGAAGTATTTGACATTTGGGGTATTGACTTTATGGGTCCATTTCCAAAATCTCATAATAATCTCTACATTCTCGTTGCCATTGATTATGTATCTAAATGGGCGGAAGCACAAGCTCTCTCGACTAACGATGCACGAGTTGTAGTCAACTTTTTAAAACGTCTTTTTGCAAGGTTTGGAACACCGAAAGCTTTAATAAGTGATCGGGGTACTCATTTTTGTAACAATCAACTTGAGAAAGTTCTCAAAAGATATGGAGTAACTCATAAAATCTCAACCGCTTATCATCCACAAACAAGTGGACAAGTTGAAAATACCAACCGAGCTTTAAAACGTATTCTAGAGAAAACCGTAGGATCAAATCCGAAGGAATGGTCCACGAAATTGGAGGATGCACTCTGGGCTTTTAGAATAGCCTACAAAACTCCAATTGGAACCATACCTTTCAAACTCGTTTACGGAAAAGCATGTCATCTTCCAGTAGAAATTGAACACAAAGCATTTTGGGCTTTGAAGACATGTAATCTTGATTTACATGAAGCCGGACGTCTACGATTAAGTCAACTAAATGAATTAGAAGAATTAAGACATGAAGCATACTAAAATTCGTTAATCTATAAAGAAAGAACGAAGAAATGGCATGATAAAAGAATTAGAAGTTCAAAAGAATTTAAAGAAGGAGACAGAGTTCTTCTTTTCAATTCAAGATTGAAGTTATTTCCTGAAAAATTGAAATCAAGATGGTCTGGACCATTTATAGTCAAAAGTGTTTTCCCATACGGAACAATAGAGTTAATAAATTTAAATGGGATTAAATTTAAAGTTAATGGTCACAGAGTTAAACATTACATACATGGTCCGATGGAAGTTGACAATGAAGTCAATCATAATTTCACAACCCAAGAAAACCTTCAAAATGAAAACATAAATATGTTATCAACAACATATGAAAAATCAAAATTGGAAAATAGGGAGGATTCAAATTGGAATGATGAAGAAGGATTCTTATACAAACCTCCCATTCCAAGAAAGGAAGGAAAATGTGAACAAGAAGTTCAAATCGAAGTGAAAGAACCAAGAAAAGAACACCCGAAAAAGGTTTACAAACCAACTCGACTTACTAAAGCAGGAGACCCGGGCGAATTTATCATTTCTTGCTTGCTTAATGATGGTGCTATATATAATGGACTCGCAGATTTAGGAGCAAGTACAAATATTATGCCTCTTTCCTTATACAAAAGATTAGGGATGGGAGAATTAAAACCAACCAAAATAGGTGTTCAATCATTTGACCTAACCATTAAACACCCGGTTGGAACAACAAATAATTTACTTGTTAATGTGGGAAGCTTGACCTTTGTTGCAAACTTCATAGTGATTAATATGGAGGAAAACCTTGATATTCTTCTAATTTTAGGTCGCCCATTTTTAGCAACCACCGAGGCATTCATTGATGTAAGAGAAGGTAGAATGACACCTAGGGATGGTGACAAATCGGTCACCTTTGTGAACCGAAAGTTTAGATCTCCACCAACCAAAACTGTTAAACCAATAAAAACGCATAAGTGTGGGGAAGATGAAGAAACACTTAATGATGATCCGATCACAAAGAACCCCGTTAATGATACGAAATTAGATGAACCTGTTTTTAACAGTTCAACGAAGAAACTTTATAAACGGATTCACGATGCTAAGATTAAGTGAAACTTTAAGTTATGTAACCGATTAGTCTCCAATTTATCGCCAAAAGAAAAGGCAATGTTAGTTGAATTTGTGAAAGTTACGGAGGAAATCAACAAATGGATTGAAGCAAAAATCAGAGATATACAAGTTGTTGATGATCCAATTGACAATGAAGTTAATCACAATTTCTACACCACATCTAACTAAGTGTGGGGAGGTTTGAATCTTTTTAGGGTAATATGTACCTCTGTTAGAGTTAGATATTCTGTTTTCGTGTAGTTCTCGAGAATGGAATCCGAATGGTCTTTCCCTAGCAGACCCTAAAGAACTAGTCTTCTCCCCCCATTCTGATTTTTTATTTTTTTTAGGTTTTACGAGATGAAGAATTCCTGTGAACTAAACCATGGTCTAATGCTACACGCTTTGATCACTAAACGTAATAATGACACACTCCCGAGTGACCTGGTATCAGTAATAAGAGCCAAATTGGACGGAGTAAGAAAAGAACTCAGAAACGATCATAATAAGTTACATTTTGGTAAAGGAAAATCAAAATCCGCAGTGAAAAGAAGAGCACGACACCTTGAAAGATGTCACAAATGCGGAAAATGGTCACACGAAGGAAAATGCTCGACGAATCAAACATATTCCAATACCGAGTTCGTTACTTTATGCAGAGAAGGACCGTTCATATGTTTTGAAGAAAAATCGTTGAATGCTCGAGCTTATGCCTATGTAGCTATGGAAAACCAATTAGTCCGACTATCTTATGAGTGGGCTAAAGCAGGTCACTGAGAATTCTATCTCACAGGTAAGTATGTACAGTTTTTATTTTTATTTTATTGCTTTTAACCTTTTGATAATAAATGCTGAATCGTTCGCTATAAAGTATTAAATTGGTATTCAATAAAATTAGGTTTTGCGACCGAAATTATTGATATCGTACAAAAATTTATTACATCACTGCGAAATTTACCGTTTATTCTTAAGGTATAAATATCTTTAATCAATCAACCCAAAATATTTTAGAAATTCGTCAGGAGTAAAACTAGGTCGTTGAGCCGAAATTACTTTACCGAAAAGAGGGGCGTATATTTTTGATAATATTTGATTGATTAAAGTGGGAAAAAAAGATTTTTAATTTTATTTTTACTTTATTTTTAAAATTAATATATTAATATTAAATTATTATTGTAAACTTTTTAAATCAATATATTTAAGTTTGTGAATATTTGAAAAAATTAATAATATAAGTTTGTATGTATAAAAATGATATTTATATGCATTTTTAATTTTATGTATTTTAAATTTAAGTTTGGTGTGAATTTAAAAACAAAAATTTACTTTATTTCACTAAGATAAAAATAAGATTTTTAAAATTCGTCGTGAGTTGAAAACTAGGTCATTGAACCGAAATTGCTCTACCCAAGGGAGGGACGAGAACTTTTATTATCATTATTTTTAATCTTATTGAATTAAAGTAAGCCAAAAACATTAAAAAAACCCAAAAATCGTTACTTTTAAAATCGCGCTTTGAATTGACAAATTTTAAAATTTTGTCGAGGGACGGACTAGGACAACGATCCGAAACACCCTCACTCCTAAAAAGAAACAAATTTTTAAAATTTTATTAATTTATTTTTAAAAAGTGTAAGGTTTTTATAAAAAAAAAAAAAAAAAAAAAAAAAAAAAAAACAGGTACCCCATGCGATCGCATGGGATTTGGCCTTCAGAGCCATGCGATCGCATGGAACTGAAAATCTAGCCAGAAATAAAAACCCAGTCGAGCTGTGTTCTGTCTCCACTCCACACATACACAAACACACGAACACATACACACATATCACCCTAAAATCATCAAATTTCACCAAATTTCTCGCTACAATTCGCTCTAAACATGAATTTGATAAGAAGTTTATCAAGAAGGGTAACAATTTCACCCCTAAACCTCTTTAAATTTGATTTTTAGTGTTCATGAGCTATATTTTACCTAATTTGATTTTGTTAATTTCTAGTGTAATTAGAATTAAATTGTTAGTATTTTATGCATGTATAACCTAGATTGATGCTATTTAACATAATTTGAAGCCAAAAACTTCAAAAATTTTAGAAATCTAGGGTTTGTGTTCTTGAGCAATTTAGGGCTTTTTGATATAAACAGGTTATGGCCAATTTTCATCATGAATTATTGCTAAATTAAGTAGTGTATCATGTTTAAGTAGCTAAATGATCCAAACTTTGATCCTAAACATGATTTTTCAGAATTAAAGTGGACTTTTTAGGTATAAAATTCATGAACTTGATTAAATTGATATAAATGCCATTTGAAACTTGTTTAATTGCTAGTAATGGTTGTTTTAACATGTTATTTGAGTTGAAAGCTTATGAACTTTGTAAAAATTTTCATATATGCTTATTTGAAAAAGTGTAGAATTGTAAAAAATGTGAAAATGCGTATAAGTTTAATTTTGATTTAACATGTTATTGTAATTGTGTTAATTTGTTATTTTGCTAACACTAATGCATATTTCGATGCACAAATTTTGTGTTTAATGTGTTTTGCAGAGATTTACTAATACTGACGGTGCATCATCATCATCTAGACAACCTGCTCCAGAGCCTGAACCAGAAATACAATATGAACCTGAACAAGAACCACAACAGGAACAACAACAGCAACCTGATCAACACGTACCTTATTATGATCCGCTATAATTTGTTGATGCCTTTATAGTATTTCCGATGCATCTGCCAGTAGAATACCCAACGATTCCTGAACACACGTTGCATCCTAATCTGAGATTCGATAGAAGCTGGAGAGATTACCCAACATATCAAAGTAACAAATTCAAACTGATACCGAAAAATGTAGAAGTGCCAAGGATAATCGATTGGGAGCCTTTGGAAAGGGTCCAACTAGTTAACTCAGTTAGGGAGCATCTGATCCAAAGGTATGGCAGTTCTTCTTTTTCCGATTGGGAACGTCTATTAACCATTCGTAGACCTGTATATAAGGAATGGTGTATTGAGCTTATGAGTACTATAGCGTTAAATGCAGATGTAGATAGATTAGATGATAGAAGTTTTCTTAGATTTATACTTGGCCGTAGGATGTACAGGATGTCCATGCTGGACATGGCCAGGGCTTTGCAGATATATACTCCTAGTGAATTACTACTACCCGATTGTATGAATTTGATATATCGTGGTGAAAGGGTAGATAGAAATTTTGACGTGAACGCCGTCTAGAGGCTTACGTCAGATTATAATGTTTTTACGCTGGGAGGAAAACACTCCTACTTACATATTAACAAAGCCGAGCTTCGTATAATTCATAGATTTTTGGCTAACTCGATTACACAGAGAGGTCACAATAAGGAGAAAATGACCTTACATGATTTATTTTACCTAAAGTGTATTCGAGACCCAAGAGGCTTTGTTAATATCCCTTACTGTGTTGGTTTTTATTTGTCTAAAATGGTAGAAGGAATACAAGAAGGGGGAATAATAGGAGGAGGTATTTTTGTTACTCTCATTGGAGAGTATTTGGGTGTAGATAGGGATCAAGGAGGTTCACTTTTGGAATGTAGGGAACAGGTTGAGCCTTTAGGATTGAGGGTCTATCAGGGTGCTAAGGTATTAAAAAGCAGACGCAATCAGGCAATACCATATGTTGGTAGTCATCCTCAGGTAGAGAGAGGTTCAGATGAGGAAATGGAGGAAGCGGATGACATTAGGGATGTCATTAGGGAGGCTATGACTGACGTCTACCAGCGTGTAGATGAGGTAGATATGATAAACGGGGAGAGATTTAGTAGGAGGGAGCAGTGGCAAGCCCGGAATGATTACGAGCATTCCAGGCAACGACAGCATGATAGATGGGACTATCATCAGCGTCAGATCATGAGCCGGCTATCATCTCAGGATCACTACGTACCGACCCGACCTGCTTACTATCCTCCACATCAGCCCGAGATGAGACCACCATATACTCTCTACGACCCTTACCAGGTCTACCAGTACACCTATCACCAACCATGGAACCCGGACGACAACATGAACTGGAACCCCTATCCAGATTGATATAGTTCCAGTTGGTGATTTCTATGATTTTTATTATTAATTATTTTTATTTATTTATGTTTAAACATATAATATTTTGATACTTTTATGTATTGTTTAATATTTTTATTATGTTGTACTAATGTTTCATATTTGATTTGAAAGTGGGATTTTAAGTCCCATTTCAAATTACCATGCATGTTTATCATTTGTATGTATGTATATTGTCAATTGTACACAACAGGGTAAAATCGCGCATTTTCAAAGACTGGCATTAAGTTCAGCAAAAGCTACTAATTTTGACGACAAAATGAAAAACAAATGTGATGTAACAACAAGACGGAATGAACAAATGATGTGCACCATTTATCATTCAACAAACAAACGCCAATATGTTTGGAAACTTTGGTAAAATTTAATCATTTTTCTATGCAAATCACCCTCAATAATTTAAATTGTTACTGATTTCTTGCAAATGAAGGTATTGCAAGATCTTAAGTGGTGGAAGGGGTTAAATTCTTTCGGATTTTAAAAATTTTTAACTTATACACTTGGTTACTATTAAAAATACTAGTAATGCAGTAGTTATATTAGAAACTAGTGCTCTCTGATAATAAAGAACAGCCCTAGTCTTATATACTGACTACCAATTCTAGTAAAATTTTTCAAAATTTTCAATTAAATGAACTCAAAATCATGTTTATACATATTTATGAACGATAAAACTAGGTGTTAATACCGAAATTATTGTTACCTCGGAAAGGACATAAATTGAGAAACAAACCAAAATGTTAGAATTCATTTAAAATGGAATAGAGAACAATAAAAAGGAAAATAAAAGCCAAGTGTGGGAAAAATTTACCAAGTTATTTTGAACATATATCACATATTTGTGTACAAATAATTGAAGATACTTTTGTTTTGGACAAAATTAACTGTTTTACCCGGAAAAGTGTAATATATTTGAAAGAAAGATGGATCTACACGATGAATCAATTCCATCATTAAAAGGAAGTAAAGTCTTCCAAAAAAGAAACGCGCTTCTTAATTTAGGTCAGGAAGTTGTCGTCCAAACCAGCTGTAGGTTGACGAAAAATCTAGAAAAGTCATCACTAAAATCAGCAGGAAATCCACGGACCTCAGCATCAAACAGGGTTGCCAAGTGGTCAGACTTATCCTAACCATGAGAGGATCTGTCTCGTAAAATGGGGAGGGCACCGTGCAAATTAGCTTGATAAGACTAATAAATCAGATCCCCAGAAAGGATAACTCCTTAAAAGATTAAAAATTAGCTTTTAAGACTGATATTACTCAAACCTTGAGATTGACTTTTAAAGATTGAGAATTCAAACTCATGGAATTCGATGATATCTAAACTCGAGCTTGAACGAGAAAATATTTTGATCAAAATTACAAACCGATTTGTTTTCTGATAAACCCATTTTTAATGCGTTCATTACCATTAAACATAAAATCCTAGGAATTCATCTGGAATTCATTAGGTCACCTGAACCAAATCGGGTGTCAACCGTAAGAACGGTGGTTGCATAGCATGGTCAAAGACAGGACCTTGTGACAGACCGAAAAATTATAGGGTGAGCTTTACTATTGCTCCTACAAAGGATAGTAATTGCATCCGACACGATATAGACCATAATTAAAAGCATGTCAGGGGACATTGCCTTAATAGTTGCTTGTTCAACGCTTTCCTTTACAACCGGACAGTAGTTTACCGAAAGGTAATATACGGAACAAGTATACTGGACGTGTTGCTTTCCCAATACAAGGTTAGCAAGTGGGTGACACAAAACCATAAGTTTTGAGCTAAAATTTTCAAATCTGAAACCCACCAAACCCACAAAAACAATTTGCAAACACCGGTGAAGGGTTATTCCGGAAAACTTATCTAGGGTAAAAAACTAGATTGAATTTTCAAAAGATCAAATGATTTCATAAAGATCCAATTTCCTTAAGGATCTAAATTTTTATAGTCATGTGGGACTTTAAACCACATCGTTACTACCATTGTTCATACCGCCGTATAGAAATCACTGATGTACAAAGTGTGAAGAATAAAGAAGTGATTCTAGTATTTTTATTTCAAGACTATATTGCTTGAGGACAAGCAACGCTCAAGTGTGGGAATATTTGATAATGCTAAAAACGAACATATATTTCACAGCATTATCCCTCAAGAAAGACAAGCTTTTAGTTGCAATTGTTCTATTTACAAGTAATATTCGTTTAAATAATAAAAGGTGAAGACAAAAGACAGATTCGACGAATTGAAGACGCAAACGACCAAAAAGCTCAAAAGTACAAAGTACAATCAAAGTGGTTTAAATTATTGATAAGAAACGTCTCAAAATTACAAGAGTACAAGTCGCAAAACGCAAAATACAAGATATTAAATTATAAGCAAGGACGTTCGAAAATTCGGAACCGGGACCAGAGTCAACTCTCAACGCTCGACGCAACGGACTAAAAATTACAAGTCAACTATGCACACAAATATAATATAATATTTAAATAATTCTATAAATTATTTATATATTATATATTATATTAAAAACCGTCAGCAAGAAAGAAAACAAGCTCATGTGAGCTGTAAAAGAGGCCATGCGATCGCATGGCCTGGAGGTGCATTTTCCATGCGATCGCATGGTAGTAGGTATTAGGCCACACTCCTATAAATTCGCAGTTTTGGTTGATCAAATATATATCTTTTCCTCTATCTCTCTCACGTATAATATATATATATATATATATATATATATATATATATATATATATATATATATATTATATTTTAATTTTAATTTTAAATTCTAATAATAAGGGTATGTTAGCGAATGTTGTAAGAGTGTAAGTCAAAATTCTGTCCGTGTAACGCTACGCTATTTTTAATCATTGTAAGTTATGTTCAACCTTTTTAAATTAATGTCTCGTAGCTAAGTTATTATTATGCTTATTTAATGCCGAAGTAATCGTGATGTTGAGCTAAATATTAAAATTGGGTAATTGGGCTTTGGACCATAATTGGGGTTTGGATAAAAGAACGACACTTGAAGAAATTAGACTATGGACTATTAATGGGTTTTATATTAGCTAAATGATACCTCGTTGATTTAATATATAGACTTATAATTTGACATATTTATATTTAACCACATACGCTTGACTAGGCACGGTGGGCGGGATATCTATAAATACCAATAATTGTTCATTTTACCGGACACGGAACTGGATTAATAGTTAATAGACTTGTTGAAACAGGGGTGGATTACATTCAAGGGTAATTGGTGTAATTGTTAACAAATTAGTAAAATCTTGGACTACACGCAGTCGATAACCTGGTGTATTCATTAAACAAAGTATTAAGACCTTGTTACAATTCGAATCCCCAATTAGTTGGAATATTTGACTTCGGGAATAAGAATAATTTGACGAAGACTCTCGCACTTTATGATTATGACTGATGGACTATTATGGACAAATCCGTATGGACATATCGAATAATCCAGGACAAAGGACAATTAACCCATGGTACTAAACTAAAAACAACACGTCGAACATCATGATTACGGAAGTTTAAATAAGCATAATTTATATATTTCATATTTAATTGCACTTTTAATTATCGTACTTTTTAATTATCGCAATTTTATTTATTGTCATTTTATTTATCACATTTTTATTTATCGCAATTTCATTATCGTTATTTACTTTACGCTTTAAATTAAGTCTTTTATATATTTTATATTTTACATTAGGTTTTAACTGCGACTAAAGTTTTAAAATCGACAAACCAGTCATTAAACGGTAAAAACCCCCTTTTATAAGAATAATACTACTTTTATATATTTTTGTGTTTTTACAATCATAAGTTAAAAATATAGCGTTAAACTTGGCTAAGTCTCCCTGTGTAACGAACCGAACTTACTAAAAACTACACTACTGTACGATTAGGTACACTACCTATAAGTGTTGTAGCAAGGTTTAGGTATATCCATTCTATAAATAAATAAATATCTTGTGTAAAATTGTATTGTATTTAATAGTATTTTCTTGTAAAAATATAACTATTTTGTATACACCTCTACGCACATCAAATACGCACGCCCAGGCTTGGGGAATTGATGAAGCTTATGCTACACCATAGGAGGAGTTTAAGAGGGCTATGATTGAGGAATACTGCCCCAGAACCAAAATTCAGAAAATGGAAGCGGAATTTTGGGAACTGAAAGTTGTAGGAACTGACCTTGATGGCTATAATCGAAGGTATTTGGAGTTAGCTTTGATGTGCCCCACAATGGTTACTCCGGAGTACAAACAGATGGAGAGGTATCTGTGGGGACTCCCCACGGACATTCAGGGAAATGTCACTTCTTCGAAACCAGTGAATGTGAAGCTATGCGCATGGCGCACACCCTGATGAATCAAATTACCCGTCAAGAGCTAGAGAAGGCGAAATCAGAATCGGGAGCAAGTAATGGGAAACGTAAGTAGGACGGAAGTAAGGGAAAAGGTTTTGACCAGAACCCAGCTAAGAGGTATGAGAATTTTAAGGGAAACAATGACTGGAGGAACCTTAACCCGAACCTAGCTCTAACCCTAACTACAAAGGTACCCTTCCTCAGTGTAAGAGATGCTACAAGCATCAGACTAGATATTGTAACGTTGTGTGTGAGAGGTGTAAAAGGACTGGACACATCGGCAGAGATTGTAAGATCAACGCCCCAGCAGTGAGGACAAACCCAAGTGGACCAAGGAAGTGTTTTGAGTGCGGTCAGCAGGGCCACTTCAAGAATGAATGTCCTAACAAGAAGAAGGATGGCGGGCCAGCACGTGGAAGAGTCTTCAACATGAATGCCAGAGATGCCCGTGAAGATCCTGACTCGGTTACAGGTACATTCACTATCAATAAACTATTAGCTTCTGTCCTATTTAATACCGGTGCCGATAGGAGTTATGTATGTAGACACTTTTGCTCTAAAATAGATTGGTCGTTAGTGCCTTTGGATGAGAGTATATTTGTTGAGGTAGCCAATGGAAAGCTTGAGAGAGTTGACCAAATTGGTCAATGAGGTATCATAAACTTAGCTGGTGTGGATTTTGAGATTGATTTGATACACATTAAGTTAGGGAGTTTTGATGTGATAGTCTGTATAGACTGGTTGTCCAAAGTGAGAGAAGAAGTTAATTGTGGAGAGAAGATTCTTCGTATACCTCGCGAAGATGGTGAGCCACTAATTGTTTACGGGGATAGATGTAGCCTGAATCTGAACCTTATTAGTTGCTTGAAGGCACAAAAGGTTATGAAAAAGGGGCGTTTTGCTGTTTTAGCACATGTGAGGAAACTTGAAACGGAGGAGAAAAGCGTGGATGAAGTGCGAATTGTGAACGAATTACCTGACGTCTTTCCAGAAGAATTGCCGGGATTACCGCTGCCGAGATCAGTGGAGTTCCAGATCGATCTAGTGCCAGGAGCTGCACCTGTAGCTCGCGCACCTTATCAACTTGCACCTTCCGAACTGCAAGAGTTGCAGAGTTAACTGCAGGAACTGCTAGACCGTTGATTTATCCGACCGAGTTCATCGCCTTGGGGCGCACCTATTTTGTTCGTGATGAAGAAGGATGGATCTTTTCGCATGTGTATCGATTATCGTGAACTGAACAAGTTGCTGATCAAGAATCGGTATCCCCTTCCCAGGATTGATGATCTTTTCGATCAGCTGCAAGGATCCAGCGTCTACTCCAAGATTGATTTACGATAAGGTTATCACCAGTTGAGGGTGAAGGAGAGTGATGTGCTGAAGACTACGTTCCGAACTCATTATGGTCACTATGAGTTTCTAGTGATGTCATTCGGGTTAACTAACGCACCTGCCATGTTTATAGATCTCATGAATTGCGTATGCAAGCCGTACCTGGACAGATTCATTATTGTATTTATAGACGATATCCTCATCTATTCCAAAAGCGAAGAAGAACATGAGCAATATCTTCGACTCATGCTTGAACTCTTGAGACAAGAACAACTCTATGCCAAATTCTCCAACTGTGAATTTTGGTTGAAGGAAGTCCAATTTCTTGGTCATATTGTGAGCGATCAGGGTATCAAAGTCGATCCCGCAAAGTTCGAAGCCATCAGAAAGTGGGAAACCCCCACTACTCCTAATCATATCCGTCAATTTTTAGGCCTCGCCGGTTATTATCGTAGATTCATCGAAGGTTTATCTTTGATTGCGCGTCCTTTGACCGCGTTAACTCACAAAGGGAAGAAGTTCGTTTGGGAAACCGAGCAAGAGTCGGCATTCTAAACCGTGAAGTAGAAGTTGACCACCGCTCCTATTCTATCCCTTCTCGAAGGCAGTGATGACTTCATTGTGTATTTTGATGCCTCCCGACAAGGTTTTGGGTGCGTATTGATGCAACGGAAGAAGGTTATTGCTTACGCCTCCCGACAACTGAAGATTCACGGGCGAAACTACACGACTCACGATCTCGAGCTTGGAGCCATTGTCTTTGCACTCAAACTTTGGAGACACTATCTGTATGAAACCAAGAGCACTATCTTCACCGATCACAAAAGCCTCCAACACATATTCGATCAGAAGCAACTAAATATGAGACAGCGTCGATGGATCGAGACATTGAACGACTATGATTGTGAACTTCGTTACCACCTGATGTGGTAGCGTGGGGGTACGTGTTAGTACTATATTTTACTACGAAATATGTTACGAATTACACAATTTTTAATTATTTATTTACAGATGGATATACCTAAACCTTGCTACAACACTATAGGCAGTGTACCTAATCGTAGAGTAGTATAGTTTTTAGTAAGTCCGGTTCGTTCCACAGGGAGCTGGCTTATTTCACACTATATTTAAATAACTATATTTGTACAAAATATATATAATTATATATAATAATATATAAAAAGGGGTTTTACCGTTTAATGACCAGTTTGTCGATTTTATATTTTAAGCGAAGCGTAAAGTAAATGATGATATTTAACTAACAATATAAAATAAATAACAATAATTAAAATGACAATAAATAAAAGTACGAGGAAATATGAAATAAAATATATTATGCTTATTTAAACTTCCGTAATCATGATGTTTGACGTGTTGATTTTTAGTTTATGCCCATGGGTTAATTGTCCTTTGTCCTGGATTATTTAATATGTCCATATGGATTTGTCCATAATAGTCCATCAGTCATAAATATAAAGAGCGAAAGCCTTCGTCAAATTATTCTTATTCCCGAAGTCAAATATTCCAATTAATTGGGGATTCGAATTGTATCAAGGTTTTAATACTTTGTTTAATGAATACACCAGGTTATCGACTGCGTGTAAACCAAGATTTTACTACTTTGTTAACAATTACACCAATTACCCTTGAATGTAATTCACCCCTGTTTTAACAAGTCTATTAACTATTAATCTAGTTCCGTGTCCGGTAAAATGAATAATTATTGGTATTTATAGATATCCCGCCCACCGCACCCAGTCAAGCGTATGTGGTTATATATAAATACGTCAAATTATAAGTTTGTATATTAAATTAACAAGGTATTGTTTAGTTAATATAAAACCCATTAATAGTCCATAGTCTAATTTCCACAAGTGTCGTTCTTTTATCCAAACCCCAATTATGGTACAAAACTCAATTACCCAATTTTAGTAATTAGCCCAATATCATGATTACTTCGTTTTAAATAAGCATAATAATAACTTAGCTACGAGACATTAATTTAAAAAGGAGAACATAGCTTACATTGATTATTTATCGCGTAGTGGTACACGAACAGAGCTCCGACCTTAAAACCCGTAAAAATAACTTTTACATAACCCATACTAATCTAATATAACACTAATCTATACTATATATATATATATATATATATATATATATATATATATATATATATATATATATATATATATATATATATATATATATATATATTTGTATTATATTACGGAGTATTATTATTATTATGTATATATATATATATTTTTTTTAAAACTGCAGAAGCTCGTGGCCTTTTATAGGCATTTTGGAATCTGGCTGCTCCGCGAGTCGTGGAGTTTTTGGCCTTCAAACTCCGCGAGTCGTGGAGTTTGATTTTTCAGCTCACAATTTTTTGGATCTTAGCTTGTCGACATAATTTATATATAAATATAAAATATAATTAATTAATATAATTATTTATATATTATATTATATTCTTGTGCATAGTAGACTTGTAATTTTTAGTCCGTTGCGTCGGGCGTTGATAGTTGACTCATGTCCCGGTTCCGGATTTTCGAACGTCCTTTCGTATAATTTAATATCTTGTACTTTGCATTCCGCAACTTGTACTTTTGTCATTTTTAGACGTTTCTTATCAATAAATTGAACCACTTGGATTGTATCTTGTACATTTGAGCTTTTTGGTCATTTGCGTCTTCAAATCGTCATTTTCGCCTTTTGTCTTTGCACTTATTTAATATAAACGATTACAACTTAAAATAGGACAATTACAACTAAATAATTTACATATTGGGAGGATATTGCTACTAAATATATGTTCATTTGGAGCACTATCAAATATCCCCACACTTGAACGTTGCTTGTCCTCAAGCAATACATAACTTGAAATATAATACATCACACGAATCACTTCTTTATTCTTCACACTTTATACATTAGTGATTTTGAGATGGCGGTATGAACAATGATAGTAACGATAGAACCATGGTTAAAGGTGGGTGTGTCATCCACAGTTGCCTCGGGTTTAGGTCAACGACACTTGCAATCAAATAGCCGATTTACTTTCGGTTTCCAAAGCAAAGTGCACATTTGAAAGGCGGTTTACAGTCCCACATGACTATGAAAATTTAGATCCGTTAGGAAATTGGATCTTTATGAAAACATTTGATCTTTTGAAAATTCAATTTAGCTTTTACCCTAGACAAGTTTTCCGGAATAACCCTTCACCGGTGTTGCAAAATATTTTTGTGGGTTTTGTGGATTTCAGATTTGAAAATTTTAGCTCAAAAATTATGGTTTTGTGTCACCCACTTGCTAACCTTGTATTAGGAAAGCAACACGTCCAGTATACTTTCTCCGTATATTACCTTTCGGCAAACTACCGTCCGGTTGTAAAGGAAAGCGATGAACAAGAAACTGTTAAGGCAATGTCTAATGACATGCATTTGATTATGGTCTATAAATGTGTCGGATGCTAGTACTATCCTTTGTAGGAGCAATAGTAAGATCATCCTATAATTTTTTCAGTCTGGCACAAGGTCCTGTCTCTGACCATGCTATGCAACCACCGTTCTTACGGTTGACACCCGATTTGGTTCAGGTGACCTAGTGAATTCCAGGTGAATTCCTAGGATTTTACGTTCAATGGTAATGAACGCATTGAAAATAGGTTTTCAGAAAACAAATCGGTTTTAATTTTGATCAAAATATTTTCTCGTTCAAGCTCGAGTTTAGATATCATTGAATTCCATGAGTTTGTAATTCTCAATCTTTAAGGTCAATCTCAAGGATTGAGTAATATCAGGCTTAAAAGCTGATTTTTAATCTTTAAGGAGATTATCCTTTCTGGGGATCTGATTCATTAGTCTTATCAAGCTAATTTGCACGGTGCCCCCCATTGTACGAGATAAATCCTTCTCATGGTTAGGATAAATCTGACCACTTGGCGACCCTGTTTGATGCTGAGGTCCGTGGATTTCCTGCTGATTTTAGAGATGACTTTTCTAGATTTTTCGTCAACCTACAGCTGGTCTGGACGACAACTTCTTGACCTAAATCAAGAAGCGCGTGTCTTTTTCGGAAGACTTTACTTCCTTTTAATGATGGAATTGATTCATCGTGTAGATCCATCTTTTCTTTTCTTTCATCGGGTCAAATAGTTAATTTAGTCCAAAACAAAAGCACCTGCAATAAACTTTACAGAAACATGTGCTAGATAGTTTTTAATTGAATAACTAGGTACATTCTCCCCACACTTAGTTCCTTTCTTTGCCTTTTATTCTTAAATAAATAAATTCAAGCGTTTTAGGGTGTTTCTCATTTTATGTCCTTTCCGAGGTAACGATAATTTCGGTATTAACACCTAATTTTCACCGTTCATAAATATATATAAACATGATTTTAAATTCATTTAGTTGAAAATTTTTCAAATTTTCATAAAATTTGGCGTATAAACCCGAGAGAATTTATAACCCTTCCCCACACTTGAGATCATGCAATGCCCTCATTTGCATGAAATCAGACTCTAATTATAAATTCATGAGGGTGATTAGTGTAGAAAAGTGATTGAAAATACCCAGTTTGTAATTACAAAGCTCGTCAAATGATAGATGGCGCGCCTCATCGTTCATTCCTTCTTGTTTTATCACACATATTTTTCTTCAAAAACGGTTGCTTTTCTGAACTGTTTGCTAATCTTTGAATATACGTATTTTACCCTAAATTATCATGCATTTTTATTAACGAGTTATGCACTAACCCGAACCCCGAATTTAACGTTAAATGGGGTTAGACTTCCCTATACTTAGCTGACGACATGTGAAGTCGGTAGAATGAGTTCCACGAATTAGAGTAGTGAGCCAGTTATTTACATCTCGGGTGGTGTATAATATATCAATGGGTTTAAAGTTTAGACTCGCCCGATTGTCACTACTTAATTCTTTTTTAAGTGTAGCTTTTAGTAAATGGATATGTCTCTTTTCTGGTTTTTGGTCAAATGGATCGATATACACCGACATACTTATTTCTATAGGGTGGACAATTCCTAATATTTCCTTCCTTTTATTCTCAGGATCAAAGTTTTCACCTCTATTACCCAATTGGGTGAAATTCGAGGTGTCATTATCTATTACAGCTCGTAGTTCATTTCCGGTAGATGACTCGTCTATTGAGAATATTGGGTTGGAAGGTTGTGTAATGGTGAAGTTCGGTTTGTCCTCGGGGGTAAAATTTTCAACATTATCGTTTTTCCAAGAGTACCAATTTGTCACCCTTACTTCTTCTTCCTCATCCATTGATGGATTGATGATTTCGTCGGTAGAGGCTAATGTGTCATTATGTTGTGAAATTGGTAAGACTGAATAAAAAGTATCATCAGGATAGTTGGTGATTTCGGAACTCTCGAATTCATCAAAATTCGATGATATGAGATTTTCTTGTACAATACTCCTCAGATCAACAGGTGTGTAGTCTGATAGAGTTTCAGCTTGCCGGTTTACAAACTCTCTCATTTGTTCATTTTGAGCATTGAGTTCTTCGAGTTTGATTTTCATATTGTCTAATAAATTTTCAGACACGTAATTTTCCTCGTCTACTGGTTGTTGAGTTTGGAAATATTCTTGGGAATAATCCCAATTTGAATTGTATTCTTCATAATCATTCCATTCAGGTTCCGTGGGTGCGTAATTTTCCATAGGAACGTAATAATAACATTCCCATGTTGAGTGATAATCTCCACAGATTTCACAACCAGTTATTGTTTCGTCATTTGTGATCCAAGATTGACCGAACGAATTGTCATCAACACTCGGTTGAGAGTATTGATTTCGTATGTCGTAAAGAGTTTTTAAAATATCTTCGAGACTTTTCATAATGCGCTTATTACCAAATTTTAATTATCCTATTAGTTATAAATATAAAAATTATATAAGTTATCAAATTAATAGACTTTTCTGCTTTTGCCCACGTTTCGAATAGCCAATAGATGCAGCAGGGAGCTAGAACCCTTTAAATCGGAAGCTCACAACTCAGCCACTAACAAATCCAACTATTACTACGAAGCAGAAAATTTGGATGACTATCAATTTAACCACTTAAAATAATTTTTCGTTTGGAATTATTAGAGAAGAAGTAGAGAAAATTTCTAAGTCCTAAAACTAGCGTGGCGAGAAATAAGAAAGAAAAAGAAGCGCGTCGAAAAATATCGAGAAATAAAAATAAGAAAGTAGCGCGTCGTGACTTAAAAGGCACTAAAATTTTAAAATCGTCGCAAAATTCTAAAGCACCTAAATCTTAGTCTAAAGAAATAGCACTTAAGGGATTTTACGGCAAAGCCTAAAAATCTAAAAATAAAAATAAGCTACGGCAAAACTAAATTTAAAATTAACTACGAACGATAAAAATATTACGATTACACTAAATAAAAGGATACAAAATATAAAAATAAAAAGTGATAAAATTACTTATTTTTATAAAA
Source organism: Rutidosis leptorrhynchoides (assembly GCF_046630445.1). NCBI lineage: Eukaryota > Viridiplantae > Streptophyta > Magnoliopsida > Asterales > Asteraceae > Rutidosis > Rutidosis leptorrhynchoides. Next base: position 150,971,628 of record NC_092337.1, read on the forward strand.
ATATTATTTTTATATTTATTTTATAAAAGTATTAATTTATATATATAAATAAAACTAATTAAAATTTAACATACAATTTAATTAAAAATTAAAACTAATTATATTAAACTAATAAAGTAATTAGGGTTTAAAAATAATAATAAATAATATTACTCCGTAATTAAAGCGAAAATAGGGTTTCTGTCAGTGCGTCAGGGCGGCTCCGCGAGTCGTGGAGTTTTAAGCCTGCAAACTCCGCGAGTCGTGGAGTTTTCATTTTCGGGTTTTTTTTAAATTATTTTATATTGTTTTTCTAAAAATATATATAAATATATTTATACAAAAATAAATTAAAAATATAGAGTTTCGCCGAAGTCCCCGGCAGCGGCTCCAAAAACTTGATGTGGTAGCGTGGGGGTACGTGATAGTACTATATTTTACTACGAAACCTATTACGAATTACACAAGTTTTAATTATTTATTTACAGATGGATATACCTAAACCTTGCTACAACACTATAGGCAGTGTACCTAATCGTAGAGTAGTATAGTTTTTAGTAAGTCCGGTTCGTTCCACAGGGAGCTGGCTTATTTCACACTATATTTAAATAACTATATTTGTACAAAATATATATAATTATATATAATAATATATAAAAAGGGGTTTTACCGTTTAATAACCGGTTTGTTGATTTTATATTTTAAGCGAAGCGTAAAGTAAATGACGATATTTAACTAACAATATAAAATAAATAACAATAATTAAAATGACAATAAATAAAAGTACGAGGAAATATGAAATAAAATATATTATGCTTATTTAAACTTCCGTAATCATGATGTTTGACGTGTTGATTTTTAGTTTATGCCCATGGGTTAATTGTCCTTTGTCCTAGATTATTTAATATGTCCATACGGATTTGTCCATAATAGTCCATCAGTCATAAATATAAAGAGCGAAAGCCTTCGTCAAATTATTCTTATTCCCGAAGTTAAATATTCCAACTAATTGGGGATTCGAATTGTAACAAGGTTTTAATACTTTGTTTAATGAATACACCAGGTTATCGACTGCGTGTAAACCAAGGTTTTACTACTTTGTTAACAATTACACCAATTACCCTTGAATGTAATTCACCCCTGTTTCAACAAGTCTATTAACTATTAATCCAGTTCCGTGTTCGGTAAAATGAATAATTATTGGTATTTATAGATATCCCGCCCACCGTACCCAGTCAAGCGTATGTGGTTATATATAAATACGTCAAATTATAAGTTTGTATATTAAATTAACAAGGTATTGTTTAGTTAATATAAAACCCATTAATAGTCTATAGTCTAATTTCCACAAGTGTCGTTCTTTTATCCAAACCCCAATTATGGTACAAAACCCAATTACCCAATTTTAGTAATTAGCCCAACATCATGATTACTTCAGTTTAAATAAGCATAATAATAACTTAGCTACGAGACATTAATTTAAAAAGGAGAACATAGCTTACATTGATTATTTATCGCGTAGTGGTACACGAACAGAGCTCCGACCTTAAAACCCGTAAAACTAACTTTTACATAACCCAAACTAATCTAATATAACACTAATCTATACTATATATATATATATATATATATATATATATATATATATATATATATATATATATATATATATATATATATATATATATATTATATTATATTACGGAGTATTATTATTATTATGTATATATATATATTTTTTTAAACTGCAGAAGTTCGTGGCCTTTTATAGGCACTTTGGAATCTGGCTGCTCCGCGAGTCGTGGAGTTTTTGGCCTTCAAACTCCGCGAGTCGTGGAGTTTGATTTTTCAGCTCACAATTTTTTGGATCTTAGCTTGTCGACATAATTTATATATAAATATAAAATATAAATAATTAATATAATTATTTATATATTATATTATATTCTTGTGCATAGTAGACTTGTAATTTTTAGTCCGTTGCGTCGGGCGTTGATAGTTGACTCATGTCCCGGTTTCGGATTTTCGAACGTCCTTTCGTATAATTTAATATCTTGTAATTTGCGTTCCGCAACTTGTACTTTTGTCATTTTTAGACGTTTCTTATCAATAAATTGAACCACTTGGATTGTATCTTGTACATTTGAGCTTTTTGGTCATTTGCGTCTTCAAATCGTCGTTTTCGCCTTTTGTCTTCGCACTTATTTAATATAAACGATTACAACTTAAAATAGGACAATTACAACTAAATAATTTACATATTGGGAGGATATTGCTACTAAATATATGTTCATTTGGAGCACTATCACCACCCTGGCAAGGCAAATGTTGTAGCCGATGCCTTGAGCCGAAAGGAAAGAATGGTACCTCTTCGTGTTCGAGCCTTGAACGTCACCATTCACACAAATCTCAATAGCCAAATCCATGTAGCTCAAGAGGAAGCTCTCAAGGAGGAGAATATTGCTCAAGAGCACTTGAACATTCTCGTTTCTTGATTCGAGGTCAAAGAGACTGGACTCCGATACTTTGCCGGAAGAATCTGGGTGCCTAGTTATGGGGATTTATGAAGCCTTATTCTAGATGAAGCTCATAAGTCAAGGTATTCGGTTCATCTAGGAGCTGGTAAGATGTACCACGACCTCAAGGTTCAATATTGGTGGCCAAACCTCAAGAAGGATGTTGCGACTTACGTCGGAAAGTGTTTAACTTGTTCTAAGATCAAAGCCGAACATCAGAGGCTATCCGGGTTACTTCAGTAACCCAAAATCCCGCAATGGAAGTGGGAAGGAATAATAATGGACTTCATCACGAAGCTACCGAAGACGGTAGGCGGTTATGATACCATCTGGGTTATCGTTGACAGTCCTACCAAATCTGTACACTTTCGAGCCATGAAGAAAACTGATACGATGGAGAAACTCGCGCAACTATACATAAAGGAAGTTGTATCTCGACACGGTGTACCCTTATCGATTATTTCAGACTGAGAGGCCCGTTTCGCTTATAGGTTTTGGCGTTCTTTACAAGAAGCTTTGGGAACACGTTTAGATATGAGTACTGCGTATCACCCGCAATTTGACGGACAGAGCGAACGCACGATTCAAACCCTGGAGGACATGTTGCGTGCTTGTGTAATTGATTTCGGAAAGGCTTGGGAGAAGCATTTGCCGCTAGCCGAATTCTCTTACAACAATAGCTATCACGCGAGTATTAAGTCCGCACATTTCGAAACTTTATATGGCCGCAGATGTCTTTCTCCTATCTGTTGGGCCGAAGTAGGTGAAAAGCAAATCACCGGACCCGAACTCGTCCATGAAACAACCGAGAAGATTGTCCAAATTCAAGCGAGCCTCAAGACGGCCCGTGATCGTCAAAAGAGCTATGCCGATCTTAAGCGTAAATATCGTGAATTCCAAGTAGGTGACCGAGTGATGTTGAAAGTCGCACATTAGAAAGGTGTAATCCATTTCGGAAAGCGTGGGAAGCTCATCATCATTAATATGAATCATAATCTTTATTTTCTTCGTTCGTTCTTTAACCTCATCATCATAAATATCATTATCAATTACGATTACTCATCATCTTTAACATTTTTCTCGTAACCATCATCATCATATCTTAATCTCAAACATCATTATCATAACAATATCATCAAAAAATCATCATCATTCCTAAATATTTCTTCATCAAATCATCACAGACTCCATTATCATGTTCGTTTTCTTCATTTCTTCCTCGCCATGTCGTCATCATAATTAACGGTCTCATCTATAATATTATTGTGGATTGACAGGAACAAATGAAGACAGGATTTCATGTAGCAGCCCTATTAAATATTTAAGGAGTCCATTAATCATCTTATTGGACTTAGCCTTATACAAACAACCCAACCAAAGTTAGTTCACTTCTTACGGCCCACTCGTAATGATCCAGTAACCTGATTACCACACTGATTTAATCACGCATGTGTTTGATTAAAATACAACCAACAACAAATGCACCCAATTTGATTTCTTCATTTTTTTTTTATATATTCAAGTGGGTTTCACTCGTTTTAGGGTTGTCAGCCACAGACAAAAAGAAGAGGCACTCAATTGAATAATTGGATACGTCCATAATCACATAAATAATCTCATCATCAATATCGATTTAGACTATAATCTTAATATCATAATCTTCATCTTTTACAGCTTTATCATCATTATTATTGTAACCGAAAACAAGGGAGCCAGAAGAGAATTGCAGGAGGTTTTTGTAAATGGGTTTCGTTTTTCTTGTTTTTAAACTGAATAGGAAACAAGTAGCAGTAGAAGCAATACCTAGTCGATTAGGGTTGTTTATGTGGAGTTCGATTCTTTGGGGTTGAGCTGATCGAATAGAAGCAATATATCGGTTATGGTGTTGGTTTCATCATATAGGAAAACAGTAGCAGTCGTAGGTGTAGCACTAAAACAATGATGATGGTGTTCGTTGTTGTGATCTGGGTCTGATCGAAACCACAGCTAAAATAGTAGCAAACGAATGGTGGTAAGGATGAGGGTGGAGATCAAGCAAATGAAGGTGGTGGGTGTTGTTTGATTTCATTGGGTTTCGGGTTGATGACCTTGGATCGATCAAGATACAAGGGACAATAGAAGCCTTCATCAAACCGTAGGTGATATGGTTGGGTGAGTCTCAAATACTAGTAGGTTGTAGAACAAAAAAAGAATAGTAAAACACGAGTAGTTTAAAGGGTGTTCGATGGAAACAGAAGGAAATATGATGATGGTGATTGAGTGGTAAGTTGTAGTGGTTTGTTAATGGTGATCGACCACAAGGGTTTTCGTGTGTGTTGTTCAAATCAAGAAGCAGACCAAAACGTTTCTAGTAGTAGTTGTAGGTTGTTCTTGATGGTTTCATGACGGTGTTCTTCGATTTTAAACAGGAAACTAGTGATGGGTTGTTCATGGTGATTGATGAAGGTTGATTAAAGTGGAGGGGATGATTGTAGGTATTAATGATGGAAACAGAGATAGAAAATGGTGATGGTGTAGTGACTCGTAGGTGGTAGTCAATTGTTGATGATAGTTTGTCGTGGTAGTCGATTGTTGATGATAGTTTGTCGAGTAAGAAGCAGACGAGCAGTGAACAATTCAAGGGTGGTGGGTTTGTGTATGTATGGTTGAGGGTTCTCGGTGGTGACGATGGAAGTTAAACATGATGGGTTTGTAATGGGTTTCGATGGTGTTGCAAATTCTCGAACAAAACACAAGAAGAAAAATATAGCAAAACGATTATCATGGTTCCGGTTATGGTGAGTTTGAAGAAGAGAAACATGGTTACATGTGTTTTGATAAACTCATGAAGTGAAAACAATAATACAGAAATAGAAATAGAAGACTAAAAGTATGTGATGTGTAATCATATATCTAATATAATATGCATGTGTAATAGATCATTATTGATCAATCAAACACCAATCAAAAACAGTAACAAGTACACATTCAATAATATGGATACATATTCAATCACGGATACATATTCAATCAATTAACGGACAAATGACAATCAATTAAGAATCAATTAATAACAGTGACACTTTCACTTTTCTTATAATAATACAACTCAAAATTTTAATAGCTAATTATCTCGTGGTTTTATTTTGTCATGTACCAAGATTAGAGACAGGAGTCGATCAAGAAAAGAGAAGAAACAAAATATATAGAAAGCAGATAGTGAAGGTTAACCAATTAGTACACTTATATAACTTTTTAATGTTTATTAGTTTTTAAATTATATGCATTAACTTAAATTGAGAATTTAAATTTATATCATGTAATTGTTTATTTTATTCATTTGTACATTCTATTTAATAGGTATTGATTATGATTATGATTATATATATATATATATATATATATATATATATATATATATATATATATATATATATATATATATATATATATATATATATATACTTTATGATAAGTTTAATTATATTGTAAGTTATTTTACATAACGACTAAATCATCTAACCGTTTATTAATGTATTTCAAGTTATAATATATATATATATATACATATACATACATATCTAATTACAAAAAGTTGTTTGTGAATCGTTGGAAATGGTCGAAGGTCAATTGAATATATGAAACAGTTCAAAATTTTTGAAATTCAATTTAATAGACTTTGCTTATCATGTCAAAACCATATAAAGATTAAGTTTAAATTTGGTCGGAAATTCCCGGGTCGTCACAGTACCTACCCGTTAAAGAAATTTCGTCCCGAAATTTGATTGGGATGGTCATGGCTGACAATAAATATGTTCTCATGACACATACAAGCTAGAAATTAGAGTTCTTATCATCATTGAGTAATATGGGTAAAGTAAATCATTTATTCGAAGAGTACGAATGAAGCTATCACAAAAGAGTGAAATGAATAAATGCAGATTCATCTTGACTGGTGACGTAGTCACGGTTGATTTCCAGAAATCAAGGAATTTAGAGGAAATCTTCGTAATAAGATTTGGTTCTTCGATAGTTACGGAAATTAGGATCATCTTTGGTTAAGTGCGATAATCTGTTTTGATTGTTGTATCGGATATTTCACTATAAATCCACCCTCTTCATTTCCTTTATATTATGGAGTTCCATCCTTTTGTTTTCTCTTCCCACCTTTAAATCAAGCGAATAATAGTCCAGAATTCGTAGGTATGAAGTTTCGAATGAACATGTCAAAAATTCTAAAAGAGAAGTTGTAATAGCACGAGCTTTGATTGGTTTAGTTACCAGAATTCAAGAGGAAAGATAGAATTGTCAAGAAAATATGTTCTTGATATGTTTATAGATTAGATAGAATGTAAGAGTCGTGTAACATGGCACATGATGACGTTATAGTCTGTGAATCATCATGTTTCATTAGAAACTCAGCATAACTTACTGTAATATAATCACGTTAATCAAGTGTCATTATATTATACTAACTCATGCTTCAGTTCCCAACACTACTTCAAAAACATTCATAGTTTAAACTCGAAAGTTTACAGAATATAGAAACTAACAGTTTCTTATATGATGTAATACTGATAGAGCGAAGAGATAAATGATTTCTGATAAGTTTAGTTATAAAAATATCTTCAGGAATGTCGAGGATATTTATAATGAAAGATATGATGATATCTTAGAATTACTAGTATCGATGGATGATGATGAAGATTTGTTCGTAAAGGTTTAGAGTCAGGAGCAAGGTATTCGTTAATGACTTCATCAGAAACAGAATCATCAAGATTCTTTTATGTACAAGTTTAGTCCTTGTTCAGAGTCTCTTTCATGATTTGCTCAATTCATTTTTCAGTATCAAAATCTTTGAGCTTTTTCAATATTCTGAGTATTGATTTTGTAGATTTAATGCTTTTTCAGAATTTCAGAATGGAAGTTCATAATTTTAAGAGATAAATGTTATACATATACGTATAACTGTTGATGTATAAATGTTGCGAGATTCAAAATACTGATTGCTGATTTCCCGGTACTTGGTATGGCAATCCTGGTTACCAGATACGGATGAGTATATGATAGGGTTATAACATGGTTACTCTGGATGAAAATTCGAAGTTGACTTGCTGGAGCTGTGACAAAATTGCTAATTTGGAGAGAGATTGTAAAGTTATTTTCGGTAATAACAACGCTAAGGGAGTGTAGTGACCCGAACTTTTCCATGTTTATATATATTAAATGAAATTGATATTTATATGATTAAGTGTTTCCAACATGTTAAGCAATCAAACTTGTTAAGACATGATTAATTGAAATAGGTTTCATATAGACAATTGACCACCCAAGTTGACCGGTGATTCACGAACGTTAAAACTTGTAAAAACTATATGATGACATATATATGATTATATATATAGTTAACATGATATTATGATAAGTAAGTATCTCATTAGGTATTTTAACAATGAGTTATATACATAAAATTGAGTTTATTGAATTAAGAAACTCGAAACGATATATATAACGATTATCGTTATAACAACGTCTTACTAAATACATATGAATCATATTAAGATATTGATACACTATGTTTAATCATGATAAATGATAAGTAAACATGTCATTAAGTGTATTAACAATGAACTACATATGTAAAAACAAGACTACTAACTTAATGATTTCGAAACGAGACATATATGTAACGATTATCGTTGTAACAACATTTAACTGTATATATATCATACTAAGATATATTCATATATCATAATATCATGATAATGTAATAATTTAACATCTCTTTAGATATAATAAATAATGGGTTAACAACATTTAACAAGATCGTTAACCTAAAGGTTTCAAAACAACATATACATGTAACGACTAACGATGACTTAACGACTCAGTAAAAATGTATATACATGTAGTGTTTTAATATGTATTCATACACTTTTTAAAGACTTCAATACACTTATCAATGTACTTCTACTTAACAAAAATGCTTACAATTACATCCTCGTTCAGTTTCATCAACAATTCTACTCGTATGCACCCGTATTCGTACTCGTACGATGACTAGCTTCTAAATGTATTTACTATTGGTATATACACTCCAATGATCAGCTCTTAGCAGCCCATGTGAGTCACCTAACACATGTGGGAACCATCATTTGACAACTAGCATGAAATATCTCATAAAATTACAAAAATATTAGTAATCATTCATGACTTATTTACATGTAAACAAAATTACACATCCTTTATATCTAATCCATATACCAATGACCAAAAACACCTACAAACACTTTCATTCTTCAATTTTCTTCATCTAATTAATCTCTCTCAAGTTCGATCTTCAAGTTCTAAGTGTTCTTCATAAATTCTATAAGTTCTAGTTTCATAAAATCAAGAATACTTCCAAGTTTGCTAGCTTACTTCCAATCTTGTAAAGTGATCATCCAACCTCGAGAAATCTTTCTTATTTATAGTAAGATATCTTTATAATACAAGGTAATACTCATATTCAAACTTTGATTCAATTTCTATAACTATAACAATCTTATTTCGAGTGGAAATCTTACTTGAACTTGTTTTCGTGTCATGATTCTGCTTCAAGAACTTTCAAGCCATCCAAGGATCCTTTGAAGCTAGATCTACTTTTCTTATTTCCAGTAGGTTTATCCACAAAACCTGAGGTAGTAATGATGTTCATAACATCATTCGATTCATATATATAAAACTACCTTATTCGAAGGTTTAAACTTGAAATCACTAGAACATAGTTTAGTTAATTCTAAACTTGTTCGCAAACAAAAGTTAATTCTTCTAACTTAACTTTTAAAATCAACTAAACACATGTTTTATATCTATATGATATGCTAACTTAATGATTTAAAACCTAGAAACACGAAAAACACCGTAAAACCGGACATACGCCGTCGTAGTAACACCGCGGGCTGTTTTGGGTTTGATAATTAAAAACTATGATAAACTTTGATTTAAAAGTTGTTCTTCTGGGAAAATGATTTTTCTTATGAACATGAAAATATATCCAAACATCATGGTTAAACTCAAAGTGGAAGTATGTTTTTCAAAATGGTCATCAAGACGTCGTTCTTTCGACTGAAATGACTACCTCTTACAAAAACGTCTCGTAACTTATATTTCTGACTATAAACCTATACTTTTTCTGTTTAGATTCATAAAATAGAGTTCAATATGAAACCATAGTAATTTGATTCACTCAAAACGGATTTAAAACGAAGAAGTTATGGGTAAAACAAGATTGGATATTTTTTTATTGTTGTAGCTACGGGAAATATTGTAACAATTCTATACAAATCATATCCTAGCTAACTTGTATTGTATTATACATGTATTCTAATATATTATGTAATCTTGGGATACCATAGACACGTATGCAAATGTTTTGACATATCATATTGACCCATCTATATATATTATTTGGAACAACCATAGACACTCTATATGCAGTAATGTTGGAGTTAGCTATACAGGGTTGAGGTTGATTCCAAAAATATATATACTTTGAGTTGTGATCTAGCCTCAGACGCGTATACACTGGGTCGTGGATTGGGTCAAGATAATATATATCAATTTATTTTCTGTACATCTAACTATGGACAACTAGTTGTAGGTTACTAACGAGGACAGCTGACTTAATAAACTTAAAACATTAAAACGTATTAAAAATGTTGTAAATATATTTTGAACATACTTTGATATATATGTACATATTTGTTATAGGTTCGTGAATCGACCAGTGGCCAAGTCTTACTTCCCGACGAAGTAAAAATCTGTGAAAGTGAGTTATAGTCCCACTTTTAAAATCTAATATTTTGGGATGAGAATACATGAAAATTTATAAATGTTTTACGAAATAGACATAAGTAAATGAAACTACTTTATATGGGTGAATGATCGAAGCCGAATATGCCCCTTTTTAGCTTGGTAGCCTAAGAATTTGGGAACAGACCCCCAAATTGACGCGAATCCTAAAGATAGATCTATCGGGCCCAACAAGCCCCATTCTGGAATTTGGAATGCTTTAGTACTTCGAAATTATCATGTCCGATGGGTGTCCCGGAACGATGGGGATATTCTATATGCATCTTGTTAATGTCGGTTACCAGGTGTTCACCGTATGAATGATTTTTATCTCTATGTATGGGATGTATTGAAATATGAAATCTTGTGGTCTATTATTTCGATTGATAAATATATAGGTTAAACCTATAACTCACCAACATTTTTGTTGACGTTTAAAGCATGTTTATTCTCAGGTGATTATTAAGAGCTTCCGCTGTTGCATACTAAAATAAGGACAAGATTTGAAGTCCATGCTTGTATGATATTATGTAAAAACTGCATTCAAGAAACTTATTTTTGATGTAATATATTCTTATTGTAAACCATTATGTAATGGTCGTGTGTAAACGGTATATTTTATATTATCATTATTTGATAATCTACGTAATGCTTTTTAAACCTTTATCGATAAAATAAAGGTTATGGTTGTTTTAAAAATGAATGCAGTCTTTGAAAAACGTCTCATATAGAGGTCAAAACCTCGCGACGAAATCAATTAATATGGAACGTTTATAATCAATATGAATGGGACATTTCAGAGAGCTAGTATAGATACATGTTAAATGTTTAATCAGGTTCCGAAAGTTTTTCATATGCATAACTATATGCATCAATCTTTTCTTCCGTAGATGAAGTGCGGTTGGTTCATCCTCTCGATTGAGGTGTTTTCAAGAATCATGAAAGTTTTGAACGCGGATTGTAATCGTCAAGATACAAATGAGGTTTAAGATAAAATCATGTGGCAAACTTGAAGAATTGTTTAGTTTCATATGTTATAATGAATATTTTAATTCATTTTAATTGTCCAATGTTGGTAGTCCACAGTTAGCAGTCCACAGTTACTAATTCAATAATTTATATATAGTTTATAATATTCGAATTAATTAATACGTATCGTGACCCATGTACACGTCTCAGACTCGATCACAACTCAAAGTATATATATTATTGTAGAATCAACCTCAACCCTGTATAGAGAACTCGATCATTACTGCATATAGAGTGTCTATGGTTATTCCAAATAATATATATAGATGCGTCGATATGATATGTCAAAACCTTGTATACGTGTCCCGATATTTAAAGTGCGTAAAATAAATAGCAGGAATTAAATGACGATAAATAAAGTGCGTAAAGTAAATAACAGAAATTAAATGACAATAAATAAAATTGCAAGAATATAAATGGCGATAAATAAATTGCGATAATTAAAATGTAATAAGGAATTAACAGTTAGCTAGGAACAGTTAGCTAGGATTAGTTAGCGTGGATTCTTAACAAAATTTCTCATAATTAATTTATTTGTTTCTAACAAATTTTATTTTGTCCAATGTTTTCTTCATTATGCGTTGGATTCTGATAGATCAAAATCCAATATGAAATTGAATGAAAATGGTTATTCTGTGATGAACGGATTCGTATATCTGTGGATGTAAGCAGGATAGTAAATGACTGTTGAATCAGATTCAGAGAATGTACAGTGTAACTTATTAATGTAAAATCTAAATATTCCTTGGGTATTACCTACCCGTTAAAATATTTTCACCATTAACAGTTTGTACGAAAGAATTTTTAATTACAATCTTTATGAAAACATATATATATATATATATATATATATATATATATATATATATATATATATATATATATATATATATATATATATATATATATATATATATATATATATATATATATATATATATATATATATATATATATATATATATATATATTTTCTTCAGATGTAATCATGGATTTAACAAGTCAATGTGATATTAAACTCATCTGGTTTATGATTAGAACTATGATACATAATCTCTAAAACATTAGAGATTACATAATCGCCATGTAGAACGAAGATAAATGATGTAGAACGAAGATCATACTCGAGGTACAGAATGAGATGTTGAGGCATAGATTGTTGATGGTATTGGTGTTGCTGTTGGTGGTACTGTTGATGCTGGTGATGTTGTTGAAGCTGGTAAGTTTTGCACCATATTCTCCAAGGCTACAACTCGGGCGCTAAGCTCGTTGACTTCTGCTATTACTCCGGGGTGATTGTCGGTTCGGACAAGTGGATGAATAAGATCTAGAATATGAGATAGTATATAATCGTGACGGGATACTCTGGAAATGAGAGAGAAAATGGTATCACGAACAGGTTCGCCGGTAAGTGCTTCAGGTTCATTGCCAAGTGGGCAATATGGTGGATGGAAGGGATCACCTTCTTCTTGTCTCTAATGATTAAGTAGGCTACGAACCCATCCCCAATTCATCCAGAATTGGTGATGACTGATTGGTTGATCCATTCCAGTTACACTGCTTTCGGAGCTCGAGTGAAAATCCATATCGGAATAGCTATCAGAATCTGAGGGACTCGAACTGGTTAAGAGATTCATCTCGTACGATCAGATGAAGGATTTTCGATAAGAAATAGATTATAGGATGTAGATTAGTACCCTGTAATACATAATTTACATATGCATATATAATACTAATATCCCATAAGTTACGGAGGAATCTACGGAAGCTGTCAGGCAAAGGTAACAATAACGATTACGCTAAGATATGAATTTTGTATACACACTATTCATGCAATCAATGCAGTAAGATGTGTCTAGACTAAGAATGATAAGCAGGTAATTTTCGACACGAAATTATAAGCAAAACTTTTGACATGCAGACACGGTCGAAGTCCAGGCTCACTAATGCATCCTAACGACATATCAGTTAGACACACTAATGCAGACCTGGTTCGCTAAGACCACCGCTCTGATACGACATGTCATTACAGTAGGGACAACCACCGTCCCACCCAGTGCCTTCCCAGCTTACCGCCTGGTAACCACTGAGTGTACCTCAGATACTGATTTTAGGGCCTGCCTCTCAGCTTCTGCCAACCCTCGTAAGGGATCGCAACGAGTAAGAGCCAATGCTTCATCACAGGTAACACTGTGAGAACCTCCTTTACGACTAACCCGCCACACATGGACGGCGTTATACCAGCTCTGATGCCACATGTCGTGACCCGTCCTAATCCATCTGGACGAATACATTACATTTGGTTACATCGCGAGGTACTTGACCTCTATATGATACATTTTACAAACATTGCATTCGTTTTTAAAAGACAAATTTTCATTTATATCGAAAGTTGACGGCATGCATACCATATCATAATATATCCAACTATAGTTGACTTAGTAATAATCTTGATGAACTCGACGACTCGAATGCAACGTCTTTTGAAATATGTCATGAATGACTCCAAGTAATATCTCTAATATGAGAAAATGCACAGCGGAAGATTTCTTTCATACCTGAGAATAAACATGCTTTCAAGTGTCAGCCAAAAGGTTGGTGAGTTCATTAGTTTATCATAAACGATCATTTTCAATAATATAATAGACCACAAGATACTCATAAATATACGTCCCATGCATAGAGACAAAAATCATTCATATGGATTGAACACCTGGTAACCGACCTTAACAAGATGCATATAGAATATCCCCTATCATTCTGGGACTCCCTTCGGACATGATAAATTCGAAGTACTAAAGCATCCGGTACTTGGATGGGGCTTGTTGAGCCCAATAGATCTATCTTTAGGATTCGCATCAATTAGGGTGTCTGTTCCCAAATTCTTAGATTACCAGACTAAAAAGGGGCATATTCGGTTTAATAATTCAACCATAGAATGTAGTTTTAAGTACTTGTGTCTATTTTGTCAAACATTTATAAAGCAGCGCATGTATTCTTAGTCCCAAAAATATATATTGCAAAAGCATTTAAAAAGGGAGCAAATGAAACTCACGATACTGTATTTTGTAGTAAAAATACATATGATGACATTGAACAAGTGTAGGGTTGGCCTCGGATTTACGAACCTATATCAGTTATATATATTAAAACATATAATAACAACTAACAAGTTGATATATTAATAATTTACATATCATATTACTAATTAAGTTATATTTATCCTATGTATTTTAAGTAGTTAATATTTATTTCTATATTACATTTATTAATATTAATATAGTAAATACTTATTAAAGTAGTTTAATAATATAATATTTATCATTTATCATAATATATTACTAATAGAAATTTATTTCAAGGTTTGTATATGTTAAGAATATATATTTATATTAATTAATATATTTTATATATAGTTTACTTAATGTCATAAAAATTTAGTAATATATAATATTAATATATTTGTAATGAATTTTTGTAAAATAATATTTATTTGTAATAATAACAATAATAGTGATAATAAAAATGGTACTTTTGAAAATGATAGCTTTTAATATAAATGGTATTAATAATAATTTCAATAATGATACTAATAATAATAACCTAGATGATAATAATAATGTTAATTCTAATATCGATGTTAGTAATAATAATAACAATAATTTTATTAATCATTTTAATACTAAGGATAATAATTTTTGATAGAAATGATGATGATAATAATAATAATAATGTTATTACTAATACTAACAATAATGATAATAATATTAACTGTATTAACAATACTAATAATTATGTTCTTCATGTCAGTAATAACCTAGTAACAATAATAATTAATAATAACAATAATAATAATAGTAATAATAATAATAATAATAATAATAATAATAATAATAATAATAATAATAATAATAATAATAATAATAATAATAATAATAATAATAATAATAATAATAATAATAATAATAATAATAATAATAATAATAATAAGTAATAAGTAAACTACCTCAATGAAGTAGCCCTTAAAAAAATGCCCAAGTCCGGGTTTGAACCCGCGACGTCCCGCTAACCCGATAACATCCTTAACCATAACGCTATGTGTTTCGATTCTGAAATAACACCCAACTTAAATTATTTTTAACTTTTACTTCTGCATCCTTCTTCTTCTTTTCTAAAAAAAATGCCCGAACCCAAGCTCGAACCCGAGACCTCTCAATTAAACACCAACACCCTTAACCATCTGAAGCACTCGTGAGTTCTTGTGAGGATTCACTTTTTTAATTTCTTAATATATATGTAAAATTATCATTTTTCTCAAACTTTATAATTATCATAATCATAATCATAATCATAAATCATGAATCATGAATCATAATCATGAATCATAATCTTTATTTTCTTCGTTCGTTCTTTAACCTCATCATCATTAATATCATTATCAATTACGATTACTCATCATCTTTAACATCTTTCTCATAACCATCATCATCATATCTTAATCTCAAACATCATTATCATAACAATATCATCAAACATTCATCATCATTCCTAAATATTTCTTCATCAAATCATCACATACTCCATTATCATGTTCGTTTTCTTCATTTCTTCCTCGCCATGTCACCATCATAATTAACGGTCTCATCTATAATATTATTGTGGATCGACAGGAACAAATGAAGATAGGATTTCATGTAACAGACCTATTAAATATTTAAGGAGTCCATTAATCATCTTATTGGACTTAGCCTTATACAAACAACCCAACCAAAGTTAGTTCACTTCTTACGGCCCACTCGTAATGATCCAGTAACCTGATTACCACACTGATTTAATTACGTATGTGATTGATTAAAATACAACCAACAACAAATACACCCAATTCGATTTCTTAATTTTTTTTATTTTTATATATTCAAGTAGGTTTCACTCGTTTTAGGGTTGTCGGCCACAGATAAAAAGAAGAGGCACTCAATTGAATAATTGGATACGTCCATAATCACATAAATAATCTCATCATCAATATCGATTTAGACTATCATCTTAATATCATAATCTTCATCTTTTACAGCTTTATCATCATTATTATTGTAACCGAAAACAAGGGAACCAGAAGAGAATTGAAGGAGGTTTTTGTAAATGGGTTTCGTTTTTCTTGTTTTTAAACAGAATAGGAAACAAGTAGTAGTAGAAGCAATACCTAGTCGATTAGGGTTGTTTATGTGGAGTTCGATTCTTTGGGGTTGAGCTGATCGAATAGAAGCAATATATCAGTTATGGTGTTGGTTTCATCATATAGGAAAACAGTAGTAGTCGTAGGTGTAGCACTGAAACAATTATGATGGTGTTCGTTGTTGTGATCTGGGTCTGATCGAAACCGCAGCTAAAACAGTAGCAAACGAATGGTGGTAAGGATGAGGGTGGAGATCAAGCAAATGAAGGTGGTGGGTGTTGTTTGATTTCATTGGGTGACTGGTTGATGACCTTGGATCGATCAAGAAACAAGGGACAATAGAAGCCTTCATCAAACCGTAGGTGATATGGTTGGGTGAGTCTCAAATACTAGTAGGTTGTAGAACAAAAGAAGAATAGTAAAACACGAGTAGTTTAAAGGGTGTTCGATGGAAACAGAAGGAAATATGATGATGGTGATCGAGTGGTAAGTTGTAGTAGTTTGTTAATGGTGATCGACCACAAGGGTTTTCGTGTGTGTTGTTCGAATCAAGAAGCAGACCAAAACATTTCTAGTAGTAGTTGTAGGTTGTTCTTGATGGTTTCATGACGGTGTTCTTCGATTTTAAACAGGAAACTAGTGATGGGTTGTTCATGGTGATTGATGAAGGTTGATTAAAGTGGAGGGGATGATTGTAGGTATTAATGATGGACACAGAGATAGAAAATGGCGATGGTGTAGTGACTCGTTGGTGGTAGTCGATTGTTGATGATAGTTTGTCGAGTAAGAAGCGGACGAGCAGTGAACAATTCAAGGGTGGTGGGTTTGTGTATGTATGGTTGAGGGTTCTCGGTGGTGACGATGGAAGTTAAACATAATGGGTTTGTAATGGGTTTCGATGGTGTTGCAAATTCTCAAACAAAACACAAGAAGAAAAAAATAGCAAAACGATTATCATGGTTCCGGTTATGGTGAGCTTGAAGAAGAGAAACATGGTTACATGTGTTTTGATAAACTCATGAAGTGAAAACAATAATACAGATATAGAAATAGAAGACTAAAAGTATGTGATGTGTAATCATATATCTAATATAATATGCATGTGTAATAGATCATTATTGATCAATTAAACACCAACCAAAAACAGTAACAAGTACACATTCAATAATATGGATACATATTCAATCAATTAACGGACAAATGACAATCAATTAAGAATCAATTAATAGCAGTGACACTTTCACTTTTCTTATAATAATACAACTCAAAATTTTAATAGCTAATCATCTCGTGGTTTTAATTTGTTATGTACCAAGATTAGAGACAGGAATCGATCAAGAAAAGAGAAGAAACAAAATATATAGAAAGCAGATAGTGAAGGTTAACCAATTAGTACACTTATTTAACTTTTTAATGTTTATTAGTTTTTAAATTATATGCTTTAGCTTAAATTGAGAATTTAAATTTATATCATGTAATTGTTTATTTTATTCATTTGTACATTCTATTTAATAGGTATTAATTATGATTATATATATATATATATATATATATATATATATATATATATATATATATATATATATATATATATATATATATATATACTTTATGATAAGTTTAATTATATTGTAAGTTATTTTACATAACAACTAAATCATCTAACCGTTTATTAATGTATTTCAAGTTATAATATATATATACATATACATACATATCTAGTTACAAACAGTTGTTCGTGAATCGTCGGAAATGGTCGAAGGTCAATTGAATATCTGAAACAGTTCAAAATTTTTGAAATTCAATTTAATAGACTTTTCTTATCATGTCGAAACCATATAAATATTAAGTTTAAATTTGGTCGGAAATTCCCGGGTCGTCACAAAATCCGCGATATATTGGTCCTTTCAAAGTCTTGGAGCGTGTTGGACCCGTTGCTTACCGTTTGGACCTTCCGACTCAGTTGAGTGCACTTCATCCCACTTTTCACGTGTCGAATCTGAAGAAATGTCTAGCTGAACCAGAACTTGTCATACCGCTTGAGGAACTTACGATTGATGACAAACTCCACTTTGTGGAAGAATCTGTTGAAATTATGGACCCTGAGGTCAAAACCTTGAAACGCAATAAGATTTCAATCGTTCGAGTTCGTTGGAATGCTAAACGAGGACCCGAGTTTACTTGGGAACGAGAGGATCAGATGATGCAGAAGTATCCTCACCTCTTCACAACTCTACCGTCTACCTCAGCTTAAAATTTCGGGACGAAATTTTCATTAACAGGTGGGTAATATAACGACCCAACTTTTTTGACTTACTTTTGTGCTTGTTACTTTCTGCGAAACTGCGTATTTGTGCGTACTGTGTTGGTTTATATTCTGGGATCTTATTTCATGATTAATTACTTTCGTTAATACCATACAACGTGCCATTAAGTACTTAGTTACTTAACTTGATCCTCGAATGCTTTTACGACCGTTAGTGTCACTTGACGTTGAGAATGAGCTATATGTTTTGGTAAACGTTTAACTTTTGTCGTAATTGGAATATTACAACTACGTAATACTAATTGTTATTTTCTAATAACAATTACTTGGGCTTTTGGTTTCTTAATTATTCTTAGTAATTTACTTATGCTGACTAGTTAGTCTTGTTGGACTTTCTACCTTGTTGGACTTTAGCCCACCCTACTCTAGTTAATGGACTATTTAATTAGCCCAATTTTAATAAGTTTATGACCCATATAAATGTAAGACAAATACCCATTTATTAGAGTGAACATACTAGCATTTTTGTTAACCGTAATCACAATTGTTGCATGGGATCCCAACATAAACACCAACTTTACACCACCATTAACCAAAAAGCAAAAGTTGTCCCCCCCTTGTCCCCCCCAAAATCGACGGCCTAAGGGCCTCCCCACCACCTCACCACCTTATAAATACCAAGCAAGTCTCACCCATTTCACACTTAATCTCATTCACATTTTACACACACTTACTTTCTAATTCTCTCTATAGTCTTTCTCACTCTAAAAAGTGTAAGTTTTAAATTTTCTTCTTCTTCATCTTCTCATCTCATTTTCGACATCATCATCATCATGCAAGGATCAAGCTTTTTAGCTTCTTGATCTTGTTATATCTTGTAGATTCAAACTTTGGTTTGAATCCTTCAAGAACATGAAAGATTCAAGCTTTCTAGCTTTGAATATTCATTACTTTTGTTGGATCTAAGTTTTCTAGCTTATGATTCCTTTATTTTGTTAAAAAGATCAAAACTTGTGTTTATGATCCTCATATAACTTGAAGATCTAGCCTTTTCCTTTAAGGATCTTCAAGAACATTAAAGATACAAGCTTTT
This sequence comes from Rutidosis leptorrhynchoides, assembly GCF_046630445.1. NCBI lineage: Eukaryota > Viridiplantae > Streptophyta > Magnoliopsida > Asterales > Asteraceae > Rutidosis > Rutidosis leptorrhynchoides. The sequence continues at coordinate 150,991,496 of NC_092337.1, forward strand.
TAGCTTAGGGTTTCATTATTTTGTTAAAGATCTTAGCTTTTTAGCTTATGGTCTCATTATTTTTACTAGATCTTAGCTTTCTAGCTTACGGTCTCATTAATCTTGTAAAGATCCAAGCTTTCTAGCTTAGAGTTTTCTTAATACTTGAGATCTAAGTTATCATTATAGATCTCACTTACTTGGAACCTTTTTGTGATTGTTGTGATGATAAAGATCAAGTCTTCAGCATCTCATATGATGAAGATGCATAAACTTGTGTAAAAAGGACAAAGGTTGAAGCTTTATTGGGTTTATGCAATAAAGAGGCAACCTTGATGTTCAAAACTTGTAGAATGTTAGCTTTTACTCTTAGTTGGGTGTTAATGGTTGAAAATTGGTTAAAGTGATGCTAAAACATCAAAGAGTTGTACACTTGAAGCTTACACGCATCAAGGATGAGAACCGTGATGAGCATCAAGCACCAAGAAACCCACATGAGCACTTGTTTGCTATTTTTCAGGGCCTGATCAGACTCCTAGGACTTCTAGAAAACTGATTTTCAGATAGTTCGTTTTGATTAGATGACTTTTCGTTTAGGCCTCGCCTAAATCCGATATACGGCTTAGGATTTATAGCCTTCCGAAAGTCACTACGCCGTTATAACGACGTGCTGAAAATTCTGACAAACTCGCGCTTAAACCGTCGCCATGGTCAAACGACATCGAGTTAGGATCTGAAAATTGGATAGCGGTTAAAGGACTCACATACGGAGCCTTGGCCACTAACCACGCGTCTTTTCATTTTGTATAGAGGTCGTGGCATCTGTCCGAAGTCAGCCTTTTATTTCGATCTCTATTCTTGTTGAAAACTTACTTTATCTTTTACGTATGATGATAATGATGATGATGATGATGATACTTAAGACTTAATTTATTCACTCTTAAAATTTTGGGGACAATATACTGACTTAGTGACCTTTGACTTAGGTTGACGACCTTTCGGACCGACTTACTACCTGCATACTTTTCATATCGACTTTACCGCACATTCACTGTGAGTTATAGCTTCCCTTTTACTTTAACTATTTTTGGGACTGAGAATACATGCGTTTTTTATGTTTTACATATTAGACACGAGTACTTAAACTTTATATATGTGTGGGTGATATAACGGCACAAAGATTCCCCTTAGCACGGTAACGTTTAATCATTGGTTTTTGAACCGGTGAACGCGAATATTAGATATGGATCCATAGGGTTTGACATCCCCACTCGGGCTAGTCGCGCTAGCATTTAATGAGTGTTTGATACTTCGAGTACATACGCACTCGCCAAGTGTACTTTTAGGGGGTATTATTATTACGTTAAGTTAGTTACCGGGTGCCCACGGATAAGCATATACTTTTCATACTGTTTTGAATACGAAATCTCGTGGTCTACATTACATTACTGAATACAAACAAACTATAGCTCACCAACATTCTTGTTGACTTTTAAGCGTGTATTTCTCAGGTGCTTAGACGTTGTTGCTTCCGCTGTTAGACTTGCTGTCTTGGTGTTTTAGACTTGCTATTACAGACTCACTGTGTTAGACTTCCGCTGCATTACTTAGAGATGTCTCAATCATGGAACTTTTATTTTGCATTCGCAACCTATGTTATTTTGAATAATGGCTTTGTAATGACCTTTATGTCACGTTATCTTTTGTAAAACGTTACCTTTTCATGAATGCAAAACTTGTTTTAAAATAGCATGTAGTATTATACCGTGTAATGGACCTGTTGTTGACGATTAGTACATGATGGTTTTGTACGGAGTGTCACACGTGGCAGTAAGTGCCTTTATCTCTCTCACACACACACACACACACATGAATCTCTCGATTTTGATGGTTGTAAAGTCTTCATGATGACTTGGATACGAATAACACGAAAAATTTAATATAACAAGCAACGAAAATTTTGTAGAAAACGTTTAAGGTGACAATGTAAGAAAAGAAATAAAGTTCTTAGTAAACTAGAGTTATGTACAACATGTACTATTCTAAGTAAAATATTTTTTGAATAAAAGAATTGATTTGTAAAAATGAAAGTAAAATTTCATATGTACTAGTCAAAAATAAGTAATTATCTGCTTTATTATATATAACATATACGGTTTCTAAAATTTTGTACGAATGGCAATAAAATAAAATAAAAATTTTAAAACTTTGAGAGGATCGCACAGTAAAATAGTGTGTGTAAAATTTTGGCAAACAAAATTTTCATATTTCGGAGGTTACAAGTTAGAAAAAGATTGATGAGGATCGAGTAAAAGATCTTTGAAAATTTTGGGTGATATTTGAGCAACAATGTCACGAGGTAATGAAAACTATTGAATTTAAATGTGGTTGATGACTATTAGTAGGGCATAAGTCCTTTAACCAAAAATGCTTAAGTGTGAAGCTGTTGCTTATAAGTGAGACATGAATGGGAGAGTGTGAGGATGGGAATTAACCACCCACTGATTTTGGAAAATTTTGAACTGATATGACTAATATCGAAGTAAGAAGGATGATGGTGTGATTATCATCAAATAAGAAATCTCTCTGAATAAGTTAGGATTTAGAGTCGTTTAAGAACGAGTATCAAATAAGATTCTTGGGTAGTCTTTAATATAGAATTTGAATTGCTGAAGTGACGGGAAAAATTTTCCTTTATGTATCATTGTGCAAGTTTGTCCATGGTATCGGTTTCCTTCATGGCTAGAAAGTGAGCAGTTTTGGTGAGGCGGTCAACAATAACCCAGATAATGTCAAAACTGCCTAGCTTCGTGATGAAATCCATTGTTATTCCTTCCCATTTCCATTGTGGGATTTCGAGTTGTTGAAGTAACCCAGACGGCTTTTGGCTCACCATTCTCGCGAGGTATACGAATAATCTTCTCACTATAAATAACTTTTGCTTTCATCCTTGCAAGCCAGTCTGTTTCAACTATTTCATCAAAGCTTCCTAACTTGATGAGTATTAGGTTAATCCTAAAGTCCATTCCAACTATTGCATCAAGCTTCCCAAATTGATGGGTGTTAGGTTAGTCTTAAGGTTCATTCCAACCAAATCTTATTGTACTACCGTGAAAAATTATATCAATCTTCTCAAATAACATCTGCTTGTGCGTAGGTAACTAATCCTTTCCACTACTACTTTAAAACTTCCAAGTTTTGTTGACATGAGGTCATCTCCAAATGACCCACCTGTTAATTTTTAAGGTACTACCTTAAATTATTCCTCTATCTCTGCCAGCTTACCATTAGCTTGTCCTATAGAATACTTAACTCTCATGGTTGTTAATGGCTTATTAGTCATAACACTAGGGTCCTTAGATATAAGGTTTCTATCACTCTAGTATTAAACACTTCGAGACAATAAAACGTTGTGACGAATCGTACCCTAACTATAATCAGGATCCATGCGAGTCTCCATAGCTAAGATAAGGATTGCTCTACAGCAAGTAAGTTCAAAGTTTTTCCAATTTGAGAACTTTTTCCTTAAGTGCCCAGGATGTCTATGTCTATAACAAATTTTGAGGTAATCAATTCTGCAATCAAGGCCCTTCTTGTACGGTCTCTGGGCTATGAGGTTATTCTTTCCCTACCTTTAACAGACCATAATGCATATACTCAAGTGGTTCCTACCAAAATTTTCTTTGAATCACTTCATATTCCTTACGTAGTAACATTGGAACTTCTGCATGATTTACTTCAATATAATCACGCTGGCCTGGCGTCATTATATTGTACTAAATCGTACGTTCATTCCAATATCACTCCATATGGTCAATGTAACGTGATCACTTCAAGTTCTACTCAATTTCATCTAACAGTGCTTTATCTATGCTATCTCAAAACAAAATCTACATAATTAATCTCACAGTTTCTCGGTGTGGGTGTGTAGGTTCCGTATGTCATGCATCAATGCCTAAATGTCCCGAAATTTTCTTCAAAATGTTCGGGTGCAGGTAATTTCGTTAGGTTCCTTTCTAGAAATTCAATCTGGGTCTCGTGTCGAGTTGTACGTGTAGCAAGTAGTAATACGATAAGTCTTGAGGCAACTCCCAAGTCTTTGGGTATGGCTGAGCATCAGTGGAAGACACTATGACCTTGTGAAAGGAGATGCCTTCCCGACTTCTCCAATGCCTAAGAGTATTAGGGACCTAAGTCCAGAAGTGTCGTTAGATCATCGAGCAGTGGTAAAGGATGAAAGAGATAAGTGACGGTCATGAAAACGTACGGGATACGGGTCAACTTGCGGAAACTGAACAACCTTCTAATGTTCATTCGTTGTACGTGGCTAACTAGGGTGAGCTCGGGTGGTGGGGCGAGGTGCGGTTACTCCGACAAGTCCTCAGATATCTCCTCCACCGAGAATCAACTTTAGTGGGCTTGCAATCCGAGGGGTACTCTTCCTAGACTGCGTGAAGTAATGTTTCGATCTCTGGGATGGTGGAACGGTAGTAACAGGTGGATTACATTACTAGTTCTTAGGGTTAGACGAGTGGGAAGAGGGTTCAGAAAAACATCTGAACTAGAAAAGATAAATTTTCCAAGTCGGTACAACGAATAGCAGACATGTAGCAAGAACGTAATCAGTCATAATAACTACAGCAGCGTAGATCGTCTACAGCATTACATAGCATGGCAATAATAACAGTATCAAACAGAAGTATCATGTAAAAAGCAGATAGTAGCATGCAGTAGCGAGAATAAGCAGTAGCATACAGCAAGATCATATAGCAGTAAAAGTAAGCAGTAGCATGCAGCAGTTCCGCAGAAACAAGTAAGCGAGCAAGTTGTAGATTAGTCCTATTAGTGAATCCTACTCGACTCGGTCAAGACGCACTAATGCAACCTAATTCCCTACAACCAATGCTCTGATACCAAATGTGATGCCCCGTATAAAACCATCATGTGTGGATCATCAACAACATGTCCATTACACGGTATAATACTATATGCTGTTTTAAAACAAGTTTTGCATTCATGAAAAGGTAACGTTTTTACCAACGTCAAATGTTTTACAAAAGATGACGTCTTTACCAACGTCAAATGTTTTACAAAAGGGTAACGTGCTTCTACGAATAGAAAGCATTAACATAAGTACGTGACACAAAGGTCATTACAAAGCCATTGTTCAAATGTAACATTAGTTGTGAATGCAAAGTAAAAGTTCCATGATTGAGACATCTCTAAACAATGCAGCGGAAGTCTAACACAACAAGTTTGTAACAGCAAGTCTATAGCACAAAGACTATAACAGCAAGTCTAACAGCGGAAGCAACAACGTCTAAGCACCTGAGAAATACATGCTTAAAAAGTCAACACGAATGCTGGTGAGCTATTGTTTGTTTATAATCAGTAATGTAATGTAGACTACGAGATTTTGTATTCAAAATAGTATGAAAAATATATGCTTATCCGTGGGCACCCGGTAACTAAATTAACAAGTAATATCACCCCCTAAAAGTACACCTGGCAAGTGCGTAAGTTTATGAAGTTTTAAATACCCGTTGAATGCTAGCGCGACTAGCCCGAGTGGGGATGTCAAACCCTATGGATCCATATCTAAGATTCGCGTTCACCGGTTCATAAACCAATAACTAAACGTTACCGAGCTAAGGGAAATCTTTGTGCCGTTATGTCACCCACACATATATAAAGTTTAAGTAGTCGTGTCTAGTATGTAAAACATAAAAAGCACATGTATTCTCAGTCCCAAAAATAGTTAAGTAAAAGGGAGCTATAACTCACAGTGAATGTGCGGTAAAAGTCGTTATGAAAAGTATGCAAGTAGTAAGTCGGTCCGAAAGGTCCTCAACCTAAGTCAAAGGTTAATAGGTCAGTAAATTGTCCCCAAAAGTTTAAAAGTGAATAAATTAAGTTTAAGTATCATCATCATCATCATCATTCGTAAAAGATAAAGTAAGTTTTCAACAAGAATAGAGATCAAAACAAAAGGCTGACTTCGGACAGCTGCTACGATCTCTATACAAACTGAAAAGATGTGTGGTCAGTGGTCAAGGCTCCGTATATGAGTCCTTGTACCGCTATCCAATTTTCAGATCTTAACTCGATGTCGTTTTACTGTGGCGATGGTTCAAGCGCGAGTAGGTCAGAATTTTCAGCACATCGTTACAAAGGCGTAGTGATTTTCGGAAGGCTATAAATCCTAAACCGTGTATCGGATTTAGGTGAGTCTTGAACGAAAAGTCATCTACTCGAAACGAAATATCTGAAAATAAACATTCCAGAAGTCCCAGGTGTCTGATCAGACCCCGAATAACAGTAAACAAGTGCTCCGGTGGGTTTCTTGGTGCTTGATGCTCATCGCGGTTCTCATCCTTGATGCGTGTAAGCTTCAAGTGTACAACTCTTTGATGTTTTAGCATCACTTTGACTAAGTTTCAACCATCAACACACAACTAAGAGTAAAAGCTAACATTTTACAAGTTTTGAACATCAAGGTTGTCTCTTTATTGCATAAACACAATAAAGCTTCAACCTTTGTCCTTTTGACACAAGTTTATGCATCTTCATCATATGAGATGATGAAGACTTGATTTTTATCACCATAAAAATCATAAAAGGTTCCAAGTAAGTGAGATCTACAGTAATAACTTAGATCTCAAGTATTAAGAAACCCTAAGCTAGAAAGCTTGGATTTTTACAAGATTAATGAGACCATAAGCTAGAAAGCTAAGATCTAGTAAAAGTAATGAGACCATAAGCTAAAAAGCTAAGATCTAAACAAAATAATGAAACCCTAAGCTAGAAAGCTTGGATCTTTAATGTTCTTGAAGATCCTTAAAGCAAAAAAGCTAGATCTACAAGTTACATAAAGATCATAAACACAAGTTTTGATCTTTTAACAAAAACAAAGTGATCTTAAGCTATAAAGCTTAGATCCATCAAAGTAATGAAGATCCAAAGCTAGAAAGCTTGAATCTTTCATGTTCTTGAAGGATTCAAATCAAAGTTTGAATCTACAAGATATAACAAGATCAAAAAGCTAAAAAGCTTGATCCTTTAATGATGATGATGATGTCGAAAATAAAGAAGGAAAAAGAAGAAGAAAATCAAGAAACTTACAAGTTTTTAAGTGTGAGAAAAACTAGAGAGAATATTAGAGAGCAAGTGTGTGTAAAATGAGAATGAGATCAAGTGTGAAATGGGAGAAATAAGCTTGATATTTATAGTGGTGATGGGGTGGGTTGGCCGTGGGTTTTGGGGGGACAAGGGGGACAATCTTTTTGCTTTTTGGATGGTGGTGGTCTAAAGGTGGTGCTTGTTGTTGGGATCCCATGCAACATGTGTGATAATGGTTAACAAAAATGCTAGTATGTTGGCTTATATTAATGGATTTTTGTCTTACATTTTAATGGGTCATAAACTTATTAAAGTTGGGCTAATTTAAGAGTCCATTAGCAAGAGTAGGGTGGGCTTAAGTCCAATAAGGTAGAAAGTCCATTAAGACTAACTAGTGTGCATTAGTAAATTACTAAGCGTAATTAAGCAACCAATAAGCCAAGTAATTGTCATTAGAAAATAACAATTAGTATTACGTAGTCATAATATCCCAATTATGACAAAAGTTAAACGTGTACCTAGTACGTAGCTCGCTTTAAACGACAAGTGACACTAACGGTCATAAAAGCATTCGGGGATCAAGTTAAGTAACTAAGTACTTAATAACACTGTAAGGTATTAACGAAAGTAATTATCATGAAATAAGATCCCAGAGTATAAACTAGCTCAGTACGCACAAATACACAGTTTCGTGAAAGTTTAGAGCACAAAAATATAAGTCAAAAAAGTCAGGTCGTTACAGATTCTGAGCTACAACAATTAGTTGATGCGCCTCATGTTGAAGGTGTTTCATCTGCTTGGTTTGGAGAGAAACGCGCTATCGATCGTCAAACGAAACCTCGTACAAAGAATGGTAAGAACAAGCCGATGATGAATAAGGGTTCATTTGTGCTTCAAGACGATGTTGATGAGGAACAATCGATTGACAACACGAAGGGCTTTTTTCAAGAATTAAGGGCTTTTTTCAAGAATTAGAGGATCGTGGTTTGATCCCTCCGTATTTCGGGTTCGGTTAACAACAGTAGTTTGGCCGAGGTTAGCTCTTTTAACTTTACATCGATGAAAGGTAAATGAGTGCATATTGACAAGGTTGACGAGATTACTTCTCGACTGATGAGAAGAACAAAAAATGTCCTTTTAAGCCGGATGATTAGTTTTTGTGTTTGTGCTTGTTGCTTTTGATTTGTTAATGTGGTTATGGTGTTATAGTGTCTTGGACATTTTATTGTGTGATAGGTTTGTGATCTTGACGTTTGGTAGATTAGTTTGTGTGTTTTGGATATTAATATCATTGGGCTGGTTTCTAGTTAACGTATTAGTTAAGTTGGTCTAGGTTAGTTTATTGGCTCTATTTTCGAGTCAACAGCAAGCGTCGATTTATTGGCGTCTTGACTGCCGTTTATAACCTAAATTGAATTCCAGGCAGTATTTAAATCCCTTGGAAATTTGATTCCACCATTTTCATAGCATCTCAATTTTATGTTAATTTTATTTTACTATTTTTTATAAAAATTCCTACTTACTGACCGGAGGTCCACTCAGAAGCAATCTCTTTATCCGTCGAATAGAGAGTTATGGCTTTCTCTACTTTTGAGAGTGTTTCACTTTGGGTCGAAAAATGATTTGTTTTTATTCTCGGATAGGAGAATGATTGTTTACATCACACCTTCTCATACACCACTCACGTGGTATTGGGTTTTGTTGTTGTTGTTGTTGTTGTTGTCTAGGTTAATTTACTCTTTTCGAGCCTTTCGTTGTTGCGTCCTTATTTTGTATCGGTTCGGGGGTCTTTCATTTATGATGAAGATCTTTCTGATTTTAATAGTAATCGTGATTTAGAAGGAAAAAAGGAAAAAAAAACATGTTTACCAATTTAATGAATAACGGAAGTGATACCCATACAATCAGTTTTGATCCATACACACCTTTGGTCATAAAACTTACAATTATATCTCTAAGTTTATCTTGCAGTTAAATAAGCATCAAAAGTAAAATCAAAATTGGGAGTAATTTAGGAGTGAAAAAAAGGTTATCATGGTGGGGAACCTTTAACCCCGTGCACCCTTTGGATGCCAACTGTACGCTGGTCAGCACAGCCCCGGGCAAGTGTGGTCGGAACCAACCCCTATCTCAGCGCCTAATACAACTGGTGACCGAACCGAGATTCGAACCTTCGTCATTTAGGAGTGAATTGCCAATTGACTAGGTCAACTGAACATTTGGGGCACCCTGCCACGCAGGGACAAGATAAAACTGATAATGCAACATAACCGATAACCATCTAAACAATCAGTTTCTGTAAACTTTCATCACTCACTGCACTCCTTTCTGATCTAAGGTAACCCTAATTTTTTGTTTACTCGCATAGTCATTCGTGTTCTATTTTTCGCATTCATTACAAAGTGTAATTACTTTTTTATTTTATTTTTTAGTTTAAAAAACATACACCTCGTGTAATTTTTTATGCCAATTGATTTCAACATAATCCCGTTATTGGAACGCCAGATCTTTCAAGGAATGCAAGTCTTCAATTTTGGGTTGTGTTTATAACAAGTAATGCAAGGAACAATCCCGTTATTTGAACGCCAGTTCTTTCAAGCATTTCGTCGAACACTTTCCACATCTAATTCCATAACTCTTAGATTCTGCACTCTATCAACTAATAGTTCACAATTTCTCAAATACGAAGACAAACAAGAAGAAATCAATGAAACAGTTGATGATTTAAAGTCAACAGTAGACGAAAATGAAGAACCGAAAAGCTTATGTGGAAGAATAGTGAAGCTAGACAAAGGAGAACCTGTTAATTATGCCTTTCAGAGCTGGATGGGTGATGGGTTTCCGATTCACAGAGGCGATATTTTTCACACCATCAATCGGTTACGTAAACATAAGTATAATAAGCGTGCACTTGAGGTAATGCATACAAGGTGTTTGATTAAATGCCTCTAAGAATATGTTCAAAATATATCATAGCATTTATTGATTTGGTGTTCTTGAATAGCTATATTTCTTCATTTTCTAAGGTGTTAGTTTGTTTTTTAATATGTTTTTGTCTGAAGATTTACGGACCATGTCTGTAAAGAAGATGTGGTCTGTAGGTAGGTCTGTAGCTGAATACTAAAGACTGTTTCTTTTTATGTCTGAAAAATAACTTAATCCTGTCTGCAGCACTTAGAAGCACATTTCTAAGTCTTCGAGATTGAAGACAGAATAAGACATTATTTTATCTTATGTGTCGAGCGCGCAGACATAAAACATAATAATGTCTGCTGACCGAAAAACAAACGACACCAAAGTACAAAAGTTTCCCTTTCAATTTCAGAAATGACGTTACTATTTTAGAAATTTTTTAAGTAAAAAGGCTTAATTGCTCTTTTTTTTTTTTTTTTTTTTTTTTTTTTTTTGGTTATGAGCTTTTGTACCTCTTAATTCTTGTAGGTGATGGAATGGGTGATTAGGGAAAGGCCCTACATGCCAAAACAACTAGATTACTCATATCTATTGGAATTCACTGCAAAGCTTCATGGAATCTCGCAAGGCGAAAAACTCTTCTCTCATATCCCTTCAGAGTTTCAAGATGAATTACTCTACAATAATCTTGTAATCGCGTGCTTAGATAAAGGCATGATACGATTATCATTAGCTTACATGAAAAAAATGAGAGAACTTGGTTACTCTATCTCATACTTAGTTTTTAACCGCTTAATAATCCTTCATTCTTCCCCTACCCGAAAGAAATTGATCCCTAAAATTCTCACTCAAATGAAAGCCGATAAAGTAGCCCGACACGTATCCACTTATAACATTCTTTTGAAAATGGAAGCTAACCAACACAATATTGAAGGGCTGCTGAAGGTGTTTAGTGACATGAAACGTGCAAATACTGAGCCAAATGAGATAACATACTGCATAATTGCTACTGCGCATGCTGTAGCTAGATTATACACTGCGTGTGAGACGTACGTCGAAGCTATAGAAAAGTCAATGACTGGGAATAACTGGTCAACTCTCGACATACTCATTATGTTGTATGGATACTTAAAAAAACCTAAAGATTTAGAAAGAATTTGGAGAGTTGTTCTTGAACAACCCCATGTTAAATCAAAAAGCTATGTGCTTGCGATTGAAGCTTTTGGGAGAATTGGAGATACAAGTCGAGCAGAAGATCTTTGGTCAGAATTGAAGTCAAAGTCAAAGTTAAAGTCAACTGAGCAATTTAATTCTTTGATATCTGTTTATTGTAGACATGGGTATGTTAGTAAAGCAACAGGGTTGTATAAAGAAATGGAAAAATATGGATGCAAAGCGAATTCAATTACGTTTAGACATCTTGCTTTTGGTTGTTTGAAATCAGGGTTAAAAATGGAAGCTTTAAAGACACTAGAATTGGGTAAGGATTTAATAACGAGTACAAGTGTGAAAAAGTCAACCCCGTGGTTAGAAACAACGTACTCGTTAATCGATCTTTTTGCTGAGAGTGGTGATGTGGCGAATGTTGAGAAGTTGTTTGATGAATTGAAGAAAGCGAATTATGCTAAGTACACGTTTGTTTATAATGCGTTAATAAAGGCTTATGTGAAGGCCAAAATTTATGATCCGAATCTTTTAAGACGTATGATTCTTGGAGGGTCTAGGCCGGATTCAGAGACGTATAGTCTGTTGAAAGTTCTTGAACAATTTCGGGGTTAATTTGAGTTTATGAAAGTGGTGTTTTGATACAACTGAATTAGTTTATTTATATATCTGTTTGTATGATATAATGATGTACACTTGAAATGAGGTCTAATATAAGGCTATACACTAGATAAGCAGTACTACGTATTATTCTTCTTCTTTTTACAATTTTTCAGGTGTGTGGGTTCATAGCAATATCAAATTATCAGGCTATAAAACAGTTTCTGCCAGGCTCAATCTTTAACCTGAATTTGTGTAAGCAGTCTGGTCTCTTTGTAATTATGGCTATATACTTTGCTGCTGTTGAGGTTTTGGTTTAGTTGCTTGGTTTTTATTTCCGGTTTGGCTCATAGGTAGATAGCGGTTAGGGTATCGTTTCTATTTCCGAGCTTAACCGTCAAAATGTTGTACTCTTGTTCGACCTTTTCATCTTTTGATGAAAATTTCTTTGTTTTATAGTATTTGTTTTTTTTGTCAAAAAAAAAAAAAAAAAAAAAAAAAAAAAAAGTTACATAAATTCATGCCAGTTTTATTACTCTTACTTCCTTGTGCAGTTATGCCTGGCAAACGGGTCAAGTTGGGTCGGTTTGGGTAATAGGTCAAAATAGTTTTGGGTTGAAATGGGTCATAGGTCAAACGGGTCAATTTTTTAAACGGGTCAAAATGGGCCAGGTTGGGTCGGTTTAGGTAACGGGTCAAAACGGGTCGCAGGTCAATTGGGTCAAATGGGTTACATCGCTTTTTTTACATTTATTACATTATTTCTGTTATTATTATTTATTATATATACATAAGATATATTAATAAACATAATAAATTATGTAACCATGAATGCTTTCATAATTTTTTGACGGATGAAACTTTTTATTCTCGACCCATTTGACCCATTCACAAAACCCGTTTGACCTATTTCTATTTATTGATCTTTGAGTATTGATACCCGTTAGACCCGTTCCTTCATTTTTTGTTTAGGACTCAATAGGTTGGAGAGAAATTCATTTAAATCTTATTTTAAGTTTTGATTTACATTGTTAGGCCTAATTTTTCTCAAGACCCAATTGACCCGAAAGCTTGACCCATTTGACCCGAATTTGAGTGTTTGGGTCTCAATTGCCAGGTATACTTGTGCTATTTTATTGTGTTCAGATGCTACTGCAGCTTCTATAAGTTGTTGATGTTTAGACCACTTGTAGTGGTTGGGGGCGTGAGTTGCTTTTTGATGACTAGGACGTGTTAGTTGTTTTTGTGGAGTAGTGGTTGTGTGAGTTTTTGGTGTGGGTTGGAAGTATTGTGATGATGTGTTAAAATATAATTGGGTTAAGTATTAAAAAGGGGTATAAAATAATATTTTAAATTAATAAAAAAAAAAAGGCAACGCACGTTGCCTTCTACGTTGCCTGGCAACGGCCAGACCAAAACCTGGCTCCTTCCACGCATTGATACAAGCAAAAGTTGGTGCGGGTGGTTGCCACATAGGATGGCCACGGCGTGGCCGTATACCGATACAACAAGTCTTGGGATATGTTGTTGAATCCCTGCAAATCGGCTCTGTGGATTTATTTGACTTTGTAAATATTTAGCAGTATAATTAATCATTAATCTTTAATTTTGAATCAAAGACTAACATAGTTGACCACGCTTATAGTTATAGTTATAAGTCATTGTAAGTCGTTTAAAAATTGAATAAAAGAAACGTTAATGTATTTTTCCTAGTTTGTAAATGAAAATTAATTTAAATTTAAATAAACCGTAATGTATTTTTGTCAGTTTGTAAATGAAAATTAATTCAAATAAACCGTAAATTTATTGTTCTAAAAAATAGTAAAACATGTATAACAACTTTTATTGTTCCATTACATCCAAGTTTGGTAAGGCTGGCGGTAAATTACCGATTGTAGAGGAATCATTTGACAAGGTTGCACATGAATTTCCTGTTGGTTCGGCGTCGGTCTTTGACGCATCAACAAAGCGCGTTAAGTCTAATGGTAAAAATCCAATGACCGAGGAAGCATTTGCAGCATTTGATGAGATGATGTGCAAGATGGAAGGCGACACGGTTAAGGTTATTTGAATTAATTCAAGTGACCCGCCTAATATCCCAATCAAAGTTAGAAAGCAAAGGCAAACGAAAAATAGATCGATCCAGGGGCCTGAGAGAACAAAAAGAGAGTTTATCAAGGATATTTGAGACCGGATTCGATCAGCTTGTTTAGGATTGGGTCGGTTTGGTTGTTGGTTTGTTTTTAGATGGTTTCTAATCTCCCGTGTCGACTTGTAGATTGGACACCCTCTTGGTTTGGTTGTTTGTTTTGTTTTGTTTTGGGTTTCCTAGTCGTTCGTTAGTTTGCGGTGAGCTCTCGTTCGGTTTCGTTTATGTTTAACTTGGTAGTTCGTTGTTCTTGTACGTTCAAGGAGTTTCATTTTTTTGATGACCTCCTTTTCTTTATTTTTTTAATTTTATTTTTATTTTTTCAAAAAAATTATACATAACAACTTTTATAAATCGAAATATTCATATGTTTATCGTTAAGAACTCACTCTTGTAGTTTAGTGGTTCACCCATTTGCACTTGTGCATTGAGATGGGGGTGGGGAGGTCTCAAGTTCGAGTCCCTCCCCTTAAAAATATTCGTGGGATTTATTTCCTGAAAGCCGAATTGCCTCGGGGAAGGTTTTATCGACCCGTATTCAGGACCTAGGTTCGACCACCTGCTCCTCGGGATGGTATAAGGTTCGGATCCCTGTAATGCGGTTCGGATTTTCTGCCCAAAAACACGTGCGTGCGTGGCAAATGAGAGTATTCGATAACAACAACTTGTCTTTTAAAAAAAAAATCCTGAATAATTCGGTGAACATAATTGCATCGCCATGGTGGTTGATTATACAAATTTTAATAGTTGCCTTTCGGCGTGCATTAAAAATAAATAAAAATAAAAATAAAAAAGCCAACCATGTGGCAGCACTGAGGCAGCTTCGCGCAAACTCTGTTTTTACGTACTGTTTTCCCCAAATTATATTCACCAACGAAACCCTAACTCATATAATCAGCCACCATGGCGATGCAATTATGTTCACCGAATTCTTCATTTCCGTCATTACACACTTCTTACATTCATCGAATTTCTATAATTCATAATCAATTTCATCCTTCAATTCATCGTAGTATCAGAACTTACTCGATTCAATGTTCTGCAGAAGAAACCAAAAAACAGTTGAATTTGAGAACGTGCAAGCAATGTAAAACACAGTACGATCCCTTGCTCAATCATCCCCAAGCCTGTCGTTTCCACACTGCTCATTTTGGCGGTAAATTAGTTAGTCAGTTTCTGTAATAATTTCATAGCGTCTGTGTTATTTATGTATCTATATCTATATGTATGCTGAATTATACTTATGAAGGTGACTAGTGATTTAATGTGATGAGGATTCTATGATTATATAGGCTTCTGTTACGTGCAATCATTCAGTGGTTTAATGTTTTGTTATAATGTTGTGATTGTTTGTTTAGGGGAAACTAAGAGGAAATTTGAGAGTGTGTATAGTGGAGGGACAATGAATACATCTGAATCTGGTAAAGTGTTTCAATATTGGCATTGTTGTGCGTCTGAAGATCCATTTGATCCTGGCTGCACCGCGGCCCCTCATTCTTCTTATGACGATTGAGAAAAATCAAGGTTCGTCAGTGGACTCAATTTGTTTGCTTATAGCTTCTTTTTTTTTTTGTGCTAAGAAAATGTTGTGTATGTAGATGACATGTTATCATCTTTGTTTTTGAACAATATAGTAATAAAATTTTTATTTTCATACATTAAAGTCAATTCCTATGTTGACAACAAGCATACCTAATTGAGGTTGAGATCTTGAGGTTGTCTCGAGTTCCTTTGTTTTTATTTTTGTGTTTGTTGATTTCTATTTAGATCGCTTAGTTTGGATGTTGGATCGGTTAGGATTGTTTAGTTTGTTTTTAGTTTTAGATGGTTGATTTCTAGGCGCGAGCTTCCGTTCCCCCCTTTTTTTTGTATTCTCTGTTAAGGGCGTTTTCCTTTGGAAAACGGCCTCGTTTCTATATGAGTTCTCGTTTTTTCGCAAAAAAAAAAAAAAAAAAAAAAAAAAAAAAGTACCTAATTGAGTAGTCGTGGGTTGCAAAAAAAAAAAAAAGCATACCACTAGGTATGCGTTTGATTTGCGAATTGTTTTTGATGAATATGGAGTTTTATGGAGTGTGAATTAGCTTGAGTGACGGAATTTGGTGCATTCCAAGTCGATTCATTTTTGAAACAAACATCCTTATACAATGAAATTAGGATCCCAGTTTCATCGAGTTTTTTGGAATTTTGTGATTACTCATCCAGAGAAACCTCCACTCTCCTTAAAACCTAGTTGCAATATAGGAACATTAGTACTACACAGTGACGATGCATTGTTTGGTATCAATGTTCGAAAGAATAAAAGTGGTGGAGGACTGTTGAAATGGTATCAAACATGGTTAATGTTGCAAAGGTCAACATATTAAATATTAATCATCAAAATGGCCGCTGAGCTGAAATTTGCATATTAAACATCGCTGGAAGAATAAAAAAACTCGAAGGTCAGATTGTTACGTCAGTAACTTGAGTCATTGATTGCAAGAATTCGGTATGTTTTTGTATGTCTGTCTGCAATTTGAATCTTACAGTATCATACTCACAAGTATATCATTAACATAGCTACATTAAACGTACTCCGTACTAGCACCATACATGCGCTATGCAATGGCCTATATTCAAGGTGACACATTTGTAAATCAGTGAATGTTTGTGTGCTGATTTTGTGTGTTTGATGTCGATGATGAATGTATTTGACAGTAGAAAAAATCTATAGAGATTAACGTATTACAAGGTATTACATGTTTGCGCGAATATTAAAACCCAAATGGAAAATAGATGGTACTCCAGTTCGTTTTCAAATTGTAACATCTTTGACAGACAAAGGAGTGGATCTGTGTCATCTTGGTTTTGTTTCTCTATCAATAAGTTTCGTTCCTTTTTTAAAGAGTTATTAAAAATTGAAATAAAAAAAAAGTAATACTCCTATTGATAAGTAAAATAATTTTATAAGGAAGTCAATCAACTCCCAAATAGGGATTGACTTATACCCAATCATATCATATATGGAGTATGAAGCATAAACGAGTCTATTCGAAATCAAAATTTGACAGGTGTAGTCCATAAACACTAAAAAAAAAAAAAATGGGCAAGTCAGCTCCCAAATAAGCAAATAAGAATGGACATCCACAAAATCAGACAGATAGATGTGTTATCTCAAAAAATAAAGATAGAGATCAGCCCTACGGTATCGTATACGGATGTACCTACTTTTTGCTCTTATAATAATGCTTTAATAACATTTTTTAAGTCCTAGCTTATTTATCAACAGGTATAGTTTGCGACAAACAATATCTCATCATTACTCATAATATATATTACATTTATTTTCAAGGGACATATAGTTTCTGTTTGGTTCGACCTACAGTATGGCATGTTTCAATTTCCAAGGGACATAATGTTCGTGACTTTGTTTTATGAGTGATTCTACACCATCATAATTATCCATTCACCGCTAAAGATGTATTATAATGCTGTACTATATAATCTTTTAAAACAGCTTTAATAGTGTTTGAATAAATTTTGGTAGTGTACGGATTAATGACTTTTTTTAAAAGCAAACTCACACACAACAACTGATCAGTGCCCTTGTTTTATGCCTTAAATAGTTCTTTCAAGATTTTAACACATAATTGTTACAATGGTATTTACGCTAAGACAAGTTTTTGTTCATTTTCATATGCATTACTGTATAAATTATAGTAATAATTATAACTATAAAACTAATTACTAATTATCTTCCAATACATTTTTTTTTTTGGCAAAAAAAAACGAAAACTCATATAGAAACGAAGTAGTTTTCCAAAGAAAAACACCCTCAACAGAGAATACAATAAAACGGGAGAAACGGAAAAGCTCGCACCTAAAAAGCAACCAACTAAATGACAACTATCTATAAACGAGCCTCCCCTAACAACCCGATACACCTTAAAACAAATTCACCATTACTAAACCTACACGATAGAGACATGAACCAAACCAAATGAACTAAGTGAAATCAAAAATGAAAAAATAAACGAAAAAAAAAAAACACGAGACAAAACAAACCGATCAACCTCTAGGTCCCGCCCTTTTCAACTTACCATTAACCGTCTCTTTCAGAATGTTCTTCCCGGACCGATTCTCTATCTTGTAAGATAAAACATTAGCGGATCCGTTACCCGGCTCGCTTTCCTCGGCTAAACGTGTCATCATTTCATCGAATGCCATGAAAGCCTCCCGGGACATTATTCCATTTCCGTTTGCCGATGAACCGCCATCTTTACCATCGTGAGACCTCAAAAACAAGTTTTAAATTACGTCCCCGTAATCCAAGTCATCAATATGATCTTTAAGCTTATAAGTATCGGAAGTGGAAGCCTCATTCGTCTTCTTTCTTGACCTCGGAATAGCTTCGGAAAGTGAACCTCTTGAAACATCTCTATTCAAAACGCACCACGATTTACAAAAACCTTCGCACGAGGGGGCCTCACAGTCGCAATATCTTCTTCCACTGCGACCAATCAACACCGGTAAAGGTCTATCTTCGCTCAATTCTACCTTACGTTTTGCCAACAATTCTTCTTTCTTTTTCTTCTTCTCCTTCTTCAATCGAGTCAATCTTTCCGCAAACGTTACGTTATCCAAATTATCTAAACTATTACCAACCACATTAATTGAATGTGGTGGTTCAGTAACTGACCCATCATTAATTAGATTTACCTCCTGAATTGGCTCTAAAACTGTGACGATCGCTCCAAATCCATATGGACGAATACGTCATTCATTGATTTCATTGCGAGGTATTTAACCTCTATATGATACGTTTTACAAACATTACATTCTTTTGAAAAGGGTATACCATAAATGAATATTTAAATCCAAGGTTTTCGACATCTGATGATTTCTACATATAGACAATCACAGTAAATAATGGTTTTCAATAATACTCTCGTTGACAATGCAGTCAAAATATGATACATGGTGATGATTTTGTGAATGCAATGTTTTCTTGAAAAATATGCCCTGTATGACTCCATGCACATAGCTTGTCTAACATATAAGCAAACAGCGGAAGACTTCTAGGAACCTGAAAATAAACATGTTTTCAAGTGTCAACACAAAGGTTGGTGAGTTCATAGTTTTATTGTTGCGCATAATCTGTATATAAAGGTGGATCACAAGATTTCAGTTGTTTCATCCAGAAACATTTATCAAAATATTCTACAAGATTGAGCACCCTGGTAACTAAACTTTAACGTTATAATAAGTACCCCTGTTTTAACATACATGCAACCAACATGTACAATACACGCAATCCAACGTGTACTAAACTCAAATAGCATACGTCTATTTTATAGTTCAGGCTAGGGTTTCTATACCTGGAACAGACGGAGATGTCAAGCCCTATGGATCCATATACAACTATTCGCGCCCACCAGTTCTTATAACCGGCAACTACTAGTTTTCAAAGCTAAGGGATTTTCGTTTCAAACTCAGTGTAGAATTAAGTATGTACTTGTGTCCATTGCGTTTAAAATAAAGTTCATGTATTCTCAGCCCAAAAATATAGATTGCAAAAGCAATTAAAAAAAGGGATCTATAAACTCACCTTAGCAGCACATAAAGTCGTTCACCGAAATGTGACCGAAACTCGGAATACCAAATAACCGTAGATCTCAACCTAGAGAACATATGTTGGTCAATAAATGTCTATCAAGCTAGGTCAGGTCATAGTCTATCACAATCCTAATGCTCGAGATCGACATACATAAGTTATCAAAAGTCATTTCAAAAAGTCAACCTGACTCAATAGTGACTTTTAAAATCTATATTATAGTTTGAATGATTATGGCAATCGAAAATAGTTTAACATTTCACATGGTTTCCCAA
Organism: Rutidosis leptorrhynchoides; assembly: GCF_046630445.1. Taxonomy (NCBI): domain Eukaryota; kingdom Viridiplantae; phylum Streptophyta; class Magnoliopsida; order Asterales; family Asteraceae; genus Rutidosis; species Rutidosis leptorrhynchoides. Next base: position 151,011,285 of record NC_092337.1, read on the forward strand.
TACTTGTATAATTAGACTGTAGTTTTATAAAGCTTTAAAATATGATAAAACAATCAACTTGACCATTGTCCAACAGAACAAGACATGCCTTATTTAAAAATTCATTTACTCGGCTGGTAACATTCAAAAATCCACTTTATCAATCTTATAAACAAGCAGTTTAAATATTAATTGCAGATTCAAAAGCAATTCCAATTAACGTCAATCATAATTCAGTTGACCATAACTTTTAATTCGTTCATCGAAATTACGCGATTTCTAAATGAAAAGTTATTGATTTTTCGCCAGCTTTCCAATAACATGCATATCATATACCTTATATCAGTTGTATATGTATTAAATTCGTGATTCATCATAAATTATCTAACGACGAGAATTAGCATACAAACATGCATAAACATATATATTCGAGCACTAGACATGGATACACCATTGATATATAAAAGATAAGTTATGAATGCTCACGTATTAATATTGTGATTCAATATTGCAGGAAAGTACGTAGATGCAACGGAGATGATAAACACTAGGTTTGACTTGCGAACAATACCCACGAACATTACCCATAACCTCCATAGTTATAACCCATAGTTTCCTTAGCTCTATCTTGCTCGAAAACCATTTTGAAATCATTTGGACATAACCTCGTCGTAGTATTTTATGTATAATACTAATAATTATTATACTAATAATAATAATAATAATAATAATAAGATTAATAATAATATTAATCTTAATAATAATAAAAATAATAATAATAATAATAATAATCATAATAATAATCATAATAATAATAATAATAATAATAATAATAATAATAATAATAATAATAATAATAATAATAATCATAAAATAAATTAAATAAATATACGGAGTAATATTAGAGAAAGAGGGATAGATAGATTCAGCTGGAACCAGATCGAGCTTTTATAGTACCTGACTTGAAACAGTACCCCATGCGATCGCATGGGGTTTAGCCTCCTTGGCCATGCGATCACATGGCTATGGGATCCAGCTCACAATCGTTTTGTACACTAGCTTGTCGACATATTATTATAATATAAATTTAATATATTTAATTTATATAATTAATCATATATTATATTAAATTCACGTGCATAGTTGACTTGAAATTTTCGTTCCGATGACTCGTACGTTGTCACTCGACTTATGACCCAATTCCGGTTTTTCGAACGCATTTTCGTACGCTTAATAAATTAGCATTTTACGTTTTGTGATGTGTACCATTATTAAGAATATATACTTAATTACCAAAATTTATATTATAATAAATGTAACTTATAAATTTGAGTATTATGGTTATTTGCTTCTATAAATCATCTTCTCGATATTTACTAATATAATAGTATTATCAAACGTTTTATAACCAAGTTAATATCTATACTCAATATTTATAAACACATTTTAAATACACATCGCAAGTTATTCATATAAATAATTCTTAACAATTAATATTCCAACTTATCATATATATTCAAATAGATATATAAACCAATAAGTTTAATGTACGGTATCATGCAATTAAAACTTTGTTACGTTTTCAAGTTATAGTATATATATATGTATCTATTTACATATAATGGTTCGCGAATCGTTGAGAACAACCGAAGGGTACTTGAATAGTTCAAAAATTTTGAGATTCGGTTTTACAGACTTTGCTTATTGTGTCGAAAACGTTAATCATTAAGTTTAAATTTGGCCAGAAATTCCCGGGTCAGCACAGTACCTATCCGTTAAAGAAATTTTGCCCCGAAATTTGAGTGAGTTCGTCATGACTAACAATAAAAATGTTTTCATGACGAATATGAGTTGATAAATAGAATTTTATCACCGTTGAATAATATGGATAAAACAATCTGATTACTCGAAGCGTATGAGAGAAGTTATCGTAAAAGAGTGAAATGAGGGAATAGAGATTCGTTTTAACTCTTGACGTAGTAACGATTAATTTTCGGAATTTAAGGAATAGAGAATCTTCATAATCTAAATAAGATTTGATTCTTCGGGATTTAAGGAAATTATGATTTCCTTTGATTAAATGCGTAATCTGCCTCGATTGCTATGTCTGATATTTAGCTATAAATTGACCTTTTCCGTTTCATTTATTTTCACCACTCCTATAATCTTTTTCCTTATTTCATACTTCCTAATAGATTGTGAAAATGCTTAATCCTGTTCTGATTCTTGATATTTTCTTGGCTATCGTATCCTTCATTCTTCTTTTTCATCTGCCACCAGAGGAAGTTATTTTCTTCTACTATTACCTTGGGGTTATAGTATTTTTCATTCTCCCGTGTCTTTATATTGCTATACGCATTGATATACACAGTTTGTAATTTCGGAGTTTTTATCGGGCTTTTTATTCTCCATTATATTTCAGAGCTTTATGCTTTCGTTTTCTCTTCCCAGCCTTAAGTCAAGCGGATAATGGTCCAGAATTCGTAGGTATGAAGTTTTGGATGAACATAAATAATGTTCTAAGAAAGAAATGGTAATAGCATGACCTGATTGGTTAAATTACCAGAAATTCACGGAAAAGACCGAATCATCAAGAAAAATATTTTCTTGATATGTTTAGAGGTTAAATAGAATGAAAGAGTTATGTAACATGGTTCATGATAAGGGTATGATCTGTGAACCTTTATCACATTCCATTAGAAACTCAGCATGACTTACTATAATATAATCACGTTGATCAAGTGTCATTATATTATACTAACTCATGCTTCAATTCCCAACACTACTTCAAAAACATCCATTTTTCGAAATTTTCAGGATTTAGAAACTAAAATAGTTTCTTTTATGATGTAATACAGATAGCGCAAAGAGATAAATGATTTCAGATAAGAATAGTTGTGAAAATATCTTCAGGAATATCGAAGATATTTATAAATGAAAGATACGATGATATCTTAGAATTTCTAATATTGAAGGATGATGAAGAAGATTTGTTCGTAAAGGTTTAGAGTCAGGAGCAAGGTATTCGTTAATGACTTCAGCAGACACTGAATCATTTGGATTCTTTAAAGGCAGGTTTAGTCTTTGTGATTTGTCCACAACCTCCTTCATGGTTTGCTCAATTCGTTTTCCAGTACCAAATTTTCTCTTTTTCTGTGCTTTTCCAACACACTACTCTTTATCATCAAACTTTCGACTGTTTAAAGTCGTTTACAGTTTTTGCTGCTTCATCAGCATTTTTTCAAAATTCGGAGAACTAGTTTCGCAGTTTGGGGTGTTTTTCAGAAACTTCACATTCGAAGTAAGAAAGTCTAGGAGATAGACATTATATGTATATATATAACTGTTGGCGTAGAATTGCTGCGGAATTCGAAATACTGATTGCAAATTCCCGGTAGTTGGTATGTCAATTATTGTTACAAGATGTGGATGAGTACATGATAGGGTTTCAATGAACAATTATAATGGTTTTTGAAGAGACTTAAACCAATGAGTAATGAAGTTGCTGGTAAGTTTACTGCTAATATGGTGGAACATGAATGGTTCCCCGGTAACAAGAACGTATATGTCAATATTTACAATAAGGCTAATCTGAAAAGTCGAAGCTGACTGATTGGAAGTGTGATAAAACTGGATACTTTGAAAAGGATTGCAAGATTATTTTCGGTAATAACAATGCTAAAGGATCTTTCACAGTTTTGAAGTCAAAGTATAGCTTTGAAAGATGTAGAGATCTAAGAATGATGTCACTTGTTAAATCTTGACTTGGATTCTGTTTTGTCAGAATATCTAATTGAATTTGAATAAGAATGGTTGTTCAGATTTCTATGAACGAATGTACAGCGTTGTGAAAGTAGTGGGTATAGTCAATAATTTTTGAATCAAAATTGAAGAATGTACAGTGTAACATATTAATTGTGAACTTATATATTTCCCGGGTATTACCTACCCGTTAAAAAATTTCACAAGTAATATTTTGTACAGAAGAATTTTACTACAGTCTTTATGAAAATATATGTATGAATATTTTCTTCAGATGTAATACAGATTTAATGAGTTAATATCATATTAAGCTGTGACGACCCGGAAATTTCCGACCAAATTTAAACTTAATCTTTATATAATTCCGACTTGATAAGCAATGAATTTTAATAAATCTTGAACATCCGGAAAGAGTTTTACACAAGCTTTTGGTCACCCTTTTATTCCGACGATTCACGAACGTCATAACTTGATTTAATTGTTTAATTGTTTAATTATTGTGTATATATATGGATTTATATATATTTAACTTGAAAATATGATAATTAAATATCTCATTAAGTATATTAATAAAGTATTATATATATATATTTTCATACTACTAATTTAAAGAGTTTTCAAACAATATATATGTTACTATTTAAACGACGTAATTATCTTATGTAAAAATGTATTTACATATAATGTATTACGAGTGTAAATACATCCTTACAAGTATTGAATACACTTTATAACATACCAATACATATAAATGATAGCTATACTCGTATTTTCGTTCAATTTCCTCAAGAATTCTACTCGCATTTATACGGTATTTTTACCCGTATTATACACAGCTTCTAGAAGTATTTACTATTGGTATATACCAATAGAAATCTGTAATTATTTGTGTAATATGTCATACATGACCTAATCAATTTAATATGTCATGCATGACTTAATACTATTTAACTTATCTTAGATATTTTCACTAAAAGCCAAAATTATAAGCTTATAAATAAGGACCATTTTAACTCATTTTTACTCCACATTTTCTTAAACTAAAAACACACACTTGAATGCTCTCATATCATACTTTAATCTCAGCAACTTTCCTCTTTATAATCAAGGTAAAATACTTCTCAAAATTCTTGTTCAATTCCTTGTATAGTTGCTATCTTATTATACTTATAAAACTTGTAAAAACTAGAACTTGTTTTGGTGAACACCAAGCTTGTTTGAAAAACTAATCTAATCTTTCTAACATAACTCTAATAACACTTATTTATATGTATTATGATGTTATATTAAGTTAATATAAGAACTTATAACTTGTACATATGAAGAACACCTTGAAACTTAACATATATCCTTTAATCTCCATTCGGTAAAAAGCAGGCTGTTTTGGGTTAGGAATTAAAAACCTATCTTAGACTTTGAGTTCGAGGCTAAGACTTTGGAAATATGTTAATATATGTAAATAAGACTTTCAGTATTTTTTTCATGATTTTAGACAAAGTGAAAGTATTTTATCAAAAATCATATATTGGGTAGATGCCGGGATTTTTCCAAATCTGTCCACCGACACAAAAAGAGGGTAAAGCTCTAAAAATTCCTATTTGGGATGAACTTTTCGAATTTTTTTTGTAAAATTTACTTCTTAAGGAATCCATAGCAATTTGATTCACTTTAAACGGAGTTGTAATGAATATTTGGCGAGCAAAATAAAATCTGCTAAAATTAACGTTGTATGGACGAAATTTATATTATAAAAACTATATTTACCATATCCTTGTTAACCTTTCCTATATCCTATATATATATTTGGACATGTTATCAGTAGTATAACAAAATATTATAATCTTGGTTAATTCTGTGATTGTATATATGTATAATAATATTCTTGGTACGTCCTAACATAATAAGTATACAATACGTTTTGATAAATCCTAAGACAATACGTACACAATATGTCTTAGTTAATTCTAAGACAATAAGTATACAATATGTCTCTGGGTTGATTCAAAGACAATACGTATACAATACATCGAGGGGTAATTCTAAGATTATATATATATATATACCGATTATTGGACTGTTGGACTTTTCGGACTATTTTGAACTACTAACAAAGGACTACTAACATAAAATGTTAAAAATTATTATATAAGTATTCTATGAACTTGCTTTATTTTATTCATATGTCGTATTATCTGAATTGTTATTATTGTTATAGGTTCGTGAATCCAAGGACGACGGTTATATTTTTAATTAGTTGAAAACTTATTATTAATATACTTTTACTACTGTGAGTATATAGTCCCATTTTTAAACTCTAAAAATATTTTGGGATGAGAATACATGCATTTTATGTTTTACGCCATGGACACAAGTACTTAAAATATATTCTACGTTGAGTTGTACCACATTGCGTATCTTCCCTAATAGCTTGGTAACTAATATTTACATGTTGTAAGAACATGTAAGCTCGAATCCTATTGATAGATCTATTGGGTTTGACAACCCCAACCGGGCTAGTCGCTCTAGTATCGTAAACGGTTGAATAGTACTTCGTTTTTACTACACTTGGTACAGTGTAGGGAGATTTCATAATAAAGGGAATATGCCACATTAATGGTTAAGTATGGTTACCGAAGCGCTCAACAACTTATAGAATACTTTTATACACTTGCGAGTGTACATATATTTATAACTATGAAATCTTGTGGTGTATATTTATATCGATGCTAAACCTATATATCTCACCAACCTTTGTGTTGACTGTTTAAGCATGTTTATTCTCAGGTCCTTAAGAAAGTCTTCCGCTGTTGCATTATCTGAGCAAGCTGTGCATGGAGTCTCGTGCTTTGGTTTAAATAAAGTGTTGCATTCAATAAAGCCTTTGTCATGTATTATATTCGACTGTTATGTCACGTGTGTAGTATTTAGAAACCGATGTATTTTGGGGAATATTTCTTAAATAATCACCCACTTGTTTAAAACATGCATTATGTATAATAATGGTGTGTTTTTTAGAAACGAATGCAATATATTCTAAAACGTATCATATAGAGGTCAAATACCTCGCTATGGGACCAATGAATAACGTACAACGTTTATAGTAATATGGACAGGTCGTTTCAGTTGGCATCAGAGCGTTGGTCTTAGCGAACCAGAATTTGCATTAGTGTGTCTAACCAGTAGTTGTTAGGATGCATTAGTGAGTCTGGACTTCGACCGTATCTGTATATTATAAATTTTGCTTATCGTTTTTGACAGAAATTACCTGCCTATCAATTTTTAATCTAGACACGTTTTACTGCAATTATTGCATAGATAGTGTATAGACATATTCATATCTTATCATATCTATCACGGTAGACTCTGCCTGACATCTTTCGTAAATTCCTTCGTAACTTATGGGATTTTGGTATTAAATATACATATGTAAATTATGTATTAAGAATATCAATCTAAGTCCTAAATTATTATTTTTTTCATATCAACAATCATTTCTCTGATCGTGTAAGGCGGATCCTTCACAAAGCTCGAGTTCATCGGATTCTAAAAGCTATTCCGATATGGAATTTCATTTGTGCTCCGAGAGCAGTTTAACCAGAATGAACCAACCAATTAGTCATCACTTTTTTTTTGGATGAATTGGGGGTGGGTTCGTGGACGAATCAATCAATTTAGACAAGAAAAAGGCGATCTCTTTCATGAATCTAATTCGCCTCTCGGTGGAGAACATGAGGCACTTACCGGCGAACCCGTTCGTAACACCATTTTCTCTCTCCTTTCCAGGATATGCCGCAACAAGTATAATATTACTAATATTATTGAGGCTATCCGACCTTTACTACGTATCTTGCATGGTGAATTATTTACTGTCATGAAAAGCAAAACTTCATTAGCAAGTGCATCCTACATCATTTTATTCCCTTTATAAAGATCTTGACCTCTCTTTTTATTCAAGAAACTTTAAACATCTTCTTTCACAATAGAAAACAAAACAAATTCTCATCATCTATACTCACATCAAACCACTACCAGCACCAGCACCAGCAGTACCAACAACATCACAAGCCGCATTACGAGCATCAACATCATACGCACCGCAGGCACTGAGGGATACCAACAATAATGAGTGATGAAGTATTAATTCATTATTTCATTTACGTTGAAAAAATATTCCGCGGCGATTATGTAATCTCTAAAGTTTTAGGGATTATTCATTTCTAGTTCCAACCGTAAACCAAATGAGATTAATATAATATTAACTCATTAAATCCATATTACATCTAAAGAAAATATACATACATATATTTTCATAAAGACTGCAATAAAAATTCTTTTGTACAAAATATTACTTGTGAAATTTTATTTTAACGGGTAGGTAATACTCGAGAAATGCTTAAGTTCACATTAATATGTTACACTGTACATTTTCAATGATGTTTCAACAATCATTAATTATACTCTCTCCTTTCATAGCAATATACATCATTTTACAAAATTCAAGACAACCATTTTTCATAGTAATTCAATTACATATTCTGATTTTGACAGATCAAAATCCAAGTCAAGATTTAAGAAGTGCCATCAATCTTAAATTCCTACATCCTTCAAAATCATACTTTAAATTCAAACTATACTAGAACATCACTTTCATTCACAGAACTCATAAAGATATTCGTATCATTCAAGATTCACGATGAATTCATTATACGGATATTGACGTTGACAACCTGCGTCCAAAACCTTCAAAATTCTTGAAAACACCTCAACTAAGGAACAATCGAACCAATCACACGATACATACGAAGAATATATGCATATATATATGCATTCGGAGGACACTTGAAACTAAGCAAAGGTTCAACACGTATCCGTGTCAGATCCTTTAGCATTATTATTACCCAAAATAACTTTACAATCCCTTTTCAAAATAGCGAATTTTGTCATAGCTCCAAAAAGACAACTTCGACTTTTCATCCGGAGTAGCCTTATTATAACCATGATATATACGTTGTCTTCTCGCCATCGTTACCAGAGAACCTTTTATATTCCACCACATTAGTAGTAAGCTTACCAGCAACTTTATTGCTCTTTTACACCAGCAACTTTATTGCTCTTTGACTTAAATCTCTCTGAAAGATCACTATAAAACCTTATCATGTACCCATCTACATCTTGTAACAATAATTGTCATACCAAACCCCAGGAAGCATCAATAACTATTCTTGAATCTCACATCATTTCTGCATATACATATAACGTTACCCCCTGGAATTATAATTCTGAAATCCAAAATAGCACTTCAGCCTACGAATCAGTACTATGAAGTTTTGAAAAAGCTGAATGAAACAGCAGAAACTGTAGATAACCGTAACAGTCAAAAGTTGATGATAAAGAATATTGTGTTAGCAAAGCACAGAAAAATAAAAGGTTTGGAACTGGAAAACGGATTGAGCAAACCTTAAAGGAGGCTGTGGACAAATCACAAGGACTAAATCTGCCTTCAAAGAATCCAAATGATTCAGTGTCTGCTGAAGTCTTTAACGAATACCTTGCTCCTTACTCTAAACCCTTGTGGACAATATTCTTCATCATCCTCTGATATTAGATATTCTAAGATATCATCATATCTTTCATTATAAATATCCTCCATATTTTTGGAGATATTTTCATAACTATTCTTATCTGAAATAATTCATCTTTTCGCGCTATCTATGTTACATCATAAAAGAAACTATTTTAGTTTCTAAATTCTGGAATCTTCGAGTTTAAAATATGAATGTTTTGAAGTAGTGTTAGGAACTGAAGCATGAGTTAGTATAATATAATGACACTTGATCAACGTGATTATATTACAGTAAGTCATGCTGAGTTTCTAAATGGAATGTAATGATTCACAGACCATAATGTCATCATGTGCCATGTTACATGACTCTTACATTCAATCTAATCTCTAAACATATCAAGAACATATTCTATTGATAGTTCTATCGTTTTCTTTGGATTCTGGTAATTTCACAAGTCAAATTGTGCTATTACAATTTCTCTCTTAGAGCATTAGCTATGTTCATTTCGAATTTCATATCTATGAATTCTAGACCATTATTCGCTTGACTTAAAGTCGGGAAAAGAAGACGGAAGCATGAAACTCCAAAATATAAGGAAAAATATAAGCACGAAGACAACGCAAAAATTACAAACTGTGTATATCGATGCGTATAGTAATATAAAGATACGGGAAAACTAAGAACACTATAAACCCAAGAGCATAGTAGAAATTACCGGATTCCTCCGGTGGAAGATGAAAAAGAAGAATGACAAATGTGATAGTCAAGAATATATCAAGAATTAAAAGTAGATGGAGCATATTGAAGAATGTTTTGGAAGTACGAAGAAAGGAAGAAAGTATAAAAGATGGGAGATGTGGAAATAAGGAAACATGGGAGGTTGATTTATAGTAAAATATCCGACAGAGAAATCGAGACAGATTATTGCATTAAATCGAAGAGGATCATAATTTCCTTAATCGTGGAAGAATCAAATCTTATATAGATTAGAAAGATTTTCTTTAATCCAGAGATCAACCGTGATGACGTCAAAAGATAAGACGAATCCCTATTTTCTCATTTCACTCTTTTACGATAGCTTCACTCATACGTTTCAAGTAATCGAATTATTTTATCCATATTTCTCAATCATGATAAAACCCTATGAATCAACTTATATTCTTCATAATAACAATCTTATTATTAGCCATGACGACCTCGATCAAATTTCATGACGAAATTTCTTTAACGGGTAGGTACTGTGACGACCCAGAAATTTCTGACCAAATTTAAACTTAATCTTTATATAATTCTGACTTGATAAGCAATGAATTTTAATAAATCTTGAACCTCCGAAAAGAGTTTTACACAAGCTTTTGGTCACCCTTTTATTCCGATGATTCACGAACGTCATAACTTGATTTAATTATTTAATTGTTTAATTATTGTGTATATATATGGATTTATATATATTTAACTTGAAAATATGATAATTAAATATCTCATTAAGTATATTAACAAAGTATTATATATATATTTTCATACTACTAATTTAAAGAGTTTTCAAACAATATATATGTTACTATTTAAACGACGTAATTAACTTATGTTAAAATGTATTTACATATAATGTATTACGAGTGTAAATACATCCTTATAAGTATTGGATACACTTTATAATATACCAATACATATAAAGGATAGCTATACTCGTATTTCCGTTCAATTTCCTTAAGAATTCTACTCGCATTCATACGGTATTTTTACCCGTATTATACACAGCTTCTAGAAGTATTTACTATTGGTATATACCAATAGAAATCTGCAATTATTTGTGTAATATGTCATTCATGAACTAATCAATTTAATATGTCACGCATGACTTAATACAATTTAAGTTATCTTAGATATTTTCACTAAAAGCCAAAATTATAAGCTTATAAATAAGGACCATTTTAACTCATTTTTACTCCGCATTTTCTTAAACTAAAAACACACACTTGAATGCTCTCATATCATACTTTAATCTCAGCAACTTTCCTCTTCATAATCAAGGAAAAATACTTCTCAAAATTCTTGTTCAATTCCTTGTATAGTTGCTATCTTATTATACTTATAAAACTTGTAAAAACTAGAACTTGTTTTGGTGAACATCAAGCTTATTTGAAAAACTAATCTAATCTTTCTAACATAACTCTAATAACACTTATTTATATGTATTATGATGTTATATTAAGTTAATATAAGAACTTATAACTTGTACATATGAAGAACACCTTGAAACTTAACATATATCCTTTAATCTCCATTCGGTAAAAAGCGGGCTGTTTTGGGTTGGGAATTAAAAACCTATCTTAGACTTTGAGTTCGAGGCTAAGACTTTGGAAATATGTTAATATATTTAAATAAGACTTCCAGTATTTTTTCATGATTTTATACAAAGTGAAAGTATTTTATCAAAAATCATATATTGGGTGGATGCCGAGATTTTTCCAAATCTGTCCACTGACATAAAAAGAAGGTAAAGCTCTAAAAATTACTACTTGGGATGAAATTTTTGAATTGTTTTTGTAAACTTTACTTCTTAAGAAATCCATAGCAATTTGATTCACTTTAAACGGAGTTGTAATGAATATTTGGCGAGCAAAACAAAATCTGCTGAAATTAATGTTGTATGGACAAAATTTATATTATAAAAACTATATTTACCATATCCTTGTTAACCTTTCCTATATCCTATATATATATATATATATATATATATATATATATATATATATATATATATATATATATATATATATATATATATATATATATATATATATATATATATATATATATATATATATATTTGGACATGTTATCAGTATTATAACAAAATATTATAATCTTGGTTAATTCTGTGATTGTATATATGTATAATAATATTCTTGGTACGTCCTAACACAATAAGTATACAATACGTTTTGATAAATCCTAAGACAATACATACACAATACATCTTAGTTAATTCTAAGACAATAAGTATACAATACGTCTCTGGGTTGATGCAAAGACAATACGTATACAATACGTCGTGGGGGTAATTCTAAGATTATATATATATACCGATTATTGGACTGTTGGACTTTTCGGACTATTTTGGACTACTAACAAAGGACTACTAACAATGGACTACTAACATAAAATGTTAAAAATTATTATATAAGTATTCTATGAACTTGCTTTATTTTATTCATATGTCGTATTATCTGAATTGTTATTATTGTTATAGGTTCGTGAATCTAAGGACGACGGTCATATTTTTAATAATTTGAAAACTTATTATTAATATACTTTTACTACTGTGAGTATATAGTCCCATTTTTAAACTCTAAAAATATTTTGGGATGAGAATACATGCATTTTATGTTTTACGCCATGGACACAAGTACTTAAAATATATTTTACGTTGAGTTGTACCACATTGCATATCTTCCCTAATAGCTTGGTAACTAATATTTACATGTTGTAAGAACATGTAAGCGCGAATCCTGTTGATAGATCTATCGGGTTTGACAACCCCAACCGGGCTTGTCGCTCTAGTATCATAAACAGTTGCATAGTACTTCGTTTTTACTACACTTGGTACAGTGTAGGGAGATTCCATAATAAAGGGAATATGCCACATTAATGGTTAAGTATGGTTACCGAAGCGCTCAACAAATTATAGAATACTTCTATACACTTGCGAGTGTAAATATATTTATAACTATGAAATCTTGTGGTCTATATTTATATCGATGCTAAACCTATATATCTCACCAACCTTTGTGTTGACTGTTTAAGCATGTTTATTCTCAGGTCCTTAAGAAAGTCTTCCGTTGTTGCATTCTCTGAGCAAGCTGTACATGGAGTCTCATGCTTTGGTTTAAATAAAGTGTTGCATTCAATAAAACCTTTGTCATGTATTATATTCGACTGTTATGTCACGTGTGTAGTATTTGAAAACCGATGTATTTTGGGGAATATTTCTTAAATAATCACCCACTTGTTTAAAACATGCATTATGTATAATAATGGTGTGTTTTTTAAGAAATGAATGCAATATTTTCTAAAACGTATCATATAGAGGTCAAATACCTCGCTATGGGACCAATGAATAATGTACCGCGTTTATAGTAATATGGACGGGTCGTTTCATAAGCTCATTTAATTTTCGGTTGGATTAGAAATGAATAATCTCTAAAACATTAAAGATTTCATAATCTTCGTGGAGTATTTCACTAATGTAATCAATACTTCGTTATTCAGTTTTATTGATATTTCCTCAGTGAATCATGTTGGTGCTTATGGAACTCTTGCTAACTTCGCAAGGTACGAATGATATTTTCTGGAAAGTTTCAAGTACATCGAAAATGAAAGTGTAAAATCAATCATGTATTTGAATAATACACTTGATTTATTATGAAATGGAATCTATTAAGTCGAAGCAGAGATTATAGTTAACGATTGTTAAGTCATTAACGAAGGATGTATAGCATATTAGTAACATGAACTAGCCGAGTAGTAACTACCAGTTATGATTCACATGTAATAGCTTAGTACAAAAAGATTTATATATATATATATATATATATATATATATAATATATATATAAAATATACATATAATTTCTTCAGGGGAAATGAGTTAATACTTCATAACTCGTTGATACAATATATGCGTTGTTGATTTGTGATGATGTTGGTGATTATGGAACTGGTGGAAATCGTGATGTTATATGTGCGGCTAGTGCTGACGATGCTGATAGTACTGATGTGCTGGTGATGCTGACGGTACTGTTGATGCTGCTTGTATAACAAGTCTAGCTTATAAATCACGCACTATTCCTGTCAGGGTTTCACTTTATTATTTCTATCCGCCCACTTCTAATTTACAATATGCATTAGAATATATAATCTCTAAAACTTTTAGAAACTACATATTCTCTGCAGAATATTTCTTTGATGAAGTTATGAATCAATACTTCATCGTTTGTTGTAGTTGATATTCCTTGGTATCTATAGGGCGTATGACGTTGATGCTCGTGGGACAGATTGTGAAGTTGAGGTTTGCGATGCGGTTGTTGTTGTTGGTGGCAATGGTACTGTTGGTGTTATTGTCGGTGGTACTGTTGATGCCGGTGATGCTGCTGGTGCTTGTAACCTTTGCACCATATTCTCCAAAGCCACTACTCGAGCACGAAGCTCGTTGACTTCTTCTATTACACCGGGATGATTGTTGGTTCAGATGAGCGGATGAATAAGATTCAGAATTTGAGATAGTATATTATCGTGGCGAGATACTCTGGAAATGAGAGAGAAAATGGTGTCTCGAACAGGTGCCGGTAAGTGCTTCAGGTTCTTCGCCAAGAGGAAAATGTGGTGGATGGAAGGGATCACCTTTTTCTTGTCTCCAATGACTAAGAAGGCTATGAACCCATCCCCAATTCATCCAGAATAGGTGATGGCTGATTGGTTGATCCATTCCGGTTACACTGTCTTCGGAATTCAGGTGAATATCCATATCGGAATAGCTGTAGGAGTTTAAGGAATTTGAACTAGATACGGGATCCATCTTGTATAATTAGGGAGATGATTTTTGATATGAATTAGAATATAGAATTTAGTTTGGTATTCTTCAATACATAATTTACATATGTATATATAATACCAAATTCCATAAATCATGGAGAAATTTTTGGAAGATGTCCGGAAAAGTTTATAGTAACAGATACGCTAAGATATGAATTTTTGTCTATACACTATTTATGAAATAAATGTAGGAAAACGTGTCTAGACTTAAGAATGATAAGCATGTAATTTCTGACAAGAAATGATAAGAAAAACTTTTAACATGCAGACACGGTCGAAGTCCAGACTTACTAATGCATCTTAACAACTATCAGTTAGACACACTTATGCAAGACTTGGTTTGCTAGGACCAACGTTCTGATACCAACTGTGACGATCGCTTCAAATCCATATAGACGAATACGTCATTCATTGATTTCATTGCGAGGTATTTGACCTCTATATGATACGTTTTACAAACATTGCATTCTTTTAAAAAGGGTATACCATAAATGAATATTTAAATCCAAGGTTTTCGACATCTGATGATTTATACATATAGACACTCACAGTAAATAATGGTTTTCAATAATACTCTCGTTTACAATGCAGTCAAATATGATACATGGTGATGATTTTGTGAATACAAGGTTTCCTTAAAAAATATACCCTGTATGACTCCATACACATAGCTTGTCTAACATATAAGCAAACAGCAGAAAACTTCTAGGAACCTAAGAATAAACATGCTTTCAAGTGTCAACACAAAGGTTGGTGAGTTCATAGTTTTAGTGTTGCGCATAATCTGGATATAAAGGTAGATCACAAGATTTCAGTTGTTTCATCCAGAAACGTTTATCAAAATATTCTACAAGATTGAGCACCCTGGTAACTAAACTACCCCTATTTTAGCATACATGCAACCAACATGTACAATACACATAATCCAACGTGTACTAAACTCAAATAGCATACGTCTATTTTATAGTTCAGGCTAGGGTTTCTATACCTGGAATAGACGGGGATGCCAAGCCCTATGGATCCATATACAACTATTCGCGCCCACCAGTTCTTATAACCGGCAGCTACTAGTTACCAAAGCTAAGGGATTTTCGGTTCAAACTCAGTGTGGAATTAAGTATGTACTTGTGTCATTGCTTTTAAAATAAAGTGCATGTATTCTCAGCCCAAAAATATAGATTGCAAAAGCAATTAAAAAAAAGGGATCTATAAACTCACCTTAGCAGCACATAAAGTCGTTCACCGAAATGTGACCGAAACTCGGAATACCAAATAACTGTAGATCTCAACCTAGAGAACATATGTTGGTCAATAAATGTCTATCAAGCTAGGTTAGGTCATAGTGTATCACAATTCTAATGCTCAAGATCGACATACATAAGTTATCAAAAGTCATATCAAAAAGTCAACCTGACTCAATAGTGACTTTTAAAATCTATATTATAGTTTGAATGATTATGGCAATCGAAAAAAGTTTAACATTTCACATGATTTCCCAATACTTGTAAAATTAGACTGTAGTTTTATAAAACTTTAAAATATGATAAAACAGTTAACTTGACCATTGTCCAACAAAACAAGACATGCCTTATTTAAGAATTCATTTACTAGGCTGGTAACATTCAAAAATCCACTTTATCAATCTTATAAACAAGTAGTTTAAATATTAATTGCAGATTCAAAAGCAATTCCAATTAACGTCAATCATAATTCAGTTGACCATAACTTTTAATTCGTTCATCGAAATTACGCGATTTCTAAATGAAAAGTTATTGATTTTTTGCCAGCTTTCCAATAACATGCATATCATATACCTTATATCAGTTGTATATGTATTAAATTCGCGATTCATCATAAATTATCTAACGACGAGAATTAGCATACAAACATGCATAAACATATATATTCGAGCACTAGACATGGATACACCATTAATATATAAAAGATAAGTTATGAATGCTCACGTATTAATATTGTGATTCAATATTGCAGGAAAGTACGTAGATGCAACGGAGATGATAAACACTAGGTTTGACTTGCGAACAATACCCACGAACATTACCCATAACCTCCATAGTTATAACCCATAGTTTCCTTAGCTCTATCTTGCTCGAAAACCATTTTGAAATCATTTGGACATAACCTCGTCGTAGTATTTTATGTATATTACTAATAATTATTATACTACTAATAATAATAATAAGATTAATAATAATATTAATCTTAATAATAATAATAATAATAATAATAATAATAATAATAATAATAATAATAATAATAATAATAATAATAATAATAATAATAATAATAATAAAATAAATTAAATAAATATACGGAGTAATATTAGAGAAAGAGGGATAGATAGATTCAGCTAGAACCAGATCGAGCTTTTATAGTACCTGACTTGAAACAGTACCCCATGCGATCGCATGGGGTTTAGCCTCCTTGGCCATGCGATCGCATGGCTATGGGATCCAGCTCACAATCGTTTTGTACACTAGCTTGTCGAAATATTATTATAATATAAATATAATATATTTAATTTATATAATTAATCATATATTATATTAAATTTACGTGCATAGTTGACTTGAAATTTTCATTCCGATGACTCGTACGTTGTCACTCGACTTATGACCCAGTTCCGGTTTTTCGAACGCATTTTCGTACGCTTAATAAATTAGCATTTTACGTTTTGTGATGTGTACCATTATTAAGAATATATACTTAATTCACCAAAATTTATATTATAATAAATGTAACTTATAAATTTGAGTATTATGGTCATTTACTTCTATAAATCATCTTCTCGATATTTACTAATATAATAGTATTATCAAACGTTTTATAACCAAGTTAATATCTATACTCAATATTTATAAATGTAACATCCCGCGTTTTTCCGTTAAATTTATTTTAACACCGTCTTTTTTTTAGATAATATCTTTCGTTATTTAAATTCGTACCTTTCGTTGACTAACGTTCTAAATATTTCCGTTATTTGGTTATAATATCTCCCGGTTACTCTAGCATTTTTAAAATATTCGTTCGGTTAATTCACGCACCCGCTTTCAAACTCGAGGGACCGAAGTTGCCAAGGGGCCAAACTAGTTGACTAGGTCAACTAGTCAACCCCATCTCATCCATTCATTCATACTTCCACCTCCCTCCTTCTTTTTCCTCTCTAGCTCAAGAACCCATTTTTAACATCTTCAAAGAATCATCATCTAAATCAATTCAAGCAAGCAAACATAAAAACAAATTACATATTCATGATCCTCTCATCATCCTCTATATTTTGGTACCAATTTCATCTCGTTTGGGTAACATTCCTAAAACTCTAGATTTCTCTAATTCGTATTTTTGACTTGAAATGGTGTTAGTTAGTGTCTATGGCTTGTGTCTAGCATGAATATATGATTTATTTGCTCGATCTTGTTGTTTTGCATAAACTAGCATGAACTTGAAATGGGTTTGTTTAATCTTGAATTTTGGATGATTAAATGTTGTTTAAATGCTAAAGTTCATCTATTAAAAGTGTTACTAGCATCATTAGCTTCGTTTTGGTATGTTGGATGACATGAAAACCTTACATTAACTTGATTATTGATTTTGTGATTCTTGGTTAGGGTTTGATAGATCTTAAAACGAACATTTGATGCCTTAAATGCTTTGCAATGTTATTTGTAAGTGTTTAGTTGTATTGTATGCGTAATTAGCTACGAAACGGCATATTGTATGTGTAAATTGAGCTCCCGAATCATAAAATGCGTTTTACGAACTTGAAACTTGAATGATGAACTTTTAACGATCATTCGACGAGGTTTTTGTTGTTGTAAATGATTAACTTGATTGATGATATGTGTTTAGTTGTATTCCTTGTCAAAATACCTTTCTAACAATATAAGATACGTGTCTTGAGTGTTTTCGGTTCATGAATTATGTTAATTTGAGTTTTGGTTCGAGACTTAACAAAACTGCAGCAACATCATCTTTTATGTAGTAAAGCGCGCCGTGCAAATGTGTGGGTTAAAATGCTTAACCCCTAAGATTTTATCTGACTTATTTCCACGCTTTAGTGCACACCGCGCATACCTGCGCGCGCCGCGCACAAACCCTGGCCAAACTTTCTTTTTGTTTTAATTTTTCATAAATTCTTTTCTCGCTTAACCGCAACTCCAATTAACATGAAACCTGGCCAACATGCTCACATATGATTATATAACTTCGAAAATTGTCGGATACCCGACCCGACCCCGTTGACTTTGACTTGACCAAGTTTGACTTTTAGTCAAACTTAACCAAAAAAAAAACTTATGCAATCCTTCTAATCCTCTTTTATACTTGATTCTTGCATGAAACTTGACAACGTGATTCACATGCTATACTATTCGAGTCGTAACGAGCCATAGGACTAATTGAACACATTTCGTCCGACCATGTATCGTAACCGGTTAATTGATACAACTTACTTGTTTAGGTCAAGGCTAAGCAACTTTCATGCACACGTTTACTTTGTGAAGTACATTTATACTCGTGCACTCGAGGTGAGATCATAGTCCCATCTTTCAACAACTTTTATACTTTTAAATCATGGGATGAGAAACATATACAGTTTTATACTACATACTTTTATACTCTGAACACAAGTACGGAAACAAACATTCCACAGCGAGTTAGAACAAAAAGCCTCAATTCGATTATCATTAATTACACTTGCAGGGTGTAAGCGAGAACTTATATTATGTGATCACATGGGCTTGACGAGCCTCATTCGGACGGTTCGCTACCGTTAGCGGATGAAATATATTTTCGGGTTTAGTGTATGTTCTAACACTACGCAACAGGGTGCAAAACAGTTAAGTCTTGATAATTGGGTGCTCGCGAACATACTTTTGGAATGCAAACGATTTGGATAATCGACTATACAAAATCTTGTGGTTCAAAAACAACGTTTACAATTACACCTATGATTTCACCAACGTTTTTCGTTGACAGTTTTCTATATGTTTCTCAGGTTCATGATTGGCTATTTGATACATGCTTTCGCGTACACTCATACTTGCTTGGGGTCAAGCATACATGCATACACTTTGATTACTTTCTTAGAGTCAAGCATACATGCATACGCTAGTGATAGCACCTTTGGATTCAAACAAATGTTTACATACATATTTACGCTATTTATAGCAACCGTGATTTTAAACTAATTGGGTCGCAAGTTATTTCATTTATACTTTATAACTTTTGTAAACTTAAACTTGTTGTCGAACCGTTTGGTAAACTAAACTTTGTAAGTCTTGTACGTTTCAAACGAATGCGACATAATTTTGGTCAAACGTGTCTCATTTAGGGACTATGACCACGCAACGGGACCTAAGTTAACGGCGCCGTCAATGACGATTTTGCCGGGTCACCACAGATGGTATAAGAGCGTTGGTTGTAGGGAACTAGGATATGCATTAGTGTGTCTGAAAGAGTCGTTAGGACGCATTAGTGAATCTAGACTACAACCGGATAGTTAGCCATTGCATTCTGACATACATTTGCTATAGATAGCACTTACTTGACTACTTGTGCATTATACTTGAATCATTCTTAGGCAAACTTCTTAATAATACCAAGTTTTCATCATACGAACTCGTATTCTGCAACTTTCCGGTAACACACGTAAATTCAAGATTCATACGCGTAAGGATAACAACGACTTCATTAGTCACACTTATTAGGGAACTCTGCCTTCCAGATTATTATTCGCCACCATCTCAATTTACTATCGGTGTCACACCGGTGTTCCTTATTATCTACCACTTCTTATTACTACCATCACTACTCTAGGTGAGTATCGTCATCACTATTTATCACTACGGTTGCGTACTATGCGTTATCATGATTGGTTACACTTCTCATACCGGAATACATTATTGTTTGACTTGAACCGCATTGACGTGAACAATCATTTATACACTTCCCTCGGGGAACGCTTCTTTAGAGTTGCACTAATTCTTTCGATTCAATACGAGTCACGTTAGAGACGTCGTTACACTTTGTTCATTTTAAAATTTCACGATTACACGAACTTGAATCTATGGAGTGATGTGGGAATGGAGGTATGAGTTAGAGTAATATAACGACACTCGATCAACGTGGTTATATTACGGTAAGTCATACCTGAAATGTCCCGTTCATATCGATTATAAACATTCCATATTAATTGATTTCGTTGCGAGGTTTTGACCTCTATATGAGACGTTTTTCAAAGACTGCATTCGTTTTTAAAACAAACCATAACCTTTATTTTATCGACAAGGTTAAAAAGACACCACCTAGATTATCCAGAAATGATAATCTAAAAATATCACACTTGCACACTACCAATACATATTGGTTTACAATATTAATATGTTACAACAAAATAAATCTCGAATGCAGTTTTAAACAATATTATACAAGCATGCTGACACCAAATTTTGTCCACATATTAGCATGCAACAGCGGAAGCTCTTAATAATCACCTGAGAATAAACATGCTTTAAACGTCAACAAAAATGTTGGTGAGTTATAGGTTTAACCTATATATTTATCAAATTGTAATAATAGACCACAAGATTTCATATTTCAATATACATGCCATACATAGAGATAAAAATCATTCATATGGTGAACACCTGGTAACCGACATTAACAAGATGCATATAAGAATATCCCCTATCATTCCGGGAAATCCATCGGACATGATAAAACAACATCGAAGTACTAAAGCATCCGCAACCATGGATGGGGTTCGTTAGGCCTAATAGATCTATCTTTAGGATTCATGTCAATTAGTAGATCGGTTTACTAATTCTTAGGTTACCAAGCAAAAAGGGGCATATTCGGCTTCGATCATTCACCCATATAATGTAGTTTCATTTACTTGTGTCTATTTCGTAAAACATTTATAAAACTGCATGTATTCACATCCCAAAATATTAGATTTTAAAAGTGGAACTATAACTCATTTTCACAGATTTTTACTTCGTCGGGAAGTAAGACTTGGTCACTGGTCGATTCACGAACCTATAACAAATATGAACATATATATCAAAGTATGTTAAAAATATATTTACAACATTTTGATTGAATCCGTTTTGAGTGAATCAAATTGCTATGGTTTTATATTGAACTCTATTTTATGAATCTAAACAGAAAAAGTATAGGTTTATAGTCAGAAATATAAGTTACAAGTCGTTTTTGTAAGAGGTAGTCATTTCAGTCGAAAGAACGACGTCTTGATGACCATTTTGAAAAACATACTTCCACTTTGAGTTTAACCATGATTTTTGGATATAGTTTCATGTTCACAAGAAAAATCATTTTCCCAGAAGAACAACTTTTAAATCAAAGTTTATCATAGTTTTTAATTATCAAACCCAAAATAGCCCGCGGTGTTACTACGACGGCGTATGTCCGGTTTTACGGTGTTTTTCGTGTTTTCAGGTTTTAAATCATTAAGTTAACATATCATATAGATATAGAACATGTGTTTAGTTGATTTTAAAAGTCAAGTTAGAAGGATTAACTTTTGTTTGCGAACAAGTTTAGAATTAACTAAACTATGTTCTAGTGATTACAAGTTTAAATCTTCAAATAAGGTAGTTATATATATATGAATCAAATGATGTTATGAACATCATTACTACCTCAAGTTTAGTAGGTAAACCTATTGGAAATGATGAATAAATAACTTGAGCTTCAAAGGATCTTTGGATGGATTGAAAGTTCTTGAAGTAGAATCATGACACGAAAACAAGTTCAAGTAAGATTTCCACTCGAAATAAGATTGTTATAGTTATAGAAATTGAATCAAAGTTTGAATATGAGTATTACCTTGTATTAGAAAGATATCTTACTATAAATAAGAAAGATTTCTTGAGGTTGGATGATCACTTTACAAGATTGGAAGTAAGCTAGCAAACTTGGAAGTATTCTTCATTTTATGAAACTAGAACTTATAGAATTTATGAAGAACACTTAGAACTTGAAGATAGAACTTGAGAGAGATCAATTAGATGAAGAAAATTGAAGAATGAAAGTGTTTGTTGGTGTTTTTGGTCGTTGGTATATGAATTAGATATAAAGGATGTGTAATTTTGTTTACATGTAAATAAGTCATGAATGATTACTAATGTTTTTGTAATTTTATGAGATATTTCATGCTAGTTTCCAAATGATGGTTCCCACATGTGTTAGGTAACTCACATGGACTTCTAAGAGCTTATCATTGGAGTGTATATACCAATAGTACATACATCTAAAAGCTGTGTATTGTACGAGTACGAATACGGGTGCATACGAGTAGAATTGTTGATGAAACTGAATGAGGATGTAATTGTAAACATTTTTGTTAAGTAGAAGTATTTTGATAAGTGTCTTGAAGTCTTTTAAAAGTGTATGAATACATATTAAAACACTACATGTATATACATTTTAACTGAGTCGTTAAATCATCGTTAGTCATTACATGTAAATGTTGTTTTGAAACCTTTAGGTTAACAATCTTGTTAAATGTTGTTAACCCATTGTTTATTATATCTAAAGAGATGTTAAATTATTAAATTATCATGATATTATGATATATTAATATATCTTAGTATGATATATATACAGTTAAATGTTGTTACAACGATAATCGTTACATATATGTCTCGTTTCGAAATCATTAAGTTAGTAGTCTTATTTTTACATATGTAGTTCATTGTTAATACACTTAATGACATGTTTACTTATCATTTATCATGATTAAACATAGTGTATCAATATCTTAATATGATTCATATATATTTAGTAAGACGTTGTTATAACGATAATCGTTATATATATCGTTTCGAGTTTCTTAATTCAAAAAACTCAATTTTATGTATATAACTCATTGTTAAAATACCTAATGAGATACTTACTTATCATAATATCATGTTAACTATATATATAATCATATATATGTCATCATATAGTTTTTACAAGTTTTAACGTTCGTGAATCACCGGTCAACTTGGGTGGTCAATTGTCTACATGAAACTCATTTCAAATAATCAAGTCTTAACAAGTTTGATTGCTTAACATGTTGGAAAAATTTAATCATGCAAATATAGTTTTCAATTAAAATATAATCATGGAAAAGTTCGGGTCACTACAGTACCTACCCGTTAAATAAATTTCGTCCCGAAATTTTAAGATGTTGAAGGTGTTGATGCATCTTCTGGAAATAGGTGAGGGTATTTCAGCTTCATCAGATCTTCACGCTCCCAGGTGAATTTGGGTCCTCTACAAGCATTCCATCAAACCTTAACAATTGGTATCTTGTTTTGCTTAAGTCTTTTAACCTCACGATCCATTATTTCGACGGGTTCTTCAATGAATTGTAGTTTTTCGTTAATTGTAATCTCGTCTAATGGAATGGTGAGATCTTCTTTAGCAAAACATTTCTTCAAATTCGAGACATGAAAAGTATTATGTACCCCGGCGAGTTGTTGCGGTAAGTCAAGTCGGTAAGCTACTGGTCCGACACGATCTATAATCTTGAATGGTCCAATGTACCTTGGATTTAGTTTCCCCCATTTACCAAATCGAACAATGCCTTTCCAAGGTGAAACCTTAATCATGACCATCTCTCCAATCTCAAATTCTATATTTTTTCTTTTAATGTCCGCATAGCTCTTTTGTCGACTTTGGGCAGTTTTCAATCGTTGTTGAATTTGGATGATCTTCTCGGCAGTTTCTTGAATTATCTCCGGACCCGTAATCTGTCTATCCCCCACTTCACTTCAACAAATCGGAGACCTGCACTTTCTACCATAAAGTGCTTCAAACGGCGTCATCTCAATACTCGAATGGTAACTGTTGTAGTAGAAAAATTCTGCTAACGGTAGGTGTCGATCCCAACTGTTTCCGAAATCGATAAGACATGCTCGTAGCATGTCTTCAAGGGTCTGTATCATCCTTTTACTTTGCCCATCAGTTTGTGGATGATAAGAAGTACTCATGTCTAGACGAGTCCCCAATGCTTGTTGCAATGTCTGCCAAAATCTTGAAATAAATCTGTCATCCCTATCTGAGATAATAGAGACTGGTATTCCATGTCTGGAGACAACTTCCTTCAAGTATAATCGCGCCAACTTCTCCATTTTATCATCTTCTCTCATTGGCAGAAAGTGTGCTGACTTGGTAAGACGATCGACTATTACCCAAATTGTATCATAACCACTTGCAGTCCTTGAAAATTTAGTAATGAAATCCATGGTAATGTTTTCCCATTTCCATTCCGGGATTTCAGGTTGTTGAAGTAGACCTGATGGTTTCTGATGTTCAGCTTTGACCTTAGAACACGTCAAACATTCTCCTACGTATTTAGCAATATTGGCTTTCATACCCAGCCACCAAAAGTGTTTCTTGAGATCTTTGTACATCTTCCCCGCTCCGGGATGTATTGAATATCTGATTTTATGTGCTTGCTTAAGTACCTTTTCTCTCACATCTCCAAACTTTGGTACCCAAATTCTTTCAGCCCTATACCAGGTTCCGTCTTCCCGAATATTAAGATGTTTTTTCGATCCTTTGGGTATTTCATTCTTCAACTTTCCTTCTTTTACAACTCCCTGTTGCGCCTCCTTTATTTGAGTAGTAAGGTTAGTACGAATAATTATATTCATAGCTTTTACTCGAATGGGTTCTCTATCCTTTCTACTCAAGGCGTTGGCTACCACATTTGCCTTCTCCAGGTGGTAACGAATCTCAAAGTCGTAATCATTCAACAATTCAATCCACCTACGCTGCCTCATATTCAGTTGTTTCTGATTAAATATGTGTTGAAGACTTTTGTGGTCGGTATATATAATACTTTTGACCCCATATAAGTAGTGCCTCCAAGTCTTTAATGCAAAAACAACTGCGCCTAATTCCAAATCATGCGTCGTATAATTCTGCGCGTGAATCGTCAATTGTCTAGACGCATAAGCAATTACCTTCGTTCGTTGCATTAATACACAACCGAGACCTTGCTTTGAGGCATCACAATATATCACAAAATCATCATTCCCTTCAGGTAATGACAATATAGGTGCCGTATTTAACTTTTTCTTCAATAATTAAAACGCTTTCTCTTGTTCATCCTTACATTCAAATTTCTTCCCTTTATGCGTTAATGAAGTCAAGGGTTTTGCTATTTTGGAAAAATCTTGGATGAATCTCCTGTAATAACCAGCCAGTCCTAAAAATTTCCGTATATGCTTCGAAGTTTTCGGGGTTTCCCACTTTTCAACGGTTTCAATCTTTGCCGGATCCACTCGAATACCTTCTTTGTTCACTATGTGACCGAGGAATTGAACTTCTTCCAACCAAAATGCACACTTTGAAAACTTAGCGTACAGTTTTTCTTTCCTCAATAACTCTAGCACTTTTCTCAAATGTTCTTCGTGCTCTTGATCATTCTTTAAGTAAATAAGTATGTCATCAATGAAAACAATGACAAACTTGTCAAGGTATGGTCCACACACTCGGTTCATGAGGTCCATGAACACAGCTGGTGCGTTAGTCAACCCAAACGGCATAACCATAAACTCGTAATGACCGTAACGCGTCCTGAAAGCAGTCTTCGGAATATCATCCTCCTTCACCCGCATTTGATGATACCCGAAACATAAATCGATCTTTGAATAAACCGACGAGCCTTGTAGTTAATCAAATAAGTTGTCGATTCTCGGTAGTGGGTAACGATTCTTGAGGGTAAGTTTGTTCAACTCTCGGTAGTCGATACACAACCTGAATGTACCATCCTTCTTTTTGACAAACAAAACAGGAGCTCCACATGGTGATGTACTTGGTCGTATAAAACCACGCTCTAAAAGTTCTTGTAATTGGCTTTGGAGTTCCTTCATTTCGCTGGGTGCAAGTATGTATGGAGCACGAGCTATTAGTGCAGCTCCTGGTACGAGATCTATTTGAAATTCAACAGATCGGTGTGGAGGCAGTCCCGGTAATTCTTTCGGAAATACATCGGGAAATTCTTTTGTGACGGGAACATCATTGATGTTCTTTTCTTCGGTTTGTACTTTCTCGACATGTGCTAGAACAGCATAGCAAATTTTTCTTATTAGTTTTTACGCCTTTAAATTACTAATAAGATTTAGCTTCGCATTGCTCTTTTCTCCGTACACCATTAAGGGACTTCCTTTTTCTCGTACAATGCGAATTGCATTTTTGTAACATACGATTTCTGCTCTTTCCTTTTTCAACCAATCCATACCGATTATCACATCAAAACTCCCTAACTCTACTGGTATCAAATCAATCTTAAATGTTTCGCTAACCAAATTAATTTCACGATTCCGAGATATATTATCTGCTGTAATTAATTTACCATTTGCTAATTCGAGTAAAAATTTGTTATCCAAAGGCGTTAGTGGACAACTTAGTTTAGTACAAAAATCTCTACTCATATAGCTTCTATCCGCACCCGAATCAAATAAAACATAAGCAGATTTATTGTCAATAAGAAACATACCCGTAACAAGCTCTGGGTCTTCCTTCGCTTCTACCGTATTAATATTGAAAACTCTTCCGCGGCCCTGCCCACTAGTATTCCCCTGATTCGGGCAATATCTACTAATGTGGCCTGGTTTTCCACATGCAAAGCAAACTATGGCGCATTATCTGTTCTGACATTATTTGTTCTTTTAATTCTGTTAAACTTTGGTCTGTAGGCCTCACACTTTGTCGCACTATGACCATTTCTTCTATACCTAGTGCAAAATGTCGTGCAGAACCCCTGGTGATTCTCTTCACACCTTTGGCATGACTGTTTTTGGTTTTGTTGCCATTGTTATTATTGAGATTGTTATTGGGATTGTTATTGTTGCTATTGTTGTTGTTGTTATTGTTGTTGGGACGGTTATTGTAGTTGTTGTTAGGACGTTTGTTGAAGTTGTTGTTGCGATTGATGTTGCGGTTGTTGGGATAGTTATTGCGATTGTGGTTGTGATTGTTGTTGTTGTTGTATTGGTGACTCTTGTCATTGGTTTCTTCCTACTATCTCTTGACTTGTTTCATGTTAGCCTCTTCAGTCGTCTGCTCTTTAATCCTTCCTTCGATCTGGTTCACTAATTTGTGAGCCATTCGACTTGCCTTTTGTATGGAGGCGGGCTCGTGTGAACTCACATCTTCTTGAATCCTTTCCGGTAACCCTTTTACAAATGCGTCGATCTTCTCTTCTTCATCTTCGAACGTTCTGGGGCACAATAGGCACAATTTGGTGAATCGTCGTTCGTACGTGGTGATATCGAAACCTTGCGTTCGTAATCCTCTAAGCTCTACCTTGAGATTGTTGACCTCGTTTTTGGGACGATACTGCTCGTTCATCAATTGCTTGAATGCTGACTACGGTAGTGCGTAAGCAGCGTCTTGTCCTACCTGCTCGAGATAGGTATTCCACCATGTTAGCGCCGTACCTGTGAAGGTATGCGTAGCGTACTTTACTTAGTCTTCTTTAGTACATTTACTTATGGCAAACACCAATTCAACCTTCTCGGTCCACCGTTTCAATCCAATTGGACCCCCGGTTCAATCAAATTCTAAAGGTTTCCAGGCAGTGAATTCTTTGTAGGAGCATCCTACACGATTTCTTGTGAAATTAGTTCCACTGCTAGATCCAGAGTTATTGTTATTTTGCATCGCAGCCTGTACTGTGGCTATATTTGCTGCAAGGAAAACACGGAAGTCTTTCTCGCTCATGTTCAAATTCTGACGAGTCGCTGGTGCCATTTCCTTCAAAAATAGCCCAAAAGAATTAAGTTAATCATATAGAATTTTAAGAGTAGTCAATAGTATTTCGAAGCATAGTATGAACTTATTTATAAAAACTTTTTCTTCATATTAGCGTTTTATAGTTTTTAATTCGGGTACTACCTACCCGTTAAGTTCATACTTAGTAGCTAATATACAATTCAACTACTACAATTCCATATGAAAAACTGATTATAATAGTATATCACATACAAATATTCTTCAAACTTACAACTTCGCTATATTACATATAACATGAAATATAGTACACTTTGATACAGGACAGTTTTGAAGATAAACCTAGTTAATACGCAAGTTGTTCAACAAAGAAAATAAAGACACGTAATTCATAAGTCCTGAAACAAGTCATTCATTCTGGTTTTACTAAGACGACTTCCCATCCTTGGTCTTGTGGAAAATAACCGTTATGACCATTGGCTAGGCAGCATGTTGTAATGTCGTCAAAAGGACGAGGGTTTCGTAATGTCCAACAGCCCCGTAATAATCTTAAAACCTTGTTTCTCACCCCAACTACTGAATCCGTCACTTGTGGGAAGGTTTTATTTAAAAGTTGCAATCCGATGTTCTTTTTCTCACTTTGGTAAGAAGCGAACATCACTAACCCGTAAGCATAACATGCTTCTTTATGTTGCATGTTAGAAGCTCTTTCTAATTCACGAAATCCTATGTTGGAATATGTTGAGTCAAAATAGGTTCTTAACCCGTATCGTAAAATTGCATTTGGGTTCCCCGCATTTAACGCTTTAAAGAAAACACGGCGTAACTTACGGTCTTCCCAATGTGATATACCCCACCTATCAAAGGAAAGCCTTTTATAAACTAAGGCATTTCTGGAAAGTCTTTCAAATGTTTGACAAGTTAATTTTGCCATAATTAATTGTGCTGATGAATTCTGACCGACTCTAGACAAGATTTCCTCAATCATATTGTGACGACCCGGAAATTTCCGACCAAATTTAAACTTTAATCTATATATTATTCCGACACGATAAGCAAAGTTTGTTAAGTTAAATCTCAAGAATTTTAAACTGTGTTCATACATTTTTAAACTGTGTTCATACATTCATTATAACCTCGACCAAATTTCGACGATTCACGAACCGTTATATATAAATAGATATATATATATGTATATATATATAATAACTTGAGAATATTAATAAAGTATTAAACGTATAATACTTTACACGAACGTATTTATTTCAATATGATTTTCGACGAAATTAAAAAATATTTATTAAATGATTGAATTATCAGAAACATTGAATTATGATTACAAGTCTCTGTTGAGAAGTCCACTATGATTTGAGAAAATCTATTCCTCTTAACGATATTCAGAATAATTTGTAAAGCTATTTATAAATAAAAACAAAAAGTTTCATTTACGAAAGTTAGACAAAAGTTAGTGGAGAATTGGTTTCCATAATATTCTATTAATCTATTTTCAAACGTACAAAGACGTTTTCAGTTTAAAAAGAACTTTATTATTAAAACGTATATAACTTTTATAAATATTTAGAATCACTTTTGACAACTCATTACTTAACCAGTATAATAAATATAACGATATTTATATTTTATTTCATTAAATATATATAACGATTTAAATTAATATTATATATATTTATACGCGTATTATACATACATAATTTTTATACTTTTACTATACTTTAACGTTACCTTTACTTTACTTTTACTTTACTTTAACTTTAATAATTCACTTTAATAATTCATACTTTAATAATTCACTTTAATAATTCACTTTAATAATTCACTTTAATAATTCACTTTAATAATTCACTTTAATAATTCACACTTTAATAATTCACTTTAATAATTCATACTTTAATAATTCACTTTAATAATTCATACTTTAATAATTCACTTTAATAATTCATACTTTAATAATTCAAAAATCTATTATAAATAGAATTCAATAGGTTTCATTATTTCATAAAAACTTGAAAATATATTTCTCTAAACTCTCTCAATCGATTTATATATATATATATATATATATATATATATATATACATATATATATATACATATATATATATATATACATATATATATACATATATATATATATACATATATATATATATATATATTTGCTCTATATTATTTCAAGATATTATTAGTATACATAAAATATTACGACGGAGTACTGTCTGAGTGATTTCAAAATAGTTTTTTTGAATGAGTCGAAGCTAAGGAAATTATGGGTTATAGCTATGGAGGTGATGGGTATGGTTCATGGGTATGCTCGTGAGGTCAATCTAGTGTTTATCATCTCCGTTGCGTCTACGTACTTTCCTGCAATATTGAATCTCAATATTGATACGTTCGTGAATCCGAGGCCAACCTTGCACTTGTTAAATGACGTTATATGTATTTTTACTACGAAATACAGTATTGTGAGTTTCATTTGCTCCCTTTTATATATATTTTTGGGACTGAGAATACATGCGCTGTTTTTATAAATGTTTTACGAAATAGGCACAAGTACTAAAACTAATTCTACGTGGGTTTAAACCAGAAATATACCCTTAGCTTGGTAACATTAAACTACTTGTCTATGTACGGTAGGCGCGAATCCTAAAGATAGATCTATTGGGCCTGATAAACCTCATCCTGACTATGGGATGCTTTAGTACTTGGAGTCATTCATGGCATATTTTGAAAGACATTGCATTCGAGTCATTGAGTTCATCAAGATTATTATTAAGCCAATTATAATTGGATGTATTATGAAATGGTGTGCATGCCGTCAACTTTCGTTGTAAAGAAAGTTTGTCTTTTAAAAACGAATGCAATGTTTGTAAAATGTATCATATAGAGGTCAAATACCTCGCGATGTAATCAACTATTGTGAATCGTTTATAATGTATATGAACGGGTCCTTTCAGTTGGTATCAGAGCGGTGGTCTTAGCGAACCAGGTCTGCATTAGTGTGTCTAACTGATAGTCGTTAGGATGCATTAGTGAGTCTGGACTTTAACCGTGTCTGCAAGTCAAAAGTTTTGCTCATCATTTTTGTCAGAAATTACCTGCTTATCATTCTTAGTCTAGACACATCTTATTGCATTGATTGCATGAATAGTGTATAGACAAAATTCATATCTTATCGTATCTGCTAATTCATATCTTAGCGTATCTGTTACTGTAAACTTTGCCTGACATATTCCATAAATTCCTCCGTAATCTACGAAACCTTTTGCTCTATATAATTAGAATACCACCCGATAGCCGGAAAATCATTTCATATCGAAAAATTCTTTATTTAATCGTACGAAATGGAATTCGTCATTAGTTCAAGTCCCACGGATTCCGAAATGTAATCCCACTCAAGTTCCGAAAGCAGTGTGACCGGAATGGATCAACCAATTAGTCATCATCTATTCTGGATGAATTGGGGATGGTTCGTAGCCTCCTTAATCATTGGAGACAAGAAGAAGGTGATCCCTTCCATCCACCACATTGCCCTCTTGGCGAAGAACCTGAAGCACTTACCGGCGAACCTATCCGAAACACCATTTTCTCTCTTATTTCTAGAGTATCTCGTCACGATTACATACTACACCAAATTCTAGATTTTATTTATCCGCTCGTCCGAACCGACAATCACCCCGGTGTAATAGAAGAAGTCAACGAGCTTCGCACTCGGGTAGTGGCTTTGGAGAATATGGTGCAAAGGTTACAAACACCAGCAACAGCACCAGCAGCATAAACAGTACCACCATCAACAACACCAACAGTACCATCACCACCACCAACAACAACATCCACATCCCACACCGCAACATCACAATCTGTATCTCAAACATCAACGTCATACGCCCTGTAAATATCCAGGAATATCAACAACAACAAACGATGAAGTATTAATTCATAAACTTCATTGAAGAGATATCTCCGCGGCAGTTATGTAATCTCCAAAATCTTAGAGATTATTTAATTCTGACCGTAAATCGGATGAGTGAACGGAGATGGTAGAGTAGAAACTTTGATCGAAAATGGTGTACGATTTACAAGCTAGAATTGTTTTACCAACAGCATCAACAGGACCGTAGCATCATCAACACAGTCAGTGCCGTTAGTATCATCAGAATCAACAGCACCTGTAACATCACAAACTCTGTCAGTTCAAGAATCATTGTGGACATCATTACGAATCAACAACAAATATATTGTATCAACGAGTTATGAAGTATTAGCTCATTTCCAATCGAAAGATTTATATGTATAAATTTTTAAACCATAATCAATCTTCCCGTACTAAGCTATTATGTGTGAATCTTAACTACTCAGTTAATTCATATTACAAATATGCAATGATGTACGTCCTTCGTCCGCAACTTAACCATCGTTAATTACAATCTCTGTCTCAATTCAATAAAAATCCAATTCATAATAAATCAAGTGTATTATTCGAATATATGTTTGATTTTACACTTTCATCATCGATGTACTCGAAACTTTTCAAATAACATCATTCGTACCTTGCGAAGTTCACAAGAATTTCACGAAAACCAACAAATAACAAAGTAATGATTCATAATTTCAATATTATTGAAGAAATACTTATGCAATTTATAAAGTTTTAGGGATTACTCAATTCTAGTTCCAACCATAAAACAAATGAGTTTAATTTAATATTAAATCATTAAATCTATATTACATCTAAAGAAAATATACACATATATTTTCATAAAGACTGTAATAAACTTCTTTTGTACAAAATATTAATTGTGAAAAAATATTTTAACGGGTAGGTAATACCAGAGAGATATATAAATTCACAATTAATATTTTACATTTTTCGAAACTGATTCAGCAATCATCAACTATACTCCCTACTTTCACAACAATATCCATTCTTTCATATAAATCAAAATAATCATACTCATTCAAATTCAATTACATATTCTGATTTTGAAATCGCATAATTTAATTCGAAATATAACCAGTATCATCACTCTTAGATTCCTATATCTTTCAAAGCTATACTTTGACTTCAAAACTGTGTTAGAACATCATATGTATTAACAATTATAATATGTGCTCAAACCTTTCGAAATTCCTAAAGACACTTCAACTAAGGAACAATCGAGATGATGATCCAACCACATGTTACCCACAGTTATACACCTGAAAAACTCTCAAAACCCAAGTCATAGTTCGACGCGTATCCGTGTTAGACCCTTTGGCATTTACTAGCTAAAATAACTTTTCAATTCCGTTTCAAAATAGACAGTTTTGTCACAGCTCCAGCAAGTCAACTTCGACTTCTCAATCAAAACAGTCTTATTATAACCTCGATAGATACGTTGCCCTTTCGCCAATGTTACCGGGGAATCGTTTATATTCACCACATTAGCAATAAACTTACCAACAACTTCACTGATCTTTGACTTTCTAAAAAAAATCATTATAATTATCGAAACCCTATCATATACTCATTCGTACCTTATAACAAGAATTGCCATACCAATTATTGAGAATCAGCAATCAGTATTTTGAAACCTCGCAGCATGTCTACATCAACAATTACATATACACACAACGTCTACCTCCAAGACTTACATTCTTTGAATGAGAAATTTCTGAAAAACACCCTAAACTGCGAACCAGTTCTCGAAATTTTGAAAAATGCTGATGAAGCAGCAAAAACTGTAAACGACCTTAACAATAAAAAGTTGGATGATAAAGGATAGTATATTGGCAAAGCTCAGAAAAAGAGAAGCTTTGGAACTGGAAAACGGATTGAGCAAAGTATGAAGGAGGCTGTGGACAAATCACAAAGGCTGAACCTGCCTTCAAAGAATCCAAATGATTCAGTACTTGCTGAAGTCATTAACGAATACCTTGCTCCTGACTCTAAACCCCTGCGGACAATATCCTTCATCATCCTCTGATATTAGACATTCTAAGATATCATCGTATCTTTCATTATAAATATCATCCATACTTCGGAAGATATTTTTATAATTATTCTTATCTGAAATCATTTACCTCTTCGCGCTATCTGTATTATATCATAAAAGAAACTATTTTAGTTTCTAAATTCTGAAACATTCGAGTTTAAAATAGGAATATTCTTGAAGAAGTGTTGGGAGCTGAAGCATGAGTTAGTATAATATAATGACACTTGATCAACGTGATTATATTAAAGTAATTCATGCTGAGTTTCTAAATGGAACATGATGATTCACAGATCATAACGTCATCATGTGCTATGTTACACGACTCTTGTATTCTCTTTGATCTCTAAATATCAAGAAAATATTTCTTGATGATTCGGCCTTTTCCGAGGTATTCTGGTAATTTGACAAGTCAAGATCGTGCCATTACAATTTCCTTCCTAGAACATTAACAATGTTCATTCCGAAATTTATATCTGCGAATTCTGGACCATTACAAGCGGTGCTTAATCGCAAGAAGAAGAAACGAAAGGACAAAGCTCCGAACTAGAAATGGGAGTATAAATCATAGCAAATAGAAGAGAGCATTAACTGTGGATGACAATGATTATAGAAGAAGCAAGGACTTTGAAATATAAGGGAAGATATAAAACCCAACAATAACCCAGAAATCACAAACCGTATATATCAATGCATATAGCAATATAAAGACACGGGAGAATTAAAAACACTATAAAACCAAGAGTATAGTAGAAGTAAATAGATTCTTCCGGAGGCAGATGAAAAAGAAGAGCGACAGATATGAAAGTGAGGAGTATATCAAGAATCAGCACTGGATGAAGCATATTGGCAAATACTTTAAAATATGAGTTGAGAAGGTGTGAGTTGTAAGAAAACAAATGAGGTGGATTTATAGTGAAATATCCGACAGAGAAATCAAAATGGATTATCGCATTAATTCGAAGAGGATCATAATTTCCTTAATCGCCGAATAATCAAATCCAATATAGATTACAAAGATTTTCTTTTCGGAGATCAATCGTGATGACATCAAAAGATACGACGAATCACTATTATCTTATTTCATTCATTTACGATAACTTCACTCACACGCTTCGAGTAATCGAATTATTTTTTCCATTCTTCTTGAACATGATAAAACTCTATAATCGTTATAATAACATTCTCATTGTTAGTCATGATGACCTCTATCAAATTTTGGGGACGAAATTTCTTTAACGGGTAGGTACTGTGACGACCCGAAAATTTCCGACCAAATTTAAACTTTAATCTTTATATTATTTCGACACGATAAGCAAAGTTTGTTAAGTTAAATCTCAAGAATTTTAAACTGTGTTCATACATTCATTATAACCTCGACCAAATTCCGACGATTCACGAACCGTTATATATAAATAGATATGTATATGTATATATATATTATAACTTGAGAATATTAATAAAGTATTAAATGTATAATACTTTACACGAACGTATTTGTTTCAATATGATTTTTGACGAAATTAAAAAATATATATTAAATGATTGAATTAACAGAAACATTGAATTATGATTACAAGTCTCTGTTGAGAGGTCCACTATGATTTGAGAAAATCTATTCCTCTTAACGATATTCAGAATAATTTGTAAAGCTATTTATAAATAAAAACAAAAAGTGTTATTTACAAAAGTTAGACAAAAGTTAGTGGAGAATTGATTTCCATAATATTCTATTAATCTATTTTCAAACGTACAAAGACGTTTTCAGTTTAAAAAGAACTTTATTATTAAAACGTATATAACTTTTATAAATATCTAGAATCACTTTTGACAACTCATTACTTAACCAGTATAATAAATATAACGATATTTATAATTTATTTCATTAAATATATATAACGATTTAAATTAATATTATATATATTTATATGCGTATTATACATACATAGTTTTTATACTTTTACTATACTTTAAAATTACCTTTACTTTACTTTTACTTTACTTTAACTTTAATAATTCACTTTAATAATTCATACTTTAATAATTCACTTTAATAATTCATACTTTAATAATTCACTTTAATAATTCATACTTTAATAATTCACTTTAATAATTCAAAAATCTATTATAAATATAATTCAATAGGTTTCATTATTTCATAGAAACTTGAAAATATATTTATCTAAACTCTCTCAATTATATATATATATATATATATATATATATATATATATATATATATATATATATATATATATATATATATATATATATATATATATATATATATATATATATGTATATATATATATATATATGTATATATATATATATATATATGTATATATATATATATATATATGTATATATATATATATATGTATATATATATATATATATATATATATATATATATATATATATATATATATATATATATATATATATATATTTGCTCTGTATTATTTCAAGATATTATTAGTATACATAAAATATTACGACGGAGTACTGTCCGAGTGATTTCAAAATAGTTTTTTTGAATGAGTCGAAGCTAAGAAAATTATGGGTTATAACTATGGAGGTGATGGGTATGGTTCATGGGTATGCTCGTGAGGTCAATCTAGTGTTTATCATCTCCGTTGCGTCTACGTACTTTCCTGCAATATTGAATCTCAATATTGATACGTTTGTGAATCCGAGGCCAACCTTGCACTTGTTAAATGACGTTATATGTATTTTTACTGCGAAATACAGTATTGTGAGTTTCATTTGCTCCCTTATATATATATATATATATATATATATATATATATATATATATATATATATATATATATATATATATATATATATATATATATATATATATATATATATATATATATATATATATTTTTAGGACTGAGAATACATGCGCTGTTTTTATAAATGTTTTACGAAATAGGCACAAGTACTAAAACTAATTCTACGTGGGTTTAAACCAGAAATATACCCTTAGCTTGGTAACATTAAACTACTTGTCTATGTACGGTAGGCGTGAATCCTAAAGATAGATCTATTGGGCCTGACAAACCCCGTCCTGACTATGGGATGCTTTAGTACTTCGAGGTTATTTTAAACACACCTGATCTGGTGTACTTCAGATGGTAAAACATGAACGTTAAGGCTTGTTACCGGGTGCCTACAACTTATAGAATACTTTTATACACTTGCGAGTGTACATATATTTATAAACGGAAATCTTGTGGTCTATTAATATATTGAAATGATTGTTATGATAAACCTATGAACTCACCAACCTTTTGGTTGACACTTTAAAGCATATTTATTCTTAGGTATTAAAGAAATCTTCCGCTGTGCATTAGCTCATTTTAAGGATATTACTTGGAGTCATTCATGGCATATTTTGAAAGACGTTGCATTCGAGTCATTGAGTTCATCAAGATTATTATTAAGCCAATTATAGTTGGATGTATTATGAAATGGTGTGCATGCCGTCAACTTTCATTGTAAAGAAAGTTTGTCTTTTAAAAACGAATGCAATGTTTGTAAAATGTATCATATAGAGGTCAAATACCTCGCGATGTAATCAACTATTGTGAATCGTTTATAATGTATATGAACGGGTCCTTTCACATATCCTCTGGTAGATCTTCTAAAATATTCGGTTGTCTACCCTTAACGTCCATTTTGTTTTTATACTGTAAAATAGACAAGGATTAGATTCGTAAAAGATAATTAACAAACAATACTAGCAATTTTTACATAGAACATAAAAGTACAAGCACACTACAATACATATAATACACAACATGATTACAACCCTCTAATCTGAATCACTAGTTTCTTCTTCTTCGGACTTGGTTCGTTTTCCTAATTTTCTAGGAATATATGGTGTTCCTCTAATACGAGCCGTTGTTTACCACAATGGTTTAGAAAAACCTGGTGGTTTAGAGGTTCCCGGGTCATTGTTACATTTTAGGAAATACGGATATTGCCGATACATATAAAGTTCATCGGGGTTGGAATCGGGTTACTCTATTTTTATACCTTTTCCCTTATTATTTTCTTTCGCTTTATTAAATTGGGTCGAGGTAATTTCTATAACATCATCGGAATCCTCATCGGGATCCGATTCATCAGAAAATTGGTAATCTTCCCAATATTTTGCTTCCTCGGCAGAAACACCATTGACCATTATTAACTTTGGTCAGTTGATTGAGGATTTTCTTTTATTTAATCGAATTACTGTAGGTATCAATATTTCTTCCTCCGGAACCTCTTCTTCTTCCGGTTCCTCCTCTTCCGGTTCCTCCTCTTCCAGTTCCTCTTCTTCCGATTCCTCCTCTTCCGGTTCCTCCTCTTCCAGTTCTTCTTCAGAAATTTGTGAATCTTTCCAAAATATATTCGACTCTTCATTATTATTAGGTGAATCGATGAGATTTGTACTAGTGGTAGATATCTATCACACAATATCAAACACATTAAGAGGTTAATATATTACATAATATTTACATGTTAATAATATATAGTTTCCAACAAAAGTGTTAAGCAATCGTTTTTAAAGAAAACACGGTCGAAGTCCAGACTCACTAATGTATCCTAATAAACTCGATAAGACACACTAATGCAAATTTCTGGTTCTCTAAGACCAACGCTCTGATACCAACTGAAATGTCCCGTTCATATCGATTATAAACGTTCCATATTAATTGATTTCGTTGCGAGGTTTTGACCTCTATATGAGACGTTTTTCAAAGACTGCATTCGTTTTTAAAACAAACCATAACCTTTATTTTATCGACAAGATTAAAAAGACACCACCTAGATTATCCAGAAATGATAATCTAAAAATATCACACTTACACACTACCAATACATATTGGTTTACAATATTAATATGTTACAACAAAATAAATCTCGAATGCAGTTTTAAACAATATTATACAAGCATGCTGACACCAAATCTTGTCCACATATTAGCATGCAATAGCGAAAGCTCTTAATAATCACCTGAGAATAAACATGCTTTAAATGTCAACAAAAATGTTGGTGAGTTATAGGTTTAACCTATATATTTATCAAATTGTAATAATAGACCACAAGATTTCATATTTCAATATACATCCCATACATAGAGATAAAAATCATTCATATGGTGAACACCTGGTAACCGACATTAACAAGATGCATATAAGAATATCCCCTATCATTCCGGAAAATCCATCGGACATGATAAAACAACATCGAAGTACTAAAGCATCCGCAACCATGGATGGGGTTCATTAGGCCCAACAGATCTATCTTTAGGATTCGCGTCAATTAGTAGATCGGTTTACTAATTCTTAGGTTACCAAGCAAAAAGGGGAATATTCGGCTTCGATCATTCACCCATATAATGTAGTTTCATTTACTTGTGTCTATTTCGTAAAATATTTATAAAACTGCATGTATTCTCATCCCAAAATATTAGATTTTAAAAGTGGAACTATAACTCACTTTCACAGATTTTTACTTCGTCAGGAAGTAAGACTTGGCCACTGGTCGATTCACGAGCCTATAACAAATATGTACATATATATCAAAGTATGTTCAAAATATATTTACAACATTTTTAATACGTTTATATTTTAAGTTTATTAAGTCAGCTGTCCTCGTTAGTAACCTACAACTAGTTGTCCACAATTATATGTACAGAAATAAATCTATATATATTATCTTGAATCAATCCACGACCCAGCGTATACACGTCTCAGGCTAGATCACAACTCAAAGTATATATATTTTTGGAATCAACCTCAACCCTGTATAGCTAACTCAAACATTACTGTATATAGAATGTCTATGGTTATTCCAAATAATATATATACATGGGTCGATATGATATGTCAAAACATTTGCATACGTGTCTATGGTATCCCAAGATTACATAATATATTAGAATACATGTATAATACAATATAAGTTAGCTAGGATATGATTTGTATAGAATTGTTACAATATTTCCCGTAGCTAAAACAATCAAAAAAAATTCCAATCTTGTTTTACCCATAACTTCTTCGTTTTAAATCCGTTTTGAGTGAATCAAATTGCTATGGTT
This sequence comes from Rutidosis leptorrhynchoides, assembly GCF_046630445.1. Taxonomy (NCBI): domain Eukaryota; kingdom Viridiplantae; phylum Streptophyta; class Magnoliopsida; order Asterales; family Asteraceae; genus Rutidosis; species Rutidosis leptorrhynchoides. Next base: position 151,052,051 of record NC_092337.1, read on the forward strand.
TCATACTGAACTCTATTTTATGAATCTAAACAAAAAGAGTATAGGTTTATGGATAGAAATATAAGTTACAAGTCATTTTTGTAAGAGGTAGTCATTTCAGTCGAAAGAACGACGTCTTGATGACCATTTTGAAAAACATACTTCCACTTTGAGTTTAACTATGATTTTTGGATATAGTTTAATGTTCATAAGAAAAATCATTTTCCCAGAAGAACAACTTTTAAATCAAAGTTTATCATAGTTTTTAATTATCAAACCCTAAACAGCCCGCGGTGTTACTACGACGGCGTATATCCGGTTTTACGGTGTTTTTTTGTGTTTTCAGGTTTTAAATCATTAAGTTAGCATATCATATAGATATAGAACATGTGTTTAGTTGATTTTAAAAGTCAAGTTAGAAGGATTAACTTTTGTTTGCGAACAAGTTTAGAATTAACTAAACTATGTTCTAGTGATTACAAGTTTAAACCTTCGAATAAGGTAGTTTTATATATATGAATCGAATGATGTTATGAACATCATTACTACCTAAAGTTTAGTAGGTAAACCTACTGGAAATGATGAACAAATAACTTGAGCTTCAAAGGATCTTTGGATGGCTTGAAAGTTCTTGAAGCAGAATCATGACACGAAAACAAGTTCAAGTAAGATTTCCACTCCAAATAAGATTGTTATAGTTATAGAAATTGAATCAAAGTTTGAATATGAGTATTACCTTGTATTAGAAAGATATCTTACTGTAAATAAGAAAGATTTCTTGAGGTTGGATGATCACTTTACAAGATTAGAAGTAAGCTAGCAAACTTGGAAGTATTCTTCATTTTATGAAACTAGAACTTATAGAATTTATGAAGAACACTTAGAACTTGAAGATAGAACTTGAGAGAGATCAATTATATGAAGAAAATTGAAGAATGAAAGTGTTTGTAGGTGTTTTTGGTCGTTGGTATATGGATTAAATATAAAGGATGTGTAATTTTGTTTACATGTAAATAAGTCATGAATGATTACTAATATTTTTATAATTTTATGAGATATTTTATGCTAATTGCCAAATGATGGTTCCCACATGTGTTAGGTAAATCACATGGGCTGCTAAGAGCTGATCATTGGAGTGTATATACCAATAGTACATACATCTAAAGGCTGTGTATTGTACGAGTACTAATACGGGTGCATACGAGTAGAATTGTTGATGAAACTGAACGAGGATGTAATTGTAAGCATTTTTGTTAAGTAGAAGTATTTTGATAGTGTATTGAAGTCTTTAAAAAGTGTATGAATACATATTAAAACACTACATGTATATACATTTTAACTGAGTCGTTAAATCATCGTTAGTCGTTACATGTAAATGTTGTTTTGAAACCTTTAGGTTAACGATCTTGTTAAATGTTGTTAACCCATTGTTTATTATGTCTAAAGAGATGTTAAATTATTACATTATCATGATATTATGATATATTAATATATCTTAGTATGATATATATACAGTTAAATGTTGTTACAACGATAATCGTTACATATATGTCTCGTTTCGAAATCATTAAGTTAGTAGTCTTGTTTTTTACATATGTAGTTCATTGTTAATACACTTAATGACATGTTTACTTATCATTTATCATGATTAAATATAGTGTATCAATATCTTAATATGATTCATATGTATTTAGTAAGACGTTGTTATATCGATAATCGTTATATATATCGTTTCGAGTTTCTTAATTCAATAAACTCAATTTTATGTATATAACTCATTGTTAAAATACCTAATGAGATACTTACTTATCATAATATCATGTTAACTATATATATATAATCATATATATGTCATCATATAGTTTTTACAAGTTTTAACGTTCGTGAATCACCGGTCAACTTGGGTGGTCAATTGTCTACATGAAACTCATTTCAAATAATCAAGTCTTAACAAGTTTGATTGCTTAACATGTTGGAAACATTTAATCATGCAAATATAGTTTTCAATTAATATATAATCATGGAAAAGTTCGAGTCACTACAATACCAAAGTTCTAATGACTCGTGATGGTGATTGGACTCGATCAACCTAATCACCACCATGTGCCATGTACATGACTTTATTTTTCTTGTTTGAACATCCGACAACTCTGAGAATACTGATAACAACCATACCCGGGACACATCGTCGATTATTGTCGAACCATATTTATGCTTCCGAATGAATGACAAATTCTTGCAACTTCAAATGTATGTTACACGTGTATACTATCTCGTCTTCGCGCAGTTTTAACGACGAACTACGATATGCTGGTTATGCTCACATCGAGGCGGAAACTTCTCTCGCATCACACTCGTACTTCCGTTTAAGGAAATCTTTATTCTAATTCTCAATGGAGAGAGAGACTCTTCACATTATACTAGTATTCACCACGAGGGAGAATAGTCCTAATGAACGTTTTCGAAAATCGATAAATCTTCCGCGGCACGAAATTCTTGAGAAACAGAAACTTGTTCCAACAAACGTTTTCAGGTCCTAACAAGCTTGTTCAAATGTATCTTAAAAGAACTGTACCTCGTTTCAGATCGAGATCCTCGTTCACTTCTAAATTTTAAGGTGCTTTACAAAAAGCCTCGGGACCACGTTTAAACATGAGTACAACACAGCAACCACATCCCGAAGGACCAAACAAACATACGATTTAAACCTTGGAAACCATAATACGAGTTTGTGTTATCGACTTCAAATTTACTTGAGGAAAAGTACTTGCCTTTAGTCAAATTCTCTTACTACAAAATTTTCTTTCGTGTATTAACACCGCACCTTTTCGAAACTTTATATGACCGCAATTATCGTTCTACAATTTGTTGGGCCGACGTAGGCAACAATCAAACCACCGGGATCGAACTCTGAAATAACTGTTAAGATCATTCAAATCCAAGAGAGGCCCAAAACGATCCGTAGTCACCAAAAGAGCCATGCAAATGTTAGACGTAAACCTCCCGAATTCCAAGTGGGACACCGCGTAACATTAAAAGTCGCACCTTGAGGAGGTGTAATCCGTTTCGGGAAACGTAGGAAGCTAAATCCGCGATACATTAATCCTTTTGAAATCTTGGGGCGTATTGGACCCGTTACTTACCGTTTCAAATTCCCAATTCAAACAAATTCCGTTCACCCTACATTCTGTGTATCAAACTTAAAGACGTGTCTTGCGAAACAAGAACTTGTTATCCTCTTCAATGAACTTACTGTCGATGATAAACTTCACTTCCTAGGAGGACCGGTTGAAACTATGAATCGTGAAACCAAATTTTGAAACAAAGTAAAACCCCGATTTTCGAAGTTTGTTGAAATACCCAAGGAAGTACCTTCACTTATCCGTAGAATTGACAATGCAAGATCTCGAGGAAGAAACAATGACTACTACTTACAACTAAATTTCGGGACGAAATTTCTTTTAAGGTGTAGGTAATGTAACATCCCGCATTTTTCCGTTAAATTTATTTTAACATCGTCTTTTTTTTTAGATAATATCTTCCGTTATCTAAATTCGTACCTTTCATTGACTAACGTTCTAAATATTTCCGTTATTTGGTTATAACATCTCCCGGTTACTCTAGCGTTTTTAAAATATTCGTTCGGTTAATTCACGCACCCGCTTTCAAACTCGAGGGACCGAAGTTGCCAAGGGGCCAAACTAGTTGACTAGGTCAACTAGTCAACCCCATCTCATCCATTCATTCATACTTTCACCTCCCTCCTTCTTTTTCCTCTCTAGCTCAAGAACTCATTTTTAACATCTTCAAAGAATCATCATCTAAATCAATTCAAGCAAGCAAACATCAAAACAAATTACATATTCGTGATCCTCTTATCATCCTCTACATTTTGGTGCCAATTTCATCTCATTTGGGTAACATTCCTAAAACTCTAGATTTCTCTAATTCGTATTTTTGACTTGAAACTGTGTTAATTAGTGTCTATGGCTCGTGTCTGGCATGAATATATGATTTATTTGCTCGATCTTGTTATTTTGCATAAACTAGCATGAACTTGAAATGGGTTTGTTTAATCTTGAATTTTGGATGATAAAATGTTGTTTAAATGCTAAAGTTCATCTATTAAAAGTGTTACTAGCATCATTAGCTTCGTTTTGGTATGTTGGATGACATGAAAATCTTACATTAACTTGATTATTGATTTTGTTATTCTTGGTTAGGGTTTGATAGATCTTAAAACGAACATTTGATGCATTAAATGCTTTACAATGTTATTTGTAAGTGTTTAGTTGTATTGTATGCGTAATTAGCTACGAAACGGCATATTGTATGTGTAAATTGAGCTCCCGAATCATGAAATGTGTTTTATGAACTTGAAACTTGAATGATGAACTTTTAACGATCATTCGACGAGGTTTTTGTTGTTGTAAATGATTAATTTGATTGATGATATGTGTTTAGTTGTATTCCTTGTCAAAATACCTTTTCAACGATATAAGATACGTGTCTTGAGTGTTTTCGGTTCATGAGTTATGTTAATTTGAGTTTTGGTTCGAGACTTAACAAAACTGCAGCAACAGCATCTTTTATGCAGTAAAGCGCGCCGCGCATCCTTGCGCGCGCCGCGAAAATGTGAGGGTGCAAATGCTTAACCCCTGATATTTTATGTGACTGGTTTCCACGCTTTAGTGCGCGCCGCGCATACCTGCGCGCTCCGCGCACATACCCTGGCCAAACTTTCTTTTTGTTTTAAATTTTCATAAATTCTTTTCTCGCTTAACCGCAACTCCAATTAACATGGAACTTGGCCAACATGCTCACATATGATTATATAACTTAGAAAAATTGTCGGATACCCGATCCGACCCCGTTGACTTTGACTTTACCAAGTTTGACTTTTAGTCAAACTTAACCCAAAAAAAAAACTTATGCAATCGTTCTAATCCTCTTTTATACTTGATTCTTGCATGAAACTTGACAACGTGATTCACATGCTATACTATTCGAGTCGTAACGAGCCATAGGACTAATTGAACACATTTCGCCCGACCGTGTGTCGTAACCGGTTAATTGATACAACTTACTTGTTTAGGTCAAGGCTAAGCAACTTTCATGCACACGTTTACTTTGTGAAGTACATTTATACTCGTGCACTCGAGGTGAGATCATAGTCCCATCTTTCAACAACTTTTATACTTTTAAATCATGGGATGAGAAACATATACAGTTCTATACTACATACTTTTATACTCTGAACATAAGTACGGAAACAAACATTCCACAGTGAGTTAGAACAAAAAGCCTCAATTCGATTATCATTAGTTACACTTGCAGGGTGTAATCGAGAACTTATATTATATGATCACATGGGCTTGACGAGCCTCATTCGGACGGTTCGCTACCGTTAGCGGATGAAATATATTTTCGGGTTTAGTGTATGTTCTAACACTACGCAACAGGGTGCAAAACAGTTAAGTCTTGATAATTGGGTACTCGCGAACATACTTTTGGAATGCAAACGATTTGGATAATCAACTATACAAAATCTTATGGTTCAAAAACAACGTTTACAATTACACCTATGATTTCACCAACGTTTTTTGTTGACAGTTTTCTATATGTTTCTCAGGTTCATGATTGGCTATTTGATACATGCTTCCGCGTACATTCATACTTGCTTGGGGTCAAGCATACATGCATACACTTTGATTACTTGCTTGGAGTCAAGCATACATGCATACGCTAGTGATAGCACCTTTGGATTCAAACAAATGTTTACATACATATTTACGCTATTTATAGCAACCGTGATTTTAAACTAATTGTGTCGCAAGTTATTTCATTTATACTTTATAACTTTTGTAAACTTAAACTTGTTGTCGAACCGTTTGGTAAACTAAACTTTGTAAGTCTTGTACGTTTCAAATGAATGCGACATAATTTTGGTCAAACGTGTCTCATTTAGGGACTATGACCACGCAACGGGACCTAAGTTAATGGCGCTGTCAATGACGATTTTGTCGGGTCGCCACAATAAACACATTTTAAATACACGTTGCAAGTTATTCATATAAATAATTCTTAACAATTAATATTCCAACTTATCATATATATTCAAATAGATATATAAACCAATAAGTTTAATGTATGGTATCATGCAATTAAAACTTTGTTACGTTTTCAAGTTATAGTATATATATGTATCTATTTACATATAATGGTTCACGAATCGTTGAGAACAACCGAAGGGTACTTGAATAGTTCAAAAATTTCCAGATTCGGTTTTACAGACTTTGCTTATTGTGTCGGAAACGTTAATCATTAAGTTTAAATTTGGTCAAAAATTTCTGGGTCATCACAAAAACATTCCTTTCAACACCTCGAGCTCTAGTACCCATATTATGCTTAATATCACCACCTCTGTTGCCCAATTTTTTCTTAATCTCATTAAATCTAACATCTCCTGTACAATGTAAATTATCAACCGAAACAATAAGAGGTGTAACTGAGCCATTACCTTTTGAAACATAATCGTCCACATCGCCAAAAATTAAGCCAGAAGATGAAGGTGAGTCTTGAATTTCACAAACCGAAACAGGACCATGTACAACAACATCCGAAGATCTGCTTAGCCCCTTGTTCACCTTGTCCAAATGATGATCAACGTGATAGTTGTTATAATCTATTAAATGATCATTTAATATCCCCTCTTCTTCATAACCAACTTTAACATTTGAATCCCTTCCCACTCCCACTGCCGAAACCAAATCAGTAGATGAAACTTTTTCATTAACATGCTCATTAGAAAACCCCTCTTGAGAATCACCTACTGTATTAGCCACCTTGGTGGTAACATCCTCAAAATGTGAGGAATAAAAAGGATGATCATTGTTCCTATTAATTTCCCCAACTCCATTTCGACCTGCAATATTAACATCTACCGCACCACTCGAAATAACAAATCGATTAGTTGAGTCTAATAATTGTTGATCAAATGAGTTAAAAATAATCCGACTCAAATTAGAAGTATCCGAAATCTCCGACACCCAAGCTTCACAATTCGGAACGTCCGAATCCTCCAAATCCTCTAAATCAACCTATACTAAACCGTGAATGTGTCTCACACTCGACGACTTGATGAATGCGAATAAAGAACAAACATTACCCAAAGACGAAGATGATTTTGCAACCGAAATCACTTCTCCAAATAACTTGGCCACTTCAATTGCGCTATCTTTTGAAATACACGTAATAGGAATACCCGTAATCTCGATCCAAGCAAACCGAAAAAACGATGTCGCCAAGCCCGACATCGGGGAGATGACAACAAAATCTTCAGAATTAGAGCTAATTAAGTTATTAAAACTACCAGAGTCACCGCACACACAAAGGCAACCGAAATGACCGACTTTACTAATATGTGAAAAATGAGAATTACATGAAATCAAAAAGCTCGAAACTTTAACATATGAAATTGGGACAAGATCAACCAGTAGAACAGTTAAAGCTAACCTGCTCGTGATCACTTGGTTTTTATATATCTTACATCGTAACTTTGCAGTTACCGGAATCCTTACACGATCGAAGAAACCGGTTTTACGATGTCTCGGCCTCCCCACAAAGCTTGGTTTACCAAAAATCTTAGAACCATTGAGTTCTACAATGGCCTTCTGAGCAGCTGAAACTTCCAAGTAGGTGAAGAAGAATACCTCCGACTAGGCCAAAATTTGATCTCCGAAAGGACTCCGCATTTTCCGAACACAGACTCAAACATATTTCGAGTGACGGACTTGTCGATTCTCCCAATAAAAATTGTGCGGTTGTGAAGAGACGATTGTTCTCCAACAATATTGTGACCTTCGACATCAACGTCGGAGTTAATGCCGTTATTAATATTCACCGGAGACCTTTGCTTAGATCTCGAAAACTCCGAAAATGTCGAATCTTCAGACGGGAAAGGAAACAGGGTTGAGGGTAAAAAATCGCCGAGAGTGGGTTGGATTGGAAACGAATGAGAAGAGGTATTATATTAGTGATCGACCGACGAATTTATGGGAGGAGAGTGGTTGGAGGGAGGAACCAATTGAAATCTAGGCATTTAAAGGTTTGGGTTTAGGTGAACTAAAAGAAGTTGGTGAGATTTGGACGATGAAGGTGGTGGTTTATGGTGGTGAGGGGTGGTTAGGGGTGGTTAGGGGTGGTGAGAGTGAAAAAAAGAGCTGTTATCGGCGAGTTTGAAACAGGAAAAGCATCACGTACGGCTTATCTTCCAATACATAGACCCCTCTTATTGACCCACTTAAATACACATTATGTATGGTCTGGTCTTTACATAAGGCATTACATAGATGATAATAAACTAGCTAAATCAACAATCATATAGAAACATAAGCGGAAGTTGAAGAGCAGACATTATATTATATTATATTATATTATACCTATATTCTAACAGACATAGGAGAAATGAATAGTACTCAGGGGTATTTTTGACTTTTTGTTTTTTTTCTTTTTTTTTTTTCTTCAAATTCAACCACAAACACCCCCACACTTTATCCAAAAAATCAAATCCACCCCCCAAACAGGGGGTAAAGTGTCAATTAACTATTCTCATAAAAAATCTTAAACAAACTCTACCCAGATATTCAACATGCCATATCTTCGCACTCGCAACGAGTTAAATTTTTCCGCCACCATCGTTAAACTCGAAATAATTTGAGGAACACAATGTCACTAGCTATACGCAAAATGGCCGCTTTTTAAAAAACGCTAAATATTTGGGGTACTTTTCATACACGTTAATTCTCCGTTAAATTTTTAAAAGTCGACAACTCCATAGCAAAACGCGGAGATACACATATATTGTTAATTTTAAATAACATTTAAATCTTTCACGGGTTATACCTTTTAGTTCGACTCGAGTTGCGCTTCAACGACATCATCGTTAGCCACAAAAAAATTTTACAAACTAAAGACAATAAAATACATTGAAAACCAAATCCTCGGCGCGAAGCGAGGGTTTGAACACTAGTTTAAACTATATCTAAAGTCGCTACATAGTCGGTATAGGAAGTCAATCTCAATGCAACCCGGTGCAAACTTATCTCGCACAAAGTGTATATCAATCTTTATGTGTTTTTGTGTTGGTGCTAAAGCGGACAATCAAATACAAACATATGTATGGTTTGTTAATAACAAATTACATTATAACACTTTTTTTTTGTAACGAGGAACCCGTTTATGAACAAACACATTGGTTCCACATAGCAGGTAAACTTTGGACATCGGGAACCTATGTGTCAATCCGATGTCAGGTAAAACACCTTCGACTGTAAATCTCGAATTAGACTTAAGAGAACATTGATTGAACCGCGACCTATAGCGGGCACTTGAGCACTGCCCAAGTGGTTAAATAATAGTATAACACTTAACTCTGTCTAACAACCACATATTTTTTTGAGTTAACCACCATATAATTTTAAAGAATATATAAGGAATAAACTTAATAAACATCTATAAGTTGTATACAACAATAAAAACAGAAATGACCAACTTTAAACCATTTGTGAACCATTTTAAATGGCAAAAAAAGAATATCACCAAAACTACAAAGAATCTTTAACACCAAAAATTGTAAAAAATTTAATAATAGTTGATAGCAGCATGAAAAGAATAATATTTTCAATGATCATCTGTAGCAAACATGTTCCTCAGCAATAGTTTCCAACACCGGTTTCTTCGATCTACACATTAATATTCGATGTTTAAACTCCGGTGACGATAACTCTTCAATATCCTCCAAGTTCAACTTCAGTTGTGTTGGCACCGGTGCAATCCTTCCCATTTTTTTAGCCGTTATAAAAAGTGAACCCAAGTCCGATGTAGTAACAACCGAGTTAACCCGGTTCATAGGAAACATGACATAAACAATTCCAAATTCGAGATCTTCATCTGCATTAAGAGCACAAAACCGTGCTCCAATTCTTAAAGACTTAGAACTAACAATAAATGAACTTGGTGATTCTAACATAAGTTCGGCTGCTTTGATTGGTTCATGAAACTTATGGACTTCACCGTTGGGAAAGATTACTTTTGTGGCGGTTGAATTTTGTCGATGTGTTAAAGTACATGAAACGTAGTTTCCCATTTTTGTTTGGTCGATGTTTTTGTTGAGTTTGAGTTGAGAAATGTGTTGGTTATATAAGAGGTGGGGAAAAATGGTTTGTTGAAAAAGGGAAAATATGACAGTTAAGAAGTGGGATGAGTTGACAAATAATTGGGTTTGAAACGCGTCGAGAGTTGAATAAAATAAAGAATATGTTTTTCTTTAGTGACGGTGGTTTTATTGTTTGGTATAACGAGTGCTATGATTTTTTTATTTTTTTATCTTTGAAAAAAATAATAAAAACTTATATAAAAGCAAAAACGTCTTCAATCAAATAGTACAAGATAATAACCTGGTGAGACTCGTAATTAGAAAGCAGCTAGATAACAAACTATCTATAACGAGCATCAACTACACAACAACAACAACAACAACAATACCCAATCCCACAAAAGTGGAGTATGGGAGAGGTGGGTGTAGACAATCATTCCTCGTACCCTAGATTAGAAGGAAGTCACTACTCCACATGCAGGTATAGAACCCGCGCCTAGATAAGGTCCACCCTCCCTCTACTCTAGAGCAAAAGAGATTGCTTCCAAAAGGACATCCGGCCAGAAATGCTCATAAAAACGAAATAGGTAGGGCAAATGATACGTACCTATAAGAGTTATGTGCGCCTAACAAGATGCAACCATACACAGTAACCAAAAAGAAAATCATACCCGACCCCTAAAATTAGGTGACGAAACAAAAAACAAATACAATTCCCAACCTAAAAGCAAAACCCCATGAACGAACGAAAAAGCTACATAATGATACGTTATCCGGCTAGCGCGCACAAACTTAACAGAAAATCATGTACAACTGACGAATTGTTCACCATAAACGTGAGTAAAAAGCATACAAATCATAAGTTTGAATAGAGCGAGATACAAGATGTGTGAACAACGATTACATCTGAAGTCTCACAAAAAGTCATGCTCTGTGTTTCATGGAGTTGACTGGTTAATCTCCGAAAGATAATAGTTGATTCATCAATCAGAGCATAACGCGTGTCCTTTTCTATAAGAGAAGCTTTGACTTTTTACCTATAAATAGACTATCTGGGCTCCATTAATTGGCAGATCAGATCATTTTGTCAGAGCGGAACTTTCTTTCTCTACAGGAGAACTTTATCTCTCAAGACGATTAACCAAGTTTGACTTTAACTGGATTCAAAACAAGTATTTGGATCCGGTAATCATTGTTATTCGGAAGAATTCAAAGAGAACAAACAGCTCACCGTTAACGTGATTGTGAACTGCACTCGTATTCTATCCATCACTACACAACGAAACTAGTGCATTGATGAAATTCAAATTATAACATTTTTTTTTTTTTTTTGAAAAGCAATATTATTAGACAAACACAAAAGGAACATCCAATGAAATCCAGCATGGGTAGCTGAAGCAGACACGAAGAACAAAAGGACCAAGACTAAATACTAAGCAACCTAGTTGAGGAGAAGTCAACCCATTGACTAATACAAATCAAGGCCTAAAGACACGAATTAAGAAATCAGGTCCTAAAGACACGAATTAAGAAATCGCCGATAAATGGTTTGATAACCAAGAAAGCCAATCAATTTTTTTCTTTTTCAGCCGTCTCGAAATCCACTCGAAGCTAATAGATTGAATCTCACTAACTAACAATGCCGGAGTCCAATATTTTCCTCTAAAGATTTTGTTGTTCCGGTTCTTCCACAAGTAATAAGCGCACGTCCACTCAACGACTTGCCAAATGAGATAACACGTTCCCGAAAGTCTTGTTGTACTCTTTCCTCGAAGGATTTCATTTAAACCAAAATTCGAAAAGTTACCAAAATCCCACCATTTAAAAATCCGATCCCATACTTCAATAGAATGCTTACAAAATTATAACATTTTATATATTACAATTATATAAGTTGTGAATTTCATATAATCATTTAGTACGTGACATTGTTAACCTAACAATATTACTACTTCCCGAACACTAGGTTGTATTTTTCGTAGAAGTCATTTTCTTTTGGAAAGCGTCTTTATTCCCGTACGAAATTTCGTTTTTGGCACACACACAAAAAAAAAAAAAAAAAAAATACTACTCCGTACTAAACATTGATGTTATTTTTGCGTGTTTAAACAGTAATTTCATTATGAGTTGCTCCGTATGAGTTATGAGTGTCAAGTGTCAACTTCTTTTTTGGAATTTTGATATGTTACATTCCTTTAACTCACTATTTCAAAATGTTAAATCTTTCTATGCCGAGTTTCAAAATAAAACCTTAATGTATTACCTTTAATTGAACATATTGACAACTTAATTTCTTTTATGCCTTGTGTGTTTTATTTTTATGTATGTATTAAATTAATGTATATAATAAATGTATGGTTAATAAAACGTAATATTCAGAAAAATTTGTTCCTAGATGACATTGTTAAGTCTTTTTCAGTTTGTATAAGAAAGTGTTTACGTGACACTGAAATTGTAGTCTTTTTTGTATTTTTCAGTCTGCGAGTGATCTGCGAAGCTATTTAGACAATCATTTGGCTTTGCGCTTATATGTGATTTTTTTTGTTTATTTTCCGAAATGTTTCGATAATATATAATGCAAATAAAATTTACATATAAATTCTGTAAATTATAATGAAATGAAAGGTGAAGTGTCTTAGTAAAACAAAATTTTCTTAGAAAACAGAACAATCTGAAACTAAGGATCCTATGTTAACACTCTAAACACAATGATAAAAATTGGTTGGTTTTTGTCCATACTCCCGATGGTAGGTGATCGATTTGGTGGAGTATTGTATAAGCCTACCCACAATTTCAATCATATATGCTTTTGGTGGAGTAATTTCTTTTTCTTTTCTTTTTTAAAGCAAACCTATTGCTCCGTATTTTACTAAAATTGAACTATGTACATGAGATATACAGGGGCCTTGCAGCTAGTAGAGCAATTGAAACTTCAACCCAGCTATATTACAAAGAGCTTATTATATACCCCCAATTATATACAGATTGCAAAATGGGAAACGATATCGTGTAATTACAGTTAAATACACAGCAGGAGCCGAGAGCCATTGCTGCCAATCCCACTTAATTTTCATATGTCGATTAAAAATCCACTCGAATTTTTTGATTTGTATCTCGTTTAGAGCCAAAGCTCCGCACCACCACTTGTTCTTGAATACTTTTTGATTTCATATGATATACCCGGTAACCCACTCGATTGCTTGCCATAATGAGAATCCCCAACTCGAATTTATGTTGTTGTTTTTCCCGTTAAATGTGTCTTTCAAACTGAGGTTGCTAACGCTTCCGAGACCCCACCATTTATAGACTTTATCTCATCTGTCATAAGCATCCATGCAAAGAAGGAGGGCATGATCAATAGATTCAAGTCCGTCATCTCAAGTTGAACAACGAACCAAGTCTAGATCAACTCCCCCTTTATCCAACTCGACATAAACCGATAGTGTCCTCATTTTTTACCTTCACACAAAACTAACAATTTTTTGTGGTATCAACCTATTTCTCATTCTCTGCATTGCCCTCCAGCTTCCACTTCCATTGCGTCTTCAATAGCCTTTGCTAAACATTTCTTTGTAAAAACTCCCATAGAGTCCATATTCCACGCTCAGCTATCAGGATTTCTACTCGAGAGTTCAACAGAAGATATGTAATAACCCGCCTTTTTTCGTTAAAATTATTTTAACGCCCGTTTTTTTTTTTAATAATATCTTTCGTTATCTAAACTCGTATCTTCTGTTGACTAGCGTTTTAATATTTTCCGTTATTTAATTATAACATCTCTCGTTACCCTAGCGTATTTAAAATAATTCGTTTGGTTAATTCACGCACCCGCTTTTAAACTCGAGGGACCAATCTTGCCAATTGACTAAAGATGTAACTAGGTCAAATAGTCAAAGTATCTTCTCCTCCATTCATTCCACCTCCCTCATTCTTACTACTTCCATCTTTTCTCTAACTCCCAACATCATTCAATCATCATCTAAATTCGATCTAGCAAGCCTACAACAAAACAAATTACATATTTGGAATCCTCTCTTCATCCTCTACGTTTTGATACTAACTTCACCTCTTTTGGGTAACTTTTCTAAAACTCTAAATTTCTCAAATTTGATTTATAAACTTGAAATGGTGTTAGTTAGTGTCTATGACTCATTAGGATGATGTATATGTAATTTGGTTGCTTGATTTGCTTGTATGAGTAACTAGCTTGAATATGAAAAATGGGTTAGTTTAATCTTTGATTTTGGTTGATTAAATGTTAAAGTTCATGTATTAAATGTGTTACTAGCATCATTAGCTTCAATTTGATGTGTAGGTTGACTTGGAAAACTTCACTAACATGATTATTGATTTTGTGATTTTTGGTTAGGGTTTGATAGACTTAAATATGGACTTTTGATGCATTGAATGCTATGAAATGTTGCTGGTAAGTGTTTAGTTGCAATGTATATTTAATTACCTTCGAAACGACATATCTTGTGTAAATTAGATTCCCGAATCATGAAATGCATTTTATGAACTTGAAACTTTAATGATGAACTTTTAACGATCATTCGACGAGGATTTGGTTATTTTAAATGATGAATTTGATTAATGAAATGTGTTTATTTGTATTCCTCGTTAAATTACCTTTCCAGCGATATAAGATACGTGTTTTGAATGTTTGCGGTTCATTATTTGTGAATTGGTGAATTTTGGATCGAGACTTGAACACTTGAAACAGCCCAGGAATCAGCCCAGGTACTTTGCCGCGGCGCGGCCAATCCTTGGCACGGGGCGGCGTTTGCCTGAAAAGTGGCCTGTTCAATTTCGCTTTTTCACGTTTAATTCTAACTATGCTACGCACCTCCGATTAACATGTAACTTGTTCTAACATGCTCATATATGATTATATAACTCGGAAAAATTGTCCGAGACCCGACCCGAACGTGCTGACTTTCTGGTTGACTTTGACTTGACCAAAGTTGACTTTATTCAAACTTAACCAATACTTTGTTTAATCGTTATAACCTTTCTCTTATACTTGATTCTTGCATGAAACTTGACAACTTGATTCACATGCTATATAATCGAGTCGTAACGAGCCATAAGACTAATTGAACACATTTCGACCGACCTTGTGTCTTATCCGTTATTGTTATAACTTACTTGTTTAGGTCAAGACTAAACAACTTTCATTGCACAACGTTTAAAATGAAGTACTTTGGCATGCAACTACGGTGAGATCATAGTCCCATTTTTTCAACAACTTTTACTCTTTAAATCATGGGATGAGAAACATATACGGTTTATACTTTTATACTTTGAACACAAGTACGGAAACAAACATTCCACGTGCGAGTTAGAACAAAAAGCCTCAATTCAATTATCATTAGTTACACTTGTAGGGTGTAAGCGTGAACTTATGTTGTGTGGATCCATACGAGCTTGACGAGCCCTCATTCGGAAGGTTCGCTACCGTTGGCGAATGAAATATATTTTCGAGTATAGTGTAGGTTCTAACACTATGATAACGGGGTTCGTATATAGTTAAGTCTTGATAATTGGGTGCTCCATAAACGTACAACATCTTTGGAATGCAAACGATTTGGATAATCAACTTCATACAAAATCTTGTGGTTCAAAAACAACGTTTACAAATATACCTATGATTTCACCAACGTTTTTCGTTGACAGTTTTCTATATGTTTCTCAGGTTCTTGTTTGGCTACTTGATACATGCTTCCGCACACTTTAATTACTTGCTTGGGGTCAAGCATACATGCATACGCTATTGATAGCACCTTTGGATTCAAACTTAATGTAAACATGCATACGCTATAGATAGCATTCGTGATTTTTAACTTCTATTATGTCACAAATTATTTCATTTATACTTTATAACTTTTGTAAACTTATACTTGTTGTCGAACCATTTGGTAAACTTAACTTTGCAAGTCATACACATTTCAAATGAATGCGACATAATTTTGGTCAAACGCATCTCATATAGGGATTATGACCACGTAACAGGACCTAAGTTGACGGCGCCGTCAATGGCGATTTTTTCGGGTCGTCACATGTGGTATCAGAGCTTTAGTTGTAGGGATCTAGGATATGCATTAGTGTGTCTGACATGATCATTAGGACGCATTAGTGGGTCTAGACTACAACCCGATAGTTCGCCATTGCATTCTGACATACATTTGCCATATATAGCACTTACTTGACTACTTGTGCATTTATACTTGAATCTTACTTAGGCGAACTTCTTAACTGTACCAAACTCTCGTCATGTGAAACCGTACTCTGCCACTTTCGGGTGACACATGTAAATTTAAGATTTATATACCTAAGGATGACGCGACTTCATTCACTACACTAGTTTGGAAATTCTGTCTTCCCATATTTTTCGCCGCCGTCCCGGCTTACTACCTACCAGTGTGGTAAAACTTTCACAACTATTGCGGTCACTACTCACTACTGATATTACACTAGTGCTCCTCACTATATATCGCTATTCGTTACTACTACCACTTCTATTTATGAGTATCATCATCACTACCTATCACTACTGTTGTGTACTACTCATTACCACGATTCATCACTTTCTTTATACCTAAGGATACCACTAATCGACTTTGAACATTTTGATGTGAACAATCAGTTATACATTTCTCGCGGGAAACACATTTTCAGAGATTGCACTAACTCTTTTGATTAAATACGAGTCTTGGTAAAGACGTCGTTGCACCTTATTCATTTGCAATATTCACGATTACACAAACTTAACCATATGGAGAGGTGTTGGAATGGAGGTATGAACTTGCAAAATATAACGACACTTGATCAACGTGGTTATATTACGGTAAGTCATACCAAAGTCCCAATGGCTCAAAATTATGGTGGGTAAAGAATTCAAAATCTATTTAATACCTCTAGACCTAGAAAACTTTGATGTAATTGTTGGTATGGATTGGTTAACCAAGACAAAATCTAACATTCCTTGTGATCTCAAAACCATTCGTATCCTTATCGAGAACTCTGAACCCTTGATCGTTTATAGCAAAAAGAGTTGCACCGGGCTCAACCACATTTCGTGCCCCAACGTTGAAAGTATCTTCGAAAAGGTTGTTCTACAATTCTAGCTAACGTTAAGAAAGTCGAAACCGATGAAAAGCGTATTGAAGATGTACCGATTGTTAATGACTTTTTTGATGTTCTTCCCGAGGAACTACCGGGACTTCCACCTCATAGGCCGTTGAATTCCAAATCGATCTTATACCAGGAGCCGCACCCGTAGTGTAATAACCCGTCTTTTTCCGTTTACTTTCCGTTTATTTACTTTAAAGTCCGTTATTAAATTATAACATCACCCGTTAATTTGCGTTTTTAAAATAAATCGTATTGGTTAATTCACGCACTCGCTTTTAAACTCGAGGGACTAAAGTTGCCAAAGGGTCAAACTAGTGACTAGGCCAACTAGTCAAACCCTCTTCTCCACCATTCATTTCATCTTCCACCTTTTTACTACTTCCATCTTTTTGCTCTCAAACTCTCAAACAAAGATTCATCATCTAAATTCGATTTAGCAAGCTTACAGCAAAACAAATTACATATTTGGAATCCTCTCTTCATCCTCTACAACTTGATACCAATTTCATTACTTGGGGTGGGCTTTTCAAAAACTCTATATTTCTTGTTCTTAGTGTTCTTGACTTATAAAAGTGTTAGTTAGTGTCTATGGCTCGAGTCTAACATGAATATATGATTTGTTTGCTCGTTCTCAACATTCTTGAGCAACTAGCTTGAACATGAAAAGTGACTTGTTTAATCTTGTGTTTTGGATGATTAAATGATGTTTAAATTTTAAAGTTCATGTATTAAATGTGTTACTAGCATCATTAGCTTCAATTTGATGTGTAGGTTGATTTAGAAAGACTCCATTAACATGATTGTTGAAATTATGATTTTGATTAGGGTTTGATAGACTTAAATATGAACTTTTGGTGCATTGAATGCTATGAGATGTCGTTGGTAAGTGTTTAGTTGCAATGTATGTTTAATTACCTTTGAAACGGCATATTATATGTGTGCATTTATTTCCCGAATTACCAAATTGTATTTTTGAACTTGAATGTAATTAATGAGGAACATTTAATGCGAATTAAGTTGTTGTAAATGTTTAGTTTAGTTATTGTTATGAGTTCAATTGAACTACTAGTAATGGGTGTTTTCAAATGACATACAATAAGCGTTTTCCATGTTTGTTGACCATAAATTGTGATTTGGTGAAATTTAGTTCGAGACTTGAACACATGAAACTGCCCAGAAATCTGTCCAGGTGCTTTGCCGCGGCGCGGCCAATCCTTGGAGCGGCGCGACTCCAAGAGCATTTCAAAAATAGCCTTTATCCAAGGTGTGTGGCATCAGGTAAACCGTGGTGCCGAGGCGCGGCCAATCCTTGGCGCGGCACGGTATATGCCTGGAATGTGGATTATTCAACTTTGCGTTTTCACGTTTAACTCTAACTATGCTACGCACCTCTGATTAACATGTAACTTGTTCTAACATGCTCCTATATGATTATGTAACTCAGAAAAATTGTCCGAGACCCGACCCGAACGTGTTGACTTTTTCGTTGACTTTTACTTGACCAAAGTTGACTTTTATTCAAACTTAACCAATACTTTGTTTAATCGTTATAAACTTTATATTGTACTTGACTCTTTCATGAAACTTGACAACTTGATTCACACGCTATATAATCGAGTCGTAACGAGCCATATGACTAATTGAACAACATTGACCAACCGTGTTTTATTGATATTGATACAACCTACTTGTTTAGGTCAAGACTAGCATTCGTTCTTGCACACATTTAATTTGAGAAGTACCTTTATACTCGTGCACTCAAGGTGAGATCATAGTCCACTTTTACTCTTTTATACTTATACTTGGGATGAGAAAACATAAACATTTCGTTTTTATAAAGTGAACACAAGTACGAAAACAAACATTCCACGTACGAGTTAGAACAAAAATCCTCAATTCAATTATCATTAGTTACACTTTTAGGGTGTAAGCAAGAACTTATGTTGTGTGGATCCATACAGGCTTGACGAGCCCTCATTCGGACGGTTCGCTACCGTTGACGGATGAAATATATTTTCGGGTATAGTGTAGGTTCTAACACTATGATGCAGAGGTACCATTCAGTTAAGCCTTGATAATTGGGTGCTCGACAAACAAACAACATCTTTGGAATGCAAACGATTTGAATAATCAACTTATCCTAAATCTTGTGGTTCAATACAGTATACTTACTAAACCTATGATTTCACCAATGTTTTCGTTGACAGATTTTTCTATGTTTTCACAGGTCCTTGAACGCTATGTGTTACATGCTTCCGCACTCTATTTTGATACTTGCTTGGATGTCGAGCATACATGCATACATGGAGCGTCTTTTGGCTTTACTTTAAATTGTGTCGCATAGGTTTCATTTGTACTTTAAACGTTGTAACGTAACTAGTTGTTAAACTACTTTGTAAACCTTGAAACATACTTACATTTGAAATGAATGCGACATACTTTTGGTCAAACTTTATTCTAAAGACTTATGACCACGTAACGTGACCTAAGTTGACGACGCCGTCGATAGCGATTTTGGCGGGTCGTCACATGTGGTATCAGAGCGAGGTTGTAGGGATTTAGAGTTCATTGGTGTTAACCCCGTGGCATAGGGTGCATTAGTGAGTCTAGACTACAACCGGCATATAGACTTGAAGTAAGACTTGATTGACTACTTGTGCATTTATACTTGAACTCTTCTATTCGTATCCAACTCCTATTTCATCTAAATCTCACGTTGTTTAATTTGATTGACACGCCATCTTGACCCTATGAGGTAATGTCGAATGCACATATTAATTAGGTTAATATAATTGTCGGGATTATATTACGGTGACTCATATGGACATTCCGACATTATAACATAAAGAATTGAGGGCGGGTCAAGGAAAAAATTTCTCCCTATCTTTATTCCATATCACGATTAGTATTATTGAGAATACAAATCAACGATATTCTTGTGTCTTGAAGGAACAATGGCTCGCCGAGGTCAACGCAATACTCCTCCCGAAACTCCCGAACAAGCTCTTCAACGAATGATAGCCACCGCCGTAGATGCGGCCATGGCCGGTTACTCTTCCAACAGTAACAACAATAACAACAACCACAACAACAACAACAACTATGGAGCCGTTAATTCAAATGAGGGATGCTCCTACAAGAATTTCATGGGATGCAAACTCACACTTTCTATGGAACCGGGGATGAAATTGAAGTGCCAGCACCAAAGGCCGAGGATAAATCGGGTGGCAACAAAAGAAAGTGGGAAGCCCCCCAATCAAGCAACTACAACAACAACTTCGCCAAGAAGCCTTTCACCTCCGACTGCAAGAAAGGTTATGCAGGAAGTCTACCTTCTTGCAACAAGTGCCACAAACATCATTATGGTGAATGTGGCGAGCCATTTTGCCACAAGTGTCAAAGAAGTGGCCATGTGGCCAACGATTGTAGAAATACCGCTCCCGTCACTCAAAAGGGGCCCAATGCACCAAAAACGGGTATTTGTTACGAATGTGGCCAACCGGGTCATTTTAAAGATGCATGCTCAAAGAAGAAAGCTAACCCCAATGCACGCGGCCGAGCTTTCAACATTAACACCGAGGAGGCCCGAGATGACAATGAACTAGTCACGGGTACATTTCTTCTCCACAACTCTTATGTTTCTTGCTTATTCGATTCGGGTGCCGATAAGAGTTTTGTATCCAAGACCTTGACTCATTCTTTTTGCACTCCACCACTCCCAAGATACTACTTATACCATTGAAGTGGCCAACAGGAAACTATTGAGTGCCGACAAATTTTATCGGGGATGTACGTTAAACTTATTGGGTAAAGAGTTCGAAATTGACTTGATACCTATAGTACTAGGGAGCTTCGATGTAATAATTGGTATGGATTGGTTTGCCAAAAAAAAAATCTCACATCCTTTGTGAATTAAAGCAATTCAAATTCCTATCGAGAACGGCGAACCCTTGATTGTCTATGGCGATAAGAGTTGCACCGGACTCAACCTCCTCTCGTGCCTTAAAGTTGTAAAATATCTTCGAAAAGGTTGTTTTGTGATTCTAGCCCACGTGAAGAAAGTCAAGACCGATGAGAAGCATATCGATGATGTGCCAATTGTTTTACCGTGTTTTACCGATATTGATACAACCTACTTATTTAGGTCAAGACTAGCATTCGTTCTTGCACACGTTTAATTTGTGAAGTACCTTTATACTCGTGCACTCAAGGTGAGATCATAGTCCCACTTTTACTCTTTTATACTTGTACTTGGGATGAGAAAACATAAACGTTTCATTTTTACAAAGTGAACACAAGTACGAAAACAAACATTCCACGTACGAGTTAGAACAAAAATCCTCAATTCAATTATCATTAGTTACACTTGTAGGGTCTAAGCGAGAACTTATGTTGTGTGGATCCATACGGGCTTGACGAGCCCTCATTCGGACGGTTCGCTACTGTTGGCGAATGAAATATATTTTCGGGTATAGTGTAGGTTCTAAGACTATGATGCAGAGGTACCATTCAGTTAAGTCTTGATAGCTGGGTGCTCGAAAAACAAACAACATCTTTGGAATGCAAACGATTTGGATAATCAACTTATACTAAATCTTGTGGTTCAATACAGTATACTTACTAAACCTATGATTTCACCAACGTTTTCGTTGACAGATTTTTCTATGTTTCCTCATGTCCTTGAACGCTATGTGGTACATGCTTCCGCACACTATTTTGATACTTGCTTGGATGTCGAGTATACACGCATACATGGAGCGTCTTTTGCCTTTACTTTAAATTGTGTCGCATAGGTTTCATTTGTACTTTAAACATTGTAACGTAACTAGTTGTTAAACTACTTTGTAAACCTTGAAACATACTTACATTTGAAATGAATGCGCCATACTTTTGGTTAAACTTTATTTTAAAGACTTATGACCACGTAACGGGACCTAAGTTGACGGCACCGTCGATAGCGATATTGGCGGGTCGTCACACGTAGCACGTGCACCGTATAGACTCGCTCCTTCCAAAATGCAAGAAGTACAAAGTCAACTCCAAGAACTACTCGACTGTGGTTTTATCTGACCTATCCATCTACCATGGGGAGCCCCGATCCTATTCGTTAAGAAGAAAAATGGTTCTCTAAGAATGTGAATCGTTTATTGTGAACTAAATAAATTACCGGTTAAGAACCGATATCCTTTTCCCCTTGTCGATAACCTCTTGATCAATTACAAGGCAATCGTGCGTATTTCAAAATCGACCTCCATTCCGTTTATCATCAATTGAGAGTTAAGGGAGAAGATGTCTCAAAACCATTTTCCGAACTCGCTACGGTAGTTATGAATTTCTTATAGTGCCGTTCAATTTAACTAATGCCCCGGCCGTATTCATGGATCTTATGAATCACGTATGCAAGCCTTATCTAGACAAATTCGTTATCGTATTCATAGGTGATATCTTAATCTATTCAAAAAGCGCTAGAAAAACATGAACAACACCTCCGACTCGTGCTCGAACTCTTGAGAAAAGAAGAACTCTATGCCAAATTCTCCAAGTGTGAATTTTTGGTTAAACGAAGTCCAATTTCTAGGCCATGTTGTTAATGGTCAAAGTATTAAGTCAATCTCGCAAAAATTGAAGCCATACGTAATTGGGAAACCCCCACGACTCCGACTCATATTCGTAAAATTTTGGATCTCGCCAGTTATTACCGAAGATTCATTTTCGACTTTTTCCGTATTGCTCGTCATTTAACCTCGTTAACTCACAAAGGAAAGAAATTCGTTTAGTTCACCGAACAAGAGTCGACATTTCGAATCTTAAAGAAGAAGTTAACCACCGCACCGATCTTATCTCTTCCCGAAGGCAATGATGATTTTGTGGTATTTTGTGATGCCTCCAAACAAGGTTTTGGGTGTTGTTAATGTAACGAAAGAAAGTTATTGCTTACGCTTCCCGACAATTAGAATATACGAACAAAACTATACGACACACGATCTCGAATTTGGAGTCGTTGTCTTTGCACTTAAATTGTGAAGACACTATCCTTATGGAACCAAAAGTACCGTTCTCACCGACCACAAAAGCCTCCAACACATTTTCGATCGAAAAGGACCCAACATGAGACAACAATGGGGGACTGA
Source organism: Rutidosis leptorrhynchoides (assembly GCF_046630445.1). Lineage (NCBI taxonomy): Eukaryota > Viridiplantae > Streptophyta > Magnoliopsida > Asterales > Asteraceae > Rutidosis > Rutidosis leptorrhynchoides. The sequence continues at coordinate 151,075,451 of NC_092337.1, forward strand.
AACATTAAATGATTATGTTTGTGAACTTCGTTACCATCCGGGCAAAACAAATGTTATAGCCTATGCCTTGAGCCGAAAGGAAAGAATTAAACCTCTCCGTGTCCGAACTTTAAACGTGATTATCCACACCAACCTTACTAGTCAAATTCGTGTAGCGCAAAATGGAGCTCAATTATGAAAATATTTCTAAGTGAACACCTGAAAGGCCTCCTCTCTCGATTCGAAATCAAAAAGACTGAAATTCGTTATTTTACCTGAAGAAATTTGGATACTAAATTATGGGGCTCGATCAACCTTATCATTACCACGTACCATGTTATATGACTCCGTCATTTTCGTTGCTACCATATGAAAACTCCGAAAATATTGATAACACAATCCAAGGATACATCTTTCTTCATTGACTTATCATCCTTATGCTTCTCATAAATGGCCAGCTACTACTCAACTCCGAAATATATAACTACGTGTACTATCTCGTTTCCACCAAGTCTCAACATTTGACCACAAGATGCGAGATGTGACTATATCAAATGAAAACTCCTCTTATCATTACGCTCATACTTCCGTATAAGGAAATCTTATCATTCAATATCTCAATGGAGAGAGACTCCACACACTATACTGGTATCCGCCACGAGGGTGAATAGTCCTAACGAACGTTTTTCATAAACCGATAAGAAACTTGTTCTAACAAACGTTTTTTAGAAACCGACAAGATGGAAAAAACTTGTACAACTATGCATCATAGGAACTCTATCTCGACACGTTGTGCCATTGTCATTTACTTTGGATCGAGATGCTCGTTTCACTTCTAGACTTACAAAAAGCCTTGGGAACACATTTAGATATGAGTACAACGTATCATCCACAAACCGACGGACCAAGCAAACGTATGATTCAAACCTTGGAAGACATATTACGAACTTGTATTGTTGCCTTTAGCCGATTCCTCTTACAATGATAGTTATCATTCGAGTATTAACGTCGTACCTTTTCGAAGCTTTATATGGCCGCAAATGTCGTTCTCCTAATTGTTAGGCCAAAGTAGACGACCAGCAAATCATCGGACCCGCACTCATTCATGAAATAACTAATAAGATCGTTCAAATTCAAGAAAGGCTCAAGACGACTCGTAGTCGCCAAAAGAGCTATGCCGATGTTAGACGTAAACTCCTCGAATTCCAAGTGAATGACCGCGTAATGTTAAAAGTCGCACCTTGGAAAGGTGTAATTCGTTTCGGGAAATGTGGAAAACTAGATCCGAGGTATATTGATCCGTTTGAAATCTTGGAGCGTATTGGACCTATTGCTTACCGTTTTGATCTTCCAACTCAATTGAGTTTCCGTTCGTGTATCAAACTTAAAGAAGTGTCTTGCGGAACAAGAACTTGTTATTCCTTTCGATGAGCTTACTATCGATGACAAACTCCACTTCATAGGAGAACCGGTTGAAATTATGAATCGTGAAGCCAAACTTTAAAGAAAAAGTAAAACCCCGATTTTCAAAATTCGTTAGGATGCCAAAAGAGGACCCGAGTTTGCGTGGGAAAGACAAGATCAAATGAAAAGGAAGTACCTTCACTTATTCATAAAATTGGCAACGCGAATTCTCGATGAAGAAACAACGACTACTACTTCCAACTAAATTTTGGGACGAAATTTCTTTTAAGGTGTAGGTAATGTAATAACCCGCCTCTTTCCGTTAAAATTATTTTAACGCCCGTCTTTCTTTTTTAATAATATTTTTCGTTATCTAAACTCGTATCTTCAGTTGACTAGCATTTTAATATTTCCCATTATTTAATTATAACATCTCTCGTTACCCTAGCGTATTTAAAATAATTCGTTTGGTTAATTCACGCACCCGCTTTTAAACTCGAGGGACCAATCTTGCCAATTGACTAAAGATGTGACTAAGTCAAATAGTCAAAGTATCTTCTCCTCCATTCATTCCACCTCCCTCATTCTTACTACTTCCTTCTTTTCTCTCAACTCCCAACATCATTCAATCATCATCTAAATTCGATCTAGCAAGCCTACAACAAAACAAATTACATATTTGGAATCCTCTCTTCATCCTCTACGTTTTGATACTAACTTCACCTCTTTTGGGTAACTTTTTTAAAACTCTAAATTTCTCAAATTCGATTTATAAACTTGAAATGGTGTTAGTTAGTGTCTATGGCTCGTTAGGTTGATGTATATGTAATTTAGTTGCTTGATTTGCTTGTATGAGTAACTAGCTTGAATATGAAAAATGTGTTAGTTTAATCTTTGATTTTGGTTGATTAAATGTTGATTAAATGTTAAAGTTCATGTATTAAATGTGTTACTAGCATCATTAGCTTCAATTTGATGTGTAGGTTGACGTGGAAAACTTCACTAAGATGATTATTGATTTTGTGATTTTTGGTTAGGGTTTGATAGACTTAAATATGAACTTTTGATGCATTGAATGCTATGAAATGTTGTTGGTAAGTGTTTAGTTGCAATGTATGTTTAATTACCTTCGAAATGGCATATCGTATGTGTAAATTGGATTCCCGAATCATGAAATGCATTTTATGAACTTGAAACTTTAATGATGAACTTTTAACGATCATTTGGCTAGGATTTGGTTATTTTAAATGATGAATTTGATTGATGAAATGTGTTTAGTTGTATTCCTCATTAAATTACATTTCCAACGATATAAGATACGTGTTTTGAATGTTTGCGGTTCATTATTTGTGAATAGGTGAATTTTGATTCGAGACTTGAACACTTGAAACAGTCCAGGAATCAGCCCAGGTACTTTGCCGCGGCGCGGCCAATCCTTGGCACTACGCGGCGTTTGCCTGAAAAGTGGGCTGTTCAATTTCGCGTTTTCACGTTTAATTCTAACTATGCTACGCACCTCCGATTAACATGTAACTTGTTCTAACATGCTCATATATGATTATATAACTCAGAAAAATTGTCCGAGACCCGACCCGAACGTGTTGACGTTTTCGTTGACTTTGACTTGACCAAAGTTGACTTTTATTCAAACTTAACCGATACTTTTTTTAATCGTTATAACCTTTCTCTGATACTTGATTCTTACATGAAACTTGACAACTTGATTCACATGCTATATAATCGAGTCGTAACGAGCCATAGGACTAATTGAACACATATCGACCGACCTTTTGTCGTACCCGGTATTGATATAACTTACTTGTTTCGTTCAAAACTAAACAACTTTCATTGCACAACGTTTAAAATGAAGTACTTTGGTATGAATCTACGGTGAGATCATACTCCCACTTTTTCAACAACTTTTACTCTTTAAATCATGGGATGAGAAACATATACGGTGTATACTTTTATACTTTGAACACAAGTACAGAAACAAACATTCCACGTGCGAGTTAGAACAAAAAGCCTCAATTCAATTATCATTAGTTACACTTGTAGGGTGTAAGCGTGAACTTATGTTGTGTGGATCCATACGGGTTTGACGAGCCCTCATTCGGACTGTTCGCTACCGTTGGAAGATGAAATATATTTTCGGACATAGTGTAGGTTCTAACACTATGATAACAGGGTTCGTATACAGTTAAGTCTTGATAATTGGGTGCTCCACAAACGTACAACATCTTTGGAATGCAAACGATTTGGATAATCAACTTCATACAAAATCTTGTGGTTCAAAAACAACATTTACAAATATACCTATGATTTCACCAACGTTTTTCGTTGACAGTTTTCTATGTGTTTCTCAGGTTCTTGATTGGCTACTTGATACATTCTTCCGCACACTTTGATTACTTGCTTGGGGTCAAGCATACATGCATACGCTATTGATAGCACCTTTGTATTCAAACTTAATGTATACATGCATACGCTATTGATAGCATTCGTGATTTTCAACTTATATTATGTCACAAATTATTTCATTTATACTTTATAACTTTTGTAAAATTATACTTGTTGTCGAACCGTTTGGTAAACTTAACTTTGCAAGTCATACACATTTCAAATGAATGCGACATAATTTTGGTCAAACGCGTTTCATTTAGGGACTATGACCACGTAACGGGACCTAAGTTGACGGCGCCGTCAATGGCGATTTTGTCGGGTCATCACAAGATACAGCTACTTGCCATTCTAGTAGCTCATCATATATTCGCCCATAAGTTCTCTTCGCCAACTCCATTTGTAATTCCATTCTGAGTCGTACCATTTGATCATGTCTGCCACTTGAGCTTCTTTGTCCACTTCCAATGCATATAACCTTTCAAATATGCGATTTAAAGAGAGAAAAAATGCAAGGGCAAGTTGCTGAGACTCGACTTTATAAGGGTTAGACGACAACCAAATGATAACGTTTTGGATTTCCACTCGTATAATCTATACTGAATCTTCTCGATGACGGTAGTCTAATCACACGATTTGTTCATCTTGGATCCAATTGTTAAACCTAATTAAATGAAAGGTACATACCCGCTGCTGCATGCAATTCTCGACACCATGAACTCAAATTCCTGGTAACTGATCCCAACACCGTACATGGCAATTTCATGGAAGTTTACATTTATATGAGCTCAAAGCTTTTCAAGAATATTATTGTGTCTGACAAATTTATAGGGTTTCATTTCTCGAAATAAATTGTGTCGTTCGCTTATTGCAAATGAGACACCACCACGTCATTATTTCATATCTTTACTACATTGATCAATCCTTTATCCACCGCTGATTTGGTAAGAAAATTAAGACATCCGGCTGCGACTTTGAATAAAATCGGTGATAGAAGGTCACCTTGTCTCATTCCCCTCTACCTAGAGAAAATTCCTTTGTCGGGAAACCATTCGATAATATTGAAATTGAAGAAGAAAACAGGCATGACCGAATCCATTTAATCAACTTCTCCCCGAATCCCATTCGTTTCAAGGTGCCGAACAATAAATCCCACCTTATAATGTCGAACGTTTTCTCGAAATTTACCTTAAAATATAACTTTTCCTCTTTAGATCGAATATACTCTCATTTTTAGTTAAAACTCATGTTAAATCATTCCACCCATTAAAAAAGTGCACTACTCCATCTTACTATTTTTAGCATCACTCGTTCAATTCTATTTGTAAGTATTTTTATCAAAGTTTTTTAATTACAACCTTTAAGACTTAGAAGTCTTAAGTCTCCTAGCGAAAGAGCACCCAGTTTCTTAGGAATCATGGCGATGAAGGAAGCGTTAAAACCTATAAAAATGTCACCAAATTTCCAGAACCAATCGAGAGTTACCTTTTAGTCGGACTTGATGACACCCTATAATTTTTGGAAGAATGTGAAGCTAAAACTATCAAGTCCTGGAGCCTTAGAAGCGCTATAACCTTTTATAGCCTCTGATATTTCCTTTTCTTCGAAAGGGACCCCATATAAGAGGCTTTTTAAGGGGAAATCGAGTAGAACTGAAGGTTGTCAACGCAAGGGATGAGCTCACTGTATGTGTATCTAACCTTGAACATCGCTTGATAATAGTTAACCGCCTAATGTTTTAAAGCATCCATATTTTCCTCCCACGAGCCATTTATGTTAGTCGATTGCTTGTGGTTGTCTTGTTTTGTTCTTAGGTTTAATGTGGTTGCGTCATTTAGTTTGTGTCAATTGTTGTTTGTTATCTTGTACCTTTATGTTTAGTTGCTTCGTGAGGGTTGTTCTTTTTTTATTTTGGCGGGTCTTGAGTTTTGATAGGCTTTAATTTAATTTCTTGGGTAGCAATTTTGTTTTATCAGATACGAGGCCCGTTGCACATCCTTATATTCTCGATTTTGGCTCTTTTCATCTTTGATTAAAGTGTCTTGTTTTATAGAGTTTTCATTATTGTTGCTAGAAAAAGTCAGACAAAATTGATCACAACTAGATGTGGAGCCCTCGCTTCGCGCCGGGGGTTCCGTTTTGAATGCGAGTTAAAAAAAAAGTCTTGATCTATTTTGTAAAAAATAATTTTTTTCGACATCTAACATTGAAGGGTTGTTCCTTTTGTGAAAGTTACCTCTTTTAGCGTTCGGGTTTTATTTAAAAAAAAAAGTTAGTAAAGTGGAGGTTCGATTTGTATTTTAATAAAAGTTAGGGGGTTAAGTTTGTGAAATTTAAAAAAAATATACGTATAAAGTGGGAGTTCGATTTCTATTTTAATAAAAGTTAGGGGGTTAAGTTTGTGAAAATTGAGTATTAGTAAAAAAAAAAATTAATAAAGTGGGAGTTCGATTTGTATTTTAATAAAAGTTAGGGGGTTAAGTTTGTGAAATTTGAGAAAAAATATACGTATAAAGTGGGGGTGCGATTTGTATTTTAATAAGAGTGTAAAGTGGGGTGCGATTTGTATTTTAATAAAAGTTGGGGGGTTAAGTTTGCGAAAAGTGGAAAAAGGATTAGTACTATTCATTTGGCCTTTGCCTTTTAGATATAAGTATATAATATATAATAATTCATGATCTATCCGTATTTTTATTAACATTAATCAATTCTTGTTTAATTTTAAGATATGTTAAATGAATGTTAACAAGTAGGGTGGACAGTCGCGCCTTCCGGTCGCCGCCGCTCTGCTGCGTACGAGAAATTAAAAAGTTGTTAAAAAAATTGTGAAAACATTTTTAAAAATATTGGAAAACATGGAGGGCTTAATCGATCAAATGATAACGGAGGATTGAAACTGAAAATTTGGTCAGGTCTTACACCGAGAAATAATAAGTGGGCGATAAATTAAACCGGGAAAAAGTATGAGGGGACTGATTGTAACTTATCGAATTAAAAAAAATAGGTTCAGTTGATTTGACGTTTGAAATAGTAACAATCAAACCTAATCGGCCAACTCGAAACGAACACGACAACACGTGTTACTCAAGTTTATGCTCGGGACTTCTCTTATTTCAAGTTAGTTTTGGTTGAAATTCTACTAATACAGTAAAAAATGGGAAAAATAAAAATTTAAAAATGATATTATGGAAATTTAATATAGGTATAGACAATAGTTAAAAATAAATATTAATTGAAAAATACAAGTTTGAAAAGAGTATTCAATTTTCATTGATCCATATATTGCTTTTGCTTTACTATACATACATTGTGGCGTGGAACATAATAACCGACGCACAAAATAAATAATTCTTGTTTTTTTTAGGGGGAGGCAGTGTGGGGAGAAATGACAAGAAGATATTGGAACATTAATTTAGAAGAGATGATGGAAGCCGGAGTACATTTTGGCCATGGTACTAGGAAATGGAATCCTAAAATGGCACCTTATATCTCTGCAAAACGTAAAGGTATTCATATTACAAATCTTACTAGAGATCACTCAAGGGTACTTAACCACTCACGCGTTCATCTCCCTACAGTTGCATAACCCGCCCCCAACTGCTGCCCAGGAGGAAACATGTCCCAATCTAATGACATTGGCAGTAAAACCTCCTCCCACACTGCTCCCGCAACGCAATGTGCGGAACGCACTCTTGGGTAAAATTCAAGGGTAAAGGGGCAACCTTGTATGCAATGTTGTACCCCACAGGAGTTGAACTCATGAACTTTCACTAAGAGAGACAGACTACTACCACATGAGTTATAACAAAATGTTAAATAAATAATATTGTTAGGAATGACTCCTCTTCTAATTGAATAGTAATCGATTCGTCTCACCACAAATGTCCACAATACTATTTTGCGATTTCTCATTTCAATATTCACTTTATATTCCAACTACTCAGAAAGATTATTTTAAAGAGAGATTTTTGATTGGTGAAAAATGAAGTCAGTGAAATTTTTTTAAATTATGTGCAAAAATGAGTAGCACTTAGAATGCTCCCATCATTTCCGTCCAGACGGCCGCCCAAGCCACCGCCCACTAGGGCGCCGATGGCAGCAGGCCACCCAGGTCCTCGCTGTGACGACCCTGGAATTTCCGATCAAATTTAAACTTAAACTTTATATGATTTCAACACGATAAACAAAGTCTATTAAACCGAGTCTAAAAATTTTTGAACTGTTTCATATATTCATTTGACTTCGACCATTCCCGACGATTCACGAACAACTAATTGTAAATAGATACATATATATATATATATATATATATATATATATATATATATATATATATATATATATATATATATATATATATATATATATATATATATATAATATGTTTATAAATATTACTTGTAAATATATAAAATTATAGTAAATCTATTTGTTTAAAATATATAATATATTTATGTAGTAAAGCTTGCTATTAAAAACTGTCTATATATAGAGAGAGAGTATATTGAATATAAATGATTTTGAGCTTAATTTGTCAAAGTTTGTATTACTCGGTTGACATTTCGTTAGCATTCATATAGATTTAACATGAGTTTTTGAAGGATTAAAATAAAAGTTGAACTGTAAATCGATTACGAAGAATTTATATTTGTTAAAAATATTTTTACCTTTTTAAGTTTAAATATTAGTACTCCGTACTTATAAATCGAAACAGAAAATAAATAATTTTTGAACCTTTTTGATCAGGTTTTAAACAGTAAATGACTGAAATAATTAAATATATTTAATCTAAAAATTTGGGATTTTTCGGAACACTTTTATACGTTAACTGTTTAGCAATGGACACGATATCATCACTCGTGTCAAACTGTCGGCAGAGGGAAAATAGGATGGCACGTTTATTTATCCTAATTATTATTATATTAGTACTTTAAATATTATTACATGTTAGGAACTTAGGCATAATATATATGTATACATTTATTTGCAATGATCAAGCACCAACTACTTCTTCTTCTTAATCTCTTGTGAAAGACCACTCAAGCCACCATAACACCGCCCTCACCGAGCACCATATCACCACCGTAAATAACCACCGGAGTACCACTTTTGATCACCCATACTACCATCCTAAAACCACAAACCTCCATCAATCACTACCATGGTTCATCTTTTTCTGCTGCAACTAAGATCAACCACACCCTCATCATCATTGAAGTAGCTGCAGCTGCAGTGGTCCATCGTTGCACCACCGTCCACCAATACCCCAACCATTACTATAACAACAAATAACCACCAAGAACTTCAACTATCAACCTCTTCATCTCTAAATATATACATGTACATATGTAACTAAAAACCACTGCAAACCAACCATCACCACCTTCACCTCCGGCCACCCTGCATCATGAACCACTATACTACCACCGGGAACCACCATCGCCGGTTAACACTTAAAACCACCCCAAAAACCGCCACTCTCTCTCTTCGATATTTATTCGATGGACCATCACTCCTGCTCATGTGTTTCAATTCTGTCGTGAACAATCGGACAACACCATGCCACCCACCATAGTCCGTTAACCATTATTTTACCTATGTTCTTGTTATCGTTGAAGACTCAAGATATCATCAAGCTACTGTTATAGTCTTGATTTCGTCAAACGATGATTTTGATTGTGATGTTACAGAGAATACGTAGATGATGATAAAAAGAGATGATGATGATACGGAGGCCGTGATGTCACGATGATAACAACCGGAGAAAAAGATGAACGTTGATGATGATGTGATGATGTGGTGATATAGATGATATCGTGACGATGATGATGCGATAGAATTGATGATGCGTTTTTACGTTCGTGTTTCCAGTCGAGCCACAAATCCACCAATTAGTTTAATTAAAGCATGTATTGGGCTAACTTGTAGGTTTAATTAAAAATATAAATGGGCTTTTGCCATGGACTCCTTTTAAAATATAAATGGGCTTGTATCTTGGACTCTAAGTGTATTAGTAATGGATTTTCAAAATTCATTAAGTAAATCATTGATGACGATAAGCATGATCGAGATGATTACGATTAGATGATGTTAAAAATGATGATGGCATGATTTATAGATGATGATGGTTGCTCGATGATGATAATATGGTTGATAACGGTATTATTACGATGATGGTGAATCCTTGATGAAGATGGTATAAATCTTATTCTTATTATTATTACTTTTATCATTATTATTATTATAAGCATCATTATTACAATTACTATATAACATTATTAATATAAGTATTATAAGTATTATTAATTATTTTTATTATTAATATCATTTTTATTATTGATATTAACATTATTATTAGTATTATCATTCATATTATTATTATAAGTATCATTATTTTTATTATCATTACTATTAGTATATTATTATATATTTATCATTATTATTACTGTTAGGAATTATAATCTGATGAGTCAAAGTATTTTACAGTTTTAGAGTCTGGAGTTTTATTGTCTGAGGTTGCAGACTCTGGTGTTTCTTAAGTCAACGATTTGAATATTTCTTGATGGCTAAGCTAAGGAAGATTCTGGAGATATGTTTAAATATTAAGAAGATATGTTTTGATTCGATGTTATCTCCAGAAGATTAAATTTAGAAGTGATTTGCATATATGTTAAATATTAAGTTTATATTTTCCTTATTTTTAGCCAAGTTGTTTTGGAAACCAAATCTCTAGATTTGGTGTTAATCTGTATAAATAGGGATGTACGGTTTGCTTTCTGATTGTATCTTTTGGCACGATCAATATTATCAAACATATATTTCATATCGTGTTCTCTCAATTCTTGTACTTATAATTCTTATTTATTGTTCAATTGAGAGTCTGGTGTTCATGGAACAAATACTGTGAACTTTTAATTACTATTAAGTATCATTAAGAGTATTATTATTATTATTATTATTATTATTATTATTATTATTATTATTATTATTATTATTATTATTATTATTATTATTATTATTATTATCATTAGTAATATTTTTATTATTGGTAAAACAAATATTATTTATCTAAAATATAAAAATTAATCTTAATACATTATAAACTTAGTTAATTAATATTATACGTGTTAATATATATATACTTGATATAGGTTCGTGAATCCGAGGTCAACCCTGCATTTGTTCATTATCGTCATATGTATTTTTACTACAAAATACAGTATGGTGAGTTTCATTTGCTCCTTTTTTAATTGCTTTTGCAATATATTTTTGGGCTGAGAATACATGCGCTGCTTTTATGTTTGACGAAATAGACACAAGTACTTAAAATATATTCTACGTTGAGTTGTACCACCTTGCATATCTTCCCTAATAGCTTGGTAACTAATATTTACATGTTGGAAGAACATGTAAGCGCGAATCCTATTGATAGATCTATCGGGTTTGACAACCCCAACCGGGCTAGTCGCTCTAGTATCGTAAACGGTTGCATAGTACTTCATTTTTACTACACTTGGTACAGTGTAGGGAGATTTCATAATAAAGGGAATATGCCACATTAATGGTTAAGTATGGTTACCGAAGCGCTCAACAATTTATAGAATACTTTTATGCACTTGCGAGTGTACATATATTTATAAACGGAAACCTTGTGGTCTATTAATATATTTAAATGATTGTTATGATAAATCTATGAACTCACCAACCTTTTGATTGACACTTTTAAGCATGTTTATTCTCAGGTATGAAAGAAATCTTCCGCTGTGCATTTGCTCATATTACATGGAGTCATTCATGGCATATTTAGGACAGCACCTCGCAATGGGACCAAATGTTGATGACTTCGTCCAGGTGGATTAGGACGGGTTGTTAAAGTTGGTATCAGAGCGTTGGTCCTAGCGAACCAGGTCTTGCATTAGTGTGTCTAACTGATAGTTGTTAGGATGCATTATGAGTCTGGACTTCGACCTTAGCTGCATATTATAAGTATTGTTTATCATTCCTAATGAAAAAATTCCATGCTTATCATTCCTAAGTCTAGAAACGACTTCCTGCACTTATTCCATTGATAGTGTATAGGTAAAATTTATATCCTAGCGTATCAGTTACTGTAAACTTTGCCTGACAACTTCCGTAGATTCCTCCGTAACTTATGGGATTTTAGTATTATATATGCATATGTAAATCTACATCCTATAATCTGTTCCTTATCAAAAATCCTTCATCTGATCGTACGAGATGAATCCCTCAACCAGTTCGAATTTCTCGAATTCCGACAGCTATTCCGATATGGAGTTTCACCTAAGCTCCGAAAGCAGTGTCACCATAATGTATCCACCAATTCACCTGATGGGTTCGTAGTCTACTTAATCTTGGAGACAAAAAGAAGGTGATCCTTTCCATCAACCAAATTCACCTCTTGACGAAGAACCTGAAGCACTTACTGGCTAACCCATTCGAAACACCATTTCCACACTCAATTCCAGAGTATCTCGTCATGATTATATTCTATCAAAAATTCTAAACATTACTCATCCGCTCGTTCCGACCGACAATCATCCTGGAGTAATGAAAAACAAAAAAGTCAATGAGATTCGTGCTCGAGTAATAAATTTGGAAAACGTAGTGCAAAACTTACCAGCTTCATCAACATCAATAGTACCATCACCACCACCAACAGCAACATCCGCATCACACGTCTCGACATCACAATCTTTATCTCGAGCATCAACGTTATACGCACCATAGATACCAGGGAGTACCAACAACAATGAACGATGAAGTATTGATCCATAACTTCATTGATATTCTGCGAAGAATATGTGGTTCCTAATAATTAACGAAGAAGTATTGATCCATAACTTCATTGATATTTTACGAAGAATATGTGGTTCCTGATAGTTTTAGAGATTACTTATTCTAGCTCAAACCGAAATGCAAATGAGATTAATATCATATTAACTCATTAAATTCATGATTACATATGAAGAAAATATATATATGCAAGTATATTTTCATAAAGATTGTAATTAAAAACTCTTTTGTACAAACTGTTAATGGTGAAAATATTTTAACGGGTAGGTAATACCCGAGGAATATTTAGATTTCACCTTAATAAGTTACACTGTACATTCTTCGAATCTAATTCAACAGTCATTTACTATCCTATTTATAACCACCGATATACGTATCCGTTCACCGCAGAATAACCCTTTTCATTCAATTTCATATTTGGATTTTGACTTACCAAAATCCAACAAGTGGCATAATGAAGAAAACATTGGACAAAATAAAATCTGTTAGAAACAAACAAATTAACCATGAGAATTTTGATAAGAATCCACGCTAACTGTTCCTAGCTAATTGCTCCTAGCTAACTGATTACATTTTATTTATCGCAATTTAATTATCGTAATTTATATTCTCGCAATTTTATTTATTGTCATTTAATTTCTGTTATTTATTTTTATGCACTTTAAATATCGGGACACGTATACAAGGTTTTGACATATCATATCGATGCATCTATATATATTATTTGGAATAACCATAGACACTCTATATGCAGTAATGCTGGAGTTAGCTATACAGGGTTGAAGTTGATTCTACAATAATATATATAGTTTGAGTTGTGATCGAGTCTGAGACATGTACACGGGTCACGACACGTATTAATTAATTCAAATATTATATATATTGCTAACTGGGGACTATCAACTGAGGACTACCAACATTGGACAATTAAAATGAATTAAAATATTGATTATAACATATGAAACTAAACAATTCTTCAAGTTTGCCACTTGATTTCATCCTAAACTTCATTTGTATCTTGACGATTACGATCTGTGTTCAAACCTTTCATGATTCTTGAAAACACCTCAAGCAAGAGAATGAACCAGCCACATTTCATCTACGGAAGACAAGATTGATGCATATAGTTTTGCACTTGAAAACACTCGGAACCTGAGTAAACGTTTAACACGTATCTGTGCTAGCTCCTTTGGCGTTGTTATTATCGAAAATAACTTTACAATCCCTCTTCAAAGTAGCCAATTTTGTCACAGCTCCAGCAAGTCAACTTCGACTTTTCGTTCAAAACAACCTTATTATAACTTTGATATATATGTGCTCTTTTATTGTTACCGGAGAACCTTTTATATTCCACCATATTACCATCAGCGTTTAATCATCTAAAAACACAATTCTCTTGAAACCACCTTGAATTGATAACCAATGATTCAGATATGGTAGCATTAAATGCAGAGGAAACAGCAAAATCGTAGATGGTCTAAACGGCCAAAAGTTTGATAATAAAGAATGAAATATTGAGAACGCTCGATAGAAAATTAGGTACTGAAAAACTAATTGAGCAAACTACGAAGGAGTCTCTGAACAAATCACAAGGACTAAACTTGTACATTAAGAATCCTGATGATTCTGTTTCTGATGAAATCTTTAGCAAATACCTTGCTTCTGACTCCAAACTCTTGCGAACAAATTTTCTTCACCATCCTTCGATATTATAAATTCCAAGATATCATCGTATCTTTCATTATAAATATCCTCCATATTTCCGAAGATATTTTTATAACTATTCTTATCTGAAATTATTAATCTCTTCGTGCTATCAGTGTTACATCATATAGAAACTGTTAGTTTCTATATTCTGTAAACTTTCGAGCTTAAAATATGAATGTTATTGAAGTAATGTTGGGAACTGATGCATGAGTCAGTATAATATAATGACACTTGATCAACGTGATTATATTACAGTAAGTCATGCTGAGTTTCTAAATGGAACATGATGATTCACAGATTATAACGTCATCATGTGTTATGTTACATAACTCTTTCATTCTGATTACCTTCTGAACATATCAAGAAAATATATTCTTGATAGTTCTATTCTCAGTAACTCTGGTAATTTAACAAATCAAATCGTGCTATTTACGCTCTTTCTTGTTTAGAACATGAAGTTCATTCAAAACTCCATACTTACGAATTCTGGACCATTACTCTCTTTACTAGAGGTCGAGAAGAGAATAAAAAGGCAAAGAGCTCTAAAATATAAGAGAAAATATAAAGCCCAATAACAACAAGGAGGTTACAAACTGTGGATATTAATACGAATAGCAATATAAAGATATAGTATAATTAAGAATAGTATCACCTCAAGGTAATAGTAGAAGTAAACAGATTTTTCTGGTGGAATATTGAAAAGAAGGATGACAGAAATGATAATTAGGAAAATATCAAGGATTAGAACTGGATTAAGTATTTTCACAATCTTTTAGATGTATGAACTAAGAAAGAAAGTATATGAATGGTGAGAATAATGAAACGGAAGAGTTTAATTTATGATGGAAATATCAGACAGAGTAATCGAGGAAGATCACTGTATTTAATTATAGAGATCTTAATTTCCTTATTCGCCGAAGAATCAAATCTTTTAGATTTCGAAGACTTTCTTTGAATCCCTTGAAATCCGGAAATCAATTGTGACTACTTCACCAGTTAAAATGAAACTTTATTTATTCATCTCACTCTTTTGAGATAGCTTCACTCATACTCTTCACAAAAACAAATTGTTTTATCCACATTACTCAATGAGGATAAAACTCTATTTATCAACTCATATTCGTCATGAAAACAATTTTATTGTTAGCCATGACCACCTCACTCAAATTTCAGGACCAAATTTCTTTAACGGGTAGGTACTGTGACGACCCAGGAATTTCCGACCAAATTTAAACTTAAACTTTATATGATTTCAACACGATAAGCAAAGTCTATTAAACCAAGTCTAAAAATTTTTGAATTGTTTCATATATTCATTTGACTTCGACCATTCCCGACGATTCACGAACAACTAATTGTAAATAGATACACATATTTAAATATATATATATATATATATATATATATATATATATATATATATATATATATATATATATATATATAAAATATGTATATAAATATTACTTGTAAATATATAAAATTATAGTAAATCTTGTTGTTTAAAATATATAATATATTTATGTAGTAAAGCTTGCTATTAAAAACTGTCTATATATATAGAGAGAGTATATTGAATATAAATGATTTTGAGCTTAATTTGTCAAAGTTTGTATTACTCGGTTGACATTTCGTTAGCATTCATATAGATTTAACATGAGTTTTTGAAAGATTAAAATAAAAGTTGAACTGTAAATCGATTACGAAGAATTTAGATTTGTTAAAAATATTTTTACTTTTTTAAGTTTAAATATTAGTACTCCGTACTTATAAATCGGAACAGAAAATAAATAATTTTTGAACCTTTTTGATCAGGTTTTAAACAGTAAATGACTGAAATAATTAAATATATTTAATCTAAAAATTTGGGATTTTTCGGAACACTTTTATACGTTAACTGTTTAGCAATGGACACGATATCATCACCCGTGTCAAACTGTCGGCAGAGGGAAAATAGGATGGCACGTTTATTTATCCTAATTATTATTATATTAATACTTTAAATATTATTACATGTTAGGAACTAAGGCATATTATATATGTATACATTTACTTGCAATGATCAAGCACCAACTTCTTCTTCTTCTTCTTAATCTCTTGTGAAAGACCACTCAAGCGACCATAACACCGCCCTCACCGAGCACCATATCACCACCGTAAATAACCACCGGAGTACCACTTTTGATCACCCATACTACCATCCTAAAACCACAAACCTCCATCAATCACTACCATGGTTCATATTTTTCTGCTGCAACTAAGATCAACCACACCCTCATCATCATTGAAGTAGCTGCAGCTGCAGTGGTCCATCGTTGCACCACCGTCCACCGTCACCCCAACCATTACTATAACAACAAATAACCACCAAGAACTTCAACTATCAACCTCTTCATCTCTAAATATATACATGTACATATGTAACTAAAAACCACTGCAAACCAACCATCACCACCTTCACCTCCGGCCACCCTGCATCATGAACCACCATACTACCATCGGGAACCACCATCGTCGGCCAACACTTAAAACCACCCCAAAAACTGCCACTCTCTCTTCGATATTTATTCGATGGACCATCACTCCTGCTCATGTGTTTTGATTCTGTCGTGAACAATCGAACAACACCAGGCCACCCACCATAGTCCGTTAACCATTATTTTACCTATGTTCTTGTTATCGTTGAAGACTCAAGATATCATCAAGCTACTGTTATAGTCTTAATTTCGTCAAACGATGATTTTGATTGTGATGTTACAGAGAATACGTAGATGATGATAAAAAGAGATGATGATGATACGGAGGCCGTGATGTCACGATGATAACAACTGGAGAAAAAGATGAACGTTGATGATGATGTGATGATGTGGTGATATAGATGATAGCGTGACGATGATGATGCGGTAGAATTGATGATGCATTTTTACGTTCGTGTTTCCAGTCGAGCCACAAATCCACCAATTAGTTTAATTAAAACATGTATTGGGCTAACTTGTGGGTTTAATTAAAAATATAAATGGGCTTTTACCATGGACTCCTTTTAAAATATAAATGGGATTGTATCTTGGACTCTAAGTGTATTAGTAATGGATTTTCAAAATCCATTAAGTAAATCATTGATGGAGATAAGCATGATCGAGATGATTACGATTAGATGATGTTAAAAATGATGATGGCGTTATTTATAGATGATGACGGTTGCTCGATGATGATAATATGGTTGATAACGGTATTATTATGATGATGGTGAATCCTTGATGAAGATGGTATAAATCTTATTCTTATTATTATTACTTTTATCATTATTATTATTATTATTATAAGCATCATTATTACAATTACTATATAACATTATTAATATAAGTATTATAAGTATTATTAATTATTTTTATTATTAATATCATTTTTATTATTGATATTAACATTATTATTAGTATTATCATTCATATTATTATTATAAGTATCATTATTTTTATTATCATTACTATTAGTATATTATTATATATTTATCATTATTATTACTATTAAGTATAATTAAGAGTATTATTAAGAGCATTATTATCATTATTATTATTATTATTATTATTATTATTATTATTATTATTATTATTATTATTATTATTATCATTATTATTATTAATATCATTAGTAATATTTTTATTATTAGTACAACAAATATTATTTATCTAAAATATAAAAATTAATCTTAATACATTATAAACTTAGTTAATTAATATTATACGTGTTAATATATATATACTTGATATAGGTTCGTGAATCCGAGGTCAACCCTGCATTTGTTCATTATCGTCATATGTATTTTTACTACAAAATACAGTATGGTGAGTTTCATTTGCTCCCTTTTTAATTGCTTTTGCAATATATTTTTGGGCTGAGAATACATGCGCTGTTTTTATGTTTGACGAAATAGACACAAGTACTTAAAATATATTCTACGTTGAGTTGCCACCACCTTGCATATCTTCCCTAATAGCTTGGTAACTAATATTTACATGATGGAAGAACCTGTAAGCGCGAATCCTATTGATAGATCTATCGGGTTTGACAACCCCAACCGGGCTAGTCGCTCTAGTATCGTAAACGGTTGCATAGTACTTCGTTTTTACTACACTTGGTACAGTGTAGGGAGATTTCATAATAAAGGGAATATGCCACATTAATGGTTAAGTATGGTTACCGAAGCGCTCAACAATTTATAGAATACTTTTATACACTTGCGAGTGTACATATATTTATAAACGGAAACCTTGTGGTCTATTAATATATTGAAATGATTGTTATGATAAACCTATGAACTCACCAACCTTTTGGTTGACACTTTTAAGCATGTTTATTCTCAGGTATGAAAGAAATCTTCCTCTATGCATTTGCTCATATTACATGGAGTCATTCATGGTATATTTAGGACATCACCTCGCAATGGGACCAAATGTTGATGACTTCGTCCAGGTGGATTAGGACGGGTTGTTAAACTCGCCCACCTCATCGTTTTGTTGCTCGTGCTTTGTAATCAGAATGATGGACGGATGAATTGAGCCGTTGGTGATGCAACAGTCAAAATTTTTGGCCGTTGCAAAATTAACATTTTTTTTCTTTTTTACACTCTATATAAATACGCATATATTTCATTTTATACATCTCAAACACAGACATTTCATATACATTTCATACTCAATATCAAATATCATCTCAAATTATCAATCCTTTTTCAAATTAAAATGAATCCAAAAATCCCAAATTCCGATCCCGATATAAATATGGTATTAACGATCATGAATACCACTAATAATTGAGCACTTGAAGCACTCGAAACACTTGATCATTTGGATAAGTTAAGCGATAATGAAGAAGTTGAACCCGTACCAAAAGCACCTAGAAGATATTTATATAGAGATCGTGAAGACCGCGCAAAAGCATTATGGAATGATTATTTTTCAGACACTTGTACGTTTCCAGACAATTATTTTCGTAGACGTTATCGAATGCGTAAACCTTTGTTTCTTCATATATGTCAAGGTATATTGAATTTTTCTCAAACTCCGATTCCCGAGTATTTTACTTATGTTCATCAAATACGTGATGTTTGTTTATTACTTGGTTTTAATATTGTTCAAAAAGTAACATCCGTCATACGTCAACTAGCGTATGCTGCATCTGCCGATCATTTTGATGAGTATTTGCATATGGATGAACAAACCTCATATGATTGTTTAAACAAATTTTGAAAATGTATTTTTCACTTGTACGCAACCGAATATTTGAGAAAACCAACTGCACAAGATGTGCAATGTTTGACCGCTAAACATGCTCAAATACATGGGTTACCGGGGATGTTAGCATCGATTGTATGCATTGAAGATGGAGAAATTGTCTGGCACGTTGGAAGAGTCATTATACACGAGGTGACCATGGTTACCCGTCAATTATGCTTGAAGCAGTAGCGTCATATGATGGAGGTTTTGGCACACTTTTTTTGGTACTGCAGGATCAAATAATGATATCAATGTACTAAATCAATCTGATTTGTTTAGGGACTTATTAGCCGGCGAAGCTCCAACGTATACGTTTACGGTTAACGGGTGTACTGTCACACCCCCAAATAGGGCCTAGGGTATTTGTGACTAATTATATCAAATCACAGATGTATAAACGAGAACGACTCTATATGAGACGTTTTATTGAGTTTTGCAGCGGAAGATAAATAGAATACATTGTATTTAGAGCATTAAATGTTCTTAATTGATATGAGATGTAATGAAGACTCCAAGCATAGCAAGCAATCATCATCAAAGCAGCAGATATACAGCGGAAGCAATATTTAAGTACCTGAGAATAAACATGCTTTAAAAAGTCAACACGAGGTAGAGTGAGTTCATAGGTTTGTCATAAATAATGATTTCAGTAATAGATCACAAGATTTAATAAAAGACGATATATCATGTATATCAAAAGTATGCCATGAGCGTATAATATCAAAACTATACGATTTTACCCCGAGACAATACATATGTAATTGTCGAGATCATTATTATACCACCAATTAACCTGAGGTCAACAGTGCGGGACGTTACTCCCAATAGCGCTATTTATAATAATTTCATTTGCCTCTTCATTATCTAGCAATTAATGATATTACAAAGCAGGGTTTTGCATGTTTCATATGAACACAATAACACGTTACATATCAACACAATAAAAGTACTCATGTTGGTCGCATAATAGTTTGTACTTGTGTCTATCAGTTATAAAAATAGTACATGTATTCTCAGCCCAAAAATATAGATAAAAAGGGAGCAAATGAAACTCACGATACGATACGATAGTTTGTAGTAAATATACATAGGATGGCACTGAAAAAGTACAGAGTTGTCCTCGGATTCACGAACCTATATCAAGTTATGTATATATTAAAACATATAATAACAATTAACCAGTTTATATATTAATATTATTAATATACTTCTTGTATTAATAATTTGTTAATTATTTAGCTATATTCATTTTATATATAAATACTTAATGTTTATATATTTATCAGATTTAAAGTATATGATATGTCATTTATTATAAATATCATATGTTGATGTTTAGGAATATTATAAAACTAAATATATATATATATATGTATGTATATATATATATATATATATATATATACATATATATATAATTGTAATATTTATTTGTACTAATAATAATAGCAGTGATAATAATAATGATTAATAATTCTTTTAAATATATTTATTTTCAGTATTTGAAATAATTACTCAATAGTCATTTAAAAAGGTAAATTATCAATGTTAATATGTTAAATTAAAATATCTTAGTATTAGTAATAACTAGTGTTTTGCTGCACGCGATGCCGCTCTATCGTGTAAAGATTTTTTGGCAATGTTTAGGAAAAAATGTAGGAAAAAAGAATGGTAAAAATAACTAAATAAGAAGTAAGCATAACGTTTTTTTTTTATAAAAGTTAGTTTAAAAAAATTGGGACCAACGTTTCTATACAGTCCTTTAGTAAAGTTTGTAGGGGAGAATGAGGAGGAGAATTTAAAAAAAGGAAAAAAAGAAGAAAAAACACTATAACACAGTACTATGCATTGTGAGTACAATTGTTTTTTCTACGCAACGTACAAGTCGATAAAGTGTAAGAATGGTTACTATTCAATTACTGTTCCCAACGTATGTCAATTAGTATGTAGTAGTAAAAGAATTAGTATATAGTAGTAATTTTGATGAAAATTAGTTTTAAAAAAATGGGGGCGATGTTTTTGTACAGTCCTTTAGTAAAATTTTTAGGGGCTAATGAGGAGTAGAATTTAAAAAAAAAAGAAAAAGGAAAAGAAAAAGAAAACTACTGTAGCGTAGTACTACCCTAGTGGGTACAACTTTTTATGTGGAGGGTACAAGTCGTTAATGCGGGAAAGCTGTACTATTGACTTACTATTTGAAAACTTTGTCAATTAGTATATAGTTATAATATAATAATCATAAAGATAATGATATTAGTATTAATAATTTTAATAATAATTGTAGTGTAATCATGTTAATGATAATAATAATAATAATAATAATAATAATAATAATAATAATAATAATAATAATAATAATAATAATAATAATAATAATAATAATGATAATAATAATAATAATAATAATAATACTAATTATAATAAACATGATAAGTTTAAAAACAGTGATATTTTTAGTAATAAAGGTAATAATAATAATAATAATAATAATAATAATAATAATAATAATAATAATACTGATAGTAATAATAACTATAATAATAATTTTACTACTAATGATAAAAATAATAGTTTTAATAATAATAATACTACTAATGGTATCATTTTAATAATAATGGTAATATTAATAATACTTATGTTAATGAAAATTATAATAATGATCTTACAATTACTAATAATAATGATAATGATATTAATCATTTTAGTAGTAATAATAATTATATTTTAATGTTTGTAATAATAATATTTATCATAATAAATAATGATAGTAATAATAATAACAAAATAATAAAAATGCTACCTCAATAAGCTTTTCTAAAAACAAAATGCCCCAAGCCGGGCTCGAACCCGAGACCTCCCGCTCTCACACAAACATCTTAACCATCCAATCCATTTCTGTTTTTCTGATTATGTCTCATACTAATTATAATTAACCCGTTATTTTTCTGTTTCCATATTCATCCCTCTTCATCATAATCAAATCGACCAGGGATCAATTAAATCAAGATAACGAATATGTGATATCATTTAGGACTTGTAACAAAACATATAATTAGAAAGGAATGTTCTTGATAATAAAAAAAATAAAAAAAACAAAACAAAACAAAAAAAGAATGCAGCCCGCTGTCGACGATTTTTGAGAAAAAAAATATTGATTTTGATTTTGTGAACGTTTTAGACAATACTTATAACATGAATTATGTTTCAAATGACTCATATAAACTTCTGAGATCGTTAATTATAACAGAAACATCACACAAATCTTCAATTCGATCTTAGAACAAAGTTTGACTTTTGAAAACCAAAACTTTGACTCGTAAATTCGACTTCAATAAAAGGAATTGGAATACGAATTTTTGCAGATAGTTTAAGTGTATGATTTCAAACAAAACTGCATTTAAGGATTTTAAAATGGGTTTCGAAATCGGGTTGTTAGAAAAATGAACAAGAACAGAGGTTTAAAGGTATTTTTTTTTTTTGATATTTCTGTTTGATTTCCAAGTAGTAATCGTTCATCAGCAGTTATATAATCGATTTTTATGAAGTTAAATGAATAATTTATGCAGCATAATTTGTTGTTATGGTTGACATTGAGTCATGATCCAAAACAGAAAGGCAGTCACGATAAAAAAAAATTTAAAAAAAATAAAAAGTAGATATACCTAAATTAGGTATTAGATCATGTCTGATTCATAATTTAATTAATATTAATAATAAATAAATATATTAATAATAATAATACTAATAATAATAATTATATTAATAATAATAATAATACTTTTAATATTATGAATAATACAAAAAAATAATAATAACAATCATAATTTTAATAAAGATGATTATCATTTTTTTTAATAATGATAATAATAACTATATAATGTTATTAATATCAATGATAAGTTGTTTTAATATGATATTTATAATAATTTCAATAATTTTAATAATAATGACAATACTAATATTATTAATAATGATATTAATAAACAAATAATGATATTAATAATACTAACAATAATGATAATAATATTAATTTAATTCTCAATCATAATAATAATGATATTAATATTATTGATATTGATAGTAATATATAAAATTAATTATGTGCATCAAATAACTTATTATTGAAATAATAATATTGATATAAATGTTAAGATTTATAATAATAATGAAGGTAATAATAATATGAGTATAACAGCTATGATTTAACTTGTATTTTGATATATTATTATTGCAAGTTGTTATTTATATAATAGGTATATATATTTATTTATAACAATTGTTCGTGAATCGTCGGAATTGGTCAAAGATAATTGAAACAACTCAAAAATTCGGAGATTTAGTTTAACAAATGTTGCTTATCGTCTTAAAAATATTAAAGATTAAGTTTAAATTTAGTCGGAAATTCCCGGGTTATCACAGTACCTACCCGTTAAAAGAAATTTCGTCCCGAAATTTAGTTGTTGCCATCAGTCGGCGTTGTTCATAAATGAGATGAGGATATTTACGTTTTATTTGATTTTCACGTTCCCAGGTATACTTGGGGCCTTGCATGAATTTCAACGGATAGAATATTATTTTGTTTCTAACGTTTAAATCTTACGATCCATAAATTGTACGAAGTGCATTTTATTATTAATGTGGAGGTTATCTAAAGGATTTAACAAGAGTGTCATTGATTAGGTTTTCTCTGAAAGAGATG
Organism: Rutidosis leptorrhynchoides; assembly: GCF_046630445.1. Lineage (NCBI taxonomy): Eukaryota > Viridiplantae > Streptophyta > Magnoliopsida > Asterales > Asteraceae > Rutidosis > Rutidosis leptorrhynchoides. The sequence goes on from NC_092337.1 coordinate 151,099,727, forward strand.
ATGACGCTATACAAGCATTTCAATACACATGAAATGGGTTATGAATAATAACGAGCTTATTTAAACCTTGAGCGTTTATGCCACAATATTAGGGTAGACAAAATAGAGAGGAGTTCGTGAAAATCACGGTCATGAAATTTGATAGAGATCGTCATTGTTTACAACAAGAATGATGAATATGAGTTAAAAATAGAGTTTTATCAACATTGGGTAATATGAATGAAACGATTCAATTACAAGAGGAGTATAAACGAAGCTATCGTAAAAGATTGAAATGAGGAAATTAAATGTTCGCCTTAACTTTTGACGTAGTCACGATTGATTTCCGAAATTCAAGGGATTTAAAGAAATCTTCATAATCTTTATAAGATTTGATTCTCCGGTAATTAAGGAAATTAGGATTTTCTTTAATTAAATGCGGTGAATTACCTCGATTCCTGTGTCTGGAATTTCGCTATAAATTTGCTTCTTCCGTTTCATTATCTTCACCACTTCTATACTTTCTTCCTCAATTCATACTTCCAAAAGATTTGTTAATATGCTCAATCCAGTTCTTGTTCTTGACCTTATATTGGTTATCGCCACAATCTTTCTTCTTTTCTAACTCCCACCAGAGGAGTCTGTTTACTTCTATTATGCTCTAGGATTTATTGTGTTTTTAGTTCTCCCGTGTCTTTATATTACTATACGCATTGATATACACGGTTTGTAATTTCAGTGTTGTTATCGGGCTTTATATTTTTCCTTATATGTCGAAGCTTCATGCTTTTGTAAAGCATATAATGGTCCAGAATTCGTAGGTATGAAGTTTCAAATGAACCTACTGTTCTAAGTAGAAAGGAACGTAATATCATGATTTGATTTGTTAAATTACCAGAATTACTGAGGATAGAACTGTCAAGAATATATGTTCTTGATATGTTCAGAGATTAGATAGAATGTAAGAGTCGTGTAACATGGCAAATGATGATTATAAAGTCTATGAATCATCATCTTCCATTAAAAATTTAGCATGACTTACTGTAATATAATCACATTGGCCTGACGTCATTATATTATACAAACTCATGCTTCAATTCCCAACACTACTTCAAAACATTTATAATTTAAACTTAAATTTTACAGAATATAGAAACTAAAACAGTTTCCTTTATTATGTAACAAAGATATCGCAAAGAGATAATTTATTGTGGAAAAGAATAGTTATGAAGATATCTTCAGAAATATCGAGGATATTTATGACGAAAGATACGATGATATCTTAGAAATTTCTAAGATCAAATGATAATAAGGAAAGTTATTCTGTAAGGATTTAAGATAAGTAAGGAGCAGAGTAATTGCTAATGATTTAAGCAGATACTGAATCATCTAGATTCTTTGAATACAGGTTTAGTCCTTGGGATTTGTCCACAGCTTCCTTCATGTTTTGCTCAATCCGTCTTTCAATACCAGATTTTCTTTTGAGCTTTTCCAACGCAAAATTCTTTATTATCAAGCTTCTGGTCATTAAGACCATCTACGACCTTTGCTGCTTCATCAGCATTATTAGGGTTAACGAATCTGAATTGTTGGTTATAGTTCTAAGGTGTTTTCAAGAATTTTGAAGAATGTACAATGTAACATATTAATGTGAGATATAAATATTTCTCGGGTATTACCTACCCGTTAAAATATTTTCACCATCAACAGTTTGTACAACAGAATATTTAATTACAATCTTTATGATAATATACGTACATATATATTTTCCTTCAGATGTAATCATGGATTTAATGAGTTAATATAATATTAAACTCATTTGATTTGAGGTTGGAACAAGAATAAATAATCTCTAAAAACTTTTAAAAACTACATATTCTCTGCAGAGTATTTCTTTAATGTAGTTATGAATCAATACTTCTTCGTTTGTTGTTACTGGTATTCCTTGGTATCTATGGTGCGTATGATGTTGATGCTCGTGGCATAGATTGTGATGTTGAGGCTTGTGATGCAGATGTTGTTGTTGATGAAGCTGATGGTGCTGATGCTGTTGCTGATACTGATGCAACTGCTGGTGTTTATAATGCTTGCTGTGTTGATGATGTTGGCAGTACTGTTGAGGCTGTTGCTGATTCTGGTAGTGCCATCGGTGCTGGTGATGTTGACAATACTATTGGTGGTGTTGCGGTTGCTGTTGGTATTGCTTGTGGTGTTGGTGGTGTTGGTGATGTTGGTGATGTTGGTGGTACTGATGGTATTGGTTATGTTATTGGTGTTGCTTGTGGTATTTGGGTAGTAGCTGTGAGCCTAGCTTCCAAATCGTGCACTGTTTCCTCCAGGGTTTCTACTTTACGCTCGAGTCTATGGATTTGTTCTACCCATTCCTCCGTAAGGTTTGTCAATTCTTGATATTTAGTTCGAAGTCTTCTAACTTCTTCTAATAACCCTATCTGGTTAGAATTCGGGAGTAGAGGATGAATACTGTCTTGGGCTACATCGAGTCGACCTTCGAGGCGGAAAATCCTTGTGAAAAGAGTGTAAACGGTATTGTGAACAGGTTCGCCGGTAAGCGGATCGAGTACTCCGACGTTTGGTGGTAAGTTTGGCTCGTGATAAGGAGTACCTTCTTCATTTCTCCATAGGGTGAGTATTTCGTGAACCCATCCCCATTTTCTGAAGAAATTACGATAATTGATCGGTGGGTGTACTCCGGTCACGCTATCTTCGGAGCTAGAAGAACTTGAGGAATTAGGTGAGAAATCCATATTATGTGTTTGGAATTAGGGTTTGATATGAAATGAGTATTGAATGATATATTCGTCTCCTCGAATACGTATATATAGCAAAAAGATTTCATTAATTTATGGAGGAAATTTAGAAAAAGTGTTAGACAAAGTCTATTGGGATAGATATGATAAGATATGATGTGTCTATACTCAATAATTACAGTTTGACGTGTCGAGATTTAAAAATGATAAGTATGTAATTAGATAAACTTTCGATTAAAGACTTTCAATTCGCAATGGCCTATTTAGGTCTAGGGGCTTGAACTATAGGATCCTTTAAATCGGTAATCCAAACCCTTCCATTCTAGAGTTTCGTAGACGCCACTCGTCAAGAAAATTCAATGATCAAAAATAACGAGAAAGCAAAGATTTTGAAAGTAATGAATATGAATAGTGGAGATTTCAAGAATCATGGTTAACGTTTCATGTAATACATATGTAATACACAAAACCATGATAGATGACATAGGAGTGTCAAGAATTTCAGAAATCATGGTGTCGTATTTAAATGTGGTGGCGGAATTTGATAGTACTTAGGAAAGTGAGCAGAGTTCTTAGATTGGCTTGGCATTATAAGGAAGATTAAAGAATTTAATAAGCATAGTTTCTAATGCATAGTATAGTATTTAACAATTAAAGGCAACAATTAAAGGCACTATAGTCAAGGAAAGTTGTAGTCCTACATTGCTAGGGTACCTAATTGTATAAGGCACACATAAAATGCAATCCTGGTTCTCTACAACAATACTGCTCTGATACCAATCTTTGACACCCCCAAATAGGGCCTGGGGTATTTGTGACTAATTATATCAAATCACAGATGTATAAACGAGAACGACTCTATATGAGACATTTTATTGAGTTTTGCAGCGGAAGATAAATAGAATACATTGTATTTAGAGCATTAAATGTTCTTAATTGATATGTGATGTAATGAAGACTCCAAGCATAGCAAGCAATCATCATCAAAGCAGCAGATATACAACGGAAGCAATATTTAAGTACCTGAGAATAAACATGCTTTAAAAAGTCAACACGAGGTTGAGTGAGTTCATAGGTTTGTTATAAATAATGATTTCGATAATAGATCACAAGATTTAATAAAAGACGATATATCATGTATATCAAAAGTATGCCATGAGCGTATAATATCAAAACTAAATGATTTTACCCCGAGACAATACATATGTAATTGTCGAGATCATTATTATACCACCAATTGACCTGAGGTCAACAGTGCGGGACGTTACTCCCAATAGCGCTATTTATAATAATTCCATTTGCCTCTTCATTATCTAGCAATTAATGATAGTACAAAGCAGGGTTTTGCATATTTCATATGAACACAATAACATGTTACATATCAACACAATAAAAGTACTCATGTTGGTCGCATAATAGTTTGTACTTGTGTCTATCAGTTATAAAAATAGTACATGTATTCTCAGCCCAAAAATATAGATAAAAATTGAGCAAATGAAACTCACGATACGATACGATAGTTTGTAGTAAATATACATAGGATGTCACTGAATAAGTACAGAGTTGTCCTCGGATTCAGGAACCTATATCAAGTTATGTATATATTAAAACATATAATAACAATTAACCAGTTTATATATTAATATTATTAATATACTTCTTGTATTAATAATTTGTTAATTATTTAGCTATATTCATTTTATATATAAATACTTAATGTTTATATATTTATCAGATTTAAGGTATATGATATGTCATTTATTATAAATATCATATGTTGATGTTTAGGAATATTATAAAACTTAATATATATATATATATATATATATATATATATATAAAATTGTAATATTTATTTGTACTAATAATAATAGCAGTGATAATAATAATGATTAATAATTCTTTTAAATATATTTATTTTCAGTATTTGAAATAATTACTCAATAGTCATTTAAAAAGGTAAATTATCAATGTTAATATGTTAAATTAAAATATCTTAGTATTAGTAATAATAATAATCATAAAGATAATGAAAATGATATTAGTATTAATAATTTTAATAATAATTGTATTGTAATCATGTTAATGATAATAATAATAATAATAATAATAATAATAATAATAATAATAATAATAATAATAATAATAATAATAATAATAATAATAATAATAATAATAATACTAATTATAATAAACATGATAAGTTTAAAAACATTGATATTTTTAGTAATTAAGGTAATAATAATAATAATAATAATAATAATAATAATAATAATAATAATAATAATAATAATAATAATAATAATAATAATAATAATAATAATACTACTAATAGTAATAATAACTATAATAATAATTTTACTACTAATGATAAAAATAATAGTTTTAATAATAATAATACTACTAATGGTATCATTTTAATAATAATGGTAATATTAATAATACTTATGTTAATAATAATTATAATAATGATCTTACAATTACTAATAATAATGATAATGATATTAATCATTTTAGTAGTAATAATAATTATATTTTTAATGTTTGTAATAATAATATTTATCATAATAAATAATGATAGTAATAATAATAACAAAATAATAAAAATGCTACCTCAATAAGCTTTTCTAAAAACAAAATGCCCCAAGCCGGGCTCGAACCCGAGACCTCCCACTCTCACACAAACATCTTAACCATCCAATCCATTTCAGTTTTTCTGATTATGTCTCATACTAATTATAATTAACCCGTTATTTTTCTGTTTCCATATTCATCCCTCTTCATCATAATCAAATCGACCAGGGATCAATTAAATCAAGATAACGAATATGTGATATCATTTAGGACTTGTAACAAAACATATAATTAGAAAGGAATGTTCTTGATAATAAAAAAAAAAAAAAAAAAAAGAATGCAGCCTGCTGTCGATGGTTTTTGAGAAAAAAAATATTGATTTTGATTTTGTGAACGTTTTAGACAATACTTATAACATGAATTATGTTTCAAATGACTCATATAAACTTCTGAGATCGTTAATTATAATAGAAACATCACACAAATCTTCAATTCGATCTTAGAACAAAGTTTGACTTTTGAAAACCAAAACTTTGACTTGTAAATTCGACTTCGATAAAAGGAATTGGAATACGAATTTTTGCAGATAGTTTAAATGTATGATTTCAAACAAAACTGCATATAAGGATTTTAAAATGGGTTTCGAAATCGGGTTGTTAGAAAAATGAACAAGAACAGAGGTTTAAAGGTATTTTTTTTTATATTTCTGTTTGATTTCCAAGTAGTAATCGTTCATCAGCAGTTATATAATCGATTTTGAAGAAGTTAAATGAATAATTTATGCAGCATAATTTGTTGTTATGGTTTACATTGTGTAAGACTCTAATATTTATTGTACGGAAGTGTAATTATGCTACGTTGAATGCGGGAGGTATTGTGGAATTAAACGAAGGTCAGAATCTGCCCAGACTGTTGTGCGCGCCGCGCACCTTGCCAGTGACAGATTTCAGCCTTTTTCTATTTTGAGTTTAATGAAGGGCAATTTGGTCATTTCACTTGAGGCCGGATCTGTGGGCTTTATCAGTTGGTTTGGATCCAACTTTGGATCATTTTCACATCCATTCATCACTCTCATCTTCAAACCCTAGAGAGAGAAGAGTTTTAGAGAGAGGAAGCTTCATTTGGAGAAGAAAGAGTTGGATTCTCATCAAAGCTCGGGTTTTAAAGTTGTTCACCTCGTTCCTAGCTACGTTTTGGTTGTTGTGGTAAGTTCTAACTCTGAATTTCATTGTTTGATTTGATATTCAAAGTTAGGGTTTGAACTTGATTTGTAGAGAAACCCATTTAAAACTCTTGAAGTGAGTTTGTTGATGCTAGTAATCGGGTTTATTGTTATTGTTGGTGGATTTTGGGTTGGCGAACAAATTGGTCTTGTTTATGACTTGTAATTGGGTTTAATCACTACGTTTAGAGATTATGAAAGTATTGGAACCCTTTTGGTGTGTTTGAAAGACTAATTTTGGAATTGAGTCAAAATTAGGGTTTTTGGGTGATTTTGAGATTGATAAGTGTTAAACACTTATGTTTGGGTTCTTTTGGCTTATTAGGACCATTTTTACTTGTGATTAGTGATTAGTGGTTAGTTTGGACGCGTTTGGTGTTTGTAAGTGCAATTGGTCGAATTTGCACTAAGTGTCGAATTGAGTTGGTTTGTAAATCCACTCTAAGTGTGTTATTGTATTTGTGATAATGGATTAGGTACTTTCCATTGCCGTGTTGCGGAATTACTCGGTTGCATTCATCAAGGCAAAAAGGTGAGTGTTAATATCCTATGTGCATATGTATGTATAGGATGGGTGCGGGTTGGGTGAAGCGGTTCTCGGTTATAGAGATCACTTCACATATAGGTTCATGATGGCTCGGTTTGCATGATCATCTTATTGTTAAGTTGTGAATTTCGGTTAGAGCGGATTCTTGGTGACTCGGTTTATACGGTCATCTTATTGTTAAGGTTAAGTGTTTAGCCTTGGGTTGTAGGTTCGGGGATATTATATTATCTTATGTTTTGATATTGATGTGTCATAGCTAGCCCTTCGGGTGAAGCTTGGTAGTGTTGTTCATAACGTTGTGAGTGAACTTGCATTGATGTTGTAGCTAGTGGTATCGCAATTGTACGGTAAGCTTAGTTTTGCTTGCTATATGCTCGGATGATCCGGTATGTGTTATTTGATATTGTGTGGCGTGTCCATTTTATGCATATATATGTATGTAGTATATTCTCACTCACTAAGCGTTAGCTTACCCTCTCGTTGTTTACTTTTTTTTATAGATTTGCTTGGATGCGGTGGCTCGGGTAAGCGTGGGAACTAGTGGCTCGCGTAGTTGCTTTAGAAGATCTTGCTTTTGGATTGGATAGGATTGGGTAGCGTATCCCCAATCACCATGCTCGGTTTTATTTTCTATTAGAAGTCGTGTGGTTGAAAACTTGTATTTTGTACGAAAGTCGTAGAACGGCCAATGTGGGCCCGGTCTCGTAAAACTCATTTTATTATTGGAACGTGATAGTTTTAACTATTATAATATGTTGTGAAAAGCCTTTGGTCTAAATGTGTCGGGAAGTCGAAGATCTTTTCGCGTAAAATGGAAAAAGTGGACAGAAGCTGCCAGGCACCAGTGCGCGCCGCGCACTTGGTGTGGTGCGCTCGGCGCACCCTTCTGCCCAGTTTTAATTTTTTTATGTTACGTTTTTGGTTGGTTAACGGGTTGGGATGTTACACATTGAGTCATGATCCAAAACAGAAAGGCAGTCATTATAAATTTGTTTTTAAAAAAAAATTAAAAGCAGATATACCTAAATTAGGTATTAGATCATGTCTGATTCATAATTTAATTAATATTAATAATAAATAAATATATTAATAATAATAATTATATTAATAATAATAATAATACTTTTAATATTATGAATAATACAAAATAATAATAATAATAATAATAATAATAATAATAATAATAATAATAATAATAATAATAATAATAATAATAATAATAATAATAATAATACTAATAACAATCATAATTTTAATAAAGATGATCATCATTTTTTTAGTAATGATAATAATAACTATATAATGTTATTAATAAAAATGATAAGTTGTTTTAATATGATATTTATAATAATTTCAATAATTTTAATAATAATGACAATACTAATATTATTAATAATGATATTAGTAAACTAATAATGATATTAATAATACTAACAATAATGATAATAATATTAATTTAATTCTCAATCATAATAATAATGATATTAATATTATTAATATTGATAGTAATATATAAAATTAATTATGTTCATCAAATATCTTATTATTGAAATAATAATATTGATATAAATGTTAAGATTTATAATAATAATGAAGGTAATAATAATATGAGTATAACAGCTATGATTTAACTTGTATTTTGATATATTAATATTGCAAGTTGTTATTTATATAATAGGTATATATATTTATTTATAACAATTGTTCGTGAATCGTCGGAATTGGTCAAAGATAATTGAAACAGCTCAAAAATTCGGAGATTTAGTTTAACAAATGTTGCTTATCGTCTTAAAAATATTAAAGATTAAGTTTAAATTTAGTCGAAAATTCCCGGGTTGTCACATGTACATTTAATAAGGGTTATTATTTGGCGGATGGAATTTACCTGGAATTGTCCACACTAGTTAAGTCGTTCAGAAATCCGACTAATCCAAAACAAGAAAAATTCACAAGGTATCAAGAATCGGCAAGAAAAGATATTGAACGAGCATTTGGAATCTTACAAGGTCGATGGACCATTATTCAACATCCAGCAAGACCGTATTATATTCGTAAAATTAGAAGGATTATGTTAACATGTGTGATATTAAACAATATGATAACCGAGGATAACGGTCATGCATTTTGTGGACTTGAAGAGAATTATCGTCCAATTCGACGTGCACGAGGAACATTCCAAGAAAGGGTTGAAGCGCATATGCGAGCGGACGCGGAATTAAGAGATGTGTGCATTCATTGACTACTACGAAATATGCTTGTCGAACATGTATTTAGTCTTCCAGCTAATTATCGTATTCGACATGATCCAACAATTAATCTAAAAAATCAAGATCAGGCAGGACCTTCACACGTTAACGATGACGTAGATGAAGGTGAAGACGAATAATTTTTAAATTTTTATGTAATTTTATTTTAAACCCTATGTTTTAATTTTTAATTATTGGTAATGTTTTTTATTTTTAATAAAAGTTTAGTTTTATTTAAATAAGTATTTATTTTTCGGAAATAATTAAAAAAAGAGGAAGGAAGGAGTGTCATTGTTTGGAGTGTTTAGTCCTGGAAAGAAAGTGCTGATGTGACGCTGATGTGATACCCAGGACTAAAGATGGAGAAGTTCCTCCATTGAGAGCACTCTTACAATGGGATGAATATAACTTTCTCTCGTGTTATTTATTATTCAGAATATATTTGCCACACCAAAACTCTCCATTTTATTTCTATATATTTACCACTGATTATAAAAAGCTATATTTACCACATAATTTATTGAAAATAATTAAGAACAAAATTATTGAAAGTAATATATGAGAATGAAATTACATACGAGTATTTAACAACTTTAATTTTATATTTGTAACTTGAAAAACTTTTGAAATTTTCAGACACAGGCTCTGGTTGTCGTTAAGATACATACATATATCATACACTTGAATAACTGTATCCAAAAAGTCAATATTCTATATATATCATTTAGAGAAAATTTGTGAACACTAGCTGCCACAAAAATTCAATTGAGTTTTTTAACCTTTAATAAGAAATTGTGATAGATACTAAGTGTAACATGTAAAAATACATTTATCTCCTTAACGCCAACCATAAGTGACGTCAGAATAATCCAAAACCTTTTAAGAAAATAAATGTTTAAAGTTGACTTCGAGAAGGCGTACGATTCAGTTAATTGGGAGTAACTTTTATCTATGTTATCGGTTTTTGGTTTTGGCGATAAATGGTGTTCATGGATTAAGGGGTGTCTTTTTTTTAGCTCGCACGTCAATCCTTGTTAATGGCTCCCCGACTCGTGAATTTCCTTTGAAACGGTGGTTGAGACAAGGTGATCCTCTCAGTCCTTTTCTTTTTATTATTGTCATGGAAGGCCTTCATCTAGCTTTCAATCATGCCATGGAAATAAATATTGTTCGCGGGATTAAAGTGGGGAAGGAGAACATTAATCTTTCTCATTTTATATATGCGGATGATGTAATTATTTTTTCAGATTGGAGTGCTATTGAGTTAAGACGCATTCTTCTTATTTTAGAAGTGTTTTCCTAAGGCCTCGGGTTTAAAGCTAAATTTCAATAAATCTCATGTCTTTGGTATCGGGGTGGACCAATCTGAGGTAGAATCATTTGCGAGTGCTACTGGCACTCGAGTTGGTACGTTTCCTACCTCTTATTTGGGTATTCCTATTGGTTCGAATATGAAAATTGTGTCAAAGTGGGATTCGTTATGTGAGAAGTTTCGGGCTAAATTATCTACATGGAAGGCGAGTCTTATTTCGGCAGGCGGAAGACTGACCCTTATTAAAAATGTTATGGGTAGTTTAGGGATTTATTGGTTTTCTTTATTTAAATGTCCCGATACTATTCTTAAACGTCTTGAATCGATACGAGCTAACTTTTTTTGGGGTGGAAGTAACTCGATCAAAAAGATGTCTTGGGTCAAATGGGAGAAAGTGTTAGCTTCGTTTGACAAAGGTGGGCTGAATATTGGAAGCCTTAAAGCTTTCAATTTCGCCTTAGTATTTAAATGGTGGTGGCGGTTTTTAAAGAACCCGAACGACTTGTGGGCTAGAGTTGTTAAATCGATACATGGGCATAATTTTCATTCGAATCACAGCAGCTCGTCATTTTGGGCATCGATCGTTTCTGTATGTTCGAATATCACGATTAAGAATCTGTTACCGACAGATTGTTTTCGTATGTTAATAGGGATGGCCGTAGTATTCAATTTTGGCACGACCTATGGGTTGGAAACGAACGTCTTTCGCACCATTTTAACAGAATACTTCACTTGGATTCAACCCCAAATGCATACATCTCGGATAAATGGGTTGATGGTAATTGGCTTTTCACTTGGGTTAGAGATTATTTAGGTGGTAGAAATGAGGATCTTATTAATAGTCTTTTCGGGATTATTGGTAAACCTGTGTTGTGCGATCGCCCGGATTCTTGGACATGCTCTTTGAATAATGATGGCCGTTATACAGTTAAAAAAGCTAGAGAGCTTATTGATCACTTGCTTCTTCCGACCTCGCAAGTTAAGACTATTTGGTACATGTTTATGCCTAGAAAAGTTAATATTTTCTTATGGCGTTTTCGTTTAGATTCTCTTCCTATTCGTTGGAACCTATCCGTGAAGGGGATCAATGTCTCTTCTATTGTTTGTTCATCTTGTAATAATGGAGTGGAGTATAGAGATCATTTGTTTTTCGAGTGTGATGTGGCTCGGGATTTATGGCATAAAATTCGTATCTAGCTTGATTGCGATATGCCTCAAATGTCATCTTGGGATTCCTTTTTTACCTGGTTAGAAGGTATTCGTTTACGCCCGTTGTCAAAAGATCGGATCATCGCGGTTGCGGTGACGTCTTTATGGGTTTTATGGCGGTTCAGGAACGGTGTTGTTTTCTTAGATTCTTTTTGTAACAAAAGCAGTTTATTTGATTTCATTAGATTAATTACTTTTCGTTGGATTAAACATAGAGGTCATTTAGTTTCAAACTGAAACTCATGGCTGTCTATGCCTTTGTAATTTTCCCTTAGTGCCTTGCTAGGGATCGTTTTATTTATTTATAATCATTCTTTGGCCGTTAAAAAAAAATAACACAAAGAAAAATGATAACTCATCCATTTCAAAATAAGTATCTCATTACTATTTGTATAGTAAAATTAAATTTGTAAGGTTTTTTCTGTTCGGTTTACTCGGAAGGACGAGTATTCTGACCTCATACTCTAGTGTATGTAGCTAATCAGGAATACTCGTTGACTGTTTCCAACTGGCCACCCTAAGATTCGAACCCGAGACCTCTTCCAAAGTTTATTAATCACAAAAATAACCATTAATTATTATTAAACTACACAATGTACTCTCATTTATTAGTCGCAAGCACTCATATTTTAAATTAGATTCGATTAAAATTACCTTAAATATATGTGTAAAACGTATATTATCATATCTATCATAAATGTAACAAAAATACAGGACACTCTCTCTTTGAGATGGAAGGAATATATAGCTGGTGGATGAGAGGTCAATCTTAGAAAAACTCTATGATTTTTGAAGGATACCTCACTTTTGTTTTGGTACACTTCTTGCCAATCACCGAAATCGAATATAAGTATAAATATTCAGAGGAGTATCAAAGATAAGCAGATAACCGACGCATATTTCGTTCGTTTTAACCTAACAAAAAGCTTATGCAATTTAATTTCAATAATTTATTGTGGTACCAACAAAAAATTTGGAGTAGCCAAAATGTCCTCTCAATTTCCCTCCCCTTCCATCCCTCATCCACCACCACCACCACCACCACCTCCACCACCACCACTGTCTTCCTCCCCCCACCTCTGTGATGACCCGGAAATTTCCGACCAAATTTAAACTTAATCTTTAAATGATTTCGAAACGATAAGCAAAGTCTGTAAATGTTGAGTCTCAAAAATTTTGAACTGTTTCATATATTCAATTGACCTTCGACTGTTCTCGACGATTCACGAACAACTATTTGTAAATAGATATGTGTGTATATATATAAATAATAATTAGAAGTATAATTTGAAATACAAATTGAAATATTAAATGAAGTAATTGTTAGAACTATCAATGTAAAAATAAAATAATATATATGATTATTATTTAAACTATATCTATATATGTATATATATATATATATATATATATATATATATATATATATACAATAACGCTCAATTGTCATTCAATCAATATTAAGTAAGTTAAAATTAAACTTATATTATTTTAAAATAAACAGTGATCCGAAAATGAGTTAGATAAATTATAGGCTTATTAAAAATGTATTTAGGAACTACCTGTTAAATTTTAAAACTTTTTATATTTTACTTGGGGTTGGGAGTGAATGATTAATGTAGTATTTATTTAATAGTTAATGACCAAATTTTATACCATAATGACTAAAATAAATAAATATAGTTAATTTAAAAATATGGGATTTTTCTGAAGACTTTTATCCGCCACTGAGTTACAACAAAGTACGAAATAATAGTCCGTGTAAAATAATAATCCATATATGTGGCTGCTAACTGTAGACCCACGTTTCTTTTTCTCCTTTGTTAGCTTTATATAATTGATTAAATATATATACTGTGTTTTTTTCTTCATTCTATATTTATATTGTGTGGCCCATTTTACTAATTGATAAAAAGCATGATTACTCAATTAACAGTTTCAATCAATTTTATAGTCTATAAAGAATTAAATAGATATAACAAATTGTACGGAACTTTTAATAAGTAGAAATTAGTATGTTAGACCATTTTTAACGCGATGTCAGATGGATCCCGTCAGACGCGCTGGCAGTGGGTGACGCCCCGGCAGTGGGTGACGCCCCCTGACACCCCTAGTGGGGCGTTACGGCTGACGCGGGAGGGGCGTCAGTGAAGTTTTTCACGCGTGGGTGAGGCAGCGTCAGGAGGACGTGGCGGCTTCTGATTGGCTGGAAATTTAAGCCATTGGGTAACGACTATATTTGATTTTTTTCATTTTTTTTTTAAATTCTATTTATTTTTATCTATATAAACCCATCCATTCTACACTTTTAACACACAATTTCTCTTTATTTTTCTTTGAATTCTATCAATTAATTCATACAATTTTCTCTCATCATCAATTATTTTTCTTTCATGGCATCGTATTTACTTAGTTTCGATTTAGATTCGGAAGACGAGCGTATTATTGCACTAATTCAACATTTAGAAGATGATGATGACGAAGTCGAATCCGATCGTGTTCCAAGATCACGAATTTATATTCCAAGAAATCGTGAAGAAGCTGCAGAAAACTTATGGAAGGATTATTTTAGTGACACACCCGTGTTTCCGCCATTTAAATTTAAAAGGCGTTTTCGTATGCGGATTGAACTATTTCTCCGAATATCGCAAGGTATTTCTAATTTCGATTCTCATGATACTCCCGAGCATTTTAGATTTTTTAGGGAACGTTTTGATGCTATCGGTCGGCCGACTTTTACAATATTGCAAAAAATGACTTCGGCTCTACGCCAATTGGCGTATGGAACTACCGCCGATATGTTTGATGAATATTTAAAAATGAGTGAGCAAACCTCAATACTTTGTTTAGATAACTTTTGTAAATGTATTATTACATTATACAAAGAACATTACATGAGATCTCCCAATGCATACGATGTTCAACGTTTATATAGTAAGCATGAAGAGAAACATGGTTTTAAGGGTATGCTCGGGAGTATTGATTGTATGCATTGGGAGTGGAAGAATTTTCCCGTTGCTTTGAAGGGACAATACACTAGGGGTGACCACAAGAAACCTACCATTATGTTTGAAGCAGTTGCTTCGTATGACTTGTGGATTTGGCATGCATTTTTTGGAATGGCGGGTTCCAACAATGATGTAAATGTTTTGAATCAATCCTATGTTTTTGATAAACTTAAAAAGGGAACATCTCCACTAGCACCATTTGAGGTAAACGGTAATCAGTACATAAAAGGCTATTACTTAGCTGACGGTATATATCCTGACTGGGCTACTCTAGTCAAAGGTTTTGCGAGTCCGACAGATGATCCAAGGATTAAGTTTACTAGGTTTCAAGCTAGTGCCCGAAAGGATGTAGAGAGGGCATTTGGGGTTCTTCAAGGTCGATTTCATATTTTAAGGTTAGCAGCACGCACTATGTCGGTAAACAAGATGCGGAGAGTTATGGACTGTTGTATCATATTACATAATATGATTTTGGAGGATCAAGGATTTGCGTTAAGTGATTGGGAGGAAGAGTTCATTACCGAAGATATGGAGAATCGTCCGGAACGGATACCGAATAGAGGACGGGATTGTAGTGACCCGAACTTTTCCATGTTTATATATATTAATTGAGATTGATATTTACATGATTAAATGTTTCCAACATGTTAAGCAATCAAACTTTTTAAGACTTGATTAATTGAAATATGTTTCATATAGACAATTAACCACCCAAGTTGACCGGTGATTCAAGAACGTTAAAACTTGTAAAAACTATACGATGACATATATATGGTTATATATATAGTTAACATGTTTTTATTATAAGTATGTATCTCATTAGGTATTTTAACAATGAGTTATATACATAAAAATGAGACTATTAATTTAAGAAACTCGAAAACGATATATATAACGATTATCGTTATAACAACGTCTTACTAGGTACATATGAAACATATTAAGATATTGATACACTTGGTTAATTATGTTAAATGATAAGTAAATATATTATTAAGTGTATTAACAATGAAATACATATGTAAAAATAAGACTACTAACTTAATGATTTCGAAACGAGACATATATGTAACGATTATCGTTGTAACGACATTTAACTGTATATACATCATACTAAGATATATTATATATCATAATATCATGATAATATAATAATTTAACATCTCATTTGTTATAATAAACAATGGGTTAACAATATTCAACAAGATCGTTAACCTAAAGGTTTCAAAACAACATTTACATGTAACGACTAACGATGACTTAACGACTCAGTTAAAATGTATATACATGTAGTGTTTTAATATGTATTCATACACTTTTGAAAGACTTTAAGACACTTATCAAAATACTTCTACTTAACAAAAATGCTTACAATTACATCCTCGTTCAATTTCATCAACAATTCTACTCGTATGCACCCGTATTCGTACTCGTACAATACACAGCTTTTAGATGTATGTACTATTGGTATATACACTCCAATGATCAGCTCTTAGCAGCCCATGTGAGTCACCTAACACATGTGGGAACCATCATTTGGCAACTAGCATGAAATATCTCATAAAATTACAAAAATATGAGTAATCATTCATGACTTATTTACATGAAAACAAAATAACATATCCTTTATATCTAATCCATACACCAACGACCAAAAACACCTACAAACACTTTCATTCTTCAATTTTATTCATCTAATTGATCTCTCTCAAGTTCTATCTTCAAGTTCTAAGTGTTCTTCATATATTTTACAAGTTCTAGTTACATAAAATCAAGAATACTTTCAAGTTTGCTAGCTCACTTCCAATCTTGTAAGGTGATCATCCAACCTCAAGAAATCTTTGTTTCTTACAGTAGGTTATCATTCTAATACAAGGTAATAATCATATTCAAACTTTGGTTCAACTTCTATAACTATAACAATCTTATTTCAAGTGATGATCTTACTTGAACTTGTTTTCGTGTCATGATTCTGCTTCAAGAACTTCGAGCCATCCAAGGATCCATTGAAGCTAGATCCATTTTTTGCTTTTCCAGTAGGTTTATCCAAGGAACTTAAGGTAGTAATGATGTTCATAACATCATTCGATTCATACATTTAAAGCTATCTTATTCGAAGGTTTAAACTTGTAATCACTAGAACATAGTTTAGTTAATTCTAAACTTGTTCGCAAACAAAAGTTAATCCTTCTAACTTGACTTTTAAAATCAACTAAACACATGTTCTATATCTGTATGATATGCTAACTTAATGATTTAAAACCTGGAAACACGAAAAACACCGTAAAACCGGATTTACGCCGTCGTAGTAACACCGCGGGCTGTTTTGGGTTAGTTAATTAAAAACTATGATAAACTTTGATTTAAAAGTTGTTATTTTGAGAAAATGATTTTTATTATGAACATGAAACTATATCCAAAAATTATGGTTAAACTCAAAGTGGAAGTATGTTTTCTAAAATGGTCATCTAGACGTCGTTCTTTCGACTGAAATGACTACCTTTACAAAAACGACTTGTAACTTATTTTTCCGACTATAAACCTATACTTTTTCTGTTTAGATTCATAAAATAGAGTTCAATATGAAACCATAGCAATTTGATTCACTCAAAACGGATTTAAAATGAAGAAGTTATGGGTAAAACAAGATTGGATAATTTTTCTCATTTTAGCTACGTGAAAATTGGTAACAAATCTATTCCAACCATAACTTAATCAACTTGTATTGTATATTATGTAATCTTGAGATACCATAGACACGTATACAATGTTTCGACCTATCATGTCGACACATCTATATATATTTCGGAACAACCATAGACACTCTATATGTGAATGTTGGAGTTAGCTATACAGGGTTGAGGTTGATTCCAAAATATATATAGTTTGAGTTGTGATCAATACTGAGATACGTATACACTGGGTCGTGGATTGATTCAAGATAATATTTATCGATTTATTTCTGTACATCTAACTGTGGACAACTAGTTGTAGGTTACTAACGAGGACAGCTGACTTAATAAACTTAAAACATCAAAATATATTAAAAGTGTTGTAAATATATTTTGAACATACTTTGATATATATGTATATATTGTTATAGGTTCGTGAATCAACCAGTGGCCAAGTCTTACTTCCCGACGAAGTAAAAATCTGTGAAAGTGAGTTATAGTCCTACTTTTAAAATCTAATATTTTTGGGATGAGAATACATGCAGGTTTTATAAATGATTTACAAAATAGACACAAGTACGTGAAACTACATTCTATGGTTGAATTATCGAAATCGAATATGCCCCTTTTTATTAAGTCTGGTAATCTAAGAATTAGGGAACAGACACCCTAATTGACGCGAATCCTAAAGATAGATCTATTGGGCCTAACAAACCCCATCCAAAGTACCGGATGCTTTAGTACTTCGAAATTTATATCATATCCGAAGGGTGTCCCGGAATGATGGGGATATTCTTATTAAGTCTGGTAATCTAAGAATTAGGGAACAGACACCCTAATTGACGCGAATCCTAAAGATAGATCTATTGGGCCTAACAAACCCCATCCAAAGTACCGGATGCTTTAGTACTTCGAAATTTATATCATATCCGAAGGGTGTCCCGGAATGATGGGGATATTCTTATATATGCATCTTGTTAATGTCGGTTACCAGGTGTTCACCATATGAATGATTTTTATCTCTATGTATGGGATGTGTATTGAAATATGAAATCTTGTGGTCTATTGTTACGATTTGATATATATAGGTTAAACCTATAACTCACCAACATTTTTGTTGACGTTTAAAGCATGTTTATTCTCAGGTGAATACTAAGAGCTTCCGCTGTTGCATACTAAAATAAGGACAAGATTTGGAGTCCATGTTTGTATGATATTGTGTAAAAACTGCATTCAAGAAACTGATTTCGATGTAACATATTTGTATTGTAAACCATTATGTAATGGTCGTGTGTAAACAGGATATTTTAGATTATCATTATTTGATAATCTACGTAAAAGCTTTTTAAATCTTTATTGATGAAATAAAGGTTATGGTTTGTTTTAAAATGAATGCAGTCTTTGAAAAACGTCTCATATAGAGGTCAAAACCTCGCACCGAAATCAATTAATATGGAACGTTTTTAATCAATAAGAACGGGACATTTCAGTTGGTATCAGAGCGTTGGTCTTAGAGAACCAGAAAATTTGCATTAGTGTGTCTTATTGAGTTTGTTAGGATGCATTAGTGAGTCTGGACTTCGACCGTGTTTTCTTTAAAAATGATTGCTTAACATTTTTGTTGGAAACTATATATTTTTAAACATATGAATATTATGTGATATATTAATCTCTTAACGTGTTTGATATTATGTGATAGATGTCTACCTCTAGAACAAGTCCCATTGACTCACCTAATAATAATGAAGAGTCAAATGTAAATTGGAATGATTCGTGGACTGATTCACAAGTTCCCGAAGAGGAACCGAAAGAAGAGTCCGAACCGGAACAAGAATCGGAACCGGAAGAAGAATCAGAACCGGATGAAGAAATAGAACCGGTGGGGGAAATAATAAAACGGTTAAGTAAAAGAAAATCCTCAACCAACCGACCAAGGTTAATTATGGTCAATGGTGTTTCCGCCAAGGAAGTAAAATATTGGGAGGATTACCAATTCTCCGATGAATCGGATTCCGACGAGAATTTCGATGATGTTATAGAAATTACCCCAACTGAATTTAAAAAGGCAAAAGAAAATAATAAGGGAAAGGGCATAAAAATAGAGAAATCTAATTCCAACCCCGATGAACTTTATATGTATCGTCAACCCCCGAAGTCCTTAAGTTGTAACAATGACCCGAGAACCTCTAAACCACCAGGTTTTTCTAAACCAATGTGGAAAATTACGGCTCGTATTAGGGGAACATCATATATCCCTAGAAACCTGGCAAAACGAACCAAAACCGAAGAAGAAGAAACGAGCGAGTCGGAATAAGATAGTTGTATTCGTGTGGTGTAATATATGTAATATAGTGTGCTTATGCTTTATGATATATGTAAAAATTGCTTGTATTAATAAGTATTTTTTTATGAATCTAACTCTTGTCTATTTTACAGTTTAAAAACACAAAATGGATAGACAACCCAATATTTTAAGAGACCTACCCGGAGACATGATTGATGAAATCTTGTCTAGAGTCGGTCGGAATTCCTCGGCACAACTATTTAAGGCGAGATCAGTTTGTAAGACATTCGAAGAACGTTCCAAGAATGTCTTGGTTTATAAGAGACTTTCATTTGAAAGATGGGGGATATCACATTGGGAAACCCATAAGTTACGATGTGTTTACTTTGACGCATATATTGCGGGGAACCCAAATGCTATTTTACGCAACGGGTTAAGAAATTATTTTGACTCAATATATCCGAATATTGGACTTCGTGATTTAGAAAAAGCGGCTAACATGCAACATAAAGAAGCATGTTATGCTTACGGATTAGTAATGTTCGCTTCTCACCAAAGTGAGAACAAGAACATCGGGCTACAACTATTAAACAAAA
Source organism: Rutidosis leptorrhynchoides (assembly GCF_046630445.1). NCBI lineage: Eukaryota > Viridiplantae > Streptophyta > Magnoliopsida > Asterales > Asteraceae > Rutidosis > Rutidosis leptorrhynchoides. The sequence goes on from NC_092337.1 coordinate 151,120,144, forward strand.
CGTTTCCACAAGTGACGGAGTCGGTAATTGGGGTAAGAAATGAGGTTTTTAGATTGTTACGGGACTGTTGGACATTACGTAACCCTCGTCCCTTTGACGACGTTACAACACGCTGTCTTATCAACGGCCATAACGGTTATGTTCCACAAGACCAAGGATGGGAAGTAGTCCTAGTAAAACCAGAATGCATGACTTGTTTCTGGACGTATGAATTACGTGTCTTTATTGCCTTTGCTGAACGACTTGTGTACTAGCTAGAATTATCTTCACAACTATCTTGTATCAAAGTTATTGTGTGTTATATTTCATGCTTTATGTAAAATAAGCGGTATTGTAAGTTGGTAAAATATTGTATAAAAGTTTGAACGCGAAATATTATTATAATCAGTTTTTCATATAGAATTGTAGTAGTTGAATTGTATATTAGCTACTAAGTATGAACTTAACGGGTAGGTACTACCCGAATTTAAACTTATAAAATGCTAATATGAAGAAAAAGCTTTTATAAATGAGTTCATATTATGCTACGAAATACTATTAACTACTCTTAATATTCTGTATGATTAACTTGTTCCATTTGACTATTTTGAAGGAAATGGCACCGACTACTCGACACACTGTGAATATGAATGAAGAGGAATTCCGTACTTTTCTAGCTTCAAACATAGTCGCAGTACAGACTGCGCTACATACCAATAATAACCTTGGATCTAGCAGTACAGGAAATCGTGTAGGATGCACCTACAAAGAATTCACTGCCTGCAAACCTTTGGAATTTGATGGAACCGAAGGACCGATCGGATTGAAACGGTGGACCGAGAAGGTCGAATCGGTGTTTGCCATAAGTAAGTGTACTGAAGAGGACAAAGTGAAGTACGCTACGCATACCTTCACAGGTTCTGCGTTAACATGGTGGAATACCTATCTAGAGCAAGTGGGACAAGACGATGTGTACGCACTACCGTGGTCAGCATTCAAGCACTTGATGAACGAGAAGTACCGTCCCAGAACCGAGGTCAATAAGCTCAAGACAGAACTTAGAGGGTTACGAACCCAAGGATTTGATATTACCACGTACGAAAGACGATTCACAGAATTGTGCTTATTGTGTCCGGGAGCATTCGAAGATGAGGAAGAGAAGATCGATGCGTTTGTGAAAGGATTACCGGAAAGAATCCAAGAAGATATAAGTTCACACGAGCCCGCCTCCATACAACAGGCATGTAGAATGGCTCACAAACTAGTGAACCAGATTGAAGAAAGAATTAAAGAACAGACTGCTGAAGAGGCCAATGTGAAGCAAGTCAAAAGAAAGTGGGAGGAAAACGGTGATAAGAATCACCAATACAACAACAACAGCAATTACAACAATAATCGCAACAATTATTCCAACAATCGCAACATAAATCGCAACTACAACAAACGGCCCAACAACAACAACAACAACAACAACAACAACAACTACAACAATCATCCCAACAACAATAATAACCGCAACAACAACCATCAGAAGCAGCTATGCCAAAGGTGTGAAAAGTATCACTCGGGGTTCTGCACCAAATTTTGCAACAAGTGTAAAAGAAACGGTCATAGCGCGGTGAAGTGTGAGGTCTACAGACCAGGGGTTAATAGAACGAAAGGAACAAATGGTGTCGGAACGAGTAATGGCGGAGCAAGTAGTGTCGGAGCAAGTTATGCCAATGTAGTTTGTTATAAATGTGGAAAACCGGGCCACATTATTAGAAATTGCCCGAACCAGGAGAACACGAATGGACAAGGCCGCGGAAGAGTTTTCAATATTAATGCAGCAGAGGCACAAGAAGACCCGGAGCTTGTTACGGGTACGTTTCTTATTGACAATAAATCTGCTTACGTTTTATTTGATTCGGGTGCGGATAGAAGCTATATGAGTAGAGATTTTTGTGCTAAATTAAGTTGTCCATTGACGCCTTTAGATAGTAAATTTTTACTCGAATTAGCAAATGGTAAATTAATTTCAGCAGATAATATATGTCGGAATCGAGAAATTAAACTGGTTAGCGAAACATTTAAGATTGATTTGATACCAGTAGAGTTAGGGAGTTTTGATGTGATAATCGGTATGGACTGGTTGAAAGAAGTGAAAGCAGAGATCGTTTGTTACAAAAATACAATTCGCATTATACGAGAAAAAGGAAAACCCTTAATGGTGTACGGAGAAAAGGGCAACACGAAGCTACATCTTATTAGTAATTTGAAGGCACAAAAACTAATAAGAAAAGGTTGCTATGCTGTTCTAGCACACGTCGAGAAAGTACAAACTGAAGAAAAGAGCATCAATGATGTTCCCATTGCAAAAGAATTTCCCGATGTATTTCCGAAAGAATTACCGGGATTACCCCCACATCGATCCGTTGAATTTCAAATAGATCTTGTACCAGGAGCTGCACCAATAGCTCGTGCTCCTTACAGACTTGCACCCAGCGAGATGAAAGAACTGCAAAGCCAATTACAAGAACTTTTAGAGCGTGGTTTCATTCAACCAAGCACATCACCGTGGGGAGCTCCTGTTTTGTTTATCAAGAAGAAAGATGGTACATTCAGGTTGTGTATCGACTACCGAGAGTTGAACAAACTTACCATCAAGAACCGCTACCCACTACCGAGAATCGATGACTTATTTGATCAACTACAAGGCTCGTCTGTTTATTCAAAGATTGACTTACGTTCCGGGTATCATCAAATGCGGGTAAAAGAAGATGATATTCCAAAGACTGCTTTCAGAACACGTTACGGTCATTACGAGTTTATGGTCATGCCGTTTGGTTTAACTAATGCACCAGCTGTGTTCATGGACCTTATGAACCGAGTGTGTGGACCATACCTTGACAAGTTTGTCATTGTTTTCATTGATGACATACTTATTTACTCAAAGAATGACCAAGAACACGGTGAACATTTGAGAAAGGTGTTAGAAGTATTGAGGAAGGAAGAATTGTATGCTAAGTTTTCAAAGTGTGCATTTTGGTTGGAAGAAGTTCAATTCCTCGGTCACATAGTGAACAAAGAAGGTATTAAGGTGGATCCGGCAAAGATAGAAACTGTTGAAAAGTGGGAAACCCCGAAAACTCCGAAACACATACGCCAGTTTTTAGGACTAGCTGGTTACTACAGAAGGTTCATCAAAGACTTTTCCAGAATAGCAAAACCCTTGACTGCATTAACGCATAAAGGGAAGAAATTTGAATGGAATGATGAACAAGAGAAAGCGTTTCAGTTATTGAAGAAAAAGCTAACTACGGCACCTATATTGTCATTGCCTGAAGGGAATGATGATTTTGTGATTTATTGTGACGCATCAAAGCAAGGTCTCGGTTGTGTATTAATGCAACGAACGAAGGTGATTGCTTATGCGTCTAGACAATTGAAGATTCACGAACAAAATTATACGACGCATGATTTGGAATTAGGCGCGGTTGTTTTTGCATTAAAGACTTGGAGGCACTACTTATATGGGGTCAAAAGTATTATATATACCGACCACAAAAGTCTTCAACACATATTTAATCAGAAACAACTGAATATGAGGCAGCGTAGGTGGATTGAATTATTGAATGATTACGACTTTGAGATTCGTTACCACCCGGGGAAGGAAAATGTGGTAGCCGATGCCTTGAGCAGGAAGGACAGAGAACCCATTCGAGTAAAATCTATGAATATAATGATTCATAATAACCTTACTACTCAAATAAAGGAGGCGCAACAAGGAGTTTTAAAAGAGGGAAATTTAAAGGATGAAATACCCAAAGGATCGGAGAAGCATCTTAATATTCGGAAAGACGGAACCCGTTATAGGGCTGAAAGGATTTGGGTACCAAAATTTGGAGATATGAGAGAAATGGTACTTAGAGAAGCTCATAAAACCAGATACTCAATACATCCTGGAACGGGGAAGATCTACAAGGATCTCAAGAAACATTTTTGCTGGCCGGGTATGAAAGCCGATGTTGCTAAATACGTAGGAGAATGTTTGACGTGTTCTAAGGTCAAAGCTGAGCATCAGAAACCATCAGGTCTACTTCAACAACCCAAAATCCCGGAATGGAAATGGGAAAACATTACCATGGATTTCATCACTAAATTGCCAAGGACTGCAAGTGGTTTTGATACTATTTGGGTAATAGTTGATCGTCTCACCAAATCAGCACACTTCCTGCCAATAAGAGAAGATGACAAGATGGAGAAGTTAGCACGACTGTATTTGAAGGAAGTCGTCTCCAGACATGGAATACCAATCTCTATTATCTCTGATAGGGATGGCAGATTTATTTCAAGATTCTGGCAGACATTACAGCAAGCATTAGGAACTCGTCTAGACATGAGTACTGCCTATCATCCACAAACTGATGGGCAGAGCGAAAGGACGATACAAACGCTTGAAGACATGCTACGAGCATGTGTTATTGATTTCGGAAACAGTTGGGATCGACATCTACCGTTAGCAGAATTTTCCTACAACAACAGCTACCATTCAAGCATTGAGATGGCGCCGTTTGAAGCACTTTATGGTAGAAAGTGCAGGTCTCCGATTTGTTGGAGTGAAGTGGGGGATAGACAGATTACGGGTCCGGAGATTATACAAGAAACTACCGAGAAGATCATCCAAATTCAACAACGGTTGAAAACCGCCCAAAGTCGACAAAAGAGCTACGCTGACATTAAAAGAAAAGATATAGAATTTGAAATTGGAGAGATGGTCATGCTTAAAGTTGCACCTTGGAAAGGCGTTGTTCGATTTGGTAAACGAGGGAAATTAAATCCAAGGTATATTGGACCATTCAAGATTATTGATCGTGTCGGACCAGTAGCTTACCGACTTGAGTTACCTCAACAACTCGCGGCTGTACATAACACTTTCCACGTCTCGAATTTGAAGAAATGTTTTGCTAAAGAAGATCTCACTATTCCGTTAGATGAAATCCAAATCAACGAAAAACTTCAATTCATCGAAGAACCCGTCGAAATAATGGATCGTGAGGTTAAAAGACTTAAGCAAAACAAGATACCAATTGTTAAGGTTCGATGGAATGCTTGTAGAGGACCCGAGTTCACTTGAGAGTGTGAATATCAGATGAAGAAGAAATACCCGCATCTATTTCCAGAAGATTAGTCAACACCTTCAACAGCTTAAAATTTCGGGACGAAATTTATTTAACGGGTAGGTACTGTAGTGACCCGAACTTTTCCATGTTTATATATATTAATTGAGATTGATATTTACATGATTAAATGTTTCCAACATGTTATGCAATCAAACTTTTTAAGACTTGATTAATTGAAATATGTTTCATATAGACAATTAACCACCCAAGTTGACCGGTGATTCAAGAACGTTAAAACTTGTAAAAACTATACGATGACATATATATGGTTATATATATAGTTAACATGTTTTTATTATAAGTATGTATCTCATTAGGTATTTTAACAATGAGTTATATACATAAAAATGAGACTATTAATTTAAGAAACTCGAAAACGATATATATACCGATTATCGTTATAACAACGTCTTACTAGGTACATATGAATCATATTAAGATATTGATACACTTGGTTAATTATATTAAATGATAAGTAAATATATTATTAAGTGTATTAACAATGAAATACATATGTAAAAATAAGACTACTAACTTAATGATTTCGAAACGAGACATATATGTAACGATTATCGTTGTAACGACATTTAACTGTATATACATCATACTAAGATATATTATATATCATAATATCATGATAATATAATAATTTAACATCTCATTTGTTATAATAAACAATGGGTTAACAATATTCAACAAGATCGTTAACCTAAAGGTTTCAAAACAACATTTACATGTAACGACTAACGATGACTTAACGACTCAGTTAAAATGTATATACATGTAGTGTTTTAATATGTATTCATACACTTTTGAAAGACTTTAAGACACTTATCAAAATACTTCTACTTAACAAAAATGCTTACAATTACATCCTCGTTCAATTTCATCAACAATTCTACTCGTATGCACCCGTATTCGTACTCGTACAATACACAGCTTTTAGATGTATGTACTATTGGTATATACACTCCAATGATCAGCTCTTAGCAGCCCATGTGAGTCACCTAACACATGTGGGAACCATCATTTGGCAACTAGCATGAAATATCTCATAAAATTACAAAAATATGAGTAATCATTCATGACTTATTTACATGAAAACAAAATAACATATCCTTTATATCTAATCCATACACCAACGACCAAAAACACCTAAAAACACTTTCATTCTTCAATTTTCTTCATCTAATTGATCTCTCTCAAGTTCTATCTTCAAGTTCTAAGTGTTCTTCATATATTTTACAAGTTCTAGTTACATAAAATCAAGAATACTTTCAAGTTTGCTAGCTCACTTCCAATCTTGTAAGGTGATCATCCAACCTCAAGAAATCTTTGTTTCTTATAGTAGGTTATCATTCTAATACAAGGTAATAATCATATTCAAACTTTGGTTCAACTTCTATAACTATAACAATCTTATTTCAAGTGATGATCTTACTTGAACTTGTTTTCGTGTCATGATTCTGCTTCAAGAACTTCGAGCCATCCAAGGATCCATTGAAGCTAGATCCATTTTTCGCTTTTCCAGTAGGTTTATCCAAGGAACTTAAGGTAGTAATGATGTTCATAACATCATTCGATTCATACGTTTAAAGCTATCTTATTCGAAGGTTTAAACTTGTAATCACTAGAACATAGTTTAGTTAATTCTAAACTTGTTCGCAAACAAAAGTTAATCCTTCTAACTTGACTTTTAAAATCAACTAAACACATGTTCTATATCTGTATGATATGCTAACTTAATGATTTAAAACCTGGAAACACGAAAAACACCGTAAAACCGGATTTACGCCGTCGTAGTAACACCGCGGGCTGTTTTGGGTTAGTTAATTAAAAACTATGATAAACTTTGATTTAAAAGTTGTTATTTTGAGAAAATGATTTTTATTATGAACATGAAACTATATCCAAAAATTATGGTTAAACTCAAAGTGGAAGTATGTTTTCTAAAATGGTCATCTAGACGTCGTTCTTTCGACTGAAATGACTACCTTTACAAAAACGACTTGTAACTTATTTTTACGACTATAAACCTATACTTTTTCTATTTAGATTCATAAAATAGAGTTCAATATGAAACCATAGCAATTTGATTCACTCAAAACGGATTTAAAATGAAGAAGTTATGGGTAAAACAAGATTGGATAATTTTTCTCATTTTAGCTACGTGAAAATTGGTAACAAATCTATTCCAACCATAACTTAACCAACTTGTATTGTATATTATGTAATCTTGAGATACCATAGACACGTATACAATGTTTCGACCTATCATGTCGACACATCTATATATATTTCGGAACAACCATAGACACTCTATATGTGAATGTTGGAGTTAGCTATACAGGGTTGAGGTTGATTCCAAAATATATATAGTTTGAGTTGTGATCAATACTGAGATACGTATACACTGGGTCGTGGATTGATTCAAGATAATATTTATCGATTTATTTCTGTACATCTAACTGTGGACAACTAGTTGTAGGTTACTAACGAGGACAGCTGACTTAATAAACTTAAAACATCAAAATATATTAAAAGTGTTGTAAATATATTTTGAACATACTTTGATATATATGTATATATTGTTATAGGTTCGTGAATCAACCAGTGGCCAAGTCTTACTTCCCGACGAAGTAAAAATCTGTGAAAGTGAGTTATAGTCCTACTTTTAAAATCTAATATTTTTGGGATGAGAATACATGCAGGTTTTATAAATGATTTACAAAATAGACACAAGTACGTGAAACTACATTCTATGGTTGAATTATCGAAATCGAATATGCCCCTTTTTATTAAGTCTGGTAATCTAAGAATTAGGGAACAGACACCCTAATTGACGCGAATCCTAAAGATAGATCTATTGGGCCTAACAAACCCCATCCAAAGTACCGGATGCTTTAGTACTTCGAAATTTATATCATATCCGAAGGGTGTCCCGGAATGATGGGGATATTCTTATTAAGTCTGGTAATCTAAGAATTAGGGAACAGACACCCTAATTGACGCGAATCCTAAAGATAGATCTATTGGGCCTAACAAACCCCATCCAAAGTACCGGATGCTTTAGTACTTCGAAATTTATATCATATCCGAAGGGTGTCCCGGAATGAGGGGGATATTCTTATATATGCATCTTGTTAATGTCGGTTACCAGGTGTTCACCATATGAATGATTTTTATCTCTATGTATGGGATGTGTATTGAAATATGAAATCTTGTGGTCTATTGTTACGATTTGATATATATAGGTTAAACCTATAACTCACCAACATTTTTGTTGACGTTTAAAGCATGTTTATTCTCAGGTGAATACTAAGAGCTTCCGCTGTTGCATACTAAAATAAGGACAAGATTTGGAGTCCATGTTTGTATGATATTCTGTAAAAACTGCATTCAAGAAACTGATTTCGATGTAACATATTTGTATTGTAAACCATTATGTAATGGTCGTGTGTAAACAGGATATTTTAGATTATCATTATTTGATAATCTACGTAAAAGCTTTTTAAACCTTTATTGATGAAATAAAGGTTATGGTTTGTTTTAAAATGAATGCAGTCTTTGAAAAACGTCTCATATAGAGGTCAAAACCTCGCACCGAAATCAATTAATATGGAACGTTTTTAATCAATAAGAACGGGACATTTCAGGGATCAAGACGTTTGTAGTGACCCGAACTTTTCCATGTTTATATATATATATTAAATGAAATTGTTATTTACATGATTAAGTGTTTCCAACATGTTAAGCAATCAAACTTGTTAAGACTTGATTAATTGAAATAGGTTTCATATAGACAATTGACCACCCAAGTTGACCGGTGATTCACGAACGTTAAAACTTGTAAAAACTATACGATGATATATATATGGTTATATATATAGTTAACAAGATTTTATTATAAGTATGTATCTCATTAGGTATTTTAACAATGAGTTATATACATAAAAATGAGACTATTAATTTAAGAAACTCGAAAACGATATATATAACGATTATCGTTATAACAACGTCTTACTAGGTACATATGAATCATATTAAGATATTGATACACTTGGTTAATTATGTTAAATGATAAGTAAATATATTATTAAGTGTATTAACAATGAAATACATATGTAAAAATAAGACTACTAAATTAATGATTTCGAAACGAGACATATATGTAACGATTATCGTTGTAACGACATTTAACTGTATATATATCATACTAAGATATATTATATATCATCATATCATGATAATATAACAATTTAACATCTCATTTGTTATAATAAACAATGGGTTAACAACATTCAACAAGATCGTTAACCTAAAGGTTTCAAAACAACATTTACATGTAACGACTAACGATGACTTAACGACTCAGTTAAAATGTATATACATGTAGTGTTTTAATATGTATTCATACACTTTTGAAAGACTTCAAGACACTTATCAAAATACTTCTACTTAACAAAAATGCTTACAATTACATCCTCGTTCAGTTTCATCAACAATTCTACTCGTATGCACCCGTATTCGTACTCGTACAATACACAGCTTTTAGATGTATGTACTATTGGTATATACATTCCAATGATCAGCTCTTAGCAGCCCATGTGAGTCACCTAACACATGTGGGAACCATCATTTGGCAACTAGCATGAAATATCTCATAAAATTACAAAAATATGAGTAATCATTCATGACTTATTTACATGAAAACAAAATTACATATCCTTTATATTTAATCCATACACCAACGACCAAAAACACCTACAAACACTTTCATTCTTCAATTTTCTTCATCTAATTGATCTCTCTCAAGTTCTATCTTCAAGTTCTAAGTGTTCTTCATAAATTCCAAAAGTTCTAGTTTCATAAAATCAAGAATACTTCCAAGATTGCAAGTTTACTTCCAAGTTTTCTAAATCCATTCCAAGTAATCATCCAAGATCAAGAAACCTTTGTTACTTACAGTAGGTTATCTTTCTAATACAAGGTAATAATCATATTCAAACTTTAATTCAATTTCTATAACTATAACAATCTTATTTCGAGTGGAAATCTTACTTGAAATTGTTTTCGTGTCATGATTCTGCTTCAAGAACTTTCAAGCCATCCAAGGATCCTTTGAAGCTAGATCTATTTTTCTCATTTCCAGTAGGTTTATCCAAGGAACTTGAGGTAGTAATGATGTTCATAACATCATTCGATTCATACATATAAAGCTATCTTATTCGAAGGTTTAAACTTGTAATTACTAGAACATTGTTTAGTTAATTCTAAACTTGTTCGCAAATAAAAGTTAATCCTTCTAACTTGACTTTTAAAATCAACTAAACACATGTTCTATATCTATATAATATGCTAACTTAATGATTTAAAACCTGGAAACACGAAAAACACCGTAAAATCGGATTTACGCAGTCGTAGTAACACCGCGGGCTGTTTTGGGTTAGTTAATTAAAAACTATGATAAACTTTGATTTAAAAGTTGTTATTATGGGAAAATGATTTTTATTATGAAAATGAAACTATATCCAAAAATTATGGTTAAACTCAAAGTGGAAGTATGTTTTCTAAAATGGTCATCTAGACGTCGTTCTTTCGACTGAAATGACTACCTTTACAAAAACGACTTGTAACTTATTTTTCCGACTATAAACCTATACTTTTTCTGTTTAGATTCATAAAATAGAGTTCAATATTAAACCATAGCAATTTTATTCACTCAAAACGGATTTAAAATGAAGAAGTTATGGGTAAAACAAGATTGGATAATTTTTCTCATTTTAGCTACGTGAAAATTGGTAACAAATCTATTCCAACCATAACTTAATCAACTTGTATTGTATATTATGTAATCTTGAGATACCATAGACACGTATACAATGTTTCGACCTATCATGTCGACACATCTATATATATTTCGAAACAACCATAGACACTCTATATGTGAATGTTGGAGTTACCTATACAGGGTTGAGGTTGATTCCAAAATATATATAGTTTGAGTTGTGATCAATACTGAGATACGTATACACTGGGTCGTGGATTGATTCAAGATAATATTTATCGATTTATTTCTGTACATCTAACTGTGGACAACTAGTTGTAGGTTACTAACGAGGACAGCTGACTTAATAAACTTAAAACATCAAAATATATTAAAAGTGTTGTAAATATATTTTGAACATACTTTGATATATATGTATATATTGTTATAGGTTCGTGAATCAACCAGTGGCCAAGTCTTACTTCCCGACGAAGTAAAAATCTGTGAAAGTGAGTTATAGTCCCACTTTTAAAATCTAATATTTTTGGGATGAGAATAGATGCAGGTTTTATAAATGATTTACAAAATAGACACAAGTACGTGAAACTACATTCTCTGGTTGAATTATCAAAATCGAATATGCCCATTTTTATTAAGTCTGGTAATCTAAGAATTAGGGAACAGACACCCTAATTGACGCGAATCCTAAAGATAGATCTATTGGGCCTAACAAACCCCATCCAAAGTACCGGATGCTTTAGTACTTCGAAATTTATATCATATCCAAAGGGTGTCCCTGAATGATGGGGATATTCTTATATATGCATCTTGTTAATGTCGATTACCAGGTGTTCACCATATGAATGATTTTTATCTCTATGTATGGGATGTGTATTGAAATATGAAATCTTGTGGCCTATTGTTACGATTTGATATATATAGGTTAAACCTATAACTCACCAACATTTTTGTTGACGTTTAAAGCATGTTTATTCTCAGGTGAATACTAAGAGCTTCCGCTGTTGCATACTAAAATAAGGACAAGATTTGGAGTCCATGTTTGTATGATATTGTGTAAAAACTGCATTCAAGAAACTGATTTTGATGTAACATATTTGTATTGTAAACCATTATGTAATGGTCGTGTGTAAACAGGATATTTTAGATTATCATTATTTGATAATCTACGTAAAGCTTTTTAAACCTTTATTTATGAAATAAAGGTTATGGTTTGTTTTAAAAATGAATGCAGTCTTTGAAAAACATCTCATATAGAGGTCAAAACCTCGCAACGAAATCAATTAATATGGAACGTTTTTAATCAATAAGAACGGGACATTTCAGTTGGTATCCGAGCGTTGGTCTTAGAGAACCAGAAAATTTGCATTAGTGTGTCTTATCGAGTTTGTTAGGATGCATTAGTGAGTCTGGACTTCGACCGTGTTTTCTTTAAAAATGATTGCTTAACATTTTTGTTGGAAACTATATATTATTAATATGTATATATTATGTGATATATTAATCTCTTAACATGTTTGATATTGTGTGATAGATGTCTACCTCTAGCACAAATCCCATTGACTCGCCTAATAATAACGAAGAGTCGAATATATATTGGACTGATTCACAAGTTCCCGAAGAAGAACCGGAAGAAGAATCAGAACCGGAAGAGGAGGAACCGGAGGAGGAAATAGAACCGGTGGGGGAAATAATAAAACGGTTAAGTAAAAGAAAATCCTCAACCAACCGACCAAGGTTAATTATGGTCAATGGTGTTTCCGCCAAGGAAGCAAAATATTGGGAGGATTACCAATTCTCCTATGAATCGGATTCCGACGAGAATTCCGATGATGTTATAGAAATTACCCTAACTGAATTTAAAAAGGCAAAAGAAAATAATAAGGGAAAGGGCATAAAAATAGAGAAATCTAATTCCAACCCCGATGAACTTTATATGTATCGTCAACCCCCGAAGCCCTTAAGTTGTAACAATGACCCGGGAACCTCTAAACCACCAGGTTTTTCTAAACCGTTGTGGAAAATGACAGCTCGTATTAGGGGAACATCATATATCCCTAGAAACTTGGCAAAACGAACCAAAACCGAAGAAGAAGAAACGAGCGAGTCAGAATAAGATAGTTGTATTTGTGTGGTGTAATATATGTAATATAGTGTGCTTATGCTTTATGATATATGTAAAAATTGCTTGTATTAATAAGTATTTTTTTTTATAAATCTAACTCTTGTCTATTTTACAGTATAAAAACACAAAATGGATAGACAACCCAATATTTTAAGAGACCTACCCGGAGACATGATTTATGAAATCTTGTCTAGAGTCGATCAGAATTCTTCGGCACAACTATTTACGGCGAAATCAGTTTGTAAGACATTCGAAGAACGTTCCAAGAATATCTTGGTTTATAAGAGACTTTCGTTTGAAAGATGGGGGATATCACATTGGGAAACCCATATGTCACGACCCTACTTTTTCCGTTATCTTTTTCAGTTAATTATTTAACGACCGTTAACTGTTAGTGTGCCACGTCATTTCTATGACCTATATTATTATTTTTCTAATAATATATATATATATATATATATATATATATATATATATATATATATATATATATATATATATATATATATATATATATTAATTATTATGTGTTATGTGAATATTTGTATTCATATTTTAATTTATACGTGTCTACGTCTCGCGGATTTTCAACCGGCGAATCTTTTCGGTTTTTAAACCAACGGACGCGTTTTCGGGATTTTTAAATCCTAAATATTTTAAATATGATATTTTAAGATCATATTATTATATAGTATATTTATATTTATTTTTCGTCGCGCGTTTGTTATCTTTCCGAATTTTTAATCGCGTAAGTGCGTTTTCGCGTTTCGGGACTCGTTCGGGCTTTCGGGCCACAAGGAATATACATTTAAGTGAGATGGACCAAGTGGGGCCCACCCCACTAAGAATTTCGACCGAAGCCTCATGGGAGGGGGAGTAATTCCCTTGATTTCCTTTTTTGACAATTTATTTTGTCATTCCACAAATAATTCCCTAAACCTAATTTGCATTTTTCTCTCCTCCTTCTCCCTCCTTGTCTGTCGCCATTCATCACCATATCATCATCATCATCAACCAAAATCAAGCTTGGATCAAGAGATCATCTACATAAACGTGTTCCTCGTTCCGTTCTCTACGCGATAACATTAATCGTTTCTCGATTAGGGTATAAACCCTAACCCTAGAACTTTCAATTTTTCAATTATTTTCTGTATTTTGATGTTTATTTAGTAGTATGATGTTTGTGGATTATTGTAATGGTGTTTGTATGCATAGATGTACTCAAAATCACATGATTTCGGTTTGTAAAATTCTGGACAGAAGCTAATTCGTGTATTCTGAGTTTGTGACTGATATAAATGTTAAAATAATGTATGTAAATGAGTTCCTCTCATCAAGACATTAATTTTAGACTCCGGATTCATGTCGTTTCGATTCCCGGAGCCGTAGTTATGATCAAATTACTATTTTGTTAAAATTGAATTGTGGATTGACATGAAACAGGTTTGGTCCGACTTTGTGACCTTCCTTAGTGTCTTTAGGGTGTGTTAGTGTGTTAGGACTGATGGTGGGACGAACTTTCATGTTCGGGTCACCTAAATCCGAGCCACGGTTCACCCGGTACGACTAAAACACGTTTTTGAGAAAATTGAAGGTCCAAGTGGTGTCATGGCTGATTACCACGACTTGTGGACTGTTCTTGGTGAGTTCTTGAGTGCACCATTGTGTCGGGTGGTTTGAATAGGCGGAGACGCATATAAGGCTCGCCAGAAATCGACACCCGGGGCTCAAAATACGACCCGATGAACTTTTGAATTAAAACTTATGATTAATTCTAAAACTTATGATAAAAATAATGAAACTCATTATTAATTAATTACTTATGATAAAAGAAGTAATTATTATTATTTAACTTATGATTAATGACACTTTTATTATTAATGGAAAATACTTATGATAAGTATTAAATTTATTTTATAAGAATATTATTATAAGACTTATAATGAAGGTTAAATAATTATTTAATTATTATAAGACTTAATTATTATTTAATTATGATTTAATTATTAAATACTTATGATTTAATAATTATATTTAGAAACTTATGATATGATTAATAATTCATTATTAATTAATAATACTTATGATATGATTTAAAATTTATTATTAATTAATAATATTTATATTATGACTAATATTTAATTAATTAATTAAATACTTATGTTATATTAATTATATCATTTCAACTTATATTAACTTTAATAATTCATTTTATTTAATTAAACTTATGTTATGACATAATTATACACTTTTAACTTTAATAAACATTATAACTTATGTTATTATTATAACTTACACTTTTCAAATTAACGTTGACTATGTTTGACCAAGTTTGACTTTTGAGTTGACTTTCGATTGACTTTGACTTTCAGTTGACTTTTGTTGACTTTCTAAATAAGGAAACTTTCCTAACTTAAAAACTTTCCAAAAATAGAAACTTTCCAAAAATTGAAACTTTCCAAAAATAGAAACTTTCCTAAAATAGAAACTTCCCAAAAATGGAAACCTGCTAAAAATAGAAACTTTCTATAAATAGAATGTATGCGTCCGTACGCTGTTCCAGTCAAACCAATGCTTGCCGAGTATTGTTCTATGTCTACTTGCAACATGTACAATAGCTATCATACTAAGACTTGACCTAAGTTAGTTATTTATATCGACCTGCTTTATTTATAGGTCAGCGCTGTGATCGTTCCTGATCACTTTATTCTATTTGCTGTTCGCTTGTTTGTGTGGTTTCTTCAGTTGCTTTTAAGGTGAGTTATAGTCCCGTTTTTACATACTTTTCAAAGTATATTTTTGAGATGTGATTACATGCATTTTTATTTACGTTTAGACACAAGTAACAGTAAAATTTAATTATTCATTGTGAGTTGGACAAAAATATTCCCTAGTCTGATAACTGTAATCATTGGTTTCTACCGGTGAACGCGAATCCTACGGATAGATCTATCGGGTTTGACAACCCCATTTCGAGCTAGTCGCGCTAGCAATTTATAATCGGAATGTTTAGTACTTCGTAATTTGTAGTAGATACACTGTCCAAGTGTATATTTTTATTGTGTTTGGCAAGGGTAAATAAAGGGTTAAGTGGTTACCAGGTGATTCATTGATAATGGAATAATGTTTAATGTTTTCTAACATTTTTAAATCTTGTGGTCTAAAGTTTACTTATTTATTTAAACCTATAATTCACTCAACCTTTGTGTTGACAGTTTACTTGCATGTTTTCACAGGTACTTGAGTTTTGTGATGCTTCCGCTGTGTTTAGAAGAGTCTGCATGCATTTGGGGCAGATTTTATGAAACATTTTATGAAACTTAAGCTTGCATTCTATTTTTGGATAATTTAAACTTGTGGGTTTGTTGGCAAGGTTTTGTGTCAACTTTTGGTTTATTACTATGGTTGGTTGTTTAAAACTACATATTTTGGTTTGTTTCCTTTTTGGGAAACTTTTGAAATAAAAGAATGCAACTTTGTTTATTTAATTCATTTAAGTCCGATCAAGCTGTGGGACCAACTGATGGATCCGTTAAGTGTTTTGACGGGGTCATCACATGTGGTATCAGAGCCAGGTTGTAGGAAACTAGGCGGTCTTAATGTGGTCAATCCGTGGTTTTTAGGGTGCATTAGAGTCTAGTCTACAGCCCGACCTTTTTGCTATGGCATTAATATGCATTTCATTTCGTATAAGTTATATTATTAGCTTTTATATCTTTTTGGTATGTGGTTTGCGGTTTTGCTGTTTGCAGATGTCGACTTCGAGCGATAACTCCGTTGCTGCTCCTGCTCCACCGTCTCCTGCTAGACGTCGTGCTAATCAACCAGAGATCGATGATCCTGTTCATTACTATTTTTCTACCATTACTCATTGATGTCGTGCGAGGTGTATATAAAATTGCTTTATATTTTACAAGGAAATACTATTAAATACGATACAATTTTACACAAGATATTTATTTATTTATAGAATGGATATACTTAAACCTTGCTACAATACTTATAGGCAGTGTACCTAATCGTACAGTAGTGTAGTTTTTAGTAAGTCCGGTTCGTTCCACAGGGAAAATCTTTAAACAAAGCTTAACGCTATATTAGTTTACTTTTATAAAAATACAAATATATATATAAGTAATATTATTATTATAAAGGGGGATTTTTACCGTTTAATGACCGGTTTGTCGATTTTAAAACTTTAGTCGCAGTTAAAACAAAATGTAAAATATTAAATAAATAAAAGACTTAATTTAAAGCGTAAAGTAAATAACGATAATGAAATTGCGATAAATAAAAGTGCGATCAAATAAACTTGCGATAATTAAAAAGTACGATAATTAAAAGTGCAATTAAATACAATAACAATAAAATAAAATGCGATAATTAGAAGTGCAATTAAATATAAAATTAAAGGAAATTAAATATGAAATAAAATAATTATGCTTATTTAAACTTCCGTAATCATGATGTTTGACGTGTTGATTTTAGTTTTATGCCCATGGGTTAATTGTCCTTTGTCCTGGATTATTTAATATGTCCGTCTGGTTTTTGTCCATAACAGTCCATCAGTCATAAATATAAAGTGCGAGTGTCCTCGTCAAATTATCCTTATACCCGAAGTCAAATATTCCAACTAATTGGAGACTTAAACTGTAACAAGGTTTTATTACTTTGTTTAATAATTACACCAGGATGTCGACTGAGTGTAACCCAAGGTTTTAATACTTTGTTAAAATTATGCTAAGTGTCCTTGTACATAATTTCACCCATGTTTTAATAATTCTAGTGGCTATTAATCCATTCCCGTGTCCGGTTAAATGAACGATTATTCGTACATATAAATATCCCGCACATCGTGTCCGATTGAGTGTATATGGTTATTTATAGGGACGTCCAATTGTAAATCTTTATATTAACATTAACAAACTATCATTTAGTTAAACAAATATAAAGCCCATTAATAGCCCATAGTCTAATTTTCACAAGTGTTGTTCTTTTGTCCAAACCCTAATTATGGTACAAAGCCCAATTACCCAATTTTAATATTTTTATCCCAACATCATGATTACTTCGGATTAAATAAGCATAATAATAACTTAGCTACGAGACATTAATGTAAAAAGGTTGAACATAACTTACAATGATTAAAAATAGCGTAGCGTTACACGGACAGAATTTCGACTTACACCCTTACAATATTCGCTAACATACCCTTATTATTAGGATTTAAAATTAAAATTAAAATTAAAATATATAAATATAAATATTACGTATAGATATAGAGAGATTGATATATTGGATATAAAATGATCAGAATTCGTTTGCTTTTATAGGGAATTGAGTTCAGGGGGTCTCCGCGACTCGCGTAATTTTTGCACTGAAAACTCCGCAACTCGCGGAGTTTGCTTTTACAGCTCACACAAGTTTGGAGCCTTTCTTGCCGACGGTTTATAATATATTATATAATATATAAATAATTATAAGAATTATTTAAATATTATATTATATTTATGTGCATAGTTGACTTGTAATTTTTAGTCCGTTGCGTCGAGCGTTGAGAGTTGGCTCTGGTCCCGGTTCTGGATTTTCGAACGTCCTTGCGTACAATTTAATATCTTGTACTTTGCGTTTTGAATCTTATACTCTTGTAATTTCGAGACGTTTCTTATCAATAATTGGAACCTCTTTGATTGTATTTTGTACTTTTGAGCTTTTTGGTCGTTTGCGTCTTCAATTCGTTGAATCTGTCTTTTGTCTTCACCTTTTATTATTTAAACGAATATCACTTGTAAATAGAACAATTGCAACTAAAAGCTTGTCTTTCTTGAGAAATAATGCTATGAAATATATGTTCGTTTTTAGCATTATCAAATATTCCCACACTTGAGCGTTGCTTGTCCTCAAGCAATATAGTCTTGAAATACTAGAATCACTTCTTTATTCTTCATACTTTGTACATCAGTGATTTCTATACGGCGGTATAAACAATGTAACGATATGGTTTACAGTCCCACATGACTATAAAAATTTAGATCCGTTAGGAAATTGGATCTTTATGAAAACATTTGATCTTTTGAAAATTAAATCTAGTTTTTACCCTAGATAAGTTTTCCGGAATAACCCTTCACCGGTGTTTGCAAATTATTTTTGTGGGTTTGGTGGGTTTCAGATTTGAAAATTTTAGCTCAAAACTTGCGATTTTGTGTCACCCACTTGCTAACCTTGTATTAGGAAAGCAACACGTCCAGTTTACTTGTCCCGTATATTACCTTTCGGTAAACTACCGTCCGGTTGTAAAGGAAAGCGTTGAACAAGCAACTGTTAAGGCAATGTCCCCTGACATGCTTTTAATTATGGTCTATAACGTGTCTGACGCAATTACTATCCTTGGTAGGAGCAATAGTAAAGCTCACCCTTATAATTTTCCGGTCTGGCACAAGGTCCTGTCTTTGACCATGCTATGCAACCACCGTTCTTACGGTTGACACCCAATTTGGTTCAGGTGACCTAATGAATTCCAGGTGAATTCCTAGGATTTTACATTCAATGGTAATGAACGCATTGAAAATGGGTTTTTAGAAAACAAATTGGTTTGTAATTTTGATCAAAATATTTTCTCGTTCAGGCTCGAGTTTAGATATCATTGAATTCCATGAGTTTGTAATTCTCAATCTTTAAGGTCAATCTCAAGGATTGAGTAATATCAGGCTTAAAAGCTGATTTTTGATCTTTTAAGGAGATTATCCTTTCTGGGGATCTGATTCATTAGTCTTATCCAGCTAATTTGTACGAGATAAATCCTTCTCATGGTTAGGATAAATCTGACCACTTGGCGACCTGTTTAATGCTGAGGTCCGTGGATTTCCTGCTGATTTTAGTGTTGACTTTTCTAGATTTTTCGTCAACCTACAGCTGGTCTGGACGACAACTCCCTGACCTAAATCAAGAAGCGCGTTTCTTTTTTGGAAGACTTTACTTCCTTTTAATGATGGAATTGATTCATCGTGTAGATCCATCTTTCTTACAGTAAATCAGGTAAAACTTTTTAGTTTAGTCCAAAGCAAAAGTATTTTCAGTTATTTGTACAAAAATATGTGACATATGTTTTGAATAAATTGGAGAATTTTCCCACACTTGCCTTTTATTTTTCCTTTTTGTTCTCCTCTATTCCATTCTTAAATGAATTTTAACATTTTGGTTTGTTTCTCAATTTATGTCCTTTCCGAGGTAACAATAATTTCGGTGTTAAAATCTAGTTTTATCATTCATAAATATGTATAAACATGATTTTGAGTTCATTTAATTAAAAAAAATTTAAAAATTTTACTAGAATTGGGTAGTCAGTATATAAGACTAGGGCTGTTCTTTATTATCAGAGAGCACTAGATTCTAATACAACTACTACTTTACTAGTATTTCTAATGGTAACCAAGTGTATAAAGTAAAAATTTTAAAATCCGAAAGAATTTAACCCCTTCCCACACTTAAGATCTTGCAATGCCCTCATTTGCAAGAAATTAGTAACAATTTAAATTATTGAGGGTGATTTGTGTGAAAATGATTAAATTTTACCAAAGTTTCCAAACATATTTGTGTTTGCTTGCTGAATGATAAATGGTGCATATCATTTGTTCATTCCGTCTTGTTGTTATTTCACATATATTTTGCATCTTGTCGTCAAAATTAGTTGCTTTTGCTGAACTTAATGCCAGTCTTTGAAAATGCGTTGTTTTACCCTGTTGTGTACATAAGATAAACTGCAAACATATATACATATTTTTGATGTTTGGTATATTACCCCACATTCAAAAATTATTAAAATCTAATAATAAAATTTAGAAAATAATAAAACTATTACAAATCCAACATAAGTATTAAATGTATCAACATTACAAATAATAAAATAAAATAAAAACTAAGTAGACTAGGGATGATACTGATACCAGTAGGGGTTCCATGCATAACCATATGTGTTATAAAATGCTTCGGCTGGGTTATACGTAGGATACGGTGGTTGGATCTCTATAGACCAGGGAGGGAATATGGGCGATGGAGTAAGAATATAGTTTCTACCTATATGTTGGCAATAAGCTATGATTTGGTTTTGATGAACTTGCTAATCTTCAAATGCTCTATGTCTAGCATTTTCATACTCTTGTGAAGCTATAAACCTTTGCATTTCTGCCATTTCATTTCCCCCTCCTACATTACCTTGCTGTTGGTTTCTCTCAACCTGTGGATGTCTACCATTATATCGTACTGCGGCATTATTTCGCCTCTTCAAAACTTTCGCACCATGGTATACATTTAAACCTATTGTATCTCGGGGTTCTGGTTCTTCGATTAGTAATCCCCCCCGACTTATATCCACACCGAGATATTCAGCAATCAAAGTAATAAATATACCACCTCCTATTATGCTATGCGGTCTCATCCCCCTAACCATAGCTGATAAATAATAACCTACATAATAAGGTATACTTACAGCGCTTTGTGGGTCTCGAATACACATGTGGTAAAACAAATCCTGTTCATTTACCTTTTCCTTGTTCTTACCTCGTTGTGTAATCGAATTGGCTAAAAACCTATGAATTACTCTTAATTCAGCTCTATCTATATCCAAATAAGAGTAATTTCCCCTTTAAATCGGTGATGGCTAGTCATTTGACTCCATACACCATGCGTATCAAAATTTTTGTCTATCTTTCTACCATTTAGTATCAACCCTCTACAATCGGCAGATGCTAGCTCCTCAGGCGTATATATACGTAAAGCCTGAGCCATGTCTAGTAAAGACATGTGGCGCATCGAACCTCCTAACAAAAATCTAATAAAAGATCGATCGGTTAAACTAGCTACCCGATCATTTAATTCTATACTACACAACAATTCTTCACACCATACTTTATATACAGGTCTACGCATGTTGAATAACCGTACCCAATCGTTAAAAGTAGAATTACCATACCTCTGTGCAAGTAATTCCCTAATTGGCCCGGCCAATTCTACAGCTTCTAATGGTCCCCATTCTATGACCCTAGGTACTTCAACAGCTTTAGAATGAAGAGTATGCAAACCCCTTTGGTATTTTGGATAATCTATCCAAAGTCTGTCAAATCTCAGGTTCGGGTGCAAATCTTCCAAGTGCATATCAGAAAATGTCATGACTGGATGAGGTATATCTTGTTTGTAGTAGTTATCCACCTCCTGTTGTTCCGTATTCTCAGTAGGAGCATTGCGAGCTTGGGATGAAGATTCACCCCTTTCAGTCTGCAAAACACATCAAACACAATTTTTGTGCATCCAAATATGCATTAGTGTCAGCAAAATCATCAATCAAAATAATTACAATGACATGATCAATTTATATCAAACTTAAGCTCATTTTCATATTTTCATCAAATCTACACTTTTTCAAATAAGCATATACGAAAATGTTCGCCAAGTTCATAAGCATTCAACTCAAATAACATGTCAAAATAATCATTACTAGCAATTAAACAAGTTTCAAATGGCATTATCTCTCAAAAATCAAGTTCATGAATTTTAGACTTGAAAAAGTCCACTTTAATTCTCAAAATCATATTTAGGCTCAAAGTTTGGATCATTTAACTACCTAAACATGTTACACTACTTAATTTAGCAACAATTCATTACAAAAATTGGCCATAACCTGTTTATATCAAAAAGCCCCAAATTGCTCAAGAACACAAACCCTAGATTACTCAAAATTTGAAGTTTAAGGCTTCTAATCATGTTAAATAGCATCAATCTAGGTTATACAAGCATAATACATAAACAATTTAAGCATAATTATACTAAAAAGCATCAAAATCAAATTGGGTATAAAATTGCTCAAGAACACTAATTTTCGGATTAAATGGTGTTTAGGTGTAGAAATTTACCGTTTTTCTTGAGTAATTCCTTGATAGCATCCTTCTTAACATGATTTTAGTAAAAGATTTGATGATTAACGGTGAAAAATTGTGAATTTGGTAGTGTTTTCTCGGGTTTTTTCGCAGTATTTTCGCAGTTTATTTTTGTGTTGTGGTGTGTGGACTGAGCTGATTACGTTTTTATTTTTTCTGGGTTTTGGTCCCTCCGCGAGTCGCGGTGTTTGACCCTTCAAACTCCGCGAGTCGCGGAGTTTGTATTTTTTTTTTAAACATCTTATACTAATTAAAACAATTAAGTAATTAATTTTAAAATTTTGTTTCCGTTGTTATTTAGAACGAGGTCGTTTCGGATCGATGTCCTAGTCCGTCCTTCGACAAAATTTTAAAATTTGTCTTTTTGTAGCGATTGTTTTAAAAGCTAAGATTTTTGGGTTTTTTTTTTTTTTTTTTTTTTTTTTTTTGTTTTTGGCATACTTTAATTCAATAAGATTAAAAATAATGATAATAAAAGTTCTCGTCCCTCCCTCGGGTAAAGCAATTTCGGTTCAATGACCTAGTCTTCAACTTACGACGAATTTTAAAAATCATATTTGTAACTTAATGAGATAAAGTAAATTTTTGTTTTTAAATTCACACCAAACTTAAAATAAAAATACATAAAATTCAAAATTAATATTAAAAATTCACACCAAACTTAAAATTTGAAATGCATAAAATTAAAAATTCTTATTTTAAAAATTAAAAATTCACACCAAACTTAATTTAAAAATTCATATTATAAAATCACACCAAACTTATATTATATTTTTCAAATATTTACAATTTTAAATATATTGTTTTTACAAAGTTTACAATATTAATTTAAGATTTATATATTAATTTTAAAAAACATGGTAAAAATAAAATTAAAAATCTTTTTGGCTTTTATCCCACTTTAATCAATCAAATATTATCAAAAATATGCGCCCCTCTTTTCGGTATAGTAATTTCGGTTCCAAGACCTAATTTAACTCATGACGAATTTTTGAAATATTTTGGGTTGGTTGATTAAAGATATTTATACCTTAAGAATAAACGTTAAATTTCGCAGTGATGTAATAAATTTTTGTATGATATCAATAATTTCGGTCGCCAAACCTAATTTTATTCAATACCAATTTAATACTTTATAGCGAACAAATTAGCGTTTATTATCAAAAGGTTAAAAATAAAAATAAAAATAAAAACTGTACAGACTTACCTGTGAGATAGTATTCTTAGTTATATGATCTATCTCATTCATAAGATAGTCGGTTTAATTGGTTTTCCATGGCTACATAGGCGTAACCTCGAGCATTCAGTTTTTTTTCTTCTAAACATATGAACGGTCCGTCTCTGCATAAAGTAACAAATTCGGTGTTTGAATAGGTTTGATTATTTGAACATTTACCTCCATGTGACCATTTTCCGCATTTGTGACATCTTTCTAGGTGTCGTGCTCTTCTTTTCGCTGCGGATTTTGATTTTCCTTTACCAAATTGTAACTTATTATCTTCGCATCTGGATTCTTTTCTTACTCCGTCCAATCTTTCTCTGATTACTGATACTATTTCACTCGGAAATGTGTCATTATTACGTTTAGTGATCAAAGCGTGTAGCATTAGACCATGGTTTAGTTCACAGGCAGTCTTCATTTCCTAAAAAAAAATAAAAATTCAGAATGGGGGGAGAAGACTAGTTCTTTAGGGTCTGCTAGGGAAAGACCATTCGGGTTCCATTTTCGAGAACTACACGAAAACAGACAATCTAACTCTAACAGAAATACATATTATCCTTTAAAGACTTGATTCTTCCCACACTTAGTTAGTTGTGGTATCGAAATTGTGATTAGCTTCGTTGTCGATTTCCATTGGACTATCTATGTAATGTTTAACTCTGTGACCATTAACTTTAAATTCAATTCCATTTGAATTTATTAATTCTACTGTTCCGTATGGGAAAACTCTTTTGACTATGAATGGTCCAGACCATCTTGATTTCAATTTTCCAGGAAATAGCTTGAATCGTGAATTGAAAAGAAGAACTCTGTCTCCTTCTTTAAATTCTTTTGAACTTCTGATTCTTTTATCATGCCATTTCTTCGTTCTTTCTTTATAGATTAACGAATTTTCGTATGCTTCATGTCTTAATTCTTCTAATTCGTTTAGTTGACTTAATCGTAGACGTCCAGCTTCATGTAAATCAAGATTACATGTCTTCAAAGCCCAAAATGCTTTGTGTTCAATTTCTACTGGAAGATGATATGCTTTTCCATAAACAAGTCTAAAAGGTGTGGTTCCAATTGGAGTTTTGTAGGCTGTTCTAAAAGCCCAGAGTGCATCCTCCAATTTAATGGACCATTCCTTCGGATTTGATCCTACAGTTTTCTCTAGAATACGTTTTAAAGCTCGGTTGGTATTTTCAACTTGTCCACTTGTTTGTGGATGATATGCGGTGGAGATTTTATGAGTTACTCCATATCTTTTAAGAACTTTCTCAAGTTGATTATTACAGAAATGAGTTCCCCGATCACTTATTAAAGCTTTCGGTGTTTCAAACCTTGCAAAAAGACGTTTTAAAAAGTTGACTACAACTCGTGCATCATTAGTTGGGAGAGCTTGTGCTTTCGCCCATTTAGATACATAATCAATGGCTACGAGAATATAGAGGTTATTATGAGATTTTGGAAATGGACCCATAAAGTCAATACCCCAAATGTCAAATACTTCGCATACTTGAATGACATTTTGTGGCATTTCATCACGTTGACTTATTTTTTCGGCCCTTTGACATGCATCACAGGATTTGCAAAGAAGGTGTGCGTCTTTGTAAATTGTAGGCCAATAGAATCCAGCTTCATAAACTTTTCTTGCTGTTAGTTGAGGCCCATAATGCCCTCCTGTTGGTCCTGTGTGACAATGGTTTAAAATTTTACTAGCTTCATCTCCGAATACACATCGGCGTATTATTCCATCTGGACAACTTTTAAAAAGATGTGGATCTTCCCAGAAATAGTGTTTTATATCACTAAAGAATTTCTTTCATTTTTGGTACGATAATCCTTTTTCAAGAAATCCACATACTAAATAGTTTGCATAGTCTGCAAACCATGGTATTTCATTATAATCTATCTTCAATAGATATTCATCAGGAAAGTTGTCTTGTATGGCCGATTCATTTAGAACTTCTAATTCAGGATTTTCAAGACGAGAAAGATGATCAGCGGCGAGATTTTCTGCTCCTCTTTTATCTCGGATTTCAATATCAAACTCTTGTAAGAGTAAGATCCAACGGATTAATCTTGGTTTAGCATCTTGTTTTGAAAATAGGTATCTAAGAGCAGAATGGTCGGTATAGACCACTGTTTTTGCTAGAACGAGATATGAACGAAATTTGTCAAAAGCAAAGACAATAGCAAGGAGTTCTTTTTTAGTAGTTGTGTAATTTGTTTGTGCTCCTTGTAACATCTTACTAGCATAATATATAGGTTGAAATCTTTTTTCAATCATTTGTCCTAAAACGGCTCCCATTGCAAAATTGCTTGCATCGCACATTAGTTCAAACGGTAGATTCCAATTTGGTGTTATTATGATCGGCGCATTAGTAAGTTTCTCTTTAAGAATATTAAAAGATTTGATACATTCATCTGAAAAGATGAATGGAGCATCCTTTTCTAGGAGTTTATTCATAGGAGTGGCAATTTTAGAAAAATCTTTTATGAAACGTCGGTAAAAACCGGCATGCCCTAGAAAACTCCTAACTCCTCTAACATTGGTGGGATGTGGAAGTTTAGCAATTACATCTACTTTAGCTCTATCCACTTCAATTCCTTCTTTTGAAATTTTATGACCAAGAACGATGCCTTCTTTAACCATAAAATGGCATTTCTCCCAATTAAGAACTAGATTTGATTGTTCGCATCTAATAAGCATTCGTTCCAGATTAACTAGACATGATTCAAATGTATCACCGAAGACTGAAAAGTCATCCATGAAAACTTCCATGCATTCTTCTATCATGTCGTGAAAAATCGCCATCATACACCTTTGAAAGGTTGCAGGGGCGTTGCAAAGTCCAAATGGCATGCGTTTGTAAGCAAAAGTACCATAAGGGCACGTGAACGTGGTTTTCTCTTGGTCCTCGGGTGCTATTGGAATTTGAAAATATCCGGAAAATCCATCTAGAAAACAATAGTAACTATTTCCGGCTAATCTTTCCAACATTTGATCAATGAAAGGTAAGGGAAAGTGATCTTTTCTGGTGGCGTCATTTAATTTTCTATAATCAATACACACACGCCATCCTGTTACAGTCATAGTAGGAATTAGCTCATTTTTCTCATTTGTAATGACAGTCATGCCACCCTTCTTAGGCACGCATTGAACTGGGCTTACCCATGGACTATCAGAAATTGGATATATCAAACCTGCATCTAGCAGTTTAATAATCTCTTTCTTAACTACATCTTGCATATTAGGATTTAGTCTTCGTTGGCGTTGCACATACGTTTTATGACCTTCTTCCATAAGGATTTTATGTATGCAATACGAAGGACTTATTCCTTTAATATCATGAATCTTCCATGCAATGGCTGGTTTATAAGCTTTCAACACAGAAATGAGTTGTGATTTCTCATTTTCAGTAAGAGAAGACGATATTATTACAGGTAATTCAGATTCACCATGTAAATAAGCGTATTCCAAATGGTTTGGAAGTGGCTTTAACTCTAATTTCGGAGGTTCTTCTATTGATGATTTATATCGATATCTGTCTTCTTCTTTTAGCATTTGAATTTCTTCTGTTGTTGGTTCATATCCATTAGCTATAAGTGTAGCTAACATTTCAGCTTCATCAATTGGTTCATTACCTTCTCCTAAAGAACATTCTCTTGTTCCTTGTAATTCTGGAAATTCTTCTAATAATTCTGCATGTGAATCTATAGTTTGAATATAATAACATGTATCATCTGTAGATTGCGGTTGTTGCATTGCTCTATCAACTGAAAAGGTAACACTCTCGTCCTCTATACTTAGGGTTAATTTCTTACCAAACACGTCTATCATTGCTTTAGCCGTGTTTAAGAATGGTCTTCCTAATATGAGAGGAACTTGAGAATCTTCTTCCATGTCCAGAACAACAAAATCTACTGGAAATACTAAAGTACCAACTTTAACTAGCATGTTCTCCATTATCCCTCTAGGATATTTTATTGATCTATCGGCTAGTTGTATGCTTATTCTTGTTGGTTTCAATTCTCCAAGGTCTAGTTTAGTGTATAGTGAAAACGGCATTAAATTTATACTAGCACCTAAGTCTGCCAATGCTTCTATTGAACTAAGACTACCCAGAAAACATGGAATTGTGAAACTTCCTGGATCAGATAGTTTTTCTGGTATCTTATTCAACAGCACTGCTGAACAATTAGCATTCATAGTAACAGCCGAGAGTTCTTCTATTTTCTTTCTATTTGAGATTAGATCTTTCAAGAATTTAGCATATCTAGGCATTCCTGAAATCACATCAATGAAAGGAAGATTTACATTTATCTGTTTAAACATATCCAAGAATTTGGATTGCTCGGCTTCAAGTTTCTCTTTTTTCATTTTACTCGGGTAAGGAAGTTGTAACATCCTAATAACGGGCCTAGGTGAAATTACGTTTTTGACCTTTTTGTCCGTTAGCGCGTTAAATGGCATTTTAAATGATTTAATTTTTAAATGCGTGTTTTTAAAATATTATTGGTCCAAAAGATACGTTTTGTGACAAGGGTCGCGAATATATTTTATTTATTAAATTTGGACTTCGTTTGGACTCCCGACCGTAGTGAGTTGTGTTTTTTAAAATCAGGTAAATACCCGTGTTTTATCGGGAATGGGATTTAATCCCCATTTATTAGCCAAAACCGTTGCCCTCTCCCCTTGTTTTTTTTACTGTACGCTGTTTTGGTCTTCCCTCCCCTTGGTTCCAATCGACACATACACACACACTTATACAAGGAACCCTATCTTTTAATTAATGAAGATGATCAACTAAATATTGCAAGCTTGAAGTGGTGATTTTTCTTCTCTTCTTCCTCTTGTTTTTCTGTCACGAACCACCACCATCACCACCATGAAACCCTAGTTTTTTATTATTGTAGAAATTGGAAAAATTGCAAGCTTTAATTCATGCCTTCTTGCTTTTCTAACAAGGTTAGTCCTCTTTTGTGCATTAATCATTGTTATTTTAGGGTTTATATTAGTTTGGTGAATAAAAGATGAAAGTGATAATTTTATGTTTGAATCTTGGAATTGGGTGATGTAATTGCTTGTTTTATGCTAGATTATACTTAGATAATTACTAGTGTTTGTTTTTGGATTTGTATTGGACTTGAAATAGCAAGAAACAACAAAATTTGGAGTACCATAGGTGTGGACAGCAGCTAAAAGCTGCTGTTGCTGCTATTTGGTGGGCTGCCACCGCTGCCACCATGACTGCCGGCGGCAGCTGGTGGTCAGTGGTGGCGGTTGGCGGCCGGTGGTCGGGTGGCGGCGGTGGTTCGGTTCCTTTGACCCGTTTGCATGTTGGTTTACCCGAGTGGACACCCGACCCATATTTGATGATTTTTATATATATATGCATTTATGTTGAATTATGTATATACATATATGTGTGTTAT
Organism: Rutidosis leptorrhynchoides; assembly: GCF_046630445.1. Classification (NCBI taxonomy): domain Eukaryota; kingdom Viridiplantae; phylum Streptophyta; class Magnoliopsida; order Asterales; family Asteraceae; genus Rutidosis; species Rutidosis leptorrhynchoides. The sequence goes on from NC_092337.1 coordinate 151,149,764, forward strand.
GTGTATATATATATATATATTGAGGACTATCGGTAGACTCTAGCCCGATCAACTAGGAGTCGTGTGCTCGTACAAGCCGCCGATCCTCATATTGTCATTGTCTTTGATTGTATGCTGTTAGGACGTTAGCATACTTTTATGTGGTTGCTGGATTGATGCTTATACTTGATCCATTAGATAGATTCCATTCACTTAGCAGTTATGCTAATTCCCCCTCATTTCCACCCTTGCAGGTTCAGTATGATTGCATGTTAGATACCAGGGTGAAGATGGGATGCCGGAAGATATGTTTGACGAGTCGGGCCTCTGATGTCGTGTCTTTTTATTACATCAGTCGAGTCGGGTTAAAAAACCTGTTTTGTATATATATGGACTATTTATATTTAATAAGCTGTAATTGTAATATTAAACAGGTAATGTGTTTATCCGGTTGTCCGACTTACGAACGGGTCATGCCCGATTTTCTAAAAAACGTCTTGGCCGCTGTGTTTTAAAAAAAAAAAAAAAATCAGAGTGTTACAACTTGGTATCAGAGCATAGGTTCAGCAGCGTGTTCGCGGAAGTGACACGTTCCTGAACCGTGAGTTTAGTCAAACATATCTTGGGGGACGGTTCAAGTGAATGTGATAGGTATAACGGTGTTAGTTGTAGGAAGCTAACCAGTGTTATACTAAGCTTTGGTGTGAGATGTTGTGCAGTACAGGTACGGCTGATAGTGACGGTGACACTGTGACCCCACGCCCCGAAAACAGGCAGAGCTTCAGAGGAGCTTCAGATTACAGATGCGTCCCAGGTTAGGAAGACCAGAGTCAGATGTCAGGGTCATACGGACCGATGACCGGGTGGTAAGGGCTGTTACCGAGGGATTCTGGTCGGGTACCCTGAGTAAGAATCGTTAGTGTCGGTTGACACATGTATTACCCTGGAATTAAACGGTTAGCCAGTGTCGGACGGGTGTTCGGTTTCACTTAGGTGAAACAGTGTTGGGTAAAATAAACAATAAAGAAAATAATAAAATATTAATAATGATACTGAATAAGGGTTCAGTTGGACGGTCGGTGGGTAGTTGACCCTTTGGTATCACGGAATAAAATTATTTTATAATTAAAAAAAAGGGGTTTAGTAAACTTAACTCAGTAAAAAGGACCAAGACGGAGTGATACGGGCTGGGTAATTTTATGGTGTGACAAGGTACGGGTCGTCTCACCTTGAGATATAGACCTTTGGCGGCCATGTAAGTGGGTTAGGGTAAGATAGACTAGGAATTCTGTAGTTACCCTGCAGGGACAACTTCAGTTGGATCAGACAGTGCTCGGGACACAGAGCATTGCAGTGATTGACAGTTCAGAGGTGGAGTCTGGGGCGGGGTCAGGGGCACAAATTTCATCAGCCGGGTGATCTTCTGCTCTTGTGATCGGACATGAGAGAAGGAACCCTACAGTGGATACGGTGGAGCATACCAGAGGTTGTCAGAGATTGGTAATGCATTGACGGCCCGACTAACGGTACGTGTGTTACATTCAGTATTTCTATTATTACCGTTGGTAGTTTGTAGTTGCTTTGTATGTGTCGTCAATGTGGATTTGTATGCTAAATATCTGTTGTGTGTTATAGTGGAAACTGTGTAGTTGGTCTTAGACTAGTTTCCTACTTAGTAGCGCATAGTGGCTTAGATAGTGGAATAAGTTGTCATGCTAGATGAGATCGTATTTGTAGTACATGCAACCCATTGGCTTGTTAGCTCGGACCTAGTATGCTGCTATGCTAGAGAGGCTGGTAGGAATCAAGACCTAAGGATGGTCTACGTTCTTACTGTTGACTGTTGACCGTTGGGACACACGTAGTGACCCATAGAGACTATTCTATGGTTATAATTCCTTTATGACGCGACCGGAGACTTGAACCATAGTTCATGGTCGAGTGACGCGTAGCCTGTATGCTTGATAGACAGTGACAGACCCGATAGATGTAATTGGACCCGACAGTGGCCTAATATGAGTGGATTTGTCGAGTAGGACCAGTAGGGTTGTCCTAAGGAGTTGTCTTCCTTCTTTGACCTGACTTGACTTTGTGTGACGCTTAGAAAGTAAGTACAGGTAGTTCTCGTGACTTGAGTCTCTAGAGTAGGTAGAGACGGACGTTGACCGGACTGAGGGTTGAGAGTAAGTTGACCCTAAGGTTGATATTGTGTTCGGCTATAACCTAAGTTACTAGTAGTGTCACCTAGGGACGAAATGGTGAAAGTAGGTAGTACCATGTTTAGGAGGTATCGTGACTTGTTATGATGGGACTGTACGGAACGTATGTGATCAAGAGATGGTCCATTCGATAGCGAGCAGAGAAGTCATGATAAGGTCCTCAAGAGGGTTGACCGAGCCTGGTATTTTGTAAGGGTTCAATAGCTATACTTCGTGATGGATTAGTGGATTCACTTAGGGTCTTACTCCGAGATACCGAAATGAAGGTATGATTTGGGATGATGTATTACGCCTGGCCAACGGAATACATCATGGTGAATCATACAGTAGTTTCGAGAGTCGGAAGAGACACAGTGATTGGTAGTCTGTTTGGAATTTCGGAAGGTTTAGACCGAAATTTGACTATGGTGAATTGGTACTGACGGAGGTAATGTACCTAGACTTGGTATAGTTGTTGATTAAATAGGTTTGGATTGAGGATTCTGAAGGAATCTTAACCTAGTGATAACCTCTGAGATGTAACTTTAGTGATACTAGACAGGTAAATTAAGGTTAATTAGCAGACTCAACCCGCAGATAATCACTTCTGGTATAGGATGACGGTAATTCTATACTTGGAAACTGTGATTTAGTGGTTAGATTTGACTCAGAACCGTGTGGTTTAGTGGTCCTTCGAGGAGTGAGTTGGACTGAGATGAGTGAATTTTGACGGAATTCTCGAATTTCGCGGTTTGATAAAGGTATTAGATTACGAAACTTGGGTAATTTAGAGTAACCTGGTTTGACTTAGCAGGATTTTAGCGTCGGATTAGCTAAGTTTGAGTGTTTCAAAGCGATCAATGGCATATTGTTCGTGTTTCAGACTGAGTTGACTCGGGAATTTTGGTGAGCATGACTTGTGATACCCCTAAGTCATGAGTGACAGACGCTTTATAGTGAATCGTTAGAGGCGACTCTAAAGTTTAGTACATGAAGTTTAGGTCCGAATGCGGAATTCGGAGAACCTATTACGTAACTAAGTTTGCAGATATGTTTATAGCGAGTCTTGACCCTTCAGTGGTAGACCTACCTTGCGGTGAGTTGACTTAGACTTTTGAGTTTGGATAGGTGGATGTCAAGTGTGTTTTGTGAGATTGTTGACTTAGGTCTAGTTGTGGGCCGTTAGGGTGTTTGTAATACCCGTGACCTTTGTTGACTTAGCTTGACCAGATTCCGAGGACGGAATCTCTTTAAGGGGGTAGATTTGTAACATCCTAATAACGGGCCTAGGTGAAATTACGTTTTTGACCTTTTTGTCCGTTAGCGCGTTAAATGGCATTTTAAATGATTTAATTTTTAAATGCGTGTTTTTAAAATATTATTGGTCCAAAAGATACGTTTTGTGACAAGGGTCGCGAATATATTTTATTTATTAAATTTGGACTTCGTTTGGACTCCCGACCGTAGTGAGTTGTGTTTTTTAAAATCAGGTAAATACCCGTGTTTTATCGGGAATGGGATTTAATCCCCATTTATTAGCCAAAACCGTTGCCCTCTCCCCTTGTTTTTTTTACTGTACGCTGTTTTGGTCTTCCCTCCCCTTGGTTCCAATCGACACATACACACACACTTATACAAGGAACCCTATCTTTTAATTAATGAAGATGATCAACTAAATATTGCAAGCTTGAAGTGGTGATTTTTCTTCTCTTCTTCCTCTTGTTTTTCTGTCACGAACCACCACCATCACCACCATGAAACCCTAGTTTTTTATTATTGTAGAAATTGGAAAAATTGCAAGCTTTAATTCATGCCTTCTTGCTTTTCTAACAAGGTTAGTCCTCTTTTGTGCATTAATCATTGTTATTTTAGGGTTTATATTAGTTTGGTGAATAAAAGATGAAAGTGATAATTTTATGTTTGAATCTTGGAATTGGGTGATGTAATTGCTTGTTTTATGCTAGATTATACTTAGATAATTACTAGTGTTTGTTTATGGATTTGTATTGGACTTGAAATAGCAAGAAACAACAAAATTTGGAGTACCATAGGTGTGGACAGCAGCTAAAAGCTGCTGTTGCTGCTGTTCGGTGGGCTGCCACCGCTGCCACCATGACTGCCGGCGGCAGCTGGTGGTCAGTGGTGGCGGTTGGCGGCCGGTGGTCGGGTGGCGGCGGTGGTTCGGTTCCTTTGACCCGTTTGCATGTTGGTTTACCCGAGTGGACACCCGACCCATATTTGATGATTTTTATATCTATATGCATTTATGTTGAATTATGTATATATATATATGTGTGTTATGTGTATATATATATATATATATATATATATATATATGTATATATATATATGTATAGATTGTATGTTATGCATATGTGTTTATATATATGTATATGCGGGTTTTATATGTATACATGTATGATTTGATATTAAATATGCATGTACATATATAGAAAAGTGAATATTGGGTCGGTTTAGGTTAATTGGTGATTAGTTGACCTAATTGGACCTAGTATGACTTAATTGGTCATATGTGGACTTAGTTTGACTTAATTAGGTTAGTTTGACCTAATGTGACTTAGTTTGGTCATATTTGACCTAGTTTGACTTAATTAGGTTAGTTTGACCTAATGTGACTTAGTTTGGTCATATTTGACCTAGTTTGACTTAATTAGGTTAGTTTGACCTAATGTGACTTAGTTTGGTCATAATTGACCTAGTTTGACTCAATTAGGTTAGTTTGACCTAATGTGACTTAGTTTGGTTATAATTGACCTAGTTTGACTTAATTAGGTTAGTTTGACCTAATGTGACTTAGTTTGGTCATATTTGACCTAGTTTGACTTAATTAGGTTAGTGTGACCTAATGTGACTTAGTTTGGTCATATTTGACCTAGTTTGACTCAATTAGGTTAGTTTGACCTAATGTGACTTAGTTTGGTCATAATTGACCTAGTTTGACTCAAATGGGTTAGATTGACCTGTTTTGACCTAGTTTGACCTAATTGGTGTTAATTTGACCCAATTGGACTTGGTTTGACTTATGTGGACTTAGTCGACCTAAGTGGACTTAATTTGGGTGTAGTATGACTCGGTTGACTAGATTGGTTTTAGTTTGACTTGTTATGACTTCCACTTTGTTAGATTGCATGAAAGTGGGCGTTAACTGAGAACATCGGACTGACCGTTAGAGTAACTGTCTGTTAACATGGTTGATGTATGGTGTTTATCTTATATATGATTTATATATATACGTGTAGTATAGTTAGTATTGTGGTATAGATTACTAACTTGTTCAGTGTTATCCTCAAGTGATACGGACGAGGAGAAGACTCGGTGATATTAGACTATCGAGTTCAGCTGGCTATCGGTGAGTGGGTCTATCTAAGGATAGAGTTTGAGTAGCAAGCCGCGCTACTGTCGTTTACTCTATTTTATTAGACTGTGGTTATATCCGATTTCCATGATTAGATATTTGATTGCCATGTTTAGATAATGGTTAACATGTTAGTGAATTATTACATGTTGATGATATTGTGTGATATTATGTGCACCGTGTTTGACGCCAGCCGGGCCTGGGGAGGCTGGAGACTCATAACCGAGCCTAGGGAGGTTAGAGTCCGTATGAGGTCAACCGTGCCTGGGGAGGTTGGGTCCAAAGGCTACTGATTATGGAGTATAGTTTGAATGACCCATCTCCTGCGTCCGAATGACTATACTGTGAATCGAGTAGCGAGGACTATCGGTAGACTCTAGCCCGATCAACTAGGAGTCGTGTGCTCGTACAAGCCGCCGATCCTCATATTGTCATTGTCTTTGATTGTATGCTGTTAGGACGTTAGCATACTTTTATGTGGTTGCTGTATTGATGCTTATACTTGATCCATTAGATAGATTCCATTCACTTAGCAGTTATGCTAATTCCCCCTCATTTCCACCCTTGCAGGTTCAGTATGATTGCATGTTAGATACCAGGGTGAAGATGGGATGCCGGAAGATATGTTTGACGAGTCGGGCCTCTGATGTCGTGTCTTTTTATTACATCAGTCGAGTCGGGTTAAAAAACCTGTTTTGTATATATATGGACTATTTATATTTAATAAGCTGTAATTGTAATATTAAACAGGTAATGTGTTTATCCGGTTGTCCGACTTACGAACGGGTCATGCCCGATTTTCTAAAAAACGTCTTGGCCGCTGTGTTTTAAAAAAAAAAAAATCAGAGTGTTACAGAAGTGGTGGTTGGTATGGTTTAACATAAGGTTTAGCCTTAATTGTGTTATCTTCATTAACCTTTTCAACTACCGGTTCTTTTTCCTTATCTTGTTCAGGTTGTGGTTCTTGTAGAGTAGGAATAGCTTCATCAGAAGTTACAGGTATTTCAGGTGGTTTAAGTGTTGTACCACTTCTTGTCGTAATGGCTTTAGCTGTTTCATTCCGGGGGTTAGCATTTGTATCACTAGGTAGACTTCCCGGTTTTCTTTCACCTATTAACCTTGCTAGGTTACTTACTTCTTGTTCCAGATTTTGAATAGAAGCTTGTTGATTTCTAAATGCTTGAGCATTTTGTTCATTAGTTTGTTTTTGAGATGAGAAAAACTGCGTTTGAGTTTCAACTAGCTTCGTCATCATATCTTCTAAATTCGGATTTTTATCATCGGGTTGCGGTGGTTTGTTTTGAAAATTAGGTCTTTGCTGATTGTAATTATTGTTGGACACTTGTTGATTGCTAGGACCTTGTTGGTTGTTGTATGGAACATTTCTGTTATAATTCTGGTTTTGATTGTAAATCGGTCTTGGCGGTTGATAATTATTCTGATAATTATTTCCAGGACTTTGGTTTATGTATGAAATATTCTCTCTTTGTTCCATTGTTAATTCAATACTGAGACAATCTTTTGTCAAATGTGGTCCTCCACACTGCTCACAACTAATTCGTATTGAGTGAATATCCTTAGTCATCTTTTCCATTCGTCTCTCGACAGCATCTATCTTTGCGGAAATGGAATCTAAGTCATGGCTAGAATCGGCTCTAGCTGCTTTAGATGATCTAACGATATCTTTTTCTTGGTGCCACTCATGTGAGTGGGAAGCAGTGTTATCAATAATTTTATCAGCATCAGTTTCGGTTTTCTTCATAATGGAACCACCAGCTGCTATATCGATGTCTTTTCTTGTAGTAATGTCGCATCCTTGGTAGAATATTTGTACTATTTGACAGGTATCTAAACCATGTTGCGGACATCCTCTCAATAACTTTCCAAATCTTGTCCACGCCTCATATAGAGTTTCATTCGGTTTCTGTGTAAATGTAACAATTTCTGCTTGAAGTCTTACGGCTTTAGATGCCGGAAAGAATTGTTTAAGAAAATTTTCAACTAAAACGTCCCATGTATCAATCGCCCCTTCAGGTAACGATTCCAACCAATCTTTGGCTTCTCCCTTTAAAGTCCAGGGAAATAACATGAGATATATCTGTTCATCCTCAACTTCTCTTATTTTAAATAGAGTGCAGATCCTATTAAAGTTACGAAGATGTTCATTTGGATCTTCCTTCGGCGCACCACTAAATTGGCATTGATTAGTCACCATGTGTAGAATTTGTCCTTCGATTTCATAATCTGGTGCATTAATGTCTGGATGAGTAATTGCGTGACCTTGGCCAGTGCGTTTAGCTCTCATTCGGTCTTCCATACTTAAAGGTTCCAGATTCTCCATAATTGAATTTGTTGAATCGGAATCACTAGAGGATTCTGATTTAATGGTTCGTTCTTCAACAATCTCTGTTTGAATGATTGGTGGTTCCGGAGGAAAATTTAATGGTTCAGGATCTATGAATCGTCCCTGAATATTCTCCGGATTCTCAATTGTGAGGTCGGGTTCAAAAAATGGATTATCGGAAATTTGAACTGGAGTACTTGGTCGACTGGATGACGATTCTAATGAAAAATCAACGGCGGTAATATTTGCTAAATGTCTTGATCTAGTTACAGGTGGTGAACGTACAAAAGGTGGTGAACGTCTTGCTCGGTGCATTCACTGAATATCCTATTAGTTTTTAAAAAAGAAAGAAAAATTATATAAGTTATCCAATTAATAGACTTTTCTGATTTTGCCCACGTTTCGAATAGCCAAAAGATGCAGCAGAGGGGCAGGATTCGTTTGGTCTCAATATAATTGAGGACTGTTTGGCTCCAATAACCCGATCCACGTACAAATCCAACTATTACTACGAACCAGAAAATTTTGATGTCTATCAATTTAACCACTTAAAATAAATTTTCGTAATTTTAAGAAATTTAGATAAGAAGTAGAATAAAAAATCTATGTCCTAAAACTAGAATAGCGAGAAATAAGAAAGAAAAAGAGCGTGTCGGAAAAAGATCGAAAAATAAAAATAAGAAAGAAAAAGAGTGACTTATAGAACTTAAAAACACTCGACTAACCCAACCTTATTACTATCACTAACTTAAAATTATAATCGCAAATTGAGATTACTAATTGGAATGATAATTGATACATAGGTAAAAGGTGTCTAAAAATATTAAAGCTTACAAGAAAAACTATATCCCAAATGGCAATAATTTAAAAAGAAACTAAAACTTAAAAAGGCGTCGGAAAATTCTAAAGTACCTAAATCTTAGTCTAAAGAAAAAGCACTTAAGGAATTTTACGGCAAAGCCTAAAAATCTAGAAATAAAAATATAACTATGGCAAAAACTATATCTTAAAACTAAATACTAGCGAAAAATACAAATATTACGCTAAAATAATTAAAAAGGGACAAAATATAAAAATATACAAAAAGTTGTAAAAAGTACAATTTTTATAAAAATATTATTTTTATATTATTTATTTTATTAAACTATTAATTTTATATTTTAATTAAACTAATTTAATTAAAATACAGTTAATTTAAAAACTTAAAACTAATTATAATAATAAATAAGTAAGTAGGGTTAATAATAATAAATAAATAATAATTACCCCGTATTTAATGCCTGATTAGGGTTTCTGTCAGCGTGTCAGAGTGTCTCCGCGAGTCGCGGTATTCGAAGCTGCAATCTCCGCGAGTCGCGGGGTTCCAATTTTCAGATGACAGGTTGATTAAAATTCGACGCGTTTTTTTTATATTCTGTTTTATATTTTCTGTTTAAATAAAAATATTTATATAATTAAAACTTATATTTAAAAACTAAAATAAAAATGGAACTACTTTATAAATTTAAAAATATCTTAAAAATAGATTTATATATATATTAAATTTTTTTTTTCGGTTTTTTTTATGTTTTAAATAAAAATATTTAAATAAAACTTATATTTTTATAAAATAAAAATAAAGAAACTTTATAAAACTTAAATATTTAACAAAATCTTAAAAAAATATATAAATTTTTGTTTTCTTTTTATATTTTCGAATAATTAAAAACGTATTTTTACAAAAGTGAATTTTAATAAAAGTAAACTAAAAATAAAAATCTTTTATTTTATTTTATTTATTTAGCGTTGCGCTTCCGGCTTTTAAGTTTGATTGTTCCCGGCAGTGGCGCCAAAAATATACTTGATGTCGTGCGAGGTGTATATAAAATAGCTTTATATTTTACAAGAAAATACTATTAAATACGATACAATTTTACACAAGATATTTATTTATTTATAGAATGGATATATACTTAAACCTTGCTACAACACTTATAGGCAGTGTACCTAATCGTACAGTAGTGTAGTTTTTAGTAAGTTCGGTTCGTTCCACAGGGAAAATCTTTAAACAAAGCTTAACGCTATATTAGTTTACTTTTATAAAAATACAAATATATATATAAGTAATATTATTATTATAAAGGGGGATTTTTACCGTTTAATGACCGGTTTGTTGATTTTAAAACTTTAGTCGCAGTTAAAACAAAATGTAAAATATTAAATAAATAAAAGACTTAATTTAAAGCGTAAAGTAAATAACGATAATGAAATTGCGATAAATAAAAGTGCGATCAAATAAACTTGCGATAATTAAAAAGTACGATAATTAAAAGTGCAATTAAATACAATAACAATAAAATAAAATGCGATAATAAGAAGTGCAATTAAATATAAAATTAAAGGAAATTAAATATGAAAGAAAATAATTATGCTTATTTAAACTTCCGTAATCATGATGTTTGACGTGTTGATTTTAGTTTTATGCCCATGGGTTAATTGTCCTTTGTCCTGGATTATTTAATATGTCCGTCTGGTTTTTGTCCATAACAGTCCATCAGTCATAAATATAAAGTGCGAGTGTCCTCGTCAAATTATCCTTATACCCGAAGTCAAATATTCCAACTAATTGGGGACTTAAACTGTAACAAGGTTTTATTACTTTGTTTAATAATTACACCAGGATGTCGACTGAGTGTAACCCAAGGTTTTAATACTTTGTTAACAATTATGCCAAGTGTCCTTGTACATAATTTCACCCCTGTTTTAATAATTCTAGTGGCTATTAATCCATTCCCGTGTCCGGTTAAATGAACGATTATTCGTACATATAAATATCCCGCCCATCGTGTCCGATTGAGTGTATATGGTTATTTATAGGGACGTCCAATTGTAAATCTTTATATTAACATTAACAAACTATCATTTAGTTAAACAAATATAAAGCCCATTAATAGCCCATAGTCTAATTTCCACAAGTGTTGTTCTTTTGTCCAAACCCCAATTATGGTACAAAGCCCAATTACCCAATTTTAATATTTTTAGCCCAACATCATGATTACTTCGGATTAAATAAGCATAATAATAACTTAGCTACGAGACATTAATGTAAAAAGGTTGAACATAACTTACAATGATTAAAAATAGCGTAGCGTTACACGGACAGAATTTCGACTTACACCCTTACAATATTCGCTAACATACCCTTATTATTAGGATTTAAAATTAAAATTAAAATATATAAATATAAATATTACGTATAGATATAGAGAGATTGATATATTGGATATAAAATGATCAGAATTCGTTTGCTTTTATAGGGAATTGAGTTCAGGGGGTCTTCGCGACTCGCGTAATTTTTGCACTGAAAACTCCGCAACTCGTGGAGTTTGCTTTTACAGCTCATACAAGTTTGGAGCCTTTCTTGCCGACGGTTTATAATATATTATATAATATATAAATAATTATAAGAATTATTTAAATATTATATTATATTTATGTGCATAGTTGACTTGTAATTTTTAGTCCGTTGCGTCGAGCGTTGAGAGTTGGCTCTGGTCCCGGTTCCGGATTTTCGAACGTCCTTGCGTACAATTTAATATCTTGTACTTTGCGTTTTGAATCTTGTACTCTTGTAATTTCGAGACGTTTCTTATCAATAATTGGAACCTCTTTGATTGTATTTTGTACTTTTGAGCTTTTTGGTCGTTTGCGTCTTCAATTCGTCGAATCTGTCTTTTGTCTTCACCTTTTATTATTTAAACGAATATCACTTGTAAATAGAACAATTGCAACTAAAAGCTTGTCTTTCTTGAGGAATAATGCTATGAAATATATGTTCGTTTTTAGCATTATCACTCATATGAACTGGGCTTATAATGAGGTGACACGTATTAACGCCCTTAGTGATTGTTTGCGCACTTTGCCACATAATGAAGTTATGGACGAGATCCGTGCCGACATGGGTAACTTTATCACTTTCAAGCATAGGTTTGAGGATGCGAACCGTAAGCGTGATCGAGAAGTTAAGGCTAAGTTCGAGGCTCTCGAGAGCACTGTTCGTGTGTTGAAGGAAGAGTTGGATGTTGTGAAAGGGAAGTTGCGTAAGTATGAGGATCCTGCCGAGACTCATGCTGGACCAGCTTATCACACCCGCTCTAAGCGAATGTGATGTGATTATTCATATTGATTATCTATTTCATCAGACTTAATGTCCTTTTTATACATAAATTTTGGGTTATGTACGGCGTTTTGCTGAGGATTTTATTAAGATTTTGTTATGGGATATTTTTCATTATGTATGGATGGTTATTTTTATGACATCTATTATCATTATCATGTTTTATTTCTGATGTTGTGGCTCTTGGCATGTTATATTATGCGTAATATATGTTCATGTATGTTAGGTGCTATGTATGTTGTATGATGTTATCATAAAATATGTATGCATGTGATGGTTATTTCTATAACAATCATAACTGTCATGTTATTACTCATAGTGTTTGTTAACTATTATTTATGATGGTTAATCTTTTCGTGTTTTGATCTATTCCTTTATGACACTAGTATTATTCTTGGTACTAACGGATGTGTTATTCTATTTTGAAGATCATGCCCCCAAGAGAGTCCACTGAAGTGCGTATGCAACGCCTGATCAATGAAGGAATTGCTGCTGCTATGGCAGCAAATGCAAATGTTAACGCCAACAACAACCAGGTGGGATGCTCCCACAAAAATTTTATGGCTGGTCGACCCCAAGAATTCAGTGGTACGGAAGGACCAATAGGGCTTACTCGTTGGTTCGAGAAAATCGAATCTATTTTCAGGGTCAGTCGGGTCCGTGAAGAGGACAAAGTTAGTTTCGCTAGTTCTACTCTCAAGGATAGTGCCTTGACATGGTGGAACAATCTGGTTAGTAGTTTGGGAAGCGATGTAGCTTATGGTTTGTCCTGGAATAATTTTAAGGAAAGATTGATCACCCGCTATAGACCTCGGGGTGAGCTTAAGAAGCTAGAGGTTGAGCTCAAGAATTTGAAAATGCATGGCACCGAGTTAGATGCCTATGAACGAAGGTTTTTCGAGTTAACTTTGCTGTGTCCTAGGGTTTATGCGGATGAGGACCGCAAAATTGAGGCTTACATTGATGGTTTGTCCGAGAAGATTGAACACGGGGTTGAGTCTAGTGAACCCCAGACTATTGAGGCGGCTATGTCTATGGCCCACAAACTTAATGACAAGGTGTTGAGAAGAAGCAAGACTACAGTTGTTGAAACTAGTGAGGAGGTTGTCAAGAAGGCTGATAATGGGAAACGAAAGTGGGATAACAACCGCAATCAAAACTAGGGTCGGCAGAAGAAACAGGATACCTCAGGTGCTAATAACAGAAATCAGCGTATGTGTCCTCATTGCTATAAAGCTCATGATGGTTACTGCACAGTTACTTGTAAGAGGTGCTCTAAGCAAGGGCACATTGCTAAAGATTGTACAGTGCTTTTGCCGGGGTCTGCTACTCCCGCGACGGTGGTAACAATAATAATGTTGGTAATAGAGGTGGTAACGGTAACGGTAATGGGAAATCGAATAATGGAGGTAATCCAAGGGTTTGTTATGAGTGTGGGAAGCCGGGGCATTTCCGAGATGCTTGTCCCAACAAGAAGACTGCAGAGACTGCACGCGGCCGAGCGTTCAACATTAATGCTAAGGATGCGGAGGAAGATCCTAAGCTTGTTACTGGTACGTTCTCAGTCAACGATTTATCAGTTTATGTATTATTTGATTCAGGGGCTAATTTAAGTTTCGTGTCGAGTAAATTAAGTCCGAGAATCAAAACGCCGTTAACTCTCTTAGACAATACTTATGTTGTTGAAGTAGCTAATGGTAAGGAACTTACTGCTATGACTGTACATCGTAAGTGTAACATTAATCTGGGTGGTAGGGTTTTTGAGATAGATTTGATACCGATTGAACTTGGTAGTTTTGATATTGTTATTGGTATGGATTGGTTGTCTACGAACCGTGCTAAGATCGTGTGTTATGATAAGGCTATTCGTATTACTGATGTGATTGGAGAGCCACTGATGGTCTTTGGAGATAAGAAATGCACACAGTTAAACCTTATTAGCTGTATGAAAGTTCGTAAACATCTCCGCAAAGGCTGTCATGCTATTCTTGCTCATGTTATTGATCCTAGTAAGGAAGTAAAGAACGTTAATGACGTTCACATTGTTAGGGATTTTCCCGAGGTGTTTCCCGATGACTTACCTGGCCTTCCGCCGTAACGCGCGGTAGAATTTCAGATTGATCTTGTTCCCTGCGCTGCTCCTGTAGCACGTGCTCCTTATCGTCTTGCGCCTTCCGAACTTCAAGAATTGTCGAGTCAACTCTGTGAGTTGTTAGACAAAGGTTTCATTCGTCCTAGCTCGTCCCCTTGGGGAGCTCCCATTCTGTTTGTTAAGAAGAAAGATGGTTCCTTTCGTTTATGCATTGATTACCGTGAACTGAATAAGCTCACTGTTAAAAATCGTTATCCTCTTCCGAGAATTGATGATCTGTTCGATCAACTTCAGGGTTCGTCTGTTTATTCAAAATTTGATCTTCGTTCTGGCTATCATCAGTTGCGTGTTAAAGAATCTGATGTTTCAAAACTGCTTTTCGCACTCGTTACGGTCACTTTGAATTTCTTGTTATGCCGTTCGGATTGACAAATGCACCTGCTGTGTTCATGGACCTCATGAACCGTGTGTGTAGACCCTATCTGGACAAGTTCGTTATTGTTTTCATCGACGACATCCTTATCTATTCTAAGAGTGATGAAGAACACGAAGAACACTTGAGGTTAGTGCTTGATTTGTTAAAGAAAGAAGAGTTGTACGCTAAGTTCTCTAAGTGTTTTTGGTTAAGAGAAGTTCAGTTCCTTGGTCATATTGTTAGTAAACAGGGAATACAAGTTGATCCTGCTAAAATTGAGGCGATTGAAAAGTGGAAAACCCAGAAAACTCCTACTCAGATTCTTCAGTTCTTAGGGTTGGCAGGTTACTATCGAAGGTTCATCCAGGACTTCTCTCGTATTGCGAAACCTCTGACTGCTTTAACGCATAAGGGGAAAAAGTATGAGTGGAAGGATGAACAAGAGAATGCTTTTCAGATTTTGAAGAAGAAGTTGACTACCGCTCCGATTTTGTCACTACCATAGGGTAATGACGATTTTGTTGTTTATTGTGATGCATCGCGACAAGGCTATGGTTACGTTTTGATGCAACGAAAGAAGGTTATTGAGTATGCGTCACGACAGTTGAAGATTCACGAACAGAACTATACAACTCATGATTTAGAGTTGGTGGCTGTTGTTTTTGCGCTTAAAATTTGGAGACACTATCTTTATGGTGTTAAGAGTACTGTGTACACCGATCACAAGAGTCTTCAACATATCCTCGATCAGAAACAGTTGAACATGAGACAACGAAGATGGATTGAGACGTTGAATGATTATAATTGTGACCTTTTGTATCACCCGGGTAAGGCCAATGTTGTGGCTGATGCATTGAGTCGTAAAGAAAGGACTGAACCTCGCAGGGTTAGGGCCTTGAATATGATAGTTAGATCAAACCTCGTTAGGCAGATTCTTGAGGCACAACAAGAAGCCTTAAAGGAGGAGAAATTCGTGAAGGAGAATGTAGAAAAGGTAGCTAAGAAGTTTGAAGTACGAGCTGATGGTACTAGGTATTTTGCGGGACGTCTATGGGTTCCGAAATTTGGAGGTCTTCGACAACTTGTTTTGGATGAGGCTCATAAGTCTAGATACTCTATTCATCCTGGTTTAGGAAAGATGTATCAGGATCTTAAGGAGCTATATTGGTGGCATAATTTGAAAGGTGATGTAGCTAAGTATGTGACTAAGTGTTTGACCTGTGCTAAGGTCAAAGCTGAACATCAAAAGCCGTCTGGACTTTTGGTGCAACCAGAAATTCCCGAGTGGAAGTGGGAAGGTATCACTATGGATTTTATTACTAAGTTACCAAGAGTTTCGGGTGGCTATGATGCGATTTGGGTGATTGTAGATCGACTCACTAAGTCGGCTCACTTTTTGCCGATTAGGGAAACGGATTCGATGGAGAAACTCACCCGTTTGTAATTGAAAGAGATTGTTTCTAGGCATGGTGTTCCTGTTTCCATTATTTCCGACCGAGACAGTCGATTTGTGTCGAGGTTTTGGCGATCTTTACAGGAAGCCTTGGGTACTAGGTTGGATATGAGCACCGCTTATCATCCTCAAACGGATGGTCAAAGTGAAAGGACCATTCAGACATTAGAAGATATGTTGCGAGCGTGCGTCATTGATTTTGGAAATGGGTGGGATAAATATTTGCCGCTAGCTGAGTTTTCTTATAACAATAGTTACCACGCAAGTATTATAGCCGCACCGTTTGAAGCTTTGTACGGTAGGAAATGTAGGTCTCCTATTTGTTGGAATGAGGTTGGGGATGCTCAACTTACAGGTCCAGAGATTATTCACGAGACTACTGAGAAGATTGTACAAATTAAAGAAAGGTTGAGAACTACTAGAAGTTGGCAAAAGAGTTATTCCGATAAGGGAAGGAAAGATGTTGAATTTCAAGTTGGTGATCGTGTTATGTTAAAGGTTTCACCTTGGAAGGGCGTAATCCGTTTTGGTAAAAGAGGGAAGTTAAGTCCTCGCTTCGTGGGACCTTTTGAGATCATTGAAAGAGTTGGACCGGTGGCTTATCGTTTGAAATTGCCACAAGAACTCAGTGATGTTCACGATGTTTTCCATATTTCGAATTTAAAGAAGTGCTTGGCTGAATTTGATCAGACTATTCCTTTGGAGGAACTTCAAGTTGATAAGCAATCGCATTTTGTTGAGGAGCCTGTTGAAATCATGGACCGAGAGGTTAAGACTCTTAAACAGAGCAGAATTCCTATTGTTCGGGTCAGATGGAACGCTAGACGCGGTCCCGAGTTCACTTGGGAGCGTGAAGACCAGATGAAGCAGAAATACCCACATTTGTTCTCAGATGCCAAGTCAACCCCTGCGCCTGCTTAAATTTCGGGACGAAATTTCCGTAACGGGAAGGTACTGTCACGACCTTACTTTTTCTGTTATCTTTTTCAGTTAATTATTTAACAACCGTTAACTGTTAGTGTGCCACGTCATTTCTATGACCTATATTATTATTTTTGTAATAATATATATATATATATATATATATATATATATATATATATATATATATATAGTAATTATTATGTGTTATGTGAATATTTGTAATCATATTTTAATTTATACGTGTCTACGTCTAGCGGATTTCCATCCGGCGAATCTTTTCGGTTTTTAAACCAACGGACGCGTTTTTGGGATTTTTAAATCCTAAATATTTTAAATATGATATTTTAAGATCATATTATTATATAGTGTATTTATATTTATTTTTCGTCGCGATTTTGTTATCTTTCCGAATTTTTAATCGCGTAAGTGCGTTTTCGCGTTTCGGGACTCGTTCGGGCTTTCGGGCCACAAGGAATATACATTTAAGTGAGATGGACCAAGTGGGGCCCACCCCACTAAGAATTTCGACCGAAGCCTCATGGGAGGGGGGAGTAATTCCCTTGATTTCCTTTTTTGACAATTTATTTTGTCATTCCACAAATAATTCCCTAAACCTAATTTGCATTTTTCTTTCCTCCTTCTCCCTCCTTGGCCGTCGCCATTCATCACCATATCATCATCATCATCAACCAAAATCAAGCTTGGATCAAGAGATCATCTACATAAACGCGTTCCTCGTTCCGTTCTCTACGCGATAACATTAATCGTTTCTCGATTAGGGTATAAACCCTAACCCTAGAAATTTCAATTTTTCAATTATTTTCTGTATTTTGATATTTATTTAGTAGTATGATGTTTGTGGATTATTGTAATGGTGTTTGTATGCATAGATGTACTCAAAATCACATGATTTCGGTTTGTAAAATTTTGGACAGCATCTAATTCGTGTATTCTGAGTTTGTGACTGATATAAATGTTAAAATAATGTATGTAAATGAGTTCCTCTCATCAAGACATTAATTTTAGACTCCGGATTCATGTCGTTTCGATTCCCGGAGCCCTAGTTATGATCAATGTTACTATTTTGTTAAAATTGAATTGTGGATTGACATGAAACAGGTTTGGTCCGACTTTGTGACCTTCCTTGGTATCTTTAGGGTGTGTTAGTGTGTTAGGACTGATGGTGGGACGAACTTTCATGTTCGGGTCACCTAAATCCGAGCCACGGTTCACCCGGTACGACTAAAACACGTTTTTGAGAAAATTGAAGGTCCAAGTGGTGTCATGGCTGATTAACACGACTTGTGGACTGTTCTTGGTGAGTTCTTGAGTGCACCATTGTTTCAGGTGGTTTGAATAGGCGGAGATGCATATAAGGCTCGCCAGAAATCGACACTCGGGGCTCAAAATACGACCCGATGAACTTTTGAATTAAAACTTATGATTAATTCTAAAACTTATGATAAAAATAATGAAACTCATTATTAATTAATTACTTATGATAAAAGAAGTAATTATTATTATTTAAGAATTATGATATAAATATTTATTATATCATTTAATTATTATTTATGATTTAATTAACATTTTAATTTAACTTATGATTAATGACACTTTTATTATTAATGGAAAATACTTATGATAAGTATTAAATTTATTTTATAAGAATATTATTATAAGACTTATAATGAAGGTTAAATAATTATTTAATTATTATAAGACTTAATTATTTTTTAATTATGATTTAATTATTAAATACTTATGATTTAATAATTATATTTAGAAACTTATGATATGATTAATAATTCATTATTAATTAATAATACTTATGATATGATTTAAAATTTATTATTAATTAATAATATTTATATTATGACTAATATTTAATTAATTAATTAAATACTTATTTTATATTAATTATATCATTTCAACTTATATTAACTTTAATAATTCATTTTATTTAATTAAACTTATGTTATGACATAATTATACACTTTTAACTTTAATAAACATTATAACTTATGTTATTATTATAACTTACACTTTTCAAATTAACGTTGACTATGTTTGACCAAGTTTGACTTTTTAGTTGACTTTCGGTTGACTTTGACTTTCAGTTGACTTTTGTTGACTTTCTAAATAAGGAAACTTTCCTAACTTAAAAACTTTCCAAAAATAGAAACTTTTCAAAAATAGAAACTTTCCAAAAATAGAAACTTTCCTAAAATAGAAACTTCCCAAAAATGGAAACCTGCTAAAAATAGAAACTTTCTATAAATAGAATGTATGTGTCCGTACGCTGTTCCAGTCAAACCAATGCTTGCCGAGTATTGTTCTATGTCTACTTGCAACATATACAATAGCTATCATACTAAGACTTGACCTAAGTTAGTTATTTATATCGACCTGCTTTATTTATAGGTCGGCTTTGTGATCGTTCCTGATCACTTTATTCTATTTGCTGTTCGCTTGTTTGTGTGGTTTCTTCAGTTGCTTTTAAGGTGAGTTATAGTCCCGTTTTTACATACTTTTCAAAGCATATTTTTGGGATGTGATTACATGCATTTTTATTTACGTTTAGACACAAGTAACAGTTAAATTTAATTATTCATTGTGAGTTGGACAAAAATATTCCCTAGTCTGGTAACTGTAATCATTGGTTTCTACCGGTGAACGCGAATCCTACGGATAGATCTATCGGGTTTGACAACCCCATTTCGAGCTAGTCGCGCTAGCAATTTATAATCGGAATGTTTAGTACTTCGTAATTTGTTGTAGATACACTGTCCAAGTGTATATTTTTATTGTGTTTGGCAAGGGTAAATAAAGGGTTAAGTGGTTACCAGGTGGCTTATTAATAATGGAATAATGTTTAATGTTTTCTAACATTTTTAAATCTTGTGGTCTAAAGTTTACTTATTTATTTAAACCTATAATTCACTCAACCTTTGTGTTGACAGTTTACTTGCATGTTTTCACAGGTACTTAAGTTTTGTGATGCTTCCGCTGTGTTTAGAAGAGTCTGCATGCATTTGGGGCAGATTTTATGAAACATTTTATGAAACTTAAGCTTGCATTCTATTTTTGGATAATTTAAACTTGTGGGTTTGTTGGCAAGGTTTTGTGTCAACTTTTGGTTTATTACTATGGTTGGTTGTTTAAAACTACATATTTTGGTTTGTTTCCTTTTTGGGAAACTTTTGAAATAAAAGAATGCAACTTTGTTTATTTAATTCATTTAAGTCCGATCAAGCTGTGGGACCAACTGACGGATCCGTTAAGTGTTTTGACGGGGTCGTCACACCATAAGTTACGATGTGTTTACTTTGACGCGTATATTGCGGGGAACCCAAATGCTATTTTACGCAACGGGTTAAGAAATTATTTTGACTCGATGTATCCGAATATAGGACTTCATGATTTAGAAAATGCGGCTAACATGCAACATAAAGAAGCATGCTATGCTTACGGGTTAGTAATGTTCGCTTCTCACCAAAGTGAGAAAAAGAACATCGGGCAACAACTATTAAACAAAACGTTCCCATAAGTGACGGAGTCGGTAATTGGGGTAAGAAATGAGGTTTTTATGTTATTACGAGACTGTTGGTCATTACGTAACCCTCGTCCCTTTGACGACGTTACAACACGCTGTCTTATCAACGGCCATAACGGTTATGTTCCACAAGACCAAGGATGGGAAGTAGTCCTAGTAAAACCAGAATGCATGACTTGTTTCTGGACGTATGAATTACGTGTCTTTATTGCCTTTGCTGAACGACTTGTGTACTAGCTAGAATTATCTTGACAACTATCTTGTATCAAAGTTATTGTGTGCTATATTTCATGCTTTATGTAAAATAAGCGGTATTGTAAGTTTGTAAAATATTGTATAAAAGTTTGAACGTGAAATATTATTATAATCAGTTTTTTATATAGAATTGTAGTAGTTGAATTGTATATTAGCTACTAAGTATGAACTTAACGGGTAGGTACTACCCGAATTTAAACATATAAAATGCTAATATGAAGAAAAAGCTTTTATAAATGAGTTCATATTATGCTACGAAATACTATTAACTACTCTTAATATTCTGTATGATTAACTTGTTCCATTTGACTATTTTGAAGGAAATGGCACCGACTACTCGACACACCGTGAATATGAATGAAGAGGAATTCCGTACTTTTCTAGCTTCAAACATAGCCGCAGTACAGGCTGCGCTACATACCAACATTAACCTTGGATCTAGCAGTACAGGAAATCGTGTAGGATGCACCTACAAAGAATTCACTGCCTGCAAACCTTTGGAATTTGATGGAATCGAAGGACCGATCGGATTGAAACGGTGGACCGAGAAGGTCGAATCGGTGTTTGCCATAAGTAAGTGTACTGAAGAGGACAAAGTGAAGTACGCTACGCATACCTTCACAGGTTCTGCGTTAACATGGTCGAATACCTATCTAGAGCAAGTGGGACAAGATGATGCGTACGCACTACCGTGGTCAGCATTCAAGCACTTGATGAACGAGAAGTACCGTCCCAGAACCGAGGTCAATAAGCTCAAGACAGAACTTAGAGGGTTACAAACCCAAGGATTTGATATTACCACGTACGAAAGACGATTCACAGAATTGTGCCTATTGTGTCCGGGAGCGTTCGAAGATGAGGAAGAGAAGATCGACGCGTTTGTGAAAGGATTACCGGAAAGAATCCAAGAAGATATAAGTTCACACTAGCCCGCCTCCATACAACAGGCATGTAGAATGGCTCACAAACTAGTGAACCAGATTGAGGAAAGAATTAAAGAACAGACGGCTGAAGAGGCCAATGTGAAGCAAGTCAAAAGAAAGTGGGAGGAAAACGGTGATAAGAATCACCAATACAACAACAACAGCAATTACAATAATAATCGCAACAATTATCCCAACAATCGCAACATCAATCGCAACTACAACAAACGGCCCAACAACAACAACAACAACAACAACAACAACAACAACAACAACAACAACAACAACAACAACAACAACAACAACAACAACAACAACAACAACAACAGCAACTACAACAATCATCCCAACAACAATAACAACCGCAACAACAACAACAATCAGAAGCAGCTATGCCAAAAGTGTGAAAAGTATCACTCGGGGTTCTGCACTAAATTTTGCAACAAGTGTAAAAGAAATGGTCATAGCGCGGCGAAGTGTGAGGTCTACGGACCAGGGGTTAACAGAACGAAAGGAACAAATGGTGTCGGAATAAGTAATGGAGGAGCAAGTAGTGTCAGAGCAAGTTATGCCAATGTAGTTTGTTATAAATGTGGAAAATCGGGCCACATTATTAGAAATTGCCCGAACCAGGAGAACACGAATGGACAAGGCTGCGGAAGAGCTTTCAATATTAATGCGGCAGAGGCACAGGAAGACCCGGAGCTTGTTACGGGTACGTTTCTTATTGACAATAAATCTGCTTACGTTTTATTTGATTCGGGTGCGGATAGAAGCTATATGAGTAGAGATTTTTGTGCTAAATTAAGTTGTCCATTGACGCCGTTGGATAGTAAATTTTTACTCGAATTAGCAAACGGTAAATTAATTTTAGCAGATAATATATGCCGAAATCGAGAAATTAAACTGGGTAGCGAAATATTTAAGATTGATTTGATACCAGTAGAGTTAGGGAGTTTTGATGTAATAGTTGGCATGGACTGGCTGAAGAAGGTGAAAGCAGAGATCGTATGTTATAAAAATGCAATTCGCATTGTACGAGAATAAGGAGAACCCTTAATGGTGTACGGAGAAAAGGGCAACATGAAGCTACATCTTATTAGTAATTTGAAGGCACAAAAACTAATAAGAAAAGGTTGCTATGCTGTTCTAGCACACGTCGAGAAAGTACAAACTGAAGAAAAGAGCATCAATGATGTTCCCGTCGCAAAAGAATTTCCCGATGTATTTCCGAAAGAATTACCGGGACTACTTCCACATCGATCTGTTGAATTTCAAATAGATCTTGTACCAGGAGCTGCACCAATAGCTCGTGCTCCTTATAGACTCGCATCCAGCGAGATGAAAGAACTGCAAAGTCAACTGCAAGAACTATTAGAATGTGGTTTCATTCGACCAAGCACATCACCATGGGGAGCTCCTGTTTTGTGTGTCAAGAAGAAGGATGGTACATTTAGGTTGTGTATTGACTACAGAGAGTTGAACAAACTTACCATCAAAAACCGTTATCCACTGCCGAGAATTGACGACTTATTTGATCAACTACAAGGCTCGTCGGTTTATTCAAAGATCGATTTACGTTCTGGATATCATCAAATGCGAGTAAAGGAGGATGATATTCTAAAAACTGCTTTTAGGACGCGTTATGGTCATTACGAGTTTATGGTTATGCCGTTTGGATTGACTAACGCACCAGCTGTGTTCATGGACCTTATGAACCGAGTGTGTGGGCCATATCTTGACAAGTTTGTCATTGTTTTCATCGATGACATACTTATTTACTCAAAGAATGATCAAGAGCATGAAGAACATTTGAGAAAAGTGCTAGAAGTATTGAGGAAAGAAAAACTGTACGCTAAGTTTTCAAAGTGTGCATTTTGGTTGGAAGAAGTTCAATTCCTCGGTCACATAGTGAACAAAGAAGGTATCCAGGTGGACCCGGCAAAGATCGAAACCGTTGAAAAGTGGGAAACCCCAAAAACACCGAAGCATATACGTCAATTTTTAGGATTGGCTGGTTACTACAGAAGATTCATCCAAGATTTCTCCAAAATAGCAAAACCCTTGACTGCATTAACGCATAAAGGGAAGAAATTTGAATAGAAGGATGAACAAGAGGAGGCGTTTCAATTATTGAAGAAAAAGCTAACTACGGCACCTATATTGTCATTGCCTGAAGGGAATGATGATTTTGTGATTTATTGTGACGCATCAAAGCAAGGTCTCGGTTGTGTATTAATGCAACGAACGAAGGTGATTGCTTATGCGTCTAGACAATTGAAGATTCACGAGCAAAATTATACGACGCATGATTTGGAATTAGGCGCGGTTGTTTTTGCATTAAAGACTTGGAGGCACTACTTATATGGGGTCAAAAGTATTATATATACCGACCACAAAAGTCTTCAACACATATTTAATCAGAAACAACTGAATATGAGGCAGCGTAGGTGGATTGAATTGTTGAATGATTACGACTTTGAGATTCGTTACCACCCGGGGAAGGCAAATGTGGTAGCCGACGCCTTAAGCAGAAAGGACGGAGAACCCATTCGAGTAAAATCTATGAATATAACGATTCACACTAACCTTACTACTCAAATAAATGAGGCGTAACAAGGAGTTTTAAAAGAGGGAAATTTAAAGGATGAAATACCCAAAGGATCGGAGAAGCATCTTAATATTCGGGAAGACGGAACCCAGTATAGGGCTGAAAGAATTTGGGTACCAAAATTTGGAGATATGAGAGAAATGGTACTTAGAGAAGCTCATAAAACCAGATACTCAATACATCCTGGAACGGGGAAGATATACAAGGATCTTAAGAAACATTTTTGGTGGCCAGGTATGAAAGCCGATATTGCTAAATATGTAGGAGAATGTTTGACGTGTTCTAAGGTCAAAGCTAAATATCAGAAACCATCAGGTCTACTACAACAACCTGAAATCCCGGAATGGAAATGGAAAAACATTACCATGGATTTCATTACTAAATTGCCAAGGACTGCAAGTGGTTATGATACTATTTGGGTAATAGTTGATCGTCTCACCAAGTCAGCACACTTCCTGCCAATAAGAGAAGATGACAAGATGGAGAAGTTAGCACGACTGTATTTGAAGGAAGTCGTCTCCAGACATGGAATACCAATCTCTATTATCTCTGATAGGGATGGCAGATTTATTTCAAGATTCTGGCAGACATTACAGCAAGCATTGGGAACTCGTCTAGATATGAGTACTGCCTATCATCCACAAACTGATGGGCATAGTGAAAGGACGATACAAACGCTTGAATACATGCTACGAGCTTGTGTTATTGATTTTGGAAACAGTTGGGATCGACATCTACCGTTAGCAGAATTTTCCTACAACAACAGCTACCATTCAAGCATTGAGATGGCGCCGTTCGAAGCACTTTATGGTAGAAAGTGTAGGTCTCCGATTTGTTGGAGTGAAGTGGGGGATAGACAGATTACGGGTCCGGAGATAATACAAGAAACTACCGAGAAAATCATCCAAATTCAACAAAGATTGAAAACCGCCCAGAGTCGACAAAAGAGCTACGCAGACAGTAAAAGAAAAGATATAGAGTTTGAAATTGGAGAAATGGTCATGCTTAAGGTTTCACCTTGGAAAGGCGTTGTTCGATTTGGTAAACGGGGGAAACTAAACCCAAGGTACATTGGACCATTCAAGATTATAGATCGTGTCGGACAAGTAACTTACCAACTGGAGCTACCTCAACAACTCGCGGCTGTACATAACACTTTCCACGTCTCAAATTTGAAGAAATATTTTGCTAAAGAAGATCTCACTATTCCGTTGGACGAAATCCAAATCAATGAAAAACTTCAATTCATTGAAGAACCCATCGAAATAATGGATCGTGAGGTTAAGAGACTTAAACAAAATAAGATACCGATTGTTAAGGTTCGATGGAATGCTCGTAGAGGACCCGAGTTCACCTGGGAGCGTGAAGATCAAATGAAGAAGAAATACCCGCATTTATTTCCAGAAGATACGTCAACACCTCCAACTGCTTAAAATTTCGGGACGAAATTTATTTAACGGGTAGGTACTGGAGTGACCCGAACTTTTCCATGTTTATATATATATTAAATGAAATTGTTATTTACACGATTAAGTGTTTCCAACATGTTAAGCAATCAAACTTGTTAAGACTTGATTAATGGAAATAGGTTTCATATAGACAATTGACCACCCAAGTTGACCGGTGATTTTATTATAAGTATGTATCTCATTAGGTATTTTAACAATGAGTTATATACATAAAAATGAGACTATTAATTTAAGAAACTCGAAAACGATATATATAACGATTATCATTATAACAACGTCTTACTAGGTACATATGAATCATAATAAGATATTGATACACTTGGTTAATTATGTTAAATGATAAGTAAATATATTATTAAGTGTATTAACAATGAAATACATATGTAAAAATAAGACTACTAACTTAATGATTTCGAAACGAGACATATATGTAACGATTATCGTTGTAACTACATTTAACTGTATATATATCATACTAAGATATATTATATATCATAATATCATGATAATATAATAATTTAACATCTCATTTGTTATAATAAACAATGGGTTAACAACATTCAACAAGATCGTTAACCTAAAGGTTTCAAAACAACATTTACATGTAACGACTAACGATGACTTAACGACTCAGTTAAAATGTATATACATGTAGTGTTTTAATATGTATTCATACACTTTTGAAAGACTTCAAGACACTTATCAAAATACTTCTACTTAACAAAAATGCTTACAATTACATCCTCGTTCAGTTTCATCAACAATTCTACTCGTATGCACCCGTATTCGTACTCGTACAATACACAGCTTTTAGATGTATGTACTATTGGTATATACATTCTAATGATCAGCTCTTAGCAGCCCATGTGATCACCTAACACATGTGGGAACCATCATTTGGCAACTAGCATGAAATATCTCATAAAATTACAAAAATATGAGTAATCATTCATGACTTATTTACATGAAAACAAAATTGCATATCCTTTATATCTAATCCATACACCAACGACGAAAAACACCTACAAACACTTTTATTCTTCAATTTACTTCATCTAATTGATCTCTCTCAAGTTCTATCTTCAAGTTCTAAGTGTTCTTCATAAATTCCAAAAGTTCTAGTTTCATAAAATCAAGAATACTTCCAAGATTGCAAGTTTACTTCCAAGTTTTCTAAATCCATTCCAAGTAATCATCCAAGATCAAGAAACCTTTGTTACTTATAGTAGGTTATCTTTCTAATACAAGGTAATAATCATATTCAAACTTTAATTCAATTTCTATAACTATAACAATCTTATTTCGAGTGGAAATCTTACTTGAAATTGTTTTCGTGTCATGATTCTGCTTCAAGAACTTTCAAGCCATCCAAGGATCCTTTGAAGCTAGATCTATTTTTCTCATTTCCAGTAGGTTTATCCAAGGAACTTGAGGTAGTAATGATGTTCATAACATCATTCGATTCATACATATAAAGCTATCTTATTCGAAGGTTTAAACTTGTAATCACTAGAACATAGTTTAGTTAATTCTAAACTTGTTCGCAAATAAAAGTTAATCCTTCTAACTTGACTTTTAAAATCAACTAAACACATGTTCTATATCTATATAATATGTTAACTTAATGATTTAAAACCTGGAAACACGAAAAACACCGTAAAATCGGATTTACGCCGTCGTAGTAACACCGCGGGCTGTTTTGGGTTAGTTAATTAAAAACTATGATAGACTTTGATTTAAAAGTTGTTATTCTGGGAAAATGATTTTTATTATGAACATGAAACTATATCCAAAAATTATGGTTAAACTCAAAGTGGAAGTATATTTTCTAAAATGGTCATCTAGACGTCGTTCTTTCGACTGAAATGACTACCTTTACAAAAACGACTTGTAACTTATTTTTCCGACTATAAACCTATACTTTTTCTGTTTAGATTCATAAAATAGAGTTCAATATTAAACCATAGCAATTTGATTCACTCAAAACGGATTTAAAATGAAGAAGTTATGGGTAAAACAAGATTGGATAATTTTTCTCATTTTAGCTACGTGAAAATTGGTAACAAATCTATTCCAACCATAACTTAATCAACTTGTATTGTATATTATGTAATCTTGAGATACCATAGACACGTATACAATATTTTGACCTATCATGTCGATACATCTATATATATTTCGGAACAACCATAGACACTCTATATGTGAATGTTGGAGTTAGCTATACAGGGTTGAGGTTGATTCCAAAATATATATAGTTTGAGTTGTGATCAATACTGAGATACGTATACACTGGGTCGTGGATTGATTCAAGATAATATTTATCGATTTATTTCTGTACATCTAACTGTGGACAACTAGTTGTAGGTTACTAACGAGGACAGCTGACTTAATAAACTTAAAACATCAAAATATATTAAAAGTGTTGTAAATATATTTTGAACATACTTTGATATATATGTATATATTGTTATAGGTTCGTGAATCAACCAGTGGCCAAGTCTTACTTCCCGACGAAGTAAAAATCTGTGAAAGTGAGTTATAGTCCCACTTTTAAAATCTAATATTTTTGGGATGAGAATACATGCAGGTTTTATAAATGATTTACAAAATAGACACAAGTACGTGAAACTACATTCTATGGTTGAATTATCGAAATCGAATATGCCCCTTTTTATTAAGTCTGGTAATCTAAGAATTAGGGAACAGACACCCTAATTGACACGAATCCTAAAGATAGATCTATTGGGCCTAACAAACCCATCCAAAGTACCGGATGCTTTAGTACTTCGAAATTTATATCATATCCGAAGGGTGTCCCGGAATGATGGGGATATTCTTATATATGCATCTTGTTAATGTCGATTACCAGGTGTTCACCATATGAATGATTTTTATCTCTATGTATGGGATGTGTATTAAAATATGAAATCTTGTGGTCTATTGTTACGATTTGATATATATAGGTTAAACCTATAACTCACCAACATTTTTGTTGACGTTTAAAGCATGTTTATTCTCAGGTGAATACTAAGAGCTTCCGCTGTTGTATACTAAAATAAGGACAAGATTTGGAGTCCATGTTTGTATGATATTGTGTAAAAACTGCATTCAAGAAACTGATTTCGATGTAACATATTTGTATTGTAAACCATTATGTAATGGTCGTGTGTAAACAGGATATTTTAGATTATCATTATTTGATAATCTACGTAAAGCTTTTTAAACCTTTATTTATGAAATAAAGGTTATGGTTTGTTTTAAAAATGAATGCAGTCTTTGAAAAACGTCTCATATAGAGGTCAAAACCTCGCAACGAAATCAATTAATATGGAACGTTTTTAATCAATAAGAACGGGACATTTCAACGTTATCATCCGAGAAATAAGAGATAGGACGGTGCACGACCAACTAACCGATGATCTAGTTGAGCATATTTGGAACCTTCCGTCCGCATTCCGCACCATGAATGGTTAAATTTATGTAATGGTTAAATTTTATGTAATGGTTAAATTTTATGTAATGGTTAATTTTTATGTAATGGTTAATTTTTATATGTTTTTTAATTATATGTAATATAATTTGTATGCATAATAAAATAAAAAAGAAAAAATAAAAATAAAACTGGTGGGACCTATTTGACACGGGAAGGGCGTCAGGGTTATTTTGGTGTCAGAGGGTGACACTGCCACGTCAGAGGCAGATTGCACTTTTTGGCCAAAAAGTAAACAATCTGCCTGTGACGTCACAGGCAGGGTTAAAAATGGTCTTAGTGTATGGGGCCGTTTGTCATTTTCATTTTATCGTCATTTTTTTAAGTTCAAAGAAACTCTTAATGTATGTTGGGTATATTTTTAAAACAACTCTAAACACCTATGCACCCACTGAACTCTATATAAACATATACTTTTATATTGCTTAGAGATATATAAAAATCCATTTGAACTATCCTCCTGTCTATATAAATTTTTTTTTGTCAAGCACCACCTTCATAACACAAGGATAATAACCTTGCTCTTCTTCTCCAACACCACTACCTTCACAAGACCGCCACCATCATCGGCTACTACCACCATCGTGAGCAAACAAATACCATCACTTCTGAAATTTCTCTTGTTGTTCGAACCAAACAACCACCACCATGTTTTATTCGATGTTGCTATTTTGTGGCTACTTTTACTTCGGTTAAACCATCGTAAACCACCATAGAACACCGATCACCACTTTCTTTATTATTTCTCGTTCCTTTTTGTTGCAGTTGTTTACCACCGCAACCACCACCTTTCCACACCATAAACCACCATCGTGAACCACCCAAATATTCATTGATAAACTGCTGCCTTATTTGTTGTTCGAAATTAAAAGGCAGCAGGAATATTAACGACGAAGATGGTGGAGATGTTAATGAGAAAATGATGATATTACATTATAAATGACGATGATGATTAGCGACGAAGATGGTGATGAACGAGGATGTTAATGTTAACGATAATGATGATGCTAAGTGGTGATGTTGAAGGATGATGATGAGGCTAACGAACAAAGATGATGATGAATAGTAATATAAATAAAAATGGTTCGATGATGATTAACGATGATAACCCGCTGTTACTCGATCTCTTTTGTTCCTGTTAATGATATAGTAATGATGAAAACACGATAAATAGAAGATGATGGGTCTCTAGTCGATTTAATTTTTGTAAGAAGAAGAAGATTTAATCAGAAAATAAGTTAAAAGAAAAGAAAATCCTTATAATAACAGAAAAAATCGCAGATGAGTGGTTAGGGGTGTTTGTGATTTTCTAGAGGTCCTAGGTTCGAACCTAGGCCATTACAAAAATGTTTTTTTTATTTTTATTTATTATTTGCAAGAGTAACTGGGCCGTGAAATTCTACTGTGGGCCGAAGTAGATTTGGGTCGTTTATAGAGACAGTGACGGGTTAAAAGGTGATGGGTTAAAAAGATATTAAGAGGGTTTTAACTCGAGAAAGTAATGAATGGTGTTGCGGTTTAGAAGGAAATTGATAAGCGAGAGGTCGTGAGTTCGAGCCTAGGCATGGGCGTTATTTTTTTAAGGGGACCTATATCTTGAGGTAGTCACTTATTACTATTATTATTATTATTATTATTATTATTATTATTATTATTATTATTATTATTATTATTATTATTATTATTATTATTATTATTATTATTATTATTACTAGTATTATTGTTATTGTTATTATTGTCATTATTATTATTGTTAGTATTGTTACTAGCATTATAATTAGTATTAAAATTATTGTTACAAGTATTATAAATATTATTATTATTATTAAGTATGAGTATTATTATTAATATTATTATTATGATTATGATTAAAATTATTATTATTATATATTCATTAATATTGTTATGATTCTTATTTATATCAAAATCAATAAAAGTATTTTTATTAAAATTTTAGAATTATTAGTATTATTAATATAGGAATTACTATCATCACTATGATTAAAATTAATATTATTATTATGAAAATAATATAAATTATTTTCATTAATATTAATACTTGTATCATTAATAGACTTATCAGTTAAACATTAATATTAGTAATACTGTATGATTATCGATTTTTTTTAAAACTATTAAAAATTACCATTTTTATTAAAAGTATTATTTTTACTAAATCTATCATTATTATTGTTATCAGTATTATCTATATCATTATTAGTAAAATAATCTACGATTATGAAAATAAAAGTTTTAATGACATTATTAAGGTTATAAACTTAAAAATAAAGATTATATATATATAAATATATATTTAATACACATAACTTAACTATATTAATACCTATAAAATGAAAATATATAATAAAACTTATTTATTTAATATATATATATATATATATATATATATATATATATATATATATATATATATATATATATATATATATATATATATATATATATATATATATATATATATATATAAATTACATCACCAATAATAATATATAGATTCATTCGATTTCAAGAATATGTTTTAATACAAATACAAATGATATAGGTTCGTGAATCCGAGGCCAATCCTGCATTGTTCAGTTTCGTCGTATGAATATTTTTACTACAAAATATTGGATTGTGAGTTTCATTTGCTCCATTTTTAAATGCTTTTGCAATATATATTTTTGGGACTGAGAATACATGCGCTGCTTTTATAAATGTTTTACGAAATAGACACAAGTGAGTAAAACTACATTCCATGGCTGGATTATTAAACCGAATATGCCCCTTTATAGTCTGGTAATCTAAGAATTAGGGAACGGACACCCTAATTGACGCGAATCCTAAAGATAGATCTATCGGGCCCAACAAGCCCCATCCAAAGTACCGGATGCTTTAGTACTTCGAAATTTATATCATTTCCGAAGGAGGATCCCGGAATGATGGGGATATTCTTATATGCATATTGTGAATGTCGGTTACCAGGTGTTCAATCCATATGAATGATTATTTTTTGTCTCTATGCATGGGACGTATATTTATGAGAAATGAAAATCTTGTGGTCTATTAAAATGATGGAAATGATTATTTTGTTAAACTAATGAACTCACCAACCTTTTGGTTGACACTTTAAAGCATGTTTATTCTCAGGTATGAAAGAAGTCTTCCGCTGTGAAATTGCTCATTTTAAAGATATAACTTGGAGTCATTCATGACATATTTCAAAAGACATTGCATTCAAGTCGTTGAGTTCATCAAGATTATTATTAAGTCAATTATAGTTAGATATATTATAAAATGGTATGCATGCCGTCAACTTTTGATGTAATGAAAGATTGTCTTTTCAAAAACGAATGCAATGTTTGTAAAATGTATCATATAGAGGTCAAGTACCTCGCGATGTAATCAACTATTGTGAATCGTTTATAATCAATATGGACTTCGTTCGGATGGATTAGGATGGGTCCTTTCAACCTCCACCCTCTTCCGCCTCCAACGTCGCCATCACCAACTCCCCAATTCCACCATCACCGGCTGCAAATTCCTTCCCTGTTCACTCTAACCTGTCCTATATCATAACCATTTTCATTGGGGGTTTAGCCAACCACGTTAATCCTTAAACCCTATCTAATGCCTTTCGCAGATTTGGTTTTATTCAATGGAAGAAAGACAGGAACTTTGATTTTATCAAGTTTGAGTTTCGTCTACAGGCCGACAATGTTGTTAGGTATATGAACGGTCGTGTAACTTTTGGAAAATGCATCTTTGTTAGGTATGCTAAGACGGAGATGAGACTGCCTTATTCCATCAATAGGGGTAACAATAACGTTACTCATAATCCCTCTCAGTTACTTCGTCTCCAACCTGATGACGAATTGATACAAGCATTGGGTTGTTCGGTTATGTTGGTCGACAAAATCCCCATTACCCAGCAGAAGGTGTTTAAGTGGTTGAAAAATAGAAATATCCAGGTCACCGCTGTCAGCTTGTGGGGCGTATATGGGTGTGTCATTCAATGCAAAGATTTGGAAGGTTACAATAGAGCTATGCAAGGTCCCTCGTTGAGCGGCGACGAATTATTGGCTGTTGATAATGCTAAAAATGAACATATATTTCATAGCATTATCCCTCAAGAAAGACAAGCTTTTAGTTGCAATTGTCCTATTTACAAGTGATATTCGTTTAAATAATAAAAGGAGAAGACAAAAGACAGATTCGACGAATTGAAGACGCAAACGACCAAAAAGCTCAAAAGTACAAAGTACAATTAAAGTGGTTCAAATTATTGATGAGAAACGTCTCAAAATTACAAGAGTACAAGACGCGAAACGCAAAATACAAGATATTAAATTGTACGCAAGGACGTTCGAAAATCCGGAACCGGGACCAAAGTCAACTCGCAACGCACGACACAACGGACTAAAAATTACAAGTCAACTATGCACAAGAATAAAATATAATATTTAAATAATTATATAAATTATTTATATATTATATATTATAATAAAAACCGTCGGCAAGCTAGGAGCCAAACTCTTGTGAGCTGGAAAAAGGGGCCATGAGATCGCATGGCCTGGAAGGCAAAAATCCATGCGATCGCATGGCAGTAGGTGACAGGCCACACCCCTATAAATTCGCAGTTTGGTGATCGATAATATCCATCTTTTTCTCTTCTTCCTTCATACGTAAATATATATATATATATATATATTATATTTTAATTTTAATTTTAATTTTAAATTCTAATAATAAGGGTATGTTAGCGAATGTTGTAATGGTATAAGTCGAAATTCTGTCCGTGTAACGCTACGCTATTTTTAATCACTGTAAGTTATGGTTAATGTTATTTTTAAATTAATGTCGCGTAGCTAAGTTATTATTATGCTTATTTAATGCCGAAGTAATAGTGATGTTGGGCTAAATATTAAAATTGGGTAATTGGGCTTTGGACCATAATTGGGGTTTGGACAAAAGAACGACACTTGTGGAAATTAGACTATGGGCTATTAATGGGTTTTATATTAACTAAATGATACCTCGTTGATTTAATATATAGACTTATAATTTGACGTATTTATATATAACCACATACGCTTGACTGGGTACGGTGGGCGGGATATCTATAAATACCAATAATTGTTCATTTTACCGGACACGAAACTGGATTAATAGTTAATAGACTTGTTGAAACAGGGGTGGATTACATTCAAGGGTAATTGGTGTAATTGTTAACAAAGTAGTAAAACCTTGGACTACACGCAGTCGATAACCTGGTGTATTCATTAAACAAAGTATTAAGACCTTGTTACAATTCGAATCCCCAATTAGTTGGAATATTTGACTTCGGGAATAAGAATAATTTGACGAAGACTTTCGCACTTTATGATTATGACTGATGGACTATTATGGACAAATCCGTATGGACATATTAAATAATCCAGGACAAAGGACAATTAACCCATGGGAATAAACTAAAATCAACACGTCAAACATCATGATTACGGAAGTTTAAATAAGCATAATTCCTTTATTTTCATATTTAATTGTACTTTTAATTATCGCACTTTTATTTATTGTCATTGTATTTAATTGAACTTTTAATTATCGTACTTTTTAATTATCGCAATTTTATTTTCGTTATTTGCTTTACGTTTTAAATTAAGTCTTTTATATAATTAATATTTTACATTAGGTTTTAACTGCGACTAAAGTTTTAAAATCGATAATCCTGTCACTAAACGGTAAAAACTCCTCTTTTATAATAATAATACTACTTATATATATATTTTTGTATTTTTACAATTATAAGTTAAAAATATAGCGTTAAGCTTGTTTAAAAGATCCCTGTGGAACGAACCGGACTTACTAAAAACTACACTACTGTACGATTAGGTACACTGCCTATAAGTGTTGCAGCATGGTTTAGGTATATCCATTCTATAAATAAATAAATATCTTGTATAAAATTGTATCGTATTTAATAGTATTTCGTTGTAAAAATAATACTATTTTCTAGTACACCTCGCACACATCAGCTGTGCAATCTATGGAATTTAAGAAAGGAATTTTTTTCAAAATTTACTTGGATAAAAATTCAAGGACTACCATTCGAATGCGGAACCATTGATAACGTTGGGCTAATTGCTGAAAAATACGGGAATTTGCTTTGTATTGACAAAAGAACACACAATCGTAGCCAATCATGTTATTTGTACGATTTTATGGAATGCAACGATCCTGGAGAGATTCGTGAATATCAAAATACAAATTTTGTTAACTCAATGAGTTATAAGGTGTGGGTTGAAGAAGATATGGGTCATTCAGATGGTGATGATTCTTTCTCCGATATATCGCTGGAAAAACACAATTACGAAGTGGAAAGATTGTCTCAAAAATTTAAAAAACCTTGAGACTGATAACTCGTCCAATGGTGCTTGTTTTAACTCAAAGATTCCAAACGTTCACTGCTCTAAACAAGATTGTAGGAAAACTTGTTCAGGGCCGTCCCGTTAAAATTATGGGCCCTATTCAGCAAATACAAACAAGGCCTTTTATATAATAAAATCTTTCATATGTATAATAATAAATTCAATAACACTAATAATATCATGAGTACTAGCATCTTTTTGTATTTGTTCACAATATATATGTTGGGTTTTTTTTTGCCCCTTTTAGATTATGGGCCCTGTGACACGGCACACTTAGAACATGCTCAAATTTGCCCCTGAACTTGTTCCAACTTCTCAACAAATTTCCAAAAAGTTAAGAATCTTGAAGCAAATGAGGTGATTTTAAATGGCCAGAATTGCACTAGTATTAAGTCAAAGAATACTAGAAAAAGAAATCTGAAGAACAAAGGTGGAAATCTTAATAAGGAGGCCTTCGTCTATTCTGATCATTTAGACACAGAAGATGATGGTCTTGATGGGTACTGTGACGACTCGAAAATTTTTGACCAAATTTAAATTTAATTTTATTATGATTTCGACACGATAAGCAAGGTCTGTAAATTTAATCTCAAAATTTTTGAACAACTTCATGAAATCATTTGACCTTTCATTAATCCCGACGATTCACGAACAATTGTTTGTAAATAAATATGTATATATACATATAAATGTAAGTATTTATAATAATTTGAAGTTTTAAAATAAACATTTGAATTGAATATGTAAAATAGGATACAAAATAATTAAGTATAAATTTAACATAAATCAATATACATATATATATGATATCTATGAATAATTATTATCTGTATAAAAATTGATAAATATTAAATGTTAAATATATATTATTAAATTATTAAATATTGCATAATTAATAAATTGTATTATTAATATAATAAATGTAATTACAAGATAAAAAGTTGTTATTATCACTTTCAATATTTATATCAATATTAGTATTATTAATACGATTAATTTAAATATATGGTATATATATATATATATATATATATATATATATATATATATATATATATATATATATATGAAAATTGATATTGTTA
This sequence comes from Rutidosis leptorrhynchoides, assembly GCF_046630445.1. Taxonomy (NCBI): domain Eukaryota; kingdom Viridiplantae; phylum Streptophyta; class Magnoliopsida; order Asterales; family Asteraceae; genus Rutidosis; species Rutidosis leptorrhynchoides. The sequence goes on from NC_092337.1 coordinate 151,186,518, forward strand.
GATTATTAATATTACTACTAGTATTATTTTCATTAATAATACTAATTAATATCATTAATAAAAATTATTATTATCATTTTTTTATTACTATTATTATTTAAAATCATTATTTTTCTTATTTTATAGTTATCATTATTATAAATAATATAAATTATTTTTGTTATCATTAATAATATTATATTATTATCATTTCTATAATTACTTGTATTATTACTCTTAATATTATTATCATTTTTATTAAATTTGATTATCAATAATATAATTATAATTATAAATTATTAATATTATTATTATTATTTGGTTTATTTTTGATATAATTAAAATTATTAATAATAATCATAAAAGAATTACGAAAAATTTTGGAATCAATTCAGTTGCATATCTCAATCACAACTGTAGTTGATTCTTGTTTATGTCTTTAAATTGAATTACAAATCGAATCAAATCACTTAAACCCAACAAAATCTGTTACCAATCGTTTTCTTCTTTTATTTATGTGTCTGCTTCAATTTTTTTTTTAACCTTTCAATTTATATAAATCGAACAACTTATGATGTTATGTAAACCATTCAACCTCCTACTACCCTTATAAATCACCAATACACTTCTCAGCGTTTTAATAAATCAAATTAAAATAGAAAAAGATCGAAGAACACACACAGACCTCTGTTCGTGTACTTTTTATTCAACTCTTGAATTCGAACAAATTTTTAAATTCCTTTAACACAGTTCTGTTATAAATCCTTCACTTAAAGTATCTGGAAAATCTCATGTCTCAATTTTAACTATCGAATTCGAATTTCCAAGTCAAAGTTTAAACATTAAAAAGTCAAAATATTGTTCTTCACGAAATTCAAATTCGTTTTAAAGTTTCTGGTTCCATTAAGGATTTAGGAAGTTTCTATAGGTGGTTTACAATGAGTTTCATGTTGAGATCTTAGTCTAAAAACATCCAGAAATTCGAAAATTATTTATGTGTTCATATTTTTTTTTTCTCAACAGCAGGTTCAATTTTTTTAATTAAGTAATTCAATTCAATTACAATCTGGGTCGGTTATAATACAATTACAAGTTTTAAATTAAACAATTAAACCTCTGTTACGATCGATTGGTCTCTGAATGATTTATTTGATGTTATGGTTGTTTGATTCCTGGTTCGTTGTTACATGAAGAAGGTAAAACTGAATTATCGGGTTAAAAATAATCGGGGTATACATATAAACAGAAAGGCAGACTTGGAGTAATGGTTTAGAGTGTGGTTGGTTGAGCGGAAGGTCTCGGTTTTGAGCCCGGGCGTGGGAAACTATTTTTTTAAACACTTTATGAGGTAGTTTTTAAATTTTAAAAATCTTTATTATTATTATTATTATTTTTTATTATTATTATTATTATTTTTATTATTATTTTTATTATTATTATTATTATTATTATTATTATTTTTAGAATTATAAATTATATCATTATTATTATTATGATTTTGATTATTATTATTATTATTATTAGTATTATAACTATTAACATAATTATTATTACTGATAAAAGTATTAACTATCAAATATTATTATTATTATAATTATAGTTACAATTATAACTATTATTGTTATTATGATTAAGTTAATTATTAGCATTACTATAATAATGTAATGACATATTATTATCATTAAAATGAATATTATAATTATTGTTATCATCCTTAGTATTAATATTAAGATTATTATTATTTTTAATACTAATATTATTATAAGTGTTATTACTAGTATTATCATTTAGTTTAGTATTAGTGTCAATATCAAAATTATTATTATTACAAGATTAATAACGTATACCATCACTACTATTATTATAAGTATTATCATTATTATTAAATTTTTCATTTTATTAGAAACTACTGTTATTATCATTATTATAAGACTTAATAACAAAAATATCATTATTATTACCATTAATAGAATTATTAAATATATTTTTTTCTAGTATTAGTATGAGTATTATCATTACCATTATTTTTATCATTTCAAATATTATCTTAGTACTATTAAAAGTACTATTTTAACAAACAAATAATACATATATATATATATATATATTACATATAACATAACAAAATTTAATATTATCATATAAAAATGAAAATAAGTATTAATATAAAAGTTAAATCACTAATAATATACATATTTGTTCGAGCACAAGTTTATATTTTAATATATAAATGAATGATATAGGTTCGTGAATCCGAGGCCAACCCCACACTTGTTCAGTGTCGTCATATGTATTTTTACTACAAATTACAGTATGGTGAGTTCATTTGCTCCCTTTTACTCTTTACATTTTTGGGACTGAGAATACATGCGTTGTTTTTACAACTGCTTTATTAAATGCTTTTGAAATATATTTTGAACTGCGAATACATGAAATGCTTTTATAAATGTTTGACGAGATAGACACGAGCAAAACATTCCTCGAATGAATTATTATGCAGACAGAAGTTCTGCGGATTATTATTGAATTATGTGGACATGATAATTGCCACCATTTAATTATGTGGACATGATAATTGCCACCATTGAATTATGTGGACATGATAATTGCCACCGTTGAATTATGTGGACATGATAATTGCTACCGTTGAATTATGTGGACATGATAATTGCCACCATTGAATTATGTGGACATGATAATTGCCACCAATTGATGTGAATGTTATGTATCGAAGAATGATTTTTATACACAGGTTATGTGTATTTGTTTTTGTACACGAAGATATGTGTACGATTACTAAGATTTATGAAAAATGGATTGCTTACACGAGAAAGGTGTACTGTATTTAAAAGATATCGCATGTACATTACAGGTGGGTGTAGGATTCGGGTCCATTTGTACCATGCAGCATTTAAATCTTGTGGTCTATCAAAATGATGAATTTTATTGTTTTAAGATAAACCTATGAACTCACCAACTTTTTGGTTGACACTTGAAAGCATGTTTATTCTCAGGTATGAAAGAAACCTTCCGCTATGCATTTGCACATATTAGAGATATTACTTGGAGTCATTCATGACATATTTCAAAAGACATTGCATTGGAGTCGTCGAGTTCATCAAGATTATTATTAAGTCAACTATAGTTGGATATATTATGAAATGGTATGCATGGCGTCAACTTTCGATGTAATGAAAGTTTGTCTTTTAAAAACGAACGCAATGTTTGTAAAATGTATTATATAGAGGTCAAGTACCTCGCGATGTAACCAAATGTAATGTATTCGTCCAGATGGTTTAGGATGGGTCGTTAAAGGTTCACTGATGACATAACGCTTCAAAGGAAAACAAATCCAAAACCAAATCCAACACCAAAAACGGTCGGTAAATTAGTCAATCCAAGTAAACATGACATCGAGATGAAGAGTTATGCCGAGTTCATAAGCCCCATGAGTGCGTACGGAGAACCACCAACCCCTCCTAATAAAAAGCAATAACGAGGTTAGCCTCATAGAATACAATGGGTCTCGGCCGCAAAGAAAGAGGTCATTTTGTTGGTCGAATGGTATTTAATTTCAAGTGCAGTTTTGGCTACTCAAGAAACGAAAAATGGAGTTTTAAGTAGGGATGAGCAGAAGTACCAATTTACCGATCCCGTACCGGTACCGACCCGGTACCGGTACCGTTTTATCGGACCGAATGGTAAACGGGACCTGTTCCGGTTCCAGCTTTTTTGGCTTTTCGGTTTCGGTACATAAGATGCGGTACCGGTACGGTACCGGGAAATTCCCGTATTATCCCGTATTACTACAAATGGAAATAAGTTAAGTTATTGTTGAAAGCCTAAGGTCAAATAATGTGTAGAATATAATGTATAAAATCTCATATAATATTTGGACTCAGATTTGGCACACTAGTTCACTTGTACCAACTTTAAAATTTTTGGGTAATTCACGCAAGCTCAACCAGACCTGATTTTGGCGTGTACTTGAGTTTCCATATTGACCTGCTAACCGAATCTGTCTGACCGGACCATTTTATTATCTCTCATGTCAACTTATTACATTCATTCGAGTGGTCTCCATATTGAGTTTCCATATTGACCCAGATGTATTGGCTTTATGTGGAAGAGCAATTGAAAACATGCGTTCACATGTGCAGCATCTTCTTTCTCATAAAATGATGATGTTTTAGTATAAAATGATGCTGTTTTTTGTATGAATGATGTTGTTTGAAGTCCATATTTTTTGCAGTCCAAATTCGGTACTAACAGGTAAAATACCGAAAATTACCGGTACCGAACCGGTACCGGTTTTGTAAAAACGGTACGGTATCGGTATTCGAAATTGGGTAAATTCGGTACCAGTACTTTTCGGTTCCGGTACGGTTCAGTACCGGTTCCGTACCATGCTCATCCCTAGTTTTAAGTGAATTTGATTGCTGGAATTTAATGGGTTCTTTACACGTCTTGTTGTGTTACGAAAATCTTAGATTTTGGTTGTTAAAAGCAGCTATAGTGAGAGGGAGTAGTTGAAGCTTTTCTAATAAATAATTCAATAGTTTACTGTTGACATGTCTTCTAATATTCTTGTGAAGTTGGTAGGATGAGTATCTTCAAGTGGATATGGTCTCAATGCAAATGATGTGGTAATAGGTGGCTCTTTGAAGTGCAAGTTCTCTTACATTTAAAATTATAGTTGTTATGAAGTTGAAGTTTTTGCAGCATATGAGATCCACTGGAAAGGAGAATTCAATGCCATACCAAGTTATATCAAGGCCTATATGGAGACAGTTATAACAAGCCATGGTCTTGATATTGATTCTTTAATGCCATCACAACAAACTTTGACCAGCAGGACTCAAGCTGGAGATTCATCTATGCACCAAAATGCAGCCTGAGATGACCTTTCTTGTCTCTCTTGTGGATAGTGGTAGCTACTGGTAATAACTCACCTAAAAGACAAAGCTTCAGTTATTTACATTTCAATTGTTGCCTTCTATTTCTCGGGTCTCTTTCTTTCTCACGAAAGATTGTAGATGCTGCTTATTGTATTGTTGGCTCTTTTCATCATTTTGATGAATTGAGTCCCGTTAATTTAAATTTTGTTTTTTTGCCAAAAAAAAAAAAAAAAAGAAAGTAAACAAAAAATTTGGATGCCACTTGAAAGGGAAAATTGTTATTGTTATTTGTCGGACCCCAATCATCCCATAAATGTAAATAATATTGCCCGAATAAAATCCTTGGGTTAGGTTTGATTCTTGTATTTACATGAGTGACACTTAAATTGTGTTGTATTTGTAAAAAGGTGACCTACCATAAATCGAGTTGAGAGTAATAAACGAGGAAGTTATTTCTGTGGCCAATCGTTTTGGGTGTTTAGTAGGCTACCTCCTCTTTACTAATGTTGGCAGTTTCACAGGCTCTAAATCGAATTAGATTGATGATTGGATCGAGAAGTTTTAAATATAGATTGGAAAGCTCTATCGATATTTTATGGGGAACACCTAACCCTAATTAAGTCGGTTTGAACAATTTACGATTGTACTATTTCTCAGTCTTTTGTGTGCCACTGTGTGTGATAAAAAAATTCTTGAGAGCTTTCGTAAAAATTTCTTTGGCTGGTCGAACGAGACAATAACATAGCTTGGGTCAAATTGGAGAGAATTTAGTATTTGTGTGGATTTTATTTATTCCCGGGGTTGCTTGTTGTTCCGGTATCGTTTGGCTCGATTCTAGTTAACGATAACTCCTTTGTTAGGGTTGGTTTACCGTTCCTCCTGAGCCTAGGCTATGTTGGTTTGTATTTTTTTCTCCTTCATATTTCGATGCCATTAATAATATTACATTTGAGCAAATTCAGATTACTATTCATCTACAGTACCTTTTCCAAAAATATTTAATTGTTAACTATTATATATCATACTATTTTCACAAATGTAAAAATGGTTGAGTTGTTTTTTGCGACCCTTTTGGGTCAAAGTTCGACCCCTGTGGACCACATTTCATTTTCCTTTATTTTTTCCTTATTACCTCTTCAATCCCCTTTTCTTCTAAACTTTTCCATATTTCACCCTTTAATATTTTTAATTACTATTTCAAACCTCCCACTCCATTCTTACAATATTTATTTTACTTCTTTTATTTTTTTTCTCTTTACCACTTTTTATATATATATTTTTTTATTAAAATTCTTTTTTTCAAATCTTTTTTCCTCCTCTATTTCTTTACAATTTATTTTCCCTTCTCCCACATTTTACTATTAAATAACTACAATATTCAAATTATATTTACTTTACTTATCGTTACAAAATATATTTTCCTTTGATTTCGTTAGGGTTATTAACGTTTAATGATTTAATTTAAAACATAGGTTGTGTACAATGAAAAACTCGCTAACTATGTTATATATAAAAAATTAGTGGTCCGTCGCCGCATCGCGCGGCTGGCCCAAAACTAGTTATAAACAATATACAATGGTACATGAATAAATTGTCATTATAAACGTTTGCTACTAATTACTAAATGTCTTTTTATTTGTAGTGTGGTACATTGCCATGATTAAAAACTTACATTTCTTCTCAGAAAAAAAACTATGTAGTTTTTCTCTGAAGAAGTACAAAACATTCGGAAACAGTATTCATGTTTGCTTTGGAAAGAGCAGAAGATGTCACAACTTTCTTCCGCAACACAACAAACACTTCATCTACGATCTCGCTTCCAAAATGTTGTGCAATAAGCCCTTCCCAAGATGATTTTAGGAATAACATAAACATATGAATGTTTGGAGACATACACTTGAATGATGGAGCATCCATATGTTGTATCTTCTCTATTGTAAAATGATTGTGTTTATTAATTATGTCATTTATCTCTTTTTGAGTTGCATTGTATCTTGGAAAATTAAAAGAGTCAAATAGGTCTTCGTTTATCAGTCCCTTCAAAAATGTGTCCAAACGAGTTGAGATTAGTTTTCACTTAAAGTAGCTAAGCATGCACAACAACAACAACAACAACAACAACAAAAAAAAAAAAAAAAAAAAAAAAAAAAAAAAAAAAAAAAAATTAAAGAGTAAATTATAACGATAGTCTTTGTCGTTTACATAAAATTTCGTAAATTGACGTTATCTCTGCAAATTACACTTATCGGTTCTGATTGATTTAGCAGTTCAAGGCTGTCGTTTTTTCGATTTTCATTAAATAAAACCAATTGTCCTTAGACCACTCCCAATGGGCTCCGCCCTCACACCCGCCCTCGGCCGCCCTCATTTCTCTTTCTTTCTTCCGTGCTGGTGTTTTTCATCGGCATAACATTTCGAGGACGTATTTTTTTCTCTCTCCCCTATATTTGTGCTTTATTTACTTGTACCACTACTATTAACAACTTGTACATTAATTAATTAATTAATTTTGTGGGTATGTGATGGGGAGGAAGTATGTAGTGGTGTGTGATGGGGGAGGAAGTGAAAAATAAATGGAGAGAGAAAGCTGATGTGGCGCTGATGTGGCGGTGTGTCCTGAGGAGGAAGTACGTCATGGTTGGGAGTGGTCTTATCTTTTAAAATTTACACTAGTCCTTGACTTATTTAAAAGTTTACGTTGACAATCCCTAACTTACTTAAAATGTGAGTCAATAGGAGGGACAATCAATGCACACTTTATCGTACCTCATGGTGCATCAACATACCTTGAAAACAATCTATGTAATTTTCAAAAAATAAGGACGGCTGATGTAGTTTTATGAAAACCACATACACTATCATTTTGATTTTCAAAAAGTAAGAACAATATGTAAAACGCAAGAACTATTACCTCGTTAACCATATCCATGAGACATTCGCCTAAAAGATCGATGACTTCAACAAGCGGATACTTCTTGACTCCGAAACACGGGAGTAGAATGGCCATTAAACCTCCGGGTACAACCTCTTTAGCTCGTGCATTCAAGAACGCTTCAATATCTCTAGCGAATTGCTTTGCATAAGCTTCAACTACTTCCATACATGAATTTGTATAAAATATCTTCCCTTTGTTGTACGCTGGCGATTTCCTATCAATCAGTTCATCAGGAATCTTAGATAGCCAATGAAGAGCGTACGACGAGTGTACAAAATGAAGTGTGTTCTCTGGAAACAATCGGCTATGAATAGAACCAGGGACCCCGGCGGCAAAGTATTCGCGGTTTAAGGGTAAAGACTTGAAAAGTGTGTCGTAACGATTCCTTACGTGGTCATTGAAAAAAACTTGAAATTGAACCTTGTCTTGTTTGCTTTTAGGAATGTTTTGTTTCATAGACTCTACTATGCTTTTAACGGCTACAAATCCAACCGAATTCCCTAGGTCCGCAATGTTGATCGTGTTTGAAGTTGAAAGAAACCAATTCACGTCTAGTTTATCCTTGATCCCATCGCTTATCAAGGACATAACCGTATGCCCACCTACACGCTGCAAACAAAAACGATGAAAATCAGCTCAAGTACTTGATCGCAAAATTAAGACATAATGCTTGTGATACTTGAACTCTTTGATTGATAAATTATCTAGATATCGTTAGGCCAAAGATATGTTGCTATTAAAACGTTACAAACATGACCTTTGTTCGATTCAATTTAGAATTAGAATGTTACTTACTTGATTTAATGTAGAGTCGGAATCATTTGTGGGAACGTTAATTTTGTCATCCATAGCTTTGTTAGATTCGTGTTAGAATGTTATAGTTAGTTTGTTATATAGTGTATAAAATATGTTATGGTAGACAAAAAGAACAAAAGTGGGGAGTGGTAAGAGATTAAGAAACGAACAATGTCGGGCGGCAAAGAAATGTCACCAAAGTGTCGTCGATTAAAACTAAGAAACGAAAATGCAAAATGTTATAATGATTATTCCGTAAGGTTAAATTTTCTTGTGTTTGGAAGGTGAAATGTGTTGAATGTAGCCAAAAACAAGGAGTTATATGTTTTGGGAGTGTCGGTTATTTTTGACGTAGTAAGTCTTGGATTAACCGACCAATGAATACGTAGACGACTACATTTAATTTGAATCTAATGTCGTCAAGATTCTAAAAATTCCATGCCCTTAGGAGAGGAGTCATGGACAGGTACTGTGAAGACAAGGATCGATTATGGTTTTTGCGTATTTTACTCCCAACATGTTTTTTAAGTCGTATGTTGTGTGTATTGTTGGTGATTTTAGCATGATCCAACGTCATTTTAGTTGATTGGATTGCTAAGTTGAAAGTGGTCGAACCATTGAAACGCTACACGGATTTGGGGAGTGTGGAGTACACGTTCATAAAGTGTAAAATGGTTTGAGGTTATGTTAGTGAGCTTGGGAATAATGTTTGGAACATTAGAAATGCGAAACGCGACTTGAAAGGCTAAACGCACTTGGAAATAAGCTTAAAAAGGTTTTTTAGTGTGCAGTAGCTTTAAGACGCGGTGCGGCTCTTGGGCTCGCGGCGCGGCTTAAAGGGTGATTTTGAGGTCGAGAGTTTTGGCATGTTTGGAAGTGTGGTGCTTTGTTAGCCCGCGGCGCGGCTCCTGGGCCCGCAATGCGGCTTAACACTGAACTCGCTGAAAATGTGTCTTTTCAACCTAAAGGGCACATTTGAACCTCAAACGTTTTGGGGTTGTTCCAGGGCATTTAGCTGCGGTTTTTACATATTTTTAGACCATTTTAAGTCTAATACATGAATATTAACTTCCAAGTCACTAGTGGGTATGAATCAAAGGTTGTGACTTTTCATGAAACCTTTTGACCCATTAAAAATGTATGGATTCATTTCCATATGAAGGTTAGACTTTTTACACAATGTTTCAGATTTTGAACATGTCTAACACACTTTCAACACAAAACTTCCAGATTTATGCAATCTACAATTGCAAGGAACAATTATCTTTTGGTCAAGACGATTGTTCATACTAGTCTTATCCTAATAGTGATTTCGTGTAACCCGTGACCAAGTGGGTCGAAATACTATATTAAGAAAGTGTTCACACAATTCTAGTATCAATCCGGTTGTTGATTCTGTTAGAAATAGGAGGTTATGTGTATATTATTTATGGAAGAGAGGATTGATAATTTAGAAGTTTGATTGATCTTGAAAACTCTTCTTTTATTGCTTATTGAATTGCTTTGTTGCTTGATTACAAATGAGAGGTGAATCCATCTATTTATACTACACCATGGACTAGTCTAGAATACTTCATCATCTAATATCTAGATATTTCCTAAGTATTCTCATGATAATTCTAGACTTAGATATTTTACAAGATTATTCTACACACATTCTACACACTTTCACTACTACATATTACAAGAAGTTTCTACATAATGGGCTATAATCTTGATCCAAAATATTTGTATACTTGCAAGGCCAAATCCAAAACAAATAGCCCACAATCAAGTTTAGTTTCCAACAGCCCCCCTTAAACTTGATTTCGTCACTCCGAGCATATTCCGTAATCTCTGAAACGTCTCGTGTTTTAGAGGCTTTGTGAAAATATCAGCAACTTGGTCAAGTGACTTCGCGTACTTTATCTGCACCTCTTTATTTGTAACACACTCCCTGATGTAATGGTATTTCGTATCGATGTGCTTGCTTCGATCATGGAAGACTGGATTCTTTGCTAGAGCAATCGCAGACTTGTTATCCACATATATCTCTGTAGCTTCCTTTTGAAAAAACTTAAGCTCATTTAGTAACTTCCTGAGCCATATTGCATGACAGGTGCACGATGTTGCTGCTACAAACTCGGCTTCACCCGTTGACATAGTCACAATGGGTTGCTTCTTCGAGCTCCATGTGAACGCCGTATCTCCCATATAGAACACGAAACCACTCGTACTCTTACGATCATCTATGTCTCCAGCCCAATCACTATCACTGTATCCAACTAGCTTGAAGTGCTCAGAAGGCGAATAAAACAGGTCATAGTCAATCGTACCTTTGATGTAGCGAAGTATCCTCTTGGCCGCCTTCAAGTGATTTATTGTAGGTGCTTCCATATATCGACTTACTAGTCCAACTCCGTAGAGAATATTTGGCCTCGTGCAGGTTAGGTACCTCAGACTTCCAACCAAACTCTTGTATTGTGTTGGGTCCACCAAGTATCCTTCATCATCTTTTGACAATTTGAGATTGCAATCCACCGGTGTGTTCATTGACTTGCAGTCATTCATCTTAAACTTCTTGAGCACCTCATTCGCATAACCTTCTTGGGATATGAATATTCCTTCTTTCTTTTGTTTTACCTCGATCCCAAGATAGTAAGCCATAAGTCCAATGTCGGTCATCTCGAACTCCCGAACCATCGCTTTCTTGAACTCCTCAAACATTTTGGGATTACTACCGGTGAATATCAAGTCATCCACGTATAGGCACACAATCATAACATCTCCATCATTGCTAACTTTGGTGTAGAGGGCATGCTCATGGGGGCATTTCGTAAAATCATTCTGCTGGAAATACTTGTCTATCCTGCTATTCCATGCCCGAGGCGCTTGCTTCAACCCGTATAAGGCCTTTTTCAATTTTAGCACCTTATTCTCTTGGCCTTTCACGATGTATCCCAAAGGTTGTTCTATATAGACTTCTTCTTCTAAGTGGCCATTAAGGAACGCGGATTTGACATCCATTTGATAAATCTTCCAATTATGTTGAGCCGCAAGTGAGATTATCAATCTTATAGTTTCTAGACGAGCGACGGGAGCAAATACCTCGTCATAGTCTATGCCGGCTCGTTGACTATATCCCTTCGTCACCAACCTTGCCTTATATCTTTCAACTTCACCTTTGGAATTCTTCTTGGCCTTGTACACCCATTTTACACCAATAGCCTTATGTCCCTTTGGTAGCGTGGCAAGATCCCACGTATTATTCTTCTCGATTGCTTGAATCTCTTCGTCCATAGCACATTTCCACTTTTGGCTTTTTGTTGCGTCTTCATAGCTTATTGGCACACAATCGGCAAGAAGGCAGAACAATGATAGATCCTCCATAGGCTGTGTTACCTCGTACAACTCCTCAATGCTCCTTGTGTGATGTTGTAGCCTACTTGATTCTCCTCCTGATGTTGGTGTCACTTCATTAGGTGTAGTGGTTGGAGTATGTGGAGAGTGCGGAGATGGTGTACTAGAAGGTTCTTGAACTTCTAGATATTCTTCGTTCTTTGCAGTACTCTCGAATGGATAAGGGAGAAAGTCGTAGTTCTCCTCTTCGGGAACATTCCAATCCCATGTTGCTTCTTCATCGAACACCACGTCTCGACTTGAGATTACTTTACGATTCTTGGGATTGTATAGCTTGTAACCCTTCGAATTTGAGTCATAACCCACGAATATGAGTTTCTCACTTTTATCCTCGAGCTTCGTCCTCTTCTGATCTGGCACATGAGCATATGCCACACTTCTGAACACTCGAAGGTGTGAGATGCCGGGCTTCCTTCCACTCCAAGCTTCAATGGGCGTTTTGTTCTTGACGCTTCTAGTGGGCGAGCGATTTGCTAGATAGATCGCACAGTCCACTGCCTCAGCCCAAAACTCCTTAGCCATCCTTTTGCTCTTTAACATACTCCGGGCCATATCAAGAATGGTCCTATTTTTTCTTTCCGCAACACCATTTTGTTGAGGTGAATACGGAAGAGTTAGAGGACGTCGTAAGCCATTGTTGTCGCAAAATTCCTTAAATTCCTTGGATGTGAACTCTCCTCCACGATCGGATCTCAACGCCTTTATGGTGAGACCACTTTGATTCTCCACAAATGCTTTAAACTTCTTGAACATTCCAAAAGCTTCCGACTTCTCTTTTAGAAAATAGACCCATGTTTTTCGACTAAAATCATCAATGAATAGAAGAAAATATCTATTTTTACCAAAAGACGGTGGGCTGATGGGTCCACACACATCCGTGTGAATAAGTTCTAGAGGTTTCTTCGCTCTACTAGAAGCTGATGTTGGAAAACTGTTTCGAAAGTGCTTTCCTAGAAGGCATCCCTCACATATTTGATCCGGATGATTAATTGGAGGCAAACCCTTCACAATTCCTTTACTTGATAATAATTTTAAGCCTCCAAAATTTAAGTGCCCGTATCTCATGTGCCAAAGCCAAGAATTATCTTTGAAACATGCTTTTAAACTTCTTGGAATGTCATGTTGAATATTTAGCATGAACATCCTATTCGTTGACATTGGCACCTTAGCAATCAAACCTCCTTTTTGGTCTCTTAAAGAAAGGGTACGATTTATCATGTGAATATCATAGCCTTTCTCCAAGAGTTGTCCAATACTCAGTATATTCGTCTTCATATTGGGCACATAATACACATTAGAGATAAATTGATGCCTTCCATTTTTCAAGCGGATGAGAATCTTACCTTTGCCTTTAACCGGGACTTTAGAGGAATCTGCGAAGGTGATATTTCCACTAATTACCTCGTCTAACTCCACAAACATGTTTTTCTCACCGCACATATGGTTGCTTGCACCCGTGTCGAGATACCACAAATTTGATTCTCCGTTATCTTCACCTTTGCATGCTAGTAACAAAGTGTTTTTCACGGCTTCAGTATCTTCTTGTGCAAAATTTGCTCTTTCTTGCACGTAATTGTTTGACTTCTCGCATTCCGAAGCATATTGGCCAAATTTATGACAATTATAGCATTTGGTTTGAGAATTGTCATACCTTGGCTTTCTACTTGTGTAGCCTCTCCCACGACCTCTTGTCGGGTGAAAATCTTGACTTCTTTCTTCATTTTTGTAAGAACTATAACCTCCACGTTTGATATATCCTTGCCCTCGTCCTCGGCCACGTACTTGATCACGGCCTCGTTGACTCGTTTGATGAGTCTTTTCACTGTTCTCTTCCTTGAAAGAGAGTTTTGCTTGTAAAGCTTGCTCCAAAGGCTCCTTATTTTTCTTATTGAACCTCTCTTCATGGGCTTGTAGTGAACCCATGAGTTCATCGATAGTCATTGATTCTAGATCTTTAGATTCTTCAATGGCTACGACTATATAGTCGAATTTTGAATCTAATGATCTAAGAATTTTCTCAATGACCCTCACATCACTTAAAGTTTCGCCATTCCTCTTTAATTGATTGACAACCGCCAAGACTCTTGTAAAATAATCAGAAATTGATTCTGAGTCTTTCTTATTTAAGGATTCGAACTCACCTCGTAGTGTTTGTAGTCGAACCTTTTTCACCTTATCAACTCCCTTATAAGAATTCTCCAAGATCTCCCATGCTTTCTTGGCGGTGGTTGCACTTGCAATTTTCTCAAAAGCTCCATCATCTACACTTTGTTGGATGATGGAAAGAGCCTTTTGATCGTTCGTCTTCATTAATTTTTTCTCCTTGCCGAGAGGACCTTTTTCTGCAGGTTCCTCATAGCCTTCCTCCACAATCTCCCATAAGTCTTGTCCACCTAGGAAGGTCTTCATTTGGATGCTCCATCGATCATAATTATCCTTTGTGAGGCGAGGAAACGTGATGACATTGTTGGCCATCATCTTGTCGAACCAAGCTCTGATACCAATTTGTTAGAAATAGGAGGTTATGTGTATATTATTTATGGAAGAGAGGATTGATAATTTAGAAGTTTGATTGATCTTGAAAACTCTTCTTTTATTGCTTATTGAATTGCTTTGTTGCTTGATTACAAATGAGAGGTGAATCCATCTATTTATACTACACCATGGACTAGTCTAGAATACTTCATCATCTAATATCTAGATATTTCCTAAGTATTCTCATGATAATTCTACTTAGATATTTTACAAGATTATTCTACACACATTCTACACACTTTCACTACTACATATTACAAGAAGTTTCTACATAATGGGCTATAATCTTGATCCAAAATATTTGTATAATTGCAAGGCCAAATCTAAAACAAATAGCCCACAATCAAGTTTAGTTTCCAACAGATTCTTTACCCACTAATCCATAATATCCAACAATTTAATAGAGTATTTCGGAATCAAGACCGGTGAATCTGTGAAGGAGTGACATGAAATTGTAGTCGGAGAATTTTACAAGTCTGGAAAATTCATGTTGAATTACGGATATAATAGTGGAGAAATGACGCCACGTTGATGAAAGAATATGTGAAGATTCAAAAGGATGTCGGATCTGTTACAATCTCAAAACTCAATATGGGTTCAACATTCAGATAAGTTTTCTTTGTTATTCTTAAGATATATTATTCAAAGAATAGATAATGAATGGGATATTTTAATGGGTTGAATTAAATTGAGTAATTGAAAGGTGGTAGCCATTAATTATTAATCCACAATCCTTTCGGTAAAATTTCAATTCGGTTGATTGAATGCCATGCATTACATAAATGTTTTCAATACAAATTTTTCTTATTTTGTATGCAACCGTTTGATGTAATCTTGTGTACTCGTTTCCACGAAATTAACAATCTTAAAATCTTAGTTGCCAGTTCAAGTTTTATGTCTGTATATTACGTATGGTATATTTTGTATATTAATCATGGCATCTTTGACTTTGATAATGGAGGATTCTTATTAAATCGTTCCATTATGTTTTACAAATTGTTAAAGAATCTGGTTTAACGTTTCACTTTTATCACAAAGATTACAAGATTTGTCATATCATGGCTTTCGAATAACGGTTGGGTTTTCATACATATACTTGGGGTATACTATAGTTAATATATTCATTCATGAAACACCATTGTGATTCATTAGTCTGTAACCGTTTTGTCAAACGGTGGTCTACATGAATGGATATATGGTGGCAACTTATTAATTATTGTAAGTTGATATAGTTATTAACCAAGGGTGGTTATCGGTTATTAAAATTCACAATATTTGGTGAAAGGCTACAATGGTTAAATATATGTATGTATGTATACATGACATGTATGTATGAAGTTACTTCACATGCATGCTTTGTGAGTTATTTTAAATATTGTGTGGTTGATGGTACCAAATAAGAAGAGTCTGATAATTTTGGATTTGTGATACGGAGTATATAATAAGTTGACAACTGTGATTGTTGTTACGGTTTAATTGGTAACAATCGTTAATTAATAGGCTATTTAACGGGTGGTGATAATCAGTTGGACAATTCATAAAACAATCTTCACAATTGTGAAGTGATTGTTTTGTTACCAAGTGAAATATCCATGAAGTTTTTATTCATTCGTGAGTCATCTCCATAAATTTGATTTTTATCAAATGGTACAAGTTAGTGAAACTAATATGTTTTAATATGAAATGTGGATTAGATGTTGCTTAAGTGTTTTCGAGTACCGGTATGTCATGGAAATTGGTGGTATGGTATATGTGATTATATCAGATGACCAATATAGCATGGTGATAGAAAGATTAAGCATGATCTAGTGGAATCCATTGTGATGGGGCTAAAGTATTTTAATACTTGTAAAAGCTAACCATGGTGTAATACCCCGTCAAAATGAGGCAATGACGTGCTGTATTACCAGAGGTCAAAGTCTGATCGATGCAAGCTATATGCAACGTTTTAAAAACAATAGTGGCATTTTATTCATAAAAACCAAACGTTTACGATACTTAAAGAAAACCAACAAAGTACTAATCAAACCAAATGTATTTAAAAATGAAAAGACATAATGCCACTATCAAAGTTTAAACAAATCTTCATTTCCAATGCATGACCTCTACTACCTTACTAGCTAGAGCGGAAGCATTCCCTAATTGCCTGAGAATAAACATGTAAAAACGTCAACACAAAGGTTGAGTGAATCATAGGTTTAAGTAGTATAAAGTGTAGAGTATAGATCACAAGATTTCGTTTGCATGCTCGCAAGCACCTTTAAAAATTTAAAAAGATTCTATAAGTTTGAGCACCCAGTAACTAAGCCTTAACGTTTGTTTAGTACCCCTGTTGTTACGTACACCTAACCAAAATGTACCACCTCAAATAGTATACGCCCGTTAAGTTTAGGTTAGTTTCTAACCCGGACGGACGGGGATGTCAAGCCCTATGGATCCATATACACCTATTCGCGCCCACCAGTTCTTTAACTGGTAGTTACTAGTTACCAAAGCTAAGGGATTTTCGGTTATAACTCAGCATAGAATGTAAGTTTAGCACTTGTGTCTACTTGTAAAACAGAAAAATACATGTATTCTCACCCCGAAAACAGTTTATAAAACAGTTAAAAAAGTTGGGGCTATGACTCACCTTATGAGCACAGTAACAGTGTGATAGCAAGTAGCAGCGGTAGTCCAAAGTTGTCAACCTATCACCATTAGGGTTTAAGTTAGTTGGATCATCATGGTCATCATCATCATCATAATAGTTATGTGTTTGATATATATGTTCATATATATTATCGGTGTCCTTTCTAGAGTTTACAATGCTAATCATTCCCACAGTTTAGATGTTGCATAACTCAAATGATCCTCGTTGCTATCAAGTAAGGCAATGGACAGCCAGATGTAACCAGGGGCCAGGACTCTTGATCCGACTTTAAGTCGTGACATTCGAGATCCACAACCTTATCCCAAACTGGCAACCTAGACACCATCCATGACCGTAAGTAGCGGTGAGTCTCGCGAAAGTCATACGTTATTTGTTTGTGATTTTTAATTCCACGTATGTTCTAGTGAGTATAGGAATACATCACTTGTTTATTTTTTTCCATGTATATATTTACACACATACACATATACTTCTAATTATGAATAACGTATATATGTATCTACATTAATACATGTGTGCACTCATGTATACATGTATATCTACATATACGCATGAACATAATCTTCCATATATATATCTACGTGTTTCATATATACAAAATATCATATCCATATTACCATTCAATATTATGATTCAAGTATTCTCTTTCACCAACTTATAATATTTAATAACCTTTAATTCATAACTTAACAATAAATAATATATTTTTTTTTCAATAATTATAATTATAATTAGAATTAGAATTATAATTATAGCAATAGCAATATATATATTATAAATTTAAAACTTATTTATATTTTATTTATAAACATGATTAAAGTACAAGGGCTAGATACGTAAATTATGAAATCAAATCTCAAATTTGTAGTACATTATACGCAAACATGTGAACCGATTTGTTTTCTTTTTTTTTTTTTTTTTATAGTTTTTGTAAAACTTATTATACTCAAGGGGCTGTTTGCGTAAAATTGAAATCTCTTTCCATCATCTTCTTTTTGGTAAAATCCCACAACATTGACATTTACAAAAAAAACAGAGCAAGTAATTTTATTTTAAAACTTTCATTCAGAGACATTATTTTTTTTATGATTCATATTAGTTTTTAGATCATCTTCTTCGTATAATTAAAATATATTCGGCCATTGAAACAACACCAATTTAAACGTCTACATGTCCTCTTCAATGTAATGAGTTAAATTTAAGACTTTGTACTAGTAACAGATTGTTGGTTTTTGGTTTACTTTAATCTTCTAGCAATACAAAAAAAATATTCTTTTCACAACCATATTTAAGGTACGAACTCAATCTTTAGACTATACAATTGTATGTACTCCGTATTAAAATAATAATAGTATAGTATGGTATTAATCGATACTTACAGAATGAATTAAAAAGCTTATGTTATGATTTGTACCTTTTTACGAAAGAGAGAACGAGTGATCAAGTGCGGGGCTGTAACTCGTCGAGCAACAACAACGCAGATCAAAGGTGTCGATCGACCAAAGTTTGATCGGGTGAGTGGCTTGGAAGTCGACGTGCAACCGCGGTTTCGGTTTAGTGATGCAATCGACTAAAGTTAATGGTGTGGGTCTGTTGTGGGTCGAGTACAACAAGCAGCAGGGAGGAATTTTTGGTGATGATTGAATGGTGAGGTTGAGGTTTATTTATAAGGCATAAGATCACAATTAGAGTGGGACTCAAATATCTCAAAGTTAAGTTAAAATTCAAATAGGTTTGCTATAAAGTTTTAGTTTAGATCAAGTTTGGTTAATGATAGAATTAGTATTTGACAAGGGATAGGAAACTTAAAAATATATATATATATATATATATATATATATATATATATATATATATATATATATATATATATATATATATATATATATATATATATATATATATATATAATAATTATATATAGGATATAGAGATGCTGATTGATACTATTATTATTATTAATAATATTAATTATTATTATAGCTTACATATCAATTTTATCACTTTAAAACTTCCGTAAAATTGATGGGGGATAAAAATAGGATTATCAGTTTAGTTTTTAAATTTTATTATTATTGTTAGGATAGGACTAGATAATTATAGTTAGTATAAAATTTTTACAAAATAATGTATATGTGGGTTATGGATTAATATAATGGATATGTTATGAACTTTTATACTAATAGGATTTATAACAAACTCATAGTCATACTACGTAGGAATACATATATAAATTTAATTTTATTTTATTTTATTTTTTTTATATTTTTTTTAGCAAATGTATACTCTAGTCCTTGTACATTTTATTTATTCGTGTTACTGCTTCGTTAAATTTTTATTGATGATGACAAGCCATGATCGTTAGTTTAGGTAACCTCGTTACCCATTTCTTTCATTACTTCCAACAGTTTCGGTTTTCTAACCGAACGTGTATTAGTTGGACAACCTAAGTTTCAAATTCGTTCGTATAAAAATAATCGAAAAAGTTGGGGTGTTATAGTACCTACCCATTATTAGAAATTTCATCCCGAAATTTGGTCGTTGCCGTCATCTGGCGTTTCGTTTGCAAATAAATGAGGATATTTCTCTCTCATGTGATCTTCACGTTCCCACGTGGTCTCGGGTCCTCGAAGTGCGTTCCATCGAACTTTGACGATTGGTATTCTACTTTGACGAAGTCCTTTGACGTTTCGGTCAATGATTTCCGCGGGTTTTTCAATAAAGTTCAGTTTGTCGTCAACTTGGATTTCATCAAGTGGGATGATAAGGTCCTCGTTTGCTAAGCACTTTTTCAAATTCGACACGTGAAACGTATCGTGTATTCCAGCGAGTTGTTCAGGTAATTCTAGTCGATAGGCCACTAGCCCAATACGTTCGATGATCTTAAAAGGCCCCACATATCTTGGGCTCAGCTTTCCTCGTTTGCCGAAGCGTATTACACCTTTCCAAGGTGACCCCTTTAGCATAACTCTATCCCCAACTTGAAATTCTAAGTCTTTCCTTCGAACGTTGGCATAGCTCTTTTGACGACTTCGAGCCGTCTCTAGCCTTTGTTTAATCTTTACAACATGCTCGGTTGTCTCATGGATGATTTCGGGTCCAGTCAATTGTCGGTCACCCACTTCATTCTAACAGATCGGCGATCTACATTTTCGCCCATAGAGTACCTCGAACGGTGCAGCTTGGATACTTGAATGGTAACTGTTATTATAAGAAAACTCGGCTAATGGTAGGAATCGATCCCATCTTTTACCAAAATCAATAACACAGGCTCGTAACATATCCTCAAGCGTTTGAATCGTTTTCTCGCTTTGTCCATCTGTTTGAGGATGGTAAGCAGTACTCATGTCTAACTGCGTCCCCAAAGCTTCTTGTAACGACTTCCAGAATCTAGAAATAAAACGGCTATCTCGATCCGAAATAATAGAAACAGGCACACCATGCCTTGAAACAATTTCCTTCAAATACAACTGAGCAAGCTTTTCCATCTTGTCAGTTTCCTTCATCGGTAAAAAGTGAGCTGATTTGGTGAGACGGTCAACAATCACCCAAATCGTATCATAACCATTCGCGGTCTTAGGCAACTTGGTAATAAAATCCATGGTAATTCGTTCCCACTTCCACTCGGGAATCTCGAGCTGTTCCAGTAGTCTAGAAGGTTTCTGGTGTTCAGCTTTAACCTTAGAGCAAGTCAAGCACATGCCTACATATGTGGCAATATCCGCTTTCATTCCAGGCCACCAATATAACAATTTTAAATCATGATACATCTTGTTGGCGCCTGGGTGAATCGAATACCTTGTCTTATGTGCCTCATCAAGCACTTTCTTTCTTACTTCGCCAATTCTTGGGACCCAAATTCTTCCGGCAAAGTAACGAGTTCCATCTCCTTTAATTTCAAACTGCTTGTCTAAACCTCTAAGAGATTCTTCCTTCTTATTTTCTTCTTTAAGCACTTCAAGTTTGGCATCTCGAATTTGTGTAGTCAAATTGGTATGGACAATCAGATTTAAAGCTCTAACTCGTAAATGTTTAGCCCTTTATTTTCGGCTTAGGGCGTCAGCCACTACATTTGCTTTACCAGGGTGGTATCGGATGTCGCAATCATAATCATTTAATAACTCAACCCAGAGTCGTTGCCTCATGTTGAGTTGTTTCTGGTTCAAAATATGCTGCAAACTCTTATGATCAGTAAAGATGGTACACTTGGTTCCATAAAGATAGTGTCTCCATATTTTGAGTGCGAAGACCACATCACCAAGTTCTAAATCATGTGTGGTGTAGTTTTGTGCGTGGATTTTTAGTTGACGGGAGGCGTAAGCAATGACCTTTTGACGTTGCATCAAGACACATCCAAAACCTTGGCGGGATGCGTCACAGTATAAGACAAAGTCATCGTTTCCTTCGGGTAGGGACAGGATAGGAGCAGATGTTAACTTCTGTTTCAGAAGTTGGAAAGCAGCTTCATGCACATCGAACCACTCATATTTCTTGCCCTTGTGTGTCAAGGCGGTCAATGGTCGTGCAATCTTTGAGAAACCTTCAATGAATCTCCTATAATAACTAGCAAGACCTAAAAATTGTCGCACTTGGGTTGGCGTCTTAGGTGATTCCCAGTTTCTAATAGATTCAATCTTCGCTGGATCCACTTGTATCCCTTGGCTACTAACCACGTGACCAAGGAATTGTACCTTTGATAGCCAAAACTCGCACTTTGAAAACTTTGCATACAATTGTTCCTTCTCGAGTAGTTCCAATAGCAATCTCAGATGTTGCTCATGTTCCACTTTACTCTTCGAGTATACCAAGATGTCATCGATGAACACGATTACAAACTTGTCCAGGTAGGGCTTGCATACACGATTCATAAGGTCCATAAATACCGCAGGAGCATTTGTTAGCCCGAATGGCATCACTAGGAATTCGTAATGGCCATAGCGAGTTCTAAACACTGTCTTGGAGATATCTTCACTCTTCACCCTCAATTGGTGATAACCAGATCTCAAATCGATCTTAGAGTATACGGATGACCCTTGTAGTTGGTCGAATAGATCATCGATTCTCGGTAGTGGATACCTGTTCTTGATAGTTAACTTATTCAGCTCGCGATAGTCGATACATATTCGTAGGGATCCATCCTTCTTTTTGACAAAGAGAATGGGGGCTCCCCATGGAGATGAGCTCGGTCGGATGAAACCTCTATCCAACAATTCTTGCAATTGGTTGGACAACTCTTTTAGTTCCGATGGTGCCAGTCTATATGGTGATCGTGCAACTGGTGCAGCTCCGGGTACGAGATCAATTTGGAATTCTGCCGATCTATGAGGTGGAAGACCTAGCAGTTCTTCGGGAAAGACATTTGGGAATTCTCTAACGATCGGTACATCTTCAATTAAACTTTCTTCGGTTTTGATCTTTTTCACATGTGCTAGGATAGCTTGATAACCTTTCCTCAGATACTTTCGTCCCTTCATGCACGAAATCAGGTTAAGTTTTACGCCGGTTTTATCTCCATAAACCATCAAATTTTCCCCGTCATCAAGGGGTATACGAATCGCCTTCTCGAAACATACGACTTCGGCTCTATTCTTAGACAACCAATCCATTCCTATTACTACGTCAAAACTTCCTATTTCAATAGGCATCAGGTCCACCAAAAATGGTATTCCTTCTAAAACTAAGGTACAGTCTTTGTAGATTTTATTAGCCTTCATAAGTTTACCGTTTACCAGTTCAATACAGTACTTAGTGTCTATGGGTACATGGGTTTTGTCAAGCATGCAACTAGATTCTATGGATACGAAACTTCTATTTGCACCACAATCAAACAATACTGAAACAATGTGACTGTTTAGAAGAAACGTACCAGTAACCAAGTCGGGGTCCTCACGAGCCTCATTAGCATTGATATTGATAATGCTAAAAACGAACATATATTTCATAGCATTATTCTTCAAGAAAGACAAGCTTTTAGTTGCAATTGTTCTATTTACAAGAGATATTCGTTTAAATAATAAAAGGTGAAGACAAAAGACAGATTCGACCAATTGAAGACGCAAACGACCAAAAAGCTCAAAAGTACAAAAGACAATCAAAAAGGTTCCAATTATTGATAAGAAACGTCTCGAAATTACAAGAGTACAAGATTCAAAACGCAAAGTACAAAATATAAAATTGTACGCAAGGACGTTCGAAAATCCGGAACCGGGACCAGAGTCAACTCTTAACGCTCGACGCAACGGACTAAAAATTACAAGTTAACTATGTATATAAATATAATATAATATATAATTAATTATATTAATTATATATATATTATATATATATTATAAAACCGTCGGCAGAGAAAGACTCCAAGGGTGTGAGCTGTAAATTCATTCTCCGCGACTCGCGGAGTTTGAAGAGGATTTTACCGCGAGTCGCGGAGCCCCAAAAATCGACTCTGCCTATAAAGCAAACCGAATTCTGATCATTTTTAATATCCATCTTTCTCTCTTCTCTCATATATACGTAAAATATATATATATAATTTATATTTTAATTTTAATTTTAATTATAATTCTAATAATAAGGGTATGTTAGCGAATGTTGTAAGGGTGTAAGTCGAAATTCTGTCCGTGTAACGCTACGCTATTTTTAATCATTGTAAGTTATGTTCAACCTTTTTATATTAATGTCTCGTACCTAAGTTATTATTATGCTTATTTAAAACGAAGTAATCATGATGTTGGGCTAATTACTAAAATTGGGTAATTGGGCTTTGTACCATAATTGGGGTTTGGACAAAAGAACGACACTTGTGAAAATTAGACTATGGGCTATTAATGGGCTTTATATTTGTTTAACTAAATGATAGTTTGTTAATGTTAATATAAAGATTTACAATTGGGCGTCCCTATAAATTACCATATACACTCAATCGGACACGATGGGCGGGGTATTTATATGTACGAATAATCGTTCATTTAACCGGACACGGGAATGGATTAATAGCCACTAGAATAATTAAAACAGGGGTGAAATTACATTCAAGGGTAATTGGTGTAATTGTTAACAAAGTAGTAAAACCTTGGTTTACACGCAGTCGATAACCTGGTGTATTCATTAAACAAAGTATTAAAACCTTGTTACAATTCGAATCCCCAATTAGTTGGAATATTTAACTTCGGGTATAAGAATAATTTGATGAGGACACTCGCACTTTATATTTATGACTGATGGACTGTTATGGACAAAAACCAGACGGACATATTAAATAATCCAGGACAAAGGACAATTAACCCATGGGGATAAAACTAAAATCAACACGTCAAACATCATGATTACGGAAGTTTAAATAAGCATAATTCTTTTATTTCATATTTAATTTCCTTTATTTTATATTTAATTGCACTTCTAATTATCGCATTTTTTATTGTTATTATATTTAATTGCATTTTTAATTATCGTACTTTTTAATTATCGCAAGTTTATTTTATCGCACTTTTATTATTCGCAATTTCATTATCGTTATTTACTTTACGCTTTAAATTAAGTCTTTTATTTATTTAATATTTTACATTAGGTTTTAACTGCGACTAAAGTTTTAAAATCGACAAACCGGTCATTAAACGGTAAAACCCCCCCCCCCCCCCTTTATAATAATAATATTACTTATATATATGTTTGTATTTTTATAAAAGTAAACTAATATAGCGTTACGCTTTGTTTAAAGATTTCCCTGTGGAACGAACCGGACTTACTAAAAACTACACTACTGTACGATTAGGTACACTGCCTATAAGTGTTGTAGCAAGGTTTAAGTATATCCATTCTATAAATAAATAAATATATTGTGTAAAATTGTATCGTATTTAATAGTTTTTCCTAGTAAAATATAAACTATTTCGTATACACCTCGCATAACATCAAGTATTTTTGGTGCCGCTGCCGGGGAAACGCCGAAGCGAAACGCCACACACATAAAAAAAAAAGATTTTTATTTTTTGTAGAAATACGTTTTAAATATTCGAAAATATAAAAATAAAAACAAAAATATAAATATTTTTTTAAGAGTTTGTAAGTTATATAAAAGTTTCTTTATCTTTATTTTATAAAAATATAAGTTTTATTTAATTTATATAAATATATTACATAATTTTATTAAAACAGAAAAAAAAAAAATTTTAATTCGGCCTGTACTGTAGCAGCCCACTCTATGGCCAGAAACCCTAGCCCATGCGATCGCATGGCTGGGCAACTGAGGACTCATGCGATCGCATTAGCCCATCTGACACGCCAGATTTGACTTACTGCTGCAATAATTACGAAATTATTATTATTATTATATAATTAAAACCCTAATTAGGGTATTATTTTTTTTTTATTATTAGTTTAGTTTTTATTATTATTAATTTGTTATATTTAGTTTTATTTTAGTTTTCATTAAATTATAAAATTAATAGTTTTATAAAATAAATAATATAAAAATAATATTTTTATAAAAATTGTACTTTTTACAACTTTTTATATATTTTTATATTTTGTCCCTTTTTAATCGTTTTAGCGTAACTTTTGTATTTTTAGCTCATATTTAGTTTTAATTCATAGTTTTTGCCATAATTATTCTTACTTCTAGATTTTTAGGCTTTGCCGTAGAATTCCTTAAGTGCTTTTTCTTTAGACTAAGATTTAGGTGCTCTAGAATTTTGCGACGCCTTTTTAAGTTTTAGTTTCTTTTTAAGTTATTTCCATTTGGGGATTTAGTTTTTCCTGTAAGCTTTAATAGTTTTAGACACCTTTTACTATGTATCAATTATCATTCCAATTAGTAATCTCAATTTGCGATTATAATTTTAAGTTAGTTGTAGTAATAAGGTTAGGTTAGTAAAGTATTTTTAAGTTTTTATAAGTTTCTTTTATTTTTCCGTCACCTTTTATTTTTCAACCATTTTTCTTTTTCGACCTTTTTCGACGAACTCTTTTTCTTTCTTATTTCTCGCTATTCTAGTTTTTAGGACATAGATTTTTATTCTACTTCTTATCTAAATTTCTTAAAATTACGAAAATTTATTTTAAGTGGTTAAATTGATAGACATCAAAATTTTCTGGTTCGTAGTAATAGTTGGATTTGTACGTGGACCGGGTTATTGGAGCCAAACAGTCCTCAATTATATTGAGACCAAACGAATCCTGCCCCTCTGCTGCATCTTTTGGCTATTCAAAACGTGGGCAAAATCAGAAAAGTCTATTGGTTGGATAACTTATTATAATTTTTCTTTCCTTTTAAAAACTAATAGGATATTCAGTGAATGCACCGAGCAAGACGTTCATCACCTTTTGTACGTTCACCACCTGTAACTAGATCAAGACATTTAGCAAATATAACTGCCGTTGATTTTTCTTTAGAATCGTCATCCAGTAGACCAAGTACTTCAGTTCAAATTTCCGATAATCCATTTTTTGAACCCGACCTCACAATTGAGAATCCGGAGAATATTCAGGAACGGTTCGTAGATCCTGAACCATTAAACTTTCCTCCGGAGCCACCAATCATTCAAACAGAGATTGTTGAGGAACGAACCATTAAATCAGAATCATCTAGTGATACCGATTCAACAAATTCAATTATGGAGAATCTGGAACCTTTAAGTATGGAAGACCGAATGAGAGCTAAACGCACTGGCCAAGGTCACGCAATTACTCATCCAGACATTAACGCGCCAGATTATGAAATCAAAGGACAAATTCTACACATGGTGACTAATCAATGCCAATTTAGTGGTGCGCCGAAGCAAGATCCAAATGAACATCTACGTACCTTTAATAGGATCTGCACACTATTTAAAATCCGAGAAGTAGAGGATGAACAGATATATCTCATGTTATTTCCCTGGACTTTAAAGGGAGAAGCCAAAGATTGGTTGGAATCATTACCTGAAGGGGCGATCGATACATGGGATGTTTTAGTTGACAAATTTCTTAAACAATTCTTTCCTGCATCTAAAGCCGTAAGACTTCAAGCAGAAATTGTTACGTTTACACAGAAACCAAATGAAACTCTATATGAGGCATGGACAAGATATGGAAAGTTGTTAAGAGGATGTCCGCAACATGGTTTAGACACCTGTCAAATAGTACAAATATTCTACCAAGGATGCGACATCACTACAAGAAAAGACATAGATATAGCAGCTGGTGGTTCTATTATGAAGAAAACCGAAACTGATGCTTACAAAATTATTGATAACACTGCTTCCCACTCACATGAGTGGCACCAAGAAAAAGATATCATTAGATCATCTAAAGCAGCTAGAGCCGATTCTAGTCATGACTTAGATTCCATTTCCGCAAAGATAGATGCTGTGGAGAGACGAATGGAAAAAATGACTAAGGATATTCACTCAATACGAATTAGTTGTGAGCAGTGTGGAGGACCACATTTGACAAAAGATTGTCTCAGTATTGAATTAACAATGGAACAAAGAGAGAATATTTCATACATAAACTAAAGGCCTGGAAATAATTATCAGAATAATTATCAACCGCCAAGACCGATTTACAATCAAAACCAGAATTATAACCGAAATATTCCATACAACAACCAACAAGGTCCTAGCAATCAACAAGTATCCAATAATACTTACAATCAGCAAAGACCTAATTTTCAAAACAAACCACCACAACAAACCGATGATAAAAAGCCGAATTTAGAAGATATGATGACGAAGCTAGTTGAAACTCAAACGCAGTTTTTCACATCTCAAAAACAAACAAATGAACAAAATGCTCAAGCATTTAGAAATCAACAAGCTTCTATTCAAAATCTAGAACAAGAAGTGAGTAACCTAGCAAGGTTAATAGGTGAAAGAAATCCGGGAAGTCTACCTAGTGATACAAATGCTAACCCCCGGAATGAAACAGCTAAAGCTATTACCACAAGAAGTGGTACAACACTTAAACCACCTGAAATACCTGTAACTTCTGATGAAACTATTCCTACTCCACAAGAACCACAACCTGATCAAGATAAGGAAAAAGAACCGGTAGTTGAAAAAGTTAATGAAGATAACACAGTTAAGGATAAACCTTATGTTAAACCATACCAACCACCACTTCCTTACCCGAGTAAAATGAAGAAAGAAAAACTTGAAGCCGAGCAATCCAAATTCTTGGATATGTTTAAACAGATAAATGTAAATCTTCCTTTCATTGATGTGATTTCAGGAATGCCAAGATATGCTAAATTCTTGAAAGATCTAATCTCAAATAGAAAGAAAATGGAAGAACTCTCGGCTGTTACTATGAATGCTAATTGTTCAGCAGTGCTGTTGAATAAGATACCAGAAAAACTATCTGATCCAGGAAGTTTCACAATTCCATGTTTTCTGGGTAGTCTTAGTTCAATAGAAGCATTGGCAGACTTAGGTGCTAGTATAAATCTAATGCCGTATTCACTATACACTAAACTAGACCTTGGAGAATTAAAACCAACCAGAATAAGCATACAACTAGCCGATAGATCAATAAAATATCCTAGAGGGATAATGGAGAACATGCTAGTTAAAGTTGGTACTTTAGTATTTCCAGTAGATTTTGTTGTTTTGGACATGGAAGAAGATTCTCAAGTTCCTCTCATATTAGGAAGACCATTCATAAACACGGCTAAAGCAATGATAGACGTGTTCGGTAAGAAATTGACCCTAAGTATAGAGGATGAGAGTGTTACCTTTTCAGTTGATAGAGCAATGCAACAACCACAATCTGCAGATGATACATGTTATTATATTCAAACTATAGATGCACATGCAGAATTATTAGAAGAATTTCCAGAATTACAAGGAACAGGAGAATGTTCTTTAGGAGAAGGTAATGAACCAATTGATGAAGCTGAAATGTTAGCTACACTTATAGCTAATGGATATGAACCAACAACAGAAGAAATTCAAATGCTAAAAGAAGAAGACAGATATCGATATAAATCATCGATAGAAGAACCTCCGAAATTAGAGTTAAAGCCACTTCCAAACCATTTGGAATACGCTTATTTACATGGTGAATCTGAATTACCTGTAATAATATCGTCTTCTCTTACTGAAAATGAGAAATCACAACTCATTTCTGTGTTGAAAGCTCATAAACCAGCCATTGCATGGAAGATTCATGATATTAAAGGAATAAGTCCTTCGTATTGCACACATAAAATCCTTATGGAAGAAGGTCATAAAACGTATGTGCAACGCCAACGAAGACTAAATCCTAATATGCAAGATGTAGTTAAGAAAGAGATTATTAAACTGCTAGATGCAGGTTTGATATATCCAATTTCTAATAGTCCATGGGTAAGCCCAGTTCAATGCGTACCTAAGAAGGGTGGCATGACTGTCATTACAAATGAGAAAAATGAGCTTATTCCTACTAGGACTGTAACAGGATGGCGTGTATGTATTGATTATAGAAAATTAAATGACGCCACCAGAAAATATCACTTTCCCTTACCTTTCATAGATCAAATGTTGGAAAGATTAGCCGGAAATAGTTACTATTGTTTTCTAGATGGATTTTCCGGATATTTTCAAATTCCAATAGCACCCGAGGACCAAGAGAAAACCACATTCACGTGCCCTTATGGTACTTTTGCTTACAAACGCATGCCATTTGGACTTTGTAACGCCCCTGCAACCTTTCAAAGGTGTATGATGGCGATTTTTCACGACATGATAGAAGAATGCATGGAAGTATTCATGGATGACTTTTCAGTCTTCGGTGATACATTTAAATCATGTCTAGTTAATCTGGAACGAATGCTAATTAGATGCGAAAAATCAAATCTAGTACTTAATTGGGAGAAATGCCATTTCATGGTTAAAGAAGGCATCGTTCTTGGACATAAAATTTCAAAAGAAGGAATTGAAGTGGATAGAGCTAAAGTAAATGTAATTGCTAAACTTCCACATCCCACAAATGTTAGAGGAGTTAGGAGTTTTCTAGGGCATGCCGGTTTTTACCGACGTTTCATAAAAGATTTTTCTAAAATTGCCACTCCTATGAATAAACTCCTAGAAAAGGATGCGCCATTCATCTTTTCAGATGAGTGTATCAAATCTTTTAATATTCTTAAAGAGAAACTCACTAATGCACCAATCATGATAACACCAAATTGGAATCTACCATTTGAACTAATGTGCGATGCAAGTGATTTTGCAATGGGAGCCGTTTTAGGACAAAGGATTGAAAAACAATTTCAACCTATATATTATGCTAGTAAGACGTTACAAGGAGCACAAACAAATTATACAACTACTGAAAAAGAACTCCTTGCTATTGTCTTTGCTTTTGACAAATTTCGATCATATCTCGTTCTAGCAAAAACGGTGGTCTATACCGACCATTCTGCTCTTAGATACCTATTTTCAAAACAAGATGCTAAACCAAGATTAATCCGTTGGATCTTACTCTTACAAGAGTTTGATATTGAAATCCGAGATAAAAGAGGAGCAGAAAATCTCGCCGCTGATCATCTTTCTCGTCTTGAAAATCCCGAATTAGAAGTTCTAAATGAATCAGCCATACAAGACAACTTTTCTGATGAATATCTATTGAAGATAGATTATAAAGAAATCCCATGGTTTGCAGACTATGCAAACTATTTAGTTTGTGGATTCCTTGAAAAAGGATTATCGTACCAAAGACGAAAGAAATTCTTCAGTGATATAAAACACTATTTCTGGGAAGATCCACATCTGTTTAAAAGTTGTCCCGATGGAATAATACGCCGATGTGTATTTGGAGATGAAGCTAGTAAAATTTTAAACCATTGTCACACAGGACCAACAGGAGGGCATTATGGGCCTCAACTAACAGCAAGAAAAGTTTATGAAGCTGGATTCTATTGGCCTACAATTTACAAAGACGCACACCTTCTTTGCAAATCTTGTGATGCATGTCAAAGGGCCGGAAAAATAAGTCAACGTGATGAAATGCCACAAAATGTCATCCAAGTATGTGAAGTATTTGACATTTGGGGTATTGACTTTATGGGTCCATTTCCAAAATCTCATAATAATCTATATATACTCGTAGCCATTGATTATGTATCTAAATGGGCGGAAGCACAAGCTCTCCCAACTAACGATGCACGAGTTGTAGTCAACTTTTTAAAATGTCTTTTTGCAAGGTTTGGAACACCGAAAGCTTTAATAAGTGATCGGGGTACTCATTTCTGTAATAATCAACTTGAGAAAGTTCTTAAAAGATATGGAGTAACTCATAAAATCTCCACCGCATATCATCCACAAACAAGTGGACAAGTTGAAAATACCAACCGAGCTTTAAAACGTATTCTAGAGAAAACCGTAGGATCAAATCCGAAGGAATGGTCCATTAAATTGGAGGATGCACTCTGGGCTTTTAGAACAGCCTACAAAACTCCAATTGGAACCACACCTTTTAGACTTGTTTATGGAAAAGCATGTCATCTTCCAGTAAAAATTGAACACAAAGCATTTTGGGCTTTGAAGACAT
Source organism: Rutidosis leptorrhynchoides (assembly GCF_046630445.1). Taxonomy (NCBI): domain Eukaryota; kingdom Viridiplantae; phylum Streptophyta; class Magnoliopsida; order Asterales; family Asteraceae; genus Rutidosis; species Rutidosis leptorrhynchoides. Next base: position 151,218,214 of record NC_092337.1, read on the forward strand.
GTAATCTTGATTTACATGAAGCCGGACGTCTACGATTAAGTCAACTAAATGAATTAGAAGAATTAAGACATGAAGCATACGAAAATTCGTTAATCTATAAAGAAAGAACGAAGAAATGGCATGATAAAAGAATCAGAAGTTCAAAAGAATTTAAAGAAGGAGACAGAGTTCTTCTTTTCAATTCACGATTCTAGCTATTTCCTGGAAAATTGAAATCAAGATGGTCTGGACCATTCATAGTCAAAAGAGTTTTCCCATACGGAACGATAGAATTGATAAATTCAAATGGGATTGAATTTAAAGTTAATGGTCACAGAGTTAAACATTACATACATGGTCCGATGGAAGTCGACAACGAAGTTAATCACAATTTCGACACCACAGCTAACTAAGTGTGGGGAGAATCAAGTCTTTAAAGGATAATATGTATTTCTGTTAGAGTTAGATTGTCTGTTTTCGTGTAGTTCTCGAAAATGGAACCCGAATGGTCTTTCCCTAGCAGACCCTAAAGAACTAGTCTTCTCCCCCCATTCTGAATTTTTATTTTTTTTAGGTTTTTACAAAATGAAGACTGCCTGTGAACTAAACCATGGTCTAATGCTACACGCTTTGATCACTAAACGTAATAATGACATACTACCGAGTGAATTAGTATCAGTAATCAGAGAAAGAATGGACGGAGTTAGAAAAGAATCCAGATGCGAAGATAATAAGTTACAATTTGGTAAAGGAAAATCAAAATCCGCAGCGAAAAGAAGAGCACGACACCTAGAACGATGTCACAAATGCGGAAAATGGTCACATGGAGGTAAATGTTCCAATAATCAAACCTATTCAAATACCAAATTTGTTACTTTATGCAGAGACGGACCGTTCATATGTTTAGAAGAAAAGACACTGAATGCTCGAGGTTACGCCTATGTAGCCATGGAAAACCAATTAAACCGACTATCTTATGAATGGGATAGATCATATAACTAAAAAATTTATCTCACAGGTATGTCTGTACAGTTTTTATTTTTATTTTTATTTTTAACCTTTTGATAATAAACGCTAATTTGTTCGCTAAAAAGTATTAAATTGGTATTGAATAAAATTAGGTTTGGCGACCGAAATTATTGATATCATTCAAAAATTTATTACATCACTGCGAAATTTAACGTTTATTCTTAAGGTATAAATATCCTTAATCAATCAACCCAAAATATTTCAAAAATTCGTCATGAGTTAAATTAGGTCTTGGAACCGAAATTACTTTACCGAAAAGAGGGGCGCATATTTTTGATAATATTTGATTGATTAAAGTGGGATAAAAAGACAAAAAGATTTTTAATTTTATTTTTACCATGTTTTTAAAATTAATATTTAAATCTTAAATTAATATTGTAAACTTTATAAAAACAATATATTTAAAATTGTAAATATTTGAAAAATTAATATAAGTTTGATATGAATTTTTGAATTTTTAAATTAAGTTTGGTGTGAACTTTTAATTTTTAAAATATAAATTCTTAATTTTATGCATTTTAAATTTTAAGTTTAGTGTGAATTTTTAATAATAATTTTGAATTTTATATTTAAGTTGTGTGAATTTAAAAACAAAAATTTACTTTATCTCATTAAGTTAAGAATATGATTTTTAAAATTCGTCGTAAGTTGAAGACTAGGTCTTTGAACCGAAATTGCTTTACCCGAGGGAGGGACGAGAACTTTTATTATCATTATTTTTAATCTTATTGAATTAAAGTATGCCAAAAACATTGAAAAAACCCAAAAATCTTAGCTTTTAAAACAATCGCTACAAAAAGACAAATTTTAAAATTTTGTCGAAGGACGGACTAGGACATCGATCCGAAACGACCTCGTCCTAAATAACAAGGGAAACAAAATTTTAAAATTAAGTACTTAATTGTTTCAAAAGTTAATGATTATAAAAAAAAAAAAAAAAAAAACTCCGCGAGTCGCGGAGTTTAAAGGGTATTTCACCGCGACTCGCGGGAGGACCAAAACCCAGAAAAAAAAAATAATAAACACCCGAACTGATCAGTCCACAACCTCAAAACCGAAAAACACAGCGAAAAAAGACTCCGAAAAATACACCCCAAAATCACAATTTTTAACCGTTAATCACCAAATTTTTTGCTAAAATCATGTTGAGAAGGATGCTATCTAAGAATTACTCAAGAAAAACGGTAAATTTCTACACCTAAACACCATTTAATCTGAAATTTGGTGTTCTTGAGCTATTTTTTCCCCAAATTGATTTTGATGCTTTTTAGTGTAATTAGACTTAAATTGTTTATGTATTATGCTTGTATAACCTAGATTGATGCTGTTTAACATGATTAGAAGCCTTAAACTTCAAATTTTGAATAATCTAGGGTTTGTGTTCTTGAGCAAATTTGGGGCTTTTTGATATAAACAGGTTATGGCCGATTTTTGTCATGAATTGTTGCTAAATTGAGTAGTGTAACATGTCTAGGTAGTTAAATGATCCAAACTTTGAGCCTAAACATGATTTTGAGAATTAAAGTGGACTTTTTCAAGTCTAAAATTCATGAACTTGATTTTTGAAAGATAATGCCATTTGAGACTTGTTTGATTGCTAGTAATGATTATTTTGACATGTTATTTGAGTTGAATGTTTATGAACTTGGCGAACAATTTCGTATATGCTTATTTGAAAAAGTGTAGATTTGATAAAAATGTGAAAATGAGCTTAAGTTTGATATAAATTGATAATGTCATTGTAATTATTTTGATTGATGATTTTGCTGACACTAATGCATATTTGGATGCACAAAAATTGTGTTTGATGTGTTTTGCAGAATGAAAGGGGTGAATCTTCATTCCAAGCCCGCAATGCTCCTGCTGAGAATTTGGAACAACAGGAGGTGGATAACTACTACAAGCAGGATATACCTCATCCAATCATACCTTTTCTGATATGCACTTGGAAGAGTTGCACCCGAACCTGAGATTTGACAGACTTTGGATAGATTATCCAAAATATCAACGGGGTTTGCATACTCTTCATTCCAAGGTTGTTGAGGTACCGAGGGTCATAGAATGGGGACCCTTAGAAGCTGTAGAATTGGCCGGGCCAATTAGGGAATTACTTGTACAGAGGTATGGTAATTCTTCTTTTAATGACTGGGTATGTTTATTCACCATACGTAGACCTGTATATAAAGTATGGTGTGAAGAATTGTTATGTAGTATAGAGTTGAATGATCGGGTAGCTAGTTTAACCGATCGTTCTTTTATTAGATTTTTGTTAGGCGGTTCGATGCGCCACATGTCTTTACTGGACATGGCTCAGGCTTTACGTATATATACGCCTGAGGAGTTAGCGTCTGCCGATTGTAGAGGATTGATACTAAACGGTAGAAAGATAGATGAAAATTTTGATACACACGGTGTGTGGAGTCAAATGACAAGCCATCACCGTTTCAAAGGGGGAAATTACTCTTATTTGGATATAGATAGAGCCGAATTAAGAGTGATACATAGGTTTTTAGCTAATTCGATTACACAAAGGGGTAAAAACAAGGAAAAAGTAAATGAACAGGATTTGTTTTACCATATGTGTATTCGAGACCCACAAAGCGCTGTAAGTATACCATATTGTGTGGGTTATTATTTATCAGCTATGGTTCGGGGGATGCGACCGCATAGCATAATAGGAGGTGGTATTTTTATTACTTTGATTGGTGAATATCTCGGTGTGGATATAAGTCGGGGGGGATTATTAGTAGAAGAGCCGGAACCCCGCGATACTATAGGTTTAAATGTATACCATGGTGCGAAAGTTTTGAGGAGGCGAAATAACGCCGCAGTACGATACCATGGTAGACATCCACAGGTGGAGAGAAACCAACAGCAAGGTAATGTAGGAGGGGGGAATGAGATGCAAGAAATGCATAGGTTTATAGCTTCTCAGGAATACGAAAATGCTAGACAGAGAGCATTTGAAGATTGGCAAGTTCATCAGAACCAGATCATAGCTCATTGCCAACATATAGGTAGAAACTATATTCCTACACTGAAACTCATCTTCCCTCCTTGGTCTATAGAGATGCAGCCACCATATCCTACGTATGACCCTGCCGAAGCATTCTATAACACTTATGGTTATGCCTGGAACCCCTATTGGTACCAATATCATCCTTAGTTTACTTATTATTATTTTTTTTATTTTGTAATTTGTAATTATTGATACATTTAATATTTTTGTTAATATTGTAATCATTTTTATAATTATCTAACTTTTATTCTTAGATTTTAATAATTTTTTGAATGTGGGGTAATATACCAAACTTCAAAAATATGTATATATGTTTGCAGTTTATCTTATGTACACAACAGGGTAAAACAACGCATTTTCAAAGACTGGCATTAAGTTCAGCAAAAGCAACTAATTTTGACGACAAGATGCAAAATATATGTGAAATAACAACAAGACGGAATGAACAAATGATGTGCACCATTTATCATTCAGCAAACAAACGCCAATATAATTGGAAACTTTGGTAAAAATTTAATCATTTTCACACTAATCACCCTCAATAATTTAAATTGTTACTGATTTCTTGCAAATGAGGGCATTGCAAGATCTTAAGTGTGGGAAGGGGTTAAATTTTTTCGGATTTTAAAATTTTTATCTTAAACACTTGGTTACCATTAAAAATACTAGTAAAGCAGTAGTTGTATTAGAATCTAGTGCTCTCTGATAATAAAGAACAGCCCTGGTCTTATATACTGACTACCCAATTCTAGTAAAATTTTTCAAAATTTTCAATTAAATGAATTCAAAATCATGTTTATACATATTTATGAACGATAAAACTAGGTTTTAACACCGAAATTATTGTTACCTCGGAAAGGACATAAATTGAGAAACAAACTAAAATGTTAAAATTCATTTAAAATGGAATAGAGGACGATAAAAAGGAAAATAAAAGCCAAGTGTGGGAAAATTTACCAAGTTATCTTAAACATATGTCACATATATCTGTAACAAATAACTGAAAATACTTTTGCTTTGAACTAAACTAAACTGTTTTACCCAATGAAAGAAAAGAAGAGATGGATCTTCACGATGAATCAATTCCATCATTAAAAGGAAGTAAAGTCTTCCGAAAAAGACACGCGCTTCTTGATTTAGGTCATGAAGTTGTCGTCCAGACCAGCTGTAGGTTGACGAAAAATCTAGAAAAGTCATCACTAAAATCGACAGGAAATCCACGGACCTCAGCATTAAACAGGGTCGCCAAGTGGTCAGATTTATCCTAACCATGAGAAGGATTTATCTCGTACAATGGGGGGGGGGCACCATGCAAATTAGCTGGATAAGACTAATGAATCAGATCCCCAGAAAGGATAATCTCCTTAAAGATTAAAAATCAGCTTTTAAGACTGATATTACTCAATCCTAGAGATTGACCTTAAAGATTGAGAATTACAAACTCATGGAATTCGATGATATCTAAACTCGAGCTTAAACGAGAAAATATTTTGATCAAAATTACAAACCGATTTGTTTTCTGAAAACCCTATTTTCAATGCGTTCATTACCATTGAACGTAAAATCCTAGGAATTCACCTGAAATTCATTAGGTCACCTGAACTAAATCGGGTGTCAACCGTAAGAACGGTGGTTGCATAGTGGTCAAAGACAGGACCTTGTGCCAGACCGAAAAATTATAAGGGTGAGCTTTACTATTGCTCCTACCAAGGATAGTAATTGCGTCCGACACGTTATAAACCATAATCAAAAGCATGTCACGGGACATTGCCTTAACAGTTGCTTGTTCAACGCTTTCCTTTACAACCGGACGGTAGTTTACCGAAAGGTAATATACGGGACAAGTAAACTGGACGTGTTGCTTTCCAAATACAAGGTTAGCAAGTGGGTGACACAAAACCGCAAGTTTTGAGCTAAAATTTTCAAATCTGAAACCCACCAAACCCACAAAAATATTTTGCAAACACCGGTAAAGGGTTATTCCGGAAAACTTATCTAGGGTAAAAACTAGATTTAATTTTCAAAAGATCAAATGTTTTCATAAAGATCCAATTTCCTTAATGGATCTAAATTTTTATAGTCATGTGGGGCTGTAAACCATATCGTTACTACCATTGTTTATACCGCCGTATAGAAATCACTGATGTACAAAGAGTGAAGAATAAAGAAGTGATTCTAGTATTTCAAGACAATATTGCTTGAGGACAAGCAACGCTCAAGTGTGGGAATATTTGATAATGCTAAAAACGAACATATATTTCATAGCATTATTCTTCAAGAAAGACAAGCTTTTAGTTGCAATTGTTCTATTTACAAGAGATATTCGTTTAAATAATAAAAGGTGAAGACAAAAGACAGATTCGACGAATTGAAGACGCAAACGACCAAAAAGCTCAAAAGTACAAAAGACAATCAAAAAGGTTCCAATTATTGATAAGAAACGTCTCGAAATTAAAAGAGTACAAGATTCAAAACGCAAAGTACAAAATATAAAATTGTACGCAAGGACGTTCGAAAATCCGGAACCGGGACCAGAGTCAACTCTTAACGCTCGACGCAACGGACTAAAAATTACAAGTTAACTATGTATATAAATATAATATAATATATAATTAATTATATTAATTATATATATATTATATATATATTATAAAACCGTCGGCAGAGAAAGACTCCAAGGGTGTGAGCTGTAAATTCATTCTCCGCGACTCGCGGAGTTTGAAGAGGATTTTACCGCGAGTCGCGAAGCCCCAAAAATCGACTCTGCCTATAAAGCAAACCGAATTCTGATCATTTTTAATATCCATCTTTCTCTCTTCTCTCATATATACGAAAAATATATATATATAATTTATATTTTAATTTTAATTTTAATTATAATTCTAATAATAAGGGTATGTTAGCGAATGTTGTAAGGGTGTAAGTCGAAATTCTGTCCGTGTAACGCTACGCTATTTTTAATCATTGTAAGTTATGTTCAACCTTTTTATATTAATGTCTCGTAGCTAAGTTATTATTATGCTTATTTAAAACGAAGTAATCATGATGTTGGGCTAATTACTAAAATTGGGTAATTGGGCTTTGTACCATAATTGGGGTTTGGACAAAAGAACGACACTTGTGGAAATTAGACTATGGGCTATTAATGGGCTTTATATTTGTTTAACTAAATGATAGTTTGTTAATGTTAATATAAAGATTTACAATTGGGCGTCCCTATAAATTACCATATACACTCAATCGGACACGATGGGCGGGGTATTTATATGTACGAATAATCGTTCATTTAACCGGACACGGGAATGGATTAATAGCCACTAGAATAATTAAAACAGGGGTGAAATTACATTCAAGGGTAATTGGTGTAATTGTTAACAAAGTAGTAAAACCTTGGTTTACACGCAGTCGATAACCTGGTGTATTCATTAAACAAAGTATTAAAACCTTGTTACAATTCGAATCCCCAATTAGTTGGAATATTTAACTTCGGGTATAAGAATAATTTGATGAGGACACTCGCACTTTATATTTATGACTGATGGACTGTTATGGACAAAAACCAGACGGACATATTAAATAATCCAGGACAAAGGACAATTAACCCATGGGCATAAAACTAAAATCAACACGTCAAACATCATGATTACGGAAGTTTAAATAAGCATAATTCTTTTATTTCATATTTAATTTCCTTTATTTTATATTTAATTGCACTTCTAATTATCGCATTTTTTATTGTTATTATATTTAATTGCATTTTTAATTATCGTACTTTTTAATTATCGCAAGTTTATTTTATCGCACTTTTATTATTCGCAATTTCATTATCGTTATTTACTTTACGCTTTAAATTAAGTCTTTTATTTATTTAATATTTTACATTAGGTTTTAACTGCGACTAAAGTTTTAAAATCGACAAACCGGTCATTAAACGGTAAAACCCCCCCCCCCCCCCCCTTTATAATAATAATATTACTTATATATATGTTTGTATTTTTATAAAAGTAAACTAATATAGCGTTACACTTTGTTTAAAGATTTCCCTGTGGAACGAACCGGACTTACTAAAAACTACACTACTGTACGATTAGGTACACTGCCTATAAGTGTTGTAGCAAGGTTTAAGTATATCCATTCTATAAATAATTAAATATCTTGTGTAAAATTGTATCGTATTTAATAGTTTTTCCTAGTAAAATATAAACTATTTCGTATACACCTCGCATAACATCAGATATTAAATGCTCTTCCTCTTCCTTTCTCTGGTCCTTTCTTGTTTGGACATTCATTTCTAAAATGCCCCTTTTGACCGCACTCATAACATGTCTTCACGGCACCGTTATTAGTAGCAGGAGGATTTGCGGTACCAGTAGTCTTTGACCAGCAGTTCTTGGCCAGGTTCCCTATTTTCTTGCACTTTCCACAAGTCACAGTGCATCTTCCCTCATGGTGTCTCTCACACCTTGAACAGTAAGGAGCCTTTCCTTGATACCCCTTTCCAGAAACTTCCTGCTTTTTGGAGGACTGTGAGTTAGAATTTCCAGTCCACTTCCTCTTATTATCCCCAGATTTCACTTCAGCAGCATTCTGTTGAGTAAATTGATCCATGAGATCATTTGCCATATTAATGGTCTCTTGCAAAGTTTAGGGTTTGGAAGCATGAATGCTAGCTTGAATATTTTCAGAAAGACCCTTAACATAACGGTCGATTTTCTTCCTTTCAGTTGGGACCATTCCCGGACACAGCAGAATCAATTCCAAATAGCGGTTGGTATAAGTAGCAAGATCAGTCCCAATAAACTTTAGATCCCATAACTCTGCCTCCATCTTCTTAACTTCATTATCGGGACAATACTCAGCAGTCATACAGGTTTTGATGTCTTCCCAAGGGATGGCATGAGCAGCCTCGAGACCCATAGGTCGAGCAATAGAATTCCACCAGGTCAAGGCTTTACCTTCCAGTGTGGAAGTAGCAAACTTTACCCAGTTAGCTTGAGCACAGTTACTAATACTAAACACTGACTCCATCTTCTCAATCCAATGGGTTAAACCCACCGGTCCTTCAGTGCCTTTGAATGGTAGTGGCTTACAAGCCATAAACTCCTTGTAAGTGCAGTTTTGTCTTGTGTTTGAGCCTCCAGGCATATTAGCCAATGCAGCGGAGACTCCTTCATTGATAAGTGCTCGGAGTTCATCAGGACTGTAGGTTCGTCTTCCAAACATTGTTCTTCAAACAATAAATATAGAGTTAGCATCATTAGATATATATGCATATTGTCAAATAGTCTGGGTAATTTCTCCATTCGGAGGAGGTCATAGGGTGGTAGCTCGGTGAATGACTAGGACTTTCATCCTCGGAGTCGGAGAGAATGATGGGGTTAACTTTTGACATGTTATCTAAAAGAAAACGAGTAAATCTAGAGTAACAAGTAAGTAAGGCAACTTATAATCATCTAGTTATAGATTAGGCTTATTAACGTATCATATAGGCAGACACACTAATGCATCCTAATTCCCTATAACCAGCGCTCTGATACCAACTTTAATACCCCGTCAAAATGAGGCAATGACGTGCTGTATTACTAGAGGTCAAAGTCTGATCGATGCAAGCTATATGCAACGTTTTAAAAACAATAGTGGCATTTTATTCATAAAAACCAAACGTTTACAATACTTAAAGAAAACCAACAAAGTACTAATCAAACCAAATGTATTTAAAAATGAAAAGACATAATGCCACTATCAAAGTTTAAACAAATCTTCATTTCCAATGCATGACCTCTACTGCCTTACTAGCTAGAGCGGAAGCATTCCCTAATTACCTGAGAATAAACATGTAAAAACGTCAACACAAAGGTTGAGTGAATCATAGGTTTAAGTAGTATAAAGTGTAGAGTATAGACCACAAGATTTCGTTTGCATGCTCGCAAGCACCTTTAAAAATTTAAAAAGATTCTATAAGCTTGAGCACCCAGTAACTAAGCCTTAACGTTTGTTTAGTACCCCTGTTGTTACGTACACCTAACCAAAATGTACCACCTCAAATAGTATACGCCCGTTAAGTTTAGGTTAGTTTCTAACCCGGACGGACGGGGATGTCAAGCCCTATGGATCCATATACACCTATTCGCGCCCACCAGTTCTTTAACTGGTAGTTACTAGTTACCAAATCTAAGGGATTTTCGGTTATAACTCAGCATAGAATGTAAGTTTAGCACTTGTGTCTACTTGTAAAACAGAAAAATACATGTATTCTCACCCCGAAAACAGTTAAAAAAGTTGGGGCTATGACTCACCTTATGAGCACAGTAACAGTGTGATAGCAAGTAGCAGCGGTAGTTCAAAGTTGTCAACCTATCACCATTAGGGTTTAAGTTAGTTGGATCATCATGGTCATCATCATCATCATAATAGTTATGTGTTTGAGATATATGTTCATATATATTACCGGTGTCCTTTCTAGAGTTTACAATGCTAATCATTCCCACAGTTTAGATGTTGCATAACTCAAATGATCCTCGTTGCTATCAAGTAAGGCAATGGACAGCCAGATGTAACCAGGGGCCAGGACTCTTGATCCGACTTTAAGTCGTGACATTCGAGATCCACAACCTTATCCCAAACTGGCAACCTAGACACCATCCATGACCGTAAGTAGCGGTGAGTCTCGCAAAAGTCATACGTTATTTGTTTGTGATTTTTAATTCCACGTATGTTCTAGTGAGTATAGGAATACATCACTTGTTTATTTTTTTCCATGTATATATTTACACACATACACATATACTTCTAATTATGAATAACGTATATATGTATCTACATTAATACATGCGTGCACTCATGTATACATGTATATCTACATATACGCATGAACATAATCTTCCATATATATATATCTACGTGTTTCATATATACAAAATATCATATCCATATTACCATTCAATATTATGATTCAAGTATTCTCTTTCACCAACTTATAATATTTAATAACCTTTAATTCATAACTTAACAATAAATAATATATTTTTTTCAATAATTATAATTATAATTAGAATTATAATTATAATTATAGCAATAGCAATATATATATTATAAATTTAAAACTTATTTATATTTGATTTGTAAACATGATTAAAGTACAAGGGCTAGATACGTAAATTATGAAATCAAATCTCAAATTTGTGGTCCATTATACGCAAACATGTGAACCGATTTGTTTTCTTTCTTTTTTTTTTTTTATAGTTTTTGTAAAACTTATTATACTCAAGGGGCTGTTTGCGTAAAATTGAAATCTCTTTCCATCATCTTCTTTTTGGTAAAATCCCACAACATTGACATTTACAAAAAAAAACAGAGCAAGCAATTTTATTTTAAAGCTTTCATTCAGAGACATTATTTTTTTTATGATTCATATTAGTTTTTAGATCATCTTCTTCGTATAATTAAAATATATTCGGCCATTGAAACAACACCAATTTAAACGTCTACATGTCCTCTTCAATGTAATGAGTTAAATTTAAGATTTTGTACTAGTAACAGATTGTTGGTTTTTGGTTTACTTTAATCTTCTAGCAATACAAAAAAAATATTCTTTTCACAACCATATTTAAGATACGAACTCAATCTTTAGACTATACAATTGTATGTACTCCGTATTAAAATAATAATAGTATAGTATGGTATTAATCGATACTTATAGAATGAATTAAAGAGCTTATGTTATGATTTGTACCTTTTTACGAAAGAGAGAACGAGTGATCAAGTGCGGAGCTGTAACTCGTCGAGCAACAACAACGCAGATCAAAGGTGTTGATCGACCAAAGTTTGATCAGGTGAGTGGCTTGGAAGTCGACGTGCAACAGCGGTTTCGGTTTAGTGATGCAATCGACTAAAGTTAATGGTGTGGGTTTGTTGTGGGTCGAGCACAACAAGCAGCAGGGAGGAATTTTTGGTGATGATTGAATGGTGAGGTTGAGGTTTATTTATAAGGCATAAGATCACAATTAGAGTGGGACTCAAATATCTCAAAGTTAAGTTAAAATTCAAATAGGTTTGCTATAAAGTTTTAGTTTAGATCAAGTTTGGTTAATGATAGAATTAGTATTTGACAAGGGATAGGAAACTTAAAAAAATATATATATAATAATTATATATAGGATATAGAGATGCTGATTGATACTATTATTATTATTATTAATATTAGTTATTATTATAGCTTACATATCAATTTTATCACTTTAAAACTTCCGAAAAATTGATGGGGGATAAAAATAGGATTATCAGTTTAGTTTTTAAATTTTATTATTATTGTTAGGATAGGACTAGATAATTATAGTTAGTATAAAATTTTTACAAAATAATGTATATGTGGGTTATGGATTAATATAATGGATATGTTATGAACTTTTATACTAGTAGGATTTATAACAAACTCATAGTCATACTACGTAGGAATACATATATAAATTTTATTTTATTTTATTTAATTTTTTTATATTTTTTTTAACAAATGTATACTCTAGTCCTTGTACATTTTATTTATTCGTGTTAGTCCTTCGTTAAATTTTTATTGATGATGACAAGCCATGATCGTTAGTTTAGGTAACCTCGTTACCCATTTCTTTCATTACTTCCAACAGTTTCGGTTTTCTAACCGAACATGTATTAGTTGGACTACCTAAGTTTCAAATTCGTTCGTATAAAAATAATCGAAAAAGTTGGGGTGTTATACATGGACTATGGTTTAATTCACAATGTGAAATCTTTAAGGCATATTAAAATTGTATATTGAGTTTACCATTGATCAAGAGGATGATACATCTACAAGTTGTTGGATTTACACTTGGTATAGATGAGGTATCTTGGATCAAAAAGGTTGATGTTGAGATTATGGAAATTATAAACTTATTGTCATTACTTCTTGGTTCTAGAAGTGGATTGACAAAGGTATGTTTATGATTATAATCTCACTATCTAATGTTATGGTAATAATTGTGTACACAAGGATAATGGGGATACATTATCAATGGTGTATAAATTATAGGTTTACGTTGATTACTTGTGAAAGATGGACATATGCAAGAACTAATCAATCAATTGATTTGAGTACTCATAAGTTTCTTATGGTAGGGTAAGAACTTGGTAAATCCTTGGTTTAAAGGATTGCAAAAGAAAGGAAATTGATTGAAGTTATAATGAATAAGATGAAAGTTCATGGTGATCCCTAGTTATGTGATGTCACGTGACTAAGGCATGTATTTGAATGTACAAGTGAAAGTCTAGCTAGACACTTATGCCTTAGACAAACTGTGTTTCATGATGTTATCATGAATGAAGTGAAATATGTGAATTTTGTTGGGTCATAACAAAATTTGACTAAATCACTTGATAAAAGCATTAGCCAGTAGTGCGCACAAGTTGGCTAATGTTGTGGGATTGAAGTCCATTTAGTTCTTCCATAGTTGAATACCCAATTCCCTTCTAGTACAAGGATAGGAGCTCAATTCAATGAGGAAAGCCTACTATCTGAAGATTGGAACACATTTAATATATGATCCCAAAGTATGTGTACAGACCCGTGAGATAAAGAAGGTTGAAGTTAAATACTTCTAAATAGTTGTCTTAAAAAATTGCATCGCAGGAGCAAGATTGAAAGAAACTACCTATGTGAACACGAGGTTAAGCCGCCTCAAGAAAACTTGGGACTTAGCTTTTGATATTTTCATGAGAGGATTGAGACACATGGCTTATAATAGTGTCGGGTTAATTGTAGAAAGTATGAAATTAGTGTGTATATTATCGACAGGTTTTCAAATGAATTGATGGGTTCAAACTATTAGAGCACCCTGATTTTCGAATTCTTGCACGTGTAATATACTATGTGTAAATTCAATCCATGTGACATTTACACTTATGCATTAGTTTTCCGTTTGTTAGTATTTTAGTAATCAAGGATCATACTAAAATGTTCCAATGTCATTTTAGTTGATTTTAGCATGATCCAACGTCATTTTAGTTGATTGGATTGCAGTAACGACCCAACTTCGTTTAACCAAAAACACGTCTTAAAAAAAATTTGATTCAGTACATCTGGACGGCGTTCAGTTATCTGGACGACGTCCAGTAACTGGACGCCGATTTGGTAGTCCCCGGGATTATGCTCTTGGTATCGGGTTGGGTTGTAGAGTCCTAATCCGTCTAAAGATATTAATGGGTCGAAATCGCTATATTATTATAAGACGGGTCGTTGTGGGCCCAGTGTAGTAAAACTTGTTTTTATTGTGGAAATAACTTAGTTTTACTTAATATGATGTGTTGTGAAAGTCATTTCGTTTAAAACTGTCGGGAAGCGGGTTTTTCGTTCGCGTAAGTTGGACCTCGGGGACAGAATTTTACAGTTCATTTGGACGCCGTCCAAATTGATTGGACGCCGTCCAGTTGTGAAGGGCAGGACGGCGTCCAATCAATTTGGACGGCGTCCAAATGAACTGTAAAATTCTGTCCCCGAGGTCCAACTTACGCGAACGAAAAACCCGCTTCCCGACAATTTTAAACGAAATGACTTTCACAACACATCATATTAAGTAAAACTAAGTTATTTCCACAATAAAAACAAGTTTTACTACACTGGGCCCACAACGACCCGTCTTACAATAATATAGCGATTTCGACCCATTAATATCTTTAGACGGATTAGGACTCTACAACCCAACCCGATACCAAGAGCATAATCCCGGGGACTACCAAATCCCCAATCCGCATCAATATATCCAAAAGCTACCCCATCGAGCCCAAGTGCTCCTAAGCATCTAGTCTAACAACTAGTTAGCTTCAATACACGATACCTGTAAAAAGGTAAACAACGAGAGGGGTAAGCATAAAGCTTAGTGAATACAATAATTATACATATACATATATAATCTACTTACTTGCAATCACTTACACAATTACCGCATACACGTTAGCAATATAATTAGCATACCATCGCGAAGTATAACGCTAAATCTCCAATACGCAAGCTAGCACAAACAATAGCATATAACTCGAACAATATAATATGCTACACTACAACACATAACCATGGTTAACCAAAGTACAAAAGGGAACGATTCTCGCGAATGAACCGTTAGCCACGCAGACGCCACTAGTATGCATCACTAGTCCCTTGGGTGGTATCGACGCCTGAACTTAAAACCCACCCGTCACGTGAAATGTGGTATTGAACTCCCGAACTTTAAACCCACACTTCACGCCCGCACACATACATATTATATGGTATCGAACGCCCGAACTTTAAACCCATATCACATGCCACACATGAAGATGAGGTATCGAACGCCTAAACTTTAAACCCTTATCCCATGCCAACACGATGTGGTATCGCATACCCGAACTTAAACCCACATCGCATTTCGCACAAGTAAATACATTACATACACACATGTATAATTATTCCACTCACCTTGGAATGCCCACACAAGTCATGTATAACATGATCTCCGTCCTCAAATTCGAGCAAGTAACCACCTATATCACACATAGGTACAATATACACATAAATAGCCATTCTCTAAAAGAGAACCCGACACAAACATCCCTTAACCGAGGGATTACACCTTGCTCGTCAAAACCCGCCCATTTAACACCTAATGAACACAAACCAACTACCACTTCGGGTGGTAATTTAAACCCACTCAACAAAGTACAATTTAACCCAAATTATACTTTACACCAATTAGACCAACCTAGGTCTTAACACTAAATTACTACTTAGGTAACAATCATTTCAAACGTCATGTACACCAAAAACCCCAACACGTGCAATATTGACCCATATTGCTTTTGACCACGTTTGACTTATGTTAAAATGCTATTTTAACCCAAAATCACTTCCCACGATTACTTTCATTCAACGGATCTATTTGAAATTCAACGGATCGATGTGGGGGTAATCCCGGTAATTCTTTTGGAAATACATCGGGAAATTCTTTTGCTACGGGAACATCATTGATGCTCTTTTCTTCAGTTTGTACTTTCTCGACGTGTGCTAGAACAGCATAGCAACCTTTTCTTATTAGTTTTTGTGCCTTCAAATTACTAATAAGATGTAGCTTCGTGTTGCCCTTTTCTCCGTACACCATTAAGGGTTTTCCTTTTTCTCGTATAATGCGAATTTCATTTTTGTAACAAACGATCTCTGCTTTCACTTCTTTCAACCAGTCCATACCGATTATCACATCAAAACTCCCTAACTCTACTGGTATCAAGTCAATCTTAAATGTTTCGCTAACCAGTTTAATTTCTCGATTCCGACATATATTATCTGCTGAAATTAATTTACCATTTGCTAATTTGAGTAAAAATTTACTATCCAACGGCGTCAATGGACAACTTAATTTAGCACAAAAATCTCTACTCATATAGCTTCTATCCGCACCCGAATCAAATAAAACGTAAGCAGATTTATTGTCAATAAGAAACGTACCCGTAACAAGCTCCGGGTCTTCCTGTGCCTCTGCCGCATTAATATTGAAAACTCTTTCGTGGCCTTGTCCATTCGTGTTCTCCTGGTTCGGGAAATTTTTAATAACGTGGCCCGGTTTTCCACATTTATAACAAACTACATTGGCATAACTTGCTTCGACACTACTTGCTCCGCCATTACTCGTTCTGACACCATTTGTTCCTTTTGTTCTGTTAACCCCTGGTCCGTAGACCTCACACTTCACCGCGCTATGACCATTTCTTTTACACTTGTTGCAAAATTTGGTGCAGAACCCCGAGTGATACTTTTCACACCTTTGGCATAGCTGCTTCTGATTGTTATTGTTGTTGTGATTGTTACTATTGTTGGGACGATTGTTGTAGTTGCTGTTGCTGTTGTTGTTGTTGTTGTTGTTGTTGTTGTTGTTGGGCCGTTTGTTGTAGTTGCGATTGATGTTGCGATTGTTGGGATAATTGTTGCGATTATTATTGTAATTGTTGTTGTTGTATTGTTGATTCTTATCACCGTTTTCCTCCCACTTTCTTTTGACTTGCTTCACATTGGCCTCTTCAACGGTCTGTTTTTTAATTCTTTCCTCAATCTGGTTCACTAGTTTGTGAGCCATTCTACATGCCTGTTGTATGGAGGCAGGCTCGTGTGAACTTATATTTTCTTGGATTCTTTCCGGTAATCCTTTCACAAACGCGTCGATCTTCTCTTCCTCATCTTCGAACGCTCCCGGACACAATAGGCACAATTCTGTGAATCATCTTTCGTACGCGGTAATATCAAAGCCTTGGATTCATAACCCTCTAAGTTCTGTCTTGAGCTTATTGACCTCGGTTCTGGGACGGTACTTCTCGTTCATCAAGTGCTTGAATGCTGACCACGGTAGTGCGTAAGCATCATCTTGTCCCACTTGCTCTAGATAGGTATTCCACCATGTTAACGCAGAACCTGTGAAGGTATGCATAGCGTACTTCACTTTGTCCTCTTCAGTACACTTACTTATGGCAAACACCGATTCGACCTTCTCGGTCCACCATTTCAATCCGATCAGTCCTTCGGTTCCATCAAATTCCAAAGGTTTGCAGGCAGTGAATTCTTTGTAGGTGCATCCTACACGATTTCCTGTACTGCTAGATCCAAGGTTATTGTTGGTATGTAGCGCAGCCTGTACTGCGGCTATGTTTGAAGCTAGAAAAGTACGGAATTCCTCTTCATTCATATTCACGGTGTGTCGAGTAGTCGGTGCCATTTCCTTCAAAATAGTCAAATGGAACAAGTTAATCATACAGAATATTAAGAGTAGTTAATAGTATTTCGTAGCATAATATGAACTCATTTATAAAAGCTTTTTCTTCATATTAGTGTTTTATAAGTTTAAATTCGGGTAGTACCTACCCGTTAAGTTCATACTTAGTAGCTAATATACAATTCAACTACTACAATTCTATATGAAAAACTGATTATAATAATATTTCGCGTTCAAACTTTTATACAATATTTTACAAACTTACAATACCGCTTATTTTACATAAAGCATGAAATATAGCACACAATAACTTTGATACAAGATAGTTGTGAAGATAATTCTAGCTAGTACACAAGTCGTTCAGCAAAGGCAATAAAGACACGTAATTCATACGTCCAGAAACAAGTCATGCATTCTGGTTTTACTAGGACTACTTCCCATCCTTGGTCTTGTGGAACATAACCGTTATGGCCGTTAATAAGACAGCGTGTTTTAACGTCGTCAAAGGGACGAGGGTTATGTAATGACCAACAGTCTCATAATAACCTAAAAACCTCATTTCTTGCCCCAATTACCGACTCCGTCACTTGTGGGAACGTTTTGTTTAATAGCTGTAGCCCGATGTTCTTTTTCTCACTTTGGTGAGAAGCGAACATTACTAACCCGTAAGCATAGCATGCTTCTTTATGTTGCATGTTAGCCGCTTTTTCTAAATCATGAAGTCCTATATTCGGATACATTGAGTCAAAATAATTTCTTAACCCGTTGCGTAAAATAGCATTTGGGTTCCCCGCAATATATGCGTCAAAGTAAACACATCGTAACATATGGGTTTCCCAATGTGATATCCCCCATCTTTTAAACGAAAGTCTCTTATAAACCAAGACATTCTTGGAACGTTCTTCGAATGTCTTACAAACTGATCTCGCCTTAAATAGTTGTGCCGAGGAATTCTGACCGACTCTAGACAAGATTTCATCAATCATGTCTCCGGGTAGGTCTCTTAAAATATTGGGTTGTCTATCCATTTTGTGTTTTTAAACTGTAAAATAGACAAGAGTTATATTCATAAAAAAAATACTTATTAATGCAAGCAATTTTTACATATATCATAAAGCATAAGCACATTATATTACATATATTACACCACACGAATACAACTATCTTATTCCGACTCGCTCGTTTCTTCTTCTTCGGTTTTGGTTCGTTTTTCCAAGTTTCTAGGGATATATGATGTTCCCTTAATACTAGCTGTCATTTTTCCACAACGGTTTAGAAAAACCTGGTGGTTTAGAGGTTCCCGGGTCATTGTTACAACTTAAGGACTTCGGGGGTTGACGATACATATAAAGTTCATCGGGGTTGGAATTAGATTTCTCTATTTTTATGCCCTTTCCCTTATTATTTTCTTTTGCTTTTTTAAATTCAGTTGGGGTAATTTCTATAACATCATCGGAATTCTCGTCGGAATTCGATTCATCGGAGAATTGGTAATCCTCCCAATATTTTGCTTCCTTGGCGGAAACACCATTGACCATAATTAACCTTGGTCGGTTGGTTGAGAATTTTCTTTTACTTAACCGTTTTATTATTTCCCCCACCGGTTCTATTTCCTCCTCCGGTTCCTCCTCTTCCGGTTCTGATTCTTCTTCCGGTTCTGATTCTTCTTCCGGTTCCTCTTCGGAAACTTGTGAATCAGTCCAATATATATTCGACTCTTCGTTATTATTAGGTGAGTCAATGGGATTTGTGCTAGAGGTAGACATCTATCACACAATATCAAACATGTTAAGAGATTAATATATCACATAATATATACATGTTAATAATATATAGTTTCCAACAAAAATGTTAAGCAATCATTTTTAAAGAAAACACGGTCGAAGTTCAGACTCACTAATGCATCCTAACAAACTCGATAAGACACACTAATGCAAATTTTCTGGTTCACTAAGACCAACGCTCTGATACCAACTGAAATGTCCCGTTCTTATTGATTAAAAACGTTCCAAATTAATTGATTTCGTTGCGAGGTTTTGACCTCTATATGAGACGTTTTTCAAAGACTGCATAAATTTTTAAAACAAACCATAACCTTTATTTCATAAATAAAGGTTTAAAAAGCTTTACGTAGATTATCAAATAATGATAATCTAAAATATCCTGTTTACACACGATCATTACATAATGGTTTACAATACAAATATGTTACATCGAAATCAGTTTCTTGAATGCAGTTTTTACACAATATCATACAAATATGGACTCCAAATCTTGTCCTTATTTTAGTATGCAACAGCGGAAGCTCTTAGTATTCACCTGAGAATAAACATGCTTTAAACGTCAACAAAAATGTTGGTGAGTTATAGGTTTAACCTATATATATCAAATCGTAACAATAGACCACACGATTTCATATTTCAATACACATCCCATACATAGAGATAAAAATCATTCATATGGTGAACACCTGGTAACCGACATTAACAAGATGCATATATAAGAATATCCCCATCATTCCGGGACACCCTTCAGATATGATATAAATTTCAAAGTACTAAAGCATCCGGTACTTTGGATGGGGTTTGTTAGGCCCAATAGATCTATCTTTAGGATTCGCGTCAATTAGGGTGTCTGTTCCCAAATTCTTAGATTACAGACTTAATAAAAAGGGGCATATTCGATTTCGATAATTCAATCATAAAATGTAGTTTCACGTACTTGTGTCTATTTTGTAAATCATTTATAAAACCTGCATGTATTCTCATCCCAAAAATATTAGATTTTAAAAGTGGGACTATAACTCACTTTCACAGATTTTTTACTTCGTCGGGAAGTAAGACTTGGCCACTGGTTTATTCACGAACCTATAACAATATATACATATATATCAAAGTATGTTCAAAATATATTTACAACACTTTTAATATATTTTGATGTTTTAAGTTTATTAAGTCAGCTGTCCTCGTTAGTAACCTACAACTAGTTGTCCACAGTTAGATGTACAGAAATAAATCGATAAATATTATCATGAATCAATCCACGACCCAGTGTATACGTATCTCAGTATTGATCACAACTCAAACTATATATATTTTGGAATCAACCTCAACCCTGTATAGCTAACTCCAACATTCACATATAGAGTGTCTATGGTTGTTCCGAAATATATATAGATGTGTCGACATGATAGGTCAAAACATTGTATACATGTCTATGGTATCTCAAGATTACATAATATACAATACAAGTTGATTAAGTTATGGTTGGAATAGATTTGTTACCAATTTTCACGTAGCTAAAATGAGAAAAATTATCCAATCTTGTTTTACCCATAACTTCTTCATTTTAAATCCGTTTTGAGTGAATCAAATTGCTATGGTTTCATATTGAACTCTATTTTATGAATCTAAACAGAAAAAGTATAGGTTTATAGTCGGAAAAATAAGTTACAAGTCATTTTTGTAAAGGTAGTCATTTCAGTCGAAAGAACGACGTCTAGATGACCATTTTAGAAAACATACTTCCACTTTTAGTTTAACCATAATTTTTGGATATAGATTCATGTTCATAATAAAAATCATTTTCTCAGAATAACAACTTTTAATTCAAAGTTTATCATAGTTTTTAATTAACTAACCCAAAACAGCCCGCGGTGTTACTACGACGGCGTAAATCCGGTTTTACGGTATTTTTCGTGTTTCCAGGTTTTAAATCATTAAGTTAGCATATCATATAGATATAGAACATGTGTTTAGTTGATTTTAAAAGTCAAGTTAGAAGGATTAACTTTTCTTTGCGAACAAGTTTAGAATTAACTAAACTATGTTCTAGTGATTACAAGTTTAAACCTTCGAATAAGATAGCTTTATATGTATGAATCGAATGATGTTATGAACATCATTACTACCTCAAGTTCCTTGGATAAACCTACTGGAAATGAGAAAAATAGATCTAGCTTCAAAGGATCCTTGGATGGCATGAAAGTTCTTGAAGCAGAATCATGACACGAAAACAATTTCAAGTAAGATTTCCACTCGAAATAAGATTGTTATAGTTATAGAAATTGAATTAAAGTTTGAATATGATTATTACCTTGTGTTAGAAAGATAACCTACTGTAAGTAACAAAGGTTTCTTGATCTTGGATGATTACTTGGAATGGATTTAGAAAACTTGGAAGTAAACTTGCAATCTTGGAAGTATTCTTGATTTTATGAAACTAGAACTTTTGGGATTTATGAAGAACACTTAGAACTTGAAGATAGAACTTGAGAGAGATCAATTAGATGAAGAAAATTGAAGAATGAAAGTGTTTGTAGGTGTTTTTGGTCGTTGGTGTATGGATTAGATATAAAGGATATGTAATTTTGTTTTCATGTAAATAAGTCATGAATGATTACTCATATTTTTGTAATTTTATGAGATATTTCATGCTATTTGCCAAATGATGGTTCCCACATGTGTTAGGTGACTCACATGGGCTACTAAGAGCTGATCATTGAAGTGTATATACCAATAGTACATACATCTAAAAGCTGTGTATTGTACGAGTACGAATACGGGTGCATACGAGTAGAATTGTTGATGAAACTGAACGAGGATGTAATTGTAAGCATTTTTGTTAAGTAGAAGTATTTTGATAAGTGTCTTGAAGTCTTTAAAAAGTGTATGAATACATATTAAAACACTACATGTATATACATTTTAACTGAGTCGTTAAGTCATCGTTAGTCGTTACATGTAAATGTTGTTTTGAAACCTTTAGGTTAACGATTTTGTTGAATGTTGTTAACCCATTGTTTATTATAACAAATGAGATGTTAAATTGTTATATTATCATGATATTATGATATATAATATATCTTAGTATGATGTATATACAGGTAAATGTCGTTACAACGATAATCGTTACATATATGTCTCGTTTCGAAATCATTAAGTTAGTAGTCTTATTTTTACATATGTATTTCATTGTTAATACACTTAATAATATATTTACTTATCATTTAACATAATTAACCAAGTGTATCAATATCTTAATATGATTCATATGTACCTAGTAAGACGTTGTTATAACGATAATCGTTATATATATCGTTTTCGAGTTTCTTAAATTAATAGTCTCATTTTTATATATATAACTCATTGTTAAAATACCTAATGAGATACATACTTATAATAAAATCATGTTAACTACATATATAACCATATATATGTCATCGTATAGTTTTTACAAGTTTTAACGTTCGTGAATCACCGGTCAACTTGGGTGGTCAATTGTCTATATGAAACCTATTTCAATTAATCAAGTCTTAACAAGTTTGATTGCTTAACATGTTGGAAACACTTAATCATGTAAATAACAATTTCATTTAATATATATATAAACATGGAAAAGTTCGGGTCACTACAATAATAATCTTGATAAACTCAACGACTCGAATGCAACGTCTTTTGAAATATGTCATGAATGACTCCAAATAATATCTTTAATATGAGCAAATGCACAGCGGAAGATTTCTTTCGTACCTGAGAATAAACATGCTTTAAAGTATCAACTAAAAGGTTGGTGAGTTCATTAGTTTAACATAAATAATCATTTCATAATTTTAATAGACCACAAGATTTCATATTTCCATTTCTCATAAACATACGTCCCATGCATAGAGACAAAATATCATTCATATGGATTAAACACCTGGTAACCGACATTCAAAATATGTATATAAGAATATCCCCATCATTCCGGGATCCTCCATCGGACATGATATAAATTTCGAAGTACTAAAGCATCCGGTACTTTGGATGGGGCTTGTTGGGCCCGATAGATCTATCTTTAGAGTTCGCGTCAATTAGGGTGTCTGTTCCCTAATTCTTAGATTACCAGACTTAATAAAAAGGGCATATTCGATTTCGATCATTCAACCATATAATGTAGTTTTGATCACTTGTGTCTATTTCGTAAAGCATTTATAAAAGTAGCGCATGTATTCTCAGCCCAAAAATATAAAGGGTAAAAAGGCAAATGAAACTCACGCATATAAATATTGAAAAATAGTTATTAAAACATTGCATGTATTCTCAGCCCAAAAATATATATAAAAAGGGAATAATGAAACTCACCATCATGTATTTTGTAGTAAAAATACATATGACGATATTGAACAATGCAGGGTTGGCCTCGGATTCACGAACCTATATCATTTGTATATTTATTAATATATATAATTGTAATCGGACAAATATATATATATATATATATATATATATATATATATATATATATATATATATATATATATATATATATATATATATATATATATCAATTTATTCACTTTATAAATTTTTGTTATGTTAAATGTATTAAATATATTGTTTGTATATTAATAACAGTAGTTATAATAATACCAAAAATAATATTATTAGTGATAAAAAGGTTTATAATACTTAATTTTATTAATAAGATGATTATTTTAATAGTTCTATTAGTTCTATTAGTAATAATATTAATGATAGTGAATGTAAAAAAATATATAATTTTTATTGTTACTGCTAATTATGATAATGATTTTAGCAACTACATAATAATACTCATGATAACCTAAATAATAATACTTATAACGATAATAATAATAACTATGGTACTTTTAATGACAATTATAATACTAATAATGATTATAATACAGGTAGTAATGATAATAATAATTATATCGTTTAATCATAATTTAATTGTTAGTTTCCTCATATATATTTATATATATCTTAATAACTTATACTTGTAATTAACTTTATAATTAATATTTTAATGATTATGACCATCATCATATTACTCTTAATACTATCATTATACTAATACTTCTTAATCCAAATTGTTACCTCTAAGAGGATAAGAAATTAATCAATATTATGTTATGCTTACATTCTAAACCTATTAGAAATCATATTAATAAGAATTTTAACACTTTAATAATTTTTAGTAACACTTAATCATAATAATAGTAAACAAAAAAAAAATAATAATAATAAGTGTACTTAGATTTTTATGTTCTTAACAATATTATTAATAACCTTTTAAACAATTCAGTATTGATATTAATAATCATAATAATAATAATAATAATAATAATAATAATAATAATAATAATAATAATAATAATAATAATAATAAAGAATATAATTACAACCTTTGAAGACACGCTCTAAAAAAAATATGTCACCACCCGGAATCGAACCCGAGACCTCTCCTAAACCCATCAACACCTCAGACCGTCTGGGCTATTGCCCACTTTCTGTTATATTAGCATTCTTAATAAATATAAACCATTTTCTGTTTATGCATCTTCATCTTCTTCATTCTAATCGATTAACCCAACAAAAAACACAGCCGTGAATTACCATATCACTTTAAGACTTAACATCCATCATATAAACTCTCAATTGTGATTAATTAGTTTGAAAAAAAAATATATACAACCCAGAACAGGCTGCTGTTCGTCGAGCATAAAAACAAAAAAAAAATTTGCAATTCGATATTTATTGCATTATAGCAAAAGTATATAACACAAAATAGTTTATAAACTGTTTATAAAAACTAAAGGAATTGTCAATTGGACTTAAAACATCAAAGCAAGTTCAAATTTCATGATGAACAAATATGTTGACTTTTTGAAATAAAACTTTGACTCGAGAATTTGTAATCAATTGAAAGAATTGGAGTTTGAGACTTTACATATAGTTTTAATGGATAATTCCTAACAACTCTGCATAATTACATTTTGAAAATAGCTTCAAATTCTAAATTTGGCCAAAAAAATAAAGATACAGAATGACGAGCTGTTTATATAAAAAAAAAACTTAACAGATATCCAATCTCACAGACTGTTGTAATTTGATATTAAGGGTAGAATTTCGATTTAGTGGTTGTAAATGTGAAAGTAATTGTTTTGTTTATATCTGAGAAAGGATCGACAGGATATAGAGCAGGTATTGAATTTTATAAAAAAAATAAAAGAGAAAAAGGATTGTAAACAGATTTTTGTTGGTATCTGTTAATTACCTCACGACCTTTAAATCACTTGGAGAAAAGATAGAGAATATAGAACAGTTTGATGATGGATAAAGCTAACTAAATTGTACGATTTTCAAGTTTAATTATATAGTTAATATTATATAAAAAAAATATATTAGTAATAACTATATTGATAATAATTATAAATAAAAATGATAATTTATATTATTATTGATAATATTAATAGTTTGTATTATTT
The DNA here is from genome assembly GCF_046630445.1 of Rutidosis leptorrhynchoides. Lineage (NCBI taxonomy): Eukaryota > Viridiplantae > Streptophyta > Magnoliopsida > Asterales > Asteraceae > Rutidosis > Rutidosis leptorrhynchoides. The sequence continues at coordinate 151,244,252 of NC_092337.1, forward strand.
CCTAACATAACTAATGATAATAATAATAATAATAATATTGATAAGGATAATCATAAGAATAATAATAGAGATAATAATAATAATGCTAATACTTATAATAGTCATAATATTAAAAATTATAATTTTTAATAATAATAATCATATTAACATTGATAATTATATTGTTAATAATAATAATGACATAATAAATCAAATGTGTCAATAGTAATATATCAGTTACATTTAACTTTTAATTACATTTGATATTACAATTTATTAATTTTGTAATATCTAATAATTATATCATATATTATACAAATACACCTATTGAATATTTAACACTTACATATTTTGGATATATGTTTCAGCATAATAATTGCTCATAGAATATTTTATATATTTTTATCTTATATAAGTTCATACTGATATTATATATTCATTTTATTACTAATCTAATTACTCTGTTCATTAATTTTCATTTTAAATTTCAAATTGATTAAGGTATATTTTATTGATTCAAAATATTATATATCTACTTATATTGATATATATATATATATATATATATATATATATATATATATATATATATATATATATATTTACAACTACTATTCGTGAATCGTCAGGAATGGTCAAGGTCAATTGTATACAAGAACATAGTTCAAAGCTTTTTGAGACCTTAACATTACAGACTTTGCTTATCATGTCGGAATTCTATAAAGATTAAGTTTGAATTTGGTCAGAAATTCCCGGGTTATCACAGTACCTACCCGTTAAAGAAATTTCGTCCTGAAATTTGAGTGAGGTGGTCATGGTTAACTATAAAAATGTTTTCATGACGTATCTGAGTTGATAAATAGAGTTTTATCATCATTGAGTAATATGGATAAAACGATTCGATTAATCGAAGCGTATGAATGAAGCTATCACAAAAGATCGAGATAAAGAGATGGAGATTTTCCATAACTTTTGACGTAGTCACGATTGAATTCCGGAATTCAAGGGATTTAAAGAAAATCTTCGAAATCTATAAGATCTGATTCTTCGGGATTTATGGAAATCAAGATCTCTATAATTAAATACGGTGATCTGCCTCGATTTCTCTGTCTGATATTTCCATTATAAATTAAACTCCTCCGTTCTATTATTCTCACCATTCCTATACTTTCTTTCTTAATTCATACATCCAAAAGATTGTGAAAATGCTTAATCCAGTTCTAATCCTTGTCCTTATCCTTACTATCGTAACAATCATTCTCCTTTTCCAACTTTCACCCGAGGAATATGCTTACTTCTACTTTGCTCTTGTGGTTATAGTGCTTTTAATTCTCCCGTGTCTTTATGTTGCGATAAACATTGATATACACGGTTTGTAATTTATGCGTTGTTATCGGTCTTTATATCTCTCCTTATATTTCAATGTCCCCCTTTCCGTTTCCTATAATCATTGTCATCCACAGTTAATACTCCCTCCTATTTGCTGCGATTTATACTCCAATTTCTATTTCAGAACTTTGTCCCTTCGTTTCTTCTTCTGGCGATTTGGCATCTCTTGTAATGTTCCAGAATTCGCAGATATAAATTTCAGAATGAACATTATTAATGTTCTAAATAAGAAGGAACGTAATAGCACGATTTGATTTGTCAAATTACCAGATTCACTGAGAATTGAACTATCAAGAATATACTTTCTTGATATGTTCAGAAGTTAAGCAGAATGACAGAGTTATGTAACATGACACATGATGACGTTATGATCTGTGAATCATCACATCCCATTAGAAACTCAGCATGACTTACTGTAATATAATCACGTTGATCAAATGTCATTATGTTATACTAACTCATGCATCAATTCCCAACATTACTTCAATAACATTCATATTTTAAGCTCGAAAGTTTACAGAATATAGAAACTAACAGTTTCTATATGATGTAATACGGATAGCACGAAGAGATTAATGATTTCAGATGAGAATAGTTACAAAAATATCTCCAGAAATATGGAGGATATTTATAATGAAAGATATGATAATATCTCGGAATATCTAAGATCAGAGGATGATAGAAACTATTGTCTACAAGGGTTTAGAGTAAGGAGCAAGATATTCACTAAAGACTTTAGCATACATTGAATCATTTGGATTCTTTGAAGTCAAACTTATTCTTTGTGATTTGTCTATGGCTTTCTTCATAGTTTCGCATAATCTGCTTTTCGGTACTAAATTTTCTATTGAATGTTTCCAATATAATGATACACAGGAAGCACGAGGAGGTATATAATTTCGGACGAGAATATTTATGAAAATATCCTCAGAAATATCGAAGATATTGATGATGATATTTTGGAATTTCTAAGTTCGATGGTTGATGGAGAAAGATTTTCCGCAAGATTTTAACATGACTTCGGAGCAAGATATTCTCTAAAGATTTCAACGGATCCAGGATTATCTGAATTTTTTGAATATAGGGTATGGTCCTTGTATTTGTCCTTGGTCTCCTTCGTGGTTAGCTCAATCCATTTTCCAGTTCCAACTTTTATGAGCTTTTCCAACATTCTATTCTTTATCATTACTTCCGATGATTAAGGTCGTTTACAGTTTCTGTTGCTTCATTCAACTTTTCAAAATTCAGAGTATCGATTCGTAAACTGGGTGCCTTTTCAAAATTTCAGAATTGAAGATCGTAATTCTAAGAGATAAATGTCATACATATAACTGTTGATGTAGATATGCTGTGAGTTTTCAAAGTACTGATTGCTGATTCCCGGTAATTGGTATGGCAGTTCTCGTTACAAGATGCGGATGAGTATATGATAAGGTTTCAATGAATAAATATAATGATTTGTCAGAGAGATTTAAGCCAAGAGGTAACGAGGTTGCTGGTATGTCTGCTGATAATATGATGGAATATAAAAGAATTCTCTGGTATCAAAAGAGTAATCGTATATATCAGGATTATAGTAAGGCTACTTCGAATGAAAAGTTGAAGTTGACTTGTTGAAGCTGTGACAAAATTGGCTACTTTGAAAAGGGATCGCAAAGTTATTTTTGCTAATAAATGCCAAAAGATCTGACGCGGCTACGTGTTAAACTTTTACTCGGTTGGCGAGAGTTTCTCAGGTGCAATACTATATACATAAATCTTTCCTTCCGTAGATGAGGTGCGGTTGGTTCATCCTATCGATTGAGGTGTTTTCAAGAATCATGAAAGGTTTGAACGCAGATTGTAATCGTCAAGATACAAATGGGGTTTAAGATGAAATCAAGTGGCAAACTTGAAGAATTGTTTAGTTTCATATGTTATAATCAATATTTTAATTCATTTTTAATTGTCCAAGGTTGATAGTTCTTAGTTGATAGTCTACAGCTAGCAGTTCAATAATTTAATACATAATATTTGAATTAATTAATACCTATCGTGACCCGTGTACAGGTCTCAGACTTGATCACAACTCAAATTACATATATTATTTGAGAATCAACCTCAACCCTGTATAGAGAACTCGATCATTACTGCATATAGAGTGTCTATGGTGATTCCAAATAATATATATAGATGCGTCGATATGATATGTCAAAACCTGGTATACGTGTCCCGATATTTAAAGTGCGTAAAATAAATAACAGAATTTAAATGACTATAAATTAAATGCGTAAAGTAAATAACAGAAATTAAATGACGATAAATAAAATTGCGATAATTAAATTGCGATAAATAACCTGTGATAAATAAAATGTAATCAGTTAGCTAGGAACAGTTAGCGTGGATTCTTAACAAAATTCCTCGTAGTTAATTTGTTTGTTTCTAACAAATTTTATTTTGTCACATGTTTTCTTCATTATGCCACTTGTTGAATTCTGATAAATCAAAATTCAAATATGAAATTGGATGAATATGGTTATTCTGTGGTGAACGGATTTGTATATCGGTGGATGTGAGTGGGATAGTAAACGACTGTTGAATCAGCTTCGAAGAATGTACAATGTATCTTATTAATGTGAAATCTAAATATTCCTCGGGTATTACCTACCCGTTAAAATATTTTCACAATTAACACTTTGTACGAAAGAATTTTTAATTACAATCTTTATGAAAACATATATACATATATATTTTCTTCAGATGTAATCATGAATTCATTGAGTTAATATGATATTAAACTCATTTGGTTTACTGTTAGAACTAGAATACATAATCTCTAAAACATTTAGAGATTACTTAATCGTCATGAAGAACGAAAATAATCGATGTATAACGATACTTAGAACGATGATTATACTTGAGGTACAGAATGAGATGTTGAGGCATGGATTGTTGATGGTACTGGTGCTGTTGCTGATGGTACTGTTGGTGCCGATGATGTTGCTGAAGCTGGTACATTTTGCACTACATTTTCCAAATTGATTACTCGAGCGCGAAGCTCGTTGACTTCTTCTATGGTTCCGTGATGATTGTCGGTCAGAACGAGTGGATGAATAAGGTTTAGAATTATGGATAGAATATAATTGTTTCGAGATACTCTGGAAATGAGGCTGAAAATGGTGTTTCGAATAGGTTCGCCGGTAAGTGTTTCAGGTTCTTCGCCAAGAGGTGAATTCGGTTGACGGGAAGTATCACCTTCTTCTTGTCTCCAATGATTAAGTAGACTACAAACCCATCAAATGAATTGGTTGATTCATTCTGGTGACTCTGCTTTCGGAGCTTAGTTGAAACTCCATATCGGAATAGCTGTCGGAATCCAAGGAATTCGAATTGGTTGAGGGATTCATCTCGTACAATCAGTTGAAGGATTTTCGATAAGAAATAGATTATAGGATGTAGATTAGTACCCTGTAATACATAATTTATATATGCATATATAATACTAAAATCCCATATGTTACGGAGGAATCTACAGAAAATGTCAGGCAAAGTTTACAATAACAGATACGCTAAGATATGAATTAGCAGATACGCTAAGATATGAATTTTGTCAATACACTATTCATGCAATCAATGCAGTAAGATGTGTCTAGACTAAGAATGATAAGCAGGTAATTTTTGACACGAAATGATAAGCAAAACTTTTGACATGCGGACCAGGTTCAAGTCCAGACTTAATAATATAACCTAACAACTACTAGGTCAAAGTCCAGACTTCACTAATGCATCCTAACTACTTATCAGTTATACACACTAATGCAGACCTGGTTCGCTAAGACCACCGCTCTGATACCAACTGTGAAGACCCGTCCTAATCCATCCGGACGAAGTCCATATCGATTATAAATGAATCACAACAGTTGTTTACAACTTAAGGACTTCGGGGGTTGACGATACATATAAAGTTCATCGGGGTTGGAATAAGATTTCTCTATTTTTATGCCCTTTCCCTTATTATTTTCTTTTGCTTTTTTAAATTCAGTTGGGGTAATTTCTATAACATCATCGGAATTCTCGTCAGAATCCGATTCATCGGAGAATTGGTAATCCTCCCAATATTTTGCTTCCTTGGCGGAAACACCATTGACCATAATTAACCTTGGTCGGTTGGTTGAGGATTTTCTTTTACTTAACCGTTTTATTATTTCTCCCACCGGTTCTATTTCCTCCTCCGGTTCCTCCTCTTCCGGTTCTGATTCTTCTTCCGGTTCTGATTTTTCTTCCGGTTCCTCTTCGGGAACTTGTGAATCAGTCCAATATATATTCGACTCTTCGTTATTATTAGGTGAGTCAATGGGATTTGTGCTAGCGGTAGACATCTATCACACAATATCAAACATGTTAAGAGATTAATATATCACATAATATATACATGTTAATAATATATAGTTTCCAACAAAAATGTTAAGCAATCATTTTTAAAGAAAATACGGTCGAAGTCCAGACTCACTAATGCATCCTAACAAACTCGATAAGACACACTAATGCAAATTTTCTGGTTCTCTAAGACCAACGCTCTGATACCAACTGAAATGTCCCGTTCTTATTGATTAAAAACGTTCCATATTAATTGATTTCGTTGCGAGGTTTTGACCTCTATATGAGACGTTTTTCAAAGACTGCATTCATTTTTAAAACAAACCATAACCTTTATTTCATAAATAAAGGTTTAAAAAGCTTTACGTAGATTATCAAATAATGATAATCTAAAATATCCTGTTTACACACGATCATTACATAATGGTTTACAATACAAATATGTTACATCGAAATCAGTTTCTTGAATGCAGTTTTTACACAATATCATACAAACATGGACTCCAAATCTTGTCCTTATTTTAGTATACAACAGCGGAAGCTCTTAGTATTCACCTGAGAATAAACATGCTTTAAACGTCAACAAAAATGTTGGTGAGTTATAGGTTTAACCTATATATATCAAATCGTAACAATAGACCACAAGATTTCATATTTCAACACACATCCCATACATAGAGATAAAAATCATTCATATGGTGAACACCTGGTAACCGACATTAACAAGATGCATATATAAGAATATCCCCATCATTTCGGGACACCCTTCGGATATGATATAAATTTCAAAGTACTAAAGCATCCGGTACTTTGGATGGGGTTTGTTAGGCCCAATAGATCTATCTTTAGGATTCGCGTCAATTAGGGTGTCTGTTCCCTAATTCTTAGATTACCAGACTTAATAAAATAGGGCATATTCGATTTCGATAATTCAACCATAGAATGTAGTTTCACGTACTTGTGTCTATTTTCTAAATCATTTATAAAACCTGCATGTATTCACATCCCAAAAATAATAGATTTTAAAAGTGGGACTATAACTCACTTTCACAGATTTTTACTTCGTCAGGAAGTAAGACTTGGCCACTGGTTGATTCACGAACCTAAAACAATATATACATATATATCAAAGTATGTTCAAAATATATTTATAACACTTTTAATATATTTTGATGTTTTAAGTTTATTAAGTCAGCTGTCCTCGTTAGTAACCTACAACTAGTTGTCCACAGTTAGATGTACAGAAATAAATCGATAAATATTATCTTGAATCAATCCACAACCCAGTGTATACGTATCTCAGTATTGATCACAACTCAAACTATATATATTTTAGAATCAACCTCAACCCTGTATAGCTAACTCCAACATTCACATATAGAGTGTCTATGGTTGTTCTGAAATATATATAGATGTGTCGACATGATAGGTCGAAACATTGTATACGTGTCTATGGTATCTCAAGATTACATAATATACAATACAAGTTGATTAAGTTATGGTTGGAATAGATTTGTTACCAATTTTCACGTAGCTAAAATGAGAAAAATTATCCAATCTTGTTTTACCCATAACTTCTTCATTTTAAATCCGTTTTGAGTGAATTAAATTGTTATTGTTTCATATTGAACTCTATTTTATGAATATAAACAGAAAAAGTATAGGTTTATAGTCATAAAAATAAGTTACAAGTCATTTTTGTAAAGGTAGTCATTTTAGTCGAAAGAACGACGTCTAGATGACCATTTTAGAAAACATACTTCCACTTTGAGTTTAACCATAATTTTTGGATATAGTTTCATGTTCATAATAAAAATCATTTTCTCAGAATAACAACTTTTAAATCAAAGTTTATCATAGTTTTTAATTAACTAACCCAAAACAGCCCGCGGTGTTACTACGACGGCGTAAATCCGGTTTTACGGTGTTTTTCGTGTTTCCAGGTTTTAAATCATTAAGTTAGCATATCATATAGATATAGAACATGTGTTTAGTTGATTTTAAAAGTCAAGTTAGAAGGATTAACTTTTCTTTGCGAACAAGTTTAGAATTAACTAAACTATGTTCTAGTGATTACAAGTTTAAACCTTCGAATAAGATAGCTTTATATGTATGAATCGAATGATGTTATGAACATCATTACTACCTCAAGTTCCTTGGATAAACCTACTAGAAATGAGAAAAATAGATCTAGCTTCAAAGGATCCTTGGATGGCTTGAAAGTTCTTGAAGCAGAATCATGACACGAAAACAATTTCAAGTAAGATTTCCACTCGAAATAAGATTGTTATAGTTATAGAAATTGAATTAAAGTTTGAATATGATTATTACCTTGTATTAGAATGATAACCTACTGTAAGTAACAAAGGTTTCTTGATCTTGGATGATTACTTGGAATGGATTTAGAAAACTTGGAAGTAAACTTGCAATCTTGGAAGTATTCTTGATTTTATGAAACTAGAACTTTTGGAATTTATGAAGAACACTTAGAACTTGAAGATAGAACTTGAGAGAGATCAATTAGATGAAGAAAATTGAAGAATGAAAGTGTTTGTAGGTGTTTTTGGTCGTTGGTGTATGGATTAGATATAAAGGATATGTAATTTTGTTTTCATGTAAATAAGTCATGAATGATTACTCATATTTTTGTAATTTTATGAGATATTTCATGCTATTTGCCAAATGATGGTTCCCACATGTGTTAGGTGACTCACATAGGCTGCTAAGAGCTGATCATTGAAGTGTATATACCAATAGTACATACATCTAAAAGTTGTGTATTGTACGAGTACGAATACGGGTGCATACGAGTAGAATTGTTGATGAAACTGTACGAGGATGTAATTGTAAGCATTTTTGTTAAGTAGAAGTATTTTGATAAGTGTCTTGAAGTCTTTCAAAAGTGTATGAATACATATTAAAACACTACATGTATATTCATTTTAACTGAGTCGTTAAGTCATCGTTAGTCGTTACATGTAAATGTTGTTTTGAAACCTTTAGGTTAACGATCTTGTTGAATATTGTTAACCCATTGTTTATTATAACAAATGAGATGTTAAATTGTTATATTATCATGATATTATGGTATATAATATATCTTAGTATGATGTATATACAGTTAAATGTCGTTACAACGATAATCGTTACATATATGTCTCGTTTCGAAATCATTAAGTTAGTAGTCTTATTTTTACATATGTATTTCATTGTTAATACACTTAATAATATATTTACTTATCATTTAACATAATTAACCAAGTGTATCAATATCTTAATATGATTCATATGTACCTAGTAAGACGTTGTTATAACGATAATCGTTATATATATCGTTTTCGAGTTTCTTAAATTAATAGTCTCATTTTTATGTATATAGCTCATTGTTAAAATACCTAATGAGATACATACTTATAATAAAATCATGTTAACTATATATATAACCATATATATGTCATCGTATAGTTTTTACAAGTTTTAACGTTCGTGAATCACCGGTCAACTTGGGTGGTCAATTGTCTATATGAAACCTATTTTAATTAATCAAGTCTTAACAAGTTTGATTGCTTAACATGTTGGAAACACTTAATCATGTAAATAACAATTTCATTTAATATATATATAAACATGGAAAAGTTCGGGTCACTACAGTACCTACCCGTTAAATAAATTTCGTCCCGAAATTTTAAGCAGTTGGAGGTGTTGACGTATCTTCTGGAAATAAATGCGGGTATTTCTTCTTCATCTGATCTTCTCGTTCCCAGGTGAACTCGGGTCCTCTACGAGCATTCCATCGAACCTTAACAATTGGTATCTTGTTTTGCTTAAGTCTTTTAACCTCACGATCCATTATTTTGACGGGTTCTTCGATAAATTGAAGTTTTTCGTTGATTTGGATTTCATCTAACGGAATAGTGAGATCTTCTTTAGCAAAACATTTCTTCAAATTCGAGACGTGGAAAGTGTTATGTACAGCCGCGAGTTGTTGAGCTAACTCAAGTCGGTAAGCTACTGGTCCGACACGATCAATAATCTTGAATGGTCCAATATACCTTGGATTTAATTTCCCTCGTTTACCAAATCGAACAACGCCTTTCCAAGGTGCAACTTTAAGCATGACCATCTCTCCAATTTCAAATTCTATATCTTTTCTTTTAATGTCAGCGTAGCTCTTTTGTCGACTTTGGGCGGTTTTCAACCGTTGTTGAATTTGGATGATCTTCTCGGTAGTTTCTTGTATTATCTCCGGACCTGTAATCTGTCTATCCCCCACTTCACTCCAACAAATCGGAGACCTACACTTTCTACCATAAAGTGCTTCAAACGGCGCCATCTCAATGCTTGAATGGTAGCTGTTGTTGTAGGAAAATTCTGCTAACGGTAGATGTCGATCCCAACTGTTTCCGAAATCAATAACACAAGCTCGTAGCATGTCTTCAAGCGTTTGTATCGTCCTTTCGCTCTGCCCATTAGTTTGTGGATGATAGGCAGTACTCATATCTAGACGAGTTCCTAATGCTTGCTGTAATGTCTGCCAGAATCTTGAAATAAATCTGCCATCCCTATCAGAGATAATAGAGATTGGTATTCCATGTCTGGAGACGACTTCTTTCAAATACAGTCGTGCTAACTTCTCCATCTTGTCATCTTCTCTTATTGGCAGGAAGTGTGCTGATTTGGTGAGACGATCAACTATTACCCAAATAGTATCAAAACCACTTGCAGTCCTTGGCAATTTAGTGATGAAATCCATGGTAATGTTTTCCCATTTCCATTCCGGGATTTCGGGTTGTTGAAGTAGACCTGATGGTTTCTGTTGCTCAGCTTTGACCTTAGAACACGTCAAACATTCTCCTACGTATTTAGCAACATCGGCTTTCATACCCGACCACCAAAAATATTTCTTGAGATCCTTGTACATCTTCCCCGTTCCAGGATGTATTGAGTATCTGGTTTTATGAGCTTCTCTAAGTACCATTTCTCTCATATCTCCAAATTTTGGTACCCAAATCCTTTCAGCCCTATACCGGGTTCCGTCTTCCCGAATATTAAGATGCTTCTCCGATCCTTTGGGTATTTCATCCTTTAAATTTCCCTCTTTTAAAACTCCTTGTTGCGCCTCCTTTATTTGAGTAGTAAGGTTATTGTGAATCATTATATTCATAGATTTTACTCGAATGGGTTCTCTGTCCTTCCTGCTCAAGGCGTCGGCTACCACATTTGCCTTCCTCGGGTGGTAACGAATCTCAAAGTCGTAATCATTCAACAATTCAATCCACCTACGCTGCCTCATATTCAGTTGTTTCTGATTAAATATGTGTTGAAGACTTTTGTGGTCGGTATATATAATACTTTTGACCCCATATAAGTAGTGCCTCCAAGTCTTTAATGCAAAAACAACCGCGCCTAATTCCAAATCATGCGTCGTATAATTTTGCTCGTGAATCTTCAATTGTCTAGATGCATAAGCAATCACCTTCGTTTGTTGCATTAATACACAACCGAGACCTTGCTTTGATGCGTCACAATAAATCACAAAATCATCATTCCCTTCAGGCAATGACAATATAGGTGCCGTAGTTAGCTTTTTCTTCAATAACTGAAACGCTTTCTCTTGTTCATCCTTCCATTCAAATTTCTTCCCTTTATGCGTTAATGCAGTCAAGGGTTTTGCTATTCTGGAAAAGTCTTGGATGAACCTTCTGTAGTAACCAGCTAGTCCTAAAAACTGGCGTATGTGTTTCGGAGTTTTCGGGGTTTCCCACTTTTCAACAGTTTCTATCTTTGCCGGATCCACCTTAATACCTTTTTTATTCACTATGTGACCGAGGAATTGAACTTCTTCCAACCAAAATGCACACTTTGAAAATTTAGCGTACAATTCTTCCTTCCTCAATACTTCTAACACCTTTCTCAAATGTTCACCGTGTTCTTGGTCATTCTTTGGGTAAATAAGTATGTCATCAATGAAAACAATGACAAACTTGTCAAGGTATAGTCCACACACTCGGTTCATAAGGTCCATGAACAAAGTTGGTGCATTAGTTAAACCAAACGGCATGACCATAAACTCGTAATGACCGTAACGTGTTCTGAAATCAGTCTTTGGAATATCATCTTCTTTCACCCGCATTTGATGATACCCGGAACGTAAGTCAGTCTTTGAATAAACAGAAGAGGCTTGTAGTTGATCAAATAAGTCGTCGATTCTCGGTAGTGGGTAGCGGTTCTTGATGGTAAGTTTGTTCAACTCTCGGTAGTAGATACACAACCTGAATGTACCATCTTTCTTCTTGACAAACAAAATAGGAGCTCCCCACGGTGATGTGCTTGGTCGAATGAAACCACGCTCTAAAAGTTCTTGTAATTGGCTTTGCAATTCTTTCATCTCGCTGGGTGCGAGTCTGTAAGGAGCACGAGCTATTGGTGCAGCTCCTGGTATAAGTTCTATTTGAAATTCAACGGATCGATGTGGGGGTAATCCCGGTAATTCTTTCGAAAATACATCGGGAAATTCTTTTGCGACGGGAACATCATTGATGCTCTTTTCTTCAGTTTGTACTTTCTCGACGTGTGCTAAAACAGCATAGCAACCTTTTCTTATTAGTTTTTGTGCCTTCAAATTACTAATAAGATGTAGCTTCGTGTTGCCCTTTTCTCCGTACATAATTAAGGGTTTTCCTTTTTCTCGTATAATGCGAATTGCATTTTTGTAACAAACGATCTCCGCTTTCACTTCTTTCAACCAGTCCATACCGATTATCACATCAAAAATCCCTAACTCTACTGGTATCAAGTCAATCTTAAATGTTTCGCTAACCAGTTTAATTTCTCGATTCCGACATATATTATCTGCTGAAATTAATTTACCATTTGCTAATTCGAGTAAAACTTTACTATCCAACGGCGTCAATGGACAACTTAATTTAGCACAAAAATCTCTACTCATATAGCTTCTATCCGCACCCGAATCAAATAAAACGTAAGCAGATTTATTGTCAATAAGAAACGTACCCGTAACAAGCTCCGGGTCTTCCTGTGCCTCTGCCGCATTAATATTGAAAACTCTTCCGTGGCCTTGTCCATTCGTGTTCTCCTGGTTCGGGCAATTTCTAATAATGTGGCCCGGTTTTCCACATTTATAACAAACTACATTGGCATAACTTGCTCCGACACTACTTGCTCCGCCATTACTCGTTCCGACACCATTTGTTCCTTTCGTTCTGTTAACCCCTGGTCCGTAGACCTCACACTTCGCCGCGCTATGACCATTTCTTTTACACTTGTTGCAAAATTTGGTGCAGAACCCCGAGTGATACTTTTCACACCTTTGGCATAGCTGCTTCTGATTGTTGTTATTGTTGCGATTGTTATTATTGTTGGGACGATTGTTGTAGTTGCTGTTGTTGTTGTTGTTGTTGTTGGGCCGTTTGTTGTAGTTGCGATTGATGTTGCGATTGTTGGGATAATTGTTGCGATTATTATTGTAATTGTTGTTGTTGTTGTATTGGTGATTCTTATCACCGTTTTCCTCCCACTTTCTTTTGACTTGCTTCACATTGGCCTCTTCAGCCGTCTATTCTTTAATTCTTTCCTCAATCTGATTCACTAGTTTGTGAGCCATTCTACATGCCTATTGTATGGAGGCGGGCTCGTGTGAACTTATATTTTCTTGGATTCTTTCCGGTAATTGATAAGGCTAAAAAGGAACATATATTTCATAGCAAAATCCCCCAAGAAAGACAAGATTTTAGTTGCAATTGTTCCATTTTCAAGTAATATTCGTTTATTTTAAATAAGTGCGAAGACAAAAGGCGAAAACGACGAATTGAAGACACAAAGGTCCAAAAAGCTCAAAAGTACAAGATACAATCAAAAAGGTTCAAATTATTGATGAGGAACGTCTAAAAATGACAAGAGTACAAGTTACAAAACGCAAAGTACAAAATATAAAATTGTACGCAAGGACGTTCGAAAATCCGGAACCGGGACCAGAGTCAACTCTCAACGCTCGACGCAACGGTGTAAAAATTACGAGTCAACTATGCACAAGAATAAAATATAATATTTAAATAATTCATAATAAGAATAATATTAAATAATAAAAAGTTGTTAATTGAGCATAGTTCAGGGGTCATAAGTGAAAATTCAATTTCTAAATTCGCCTATAAAAGGCTTTGTAATCGTAATGTAAAAACACACCTTTTTCTATCTTTTTCTTATTTATCAATATCAATTATCAATATCTATATTCTATATCTCTATCATAATGTTAACTTAATAAGATATAACAATAATCTTAATTTTAATTTTAAATTATGATAATAATAAGATTTATGATAGAGATCGTTTGAGTGTGTAAGTCGAAATTCTGTCCGTGTAACGCTACGCTATTTTTAATCATTGTAAGTTATGTTCAACCTTTTTACATTAATGTATCGTAACTAAGTTATTATTATGCTTATTTAAGCCGAAGTAATCGTGATGTTTGACTAAATATTAAGACGGGGTTATTGGATTTTGTACCATAATTAAGGTTTGGGCAAAAGACCGACACTTGTGGAAATTGGACTATTGACTATTAATAGATGGGGGGTATTGTCTAATTGAGTGACAACTCATTGGAGTCTGTCGAACCTATCTTCAAATTAATTAACCTAATAATTAATAATGATTATGGTTGTCCTATTTAGTGATGTTCATATGGAATCTGTTATAATCATTTAATTAATCAATTGGGTTGGGTAATTGATTATTCATTCTGATCAAGTGGATGAATTAATATTCATAAACTAATTAAAACAGGGGTGAATTACATACAGTGATAACTGGTGTAATTGTTGACAGAAGTGATAACTGCGTCACAGTTTAAATCCTTAATCAGTTGGAATATTTGACTTCGGGTATAAGGGTAATTTGACGAGGATACTCGCACTTTATTTTTATGACCGATGGACTATTATGGACAAAAACCAGATAGACGTATCAAATAAACCAGGACAAAGGACAATTAACCCATGGTAATAAATTAAAATCAACACGTCAAACATCATGATTACGGAAGTTTAAATAAGCATAATTCTTTTATTATATTTCTCATCGTATCTTTATTTACTGTCATTTTATTACTCGCAATTTTATTTACTGTCATTTTATTTATTGTCATTATTTTACGCACTTTAATTATCGTCATTTATCTTTACGCTTAAAATATAGAATCGACAAACCGGTCATTAAACGGTAAAACCCCCCTTTTATAATAATATTACTACTTATATAATTATATATATTTTGTATAAATATAGTTAAAAATATAGTAAGTATCACCAGCTCCCTGTGGAACGAACCGGACTTACTAAAAACTACACTACTCTACGATTAGGTACACTGCCTATAGTGTTGTAGCAATATTTAGGTATATCCCATCCGTAAATTAATAAAACTTGTGTCATATTTTGTAGTATTTTGTATTAAAAATAATACTATTTCGTACCCTCACGCTACATCATCAATTTTTTGGCGCCGCTGCCGGGGAGCGCTAAAACGCTATATTTTTAATTATAATAATATTGAAATAAAATATAATAATATAATAATATAATAATATTGAAATAGAATATAATAATATAATAATATTAAAATAGAATATAATAATATAATAATATTTTAGAATATATTTTGAATCGTAAAAGTTTTAAAAAGTCGTATTTATTAAATACTTCAGGGGTATATTATGTAAATTGTAATTAATAATTTCTATCATGTCGCTTTCATGTGAATAGTAAATTAATTAATTTCTTTTCATTTACTATTCATGAATAGTAAATGAATTAAAAAAAAAAGTTTTGAAAAAAAAATAATAATTATAAAAAAAGTATTAATTTGTAAAAAAAAAATCATTTTTAAAAAAAAAAAATTGTAAAAAAAAAAACGTTTTTTTTTAGAAAAAAAATTTCGTTTTAAAAAAAAAGCGTAAAAAAAAAAAAAAAAACTTAAAAAAAAAAAACGTAAAAAAAAAACAAAAACGTAAAAAAAAAAAAAAACGTAAAAAAAAAAAAAAATTATTAAAAAAAATATATATATTTTTTAAGATTTTGTCTATAAAAAAAAATTGTTTTTTTTTAGTTTTATTACCTTTAGATTTTTAGACTATAGTCGCAACTTTTAGTATTAAGTTTAGTTTTGCCATAGTTATTTTTACTTCTAGAATTTTTAGGCTTTGCCGTAAAATCCCTTAAGTGTTTATTCCTTAGATTAAGTTTTAGGTGCTTTAGAATTTTACGACGCCGTATTTCGCACTACTTTCTTATTTTTATTTTTCGACGCCTATTTTTCGACCTTTTTATTTTTCGACCTTTTTCGACGCGCAATCTTTTTCTTTCTTATTTCTCGCCATTCTAGTTTTTAGGACTTAGATTTTTTTCTACTTCTTCTCTAAATTTCTTAAAATTACGAAAATTTATTTTAAGTGGTTAAATTGATAGACATCAAAATTTTCTGGTTCGTAGTAATAGTTGGATTTGTACGTGGACCGGGTTATTGGAGCCAAACAGTACTCAATTATATTGAGACCAAACGAATCCTGCCCCTCTGCTGCATCTTTTGGCTATTCGAAACGTGGGCAAAATCAGAAAAGTCTATTGATTGGACAACTTATATAAGTTTTTCTTATTTTTATAACTAATAGGATATTCTGTGAATGCACCGAGCAAAACGTTCACCACCTTTCATACGTTCACCACCTGTAACTCGATCAAGACATCTAGCAAATATTGTCGCCGTTGATTTTTCTTTAGAATCGTCATCTAGTCGAACAAGAACTCCAACTCAAATTTCCGATAATCCATCTTTTGAACCCGACTTCACAATTAAGAACCCGGAGCATATTCAAGGACAATTCCAAGATCCTGAACCACTAATTATTCCTCCTGAGCCACAAACCATTAAATCAGAATCCTCTAGTGATTCGTATTCAACAAATTCAATTATGGAAGTAACGGAACCTCTAAGTATGGAAGATCGAATGAGAGCCACACGCACGGGCCAAGGTCACGCCATTATTAAGCCAGAAGTTAATGCGCCAGATTATGAAATCAAAGGACAAATTCTACACATGGTAACTAACCAATGCCAATTCAGTGGTGCACCGAATGAAGATCCTAACGAACACCTTCGTACGTTTAAAAGAATTTGTACACTATTCAAAATCCGAGAAGTGGAAGATGAGCAGATCTATCTCATGTTGTTTCCCTGGACTTTAAAGGGAGAAGCCAAAGATTGGTTAGAATCGTTACCTGAAGGGGCGATTGACACATGGGATGTTTTAGTTGAAAAATTTCTTAAACAATTCTTTCCGGCATCCAAAGCCGTGAGACTTCAAGGAGAAATTGTTACGTTCGCGCAAAAGCCAAATGAAACTCTATATGAGGCGTGGACAAGATTTGGAAAGTTGTTGAGAGGATGTCCTCAACACGGTTTAGACACTTATCAAATAGTACAAATATTCTACCAAGGTGTCAACGTTGCTACACGAAAAGACATCGACATAACAGCTGGTGGTTCCATTATGAAGAAAACCGCAACTGAAGCTTACAAAATTATTGATAACACAGCCTCCCACTCTCATGAGTGGCATCAAGAAAAAGATATTTTTCGTTCATCTAAAGCGGCTAGAGCCGATTCTAGCCATGACTTTGATTCCGTTTCCGCAAAAATAGATGCTTTCGAAAGACGAATGGAAAAGATGAATAAAGATATTCACGCAATACGAATCAGTTGTGAGCAATGCGGTGGACCACACTTAATGAAAGACTGTCACATTGAACAAACGATGGAACAACGTGAGAATGTTGTCTACATGAACCAAAGGCTGGAAAATAGTTATCAGAATAATTATCAACCGCCAAGGCCAAACTTCAATCGAAATCAAAACATTCTTTACAATCCAAAAGGACCCGACAATAACTCGTATAACCAACAAGGTCCGAATAACCAACCAACTCAAAACAACACTTTCAATCAACAAAGACCTGGCTTGTATAAACCACCACAACAAACCGACGAGAAGAAGTCAAATCTGGAAGAAGTGGTATTTAAGCTAGTTGAATCTCAAACACAATTTATTGAAACTCAAACCCAAACGAATGAGAGGTTTGAGCAGTCATTTAGAACTCAACAAGCTTCCATTTTGAATCTAGAAAAACAAGTAGGTACTCTTGTTAGATTGATGAGTGAAAGGGAACAAGGAAAGCTACCGAGTAATAATGAAGTAAACCCTCGAAATGAAAATGTTAACATGATATCAACAAATTCTGAAAAACCAATACCAGAAGATGGGAAAGTTTTAGATGTAAGTAACAATGAAGAAGTTACACCACCACCACCACCCGAGTATGTAAAGCCAGTGGTGGCACCATACAGACCACCCATCCCGTTTCCAAGAAAAGGAGTTGAGTATGAGCAAGTAATAGGTAATAAAGTTTGTGATACCTCTGGAAAGAAGAAGAAGAAGAATAAAAAAGTGCAAGAAACAAAAACAGTAGAAGTAAACCCGGTGAAGACAGTTCCACCAAATCCTCCACCTAGGGTAGGTGATCCGGGTGAATTTATTGTTCCTTGTCTACTTAGTGACTGTGTCATGTATGATGCACTAGCAGATTTAGGTTCAAGTGTGAGTGTTATGCCTCTTTCATTATATAAGAGATTAGGTGTAGGTGAGTTAACTCCAACGGATATGAGTGTTCGACTCCTTGATCAAACCATTAAGCACCCAGTTGGAATTGCTGACAACCTACCCGTTCAAGTAGGTAATTTAACCTTTCTAGTCGAATTCATTGTCATTGACATAGAAGAGGACTCAAACGTTCCTCTAATTTTAGGTCGACCATTCTTAGCGTCCACCGGGGCGTTATTTGATGTAAGAAAGGGTAGAATGACACTTAGTAATGA
The DNA here is from genome assembly GCF_046630445.1 of Rutidosis leptorrhynchoides. Lineage (NCBI taxonomy): Eukaryota > Viridiplantae > Streptophyta > Magnoliopsida > Asterales > Asteraceae > Rutidosis > Rutidosis leptorrhynchoides. The sequence goes on from NC_092337.1 coordinate 151,262,924, forward strand.
TGAGAAATCGATCACCTTTATGATTCGAAAGTCTAAATATCCACAAACCAAAACCGTTGAACCGACAAAAACGATTGGTAAGAACCATGTTGTTTTACCAACTCCAACGGTAATGCTTAACAATAATAGAACGCCTAAGTGTGGGGAAAATGAAGTAACACCTAATGATGACTTGATAATAAAGAACCCCATAGTTGATACGAAATTAAATAACCCCGTTATTAACAGTTCAATGAAGAAACTTTTTAAACGGGTTATTGATGCTAAAAGTAAGGGAAACTTTAGGTTATATAACCGGTTAGTATCCAATCTGTCGCCTAAAGAAAAGGCGAAGATAGTTGAATTTGTGGATATTACGGAAAAAGCTGGTCACTGGCTTAAAGCAAAAGTCACAGATATGCAAGTTGATTATGGTCCAAGAGAAATTGACGATGAAGTTAATCACAATTTCGACACCACATCTACCTAAGTGTGAGGAGATTCAAATATTCTAAAAAGAAAATGCTGTTTGGAGTTAGTTGTTCTGTTCTCGTGTAGTTCCGAGAATGGAATTCGATTGGTCTTTTCCGCTAGCAGACACTAAAGAACTAGTTTTCTCCCCCCATTCTGAATTTTTTTTGTTTTTTAGGTTTTATATGAAATTAATATGTTTTCTTTTTAAGTTTTGTGTGAATTTAAAAACAAAAATTTACTTTATTTCATTAAGTTGAAAAAAAATGATTTCTAAAATTCGTCGTGAGTTGAAGACTAGGCCGTTGAGCCGAAATTACTTTACCCGAGGGCGGGGCGAAAAATTTTTTCATCATTATTTTTAATTTTATTGATTTAAAGTATGCCAAAAAAATATATATTTGATTTTATAAATTTTTGAACGTGGGGTAATATACCCAACTTTAAAAATATGTATATATGTTCGTATTTTATCATGTAAACAACAGGGTAAAACAACGCACTTTCAAAGACTAACATTAAGTTCAGCAAAAGGTACTGATTTTGACGACAAGATGCAAAACAACAAATGTGATATAATAAATGAAGGAATGAACGATGAGGCGCGCCATCTATCATTCGACGAGCTTTGTAATTACAAACTGGGTATTTTTAATCACTTTTCTACACTAATCACCCTCGTGAATTAATAATTATAGTCTGATTTCATGCAAATGAGGGCATTGCATGATCTCAAGTGTGGGGAAGGGTTATAAATTCTCTCGGGTTTATACTTGGCTTATTTTCTAAATATTATGAAAATTTTAAAATTTTTTTAACTAAATGAATTCAAAATCATGTTTATACATATTTATGAACGATAAAACTAGGTGTTAATGCCGAAATTATCGTTACCTCGGAAAGGACATAAATTGAGAAACAACCTAAAATGCTTGAATTCATTTAAAATGGAATAAAGGAGAATAAAAAGGCAAAGAAAGAAACTAAGTGTGGGGAGAATGTACCAAGTTATTCAATTAAAAATTATCTATCACATATCTTTGTACAAGATTATTGCAGGTACTTTTGTTTTGGATGATACTAATCAGTTTTACCCGGTTTACTGTAATATATTTGAAAGAAAGATGGATCTACACGATGAATCAATTCCATCATTAAAAGGAAGTAAAGTCTTCCGAAAAAAACACGCGCTTCTTGATTTAGGTCAAGAAGTTGTCGTCCAGACCAGCTGTAGGTTGACGAAAAATCTAGAAAAGTCATCTCTAAAATCAGCAGGAAATCCACGGACCTCAGCATCAAACAGGGTCGCCAAGTGGTCAGATTTATCCTAACCATGAGAAGGATTTATCTCGTACAATGGGGAGGCACCGTGCAAATTAGCTTGATAAGACTAATGAATCAGATCCCCAGAAAGGATAATCTCCTTAAAGATTAAAAATCAGCTTTTAAGACTGATATTACTCAATCCTTGAGATTGACCTTAAAGATTGAGAATTCAAACTCATGGAATTCAATGATATCTAAACTCGAGCTTGAACGAGAAAATATTTTGATCAAAAATACAAACCGATTTGTTTTCTGAAAACCCATTTTCAATGCGTTCATTACCATTGAACGTAAAATCCTAGGAATTCACCTGGAATTCATTAGGTCACCTGAACCAAATCGGGTGTCAACCGTAAGAACGGTGGTTGCATAGCATGGTCGGAGACAGGACCTTGTGCCAGACCGAAAAATCATAGGATGATCTTTACTATCGCTCCTACCAAGGATAGTTCTAGCATCCGACATGTTAAAAGACCATAATCATCTGCATGTCACGGGACATTGCCTTAACAGTTTCTTGTTCATCGCTTTCCTTTACAACCGGACGGTAGTTTACCGAAAGATAATATACGGAACAAGTAAACTGGATGTGTACTTTCCGATACCGGGATAGCAGTGGATTACACGAACCTAAAAGTTTTAGCCAAAATATTGATCCACAAATATATTTTGCAACACCGATGATGGATCAAATCAGAAAACTTGTCTAGAGTAAAATCTAGCTTGAATTTTCAAAAGATCAAATGTTTTCATAAAGATCCAATTTCCTTAAAGGATCTAAATTTTTATAGTCATGTGGGACTGTAAACCGCCTTTCAAATGTGCACTTTGCTTTGGAAACCGAAAGTAAATCGGCTATTTGATTGCAAGTGTCGTTGTCCTAAACCCAAGGCAACTGTGGATGACACACCCACCTTTAACCATATCGTTACTATCATTGTTTATACCGCTCTATCAAAATCACTGATGTACAAAGTGTGAAGAATAAAGAAGTGATTCGTGTGATGTATTATATTATTTCAAGACTGTATTGCTTGAGGACAAGCAACGCTCAAGTGTGGGGATATTGATAAGGCTAAAAAGGAACATATATTTCATAGCAAAATCCCCCAAGAAAGACAAGATTTTAGTTGCAATTGTTCCATTTTCAAGTAATATTCGTTTATTTTAAATAAGTGCGAAGACAAAAGGCGAAAACGACGAATTGAAGACACAAAGGTCCAAAAAGCTCAAAAGTACAAGATACAATAAAAAAGGTTCAAATTATTGATGAGGAACGTCTAAAAATGACAAGAGTACAAGTTACAAAACGCAAAGTACAAAATATAAAATTGTACGCAAGGACGTTCGAAAATCCGGAACCGGGACCAGAGTCAACTCTCAACGCTCGACGCAACGGTGTAAAAATTACGAGTCAACTATGCACAAGAATAAAATATAATATTTAAATAATTCATAATAAGAATAATATTAAATAATAAAAAGTTGTTAATTGAGCATAGTTCAGGGGTCATAAGTGAAAATTCAATTTCTAAATTCGCCTATAAAAGGCTTTGTAATCGTAATGTAAAAACACACCTTTTTCTATCTTTTTCTTATTTATCAATATCAATTATCAATATCTATATTCTATATCTCTGTCATAATGTTAACTTAATAAGATATAACAATAATCTTAATTTTAATTTTAAATTATGATAATAATAAGATTTATGATAGAGATCGTTTGAGTGTGTAAGTCGAAATTCTGTCCGTGTAACGCTACGCTATTTTTAATCATTGTAAGTTATGTTCAACCTTTTTACATTAATGTATCGTAACTAAGTTATTATTATGCTTATTTAAGCCGAAGTAATCGTGATGTTTGACTAAATATTAAGACGGGGTTATTGGATTTTGTACCATAATTAAGGTTTGGGCAAAAGACCGACACTTGTAGAAATTGGACTATTGACTATTAATAGATGGGGGGTATTGTCTAATTGAGTGACAACTCATTGGAGTCTGTCGAACCTATCTTCAAATTAATTAACCTAATAATTAATAATGATTATGGTTGTCCTATTTAGTGATGTTCATATGGAATCTGTTATAATCATTTAATTAATCAATTGGGTTGGGTAATTGATTATTCATTCTGATCAAGTGGATGAATTAATATTCATAAACTAATTAAAACAGGGGTGAATTACATACAGTGATAACTGGTGTAATTGTTGACAGAAGTGATAACTGCGTCACAGTTTAAATCCTTAATCAGTTGGAATATTTGACTTCGGGTATAAGGGTAATTTGACGAGGATACTCGCACTTTATTTTTATGACCGATGGACTATTATGGACAAAAACCAGATAGACGTATCAAATAAACCAGGACAAAGGACAATTAACCCATGGTAATAAATTAAAATCAACACGTCAAACATCATGATTACGGAAGTTTAAATAAGCATAATTCTTTTATTATATTTCTCATCGTATCTTTATTTACTGTCATTTTATTACTCGCAATTTTATTTACTGTCATTTTATTTATTGTCATTATTTTACGCACTTTAATTATCGTCATTTATCTTTACGCTTAAAATATAGAATCGACAAACCGGTCATTAAACGGTAAAACCCCCCTTTTATAATAATATTACTACTTATATAATTATATATATTTTGTATAAATATAGTTAAAAATATAGTAAGTATCACCAGCTCCCTGTGGAACGAACCGGACTTACTAAAAACTACACTACTCTACGATTAGGTACACTGCCTATAGTGTTGTAGCAAGGTTTAGGTATATCCCATCCGTAAATTAATAAAACTTGTGTCATATTTTGTAGTATTTTGTATTAAAAATAATACTATTTCGTACCCTCACGCTACATCATCAAGTTTTTGGCGCCGCTGCCGGGGAGCGCTAAAACGCTATATTTTTAATTATAATAATATTGAAATAAAATATAATAATATAATAATATTGAAATAGAATATAATAATATAATAATATTGAAATAGAATATAATAATATAATAATATTTTAGAATATATTTTGGATCGTAAAAGTTTTAAAAAGTCGTATTTATTAAATACTTCAGGGGTATATTATGTAAATTGTAATTAATAATTTCTATCATGTCGCTTTCATGTGAATAGTAAATTAATTAATTTCTTTTCATTTACTATTCATGAATAGTAAATGAATTAAAAAAAAAAAGTTTTGAAAAAAAATAATAATTATAAAAAAAGTATTAATTTGTAAAAAAAATCATTTTTAAAAAAAAAAATTGTAAAAAAAAAACGTTTTTTTTTAGAAAAAAAATTTTGTTTTTAAAAAAAAAACGTAAAAAAAAAAAAAAAAAAAACTTAAAAAAAAAAAAAACGTAAAAAAAAAACAAAAAACGTAAAAAAAAAAAAAAATTATTAAAAAAAAAATATATATTTTTTAAGATTTTGTCTATAAAAAAAAATTGTTTTTTTTTAGTTTTATTACCTTTAGATTTTTAGACTATAGTCGCAACTTTTAGTATTAAGTTTAGTTTTGCCATAGTTATTTTTACTTCTAGAATTTTTAGGCTTTGCCGTAAAATCCCTTAAGTGTTTATTCCTTAGATTAAGTTTTAGGTGCTTTAGAATTTTACGACGCCGTATTTCGCACTACTTTCTTATTTTTATTTTTCGACGCCTATTTTTCGACCTTTTTATTTTTCGACCTTTTTCGACGCGCAATCTTTTTCTTTCTTATTTCTCGCCATTCTAGTTTTTAGGACTTAGATTTTTTTCTACTTCTTCTCTAAATTTCTTAAAATTACGAAAATTTATTTTAAGTGGTTAAATTGATAGACATCAAAATTTTCTGGTTCGTAGTAATAGTTGGATTTGTACGTGGACCGGGTTATTGGAGCCAAACAGTACTCAATTATATTGAGACCAAACGAATCCTGCCCCTCTGCTGCATCTTTTGGCTATTCAAAACGTGGGCAAAATCAGAAAAGTCTATTGATTGGACAACTTATATAAGTTTTTCTTATTTTTATAACTAATAGGATATTCTGTGAATGCACCGAGCAAAACGTTCACCACCTTTCATACGTTCATCACCTGTAACTCGATCAAGACATCTAGCAAATATTGTCGCCGTTGATTTTTCTTTAGAATCGTCATCTAGTCGAACAAGAACTCCAACTCAAATTTCCGATAATCCATCTTTTGAACCCGACTTCACAATTAAGAACCCGGAGCATATTCAAGGACAATTCCAAGATCCTGAACCACTAATTATTCCTCCTGAGCCACAAACCATTAAATCAGAATCCTCTAGTGATTCGTATTCAACAAATTCAATTATGGAAGTAACGGAACCTCTAAGTATGGAAGTAACGGAACCTCAGAAGTAACGATTTCTTGTACTGCTAGATCCAAGGTTATTGTTGGTATGTAGCGCAGCCTGTACTGCAGCTATGTTTGAAGCTAGAAAAGTACGGAATTCCTCTTCATTCATATTCACGGTGTGTCGAGTAGTCGGTGCCATTTCCTTCAAAATAGTCAAATGGAACAAGTTAATCATACAGAATATTAAGAGTAGTTAATAGTATTTCGTAGCATAATATGAACTCATTTATAAAAGCTTTTTCTTCATATTAGTGTTTTATAAGTTTAAATTTGGGTAGTACCTACCCGTTAAGTTCATACTTAGTAGCTAATATACAATTCAACTACTACAATTCTATATGAAAAACTGATTATAATAATATTTCGCTTTCAAACTTTTATACAATATTTTACAAACTTACAATACCGCTTATTTTACATAAAGCATGGAATATAGCACACAATAACTTTGATACAAGATAGTTGTGAAGATAATTCTAGCTAGTACACAAGTCGTTCAGCAAAGGCAATAAAGACACGTAATTCATACGTCCAGAAACAAGTCATGCATTCTGGTTTTACTAGGACTACTTCCCATCCTTGGTCTTGTGGAACATAACCGTTATGGCCGTTGATAAGACAGCGTGTTGTAACGTCGTCAAAGGGACGAGGGTTACGTAATGACCAACAGTCTCGTAATAACCTAAAAACCTCATTTCTTACCCCAATTACCGACTCCGTCACTTGTGGGAACGTTTTGTTTAATAGCTGTAGCCCGATGTTCTTTTTCTCACTTTGGTGAGAAGCAAACATTACTAACCCGTAAGCATAGCGTGCTTCTTTATGTTGTATGTTAGCCGCTTTTTCTAAATCATGAAGTCCTATATTCGGATACATTGAGTCAAAATAATTTCTTAACCCGTTGAGTAAAATAGCATTTGGGTTCCCCGCAATATATGCGTCAAAGTAAACACATCGTAACTTATGGGTTTCCCAATGTGATATCCCCCATCTTTTAAATGAAAGTCTCTTATAAACCAAGACATTCTTGAAACGTTCTTCGAATGTCTTACAAACTGATCTCGCCTTAAATAGTTGTGCTGAGGAATTCTGACCGACTCTAGACAAGATTTCATCAATCATGTCTCCGGGTAGGTCTCTTAAAATATTGGGTTGTCTATCCATTTTGTGTTTTTAAACTGTAAAATAGACAAGAGATAGATTCATAAAAAAATACTTATTAATACAAGCAATTTTTACATATATCATAAAGCATAAGCACATTATATTACATATATTACACCACACGAATACAACTATCTTATTTTGACTCGCTCGTTTCTTCTTCTTCGGTTTTAGTTCGTTTTGCCAAGTTTCTAGGGATATATGATGTTCCCCTAATACTAGCTGTCGTTTTTCCACAACGGTTTAGAAAAACCTGGTGGTTTAGAGGTTCCCGGGTCATTGTTACAACTTAAGGACTTCGGGGGTTGATGATACATATAAAGTTCATCGGGGTTGGAATTAGATTTCTTTATTTTTATGCCCTTTCCCTTATTATTTTCTTTTGCTTTTTTAAATTCAGTTGGGGTAATTTCTATAACATCATCGGAATTCTCGTCGGAATCCGATTCATCGGAGAATTGGTAATCCTCCCAATATTTTGCTTCCTTGGCGGAAACACCATTGACCATAATTAACCTTGGTCGGTTGGTTGAGGATTTTCTTTTACTTAACCGTTTTATTATTTCCCCCACCGGTTCTATTTCCTCCTCCGGTTCCTCCTCTTCCGGTTCTGATTCTTCTTCCGGTTCTGATTCTTCTTCCGGCTCCTCTTCGGGAACTTGTGAATCAGTCCAATATATATTCGACTCTTCGTTATTATTAGGTGAGTCAATGGGATTTGTGCTAGAGGTAGACATCTATCACACAATATCAAACATGTTAAGAGATTAATTTATCACATAATATATACATGTTAATAATATATAGTTTCCAACAAAAATGTTAAGCAATCATTTTTAAAGAAAACACGGTCGAAGTCCAGACTCACTAATGCATCCTAACAAACTCGATAAGACACACTAATGCAAATTTTCTGGTTCTCTAAGACCAACGCTCTGATACCAACTGAAATGTCCCGTTCTTATTTGATTAAAAACGTTCCATATTAATTGATTTCGTTGCGAGGTTTTGACCTCTATATGAGACGTTTTTCAAAGACTGCATTCATTTTTAAAACAAACCATAACCTTTATTTCATAAATAAAGGTTTAAAAAGCTTTACGTAGATTATCAAATAATGATAATCTAAAATATCCTGTTTACACACGATCATTACATAATGGTTTACAATACAAATATGTTACATCGAAATCAGTTTCTTGAATGCTGTTTTTACACAATATCATACAAATATGGACTCCAAATCTTGTCCTTATTTTAGTATGCAACAGCGGAAGCTCTTAGTATTCACCTGAGAATAAACATGCTTTAAACGTCAACAAAAATGTTGGTGAGTTATAGGTTTAACCTATATATATCAAATCGTAACAATAGACCACAAGATTTCATATTTCAATACACATCCCATACATAGAGATAAAAATCATTCATATGGTGAACACCTGGTAACCGACATTAACAAGATGCATATATAAGAATATCCCCATCATTCCGGGACACCCTTCGGATATGATATAAATTTCGAAGTACTAAAGCATCCGGTACTTTGGATGGGGTTTGTTAGGCCCAATAGATCTATCTTTAGGATTCGCGTCAATTAGGGTGTCTGTTCCCTAATTCTTAGATTACCAGACTTAATAAAAATGGGCATATTCGATTTCGATATTTCAACCATAGAATGTAGTTTCACGTACTTGTGTCTATTTTGTAAATCATTTATAAAACGTGCATGTATTCTCATCCCAAAAATATTAGCTTTTAAAAGTGGGACTATAACTCACTTTGACAGATTTTTTACTTCATCGGGAAGTAAGACTTGGCCACTGGTTGATTCACGAACCTATAACAATATATACATATATATCAAAGTATGTTCAAAATATATTTACAACACTTTTAATATATTTTGATGTTTTAAGTTTATTAAGTCAGCTGTCCTCGTTAGTAACCTACAACTAGTTGTCCACAGTTAGATGTACAGAAATAAATCGATAAATATTATCTTGAATCAATCCATGACCCAGTGTATACGTATCTCAGTATTGATCACAACTCAAACTATATATATTTTGGAATCAACCTTAACCCTGTATAGCTAACTCCAACAATCAAATATAGAGTGTCTATGGTTGTTCCGAAATATATATAGATGTGTTGACATGATAGGTCAAAACATTGTATACGTGTCTATGGTATCTCAAGATTACATAATATACAATACAAGTTGATTAAGTTATGGTTGGAATAGATTTGTTACCAATTTTCACGTAGCTAAAATGAGAAAAATTATCCAATCTGGTTTTACCCATAACTTCTTCATTTTAAATCCGTTTTGAGTGAATCAAATTGCTATGGTTTCATATTGAACTCTATTTTATGAATCTAAATAGAAAAAGTATAGGTTTATAGTCGAAAAAATAAGTTACAAGTCATTTTTGTAAAGGTAGTCATTTCAGTCGAAAGAACGACGTCTAGATGACCATTTTAGAAAACATACTTCCACTTTGAGTTTAACCATAATTTTTGGATATAGTTTCATGTTCATAATAAAAATCATTTTCTCAGAATAACAACTTTTAAATCAAAGTTTATCATAGTTTTTAATTAACTAACCCAAAACAGCCCGCGGTGTTACTACGACGGCGTAAATCCGGTTTTACGGTGTTTTTCGTGTTTCCAGGTTTTAAATCATTAAGTTAGCATATCATATAGATATAGAACATGTGTTTAGTTGATTTTAAAAGTCAAGTTAGAAATATTAACTTTTCTTTGCGAACAAGTTTAGAATTAACTAAACTATGTTCTAGTGATTACAAGTTTAAACCTTCGAATAAGATAGCTTTATATGTATGAATCGAATGATGTTATGAACATCATTACTACCTCAAGTTCCTTGGATAAACCTACTGGAAATGAAAAAAATAGATCTAGCTTCAAAGGATCCTTGGATGGCTTGAAAGTTCTTGAAGCAGAATCATGACACGAAAACAATTTCAAGTAAGATTTCCACTCGAAATAAGATTGTTATAGTTATAGAAATTGAATTAAAGTTTGAATATGATTATTACCTTGTATTAGAAATATAACCTACTGTAAGTAACAAAGGTTTCTTGATCTTGGATGATTACTTGGAATGGATTTAGAAAACTTGGAAGTAAACTTGCAATCTTGGAAGTATTCTTGATTTTATGAAACTAGAACTTTTGGAATTTATGAAGAACACTTAGAACTTGAAGATAGAACTTGAGAGAGATTAATTAGATGAAGAAAATTGAAGAATTAAAGTGTTTTTAGGTGTTTTTGGTCGTTGGTGTATGGATTAGATATAAAGGATATGTAAATTTATTTTCATGTAAATAAGTCATGAATGATTACTCATATTTTTGTAATTTTATGAGATATTTCATGCTATTTGCCAAATGATGGTTCCCACATGTGTTAGGTGACTCACATGGGCTACTAAGAGCTGATCATTGAAGTGTATATACCAATAGTACATACATCTAAAAGCTGTGTATTGTACGAGTACGAATACGGGTGCATACGAGTAGAATTGTTGATGAAACTGAACGAGGATGTAATTGTAAGCATTTTTGTTAAGTAGAAGTATTTTGATAAGTGTCTTGAAGTCTTTCAAAAGTGTATGAATACATATTAAAACACTACATGTATATACATTTTAACTGAGTCGTTAAGTCATCGTTAGTCGTTACATGTAAATGTTGTTTTGAAACCTTTAGGTTAACGATCTTGTTGAATGTTGTTAACCCATTGTTTATTATAACAAATGAGATGTTAAATTGTTATATTATCATGATATTATGGTATATAATATATCTTAGTATGATGTATATACAGTTAAATGTCGTTACAACGATAATCGTTACATATATGTCTCGTTTCGAAATCATTAAGTTAGTAGTCTTATTTTTACATATGTATTTCATTGTTAATACACTTAATAATATATTTACTTATCATTTAACATAATTAACCAAGTGTATCAATATCTTAATATGATTCATATGTACCTAGTAAGACGTTGTTATAACGATAATCGTTATATATATATCGTTTTCGAGTTTCTTAAATTAATAGTCTCATTTTTATGTATATAACTCATTGTTAAAATACCTAATGAGATACATACTTATAATAAAATCATGTTAACTATATATATAACCATATATATGTCATCGTATAGTTTTTACAAGTTTTAACGTTCGTGAATCACCGGTCAACTTGGGTGGTCAATTGTCTATATGAAACCTATTTCAATTAATCAAGTCTTAACAAGTTTGATTGCTTAACATGTTGGAAACACTTAATCATGTAAATAACAATTTCATTTAATATATATATATAAACATGGAAAAGTTCGGGTCACTACAATAATAATCTTGATAAACTCAACGACTCGAATGCAACGTCTTTTGTAATATGTCATGAATGACTCCAAATAATATCTTTAATATGAGCAAATGCACAGCGGAAGATTTCTTTCGTACCTGAGAATAAACATGCTTTTAAGTGTCAACCAAAAGGTTGGTGAGTTCATTAGTTTAACATAAATAATCATTTCATAATTTTATAAGACCACAAGATTTCATATTTTCATTTCGCATAAACATACGTCCCATCCATAGAGACAAAATATCATTAACCGACATTCACAATATGTATATAAGAATATCCCCATCATTCCGAGATCCTCCATCGAACATGATATAAATTTCGAAGTACTAAAGCATCCGGTACTTTGGATGGGGCTTGTTGGGCCCGATAGATCTATCTTTAGAGTTCGCGTCAATTAGGGTGTCTGTTCCCTAATTCTTAGATTACCAGACTTAATAAAAAGGGCATATTCGATTTCGATCATTCAACCATATAATGTAGTTTTGATCACTTGTGTCTATTTCGTAAAGCATTTATAAAAGTAGCGCATGTATTCTCAGCCCAAAAATATAAAGGGTAAAAAGGCAAATGAAACTCACGCATATAAATATTGAAAAATAGTTATTAAAACATTGCATGTATTCTCAGCCCAAAAATATATATAAAAAGGAAATAATGAAACTCACCATCATATATTTTGTAGTAAAAATACATATGACGATATTGAACAATACAGGGTTGGCCTCGGATTCACGAACCTATATCATTTGTATATTTATTAATATATATAATTGTAATCGGACAATATATATATATATATATATATATATATATATATATATATATATATATATATATATATATATATATATATATATATATATATATATATATATCAATTTATTAGTTATATCCTTTTTATATTAAATATATATATATATATATATATATATATATATATATATTTCACTTATTCACTTTATAAATTTTTGTTATGTTAAATGTATTAAATATATTGTTTGTATATTAATAACAGTAGTTATAATAATACCAAAAATAATATTATTAGTGATAAAAAGGTTTATAATACTTAATTTTATTAATAAGATGATTATGTTAATAGTTCTATTAGTTCTATTAGTAATAATATTAATGATAGTGAATGTAAAAACATATATAATTTTTATTGTTACTGCTAATTATGATAATGATTTTAGTAACTACATAATAATACTCACGATAACCTAAATAATAATACTTATAAAGATAATAATAATAACTATGGTACTTTTAGTGATAATTATAATACTAATAATGATTATAATACAGGTAGTAATGATAATAATAATTATATCGTTTAATCATAATTTAATTGTTAGTTTCCTCATATATATTTATATATATCTTAATAACTTATACTTGTAATTAACTTTATAATTAATATTTTAATGATTATGACCATCATCATATTACTCTTAATACTATCATTATACTAATACTTCTTAATCCAAATTGTTACCTCTTAGAGGATAAGAAATTAATCAATATTATGTTATGCTTACATTCTAAACCTATTAGAAATCATATTAATAAGAATTTTAACAATTTAATAATTTTTAGTAACACTTAATCATAATAATAGTAAACAAAAAAAATTATAATAATAATAATAAGTGTACTTAGATTTTTATGTTCTTAACAATATTATTAATAACCTTTTAAACAATTCAATATTGATATTAATAATCATAATAATAATAATAATAATAATAATAATAATAATAATAATAATAATAATAATAATAATAATAATAATAATAATAATAATAATAATAATAATAATAATAATAATAAAGAATATAATTACAACCTTTGAAGACACGCTCTAAAAAAAATATGTCACCACCCGGAATCGAATCCGAGACCTCTCCTAAACCCATCAACACCTCAGACCGTCTGGGCTATTGCCCACTTTCTGTTATATTGGCATTCTTAATAAATATAAACCATTTTCTGTTTATGCATCTTCATCTTCTTCATTCTAATCGATTAACTCAACAAAAAACACAGCCGTGAATTACCATATCACTTTAAGACTTAACATCCATCATATAAACTCTCATTTGTGATTAATTAGTTTGAAAAAAAATATATATACAACCCAGAACAGGCTGCTGTTCGTCGAGCATAAAAACAAAAAAAAAATTGTAATTCGATATTTATTGCATTATAGCAAAAGTATATAACACAAAATAGTTTATAAACTGTTTATAAAAACTAAAGGAATCATCAATTGGACTTAAAACATCAAAGCAAGTTCGAATTTCATGATGAACAAATATGTTGACTTTTTGAAATAAAACTTTGACTCAAGAATTTGTAATCAATTGAAAGAATTGGAGTTTGAGACTTTACAGATAGTTTTAATGGATAATTCCTAACAACTCTGCATAATTACATTTTGAAAATAGCTTCAAATTCGAAATTTGGCCAAAAAAATAAAGATACAGAATGACGAGCTGTTTATATAAAAAAAAAAAAAACTTAACAGATATCCAATCTCACAGACTGTTGTAATTTGATATTAAGGGTAGAATTTTGATTTAGTGGTTGTAAATGTGAAAGTAATTGTTTTGTTTATATCTGAGAAAGGATCGACATGATATAGAGCAGGTAGTGAATTTTATAAAAAAAACAAAAGAGAAAAAGGATTGTAAACAGATTTTTGTTGGTATCTGTTAATTACCTCACGACCTTTAAATCACTTGGAGACGAGATAGAGAATATAGAACAGTTTGATGATGGATACAGCTAACTTAATTGTACGATTTTCAAGTTTAATTATATAGTTAATATTATATAAAAAAATATTAGTAATAACTATATTGATAATAATTATAAATAAAAATGATAATTTATATTATTATTGATAATATTAATAGTTTGTATTATTTCCTAACATAACTAATGATAATAATAATAATAATAATAATAATAATATTGATAAGGATAATCATAAGAATAATAATAGAGATAATAATAATAATGCTAATACTTATAATAGTCATAATATTAAAAATTATAATTTTTAATAATAATAATGATATTAACATTGATAATTATATTGTTAATAATAATAATGACATAATAAATCAAATGTGTCAATAGTAATATATCAGTTACATTTAACTTTTAATTACATTTGATATTACAATTTATTAATTTTGTAATATCTAATAATTATATCATATATTATACAAATACACATATTGAATATTTAACACTTACATATTTTGGATATATGTTTCAGCATAATAATTGCTCATAGAATCATTTATATATTTTTATCTTATATAAGTTCATACTGATATTATATATTCATTTTATTACTAATCTAATTACTCTGTTCATTAATTTTCATTTTAAATTTCAAATTGATTAAGGTCTATTTTATTGATTCAAAATATTATATATCTACTTATATATATATATATATATATATATATATATATATATATATATATATATATATATATATATATATATATATATATATATATATATATATATATATATTATATTTACATATTTATTTACAACTACTGTTCGTGAATCGTCAGGAATGGTCAAGGTCAATTGTATACAAGAACATAGTTCAAAGCTTTTTGAGACCTTAACATTACAGACTTTGCTTATCGTGTCAGAATTCTATAAAGATTAAGTTTGAATTTGGTCGGAAATTCCCGGGTCATCACACCCACTTAGGAAAATACGAAAAACACCATTATCCCTTCAAGTTCTCTCGGCTACAACATGCAACAAGCTACATCCATAATTATATCACCCAACGCGATCTACTAAAATTCACTACGTCGTGAACCATGTCTTGCATTAATCCAAATCGAGAAGGATTCATGCTTCCTTAAAACTCCGTACTCCATTGGTTCATAAACGTACTACCCAACCGGTCATTCCTTCAACGAAGAAATTTCGGTACCCCAAAATAATCACTTTAGGAGCACCACTTTCCCATCAATCGATCCGCACACGACCATCCGTCACTGGATTAATCCTGGACGACAATAATTCACCATGTGCTGAACAATACATCAACACTCGACACAGGGTTCCTCCTCTAAACCCTACCACACAACCACTCAAGATGGCTTCCTAGTACTAGCATGAAAACTATTCGTATACTAGAATCCCGTCAATGGCGAATTATCATCACAAAATTTCCGCAATTCGCCACACGACTCACAAAATATTCACCAACGCCGGGTGAACCCTCCTACCTAGACCGTTCGTTAAGGATGGCCTCGACCTTTCAATGCAACCTACGGGTCACATCACTAGGGTACACACTCTCGCAAACAAACAACATCTGCGTGTCTCTACGTGAGACAATCAGGACCGACACTCTCCACCTCACAATCGTCCATAAAATGGAATAACCCACTGACAATTTCCACAATCACGTTTCCCGAAAGGGAAAATACAGTATCCATACCGAAATCGAGCCCGTACCTACTCAACAGTACTATCCGGGTTTCGCACCAACCCAATTTTTCATCACGGGAGCACCCGAACGACAGTTTCATTTTCTCACTCCGAGATCTCAAGCTTCGCATTTGGTCTCATACCACGATGTGGTACTACACGACCACCTAGCATAAGAAGACTTACACTTCATTCGATCCCATCATCACAACTCTACACATAACATTCCTAAATTGTAACTCACAATCGTAACATACGATCTCAAGTCGACATTAACAACTCGTCACTCTTCCTCGTTAGGAACTCTGAATACATATTGAGGCTTAGCACGGTACACTCTGACATTTCACTATACATAACACCACTGAAGTTCCCTCGGGCGGTAGTAAAAACTCCCCCACTTAGGATTAATCTCCCCATTCTCACCGCCAAGATGATAACATCCTGCGAAATTGTATTTTCACGTCACCCCTGACCATTCTCACTATTGGTCATAAACACCAAATCACCGCAAATTCACTTTAGGCTCTCTGAGCCGGCATGAAAGATTACTTGAGACGTCGTACACGCGACGACATCCCACCTTCATACCACAAATCACAATTAACAGCCCTTCGCCGTTCGCAAGGCGAATTCTACCAAGGTCATACACACGGCTCTAAGCCTAGGCATAGGCCACTCCGCTTAATTAGTCGTGCTTCTCAGTCGAGATCACCCGACCTTCCACTCAACGGACCTTTATCAACAATTGCTCACTCTCATGGAGAAGAGTGACCAATCCGACACAATAATTGCATCAACCGCAATATAAACACTTCATCATAACCTTTGGCCTAACCGACCATTAAGTCCATCACCGGTTCACCGGTCATCTTTACCCGCCTAACACTTAAGAGCAACAAACTTCACTCATCCGGCAATTCATAAGAAATTTTCACCGCAATGCTCTTAAACTTCGACTTTCGCAACCGTCAAATTACCATCACCCGCCGATCACTATTGTAATTTCCGTTGCTTCCAAGGATATCTCTAGGACACCCTAAGCACAAAGTGACCACACCATCACCGGAGTTGAACATTACACCAGCAAGTATTAGAAGGCACCTGACTCAGTGTCATGCAAACTTCCACCGCAACCTATCGAGATTTAGAAACTCGATCTTTGGGTTCCCTACACCCGATATCGCCCATCACTCCACAATAATGACCCGAAGTCATACCCATCCGACAACCTTACAGTTTATTGTCTGATGAAAATTTACTAGCGATCACACACTGCCCGCAACTCCACAAGGCCAAACGATATAGCCTAATGAAGCCCTTCATCTAACACTAAGGAGATGCTCGGGAACACCAAGTCTTACACCCTTCCACATATCGACACAACCACAACAACAGGGGTATTCCGTTAGGAATGTAACCCTATAATCCACAACACACTAACGCCACCAATGTCATATGGGTCCCACTCCCATGAGTTTAACGACCCGAAGACTCCTCGGTTCGCAAATTGCAAGGTGACTCACAATTAGAATCCTAACACGATTATCTAACCACACACTCTACCGAGTGTAAACCAGTTCTACAATCATTAGACTTGCTACGTCCCATTATGGGATTCAAGTCCTTGTCGCACACACATACACACTAATCGGTCATCCTAGTTACGATGGGTAACTACTGTAGTGACCCGAAATTTTCCATGTTTATATATATTATTTGAGATTGATATTTACATGATTAAATGTTTCCAACATGTTAAGCAATCAAACTTGTTAAGACTCGATTAATTGAAATATGTTTCATATAGACAATTGACCACCCAAGTTGACCGGTGATTCACGAACGTTAAAACTTGTAAAAACTATATGATGACATATATATGGATATATATATAGTTAACATGATACTATGATAAGTAAACATATCATTAAGTATATTAACAATGAACTACATATGTAAAAACAAGACTACTAACTTAATGATTTTTAAACGAGATATATATGTAACGATTATCGTTGTAAAGACATTTAATGTATATATATCATATTAAGAGATATTCATACATGATAATATCATGATAATATAATAATTTAAAATCTCATTTGATATTATAAACATTGGGTTAACAACATTTAACAAGATCGTAAACCTAAAGGTTTCAAAACAACACTTACATGTAACGACTAACGATGACTTAACGACTCAGTTAAAATGTATATACATGTAGTGTTTTAATATGTATTTATACACTTTTGAAAGACTTCAATACACTTATCAAAATACTTCTACTTAACAAAAATGCTTACAATTACATCCTCGTTCAGTTTCATCAACAATTCTACTCGTATGCACCCGTATTCGTACTCGTACAATACACAGCTTTTAGATGTATGTACTATTGGTATATACACTCCAATGATCAGCTCTTAGCAGCCCATGTGAGTCACCTAACACATGTGGGAACCATCATTTGGCAACTAGCATGAAATATCTCATAAAATTACAAAAATATGAGTAATCATTCATGACTTATTTACATGAAAACAAAATTACATATCCTTTATATCTAATCCATACACCAACGACCAAAAACACCTACAAACACTTTCATTCTTCAATTTTCTTCATCTAATTAATCTCTCTCAAGTTCTATCTTCAAGTTCTAAGTGTTCTTCACATATTCTACAAGTTCTAGTTACATAAAATCAAGAATACTTTCAAGTTTGCTAGCTCACTTCCAATCTTGTAAGGTGATCATCCAACCTCAAGAAATCTTTGTTTCTTACAGTAGGTTATCATTCTAATACAAGGTAATAATCATATTCAAACTTTGGTTCAATTTCTATAACTATAACAATCTTATTTCAAGTGATGATCTTACTTGAACTTGTTTTCGTGTCATGATTCTGCTTCAAGAACTTCGAGCCATCCAAGGATCCATTGAAGCTAGATCCATTTTTCTCTTTTCCAGTAGGTTTATCCAAGGAACTTAAGGTAGTAATGATGTTCATAACATCATTCGATTCATACATATAAAGCTATCTTATTCGAAGGTTTAAACTTGTAATCACTAGAACATAGTTTAGTTAATTCTAAACTTGTTCGCAAACAAAAGTTAATCCTTCTAACTTGACTTTTAAAATCAACTAAACACATGTTCTATATCTATATTATATGCTAACTTAATGATTTAAAACCTGGAAACACGAAAAACACCGTAAAACCGGATTTACGCCGTCGTAGTAACACCGCGGGCTGTTTTTGGTTAGTTAATTAAAAACTATGATAAACTTTGATTTAAAAGTTGTTATTCTGAGAAAATGATTGTTATTATGAACATGAAACTATATCCAAAAATTATGGTTAAACTCAAAGTGGAAGTATGTTTTCTAAAATGGTCATCTAGACGTCGTTCTTTCGACTGAAATGACTACCTTTACAAAAATGACTTGTAACTTATTTTTCCGACTATAAACCTATACTTTTTCTGTTCAGATTCATAAAATAGAGTTCAATATGAAACCATAGCAATTTGATTCACTCAAAACGGATTTAAAATGAAGAAGTTATGGGTAAAACAAGATTGGATAATTTTTCTCATTTTAGCTACGTGAAAATTGGTAACAAATCTATTCCAACCATAACTTAATCAACTTGTATTGTATATTATGTAATCTTGAGATACCATAGACACGTATACAATGTTTCGACCTATCATGTCGATACATCTATATATATTTCGGAACAACCATAGACACTCTATATGTGAATGTTGGAGTTAGCTATACAGGGTTGAGGTTGATTCCAAAATATATATAGTTTGAGTTGTGATCAATACTGAGATACGTATACACTGGGTCGTGGATTGATTCAAGATAATATTTATCAATTTATTTCTGTACATCTAACTGTGGACAACTAGTTGTAGGTTACTAACAAGGACAGCTGACTTAATAAACTTAAAACATCAAAATATATTAAAAGTGTTGTAAATATATTTTGAACATACTTTGATATATATGTATATATTGTTATAGGTTCGTGAATAAACCAGTGGCCAAGTCTTACTTCCCGACGAAGTAAAAATCTGTGAAAGTGAGTTATAGTCCCACTTTTAAAATCTAATATTTTTGGGATGAGAATACATGCAGGTTTTATAAATGATTTACAAAATAGACACAAGTACGTGAAACTACATTCTATGGTTGAATTATCGAAATCGAATATGCCCCTTTTTATTAAGTCTGGTAATCTAAGAATTAGGGAACAGACACCCTAATTGACGCGAATCCTAAAGATAGATCTATTGGGCCTAACAAACCCCATCCAAAGTACCGGATGCTTTAGTACTTCGAAATTTATATCATATCCGAAGGGTGTCCCGGAATGATGGGGATATTCTTATATATGCATCTTGTTAATGTCGGTTACCAGGTGTTCACCATATGAATGATTTTTATCTCTATGTATGGGATGTATATTGAAATATGAAATCTTGTGGTCTATTATTATGATTTGATATATATAGGTTAAACCTATAACTCACCAACATTTTTGTTGACGTTTTAAGCATGTTTATTCTCAGGTGATTATTAAGAGCTTCCGCTGTCGCATACTTAAATAAGGACGAGATTTGGAGTCCATGCTTGTATGATATTGTGTAAAAACTGCATTCAAGAAACTTATTTTGTTGTAACATATTTGTATTGTAAACCATTATGTAATGGTCGTGTGTAAACAGGATATTTTAGATTATCATTATTTGATAATCTACGTAAAGCTTTTTAAACCTTTATTGATGAAATAAAGGTTATGGTTTGTTTTAAAATGAATGCAGTCTTTGAAAAACGTCTCATATAGAGGTCAAAACCTCGCAACGAAATCAATTAATATGGAACGTTTTTAATCAATAAGAACGGGACATTTCAGTTGGTATCAGAGCGTTGGTCTTAGAGAACCAGAATTTTGCATTAGTGTGTCTTATCGAGTTTGTTAGGATGCATTAGTGAGTCTGGACTTCGACCGTGTTTACTTGAAAAATGATTGCTTAACAAATTTTGTTGGAAACTATATATTTTTAACATGTGAATATTATGTGATATATTAATCTCTTAACGCGTTTAATATTATGTGATAGATGTCTACCTCTAAAACAAGTCCCATTGACTCACCTAATAATAATGAAGAGTCAAATGTAAATTGGAATGATTCGTGGACTGATTCACAAGTTCCCGAAGAGGAACCGGAAGAAGAGTCAGAACCGGAAGAAGAATCGGAACTGGAAGAAGAATTGGAACCGGATGAAGAAATAGAACCGGTGGGGGAAATAATAAAACGGTTAAGTAAAAGAAAATCCTCAACCAACCGACCAAGGTTAATTATGGTCAATGGTGTTTCCGCCAAGGAAGCAAAATATTGGGAGGATTACCAATTCTCCGATGAATCGGATTCCGACGAGAATTCCGATGATGTTATAGAAATTACCCCAACTGAATTTAAAAAGGCAAAAGAAAATAATAAGGGAAAGGGCATAAAAATAGAGAAATCTAATTCCAACCCCGATGAACTTTATATGTATCGTCAACCCCCGAAGTCCTTAAGTTGTAACAATGACCCGGGAACCTCTAAACCACCAGGTTTTTCTAAACCAATGTGGATAACGACGGCTCGTATTAGGGGAACATCATATATCCCTAGAAACTTGGCAAAACGAACCAAAATCGAAGAAGAAGAAACAAGCGAGTCGGAATAAGATAGTTGTATTCGTGTGGTGTAATATATGTAATATAGTGTGCTTATGCTTTATGATATATGTAAAAATTGCTTGTATTAATAAGTATTTTTTTTTATGAATCTAACTCTTGTCTATTTTACAGTATAAAAACACAAAATGGATAGACAACCCAATATTTTAAGAGACCTACCCGGAGACATGATTGATGAAATCTTGTCTAGAGTCGGCCAGAATTCCTCGGCACAACTATTTAAGGCGAGATCAGTTTGTAAGACATTCGAAGAACGTTCCAAGAATGCCTTGATTTATAAAAGGCTTTCGTTCGAAAGATGGGGGATATCACATTGGGAAATCCATAAGTTACGATGTGTTTACTTTGACACATATATTGCGGGGAACCCAAATGCTATTTTACGCAACGGGTTAAGAAATTATTTTGACTCAATATATCCGAATATAGGACTTCGTGATTTAGAAAAAGCGGCTAACATGCAACTTAAAGAAGCATGTTATGCTTACGGATTAGTAATGTTCGCTTCTCACCAAAGTGAGAACAAGAACATCGGCCTACAACTATTAAACAAAACGTTCCCACAAGTGACGGAGTCGGTAATTGGGGTAAGAAATGAGGTTTTTAGATTGTTAAGGGACTGTTGGACATTACGTAACCCTCGTCCCTTTGACGACGTTACAACACGCTGTCTTATCAACGGCCATAACGGTTATGTTCCACAAGACCAAGGATGGGAAGTAATCCTAGTAAAACCAGAATGCATGACTTGTTTCTGGACGTATGAATTACGTGTCTTTATTGCCTTTGCTGAACGACTTGTGTACTAGCTAGAATTATCTTCACAACCATCTTGTATCAAATTTATTGTGTGCTATATTTCATGCTATATGTAAAATAAGCGGTATTGTAAGTTTGTAAAATATTGTGTAAAAGTTTGAACGCGAAATATTATTATAATCAGTTTTTCATATAGAATTGTAGTAGTTGAATTGTATATTAGCTACTAAGTATGAACTTAACGGGTAGGTACTACCCGAATTTAAACTTATAAAACGCTAATATGAAGAAAAAGCTTTTATAAATGAGTTCATATTATGCTACGAAATACTATTAACTACTCTTAATATTCTATATGATTAACTTGTTCCATTTGACTATTTTGAAGGAAATGGCACCGACTACTCTACACACCGTGAATATGAATGAAGAGGAATTCCGTACTTTTCTAGCTTCAAACATAGCCGCAGTACAGGCTGCGCTACATACCAACAATAACCTTGGATCTAGCAGTACAGGAAATCGTGTAGGATGCACCTACAAAGAATTCACTGCCTGCAAACCTTTGGAATTTGATGGAACCGAAGGACCGATCGGATTGAAACGGTGGACCGAGAAGGTCGAATCGGTGTTTGCCATAAGTAAGTGTACTGAAGAGGACAAAGTGAAGTACGCTACGCATACCTTCACAGGTTCTGCGTTAACATGGTGGAATACCTATCTAGAGCAAGTGGGACAAGACGATGCGTACGCACTACCGTGGTCAGTATTCAAGCACTTGATGAACGAGAAGTACCGTCCCAGAACCGAGGTCAATAAGCTCAAGACAGAACTTAGAGGGTTACGAACCCAAGGATTTGATATTACCACGTACGAAAGACGATTCACAGAATTGTGCCTATTGTGTCCGGGAGCATTCGAAGATGAGGAAGAGAAGATCGACGCGTTTGTGAAAGGATTACCGGAAAGAATCCAGGAAGATATAAGTTCACACGAGCCCTCCTCCATACAACAGGCATGTAGAATGGCTCACAAACTAGTGAACCAGATTGAGGAAAGAATTAAAGAACAGACGGCTGAAGAGGCCAATGTGAAGCAAGTCAAAAGAAAGTGGGAGGAAAACGGTGATAAGAATCACCAATTCAACAACAACAGCAATTACAACAATAATCGCAACAATTATCCCAACAATCGCAACATCAATCGCAACTACAACAAACGGCCCAACAACAACAACAACAACAACAGCAGCAACTACAACAATCATCCCAACAACAATAATAACTGCAACAACAACAACAATCAGAAGCAGCTCTGCCAAAGGTGTGAAAAGTATCACTCGGGGTTCTGCACCAAATTTTGCAACAAGTGTAAAAGAAATGGTCATAGCGCGGCGAAGTGTGAGGTCTACGGACCAGGGGTTAATAGAACGAAAGGAACAAATGGTGTCGGAACAAGTAATGGCGGAGCAAGTAGTGTCGGAGCAAGTTATGCCAATGTATTTTGTTATAAATGTGGAAAACCGGGCCACATTATTAGAAATTGCCCGAACCAGGAGAACACGAATGGACAAGGCCGCGGAAGAGTTTTCAATATTAATGCGGTAGAGGCACAGGAAGACCCGGAGCTTGTTACGGGTACGTTTCTTATTGACAATAAATCTGCTTACGTTTTATTTGATTCGGGTGCGGATAGAAGCTATATGAGTAGAGATTTTTGTGCTAAATTAAGTTGTCCATTGACGCCTTTGGATAGTAAATTTTTACTCGAATTAGCAAATGGTAAATTAATTTCAGCAGATAATATATGTCGGAATCGAGAAATTAAACTGGTTAGCGAAACATTTAAGATTGATTTGATACCAGTAGAGTTAGGGAGTTTTGATGTGATAATCGGTATGGACTGGTTGAAAGAAGTGAAAGCAGAGATCGTTTGTTACAAAAATGCAATTCGCATTATACGAGAAAAAGGAAAACCCTTAATGGTGTACGGAGAAAAGGGCAACACGAAGCTACATCTTATTAGTAATTTGAAGGCACAAAAACTAATAAGAAAAGGTTGCTATGCTGTTCTAGCACACATCGAGAAAGTACAAACTGAAGAAAAGAGCATCAATGATGTTCCCATTGCAAAAGAATTTCCCGATGTATTTCCGAAAGAATTACCGGGATTACCCCCACATCGATCCGTTGAATTTCAAATAGATCTTGTACCAGGAGCTGCACCAATAGCTCGTGCTCCTTACAGACTAGCACCCAGCGAGATGAAAGAACTGCAAAGCCAATTACAAGAACTTTTAGAGCGTGGTTTCATTCGACCAAGCACATCACCGTGGGGAGCTCCTGTTTTGTTTGTCAAGAAGAAAGATGGTACATTCAGGTTGTGTATCGACTACCGAGAGTTGAACAAACTTACCATCAAGAACCGCTACCCACTACCGAGAATCGACGACTTATTTGATCAACTACAAGGCTCGTCTGTTTATTCAAAGATTGACTTACGTTCCGGGTATCATCAAATGCGGGTGAAAGAAGATGATATTCCAAAGACTGCTTTCAGAACACGTTACGGTCATTACGAGTTTATGGTCATGCCGTTTGGTTTAACTAATGCACCAGCTGTGTTCATGGACCTTATGAACCGAGTGTGTGGACCATACCTTGACAAGTTTGTCATCGTTTTCATTGATGACATACTTATTTACTCAAAGAATGACCAAGAACACGGTGAACATTTGAGAAAGGTGTTAGAAGTATTGAGGAAGGAAGAATTGTATGCTAAGTTTTCAAAGTGTGCATTTTGGTTGGAAGAAGTTCAATTCCTCGGTCACATAGTGAACAAAGAAGGTATTAAGGTGGATCCGGCAAAGTTAGAAACTGTTGAAAAGTGGGAAATCCCGAAAACTCCGAAACACATACGCCAGTTTTTAGGACTAGCTGGTTACTATAGAAGGTTCATCCAAGACTTTTCCAGAATAGCAAAACCCTTGACTGCATTAACGCATAAAGGGAAGAAATTTGAATGGAATGATGAACAAGAGAAAGCGTTTCAGTTATTGAAGAAAAAGCTAACTACGGCACCTATATTGTCATTGCCTGAAGGGAATGATGATTTTGTGATTTATTGTGACGCATCAAAGCAAGGTCTCGGTTGTGTATTAATGCAACGAACGAAGGTGATTGCTTATGCGTCTAGACAATTGAAGATTCACGAACAAAATTATACGACGCATGATTTGGAATTAGGCGCGGTTGTTTTTGCATTAAAGACTTGGAGGCACTACTTATATGGGGTCAAAAGTATTATATATACCGACCACAAAAGTCTTCAACACATATTTAATCAGAAACAACTGAATATGAGGCAGCGTAGGTGGATTGAATTATTGAATGATTACGACTTTGAGATTCGTTACCACCCGGGGAAGGCAAATGTGGTAGCCGATGCCTTGAGCAGGAAGGACAGAGAACCCATTCGAGTAAAATCTATGAATATAATGATTCATAATAACCTTACTACTCAAATAAAGGAGGCGCGACAAGGAGTTTTAAAAGAGGGAAATTTAAAGGATGAAATACCCAAAGGATCGGAGAAGCATCTTAATATTCAGGAAGACGGAACCCGGTATAGGACTGAAAGGATTTGGGTACCAAAATTTGGAGATATGAGAGAAATGGTACTTAGAGAAGCTCATAAAACCAGATACTCAATACATCCTGGAACGGGGAAGATGTACAAGGATCTCAAGAAACATTTTTGGTGGCCGGGTATGAAAGCCGATGTTGCTAAATACGTAGGAGAATGTTTGACGTGTTCTAAGGTCAAAGCTGAGCATCAAAAACCATCAGGTCTACTTCAACAACCCGAAATCCCAGAATGGAAATGGGAAAACATTACCATGGATTTCATCACTAAATTGCCAAGGACTGCAAGTGGTTTTGATACTATTTGGGTAATAGTTGATCGTCTCACCAAATCAGCACACTTCCTGCCAATAAGAGAAGATGACAAGATGGAGAAGTTAGCACGACTGTATTTGAAGGAAGTCGTCTCCAGACATGGAATACCAATCTCTATTATCTCTGATAGGGATGGCAGATTTATTTCAAGATTCTGGCAGACATTACAGCAAGCATTAGGAACTCGTCTAGACATGAGTACTGCCTATCATCCACAAACTGATGGACAGAGCGAAAGGACGATACAAACGCTTGAAGACATGCTACGAGCATGTGTTATTGATTTCGGAAACAGTTGGGATCGACATCTACCGTTAGCAGAATTTTCCTACAACAACAGCTACCATTCAAGCATTGAGATGGCGCCATTTGAAGCACTTTATGGTAGAAAGTGCAGGTCTCCGATTTGTTGGAGTGAAGTGGGGGATAGACAGATTACGGGTCCAGAGATTATACAAGAAACTACCGAGAAGATCATCCAAATTCAACAACGGTTGAAAACCGCCCAAAGTCGACAAAAGAGCTACGCTGACATTAAAAGAAAAGATATAGAATTTGAAATTGGAGAGATGGTCATGCTTAAAGTTGCACCTTGGAAAGGCGTTGTTCGATTTGGTAAACGAGGGAAATTAAATCCAAGGTATATTGGACCATTCAAGATTATTGATCGTGTCGGACCAGTAGCTTACCGACTTGAGTTACCTCAACAACTCGCGGCTGTACATAACACTTTCCACGTCTCGAATTTGAAGAAATGTTTTGCTAAAGAAGATCTCACTATTCCGTTAGATGAAATCCAAATCAACGAAAAACTTCAATTCATCGAAGAACCCGTCAAAATAATGGATCGTGAGGTTAAAAGACTTAAGCAAAACAAGATACCAATTGTTAAGGTTCGATGGAATGCTCGTAGAGGACCTGAGTTCACCTGGGAGCGTGAAGATCAAATGAAGAAGAAATACCCGCATCTATTTCCAGAAGATTCGTCAACACCTTCAACAGCTTAAAATTTCGGGACGAAATTTATTTAACGGGTAGGTACTATAGTGACCCGAAATTTTCCATGTTTATATATATTATTTGAGATTGATATTTACATGATTAAATGTTTCCAACATGTTAAGCAATCAAACTTGTTAAGACTTGATTAATTGAAATATGTTTCATATAGACAATTGACCACCCAAGTTGACCGGTGATTCACGAACGTTAAAACTTGTAAAAACTATATGATGACATATATATGGATATATATATAGTTAACATGATACTATGATAAGTAAACATATCATTAAGTATATTAACAATGAACTACATATGTAAAAACAAGACTACTAACTTAATGATTTTTAAACGAGATATATATGTAACGATTATCGTTGTAAAGACATTTAATGTATATATATCATATTAAGAGATATTCATACATGATAATATCATGATAATATAATAATTTAAAATCTCATTTGATATTATAAACATTGGGTTAACAACATTTAACAAGATCGTAAACCTAAAGGTTTCAAAACAACACTTACATGTAACGACTAACGATGACTTAACGACTCAGTTAAAATGTATATACATGTAGTGTTTTAATATGTATTTATACACTTTTGAAAGACTTCAATACACTTATCAAAATACTTCTACTTAACAAAAATGCTTACAATTACATCCTCGTTCAGTTTCATCAACAATTCTACTCGTATGCACCCGTATTCGTACTCGTACAATACACAGCTTTTAGATGTATGTACTATTGGTATATATACTCCAATGATCAGCTCTTAGCAGTCCATGTGAGTCACCTAACACATGTGGGAACCATCATTTGGCAACTAGCATGAAATATCTCATAAAATTACAAAAATATGAGTAATCATTCATGACTTATTTACATGAAAACAAAATTACATATCCTTTATATCTAATGCATACACCAACGACCAAAAACACCTACAAACACTTTCATTCTTCAATTTTCTTCATCTAATTAATCTCTCTCAAGTTCTATCTTCAAGTTCTAAGTGTTCTTCACATATTCTACAAGTTCTAGTTACATAAAATCAAGAATACTTTCAAGTTTGCTAGCTCACTTCCAATCTTGTAAGGTGATCATCCAACCTTAAGAAATCTTTGTTTCTTACAGTAGGTTATCATTCTAATACAAGGTAATAATCATATTCAAACTTTGGTTCAATTTCTATAACTATAACAATCTTATTTCAAGTGATGATCTTACTTGAACTTGTTTTCGTGTCATGATTCTGCTTCAAGAACTTCGAGCCATCCAAGGATCCATTGAAGCTAGATCCATTTTTCTCTTTTCCAGTAGGTTTATCCAAGGAACTTAAGGTAGTAATGATGTTCATAACATCATTCGATTCATACATATAAAGCTATCTTATTCGAAGGTTTAAACTTGTAATCACTAGAACATAGTTTAGTTAATTCTAAACTTGTTCGCAAACAAAAGTTAATCCTTCTAAATTGACTTTTAAAATCAACTAAACACATGTTCTATATCTATGTGATATGCTAACTTAATGATTTAAAACCTGGAAACACGAAAAACACCGTAAAACCGGATTTACGCCGTCGTAGTAACACCGCGGGCTGTTTTGGGTTAGTTAATTAAAAACTATGATAAACTTTGATTTAAAAGTTGTTATTCTGAGAAAATGATTGTTATTATGAACATGAAACTATATCCAAAAATTATGGTTAAACTCAAAGTGGAAGTATGTTTTCTAAAATGGTCATCTAGACGTCGTTCTTTCGACTGAAATGACTACCTTTACAAAAATGACTTGTAACTTATTTTTCCGACTATAAACTTATACTTTTTCTGTTCAGATTCATAAAATAGAGTTCAATATGAAACCATAGCAATTTGATTCACTCAAAACGGATTTAAAATGAAGAAGTTATGGGTAAAACAAGATTGGATAATTTTTCTCATTTTAGCTACGTGAAAATTGGTAACAAATCTATTCCAACCATAACTTAATCAACTTGTATTGTATATTATGTAATCTTGAGATACCATAGACACGTATACAATGTTTCGACCTATCATGTCGATACATCTATATATATTTCGGAACAACCATAGACACTCTATATGTGAATGTTGGAGTTAGCTATACAGGGTTGAGGTTGATTCCAAAATATATATAGTTTGAGTTGTGATCAATACTGAGATACGTATACACTGGGTCGTGGATTGATTCAAGATAATATTTATCAATTTATTTCTGTACATCTAACTGTGGACAACTAGTTGTAGGTTACTAACAAGGACAGCTGACTTAATAAACTTAAAACATCAAAATATATTAAAAGTGTTGTAAATATATTTTGAACATACTTTGATATATATGTATATATTGTTATAGGTTCGTGAATCAACCAGTGGCCAAGTCTTACTTCCCGACGAAGTAAAAATCTGTGAAAGTGAGTTATAGTCCCACTTTTAAAATCTAATATTTTTGGGATGAGAATACATGCAGGTTTTATAAATGATTTACAAAATAGACACAAGTACGTGAAACTACATTCTATGGTTGAATTATCGAAATCGAATATGCCCCTTTTTATTAAGTCTGGTAATCTAAGAATTAGGGAACAGACACCCTAATTGACGCGAATCCTAAAGATAGATCTATTGGGCCTAACAAACCCCATCCAAAGTACCGGATGCTTTAGTACTTCGAAATTTATATCATATCCGAAGGGTGTCCCGGAATGATGGGGATATTCTTATATATGCATCTTGTTAATGTCGGTTACCAGGTGTTCACCATATGAATGATTTTTATCTCTATGTATGGGATGTATATTGAAATATGAAATCTTGTGGTCTATTATTATGATTTGATATATATAGGTTAAACCTATAACTCACCAACATTTTTGTTGACGTTTTAAGCATGTTTATTCTCAGGTGATTATTAAGAGCTTCCGCTGTCGCATACTTAAATAAGGACGAGATTTGGAGTCCATGCTTGTATGATATTGTGTAAAAACTGCATTCAAGAAACTTATTTTGTTGTAACATATTTGTATTGTAAACCATTATGTAATGGTCGTGTGTAAACAGTATATTTTAGATTATCATTATTTGATAATCTACGTAAAGCTTTTTAAACCTTTATTGATGAAATAAAGGTTATGGTTTGTTTTAAAATGAATGCAGTCTTTGAAAAACGTCTCATATAGAGGTCAAAACCTCGCAACGAAATCAATTAATATGGAACGTTTTTAATCAATAAGAACGGGACATTTCAACTACAACCAATAACGATCTCAAAAATGCACCCACTACGTAGGATGACTAATTACGCGCCAAACTCGTGAGTTGGCTCACTCACTTAACTAACCGAATCCACCGTAACAATTTCTGACTTACAACGAATCCGATGTGACAACAAGCACATCACCCGAGACCACTGTAACCTAGGAACCAATAAAATATTCCTAACTCGTCCCGATTCTACCCCAACCATGCCACGTTTCCTCCGCTCGGTACTCGTCATGTCATGCTTGGTGTCAAGATACACGGTTGTAATAATGGTGATCAGTCACTATTACAATTGTGTACCTTACCAATTTTGCATGGTCACGCAAAGTACTTTACCCGGACTGACGCGACATTCACACAAAATAACACGCGATAACTCCTAGTACCCAAATGACCAAAGTTCTTACCGTGAACTTGATCACTCAAACTGTAACATCCGTGTTACATCCGTCCTACATCGGTTGGAGAGGGGAACGAAGCATGCCTTATAAGGGTGTGGAGACCTTTCCTAGCATGACGCGTTTTGGGACCACAAGCACAGCAGATCTCATGAGAACTCTGCAGTTAAGCGTGCTTAGGCAAGAGCACTACCAGGATGGGTGACCTCCTGGGAAAGTGCTCATCGTGTGTGGTTGCCAAGAAAAATTCGTGCGCCTACGGGTAAAGCGGACAATATCATGCTATGGGGAACGTTTACCTGGGATGTTACAGATGGTATCAGAGCCAGGCCCCGGACCAAACGTGCACAGCGAGGACGTTGTGTCCCATTAGGGGGGAGGATTGTAACATCCATGTTACATCCGTCCTACATCGGTTGGAGAGGGGAACGAAGCATGCCTTATAAGGGTGTGGAGACCTTTCCTAGCATGACGCGTTTTGGGACCACAAGTGCAGCAGATCTTATGAGAACTCTGCAGTTAAGCGTGCTTAGGCAAGAGCACTACCAGGATAGGTGACCTCCTGGGAAAGTGCTCGTCGTGTGTGGTTGCCAAGAAAAATCCGTGAGCCTACGGGTAAAGCGGACAATATCATGCTATGGGGAACGTTTACCTGGGATGTTACACAAACCGCCAAACATGCGAATCTCTCCAATAGATTCGTCTCTTGGACACCGCACCAATAGATACCTGTATATATACATATATACAATATAATAATAGATATTCACAAGTACACCGCAACTACAAGTCAACCTACAACCTAGGCGACTATCAATAAAACAACGTCCAAGTTTGCCTACTTACATTAGGCACTAGCAATCTAAGGCACTAATTTACTCACGAAATAAGGCCCCACGTAATCCCGCATTGGACAAACACAAGTCCTAGTTAGTCACCTACTCTAAGTCACTAACAAATCTCAATCCGACCTGTATGCCTACAAGTCCCGCAAATAATGCATAACCGCCAATAAGTCTAAGACTAGGCACCTATTCCAAGCTCACCTAATTCCCTTAGACTATGCTCCGATACCACTTGTAACGACCCAACTTCGTTTTACCAAAAACACGCCTTAAAAAAAATTGATTCAGTACATCTGGACGGCGTCCAGTTATCTGGACGACGTCCAGTTGTGAAGGGCAGGACGGCGTCCAAATGAACTGTAAAATTCTGTCCCCGAGGTCCAACTTACGCGAACGGAAAACCCGCTTCCCGGCACTTTTAAACGAAATGACTTTCACAACACATCATATTAAGTAAAACTAAGTTATTTCCACAATAAAACAAGTTTTACTACATCAGGCCCACAACGACCTGTCTTACAATAATACAGCGCTTTCGACCCATTTATATCTTTAGACGGATTAGGACTCTACAACCCAACCCGATACCAAGAGCATAATCCCGGGGACTACCAAATCCCCAATCCGCATTAATATATCCAAAAGCTACCCCATCGAGCCCTAGCGCTCCTAAGCATCTAGTCTAACAACTAGTTAGTTTCAATACACGATACCTGTAAAAAGGTAAACAACGAGAGGGGTAAGCATAAAGCTTAGTGAATACAATAATTATACATATACATATATAATCTACTTACTTGCAATCACGTACACAATTACCGCATACACGTTAGCAATATAATTAGCATACCATCGCAAAGTATAACGCTAAATCTCCAATACGCAAGCTAGCACAAACAATAGCATATAACTCGAACAATATAATATGCTACACTACAACACATAACCATGGTTAACCAAAGTACAAAAGAGAACGATTCTCGCGAATGAACCGTTAGCCACGCCGACGCCACTAGTATGCATCACTAGTCTCTTGGGTGGTATCGACGCCCGAACTTAAAACCCACCCGTCACGTGAAATGTGGTATCGAACGCCCGAACTTTAAACCCACACTTCACGCCCGCACACATACATATTATATGGTATCGAACGCCCGAACTTTAAACCCATATCACATGCCACACATGAAGATGAGGTATCGAACGCCTGAACTTTAAACCTACCCGAACTTAAAACCCACATCGCATTTCGCACAAGTAAATACATTACATACACACATGTATAATTATTCCACTCACCTTGGAATGCCCGCACAAGTCATGTATAACATGATCTCCGTTCTCAAATCCGAGCAAGTAACCACCTATATCACACATAGGTACAATATACACATAAATAGTCATTCTCTAAAAGAGAACCCGGCACAAACATCCCTTAACCGAGGGATTACACGTTGCTCACCAAAACCCGCCCATTTAACACCTAATGGACACAAACCAACTTCCACTTCGGGTGGTAATTTAAACCCACTCAACAAAGTACAATTTAACCCAAATTATACCTGACACCAATTAGGCCAACCTAGGTCTTAACACTAAATTACTACTTAGGTAACAATCATTTCAAACGTCATGTACACCAAAAACCCCAACACGTGCAATATTGACCCATATTGCTTTTGACCACGTTTGACTTATGTTAAAATGCCATTTTAACCTAAAATCACTTCCCACGATTACTTTCATTCAAAAACGTCATTTAACAATTAATAAAAGTGTTTAACATCCATTTAATCCAAAATTGGTGTCATTACCAAATTCTACCCAATCAGAGTCAACTCATTTTGACATAAGTCCCAAAAACGCCCAAAATCACTAACGGCTAGTGATTATGTTTCCAAAACACCATTTAACGCATGAACCAAGCATTTACATACTTGATTCTTCAAATCTTGACTCAAAACTTAGTTTGACAACAATTTGAGGTTAACACCCATTTTAACCAACTAACATGTTCTTATGAACATCTATACACTAACCCATTTATAATCTGGTGATTACACCCAATACCATGACCAAATTCGTCATCAAACCCTAACCCACCAATAACGGGTCAAAACCCATCTACTAACTACAACAAACCCATTTCACAACCATTCAAGGGTTTCTAACAAAATCAAGCTCAAACCCTAATTTGAATATCAAAATCAAATAATGAATTTCGGAGTTAGAACTTACCAACACTACCAAAACGTAGCTAAGGATGAGATGAACAACTTTAACCCTCGCGACCTAACCCGATTCACTCTTCTTCTTCCTCAAACCAAGCCCTCTCTCTCTAAAATGGGTTCCTCTCTCTCTAGGAATGGATGAGAGTGTTTGAGAAGGTGAAAATGGGGATAAGAGTGAGTTTGGATAAGTTTTAATGGCTCAACCGACTCCCAAGTGAAAAGACTCAGTTTCCCTCTTTTTAAAACTTTAAAATTTCACAGCTGGCCCGTCAGTCCATTTGGACGGCGTCCAATTGCACTAGGACTGAAACAGCATTTTGTTTTGGTCGTAACTTTCAAACCGTAACTCCGTTTTCGATGAATCAAATATCGTTGAAAATGTAATGAAGTTTACTATCCAATGGTAAGGTTTTAGAATATCAACTCAAACTTTATTTGGGATCCAAATATGGGCTTACATGCCTCGTAATTCGAATGACGTCCAAAATAACGCGTAACTGAAAAACGGGGTGTTACAATTGCTAAATTGAAAGTGGTCGAACCATTGAAACGCTACACGAATTTGGGGAGTGTGGAGTACACGTTCGTATAGTGTAAAATGGTTTGAGGTTATGTTAGTGAGCTTGAAAATAATGTTTGGAACATTAGAAATGCGAAACGCGACTTGAAAAGCTAAACGCACTTGGAAATAAGCTTAAAAAGGTTTTTTAGTGTGCAGTAGCTTTAAGCCGCGACGCGGCTCTTGGGCTCGCGACGCGGCTTAAAGGGTGATTTTGAGGTCGAGAGTTTTGGCATGTTTGGAAGTGTGGTGCTTCGTTAGCCCGCGGCGCGGCTCCTGGGTCCGCGGCACGGCTTAACACTGAGCTCGCTGAAAAGGTGCCCTTTCAACCCAAAAGGCACATTTGAACCCCAAACATTTTGGGGTTGTTTCGGGGCATTTAACTGCGGTTTTTACATGTTTTTAGACCATTTTAAGTCTAAATACAGGAATATTAACTTCCAAGTCACTAGTGGTATGAATCAAAGGTTGTGACTTTTCATGAAACCTTTTGACCTATTATAAATATATGGATTCATTTCCATATGAAGGTTAGGCTTTTTACACAATGTTTCAGATTTTGAACATGTTTAACACACTTTCAACACAAAACTTCCAGATTTATGCAATCTACAATTGCAAGGAACAATTATCTTTTGGTCAAGAAGATTGTTCATATTAGTCTTATCTTAATAGTGATTTCGTGTAACACGTGACCAAGTGGGTCGAAATACTCTATTAAGAAAGTTATTCACACGATTCTAGTATCAATTCGGTTGTTGATTCTTTACCCACTAATCCATAATATCCAACATGTATTTTACTAATATAACTAATAGACAAAATTTGTCTTATTAGTTATGAATATTACTATTTAATATTTCATTTTTCACACACTCAACCCCCTAACTTTCATTAAAATACAAATCGAACCCCCCATTTTATAGTACTATTTAATATTTCATTTTTCACACACCCAACCCCCTAACTTTCATAAAATACGAATCGAACCCCCCATTTTATACCTATATTCTAAAATATTATTTATCCCATCACTAACACTAAAAATATTGAATAATAACACTCACCACGCTACTACTGTGCTACTTTTTTTTTGTTCTCAAACGATAAAAAAACAACTTTCATAAAAGGAACAACCCTTCAATGTTATCAAAAGATGTCGAAAAATATTCTTTTTTACAAAATAGATCAACTAACTTAAAAAAAAAAAAAAAAAAAAAAAAACTCGAACGCTAAAAGAAGCAACTTTCACAAAGGAACAACCCTTCAATGTTAGATGTCGAAATTTTTTTTTTTTTACAAAATAGATCAAGACTTTTTTTTTAACTCGCATTCAAAACGGAGCTCCCGGCGTGAAGCGAGGGCTCCACAACTGGTTATTACTACTAGACTTGAATGACTTTAGTTTACCTTTGTCGGATTGTATCATCAATCATCAATCAGTAGATATCATGAATATTTTGTTTTAAAAAAAAAATAAAAAAAAAAAAAAAAAAAAAAAAAAAAAACATATGTATACTATGTGCAGTATATATAAAAGAAATCAACTAGAATGGCCAAAAATGGGCT
The DNA here is from genome assembly GCF_046630445.1 of Rutidosis leptorrhynchoides. NCBI lineage: Eukaryota > Viridiplantae > Streptophyta > Magnoliopsida > Asterales > Asteraceae > Rutidosis > Rutidosis leptorrhynchoides. Next base: position 151,299,539 of record NC_092337.1, read on the forward strand.
ACGATAACTAATTTTGGACAAAATGTACAGGAACAAGTTTGTGGGCGAATCGCGCTTTGCTACGGTCGAAGTGATCATGTAAGAACTTGCCGATTTTTGTAAAGGAAAAAAATAATTTGAAAAAAAGGCTATCATGACTCGAAATAACGAATATTATATACCAATGTAAGGCGCCTAACTATCCATCCGTTGATGTTTTTGTGTTTTAAATATGACATGATTTATTTATAATTTCAATAAATCGTGTTTTAAGTTTATAAAAGAAATGGTAAAAAAAAATGGTAGGGGAAAATGCGAGCGAAATGGTAAAAAAAAAAAAAAAAAAAAAAAAATTGTAGCTTAGTGCTAAGCCTTGTGGGTACAACTATTTCTACACAACGTACAACTCAATTAAGCTTGAAAGGGGTACTATTCACCAATAGTACCCCAAATTTGCTCTAATGTATATATATACAATATAAAAAAGATTAATAAATTACCACTTTACAATTTTATTACTATTACTACCATTCATTATTCATTATACTCAATAAAATAATGAACTTGAAAAATCAATGATCATGATTAGATGAGATAATTTGTGAATAACGCTTATCATAAGCCTAAGATATTAGAAAAAAAAAATGTTAGAATGAAGATTATTTTGTGAACAAAATTTCACTTTAATAGCAAAGTCTTTTGAGTGAATCGCTAAGAGATGTAAAACAACGATGATAGATTGGCTCTACAATCCTCATGCTTTTCTTAATATAAAAGTTCAAAAAATAAAAACCTCTTCAAGTTTCTCTATTTGAATTTTGCATAATTTATTCTTAATGTCAACCTTTTAAGGTTGTCATTTACAAAACTTCTTAAATGAATTTTCTTATAAAGATAGTTTCATGTTTTCTTAAATAAATACGTTTCCATATGGTCCACGGAATACATGATCATGATGATTTTTATGTTTTTTAGGCTAACACAACAACGTTGTTTTGGGCTTATTGTTTGTATCTGGGCTTCTTACTCCGTATTAATATTTTTTATGTTTCTTAAAAGTTTCTCTTCAAGACTATTTCACTCCATTCATCGTTCGCAATCAAATCAAATTTCTCTGTTGTAAGCACTAATGAAGTATTCGAAGCTTAAGGTTTCAAAATATTAATTAGAGTGTGTTTCGCGCACTATGAAAATTTGATTCTAATATTTTCATGACGTCTCATTTTTATTATATTTTCTTTTCATTTTTTAAATTTTTTCCTACTTATAGGTCCGAGGTACTTTTGGAAGCAGTCTCTCTATCCATAGAACATCGAGAGGGATGACTTTCTCTACTTTTGGCAATGTTTCATTTCGGGTGGAGAAATGAATTGTCTTTATTCTAGGATAGGGGATGATTGTCTACATTTCACCTCCCATACTTCGCATATGTGGGATTGAGTTTTATTGTTGTTGTTGTTGTTCGCGCACCAGTTTCTTGAAGTTTATAAGACCTTTTAGGAGCTTGAACTTATAATTTTAATAAGCTCTAAGTTATAAGCTTTGTTTGGTAGACATAAAATGTAGAGCCTATGAAAATCACAATGTGACGACCCGGGAATTTCCAACCAAATTTAAACTTTATCCTTATAAGATTCTGACACGTTAAGCAAAGTCTTTAATGTTGAGTCTCAAAATTTTTGAACTAATTACATAGATTCAGTAATCTTGACTGTGCCCGACGATTTACGAACAATGGTTTGTAATTAAAAATATAGATATAAATATAAATATAAGTATACATGTATATTATTTTGAGTTAATAAAATGCACTCCCATCAATTGGAATTAATAATGTAAAAATAAAAATACAGAATAAATAAGTTTCTATATATATATATATATATATATATATATATATATATATATATATATATATATATATATATATATATATATATAAATTCTGAACATAAGTAATATTATATATATTGTAAATTATAAATATTTAATATATATTATAATATATATTATATAATTGATAACAAGGGTAAAATTTGTAAATTTTAATATAATTACAAGTTTGAATATAATTGTTATGTTAATATTATTAACAATAGTTTCATTATAAACATTAACATGAATATTTGAATAATTAATAATATTATATAATATATATATATATATATATATATATATATATATATATATATATATATATATATATATATATATATATATATATGTGTGAATATGTAAAATTTGATATGTACAAGTAAAATTAATATTATTAATATTAATATTATTATCATTTCTATTATTAATATTATCAATTTCATTATTATTATTAAAATTAATATTGATGTTATATAATTAATATTATTATGTTTCCTTATATAGATTAATATATATATATATATATATATATATATATATATATATATATATATATATATATATATATATATATTTGTATTTGTATAACTATATATATCGACTATATATATATATATATATATATATATATATATATATATATATATATATATATATATATATATACAAATATATGTATAAATTTCAATTATATATATAGGAATATGTATAAACAGATATATAAAATTTAAATATACATAAATACATATTTATATATAGAATACAAGTAAATATACAGCTATTTATAAATATATACTGTTATACACTTATATATACAGCTTGTACGTATTCTGTTAGACATCCTTATCACCTTTAAATTATTTATCTGATATTAGGATCTTTGAATTGTACGATTTGATTATAAAAATTATATCTGCTCGTGAATTCTCCTTTTCTGTTTCAAGCTTGTTGTGACGATCGCTCCAAATTCATATGGACGAACACGTCATTCATCGATTTCATTGCGAGGTATTTGACCTCTATATGATACGTTTTGTAAACATTGCATTCTTTTAAAAAGGCACACCATAAATGAATATTTAAATCAAAGGTTTTCGACATCTGATGATTTCTACATATAGACAATCACCGTAAATAATAGTTTACAATAATACTTTCGTTGACAATGCAGTCAAAATAAGATACATGGTGATGATTTGGTGAATGCAACGTTTCCTTGAAAAATATGTCATGTAAGACTCCATGCACATAGCTTGTCTAACACATAAGCAAACGGCGGAAGACTTCTAGGAAACCTGAGAATAAACATGCTAAGAAGTGTCAACACAAAGGTTGGTGACTTCATAGTTTTATAGTTTCATATAATCTGTATATAAAGGTGGATCACAAGATTTCAGTTGTTTCGTCCAGAAACGTTTATCAAAATATTCTACAAGATTGAGCACCCTGGTAACTAAGCTTTAACGTTTATCTAATATGTACCCCTGTGTTTAACATGCAACCAATATGTATGATACACTCAAATAGCATACGTCTGTTTTATAGTTCAGGCTAGGGTTTCTATACCTGGAACAGACGGGGATGTCAAGCCCGATGGATCCATATACTACTACTCGCGCCCACCAGTTCTTATAACCGGCAGTTACTAGTTACCAAAGCTAAGGGATTTTCGGTTCAAACTCGGTGTAGAATTTAGTATGTACTTGTATCCATTGCGTTTAAAATAAAGTGCATGTATTCTCAGCCCAAAAATATAGATTGCAAAAGCAATTAAAAAGGGAGCATATGAAACTCACCTTAGCAGCACATAAAGTTGTTCATCGTAATGTGACCGAAACTCGGATTACCAAATAATCGTAGATCTCAACCTAGAGAACATATGTTGGTCAATTAATGTCTATCAAGCTAGGTCAGGTCATAGTGTATCACAATCATAATGCTCGAGATCGACATACAAAAGTTATCCAAAGTCGTTTCCAAAAAGTCAATTTTGACAGTTGTTTAAGAAAACGAGACGTACCTTATACAAGGATTCATTTACTCGGTTGGTAATATTTAAAAGTTCACTTTATCAGTCTCGTAAACAAGTTGTTTAAATCTTAATTGCAGATTCAAAAGCAATTTTAATTAACGTCAATCATAATTCAGTTGATCATATCTTTTAATCCGTTCATCGAAACTATACGATATCTAAATAAAAAGTTATTGATTTTTCGCCTGCTTTCCAAAAACATGTATATCATATACCTTTTACCAGTAATATATGTATTTAATTAGTGATTCATTATAAACTGTTTAACGACAAAATTTAGCATACAAGCATATATAAATATATATACTCGAGCACTAGACATGGATACATAATTAATATATAAAAAATAAGATATGAGTGCTTACGTATCAGTATTGAGATTCAATATTGTAGGAAAGTACGTAAACGTAACGGAGATGATAAACACTAGGTTTGATTCACAAATATACCCCCGAACATTACCCATAACCTCCTTGGCAATAACCCATAATTTCCTTAGTTCTATCCTGCTTGAAAAACCATTTTGAAAGTGACACGCTCATAACCTCGTCGTAGTATTTTATGTATAATACTAATTAATAAGATTAATAATAATAAGATTAATAATAATATTAATCTTAATAATAATAATAATAATAATAATAATAATAATAATAATAATAATAATAATAATAATAATAATAATAATAATAATAATAATAATAATAATAATAAATATAAGTATATTTAGAGAGAAAGATCGAGGTTGAGAAGGAATTGCATCAGAAACAGAAACATATCGAGTTTAAATAGATGTGGCCTGATTTCCAGCCCCATGCGATCGCATGGTTTTTGGGCATCAAGGCCATGCGATCACATGGCCTTCTGATCCAGCTCACATTCTTTTAACTTCTAGTTTGTCGACATATTTAAATATTAATATAATATATATAATTTAATTTAATTAATTATATATTATATTAAATTCACATGCATAGTTGACTTGTAATTTTTGTTCCGATAAGTCGTACGTCATCACTCGACTTATGTCCCGATTTCGGTTTTTCAAATGTCCTTTCGTACGCTGAGAAAACTTGCATTTTACGTTTCGTGTCACGTACCTTTGTCAAAATATAGCCTTAAATTATCCCTAAACTATACCACTCAAAGTATATCTTAAACTTTCGAGTATTTTGGTCATTTACTTCTATAAATTATCGTCTCGCTATTTATTAATATATATATATAATAACAATTCGTTTTATGACCAAGTTAGTATTATATTTTATCGTATTGTTAAATATATATTTTCAATATTAATAAACACGTTTTTAAAATACATATCGCAAGTTATTCATATATCTAATTCCAACAGTTAATATTCCTTATTATTGTATGTGTCCAAATTACATTATTTAAACAAACACTTTACCATTTATTCTGAATATCGTTAAGAATGAATGATTTCCCAAATCAACGTAGACCTCACAACCGAGACCCGTAATAATATCATAATCCTTAAGGGACTCAGTAAATATCTTTTAATTCAATCGTTTAGCATAATCTTTTAACTTCGTAGTTAAATATATCAATCAGATAATCAAACCAATATGTTTAATACACAGTATCATTTACATAACACTTCGTTACGTTTTCAAGTTATAGTATATGTATCTATTTATATATAATTGTTCGCGGATCGTTGAGAACAATCGAAAGGTATTTGAATAGTTCAAGAATTTTAGGATTCAACTTCATAGACTTTGCTTATCATGTCGGAAACGTTAAAGATTAAGTTTAAATTTAGTCAGAAATTTCCGGGTCATCACAGTACCTCCCCGTTAAAGAAATTTTGTCCCGAAATTTGAGTGAGGTCGTCATGGCTAACAATAAAAATGTTTTCATGACGAATATGTGTTGATAAATAGAATTTTTATCACCGTTGAATAATATAGATAAAAAAAATCCAATTACTCGAAGCATATGAGGGAAGTTATCGTAATAGAGTGAAATGGAGAATAGAGATTCGTCTTATCTCTTGACGTAGTAACGATTGATTTCCGTAATTTAAGGAATAGAAAATCTTCATAATTTAAATAAGATTTGATTCTTCGGAATTTAAGAAAATTAGGATTTCCTTTGATTAAATGCGTAATCTGCCTCGATTGCTATGTCTGATATTTTGCTATAAATTGACCTCTTCAGTTTCATTTATTTTCACCACTCCTATAATCTTCTTCCTTATTTCATACTTACAAAAGATTTGTGAAAATGCTTCATCCAGTTCTGATTCTTGATATTTTCTTGGCTATCATATCATTCATTCTTCTTTTTCATCTGCCACCAGAGGAGGTTATTTTCTTCTACTATTACCTTGGGGTTATATTGTTTTTCATTCTCCCGTGTCTTTATATTGCTATACGCATTGATATACACGGTTTGTAATTTCGGGGTTGTTTTCGGGCTTTATATTTTTCATTATATTTCGGAGCTTCATGCTTTCGTTTTCTCTTCCCGACTTTAAGTCAAGCGAATAATGGTCCAGAATTCGTAGGTATGAATTTCAGAATGAACATAATTAATATTCTAAGAAAGAAACGGTAATGGCACAATCTGACTTGTCAAATTACTAGAATACCTCGAAAAAGACCGAATCATCAAGAAAAATATTTTCTTGATATGTTTAGAGGTTAAATAGAATGAAAGAGTTATGTAACATGGCTCGTGATGAGGGTATGATCTGTGAACCTTTATCACGTTCCATTAGAAACTCAGCATGACTTACTGTAATATAATCACGTTGATCAAGTGTCATTATATTATACTAACTCATGCTTCAATTCCCAACATTACTTCAAAACATCTATTTTTCGAATTTTTCATATTTTAGAAACTAAAATAGTTTCTTTTATGATGTAACACAGATAGCGAAAAGAGATGAATGATTTCAGATAAGAATGGTTATAAAAAAAATCTTCATAAATATGGAGGATATTTATAATGGAAGATACGATGATATCTTAGAATATTTAAGATAAGATGATGATGAAGAATATTGTCCGCAAAGGTTTTAGAGTAAGGAGCAAGGTATTTGCTAAGGATTTCAGCAGACACTGAATCATTTGTATTCTTTGAAGGTAGATTTCGTTTTTGTGATTTGTCCACAGCCTCCTTCATGGTCTGCTCAATCCGTTTTCCAGTTCCAAACCTTTTCTTTTTCTCAGCTTTACCACCATACCATTCTTTATCATCAAACTTTTGACTGTTAACGTCGTTTACAGTTTTTGCTGCTTCATCAGCATTTTCCCAAAATTTGAAGGACTAGTTTCACAGTTTGGGGTGTTTTTCAGAAACTTCACATTCGAAGTAAGTAAGTCTAGAAGATAGATGTTATCTATATATAACTGTTGTCGTAGAAAATGCTGCGAGATTCAAAATACTGATTGCTAATTCCCGGTAGTTGGTATGACAATTACCGTTACAAGATGTGGATGAGTACATGATAGGGTTTCAATGAGTATAAGGATTATTTTTTTTTCGGAAGGTCAAGGATCAATGAAGTTGTTGGTAAATTTACTGCTAATGTGGTGGAACATAAAAGGTTCCCCAGTAACAAAAACGTATATGCCAAAGTTACAAGTCTAAAAGGTCGTCGTTGACTGGTTGAACGGTTGATAATACTGGATACTTTTGAAAAGGATTTGCAAGGTTATTTTCGGTAAAAACAATACTAATGGATCTTGCACAGATTTAAAGTCAAAGTATAGCTTTGAAAGATGTAGAGATCTAAGAATGATGTCACCGGTTCAGAGTTATGACTTGGATTCTGATCCGTCAATGTCAGAATATGTAATTGAATTTGTATGAAAACGATTGTTTATCGTTGTGAGCATTGTTAATAATTTTTGAATCAAAGTTGAAGAATGTACATTGTAACATATTAATTGCAAACTTAAATATTTCCCGGGTATTACCTACCCGTTAAAAAAATTTCACAATTAATACTTTGTACAAAGAATTTTCGTTACAGTCTTTATGAAAATATCTGTATGTATATTTTCTTCAGATGTAATACAGATTTAATGAGTTAATATCATATTAAGCTCATTTAATTTTTGGCTTTAATTAGAAATGAATAATCTCCAAAATATTAGAGATTACCTAATCTTCGCGGAGTATTTCACTAATGAAATTAATACTTCATTATTTATTCTTATTGATATTCCTCGGTGAAGGATGTTGATGCTCGTGAAATTTTTGTAAACCTTACAAGGCACAGATGATGTTTTCTGGAAAGTTTCGAGTACATCGAAAATGAAAATGTAAAATCAATTATGTAATTGAATAATACACTTGGTTTATTAGGAAATGGAATTCATTGAGTTGAAACAGAGATTGTAGTTAACGATTGTTAAGTCATTAACGAAGGATGTATACCGAGTAGTACCTACCAGTTATGATTCACATGTAATAGCTTAGTACGAAAAGATTTATTTTGTTTTCAAATTTCACATATATATATATATATAAAATATACATATAATTTCTTCAGAGAAAATGAATTAATACTTCATAACTCGTTGATACAATATACGCGTTGTTGATTTGTGATGATGTTGGTGATTATGAAATTGGCGGAACTTGTAGTACTACAGGTTTTGTCGGTGTTGGTGATACTGACGATACTGTTGATGCTGCTGGTAAAACAAGTCTAGCTTGTAAATCGTGCACCATTCCGGTCAGGGTTTCTACTCTTCCTTCTATCATTTCGATCCACTCATCTAATTTATGGTTACGGTTGGAATAGATTATCTCTAAGACTTTAGAGATTACATACGCAGAATATTTCTCCAATGAAATTATGAATCAATACTTCATCGGTTATTGTTGTTGGTACTCCTTGGTACCTATGGTGCGTATGATGTTGATATCCGAGGTATAGATTGTGAGGTTGAGGCGTGTGATGGGGATGTTATTGTTGGTGGTGGTAATGGTACTGTTGGTGTTGTTATCGGTGGTACTGTTTATGCTGCTGGTGTTTGTAATCCTTGCACCATGTTCTCCAAAGTCACTACCCGAGCACGAAGCTCGTTGACTTCTTCTATTATACTGGGATGATTGGCGGTTCGGACAAGCGGATGAATAAGATTTACAATATTGGATATTACATAGTCGTTGCGAGCTGTTCTGGAAATGAGGGTGAAAATGGTGTTACGAATGGGTTCGCCGGTAAGTGCTTCAGGTTCTTCGCCAAGAGGTGAATGTGGTGGATGGAAGGGATCGCCTTCTTCTTGTCTCCAATGATTAAGTAGATTACGAACCCATCCCCAATTCATCCAGAATAGATGATGGCTAATTGGTTGATCCATTCCGGTTACACTGTCTTCGGAATTCAGGTGAATATCCATATCGGAATAGCTGTCAGAGTTTAAGGAATTTGAACTAGATACAGGATCCATCTTGTATAATTAGGGAGATGATTTTTGATATGAATTAGATTATAGAATTTAGTTTGGTATTCTTCAATACATAATTTACATATGTATATATAATACCAAATTCCATAAATCACGGAGAAATTTTCGGAAGATGTCAGGATACAGTAACAGATACGCTAAGATATGAATTTTTGTCTATACACCATTTATGCAATAAATGCTGGAAAACGTGTCTAGACTTAAGAATGATAAGCATGTAATTTCCGACAGGAAATGATTAATAAAACTTTTAACATGCAGACACGGTTGAAGTCCAGACTTACTAATGCATCCTAACAACTATCAGTTAGACACACTCATGCAAGACCTGGTTCACTAGGACCAACGGTCTGATACCAACTGTGACGATCGCTCCAAATCCATATGGACGAACACGTCATTCATCGATTTCATTGCGAGGTATTTGACCTCTATATGATACGTTTTGTAAACATTGCATTCTTTTAAAAAGGCACACCATAAATGAATATTTAAATCAAAGGTTTTCGACATCTGATGATTTCTACATATAGACAATCACCGTAAATAATAGTTTACAATAATACTTCCGTTGACAATGCAGTCAAAATAAGATACATGGTGATGATTTGGTGAATGCAATGTTTCCTTGAAAAATATGTCATGTAAGACTCCATGCACATAGCTTGTCTAACACATAAGCAAACAGCGGAAGACTTCTAGGAAACCTGAGAATAAACATGCTAACAAGTGTCAACACAAAGGTTGGTGAGTTCATAGTTTTATAGTTTCATATAATCTGTATATAAAGGTGGATCACAAGATTTCAGTTGTTTCGTCCAGAAATGTTTATCAAAATATTCTACAAGATTAAGCACCCTGGTAACTAAGCTTTAACGTTTATCTAATAAGTACCCCTGTGTTTAACATGCAACCAATATATATGATACACTTAAATAGCATACGTCTGTTTTATAGTTCAGGCTAGGGTTTCTATACCTGGAACAGACGTGGATGTCAAGCCCTATGGATCCATATACAATTACTAGCGCCCACAAGTTCTTATCACCGGCAGTTACTTGTTACCAAAGCTAAGGAATTTTTGGTTCAAACTCGGTGTAGAATTTAGTATGTACTTGTATCCATTGCGTTTAAAATAAAGTGCATGTATTCTCAGCCCAAAAATATAGATTGCAAAAGCAATTAAAAAGGGAGCATATGAAACTCACCTTAGCAGCACATAAAGTTGTTCATCGTAATGTGACCGAAACTCAGATTACCAAATAATCGTAGATCTCAACCTAGAGAACATATGTTGGTCAATTAATGTCTATCAAGCTAGGTCAGGGTATAGTGTATCACAATCCTAATGCTCGAGATCGATATATAAAAGTTATCCAAAGTCGTTTTCAAAAAAGTCAATTTTGACAGTTGTTTAACAAAACGAGACGTACCTTATATAAGGATTCATTTACTCGGTTGGTAATATTTAAAAGTTCACTTTATCAGTCTCGTAAACAAGTTGTTTAAATCTTAATTGCAGATTCAAAAGCAATTTCAATTAACGTCAATCATAATTCAGTTGATCATATCCTTTAATTCGTTCATCGAAACTATTCGATATCTAAATGAAAAGTTATTGATTTTTCGCCAGCTTTCCAAAAACATGTATATCATATACCTTTTACAAGTAATATATGTATTTAATTAGTGATTCATTATAAACTATTTAATGACGAAATTTAGCATACAAGCATATATAAATATATATACTCGAGCACTAGACATGGATACATAATTAATATATAAAAGATAAGATATGAGTGCTTACGTATCAGTATTGAGATTCAATATTGTAGGAAAGTACGTAGACGTAACAGAGATGATAAACACTAGGTTTAATTCACAAATATACCCCCGAACATTACCCATAACCTCCTTGGCAATAACCCATAATTTCCTTAGTTCTATCCCGCTTGAAAACCATTTTGAAAGTGACACGCTCATAACCTCGTCGTAGTATTTTATGTATAATACTAATGAATAATATTAATAATAATAGGATTAATACTAATATTAATCTTAATAATAATAATAATAATAATAATAATAATAATAATAATAATAATAATAATAATAATAATAAAAATAATAATAATAAATATAAGTATATTTAGAGAGAAAGATCGAGGTTGAGAAGGAATTGCATCAGAAACAGAAACATATCGAGTTTAAATAGATGTGGCATGATTTCCAGTCCCATGCGATAGCATGGTTTTTGGGCATCAAGGCCATGCGATCGCATGGCCTTCTGATCCAGCTCACATTCTTTTAACTTCTAGTTTGTTGACATATTTAAATATTAATATAATATATATAATTTAATTTAATTAATTATATATTATATTAAATTCACATGCATAGTTGACTTGTAATTTTTGTTCCGATAAGTCGTACGTCATCACTCGACTTATGTCCCGATTCCGGTTTTTCAAATGTCCTTTCGTACGCTGAGAAAACTTGCATTTTACGTTTCGTGTCACGTACCTTTGTCAAAATATAGCCTTAAATTATCCCTAAACTATACCACTCAAAGTATATCTTAAACTTTCGAGTATTTTTGTCATTTACTTCTATAAATTATCGTCTCGCTATTTGTTAATATATATATAATAACAATTCGTTTTATGACCAAGTTAGTATTATATTTTATCGTATTGTTAAATATATATTTTCAATATTAATAAACACGTTTTTAAAATACATATCGCAAGTTATTCATATATCTAATTCCAACAGTTAATATTCCTTATTATTGTATGTGTCCAAATTACATTATTTAACAAACACTTTACCAAATATTCCGAATACCGTTAAGAATGAATGATTTCTCAAATCAACGTGGACCTCACAACCGAGACCCGTAATAATATCAAAATCCTTAAGGGACTCAGTAAATATCTTTTAATTGAATCGTTTAGCATAATCTTTTAACTTCGTAGTTAAATATATCAATCAGATAATCAAACCAATATGTTTAATGCACATTATCATTTACATAACACTTCGTTACGTTTTCAAGTTATAGTATATGTATCTATTTATATATAATTGTTCGCGAATCATTGAGAACAATCGAAAGGTATTTGAATAGTTCAAGAATTTTAGGATTCAACTTCATAGACTTTGCTTATCGTGTCGAAAACGTTAAAGATTAAGTTTAAATTTAGTCAGAAATTTTCGGGTCATTACACTTGTACAACCGGTCGGTTCAATCAAACTACAAAACAAATAGCTAATTGTTCCATTACACTGCAATTATATCTATTAGTCTCTATCTAATACTCTGTAAAGGTAATGTGAATTGATATCAGAAAAATAAACCAAAAATTCAAGAAAAACAGTCCCGTGCTCTGCTCTTCAATTCTTTTTGCTAAACATCGAATTTGAGATTTATTTTAAAATCTATTAATGCAAAAGTGTTAGGAATCTTTTATGTGAACTATCTGTAAGTTTTCGACCTTCAATTCTTCCTATTAACATTGAATTTCGAAGTCAAAATTATTCTTTAAAAAGTCAAACGTTTTGTTCATGCTGAAATTCAAAACTCTGTTGATGTTTCAGAATCAATTGAGTATTCAAAAAGTTTCTTTGAATCATTTAAAACATAATTCATGTAATAACTTTAATCTAAAACGATCTAAAACTTGATATCTGATTTGAGGTTCATCGTGTTCTTGACTGTGATGAGCATTAGTTCGAATTCGTTTTAATTTTCCAAATCAATAAGTGTAGTTATGTTTATAATGTTCTGTTGAATATATCTGCAAAGTTTTAACTCTCAATTCTTTGAATTGAATTCGAATTCTTGAAGTCAAACCATATAATTCAAAAGTCAAGAAATCTGTTCTTCATTAAAATTCGAAATCGTTTTCATGTTTTAAGTAAAATTACGTATACATAATGTTTTCATAGATGATTTAAAATATTTTTCATGTTATATGTATAGTCTAAAACTTCTTAAATTTTCAAGAATGATTTTGAGTTCTTGCGATATATTATTTTTAACTGTCTCAGCTTTTTATTTTTTTTTTCTTTTCTGTTTTGGTTAATTTCCATCACCACCTATAAACGTTTATGTGACAATTGAAAATCTGAAAATAATTCAATTAATTAGCTGTTTGTGGGGGTGTTGGAGTAGCGAGAGGTCTCGGGTTCGATCTCCGGCAGTGGCGATTTTTTTTATAAAACCTATTCTTTTGAGGTATAACTATGTTTATTATTATTATTTCTTGTTATTATTACTATTATTATCATTATTGTTAGTATTATGTTAACTATTATAAATACCATTAATATAATTAAAATTATTATCTTTATTGCTATTATTAGTATTATCATTAGTTATTATAATTATTATTACCATTATTATTTTTATGGTCACCATTGTTAGTATTATTATTATTAAAAATTATAATCATTATTATTATTAATATTACTAAGTATCATTAGTAATAGTACTATCAGTATTATTATTATTTTTATTATTATTATTAGAATTATTATTAGTAACATCATTAATGTTAATATTAGTAATACCAATATGATTAAAACTATCATCTTAGTATAACTATCATTATTATTAAAAGTAGTATTTATAATACCATTAACATTATTATTACTATAAGTATTATTAAAATTATTAATATTATTGTTATTATTAGTTTTTGTTAAAATGATTAGTATTATTAATCTTATTATAAATGATACAATTTATTAGTATTTTCATAAATATTAGTATTAATACCATCTTAGAAATAATAGAATTATTATTATTATCATAAGTATATTATTAATGTTATTATCATTATAATTATCATTACTAATATTGACTAGTATAATTAGAACTACTGTTTTGATAAACAAATATATTTAACACATATAACTTAACAAAATATTTTTTTTTATATATAAAAGGAATATATGGAACATAAATATATTATTAATATAAAAATGATATCATTAATAAGTTATATATATAAAAATTTATCCGATTACGATCATGTGTATTAATAAATATATAATTGATATAGGTTCGTGAATCCGAGGTCAACCCCGTATTGTTCAATATCGTCATATGTATTTTTGCTACAAAATACATTACTGTGAGTTTATTTGATTCCCTTTTACTCTTTACATTTTTGGGCTGAGAATGCATGAAAATGATTTATTAACTGTTTTACAATATTTATATGCGTGCGTTTCATTACTCCCTCTTTAAATGTTTTTGCAATATATATATTTTTGGGACCGAGAATACATGCGCTGTTTTATAACTGTTTTACGAAATAGACACAAGTATTAAAAATATTCTACAATTGATTTACGAGTACACCGGATATCACCCCTTTATAGTCTGGTAATCTAAGAATTAGGAAACCGAGCTCCTAATTGACGCGAATCCTAAAGATAGATCTATGGGCACTCCCATGCCCCAGTCAGAGAATTTGAACTGCTTTAGTACTTCGAAATAGGTATACAACCGCCAGCTTTAAAAGATATGATCTGTTTATGAGGTGTACACAACCATCATATTTAAAAGAGTGGCCTGTTTGTATGCTTTTGCATGACCGTACGGAATGCCGGTATGCGGGGGATATTCTATATGCATCTTGTTAAGGTCGATTACCCGGTGTTTATATATCGTATGAATGATTTTCCAGCAGTGAGCAGACCTGCACAGATTGTTTTTGAAATATGAGTATCTTGTGGTCTATTATACTATCTGAAATGATTATTTATGATAAACTAATGAACTCACCAACCTTTTGGTTGACACTTTAAAGCATGTTTATTCTCAGGTATTAAAGAAATCTTCCGCTGTGCATTTGCTCATATTAGAGATATTACTTGGATTCATTCATGACATATTTCAAAAGACGTTGCATTCGAGTCGTTGAGTTCATCAAGATTATTACTTAGTCAATTATAGTTGGATATATTATGAAATGGTATGCATGCCGTCAACTGTTGATGTAATGAAAGTTTGTCTTTTAAAAACGAATGCAATGTTTGTAAAATGTATCATATAGAGGTCAAGTACCTCGCGATGTAACCAAATGTAATGTATTCGTCCAGATGGATTAGGACGGGTCACTACAGGTGGTATCAAAACGGTGGTCTTAGCAAACCAGGTAATGCATTAGTGTGTCTAACTGATAGTTGTTTAGATGCATTAGTGGGTCTGGACTTCGACCGTGTCTGCATGCCAAAAGTTTTGCTTATAATTTCATGTCAAAAATTACTTGCTTATCATCCTTAAAGTCTAGACACGTCTTAATGCCTCTAGTGCATAGATATTGTATAGATAAATTCGTATCTTAGCGTATCTGTTACTTTAAACTTTGCCCGACAGCTTCCGAAAGTTCCTCCGTAAAATACGGAATCTTTTTGGACTATATATAGATATCTTATGTAATTAGAATATCATCCGAATCCAAAAATCATTTCATATCGACAATCCTTTAGCTGATCGTGTCAGATGGATCCTGTACCAAATTCGAATTCATATAATTCCGAAGACAATTCTGAAGACTCTGAAGGTAGTGTGACCGAAGTGCCCCAACTGGTTGACTGCAATTCTTTCTGGAGGAGATGGGGATGGGTTCGAGTCATACTCACTCACTGGAGAAATGAAGAGGGAGAACCCTATCGCGAACCAAATTTACCTCCCGACATCGGAGAACTTGACGCACTCACCGGTCAACCAATCCGCAATACCATTTTTACACTCTTTGTCAGAATATTTTGCCTCGAAGAACGCATTCATAGAGTTATGTTAGTGATTCAACCTCTATTCTCGACTACTAATCAGGTAGGATTAGTGGAAGAAGTCAGGGAACTTCATGCTAGGTTTGAGGAAAGAATGGAATCTCTGGAAAGTACAGTACGCAATTTGGAAGATAGACTTACGTCTACAACATCAACATCCACACCAGTACCACCAACAACCCAAGTTTCAACATCACATGCCTCAACATCTCAATATGTACCTCGAGCATAATCATCGTTCTACATGACGTTCTACAGCATCTATCTTCGTTCGATATGACGATTATGTAATCTTTAATGTTTTAGAGATTATATATTCTTGTTCTAACGGTAAATCAAATGAGTTTAATATCATATCGACTCATTAAATCCAAGATTACATTTGAAGAAAATATATATGTAAGTATATTTTCATAAAGATTGTAATTAAAAATTCTTTCGTACAAACTGTTAATGGTGAAAATATTTTAACGGGTAGGTAATACCCGAGGAATATTTAGATTTCACCTTAATAAGTTACACTATACATTCTTCGAAGCTGATTCAACAGTCATTTACTATCCTACTTACAACCACCGAGATACGTATCCGTTCACCGCAGAATAACCATTTTCATTCAATTTCATATTTGGATTTTGTCCTATCAGAATCCAAAAAGTGGCATAATGAAGAAAACATTTGACAAAATAAAATTTGTTAGAAACAGACAAATTAACTATGAGGAATTTTGTTAAGAATCCACGCTAACAAAATTCTAGCTAACTGTTCCTAGCTACCTGTTAATTCCGTATTACATTTATTTATCACAATTTAATTACCGCAATTTTAATTCTCGCAATTTTATTTATCGTCATTTAATTTCTGTTATTTATTTTACGCACTTTAAATATCGGGACACGTATACAAGGTTTTGACATATCATATCGACGCATCTATATATATTATTTGGAATAACCATAGACACTCTATATGCAGTAATGCTTGAGTTAGCTATACAGGGTTGAGGTTGATTCTAAAATAATATATATACTTTGAGTTGTGATCGAGTCTGAGACATGTATACAATGGGTCACGATACGTATTAATTAATTCGAATATTATATATTAAACTATATATGAATAATTGAACTGCTAATTGTGGACTATCAACTGTGGACTACAAACATTGGACAATTAAAATATTGATTTTAACATATGAAACTAAAAATTTCTTCAAGTTTGACACTTGATTTCATCCTAAACCTCATTTGTATCTTGACGATTACAATCTGCGTTCAAACCTTTCATGATTCTTGAAAACACATCAATCGAGAGGATGAACCAACCGCACTTCATCTACGGAACAAAGATTTATGCATATAGTTATGCACTTGAAAAACTCTCGGAAACTGAGTAAACGTTTAACATGTAGCTGTGCAAATTCCTTTAGCGTTATTATTACCCAAAATAACTTTACAATCCCTTTTCAAGATAGCGAATTTTGTCACAGCTCTAGCAAGTCAACTTCGAATTTTCGTTCGAAACGACCTTATTATAACCTTGATATATATGTGTGCTCTTTTATTGTTACCGGAGAACCTTTTATATTCCACCATACTACCAGCAGACGTACCAGCAACCTCGTTGCTCCTGGGCTTAAATCTCTCCGACAAATCACTATATTTATCTATTGAAGTCTTATCATGAACTCATCGGCATCTTGTAACAAGAATTGCCATACCAACTACCGAGAAGCCTCAATCATCAATCTCGAATCTCACAACGTTTTCACTTTAACAGGTATATATAACGTGTAACTCCTGGAATTTTGATCTTCAAATCTGAAATTCTGAAAAGAACCCAGTCTACGAATCAATACTCAAAATGTTGAAAAAGCTGAATGAAGCAGCACAAACTATAAACGACCTTAACAGTCGAAAGTTTGATGATAAAGAATTGTATGTTATCAAAGCTCAGAAAAGTTGGAACTGGAAAACGTATTGAGCAAACCATGAAGGAGGCTGTGGATAAATTACAAAGACTAAACCTGCCTTCAAAGAATCCAAATGATTCAGTATCTGCTGAAGTCATTAACAAATACATTGCTTCTGACTCTAAACCGTTACAGACAAATCTTCTTCATCATTCATCGATATTAGAAATTCTAAGATATCATCGAATATTTCATTATAAATATCCTCGATATTTCTGAAGATAATTTCATAACTATTCGTATCTGAAATCATTTATCTTTTCACAATATCAGTGTTACATCAGAAAAGAAACTACTTTAGTTTCCAAAATTCTGAAAAAAAAATTCGAATTTAAATTATGAATGTTTTGAAGTAGTGTTGGAAACTGATGCATGAGTTAGTATAATATAATGACACTTGATCAACGTGATTATATTACAGTAAGTCATGCTGAGTTTCTAATGGAACGTGATGATTCACAGATTATAACGTCATCATGTGCCATGTTACACGACTCTTACATTTAATCTAATCTCTAAACATATCAAGAACATATTATCTTGATAGTTCTATCTCTTCCCTTGAATTCAGGAAAGCAACCGTGACTACTTCACCGGTTAAAACGAACCTGCATTTAATCATTTCACTCTTTTGTGATAGCTTCACTCGTACTCTTCACATAAACGAATTGTTTTATCCATATTACTTGATGATGACAAAACTTTAATTTTTAGCTCGTATATGAGTCATGAAAACATACTTATTGTCAGCCATGATGACCCCACTCATATTTCGGGACAAAATTTCTTTAACGGGTAGGTACTGTGACGACCCGGGAATTTCCAACCAAATTTAAACTTTATCCTTATAAGATTCTGACACGTTAAGCAAAGTCTGTAATGTTGAGTCTCAAAATTTTTGAACTAATTACATAGATTCTGTAACATCCTCGATCGGGCCTAGTTGTAAGATTATTATTTTGCCCTTAAGTTTGTATTGCGTTATTATATGGTTTTATTTTTATTTAATATTTATTATTAAATAAGGATGTGGTTAGGACCAGTTTGTGAGAAGGGTCACAGAACAGGTTTGTTTATTTAATTTGGACTTCGTTTGGGTCTCCAAATGATGTACGAAAGATATCAGATAACTGATAAATACCCGTGTGTCACACAGTGTGGGAATTATCCACAATTAAGTTACTAGTGGGCTGTGTTCTTCTTCCCATTTCTAGAAAATTCCCAAACACACCCGTTCTTCATCTTCCTCACCTACAATCAAACCCTAATCCTTAATCTTGAGCTAGAGCTCAAATTGTTCATATCTTTGTGTTCCTTGTGATTCACTGATTCGTTTAAGGTAAGGATCACAAGCTTCCATGCTCTAATCTTTGAGAAATTTAAGGTTTTGTGTTAGTTTTCATAAAAGTGTAAATTTGTGTCAAAACAAGTGATTTAAGTATTGTTATGGTCAAATTGTTGTGGGTTTTGAGTCTATAACAAGTAGTGAATAAGTTGTGGTCGCTTTTGGTGTTTAAAACGAGCTCTAGATCGAGATTTGAGGATTTCATCGTGAATTCCGTAGCCTTTGTTCAGTTTCTGATGAAGATGAACACAGTCGGCCGACTGTAGGTCGACAGTCAACCGACTGAGGGTTGAACCGGCCGATTGACGAAGACAATCGACCGACTGTTGAGTGAACTGACCGGCTGAAATTTACCTTCGGCCGATTGATGTAATACCAAATGAATCGATCGACTGGGAAGGTCAGTCGACCGGTTGTGTCGACAGTCGACCGACTGTAAGAGTCAGTCGACCGACTGAGTGTCCAGGGCAGAATATTTTACCTAAGTGTTGATTTTTAGCCGTTATGCTGCCCGTTTGTATTTTGATGTTTATGATGTAAATTTTGAAAGTGCATAAGTGTTAAGCAAAAAATTTTAGCGGAGAGTTTTTGATGCAAAAATTTATATATTATGTTATTTGATGTTAACGAACAGAAACTAACTTGTGTATATGTTTTCTCAGGAGAAAAGGAGAAAGAGAAGGTTCAGTGATTAGATAGCTGAATACCTTCTCGTTTGCTGGTATTTGGTGGGTGGGACTAACTGGGGAATATAGTATATAGAAGCATGTTATATTATGATTGCCATGCTTGTTAGATATACTTATTGTGGTGGTTAGTTAGTACTTGTGATGACTGCATGTTAGTTGATGCTTGTCTGCTGGAGCCCGGTGCGTCCCTATTGTGTGGTAGCCTCGGTAGGAGAGATCAACCTGCGGGTTGGGTTCCTCTGTGGTAGCCTAGACAGCCATGGTATATATATATATGTGAATGACGCGTCCGTCACGTGTGAATTATGTATATACATACGGTGGTGGAGGAACTTCTGGTAAGCCCCAGTCCGATCAGCTGGTGGTTAATGGTTTGGCCAAGCCGCCAGAGTCTCTGTAGACGGCACCTGGGTGATGTTTGTGTGTTAGACTATTGTGACATGATTAGTATAATGCTTATGTATGCTATGGCCTCTAGTTAGTCGTACTCACTTAGCTTCGTGCTAATTCTCCTCCATCTCCTCCCTGCAGGTTGTTAGCTTTTGTAGATAGTGCTTTTAGGAGAAGACTGGCATGATGATGTTATGTTTGACATGGTTAACTCTGATGTGGTCTTTTAGAATATGAACCGTGTACTTTTGAAAAACCGAATGTATTTACGTCTTTTCCTGTTAATATGTAAATTGTTTTAATGACACGTGACATCGGTTTGTAAAAATGTCGATATCGTTTTTAATTAATATTATGCTTCCGCTACGTATTTATTATAAAAAAAATAGCGGTGTCACAAGTTGGTATCAGAGCTGAGTTTGGCAGCATGTGCATTGTGATCAACATGTCATGTTCCCAAACTTAGAAGAGTCATGTCAAACATAACATGCTGGGGATGAGTTAAGTGAGCATTAGGACAGGATATGTGTTAGTTGTTAGTACTAACAGAATTTATACTAAGTTTTGGTGTGAGTGTTGTGGTAGTGCAGTAATGGCAGATAATCAAGCAACCGCTGTTGGCCCTACTGTCCCTGGAACTGGTACTTTTAGAGCCCCTGACGAAGATGGACATTTGTCTTCAGAAGAAGAAACCTCTCAAGAAATAATAGAACTTCAAAGTCGATTACTAGAAGATCAGGAGAAAATTAAGGAATTGGAATAAGAACGGGCGCAATGGAACCCAAATACCACTATGTTAAACACAACTTTTCCTTCAAACCTTTATAATCAAGCCGGTGGCAGTTCCCAATCACAGTTTCCACAAAATACCTATCAAAACTATCAAATGCCATTTCCATTTAACCAGACTTTTCCTAATCAAATGATGTACCCATTTCAAGTCCCTGATACAAGAAGGAAGTGTACCTATAAACAGTTTATGGACTGCAAACCTCCTGAGTACAGTGGTCACACAAACCCTACGATGACCCTCAATTGGCTAAGAGAAGTGGAGAGGGCGTTAGAAGCATGTTTTTGTGAGCCTGAATCTATGGTACTGTTTGCTAGTAGGCTTCTCAAAGGTGAAGCAATGGAGTGGTGGGATTCTATTACTGCATATTTACCCAAAGAACAGATCAGTCAGATAACTTGGGAACAGTTCGCTGCTAAGGTTCGTGAGCAGTATTGTTCTGAGTATGAGATGGAAAGATTGAAAACTGAGTTTCTGAGTATGAAGATGACAGAAAGTTTGACGATTGATGAGGTTTTCAGAGATTTCACATCTAAGCTAAGGTTCGTTCAACAGTGGGTACCAACTGAGAAAGATAAGATTCAGCATTTTATGCGGGTGATTAAGCCGGAGTACAGAACCGTTGTGAGATTTGCAACAACCTTGGCGCAGGCTCATGAAATGGCTAAAGTTACAGAAGGTGATATAATGGCAGCAAAAAGAGAAAGTTCGAGAAGTGGATCTTTTGGGGGTAAATCAGAAGGTCAATCAGGTGGACAGTCAAATCAGCAGTCGAGCAAGCAATTCGGTTTTCGTGGTAAAAAGTCAGGAGGGTTTAAACAGAAAAGTAAGTCTGGTATTAGTAGATCAGGTTCAAGTCAGTCTCGGTGGTGTAATGTTTGGAAGTCAACCCATACCGGCCCGTGTTCTCCAATGATCAGAAGGTGTTTGAAATGTAGAGTGTTAGGTCATGAATCAACAGCTTGTTCTTTTAAGTCTAATGTTTGTTGGAGTTGCCATCAAGAGGGGCATAGATCAGCAAATTGTCCATCTGCGTCAAGATCCGGTTCTGGGGTAGGGTCAGGGGCGAGGTCGGTTACTTCTGGGGGATCTTCTGCTTCTACTGCCAGGCAGAAGAGAAATAATCCTCCAACAGCAGAGGCAAGGGCGTTTCAGATGACGGTAGACGCTGTAACCGCTACTGATGACGTCATTACCGGTATGTTCTTGGTTAATTCCTTGCCAGCTCGTGTGTTATTTGATTCTGGAGCAAATCGTTCTTTTATGTCCTTAAGCTTCTGTGATAAGTTGAAGTTGCCTGCTAGGATGTTAGATGAGCCTTTGGGAATAGAAGTAGCTGATGGTAAAATGGTTCCATGCACATCATCTGTGTCTGGAATTGCCATCGAAATTGACGGTCATTCCTTCCCTTTAACTTGTTTGTTGATGCCTATACCTAGCTTTGATGTAGTCACAGGTATGAATTGGTTAAGAGCTAATAGGGCTAATATTAAGTGTGATAAGAATATGATTTCTTTCCGTTTGGCAGATGGATCCCGAGTGATAGCTAGGGGAGAGCGCAGTGGATTTAACTTTCTTATGGTTTCCCTAATGAAAGCTCAGAAGGCAATAACGAAAGGGTGTGATTCATTCTTAGCCTATGTGATTGATGTTAAGAAAGAGAAGAAGCAGGTGACCGATATTCCCAGTGTGTCAGAATTTACCGAAGTATTTCCAGATGATTTACCAGGGTTACCTCCAGTACGTGAAGTAGAGTATAAAATTGATTTGATTCCCGGTGTTACGCCAGTTGCAAAAGCTCCTTACAGATTAGCTCCATCAGAAATCCGAGAAATGATGTCTCAGATTCAGAAATTGTTAGATAAGGGGTTTATTCGACCAAGTTCTTCACCATAGGGTGCTCCTGTGTTGTTTGTGAGAAAGATAGATGGGTCGCTTCGTATGTGTATAGATTACCGTGATTTGAATAAGAGAACAATAAAGAATAAATATCCCTTACCGAGAATAGATGATTTATTCGATCAGTTACAGGGTGCTTCTTACTTTTCAAAGATTGATTTACGTTCAGGGTATCATCAGGTACGTGTTGCAGAGACCGACATACCGAAAACAGCGTTTAGAACAAGATATGGTCATTATGAGTTTTTAGTTATGCCATTCGGGTTAACAAATGCGCCAGCAGTGTTTATGGATTTAATGAACATGGTGTGTCGCCAGTATCTCAACAAGTTTGTAATTGTTTTCATAGATGATATTTTAATATATTCAAAAACCGAGAAAGATCATGCTACGCATCTAAGGTTGGTGTTAGAACTTCTGAAACAGGAACAATTGTATGCTAAGTTCTCCAAGTGTGAATTTTGGTTGCGAGAAGTACAGTTTCTGGGTCATGTGATATGTGAACAGGGTATCAAAGTAGATCAGTCTAAGATAGAGGCCGTACTGAATTGGAACTCACCGAAAACGCCGACAGACTTCAAGAGTTTTCTGGGTTTAGCAGGTTATTACCGCCGATTTATCAAAGACTTCTCTAAAATAGCAGGTCCGTTGAATAAGTTAACTAGAAAAGATGTAGCCTTTCGATGGACTGACGAACAAGAAAAGGCTTTTCAGACTCTCAAACAGTTGTTATGTCAAGCGCCGGTTTTAGCTTTACCAGAGGGAACAGAAGATTTTGTGGTCTACTGCGATGCGTCATGTGCAGGTCTGGGTTATGTTTTGATGCAGATAAATAAAGTTATAGCGTATGCTTCACGACAAATTGAAGAATCATGAACGAAACTACCCTACTCACGATTTAGAGTTAACTGCAGTTGTGTTTGCTTTGAAGCTTTGGAGACATTATTTGTATGGTACACATTGTGAAATCTATACAGATCATAAGAGTCTTCGATATATCTTTTTGCAGAAAGAATTAAATATGCGTCAACATCGATGTTTAGAATTGATTAAAGACTACGATTGTGAGATTAAGTACCATCCGGGTAAAGCAAATGTGGTCGTAGATGCTCTGAGTCGCAAGAAAACCATCGAAAATGTTAGATTTATGAGAATTGAAATAGTTTCAGACTTGATTGATCGATTGAAAACCGTTCAGTTAGTAGCTTTGAATGACGAAAACCTAAAGAATGAAAAAATGACTAAAAGAAAATTTGACCTATGCAATGATTCTAGAGGATTAAAGACCTATAAAGATCGAATTTGGGTGCCCATGCTTGGAGATTTGAGGGATTTAATCCTTACTGAAGCGCATAAATCGAGATTATCAGTGCATCCAGGTAGTACTAAGATGTATAGAGACTTGAAAACATTGTATTGGTAGGCGACAATGAAGACAGATGTTGCGAATTTTGTCGAAAAATGTCATATTTGTGCGCAAGTTAAGGCAGAACATCAGAAACCGTATGGATCTCTAAGACAGTTAGAAATTCCTTAGTGGAAATGGGATCATATAACGATGGATTTTGTAACCAAGTTACCCCGAACCCAGAAAGGACACAACATGATCTGGGTGATTGTGGATCGTTTAACAAAGAGTGCTCACTTTTTAGCTACTCGTGAAACAGCTTCATTAAGTGATTTGGCAGAATTGTACTTGAAAGAAATCGTTAGTCGACATGGTATACCGTTGTCAATAGTTTCCGATAGAGATACTAGGTTTGTATCGAACTTCTGGAACAGTTTACAACAGAATCTGGGTACGCGTGTGAATTTAAGTACAGCATATCATCCACAAACAGACGGTCAGAGTGAACGAACGATTCAAACGTTAGAAAACATGTTGAGAGCGTGTGTCTTAGAATATGGTGGTTCTTGGGATTCGCATCTTCCATTGATAGAGTTTGCTTACAACAATTCGTATCATTCGAGTATCGGAATGCCATCATATGAAATATTATATGGTCAAAAATGCAGAACTCCT
This sequence comes from Rutidosis leptorrhynchoides, assembly GCF_046630445.1. NCBI lineage: Eukaryota > Viridiplantae > Streptophyta > Magnoliopsida > Asterales > Asteraceae > Rutidosis > Rutidosis leptorrhynchoides. The sequence continues at coordinate 151,324,799 of NC_092337.1, forward strand.
ACGTGTTGGTTAGAAGCAGGTGAGAAACAATTTGCAGGTCCCGAAATTGTTCAGATAACTGCAGAAAAGGTTGAAATTGTATGTGAGAAGTTAAAAGCAGCCAGAGATAGACAAAAGATGTATTTTGATCCGCGCAGATGTCCGGTGGCATTTAATGTAGGTGATCGTGCTTATCTGAAAGTTTCGCCGTGGAAAGGGGTGATCAGATTTGGTAAACGTGGTAAACTAGCACCGAGGTTTATTGGGCCATTTCCGATCAAAGAAATTCTGAATGATCAAACTGTTGTTTTAGATCTCCCATCAGAGTTAGCAATAATTCATAACACGTTCAACGTGTGCTATCTGAGAAAGTGCAAAGTAGACGATGAAGGTCAGATTCTTCCATTAAAAGATTTGAAAGTCGACTTGACTAAGAAACTAGTAGAAGAGCCAATTCGAATAGTAGACAAGAAAGTCACAAAGCTAAGAAAGAAACAGATTCCTATGGTGTTAGTGGAATGGCGCCACAGTTTAGGTTCTAACTTGACGTGGGAAACCGAGGAGTTAATGAGGGCGCGCTATCCCCATTTGTTTGACCTTGACCAGATTCTGAGGACGGAATCTTCTTAAGGGGGTAGATTTGTAACATCCTCAATCGGGCCTAGTTGTAAGATTATTATTTTGCCCTTAAGTTTGTATTGCGTTATTATATGCTTTTATTTTTATTTAATATTTATTATTAAATAATGATGTGGTTAGAACCAGTTTGTGACAAGGGTCACAGAACAGGTTTGTTTATTTAATTTGGACATCGTTTGGGACTCCAAATGATGTACGAAAGATATCAGATAACTGATAAATACCCGTGTGTCACACAGTGTGGGAATTATCCACAATTAAGTGACTAGTGAGTTGTGTTCTTCTTCCCATTTCTAGAAAATTCCCAAACACACCCGTTCTTCATCTTTCTCACCTACAATTAAACCCTAATCCTTAATCTTTAGCTAGAGCTTAAATTGTTCATATCTTTGTGTTCCTTGTGATTCACTGATTCGTTTAAGGTAAGGATCACAAGCTTCCATGCTCTAATCTTTGAGAAATTTAAGGTTTTGTGTTAGTTTTCATAAAAGTTTAAATTTGTGTCAAAATAAGTGATTTAAGTATTGTTGTGGTCAAATTGTTGTAGGTTTTGAGTCTATAACAAGTAGTGAATAAGTTGTGGTCGATTTTGGTGTTTAAAACGAGCTCTAGATCGAGATTTGAGGATTTCATCGTGAAGTTCGTAGCCTTTGTTCAGTTTCTGATGAAGATGAACACAGTCGGCCGACTATAGGTCGACAGTCAACCGACTGAGGGTTGAACCGGCCGATTGACGAAGACAATCGCCCGACTGTTGAGTGAACTGACCGGCTGAGATTTACCTTCGGCCGATTGATGTAATACCAAATGAATCGACCGACTGGGAAGGTCAGTCGACCGGTTGTGTCGACAGTCGACCGACTGTAAGAGTCAGTCGACCGACTGAGTGTCCAGGGCAGAATATTTTACCTAAGTGTTGATTTTTAGCCGTTATGCTGCCCGTTTGTATTTTGATGTTTATGATGTAAATTTTGAAAGTGCATAAGTGTTAAGCAAAAAATTTTAGCGGAGAGTTTTTGATGCAAAAATTTATATATTATGTTATTTGATGTTAACGAACAGAAACTAACTTGTGTATATGTTTTCTCAGGAGAAAAGGAGAAAGAGAAGGTTCAGTGATTAGATAGCTGAATACCTTCTCATTTACTGGTATTTGGTGAGTGGGACTAACTGGCGAATATAGTATATAGAAGCATGTTATATTATGATTGCCATGCTTGTTAGATATATTTATTGTGGTGGTTAGTTAGTACTTGTGATGACTGCATGTTAGTTGATGCTTGTCTGTTTGAGCCCGGTGCGTCCCTATTGTGTGGTAGCCTCGGTAGGAGAGATCAACCTGCGGGTTGGGTTCCTCTGTGGTAGCCTAGACAGCCGTGGTGTATATATATGTGAATGACGCGTCCGTCGCGTGTGGATTATGTATATACATACGGTGGTGGAGGAACTTCTGGTAAGCCCCAGTCCGATCAGCTGGTGGTTAATGGTTTGGCCGAGCCGCCAGAGTCTCTGTAGATGGCACTTGGGTGATGTTTGTGTGTTAGACTATTGTGACATGATTAGTATAACGCTTATGTATGCTATGGCCTGTAGTTAGTCGTACTCACTTAGCTTCATGCTAATTTCCCTCCATCTCCTCCCTGCAGGTTGTTAGCTTTTGTAGATAGTGCTTTTGGGAGAAGACGGGCATGATGATGTTATGTTTGACAGGGTTAACTCTGATGTGGTCTTTTAGAATATGAACCGTGTACTTTTGAAAAATAGAATGTATTTATGTCTTTTCCTGTTAATATGTAAATTGTTTTAATGACACGTGACATCGGTTTGTACAAATGTCGATATCGTATTTAATTAATATTATGCTTCTGCCACGTATTTATTATAAAAAAATAGCGGTGTCACAGATTCAGTAATCTTGACTGTGCCCGACAATTCATGAACAATGGTTTGTAATTAAATACATAGATATAAATATAAATATAAGTATACATATATATTATTTTGAGTTAATAAAATGCACTCCCATCAATTGGAATTAATAATGTAAAAATAAAAATACAGAATAAATAAGTTTCTATATATATATATATATATATATATATATATATATATATATATATATATATATATATATATATATATATATATATATATATATATATATATATTTATATATATAAATTCTGAACATAAGTAATATTATATATATTGTAAATTATAAATATTTAATATAAATTATAATATATATTATATAATTGGTAACTAGGGTAAAATTTATAAATTTTAATATAATTACAAGTTTGAATATAATTGTTATGTTAATATTATTAACAATAGTTTCATTATAAACATTAACATGAATATTTGAATAATTAATAATATTAATTTTACTTGTACATATCAAATTTTACATATTCATATATATATATATATATATATATATATATATATATATATATATATATATATATATATATATATATATATATATATATATATATATATATATATATATATATGAATATGTAAAATTTGATATGTACAAGTAAAATTAATATTATTAATATTAATATTATTATCATTTCTATTATTAATATTATCAATTTCATTATTATTATTAAAATTAATACTGATGTTATATAATTAATATTATTATGTTTCCTTATATAGATTAATATACATACATATATTTGTATATATATATATATATATATATATATATATATATATATATATATATATATAGTTATACAAATACAAATATATATATATATATATATATATATATATATATATATATGTATAAATTTCAGTTATATATATAGGAATATGTATAAACATATATATAAATGGTTATATAAAATTTAAATATACATAAACACATATTTATATATAGAATACAAGTAAATATACAGCTATTTATAAATATATACGGTTATACACTTATATATACAGCTTGTACGTATTCTGTTAGACATCCTTATCACCTTTAAATTATTTATCTGATATTAGGATCTTTGAATTGTACGATTTGATTATAAAAATTATATCTGCTCGTGAATTCTCCTTTTCTGTTTCAAGCTTGTACAACCGGTCGGTTCAATCAAACTACACCTGTCGGTTCAATCAAACTACAAAATAAAAAGCTAATTATTCCATTACACTGCAATTATATCTATTAGTCTCTATCTAATACTCTGTAAAGGTAATGTGAATTGATATCAGAAAAATTAAACTAAAAATTCAAGAAAAACAGTCACGTGCTCTGCTCTTCAATTCTTTTTGCTAAACATCGAATTTGAGATTTATTTTAAAATCTATTAATGCAAAAGTGTTAGGAATCTTTTATGTGAGCTATCTGTAAGTTTTCGACCTTCAATTCTTCCTATTAACATTGAATTTCGAAGTCAAAGTTATTCTTTAAAAAGTCAAACGTTTTGTTCATGCTGAAATTCAAAACTCTGTTGATGTTTCAGAATCAATTGAGTATTCAAAAAGTTTCTTTGAATCATTTAAAACATAATTCATGTTATAACTTTAATCTAAAACGATCTAAAACTTGATATATGATTTGAGGTTCATCGTGTTCTTGACTGTGATGAGCATTAGTTCGAATTCATTTTAATTTTCCAAATCAATAAGGGTAGTTATGTTTATAATGTTCTGTTGAATATATCTGCAAAGTTTTAACTCTCAATTCTTTGAATTGAATTCGAATTCTTGAAGTCAAGCCATATAATTCAAAAGTCAAGAAATCTGTTCTTCATTAAAATTCGAAATCGTTTTCATGTTTTAAGTAAAATTAAGTATACAGAATGTTTTCATAGATGATTTAAAATATTTTTCATGTTATATGTATAGTCTAAAACTTCTTAAATTTTCAAGAATGATTTTGAGTTCTTGCGATATATTTTTTTTTAACTGTCTCAGCTTTTTATTTTTTTTCTTTTCTATTTTGGTTAATTTCCATCACCACCTATAAACGTTTATGTGACAATTGAAAATCCGAAAATAATTCAATTAATTAGCTGTTAATGTGTCATTTGGGTTGTTAGTCAATTTGGATTAGTAAGGAAGAAGGAGGAACTGTTAAAATAGTTATATATATATTCGAAGGATACTTACATCAGGAAAAACTAAATGGGTCAGCTGGTTTGTGGGGGTGTTGGAGTAGCGAGAGGTCTCGGGTTCGATCCCCGGCAGTGGCGATTTTTTTTATAAAACCTATTCTTTTGAAGTATAACTATGTTTATTATTATTATTATTATTATTATTATTATTATTATTTCTTGTTATTATTACTATTATTATCATTATTGTTAGTATTATGTTAACTATTATAAATACCATTAATATAATTAAAATTATTATCTTTATTGCTATTATTAGTATTATCATTAGTTATTATAATTATTATTACCATTATTATTATTATGGTCACCATTATTAGTATTATTATTATTAAAAATTATTATCATTATTATTATTAATATTACTAAGTATCATTAGTAATAGTACTATCAGTATTATTATTATTATTATTATTATTATTATTATTATTATTATTATTATTATTAGAATTATTATTAGTAACATCATTAATGTTAATATTAGTAATACCAATATGATTAAAACTATCATCTTAGTATAACTATCATTATTAATATCATTATTATTAAAAGTAGTATTTATAATACCATTAACATTATTATTACTATAAGTATTATTAAAATTATTAATATTATTATTATTATTAGTTATTGTTAAAATGATTAGTATTATTAATCTTATTATAAATGATACAATTTATTAGTATTTTCATAAATATTAGTATTAATACCATCTTATAAATAATAGAATTATTATTATTATCATAAGTATATTATTAATGTTATTATCATTATAATTATCATTACTAATATTGACTAGTATAATTAGAACTACTGTTTTGATAAACAAATATATTTAACACATATAACTTAACAAAATATTTTTTTTATATATAAAAGGAATATATGGAACATAAATAAATTATTAATATAAAAATGATATCATTAATAATTATATATATAAAAATTTATCCGATTACGATCATGTGTATTAATAAATATATAATTGATATATGTTCGTGAATCCGAGGTCAACCCTGTATTGTTCAATATCGTCATATGTATTTTTACTACAAAATACATTACTTTGAGTTCATTTGATTCCCTTTTACTCTTTACATTTTTGGGCGGAGAATACATGCAAATGTTTTATTAACTGTTTTACAATATTTATATGCGTGAGCTTCATTACTCCCTCTTTAAATGTTTTTGCAATATATATATTTTTGGGACTGAGAATACATGCGCTGTTTTATAACTATTTTACGTAATAGACACAAGTACTTAAAAACATTCTACGATTGAGTTACGAGTACACCGGATATCACCCTTTTATAGTCTGGTAATCTAAGAATTAGGAAACCGAGCTCCTAATTGACGCAAATCCTAAAGATAGATATATGGGCACTCACAAGCCCCAGTCAGAGAATTTGAACTGCTTTAGTACTTCGAAATAGGTATACAACCGCCAGCTTTAAAAGATATGATCTGTTTTTGAGGTGTACACAACCATCATATTTAAAAGAGTGGCCTGTTTGTATGCTTTTGCATGACCGTGCGGAATGCCGGTATGCGGGGGATATTCTATATGCATCTTGTTAAGGTCGATTACCAGGTGTTTATATATCATATGAATGATTTTCCAGCAGTGAGCAGACCTGCACAGATTGTTTTCAAAATATGAGTATCTTGTGGTCTATTATACTATCTGAAATGATTATTTATGATAAACTAATGAACTCACCAACCTTTTGGTTGACACTTTAAAGCATGTTTATTCTCATGTATTAAAGAAATCTTCCGCTGTGCATTTGCTCATATTAGAGATATTACTTGGAGTCATTCATGACATATTTTAAAAGACGTTGCATTCGAGTCGTTGAGTTCATCAAGATTATTACTAAGTCAATTATAGTTGGATATATTATGAAATGGTATGCATGCCGTCAACTGTCGATGTAATGAAAGTTTGTCTTTTAAAAACGAATGCAATGTTTGTAAAATGTATCATATAGAGGTCAAGTACCTCGCGATGTAACCAAATGTAATGTATTCGCTCAGATGGATTAGGACGGGTCACTACACACAAGCTCTTAAAAAATAAGCTATTCACAGTAGTTTATGAAAAAAGTAGAGTTTATGGATTGGAAAATAAGCTCCAGCCAATTTACCAACACTTATAAAAAATAATAAGCTTTAGCTACCAGCTTCAATAATATTTCTAGCTCTAGCCAATAAGCACCAGCTCTAGCTAGTTTTATCGAAACATACCTTTAGGGTATGTTTGGACGAAACTAGCTGGAGCTGGAACTGGAGTTGGAGCTTGTTTTTGAAGCCAAGGAAGTTGAAGCTTATCATTTTTTATAAGTGTTTGGTAAAGTAGCTAGAGCTGGAGCTTATTTTTGTAAATGAACTAAAAAGGAAATTAATAATAATATTAATATTAATATATAGAATAAAAATGGAGGGATTTTTAGTAATAACAAATATCATAAGTTCTACTTTTTCAAAAGCTTCTTTTTTAAGTTACTTATAAGGAACTTCTTTTTTAAACTCTACATTTAAATAAGCTATATTTTTGAGTTACCAAACAAAGTTTAAAAATCATAAGCTTCTTATCAAATGTCTAATTCACACCACTTCCCTTAACAAATGTCTAAGTCCATTGATGACTCCAACTACACTTGGTGGACCATGTACTAGTACAAGTGGTTTTGCTCATAATTGTCCGAAAGAATGGGCAGGAGCACGTGGATTATAATTTTTTTTTATACGAAAAATAAAAATTTTAATTTATACGGAGTATTAGATTTAAAGAGCTATATTCCATGAACAAAGTAGCTATTTTATGATTTATCCCACCCAGGCACCCACTTTAAAAATGTTTGCATTTCTAAAATGCTCAGGAGCACGTGTTTTATATCCTCCCAGTTTCCAGTATCCCCCTTCATTCTATATTGGTAGATTTTTTGTTTCTTTTATAAAAAAACCAAATAACATACTCCGTAACATATATAATCAAGGAATTTTCTTCATACAATGAAAAAACTTATCGAAAGATACAATAGAAACAAAGCAGGCCTCGCAACTACACAAACAAGGACAAAGAATATGAGAAACAATAAATACAATCATACAACACCGAAAAGCCCAAATGAAGATTTAATCGTGCCAAACGAACACCCGCAATCTCAGCACCTCTAAACACCTTCACGACTTCTTACCCCTCAAATCAGCTTTAAACACCATTCCTTCGATTTTATCTCTATGTAAATTTTTTCCCGCACGCGACTTAATAACGTACGAATTAGGAGATTCGAAAGACGAAGATCGCACAATTTTACCAACAAACGAAAGGGGTTCAAGGACCGACTCGAAAGAAGAATCCGCAGGACCACTCGAAGAGTCATTCAAACCATCCACAACCTCTTCATAACATAAAACAAACGAAGCTCCAACGCCGGATCAACTGTCAATTATTCTTTGATATATAAACCGAATTGTAGCCTCCAACCGTCTTAATCTTACAAAACTTATCCGAAATAGTCTCAAACTTCTTCGTACTAACACCTTGATTATCCATAGCACTAACACCTTGATTATCCACATTTGAACAAACCAAACGTGTGAACTGTTGAGTGTGGAGAGCTTTAAAAAAAATGAAAAGGAGAAACAACTGTAAATCTCGTGGAACACGGAATGTTGTCCAGAACGCAAAAAAGTTGGCAGGATCAAACTTTGGGGGAAGCTGGAAATCTTGCATTTGGAATCAAATATCCGAGTTTGGTGTGGCTCGCGAAACGCGAGGCTGAGCTCGCAAAACGCGAGATTCTGTCTTGCAGGCCAAGTAGATTTGATTTGTTTCCTTATTTTGTTTTGCCCTATAAAAACAACCCAATGTAACATGTAATTGTGTGCACGGAAAATTTAAGAAAACTTCTCTGGTTTGTGGCCGTGGATTAAACATTTCTCCGTGTTTGGAGTTGGGATATATCCATTTTAAATACATGTGCCGTTTATGCTTTATTTATCGTTTCGCTTATTCATTTGTTGTTTGTGTGCCTTGCACCGCAGTAGGATTTTTCTCATTTTTCCGGAGCTGATATGGATAAATCTTTGGCCACCTAAGTGGTCTTTGGTGGGGCCCTTAGTTGCAGTTTGGGATTATATGAGCCGATTTAGGGTGATTTCTACAAGATTATTTGTTGTGAATCTCGGATGATGCGGTTGATGGAGGCTGTTAGGTTGTTTAGATTCATGAGACGCGGGTTTCTTTTTGGGGTGCGAGTTTCTTTGGGTCATGTGGGTTCGACTTGTTTTCATTGTAGCTATTATTCTTATGTTTGTATTTAATTGTATGTTCGGCTTGTGCAATAGGTTCAATTGTTTTTTATTTGGTTCAGTTTGATTTACTCGGTGCTAGGTTGTATGTGAGAGCTCCGATCATTGGTTGCAGCACACCTTTGTTAGTAGATCATCATATCTAGTCACACGGGTTTACGAGCCTGCCGTTGTACTTCATTTGGATCCACAGATCTTTATTATTTATATATTTATACGTACATCGCCAAAACAAACTCTGTAATTGTTTGTGCTTTGTAGTGCAACTGATTCGTAGTTTTTTTCGTTGTTAGTTTGTTAGACATGTTATTACTTTCCTAATTTTTTACGTTCCACCCTATTGATTTAGGTTAGTATTTGTTGCCGCTTTTTTGGCTAGGTTGTGGATTTTCTATGTATCAGTTGTACTTGTTAATCTTCGAATTTGTTCAATGTTATTACTTTTTTTCGGAAAAAAAAATAACAAACTCTTATATATGCTCCATAGAAACATTATTCCAGGTTAAAATTACAAACTTACTTTGTTGATTTAAACAAAACTCCATATTTGTAACATCAGGATCAAGTTTTATGCATTAAATTAGTGGTGGAGACAAGTTTTGGAGCACAGATGGTCACAAAACAAAATTATAGCATTCCCTGAAATCTGATTTGTCTTGAATGTAAAAGAAAATACAAAAGAAGTTAAGTTCAAATGCAACAAACACTCCCCGTTGTATGAAACCCTAACCCGTCTTAATTAGTTTTCTTTGTTTATGACCTTTATATGAGTTATCAAAAGGGTAATTACCATACAATGGACGTCAGTGAATTGGTTGTTGATAACTACTTCCTCCGTCCTATATCTATTGTCCATTTTTCCTTTTTTAAATATCCCAAATTAATTGTCTACTTCCATAAATGGAAAAGAATAATGTGATAAATTTCTTTTGTGCCCATATTCTATACCTGTAAGACAAAAATATGGGTAAAACATAAGAGGTAAAGCTGGAAAGTTAACAAAAAAGTACATGTGTCAGGTACTTTTTCTTAAACTGTGTATTTTTTGTCTGGGACAATAGATTTGGGACGGAGGGAGTATAAAAAAAGGCAATGACTCATATACAATTCGATCTTAATTTATATAAATGTGTAATGAATTTTTGATGAGATCCTTCCTTATAACAATCAAATTCAAATGACAACATTAATCCAATTTATATTTATCCATGTTATAATATATTCGATCTTCAGATTTTTTTTTTTCTGACTTAGGACTAATTAAGCAATTTAATAATCCAAAATAGGTGTCATATATTTGATCTTGCAATACACGGAGTATATAATAAAATATATTTTATTTTATTTATTTGTGATTGAAAAAAAAGAAAAGATATTTTGGATATTTTTTATTTTACAAACTAGTACTAGTCTGCAAAGATTGCTAATTTATCTCCCACGAATTAAACATCTAGCAACGGACATATACAACATGTGTTAGTGTGCCCAAATTAGAATTGATATTGCACGATCTTTGAGATATGATATCTTATTATTATATGAACATTTAAAACCAGCTCCATTGTGCCTATAAATTGTCTTCACATTGTTGTATAAAATATAAGGCAGTTTGGTTATAGTGTGTGTGTTAGACAGTGATCGAGAGATGGAAGTAGGTGCGAAAACGAGTCAAGAGGGGAAAGAATAAGGTGGGCGGATTTTAATGGCGAGGTAAAGAAGGTGGGTGCGATTGCAGCACCAATGGTTGTGGTGGCGATGTTACAATATATGATGCAAATGGTGGCAGTTGTGATGGTTGGGCATGTTGATCAACTATCTCTGTCCAGCGTTGCAATCGCCACCTCACTTACTAATGTCACAGGTTTCAGTCTCCTAGTAAGTTTCATTAAATTCGTTATTCTTTGTTTTATTACAAGTGTTCATTTTAGGATTTTGAGTTGTCTAATTATATGTGTTCACTTTATTTTTTAACCAATTAAAAAAAAAAGTTAAGTGGATAGATGTATATAACATTTAAATTGAGTGACGAAAAGTGTAGTTATTGAGATTTTTAAAAACTATCTACACACTCAAACAGGGTTGAAAAGAGTATTTATAAATATAAGTTGATGATATTGTGATTCTTATTTAATGAAGTTTTGATGTGTATCAAATACGTTATTACATATATATATACATGATAAACTTATTCATTAACAAACAATTTTTACAGAAGAATCATGTAAATGAGATTGTAGATGACATTGTAAATGAGATTGTGACACTTTCTGTTTTTCTAAACAAGAATCACATCAATAACAAGATATGAAAAGATAAGATAGGATATAAATAGTCATACTTTTCACATACATTTTGTAAATTCTGTATATTTATCTATGGTTTTCCACATGTATAACATTATAACACAATGATTAAATAAAAAAGTCAGGACTTGTGGGAGGCCTAGAGACCCTATGTGGGCAAGCTTATGGAGCCAAGCAATACAACAAAATTGGTATCTACACTTGCAGTGCAATCATCTCCTTGCTATTGGTTTGTATCCCAGTTTCTATCTCATGGATCTTTCTAGACAAATTCCTAATGTTAATAGGCCAAGACCCTTTGATCTCAACTGAAGCCCAAAAATACTCGGTTTATCTCATAGCAGCTTTATTCGGAGGTGCAATTGTTAAGCCTCTAGTGCGATCGCTTCAATCGCAAAGCTTAACTTTGCCATTGATTGTGACTTCGGCGATCACGTTATGTTTCCATGTTCCTCTTTGTTGGGCTTTCGTGTTCAAATTTGAAATGGGAAGTGTTGGTGCTGCAGTGGCGTTTAGTTTGTCAAATTGGTTGTATTTGATACTTACATTCTTTTACATTAAATTCTCATCGTCGTGTGAGAAGAGTCATGTGATTATCTCCAAAGATGCTTTTGTATGTGTCGGAGAATTTTTTCGGTTTGCAGTTCCATCAGCTGTAATGGTCTGGTAAGCTTGAAATTAGGAGTATTCAATATTCGGTTTCAAATGATCAACCTTAAAACCGAACCGAATGAAAACCAAAAAGTACCAAACCAAATTTGAATATGGGTTTTTGTTCAGTTTTCACATTTGAATTCGCTTTTCGTTTTATTTTTCGAATTCAGTTTAATCAAAAACCGAATTTAACTAATAACATATTAAATTATTAATTTATTGACCAAAAGGCAGTTTTAAATCAAAAGTAAGATTTAAAGTTGATTTGTTATGATTATTCTTATTAAATTATGATTTTTCAAGTTTTAATCTAAAATGAACAGACTTCTAATTCTCTTCTAATTCTGTTTTCGGTTTGGTTTCGGTTTTGAAATTAAATTCAGTTTTGGTTTTAAAATTGATCCGGTTCCAATTTTGATTTTTGGCGAGCCGAATAAATTGAATAAACTGAAAATCGAACTGATGAACACTCATACTTATATCCTCATATATAAAATACTTTCTTGTGTTCTGTTCTGATGAAAATATTGTATATACTGTTTAGCCTAAAATGGTGGGCACTTGAAGTACTCATCTTAGTATCCGGCTTGTTACCAAATCCAAAGCTAAAAACCTCGGTTCTTTCAATCTGGTAAACTCTTGATACGTTCGATCTTCGTTTATTACTATTGTTAACGACTATCTACTAATCACCTTTTGTGACTTATTGGATTTAATTAGTCTAACAATCTCCACCTTACACTTCACTATACAATATGGATTCGGTGCAGCGGCAAGGTAATTTTTTTTTTTATCATTTTGCACCTGTTTTTTCGTATAATTATCAAAAAGATTCGAAAATCTAATATTAAATATTTACATAGCACCCGAGTTTCAAACGAGTTAGGTGCTGGGAACCCACAAGTAGCTCGACTAGCTGTTTTCACCACCATGTTTTTAGCCATCACTGAAGCTATAATAGTTAGCATCTCAATTTTAATTTGTCGCCGTTTTATTGGAAAAGTTTACAGCAGTGAAAAGTCAGTTGTGAGTTATGTTGCATCAATGGCTCCTTTCATATCCCTTTCGATCGTCACAGATAGCCTACAAGCAGTGATTTCAGGTTTAGTAAAAATCTCTTTGATTTTCAAAAACATAAATCTGCATCAATATAAAAACATGCTACTCATTCGGTTTCAATTTAATAATTCATATTTGACTTTTTAAGTCTTTCTTTATTAACTTTAATTTAAAATATCTTTGTTTTTGTTTTATTTGATTAAATTTATATGAATGTATTAGGCTATAAACGTGTTTTCGTTTATATAAATTTTATTAAATAATATATAATATAAACATAAAAAGATATTTTAAGTCAAAATTGGTAAAGAAATATTTGAAAAGGTAACAGGGACTATTAAATTGAGATGAAGAGATTATAATTAAGTTTAATTACATACATATTTTAGGAATCGAACAATCCCAAAATAGTCTAGTAACAAGTGGTCTCAGGTTTAACCTCCCTAGCACTATGTCTTTGGGTGGCCAGAGAAAAGGGTTGGAAGAGATCAAATGATAACTTGGTTAGATAGCTTTCATATAAGTAAAATTTATACTCTCTCACAATTAGCCCGAACAGATAAATGTTATTCGTTTTATCATTATTATAATATTTTAGGAATCGCCAGGGGAAGTGGGTGGCAGCATATTGGAGCTTATGTAAATCTTGGAGCATTTTATATGTTCGGGATCCCAACCGCAGTTGCATTGGGATTTCCATTACATATGAAAGCAAAAGGACTGTGGATTGGGATCTTAATTGGATCTATAATACAGTCAACGAGTCTTGCGGTAATAACAGGACTCACTGATTGGAAAAAGCAAGTTCGAGATTTGAGCCATATTCATTTTTTATACAATTTTATTTTTTCAATTATATGTGATGACTGTGATTATTGTTATTTTTGCAGGCAATCAAGGCGAAAGAACGAATGCCAAATGTAACATTATTGGTAGACAAGGATACGTATGTTAAAAAATATGAGTCCGCGTAGAAATGTACCCATTGTTTGTAAATTAAGGTGCTTTATAATTATGATTATAAGTGTGTTTGCTAACTGAATCCACAGTCACCTAAATGACTAAGAGATCGACAATCCGTTTTAGCCAATATGGACGTGTCTTTCGACATACTGCGAGGTCTGGTCCACGTGCAACGGGTCACAAAATATTGCATAACTCTTACTAAACTTAACATTTGAACTATATAGAACACTACACCCGCATACTTGACCCATATACTAAAAAATGTCTTGTATTCGTTTACCCGAACCGTTTAGTTAAATAATAATATTTGTATTTTCTATCACATGCTATTCAGATTTCAGAACTTTGCTCTAATATTCTCTCAACTCTAACATGTAACGTTCCATTCTTCTGAATTCCATTTTTTCCACTAACCATTTCAATATATTGTATACAAATTTTCAATAACAACGAGGATCCTCGATATCCGCATGAAAAACCGTCATTTAGTAAGTAAACGAGGACCCTTCAAGTATGGGTCCGATTTTGAGACAAGGTTTCTTAATCAGGTTCGGGATTGGGATTACCTATACCTAACTCATTATCTTACCTAAGAAAAATGAGCTAGTTGAAGTAGATATAAAAATAAGTTAGGAACTTATTAAAATAGAAATTATATAAATACCCAGTATATAAATCTATAGCATGTCTTTATACCCTGTATATTTTTAATGTAAATTCACATGTTTATACTTTAACTCTAGCTAGTTTTAACCTAACATGGTTATGGAAAAAATTAGCTCTAGGTATTACCTTTCAACTCTAAATTCAGTTATAAGCTTTCAGCTTCAACTCCTCTTCCCGCTATAAGTAGGAATGACACTGGATTGGATATTTATCGGATTATATCATATTTACATCCATATTCATTAACTAAAGTTTCATCCATATCCATCCATATACATATATGATGGATTATTCGAATTAATAGATTGCCATTTGATTATTCATTGTTAGATATTTTTTCCAACATAATACTATTAAATACATAGCTAGTTATACATATATATTTATACAATTACTTAAAAATAAATTGTAAGTTATATAACCAAAGGGCTTCTAACTTTGAGGTATAAAGGAACTCATCAACCTTGAGGTTGTGAGTTCGAGTCCCGTCGTGGATAGAAAAAATGTGTGTGTTTGCTATTAAATAAAAAAAGTCGTAACGTATATAACCTATATGCTCTCAATCACTTAACTAACTTGTTTATCTTAACTTTTGTATATATACAGATATACGGATATACGATTTGATGAAATACCATACATGTTAGAATATTATCATCTCTAAAGGTGCGTTGATCGGAATATCAGTTAAATATTGAGGGAAATATCTCGCTATTAAGGATAGGAAATATCTCGCCATAAAATATAGATAACATTGAAAGTTTAACGCAGTAAAAAAGAGAGAGGAATATGTATAAAGTTAATAATAAACTATATAGAGTGATTATGATGATATATTTATATTTATAATTATACATTATATGTTTCTATATTTAAGCATTTCGGGTGAAATTGGGTTCATCCATGAATTACAAATTGTCATCCACATCCAATCCAATAAACATCTATATTCAATCTTCATCCATTTAGATCGTCCATATCCGCTTTAAGCGAATCAAATCGGATGGATGTCAATCGAATCGGATGTTAATTGTCATACGTAACTATAAGCTTTTACCTCCAGCTCCAACTTCACCTGAGCTCTAATTATAAACAATTAGACCATCAATGTGTGTGTATGTGTATTAGAACTTAAAAAACTTCTTTGTCGCGTACTTTTTGACATATATAATAAAACACGCCCGATGAATACGTGGTAATGACAGAAGCATAGAGAGCACGAAGGAGTGAGGTGCAATATGCACCGTACTTCACTGTGCTCTCTATCTTCTGTCAACATCCATCACTTACCGCAATGTTCAAGTGATACAAAATTGAATATAGAGATGTGCATATATATACCATGATATGTGTGATAGAAATAGAGTCTAAACATCAGTAATATCTAAACCATAAAAAATATAAAATAAATAATGAAATGAACACTGAGATTTAAGATTTGCATTACTGTTTAATTTCTTCAACCATCATGAACTCCATAAATAATCTAGCTAATTAAAGAGATAACTGAAGTTGTTTGTAAGAAAAGAAGTGATGTTTCATTTTAATGAATAGGAAGATCATATCACACCTGTATTTATAGGGTAAACATTTCTCTTTGGAAGAAAGAAACAAAAAAGATACCATTTTCCTAATGTGTGAGCTACTGCTAGTTGTTACCGGAATTAATTTTCGGCTTGCAACAAGTAGATCATTACAAGTCATGTTAGATCGATCTCACATCGAATAGGGATATTTTATCTTAGTCTTTTATGTTAGTGATCATATCACTTAGAATCGAACTTAGAATCTCTACAATAGAATTAGTTCTACTTCTAACCTAGCCACTCAAACTATGAATATAGGATCATATTTATCAATCTTGTATATATATTCGTTTAAACGTCCTAGATGACGTAAGATTATAGATTCTTCTTAGTTTGGAGTGATTAAGCAACATACATCCGTAGGCAGTACATTCAAACTCAATTAATTATGAGAACATTATTGGTTAGCATGAAAAAAATTAAACATAGCATGTTTTTTTTTTTTCTACTTCAAATCTAATTATAAATTTATAGTTATATATAATAAAGAATATATAATAAATAATAATGTGCATAGCACCACCTTATCCTAAACAGCTCTCAATCCGATTCTATGAGCTCAACTCATATAATGGACTTCAGAATTCAATATTCAGAATGACATGTAATCAAAGAGGTGATGTTTACTCCGAGATGACAGTTTCATTTGGCTATAAAATTTCCAAGTTCAAGAGGCATATCCAATATACATTCTATTCGTCTGACATAAGCCCTAATGGGACCGGCCCAATTACGCAAGTGGGTTGGCCCATCTTATCTAGTTATAGGTGGTCTATAAATGTCTATTAGTGGAAACGTAATGAAAAAGCAGCCGACTCAATACTACTGCGATAAAATCAATATAGAGTGAAAAATTAGTCCTATTCACATGCTATCTTATCTTCCTAGAATCTTTTTTCGACAAAATTTAAACGAATCTGACTCCAGAAAAGACGTCGAATCAAGACCAACATCTTGTTATGCTTTAATCCGGTTTATCAAATCCTGTTTGTTCACAATCCTCGGTCTTTAGATTATAACGAGGAAGGATGAGTTTCTACGTTGTATGTTGCTGCGTAGAAGCTGTACGTTTTTTTGGATCGTCTTTGTATATATAAACTGAATGTGAGAATAAAAACACATTAAAACGATATTTAAACAATATTATATAATTCGTCATGTCTAGTAATAACCTTTTAACATAGTACTTATAACGTACGGAATTTTTATTTAATACATTAATAGATAGATTTTATTATAGCACTATAAATGTATTATTATATAAAAATTTGAAGTACACAATTAAACTGGTCCAAGACAATTGGACTTTAATGGTTTAGCCGCATTTGATCCAAGGGTTACTTTGATTGGCCCGAATGGCAAGGTATCTGGTCCCAACGTGGTTTACTGTGGGCAGATGCGTATTTGTTGCCTAACCATTTCGCTTCCTATTCAGGGAGCTGCTGTTACCAGCAGCAACATTCTATGTTTATGACGCCGCAATCTTGGCAACCGCAGTCTCATCTTGTTTCGCAGTTCCTTACGCCTACAAGTGTGCATGCAATGCTCAATAGTTGGGGATATAAGGTCATCCCAGATATTAATTCTTACTGGGCCCTACCTACGACGCAACAACAACAACTTGAACAATCTAGGGTCCTGTTTGCAGTTTACCCACAAATTTCGCAGACATCTTCATGTTAGCAGAACTCTGCTGCGCAATTGCAGAAACATATTTATTCTGTGGCATCATAAAATTTCCTTCTTTTCCTGGGAGCAGCCTTGGCTATACCCGCAGGGAACTCCTGCATTTAGGTTTATGCCAAATGCGCAAGGTCAAGCTAACTTTGCAGGACAGTTTATGCAGGTTGCGCCACCAGAGATGCTCCTTCTATTTGAGCAGCCTAAGTTTGTTCACGATATGATGAAATGGTTCTTTGCGGGGCTAAAAGGCGAACCAGTCTCGCAACCTTTTGTGCTATATACAACTTTAATAAGTTTCTCTCGCACATATATCTGCACACTCGTTTCCAAATGCACCCAAGATACCACATATGATGGGCACCTATAATGGTCTATCCGACCTCGACGATTTAGTTCAGAGCTTCGAAGGTGCCATGCGCACCGAGAATTTGGTTGATCCGGTAGCATGTCAAATATTTTCGATGAAGTTACAGGGGGTCGCACGTGAATAGTTCAACAAGCTTCCTACTGGAAGCAATACTGGGTTCACGGATCTACGCATGAAGTATCTAATGCAGTATCAGACTTAGCGTCCGCGAAAGCTGTAACGACCCGTCAAAATCGCTATTGACGCGGCACGTTAATCATTGATTCCACAGTGAGGTTTTGACCTCTATATGATACGTTTTGATAAAATATTGCATTCATTAAAATAAGTGACTTTCTAAACATAGAAAGTTATAAACATGTGGGCGAGTGCTTAGGTATAAGCAAAACCCCGAAATACATAAGTCTTTAATTTACAGGTTGACATCACAGTCCAATTATTTATTACACAACGCAGTTTTATTTTGAATGCAATAAACTTTGTACAAAGCATGAGAGACTCCATGCAGGCAACAAGCACATCACAGCGGAAGCATTCTAAGGACCTGAGAATAAACATGCTAAAAAGTCAACAAGGATGTTGGTGAGTTATAGGTTTAATTGCTCGAGTCATAAACATATATAAAGATAGACCACAAGATTTCATCAAAAGTTTATCAATAGATTCTACGTAACAGAGCACCCTGGTAACTAAACTTAACGCTATAGTGATAATTACCCCATTCGTTTTAATACGCGCAAACCAACGTGTCTTAAACTCAAATAACATACGTCCGTTAAAAGGCTAGCGCTCTAGCTCGGACGGGGATGTCAAGCCCTATGGATCCATATACAATTATTCGCGCCCACCAGTCCATATCCTATGTACTGGCAGCTACTAGTTACCAAAGCTAAGGGATTTTCGGTTTAACTCAGTGTAGAATTTTGTATGTACTTGTGTCTTATTGCGTTTAAAATAAATTGCATGTATTCACAGCCCAAAAATATTTAAAGTATTTAAAAAGGGAGACTATAACTCACAGTTCAATATTGCGATTCAATATTGTAGGCAAATTGCGTAGACGTAATGATGGTAGACGACTGTATGGTTGGTCTTGGATTCAAGAACAATACCCCGAACAATACCCAATATTTCCTTATTTTAAAACGGTTTGAAACCCGAATTAAAAATACCCTCGAATATATTTTATTATTATTAAACTTAAAATTAAAATTATAATTATAAATATAAAATTTACGTACAGATATAATTTATGAAAAATTTCGTCGAGCAAAACTGACCTTTTATAGTACTTTTCGATTTACTGTAGCTCATGCGATCGCATGAGTTTTCAGTGTTTTTGCCATGCGATCGCATGGCCGCCTTTTCTGTTTTTGTTTGCTAGTTCGTCGACATCAAATAGTGTGTTACTGTAGCAAAATACGGTTTCACTGTAGCAAATAGTGTTTTACTGTAGCAAATTGTGTTTTACTGTAGCAAAGTAATTTTTACTGTAGCAAATATATATACATACATATAATTGTTCATGAATCGTCGAGAGTAGTCATAGGTAATTGTATATATGAAACAGTTCTAAAATTTTGAGACTCAATCTAACAGACTTTGTTTAACGTGTTAAAATAATAAATCGTATAGAGAATTGGTTTAAATAAGTCAAAAATTTTCGGGTCATCACAGTACCTCCCCCTTAAAGAAAATTTCGTCCCGAAATTTTGAGTAGTACCTGTTTCATGAGCGATATCAGTGAACAAATGTGGATACTTTTGCTTCATCTGATCTTCACGTTCCCAAGTAAACTCGGGTCCTCGTCTTGCGTTCCAACGAACCCTAACTATCGGTATTTTGCTTTGTTTTAATTGTTTGACCTCACGGTCCATGATTTCAACAGGTTCTTCGATAAAATGGAGTTTATCATTGATTCGTATTTCGTCAAGAGGAATTACGACATCCTCTTCAGCTAAACATTTCTTCAAATTTGACACGTGAAATGTGTTGTGAACACTACTAAGTTCTTGCGGTAGCTTTAATCGATAAGCAACTGTTCCAATTCTTTCGGTGATTTCAAAGGGTCCTACGTACCTAGGACTTAGCTTTCCTCGTTTACCGAATCGTACAACGCCTTTCCAGGGTGACACTTTCAACATGACTTTGTCGCCCACTTGAAATTCTAGCGGTTTTCTTCTTACATCAGCATAACTCTTTTGGCGACTCATGGCCGTTTTCAATCGCTGTTGTATTTGAATGATCTTTTCGGTGGTTTCATGAATAATTTCTGGTCCAGTAAGTTGTCTTTCTCCTACTTCACTCCAACAGATAGGAGATCTGCACTTTCTACCGTAAAGTGCTTCAAATGGCGCTGCGTTGATGCTCGTATGATAGCTGTTATTGTATGAAAATTCTGCCAACGGTAAGTGTCGATCCCAACTGGTTCCAAAGTCAATCACACATGCCCGTAACATGTCTTCCAATGTTTGTATTGTTCTTTCACTTTGACCATCTGTCTGTAGGTGATAAGCGGTGCTCATATCTAATCGAGTTCCCAATGCTTTTTGTAATGACTGCCAGAAACGTGATGTGAATCGGGTGTCGCGATCAGATATGATAAAGATGGGTACACCATGCTTGGAAACTACTTCCTTCAAATATAGGCGTGCTAATTTCTCCATACAGTCTGTCTCCTTTATTGGTAGAAAGTGAGCTGATTTAGTTAGACGATCAACTATCACCCAAATAGTATCATGACTACTTGCAGTCCTTGGCAATTTCGTAATGAAATCCATGGTTATTCTTTCCCATTTCCACTGCGGAATTTCTGGTTGTTGCAGTAATCCTGACGGCTTTTGGTGCTCAGCTTTGACCTTTGCACACGTTAAACATTTGCTTACATAAGTAGCAATTTCTGTTTTCATATTAGGCCACCAATAAAACTTCTTGAGATCGTGGTACATTTTTCCGTTTCCTGGGTGAATTGAGTACCTCGTTTTGTGTGCTTCATCCAGTACTAGTTGCCTTAGGTTACCATGTTTTGGTACCCATATCCTACCAGCAAAATACAGGGTTCCATCGGCTTTTTCTTCAAGTTGTTTTTCTAACCCTTTGCTTATTTCGCCTTTTTCGTTTTCTTCTTTTAAAGCCTCTAACTGTGCTGCTTGAATTTGCTTTGTGAGATCAGTACGAATTGTAATATTCAAAGCTCGGACCCTAAGAGGTTTTACTCTTTCTTTTCGACTTAGGGCATCAGCTACAACATTAGCCTTTCCGGGGTGGTAACGGATTTCACAATCGTAATTGTTTAACAACTCTACCCAGCGACGTTGCCTCATATTGAGTTGTTTTTGATCAAAAATATGCTGAAGACTCTTATGGTCGGTGTACACTGTACACTTGGTGCCATATAGATAGTGTCTCCATATTTTGAGTGAAAAAACTACTGCTCCAAGTTCTAAATCGTGCGTCGTATAGTTCTTTTCATGAATTTTTAGTTGTCGTGAGGCATATGCGATGACTTTTGTGCGTTGCATTAATACACATCCTAAACCTTGGCATGAAGCATCACAATAGATCACGAAATCATCATTTCCTTCCGGTAATGACAAAATGGGTGCAGACGTTAACTTCTTCTTTAATAACTGGAATGAGGATTCCTGTTCTGTGGACCAATCATACTTCTTTCCCTTTTGAGTCAATGCAGTTAAGGGTTTGGCGATTCTAGAGAAATCTTGAATGAATCTTCGGTAGTAACCAGCAAGACCTAAGAATTGGCGAATTTGTGTTGGAGTCTTCGGGGTTTCCCATTTACTAATGGCTTCGATCTTGGCGGGGTCAACTTTAATTCCATGTTTACTGACAACATGGCCCAAAAATTGTACTTCTTGTAACCAGAAATCACACTTCGAAAATTTTGCGTACAATTCTTCTTTCTTGAGTATCTCCAGTACCAGTCTTAAGTGTTGCTCATGTTCTTCCTTGTTCTTCGAGTAAATCAATATGTCGTCGATAAAAACAATGACAAATTTGTCTAAATACGGTCTACAGATGCGATTCATTAGATCCATGAATACTGCTGGAGCATTAGTTAATCCAAAAGGCATGACTAGAAACTCATAGTGACCGTAACGGGTTCTGAACGCGGTTTTAGGAACATCTTCTTCCTTCACTCTCAGTTGATGATATCCGGAGCGTAGATCAATCTTAGAATAAACACTTGATCCTTGCAATTGATCAAACAAATCATCAATCCTCGGTAATGGGTACCGATTCTTGATTGTTAATTTGTTTAATTCTCGGTAATCTATGCACATTCTCATAGATCCATCCTTCTTCTTGACGAACTGAATAGGAGCACCCCAAGGTGAAAAACTAGGACGAATAAATCCACGGTCCGATAATTCTTGCAATTGGTCTTGTAATTCTTGCATTTCTGAAGGTGCAAGTCTATATGGAGATCGGGCTACAGGTGCAGCTCCTGGTATGAGATCAATCTGGAATTCTACACATCTGTGTGGAGGTAGCCCCGGTAATTCTTCTGGAAATACTCCGGGATATTCTTTTACAACCGGCATGTCATTAATGCTTCTTTCTTCAGTATCAATCTTCTTTACGTGTGCCAGAATAGCATAACAACCTTTTCTTATAAGTTTCTGGGCCTTCATACAGCTGATAAAGTTCAGCTTTGAGTTGCTCTTCTCCCCATAAATCATTAATGACGTTTCATCCTTACGAGGGATGCGGATTGTTTTCTCAGCGCAAACAACTTCCGCTCTTGTTTTGGACATCCAGTCCATGCCAACGATTACGTCAAAACTTCCTAGTTCTACGGGTATCAAATCGATTTTGAAGGTTTCACCAGCGAGATTCATTTCGCAACCATGGCAAATTTTATCGGCTTTTATCAGTTTACCATTAGCTAATTCAATAGTATATTTATCGTCTAGAGGTAATGATGCACATTTTAGTTTAAAACTAAAGTCTTTACACATATAACTTCTATCAGCACCCGTATCAAACATAATAGAAGCTAGTTGATTATTAACGGTAAACGTACCCGTGACAAGATTAGGATCCTCACGTGCTTTACTGGCACTAACATTAAATGCCCTCCCACGTGCGGGTTCTTTGTTCTTCTCCTTATCAGGGCATTGATTTATAAAGTGACCAGACTTCCCGCATCTAAAACATTTCTTGACATCGGTCAGTTTTGTCTTTACTTCAGAAACGGTGGCATAACAATCTTTCGCCACATGTCCTTTCTTGTGGCACTTATCACAGACCACTTGACAATAACCTACATGATGTGTGTAACATCTTTTGCAGAACGGATGGGGTTCCTTATAGTTTGGACTTGCAGTTGCCCCATCTTGTTTACCTTTAAAAGTTTCTTGTTTCTTCAGGTGAGTACTTTTGCCCTTATAGTCTTCCCATTTCCTCTTTCCTTCAGTTGTCTTGACTTCGGTAATTGGTGCCTTAATCGAACTCTCTGTGATCTGGTCCATGAGTTGGTGTGCCATTGTCATGGCTTCCTGCATCGTATTCGGTTTGGACGATGTAACATTTCCTTTGATATTGATCGATAAACCGTCAATATACATTTCTATCTTTCGTTTCTCATTTGGCACCAATTCGGGACACAACAAGGCTAGTTCCATGAAACGATTTTCATAGTTATTGAGATTCGCACCGATAACCTTCAGATTACGTAACTCAGATTCCATTTTTCTGATCTCGTTTCGAGGACAGTACTCCTCGATTAGCATCTTTTTCAGTTCTTCCCAAGAGATATCATATGCCGTATCTATTCCTTCTGCTTTAGCATAATTGTTCCACCAAGTAAGTGCACCATCTTGCAACGTGCACGAAGCATACTTTGACTTGTCTCCGTTCGCACAATTACTGATTTTGAAAACGGACTCCATCTTTTCAAACCATCGGGTTAGACCGACTGGTCCCTCAGTTCCACTAAACGTCTGTGGTTTGCATCCTTGAAAAGTTTTGTATGAGCATCCGTTTCGTGAATTTGTGTTTACGGCTGCTGCTTTGGCTGCTGCTTCAGCTGTTGCTTTTGCTGCTTCGGTTGCAGCAATTCTTTCATTCACACGTTTCTCGACTAGTTGCTCAAACTCAGCATCCGACATTTGAGACATGTTTCTTCAATAAACACAACAGATATAATTTAATCATATAGAATATTATAGGTAAAATGAGTTGTCAATAGTTAATCGTAGCATATTAATAATATGAACCGATTATTATAAAAGCCTTTTCTTCTTATTAGCATTTTATAATTATTTCTAGGGTATTACCTACCCGTTAAGTTCATACATAATAGCTAGTACAAGGAATTAACTACTAAAATCCTAATAATATTCCACTATAAAAAATTATAGCGAGTTACTATATTATTATGTAATAATAATAATAAGAAGTAGTAATAATACAAATAATCATTCAATGCATTTATTATTAATAAACCAAAATAATACAATACCATACAATACTGATATTTTACATATGCTTATTTTACATAACAAGATAGAGTAGCACACATAAGCAATAAAATAGCGCATGGAAGATTTATGGTTGCGAGGTCGTTTATTCAGAACTATCAGAAACTTCTTCCCATTTGGTTCTCTCTGCCAATTGTTTGTGTGCACATGGTCCGACAGACATTCTGACAGTGTATTTTATTTTTAGTTGGGGTTTTGAGGTACCCGTTGCCTCAGTGGGTTTAATACAATAAGGGTGGTTACGGATCGAATGGTCATGTTCTTTTTTAATAATTAAGGACATTTTATTATTGTGGTTGTTTTTATTATCTATAGCAAGTTGGAATTTCTCCTTAGTGATCTCTTTTATTTCATTAGCGAAATCCTCCTCCTTACTAATCTCGTCTGATGACGAACTGTCTGAGTCATGTGTAGGAGAATATGATGACGAACTGCAAGAATATGTACCGGTGGTCATGAACCGAAATCTGCCAGGCGTAATCGGCACAACCCGCCCGTCGGCGGTATATCTGGACCAATGTCCATATTTGTTTAGAAATGGACAATCCTCGTTTACTCCAGGGATCATGGGTCCATGCCAACGATACCGTGGCTCCGGAAAACTAAAGCTGGGTGGAGCTGGAACCTCCTCTGGGTTTACCGGGAGTTGAGATTCCCCGGCGAACACAATTT
This sequence comes from Rutidosis leptorrhynchoides, assembly GCF_046630445.1. Lineage (NCBI taxonomy): Eukaryota > Viridiplantae > Streptophyta > Magnoliopsida > Asterales > Asteraceae > Rutidosis > Rutidosis leptorrhynchoides. The sequence goes on from NC_092337.1 coordinate 151,350,326, forward strand.
CTTCTTTAATAGGTATTGGAACGCCCTTTTCAGTTGTGGATATAATAGATTCAGTGTCCGATTCTGAGTCGTACAAAATGATAGGATTAGAGGAAGTCATCTATCACATAATTGAAACAACAATTACGTTAGCATATAAATATATCACATATAATGTTTTTGACCAAATAATAAGCAAAAATCAGTAAAAATAGATATGGTCATAGTCCAGACTCACTAATGCATCCTAACAATTACCAGTTAAACACACTAATGTAATTTCTGGTTCCCTATGACCTCAAGCTCGGATACCAACTGTAACGACCCGTCAAAATCGCTATTGACGCGGCACGTTAATCATTGATTCCACAGTGAGGTTTTGACCTCTATATGATACGTTTTGATAAAATATTGCATTCATTAAAATAAGTGACTTTCTAAACATAGAAAGTTATAAACATGTGGGCGAGTGCTTAGGTATAAGCAAAACCCCGAAATACATAAGTCTTTAATTTACAGGTTGACATCACAGTCCAATTATTTATTACACAACGCAGTTTTATTTTGAATGCAATAAACTTTGTACAAAGCATGAGAGACTCCATGCAGGCAACAAGCACATCACAGCGGAAGCATTCTAAGGACCTGAGAATAAACATGCTAAAAAGTCAACACGGATGTTGGTGAGTTATAGGTTTAATTGCTCGAGTCATAAACATATATAAAGATAGACCACAAGATTTCATCAAAAGTTTATCAATAGATTCTACGTAATAGAGCACCCTGGTAACTAAACTTAACGCTATAGTGATAATTACCCCATTCGTTTTAATACGCGCAAACCAACGTGTCTTAAACTCAAATAACATACGTCCGTTAAAAGGCTAGCGCTCTAGCTCGGACGGGGATGTCAAGCCCTATGGATCCATATACAATTATTCGCGCCCACCAGTCCATATCCTATGTACTGGCAGCTACTAGTTACCAAAGCTAAGGGATTTTCGGTTTAACTCGGTGTAGAATTTTGTATGTACTTGTGTCTTATTGCGGTTAAAATAAATTGCATGTATTCTCAGCCCAAAAATATTTAAAGTATTTAAAAAGGGAGACTATAACTCACAGTTCAATATTGCGATTCAATATTGTAGGCAAATTGCGTAGACGTAATGATGGTAGACGACTGTATGGTTGGTCTTGGATTCAAGAACAATACCCCGAACAATACCCAATATTTTCTTATTTTAAAACGGTTTGAAACCCGAATTAAAAATACCCTCGAATATATTTTATTATTATTAAACTTAAAATTAAAATTATAATTATAATTATAAATATAAAATTTACGTACAGATATAATTTATGAAAAATTTCGTCGAGCAAAACTGACCTTTTATAGTACTTTTCGATTTACTGTAGCTCATGCGATCGCATGAGTTTTCAGTGTTTTTGCCATGCGATCGCATGGCCGCCTTTTCTGTTTTTGTTTGCTAGTTCGTCGACATCAAATAGTGCGTTACTGTAGCAAATAGTGTTCACTGTAGCAAATAGTGTTTACTGTAGCAAATAGTGTTTACTGTAGCAAATAGTATTTTACTGTAGCAAATTGTGTTTTACTGTAGCAAAGTAATTTTTACTGTAGCAAATATATATACATACATATAATTGTTCATGAATCGTCGAGAGTAGTCATAGGTAATTGTATATATGAAACAGTTCTAAAATTTTGAGACTCAATCTAAAAGACTTTGTTTAACGTGTTAAAATAATAAATCGTATAGAGAATTGGTTTAAATAAGTCAAAAATTTTCGGGTCATCACAAAAGCGCACTCACATCGAGTGCCATGATATCACGCAGAGGTCAAAGGAAACGTTGGGAGAATCTCTCACCCGATATACTAACGAATGTTTGCGCATACCATATCTAAAGCCAGAACAACAAATTTATGAGATTATATATAGGATAAATTCAGAACGTCATCCCAAGTTGGTGAAGCTTCTGCATCATACGGTGCCTACAACTTATTCAGAGGCACTCAAAGATTGTCATTATTATATGCGCAGCTACGAAGACAGTGTGGTCTCATGTACAAGTAGTCGTAACGATAAACGAGACAATGATAATGACCGTTCGCGAGATCAAGATGGCAGTAACAATTAGAAGAGTAGGTATTCCAGGGGAGGTCATGTACGTAATGACACAGGGCACCATAACGCTGGAATTTATCGCAATAATAATCAACACGGGATAAGAAACTAGAATTATGCGTTGCATATAAGCTTATCAAATACACCTAGGAAGATATTAGTAACACATCCCGTATGCGCAAACTTTCCAGTCACGACGCCTCTGCCCGAATTTAGAAAACGAGACAAGTAAAAGTTTTGTGAGTTTCACGATGACTATGGTCATGACACAAACAGGTGAAATATTTTGATGGAGCGCGTGCTTGAAGCACTGTAAAGCGGGAAAACTCGATCACCCCAAACAACAAAGAAAGACGCACGTTAAAGCCGGCACAAGAAAAAATTTATGCATGGAAAAAGAAGACGGATAAATGGATAAGTACAAACTTGACTATCAATATGGTAGACGTCGCTAAGTTTGGTCAGTGCAGGAAGGCATAATCTAGTAAAGAGTGGGAGTTAGTTCTTGTTTCGTTTCCACCAGCGCCAACATTGGATATGTCCAGCCAAACTATCAACATCAAATGTCGCAATCCTAAATGCGAAATACAGATCAAACGAATGCATGTTGATACAGGAAGCGGTGTAGACATTATGTACGAGCATTGCTTCTATTTCTTCCCAGAGGAATTTAAAGCACGTTTGAGGCAGCTAAATATTACTTATCAGGATTTTCTGGTGAATGTTCATGGACGATTGGTCGAATAGAGCTGGAAGTAGAACTTGCGGATGGCATCAACCCGTAGTTAACACGCGTAGAAACGATAGATCTTTGGGTAGTGTTCTCTGCATCCAGGTATAACGTGTTGTTAGGACGCTCTTTTTTGCAGAAATTCGGTCTGGTCCCATCTGTAGTTCATGGAACCAATAAACTGCCAACAACAGTCGGCATTGCAACAATATCCTCATACTCACCAGATCAGTAATGCAGAACGGTTTTGCCAGTTGAAATACCTAGCATAGGAGAGCAAGTCAAGTGTGGAACAATGGTCGCTAATCGGTTGTGATCGGATAAAAATATTAAAATTGGCGGTGGATTATCAGTAGAAACGAAACAAAAGTTGCACGGGATATTGCTTGCTAATGCATATGTATTCGTTTGGTGAGAGGCAGATATGACAGGAGTAGTACGGGAATTGTGGAGCACAAGTTAAACGCCAAGCCATCCCTCACACCTTTAAGGCAGAAGACGCACCAAATGGCGTCCTACCGCAGTGATTGGTTGTGTATATAGGTTGATAACTTGGTCAAAGCCAATATTCTGCGAGAGGTAAGGTATCAGACTTGGGTCGCAAACTATGATCGTGCCCAAAATCGGTAATGATTTGGTACATCAACATCCTGTTCCACAACGAAGTTATGCCCTCTATATGATCATTTAATAAAAGTTTGCATTCAAATTAAAAGTAAGTTTTCCATAAGTTGATAATCACTAAAGAAAAATATTCAATTCCCAAATATAGTATGTTGCTAAAAATAGCAACTTTTCCAAAATAGAAAGTTAACATTATCCATAACAAACGTACTTGAGTAAACGAGTGAATTCAAAAGTATTTCAAAATATAGCATGACAGACTCCATGTAGCACCTTGTCAACTGGCAAGCAATTTAGACAACCAAACAGCGAAAACACCTTACGTACTTGTGAATAAAAATACTTAAAAAGTAAACACAAAGGTTGGTGAGCTATATGTTTAAACAGTGCAACAGTAAAAAAAGTAGACCACAAGATTTCCATGTTGAAAGCGTATAAAATGTTTCTACCAAAAGTTGAGCACCCGGTAACTATGCTTAACGTAAATATCAAGTACACTGAAGAATAATACACCGATACATGTGTACCAAACTCAAATAATATATGCCCGTAAACTGCTAGCGCGACTAGCCAGACGGGGATGTCAAAACCTATGGATCCATATATATCTATTTGCGCTCACCAGTTCACAAACCAGTAGTTACTAGTTACCAAAGCTAAGAAATTTTCGTATCAAACTCACTGTAGAATAAAGTAAGTATGCACTTGTGTCTATTGCGTAAAACAAAAATGTATGTACTCACATCCCAAAAATGTATAGTTAAAACGAGACTATAACTATATTAAATCACGACAACAGTTCAACAATAATGTAAGTTCAAGTGTTCACAGCAAACAAAAGTAACCACCTAATAAGTATAAGTTATCGGTTAATATCTATCATAAAAGGTTGGGTCATAATATAACATAATCCTAGTGCTCAATAATGTCACTACTTACATTATTAATAATTGTCTTTTAAAGTTTTACAAAATTCAATTCGGTTTAACGATTAAAATATACGATTTTTATAAATAAATAAATATCAATAAAATATACATAACGCTACTTGAAATAGTTTATTTTATAAGTGAAATGTCCATATAAAAATACGACCTTATCCATTATTTATATAACAAGTTTTTGTTTACAAAACACCGGTTTAATAGTACATTAACAGCAATAATTTTAAGATTTTCTAGAAAAATCATCGTAATTCGAATTCAGTCACGACCAATTGGAGAATCATCATTTTTAAGTCGAGAATCACCCCAATATTTCCTATAACCTGGTTCGACTCAGAACAGTTCCAACAGCCCCATACGTTTAACAATTTAAATCACTTTTCAAAAATCGTATTTTAACCATAACTTTTGTCTCGTTCAACGATATCGCACAATATCTTCATGAAAAATTAACTACTTTTCGAGATAAATTCATTTATGAACATATTATGAACATATTTGAATTCATATTTTTCCAGCTTTCAAAAATCAAATACAAACTTTATACCGAAATTAAAATAGTCATATCTTTTAAATCGTACATCGAAAACCCGTGATTTCTAAATGAAAAATTATTAATTTTTAGAAATTTTTTCAACTAAATACAATTCATGATCTAAAAATATCAAGTTCATATAAGTAGGTTAAATACTAAATTGGGATTTAATTAAAAAACCATTTTCGGACAAATTAACGAATAAACCACATTACACAAGTATGGACACGAGCACTATCATCGATTATACTATTTAATTGAAGAAATATCGGAGATATAACAATTAGGGTTCTTAAATCTTACCTAAATCACAAAATTGGACGGATAGATGAATAAAGCTTTACGGGTAGAACAAGAATATGCAAACGATTTAATGATCAAGCAATTAAAAGTTATGATCTTGAGGATGATGATGGTCGACGACGATGATGATGGTGGTGGTAGAAATCACGGCCAAGAAAAAGAGAAAAAAGAGAGTTAAGATTTATGCAATAATTATAAAACATAACCCTAATATCCCGTATAGAATAACAAGTTTCTAAAATTGACACAACACCCTACCCCCTCTCCCTCTCTCTCTCTCTCTCTCTCTCTAAGGGGTGCCTATCGGCAAAGGATTCAAGGGGAGACCTAGAACTTTATTTTTTTAACTTATGGCATAAACATATAAGAAGTCTTGCGATTTACAGTCTCTCAAAAGTTAAGCTACTAACGGTTTCTAACGAGTATCGGGTCTAAACTACACAAATTAATAAATTTAAATTTTAAATAAACTTTTAAATTCCATATGATCATTATGAATAATATTTATCATTAAAAGATAACATTTAAGCAATATTAAATATTCTTATCAACTTTAACACTTAAATATTACAAATAATATTTATAATAAATCTTAACATAAAAGTCAACTAATTCACATATTACACAAAAGTAAAATTAACAGTCGTCAAAAAAATTAATGGAAAACGTTAACGGAAAAATGAGGGCATTACACAAACCCGGTCTTAATAAAGAAAGGTGAAGGTAATTGGCGGATGTGCGTCGACTTCAATGATATCAACAAGGAATGCCCGAAGGACAACTACTCTTTACCGGAGATCGATTTAGAAGGTTGTTTAGACGCGTACAAAGGATATCATCAAATTTTGATGGAAATCTGTAACAACCCAAACCAATAACCAACCGAATACGCGAAACAAATTTTTTTTTTATCAGTAGAGTGCGCCACGCGCACCCCTTGGGGTGCGCGGCGCGCACAGGCCCACATTCAGTTCTGTCCGGGTTTGTCAATTTTCAATTAAAGATCTCCCACTTCCCGACATATTTAGACGAAACGCTTGTCACAACATGTCATAATAGTTAAAACTCACACGATTCAATAATAAAATGAGTTTTACAAAACGGGACCCACATCGGCCGTTTTACGAGTTTCATACAAAACACGAGTTTCGACCACATTAGTTTAAATTCAAAACGACACTAAGAGCATGGTGTTTGGGGTTAAACTACCCAAATCTTGGTCAAACTCCAAAAGCTAACACATCCAAAAGCGTCCCCTATCAAACAAGCGGGAATCTCTAATCCAACCGTACGCCCTTAACCGTGTCAACGCCCGAGCCTATAAAAATATAAACAACGAGAGGGTAAGCTAAAGCTTAGTGAATGCAATAATTATACATATACATATATAACTTACTTACTTGCAAACACTTGCAACAAATCCGCATACATACTAGCAACATAATTAGCATACCTTTATAATGTATAACGCTAAATCCTCGATAACATAAGCTAGTATAACAATATCATATAACGCAACAATACAATATGTTACAACACAATACATAAACATTGATGTTCACAACATCCATTAGTATTCGAATCCCAAGGCTAGCCCAACGAATGGTATCGTCAACATCGAACTTAATTCCCATTCGTCCCAATAAATGTGGTATCGTCAACATCGAACTTAAACCCACATATGAGGTATCGTCAACATCGAACTTAAACCCTCATCGAATTTCACTACAATAGCGGTATAGCTTCGTCAACATCGAACTTTAAATCCATACATGAGGTATCGTCAACATCGAACTTAAACCCTCATCAAAACGAACCAACAATATACTCTAGGTTATGGTATCGTCAACATCGAACTTTAACCCATACCCCACAAGTAAATAAATCATATACATACATATATAATTATTCCACTCACCTTGGTGCCTTGAACAATGCAATACCAAAATCCGCAATCGTCAATGGAAAGTACCTATTCCATAAATCACACAACAACAATACAATTAGGGTGAATTTACAAACCAACCCAATTTAACACTTAGTGCCATTTCGACCCATTAGCACTTACTTCCAATTTGACTAAGTCAAATCTCGCCCAAAACACCCATAATCGCAATCAACTAGTGATTATGTTCTAACACTACATTTTGCTCAAAGTATCATCATCAAAACACATTACTTGCATCATTTGACACAAAACCCAATTTTGACCTAATCTCAAGTCAAAACACCAATTTGCAAGTTTACACCTCTAATCAGGGGCGAATTTAGAGGGGGGCAGGGGGGGCGCCCGCCCCCAGTCGATTTCGAAATTTTAGTGTAAAAATTTAGATTTTTTTCATTTTGCCCCAAACCCAAAAGCCATTTGCCCCAAAACCTACATATTTTGCCTCAAAACCTTCAAATTTTGCCTACAATACTCTAAATTTTGCCCCAAAACCTTCAAATTTTGCTCACAAACCTTCAAATTTTATCCAAAAACCTCAAAATTTTGCCTAAAAACCTCCAATTTTTGTCCCAAAAAACTCCGTATTTTGCCCAAAAAAAGTTGCTACGGTTTTAAAAATTTTTTCGCCTCCGGTGAAGAAAAATCCTGCTTCCGCCACTGCCTCTAATCACTTATAACCTAAGTTAACTAGTGATTTTAACATCCGAACATGATTATCAACTAATCAAACCCAAAACCCACCAACAATGGTCGTTAACACCATTTACTAGCTTATTTACCCATTTATCAACTAGTGGGTTTTACAATTAAATCAAACTAAAACCCTAACTTGAATATCAAATCTAACAATTGAAATTTGGAGTTTGAACTTACCAATACTACCAAAAAGTAGCTAGGAGCGAAATGAACAAATTTAACACTCGAGCTTTTGATCGATTCAAGTTCCTTCTTCCCCAAATCACCAAATCTCTCACTAGAAATCTCTCTCTCTCTCTAGGAATGAAATGAGAGAGTTTGTGGACTTGAAATATGATCCAAAATTGGATCCCAAACTGATAATATGGCGACACATCCAGCCTCAAGTGAAAAGACCAAAATACCCTTCATTTAACTCAAATTAGAAAAAAAAACAGAAATCTTTCGCTAGGTCAAGTGCGCGGCGCGCACACTTGACCGTGCGCGGCGCACACACAGGTCTGATCAGTTTTCAAGCTTTTCTTTTGCACCACAGTTCACACACCTTATGTACATCATATATACTCCATGTATGTGACGATCGGTCCAAATCCATATGGACGAACACGTCATTCATCAATTTCATTGCGAGGTATTTGACCTCTATATGACACGTTTTGTATACATTGCATTCTTTTGAAAAGGCACCCCATAAATGAATATTTAAATCAAATGTTTTCGACATCTGATGATTTTTACATATAGACAGTCACCGTAAATAAGTTTACAATAGTACTTCCATTGACAATGCAGTCAAAATAAGATACATGGTGATGATTTGGTGAATGCAACGTTTCCTTGATAAATATGCCATGTAAGACTCCATGCACATAGCTTGTCTAACATATAAGCAAGCAACGGAAGACTTCTAGGAAACCTGAGAATAAACATGCTAACAAGTGTCAACACAAAGGTTGGTGAGTTCATAGTTTTAATGTTTCATATAATCTGTATATAAAGGTGGACCACAAGATTTCAGTTGTTTCATCCAGAAACGTTTATCAAAATATTCTACAAGATTGAGCACCCTGGTAACTAAACTTAACGTATATATAATTTGTACCCTTTGTATAATCATCTTAATAATACACGCAAACCAACGTGTACGCTTCTCAAATAGCATACGTCCGTTAAAAGGCTAGTGCTCTAGCTCGGACGGGGATATCAAGCCCTATGGATCCATATATAACTACTCGCGCCCACCAGTTCTTATAACCGGCAGTTACTAGTTACCAAAGCTAAGGGATTTTCGGTTCAAACTCGGTGTAGAATTTAGTATGTACTTGTATCCATTGCGTTTAAAATAAAGTGCATGTATTCTTAGCCGAAAAATATAGATTGCAAAAGCAATTAAAAAGGGAGCAAATGAAACTCACCTTATCAGCATATAAAGTCGTTCATCGTAATGTGATCGAAACTCAGAGTATCGAATAACCATAGATCTCAACGTATCAATATTGAGATTTAATATTGTAGAAAAGTACGTAGACGTAACGGAGATGATAAACACTAGGTTTGATTCACAAATATACCCCCGAACATTACCCATAACCTCCTTGGCAATAACCCATAATTTCCTTAACTCTAGCTTGCTCGTAAACTTGTTTTGAAATCGTTTGGACATAACCTCGTCGTAGTATTTTATGTATAATACTAATAATATTACTAATAAAAATAATAAGATTAATAATAATAATATTAATATTAATAATATATATATATATATATATATACATATATATATATATATATATATATATATATATATATATATATATATATATATATATATATATATATATATATATATATATATATATATATATATATATATATTTGAGAGACAGAGAGATTTTGAGAAAAAAAGTAAATATATTCGAACAAAACTTGCGAGCTTTATAGACCTGGCCTGATTTCCACTGCCATGCGATCGCATGGCTGGGCAGTGTAATTCCCATGCGATCGCATGGGAAACTTTTCCAGCTCACAATGTTTTCGCAACTAGCTCGTCGACATATTTTTATAATATATAATTTAAATTAATTAATTATATATTATATTTTATTCTCGTGCATAGTTGATTTGTACTTTTTGTTTCGATAAGTCGTACGTCGTCACTCGACTTATGTCCCGGTTCCGGTTTTTTGAATGTCCCTTCGTACGCTGAGAAAACTTGTACATTACATTTTGAGACACGTACCTTAGTCAAAATATAGCCTTAAATTATCCCTAAATTATATCACTCAAAATATAACTTATACATTTGAGTGTTTTGGTCATTTACAACTATAAATCATCGTCTCGCTATTTGTTAAAATACATTTTAAAATAGTGTTTACTGTAGCAATTCACTGTAGCAAAGTCAATTTCACTGTAGCAAGTAGTGATTTTCGAAAACACTGTAGCATTTTGAGTACTGTAGCAATTTGAAAATACTGTAGCAAATTAGTGTTTTACTGGTTCATCTTAAATGCTTTAGTTAACTTATCTAAATATCAATCGAATCAATAAACGAATGTTACTATCGTTTACTAAATAACTTGAAATTATATATATGTATATATATTTTTAATATACATAAATCAGTTTTTAAATACACATTGGAAGTTATTTATAAATAAATTTTAATAATAAATACTCCAACTTATCATATATATTCAAATAGATATTTAAACCAATAAGTTTTATGTACGGTCTCAAACAATTAATACATTGTTACCTTTTCAAATTATAGTATATATGTATCTATTTATATATAATTGTTCGCGAATCGTTGAAAACAACCGAAAGGTATTTAAATATATAAAAGTAGTTCAAAAATTTTGAGATTCAGTTTTACAGACTTTGCTTATCGTGTCGAAAATGTTAATCATACAAAGATTAAGTTTAAATTTGGTCAGAAATTTCCTGGTCATCACAATGTACAATAAATAATCGGGTCTTACAACTCTCCCCCAATTAGATTGGATCACGTCCTCGTGATCCGCACCAAATACTAGAAGTTAAGCACTTCTACCTTGAACATTTCCGTCTCCAATGCGGAATTACACATGTAGCAATCACCCGTCTGGGTTCTCACTTCGAACACTAACGCATCATATTACAACATCCGTAGTTCACACTTCCATTCGATCAAAATTTCCACTACTCACACGGAAGTATACCGTGAAAACTTCATAATTTTTTTTTTTCCAAAAGCCATATCATTCCATCATCTCAACGATATCGGGTAATCAACCCACGAGACAAAACAACCACAACCGTTTGCGCCTACGCCAAGTATCCAAACTCGTACCATACACCCCACAATCATCCTAAAAGTAACACAATTCACCGACAATCATCGTCGTTACGCCTTTCAATCGTGGAATATTCGGGAATCATCCCGACACTTTCCGAGAATCTCTCGTATCCCTCTATCGGGAACCTCGCCATTCCGACTCACGTCGCTAACTACCTTCGCAATTCATTCCAAAGTCCAACTTGGGACTTTTTCGAAGACCACCAAAGCTTTCCCTTCCTAAATAAGCGACACCCGTTCGCTCATCACGTCTATTAAATAGGAACTTTTCCCACATTCTTCGGTACTTAACTCCCCCATTTAGGGTTTTAACCCCTTACTTTCACCGTCGAGATAATAACACCCCGCGGAATTTCGACTTTCCACAACGCACATTACCCTTCCGGCGTTGGTCATACTCAATAGTCCTTCCAAGGACTCGCTATAAGATATTCGAACCACGTGATCCTCGTCACTTAACCACCCGGAACCGCACTCTATGGTCCTCAACAAACATTACGATCCGATTTCCACCACATTACACATTAACCCTAAGATTAAACCAAAAACTAAATACACTTTTGCACGCATTCCGTAACGTGCAATACACACAACATCAGAAGTCTATAACGGTCACTCAGAATAGGTGAGACCGCCACGTACTCTTCCAACTCCTCTAGGCAATCCTTCTCTAAGAGTCACCATTAACAACTAAATCGTCACCCGCAATTTATTAAAATCCCCAAATCCTAGCACAAGAACTTGCTCAATCCCTTACATCGGGAAAAACTCAACCGATCTCGTACCGAGATATCAATTCCTTAGCGTACCCTTACCAAGTACAATGCTAAAAACAACCAAGTCTCAACCTAAAGTCAACAACCCAAATGATGAGGACCGGACAAAAGCGAATCCTTACGGATAACACTTATTACCTAACATCCTTAGTAGTGCGCAACCACGGCTAGTACGCGACTATCGTAACATCGTAAGCAAGCGACCTAAAACCGATAACGTCCAAATCGACTATGACGACGCTAAACCCAAGGTGTACCAAATGGCTATTGTCATACTTTCAAAATCATGTGAGCGAAACACGGCTAACGCATCACTAATCACGGAACATGGTCCTCCCGAACCCACCATTGGCGTATAAAATAACCGATAGTTCTCAATACTAAACGCATGAAGGTTATTTCACACAAAACTCAAGGTGTACAAAAATGGCTATTGTCACACCCTCGAGTACACGAAAAACGGCTATCGTGATATATCCTTAGTGTGCAGGAAAGGCTATTGCAACACTATTACCAATATGTGTGTAAATAAAAAAAAATCGGCTATTACTCACCACCATGTGCACAAAACGGCTATGTGCACAATTCAAACGGGCAATTAACATCATAAACCTATAAGTAACGGTTCTTTCCGAAAACCGCTCACCATCAATCACAACCAAGAGTGGTTAATCGAAGAGCTATTCCTTCCGGATATCACTCATCACCTATCACTAGTCAAACGCAATCAACCTAGAGATAACCCCAAATAAACACACACGTAATCACCTCGTAGTACACAAAATGGCTATTGTGTAACTACCACCCAAAGTATACTACAATGAGGCATCATACCCTTCCTCAAAGTCCCATTACTCTATTCCCAAAGGTAACCAAACGGCTACCACAATCGAGCCAAGAACCACCCATTTTGCGCATATACACAACAATAATTCCTTAGAAGAGAATCCGGCACGCACATCCCTTAACCGAGGGATCTTACTTCGTTCGTCGAACACGTCCATTCTCTCACAATGAGACTTACCACATTACCACCTCGGTGATAATTTAAATCCAAAAACCACAAGTACAATTTATTCCTAACCGTACTTTTACCAAAATCGACCAACGTAGGTCTCAACACTAGCTTCGAATCCATACGAGCATCGTCCACATATCACCACACTAGAACACCTTTGTGCGAGAGTACAACTCCCCCACTTAGAACTCCGTTCCGTAACACGTCGTCGAATACTAGCATCCCGTGGAATGACCACTTATCAACATACACAACAAATATCCTCATTGGTCATAGTCCTCGAATTCTTACGAATTCATCTTCAACAATAAATCCCGACGATAAACACATGCTCACTCTCACGAAAGAGTGACTACTAAATCAACAACTAATGCGCCAAGTCGCATTATCCTAACTCCTACAAGAGGGACGAGGTTCACCCGTCTTGCATATCTTAATATGCACGTCGCCCAACCTTGTTCATACTAAGGATTTTAACCTATACTTAAACACTTCGAACGAAGAGTTTACCACGATTACACAAACTTAAAACTTGCAATTCTTCGATTGCTCTAGCTTGTCGAATTTCATCTAGTCACTCATGTACATAAGGGTTTCTCCCCGGTACCCTAAGTACAATGTAACCGCAACACCATCGGAGTCGAATACCACGCTAGTAGGTATGAAAGAGGCACCTAACGTTGCATCCCGTAGACTCCATTACCAACATTCATCTAGGCCAAATGCTTAATCTTAAGGGTTTCATCCACCCGACAAACCTCATGGCTCATCAACTTCAACACAAAAGCGAATACGCACTCACAACCTAACACCAAAGTCCATTCTCATGGCTTAGTAGAATCATTTACCCCATCGCTAAGAAATTCTTGGTTGCACCAAGTCCTACGCCCTCGTCCGTAAATACAACGTCATCATAGGGTGTTTCCATTAGGAATGTCACCCATATCAATACTACGTATTACCGGCATGCATTCGTCCCCAGGGCGCATTTCCACGAGTCAACGACTCAAACGCTACCCCGGTGCACTATCATCAAAACCACCAACAAACCGAATCTTCACCGAGTTCACTAACCCCGCACACTTATGAGTACCTTCGAAAAATACGTTCACTTGAGACTAATTAGATCTCGAAACAAAGTCTAAGTCTCTAATACATACACGAATCCATCGGCACACAATAAATAATAATAAGGCATATTTGTACCAAAGATGAAAATACCTGAAACATCATCGTTGGACCCTTGCGCTTCACTGATCATCAGGTAGTCACGCTCTAACCTCCAAACCCACTCGACAAATGATTCGGAACACTCCGACTTTCGGTGTCCCTTCTTTTGGCAAATAAAGCACTTAATCGTGCTTAAAGGTACACTCGTACAATCCCGTGCCAAATGACCTCGTCCTCCACACCTAAAGCACGTAGGCCCATAACCTCCCTTACTCCTCTTCTTTACTTTTTCAACACCTTCAGGCGTACTTCTCGCCCTTTTACTAGGAGCATCTCTTGATTCAAACTTTCTCTTACCCAAAGAGTGATCAGCAAATTTTGGAGCACGAGATTCTATCCCCACAGTTGCTCCTTCGTCACCGTCACATTGAGGTTTAGGAAACCTCTTTTCTAACTCTTCCTTCACGACCTTAGGCACTTGGTCTCGGACCATCTCGGTCACTATTCCCTCGAATGACTCTTGGAGAACTTGTTTAACCTTGTCAGTGAAAACCAAGATATAGCGTTCGAACTCCACCTCAATCCTTAATGTTAACTCATCCTTCCCCTCATGAATAGGCGCGTCCGTTCCGATTCCATCTTCCGTCTTCATTCTAAAGAATGCATATAGATTAAACAACGAAACGAAAAGGAACGACATACATATACCACACCGCCCCATCTTGCTTGATACTCATCGTACATTGCTTGTTTGACACGACTTAAACCCGTAACAATGGTAGCTAATCATTGTTACGCGAGCACGTCGCATTAACTTTCTAGTACAATGTTTATCTCGCTTGATGATTGCTAAAACAACACAAAGCAATTAGTGCAAGGTTAGTTCACATAAACCTAAGCACTAATCAAATCCCCGGTCCGACCCGTCTCCTACAAGTCCCGCATAAAGCGTATACACAATAAGTCTAAGTCTAGGCACCTATCTCAAGTCGCCTAAATCCCTTAGACCATGCTCTGATACCACTTGTAACAACCCAAACCAATAACCAACCGAATACGCGAAACAAAATTTTTTTTTTATCAGTAGAGTGCGCCACGCGCACCCCTTGGGGTGCACGGCACGCACAGGCCCACATTCAGTTCTGTCCAGTTTTGTCAATTTTCAATTAAAGATCTCCCACTTCCCGACATATTTAGACGAAACGCTTGTCACAACATGTCATAATAGTTAAAACTCACACGATTCAATAATAAAATGAGTTTTACAAAACGGGACACACATCGGCCTTTTTACGAGTTTCATACAAAACAGAGTTTAGACCACATTAGTTTAAATTCCAAACGACACTAAGAGCATGGTGTTTGGGGTTAAACTACCTAAATATCGGTCAAACTCCAAAAGCTAACACATCCAAAAGCGTCCCCTATCAAACAAGCGGGAATCTCTAATCCAACCGTACGCCCTTACCCTTGTCAACGCCCGAGCCTATAAAAATATAAACAACGAGAGGGTAAGCTAAAGCTTAGTGAATGCAATAATTATACATATACATATATAACCTACTTACTTGCAAACACTTGCAACAAATCCGCATACATACTAGCAACATAATTAGCATACCTTTATAATGTATAACGCTAAATCCTCGATAACATAAGCTAGTATAACAATATCATATAACGCAACAATACAATATGTTACAACACAATACATAAACATTGATGTTCACAACATCCATTAGTATTCGAATCCCAAGGCTAGCCCAACGAATGGTATCGTCAACATCGAACTTAATTCCCATTCGTCCTAATAAATGTGGTATCGTCAACATCGAACTTAAACCCACATATGAGGTATCGTCAACATCGAACTTAAACCCTCATCGAATTTCACTACAATAGCGGTATGGCTTCGTCAACATCGAACTTTAAATCCATACATGAGGTATCGTCAACATCGAACTTAAACCCTCATCAAAACGAACCAACAATATACTCTAGGTTATGGTATCGTCAACATCGAACTTTAACCCATACCCCACAAGTAAATAAATCATATACATACATATATAATTATTCCACTCACCTTGGTGCCTTGAACAATGCAATACCAAAATCCGCAATCGTCAATGGAAAGTACCTATTCCATAAATCACACAACAACAATACAATTAGGGTGGATTTACAAACCAACCCAATTTAACACTTAGTGTCATTTCGACCCGTTAGCACTTACTTCCAATTTGACTAAGTCAAATCTCGCCCAAAACACCCATAATCGCAATCAACTAGTGATTATGTTCTAACACCACATTTTGCTCAAAGTATCATCATCAAAACACATTACTTGCATCATTTGACACTAAACCCAATTTTGACCTAATCTCAAGTCAAAACACCAATTTGTAAGTTTACACCTCTAATCACTTATAACCTAAGTTAACTAGTGATTTTAACACCCGAACATGATTATCAACTAATCAAACCCAAAACCCACCAACAATGGTCGTCAACACCATTTACTAGCTTATTTACCCATTTATCAACTAGTGGGTTTTACAATTAAATCAAACTCAAACCCTAACTTGAATATGAAATCTAACAATTGAAATTCGGAGTTTGAACTTACCAATACTACCAAAAAGTAGCTAGGAGCGAAATGAACAACTTTAACACTCGAGCTTTTGAACGATTCAAGTTCCTTCTTCTCCAAATCACCAAATCTCTCACTAGAAATCTCTCTCTCTAGGAATGAAATGAGAGAGTTTGTGGACTTGAAATATGATCTAAAATTGGATCCCAAACTGATAATATGGCCACACATCCTGCCTCAAGTGAAAAGACCAAAATACCCTTCATTTAACTCAAATTAGTAAAAAAACAGAAATCTTTCGCCAGGTCAAGTGCGCGGCGCGCACACTTGACCGTGCGCGGCGCGCACACCGGTCTGATTAGTTTTCAAGCTTTTATTTTGCACCACAGTTCACACACCTTATGTACATCATATATACTCCATGTACAATAAATAATCGGGTCTTACAAAATCGAAGAAGAGGATAAGATTGCTTTTCATACACTGCAGGGCATCTACTCTTATACAAAAATCGCATTTGGTTTGAAGAAAGTGGCTGCAACATACCAATGTGTAATAGATGCATGATATGGCTGAAACAGACGGTTTTATTTGTGCGGTGTCATTAGGTCGCAACACCTCAGAATCAACCACGAAGAGGGGGGTACTGTTTTAAATTTATATTTAGCGGGGCCTAAATCGTACTACTCCTTATTAAGAGCAAGGGAAGTATGGCCTATAGTCGTATTTTTAAGATATCAGTAGAATCGAGCCTATATTAAAGCTTAAGATAATTATGAAGGAGTAGTGGTTACCTAATTTTGGGCTTTTCTAATTTATAAGACAGACAAAGTAAATGCGATAAAATTCGTAATTCAGATAAGGTTAAAGCAAGTGCATACTATGAGTTCATCAGTTATTCTGCCGAGATTATGGAATGCTGGCTCATGAATAGGCAGAGACCTTGTATTCATTACACTGGTCCAAAACGCCCCTGTTGTAAGACATGTCACTGGGTAATGCGATAGGCTTGAAGATTCTGAATAGACAGCAACGTCCCTTACCCCCAACGCCCGTGCAGTCTGACTACATGCATACACGTTCAGACGGCTCATCTAATTGAGCTACTCGGTTAGGTGACGTATTAACATTCCACAAAGGTCTAAACTTTCTTAAGCATAATAGAACATAGGGTTTACCATATCCGAGAGACGTGATGTGTTTCAATGCTTTCATTAATGATTGGTTTTAAAAGATAGTTAAGCCCTTAAAAAGAGTTCAACCTTAAAGAACACCATGGCCAAGTCAGGTTGACTTCCATGAACACGTTCGGTTATCCTAACGGTCTAATCCTTTATGTGTCTAAACAAACAATTCCTTAATTAACTAAGAATCCCTCAAGCGAGGTGCAATGCTTGAGACCGCATTATGGTGCAGTGTACTAGTCAACACTGACCGGGTTCCATGGCCTTACTTAGCAGAGGTACAACTTACAACAACCGCTGTGCTTCAGCATGTACATACGAAGTTTATATGCTTGGTGACTACACTAGTATGGTCTGGGACTGACAATGTACTAAGGTTCTTGTCAGATGTTTCACTACGAAAGAGTCCACAGTCGGAATCCAAAGCTTGATAGACTTACTACAACCGCTGTGCCTCAGTCGATCTTACATTGTATCCGATAGACTTCTCTTACCAAGGGGTGACACAGATAGTGTACTCTGAATCGGCGTTCGCGACTTCCCAATAACAGAGCCAATAACTAAGTTCTATTAGTTGGAAAAGTGATTGAGTTTAAAGCATAATCGGAAAGTATTTCAACAACATACACAAACCATAACATTATTTTGGCATTATAACTGGTTACATCCACACTAAAGATAACTACTCGCTAATCATGGCAACAACATTACAGAACATAATGATAGAAGACATTATATAAAGATAAAGGATAGAAGTACCAGTAGATTAAACGAGTTTCGAATACAAAAGTGACAACTTCAAACTCCAGACCGCTCCTAATACAATCTTCGGCGTTCTTCTCCGGGCACTAGGTTTCCCGCACGGAGTCGAAGACCTTGAATGTATGACTAATATTGTACAAGGGAGAAAAAGAAGTGAATTGAAGTGTGTGTTGGAATGAATAACAAAGACCCTTTCAATAAGCAAGAAATTTTCCTGCAAACGGCTGGAAGGCCATTTGGAAAGCCGTTTGGCAGGCCGTTTGCAGGGGCCGTTTGCCAGAACAAGCCGTTTGCAGGGGCCGTTTAACTTTGGCATGTGGCAGGCCATTTGTGAGCCAGGCAGGCCGTTTGGCAAGCCATTTAGCAAGCCATTTGGCTTGCTGATTCCCTGTATCGGAACTTGATTTCTTGTCTTTCTTCATTTTCGCTCTAGAATCTTCATTTTAGCTCCGATTCTCTTGATTCTTTTTGCATCATCTTCATAATTACTTGTTCTTCAATTCTAACTGACGAAGTGGGTATTTTACCGATAAAGTTTGAATATTTCTTGTTTTTGGGTCTTAATACAGGGGTGAAAACTTGACCTTCAATCCCACACTTAGACTTTGCTTGTCCTCAAGTAAACTGTGACGTCCACCAGATAGGGTCTGGAAGAAAACGTTACTAATATCAAATAAACCAACATATTATATTACGGGAACAATTCTATATGATAAAAATAAACTTTATTGATAACGCAGCGGAAGAAAAATAGAATGTCGTTACAAGAATTTAAATTACAATGAAGTAAATGTTTCAAATGCAATAATAATAAATGCGATAGTTCTTGAGATCCTATGTCCAAGTAGCATCACATAAGTAGAAGATAAGTAAGCTTGATCAATCAACACCTAAGACAAACATGCTAAAGTGTCAACCAAAAAGGTTGAGTGAAATCATAGGTTTAACAAAAGTAGATGTCATTTTTTTTAGACCACAAGATTTTTTTTCATAAGTAGATCACACAGATCTTTAGTTGTTAAAGAAGATTATAAAGATCTTAAAAGTTGATCTCGCAGGGATCAAAAAGTTATGCCAATTCGTGATATTTAGACTAAACGTTCAAAGTTTGCCCCAATGACAAGTTGTGTCTATACTTGTCGGTTTAATTTCATTATTAAGTAATACAATGACTTGGTCAAATGTATCGGGGACGTTACTCCCGATAGGCCTACCCCCAATTATTAAGAATGCATTTAACGAGCAATTAAAATATCACTGTAGGGACTTAGTCGGACATAGCCGGGTATAGCATAGTTTAACAGTTGGTACTTGTGTCTAAATTATAAATAGTAAAAGTAGCATGTGTCTTACCCCAAGAAGTTAAATAAGTTGTGCACAATATATAATGGGGCTATGAAATTCACCTTAGTAAGTAGATGAGGGAGTTATTCCTTGGAAGAGAAAGATAAATGAGTTGGATGATCGTGAGCTGAATGTCAACCTAATGACATTAAGAATAGTTTAGATGTTTTGCCCGAGTTTAAGTTAAGTTTAAGTATGTATGTACTTAAGTGTAGTTCGTTTTCTAAGTTTCTATTCTTAGTAAGTTTCCACTTTTAGTAGCTTTCCATTTTTAGAAAGTTTCCATATTTAGAAAGTTGCCATGTCTAGAAAGTTTTCTACTTTTAGTAAGTTTCCTCTTTTAGTAAGTTTCCATGTTTAGATAGTTTCCACGTTTAGAAAGTTTCCATTTATAGTAAGTTAGTGTTGAACACGAGTGAGTTGTCCTTAATAAGTCTACCACCTATTAAGTGTGAAGATAACCAAGTGTATGATTACTATAGTCGAGTTGATATTGTGGACCATACCCAAACATCTTTGCCACCGCCGAGTCACTAGAATGACCAATTGTTACCGGTTGGCCCAGGATTTTTTGACCAAAATCTAAGTTTGGCATTCGTAATCCACAAGCGTCCCATAGTGGTACCAAGGATCACCCTAGGCCTTAAGCAATGTCAATGTTCAAGAAATTTCACGCTATCGTGAATGACTATGGAAATCGTGTGTTATACTATAAGTAGTATATTATAAGTATTAATAATAGCGTAAGTGTTAAGTAGTAGTATAAGTGTATAAGTGTTAAGTAGTATTAGTAATATAGTATAAGTAGTATTAGGGTTTTAGTTAATTAAAGTAATATTTAATATTAGGGTTTAGTAATAAATAAATGATTAGGGTTTTAATTAATGTATTAGGGTTTTATTAAATTAGGGTTTAATAAATTAGGGTTAGGTTTAATTATGGTTTTAATATTTAATGTGTATATATGTATATGTATATATATATATATATATATATATATATATATATATATATATATATATATATATCGTGTATATGTATGTATATATATGTATATATTATTTTGTTTCCATTTATATATATATGTGGTACATGTATATATATTTCGTTTCCTTTTTTAAACACTAACAAAATCTCTAACTAATCTTTAGGGTTTTTAAGATCAAACAAAACCTCCTCTCTCTCTAATTTTTTAAAAGTCTATACACATATGTATGTATTAGTATATGTATATATATATATATTTATATATATATATATATATATATATATATATATTGTTTTAGGTTAGTTTACTTGTATTTGAATCAAGAGTATAAATCAAGAACACGAATTATGTAATGAATGAATTAAAAAGATAAGATTTAGGGTTATACCTTTATTGATGATGATGATGAATAATAACAAGAAAAAGATGAAGTTAACTTGAAGATGAAGATCAAAACACTTGAATATCGAAGAACACACTTGAGGAACTTGATGAACACGAAGAACACGATGAAGATCCCTTGAAGATTACTTGAAGATTGCTTGAAGACGATGGTAGTGTGGTGGTGGCTATAATTGCCGAAATCAAGAAGAGAGAGGGAGAGAGATTTAGGGTTTTTGTGTGATGAATGAGATGAGAAAAACCTAAACCCTTGCACCTCCTTTTATACTTGAGCTAGGAAGGATCTAGAATTAGGATTTAGTTAGGTTTTCTTAGAGAATAAGTTAGGTTTTAGGGAGGAGGTGATTTGGGCCTAATTTGGGAGGGTATAATGGGCATTTTACCCCTTCAATTTTCGGCTAGGTTTTAAGGGAAGGAGGTGGAACATTTTCGTTTAAGTCCTTGATCTTTTGGTTGTTTAAAATGGCTCCTTAATTGTTCCAAATTAATTATTTAAACACCTTAAGTTTTGAGTTATTACTTTTTGTACACCACGCTTGTAAAATCATTTTACTTACATCTTTTATTAGTTGTCATTTGTTGCACAAAGTTATTTAGTGCGTTTTATAACTTTTTTAAAGTTGACAGTTAAGGATCAAAGTTAAGTCATTAAGTTTTAATTATTCGTTTGGGCAAAATAAATGATGAAAGGATATATAAATGTTGGAAATTTGAGGGTCGTTATAGTACCTCCCCGTTATTAAAAACTTCATCCTGAAGTTTTAGGTAGAGCTCTCGTTTGCATCAGCAGTTGAGAAGAAATGAAAGTATTTTCGTATCTTTTGGTCTTTGCGTTCCCATGTATATTAGGGGCCTTTACACGAATTCCAATTGATTTTAACAATAGAGTTTAATTTTCACGTTCCCTGGTACAATCGGGGCCCTTACGTGAATTCGAATGAGTGTTAACAATATGTATATTGCTTTATTTACACGTTTGATCTCATGATCCTTAATCTTAATAGGTCGTTTGCAAAGTGCATTAAATGAGGAGATTTTCCAAGGGATAACAAGAGTGTCATTTGACTAGTTTTCCTTTAAAAGGAAAGATGATGCTATACCAGCATTAAATGTGTCATTGAGCTCATTAAAGTCTTGAGTGTTTATGCCACAATAGTAGGGCAGATAAAATAGAGTAGAGTACGTAAAGATTCCAGTTACGTAGTTTGATGTATGGCTGGTGTTTGTTAGAGATAGTACCAGCTTTAAGTTGCGAAAGGTAACCATAATACCTTTAGTTTTCAAAAGATGTCTAATAGACAAATGAGATGTTAGTTGAGGATCCATTGACCTCAGGATAATATGAGCGATTAAATGTAAGACATCGTTCAGTATACATGAGAACTTGTCTTTAGAAATAGTTTCAGAATGTAGCTTTAAGATTTATGATTTCAGTTTCATGTCGAATCATAGATTAAAACTTGACTAGAATAACATCTAGTTGCAAACCAAAAAGGGAGAAATGTTTAGGGTATCTTCAAAAATGTTTAAGGTAACTCCTTCAGAGTAAGAAAGTCATTTTCGCACAATGGCGGGTCGGTCTATTATTTACTTATGAGTTTAAATGCGGATTCGAATAAATGTGAATCAATGTTCATAAGATATTGTTTCTATCACGAAGGAACCTCTACTTCCTTGTTTAAAAGATCGTAGAATTGATGTTTACGAGAGCGTTGTGGTTTAGCCGTGAAATACCGGAAGTAGAAACTTCTTAATGCCTAACACAGCAAGGAAGAGATAATGTTTGTAGGGAGATAAGTTTCATTCTTGCACGGAGAATGAGAATGAAGGTGATCCAAACACATTGGAGAGCAATACGAAAAATAATAAGCCAAAGTAATTTTTGAAAAGTTGTGACGTTTGATGTGTCAATATAAACGAAGCGAAGCTATTAGTAAGACTTGAGTTATGTACAATATATATTATTTTACGTGAGATAATTTGAACATTACTAAAAAGAGTTGATTAAAAGAATGTTTAATTTGATAAAACAAAGGTAAATTGATAAAAATGCGAAAGTGTTTCTATAATTAGTGAAAGTAATTTTAGAGGAGGTGGCGAAATGATGTTCATAGTAAAACTAGGGTCACGTAAAATTTTGTAAAGTAATTCCGATTTAATCAAAGTGGAAATTTGTAGAAGCGAAAATATAATTTGATATGTACTAGTCAAAGTACGTAAAGTTAAATTTATGTATAAGATTTTATAAATCGCATAAGTGAAAAATCATTTTTATAAATTCCGAGATAGTTTGAAAATAAAGACTCGTGTAAGAGATCTTTGGAAAATGGGGTACTTGTATTTAAGAGTTTATTTGTTTGAGAAAAATTTATTGAAGATTTTAAAAATTCCGGAGGATAATTGTGTAATAATTGTTTCAAGATAGTGAAAACTAATGAATTGACTTTTATCAGGGCATGAGTTCTTGGACTCAAAATGTTAACATTAAAGTAAGGAGGAAGATAATGTGATTATCATCAAATGAGTAAATCCCTCGGATTTAGAGTTATGTATGAAAGAACTTCAAATAAGATTTGCAACTTTGAATCGTTCGTGTAATAGTGAGAGTTCGAGAACTCGGCATGAATAATCTGGTAGTCGCACAGACAAGTATAAATAAATGCTAAATAGTGACTTTCAACCATTTAATGATCGTTTGAATTCAGCCTTAGTTGGCATGAGAGGAGGATACGTTAAAGTATGATGGAATCATTTCAATTGTTACAGTA
Source organism: Rutidosis leptorrhynchoides (assembly GCF_046630445.1). Classification (NCBI taxonomy): domain Eukaryota; kingdom Viridiplantae; phylum Streptophyta; class Magnoliopsida; order Asterales; family Asteraceae; genus Rutidosis; species Rutidosis leptorrhynchoides. The sequence goes on from NC_092337.1 coordinate 151,374,576, forward strand.
GTTTTTCAGATGTGATGAGTTTAGCTCAAGCCACAACTTGAGATAGTGTATTTCACCTTTAATTTTCGAGTTGACAATGATCGATTATTGTTTGAGTATGACACCATTACTTGCATGGTGCCAAGTAGTCTATTATAAGTAGATGTACGAGTACAGAAGTTTCTTGACTATGATAGTCAACAAGATACACATATGGAGGTTCCATTCCTCAAAAGACTATGCATAAGAGACATTTATCATCTCGACATAGATAATGTAATATTGGACACGGTGTTTGTAATATCGACGTTTGAGGGTTCAAATGACATGGGTTTTTGAAAGTCATATGAAAATTTACACCGAAAGTGTAATAACAGAGAGGATTTGGATATAACAAGTGATGATTAAGTATCAATGATCAGGAGATATCCATTTAGGATAAATGAATGTAAAATTTCAAGATTCGATTGTTTACAACTTTTATGGTACATGAAAGTTTGTTAAATGAGTATGTGATAGATATATAGTTTGACTAGAATGAGTTCTTCGTATCTACTAATATCAAGATGATCATTTTCTCCTTTCATGCCCTTGCATTTGGGTTTTTGAACAGATAGTTTGAGAGTTTTCTTTGATTCACTTTCTATTCCATACGTCATGATATTAGAATATTTCTATGAATTACCGTAATATAATCACGTTTGTCACCGTCATTATATTTCACTAATTCATATTTCCATTTCAATATCACCCCATGAGGTCAGGATATGTGATCAATGATGATTTCTAATAGTGTGTTAAGGATAGTAGTAATCTCAGCTGGATTGACAACATGTCGGTTTTTAGCCAAGACTTGCACTTGGAAAAGTTTGCGTAGTATTGTTTTTCTTAAGAGTTCAAGAATGAATTTGAAAATATTGCTCACGTCCTTTCTCACTCTTGGAGAAGATCGAAATGTCATCCACGAAAACAGTTACGAACTTGTCGAGTTATGGTTGCCTAGTTTTAAGTTGCAGTCTTTATTGACTTGGTCAAATTTCATATCTTTGAAAGTTATGGAAGTTGTGAAAGTTATGAAATAGACGTGGTCAAACGAGAAAGTTATAAAACATCGTGGTTGTAACATCCCGCCTTTTTCCGTTTACTTTTCGTTTAATTATTTAAAGTCCGTTATATGATTATAACATCTTCCGTTAATACGCGTTTTAAATTATCTCGTTTAGGTAATTCACGCACCCGATTCAAACTTGAGGGACTAAACTTGCCAAGATGCCAAAGTGGTGACTAGGTCAAAGTGGTCAAACCTCCTCTCACCCATTCATTTCATCTTCTTCTTTCTCATACTTCCACTTTTATTCTCTCAAACATTCAAACAAAGAATCATCATCTATTTCCGATCTAGCAAGTGTTTCACGAAAAAAATTACATATTTGGAATCCTTGCATCTTCCTCTTCGATTCCATACCGATTTCATCAAGTTTGGGTAACTTTCTAAAATCACTAAATTCCTTGTTCTTGATGTTTTTAACTTATAAAAGTGTTAATTAGTGTCTATGACTCAAGTCTAACATGATTATGTGATTTATATGCTCGATCTCGTTATTTTAGTGTAACTAGCATGAACTTGAAAAGTGTGTGTTTGATCTTGAGTTTTGGATGATTAAATGTTGTCGATATGCTAAAGTGCACGTATTAATTGTGTTACTAGCATCATTAGCTTCATTTTGATGTGTAGGTTGATCAAGAAAACTTCAATAACATGATTTATGAGTTTATGATTTTTGGTTAGGGTTTGGTGGTCTTCAATGTGAATTTTGATGCCTTAAATGCTTAAAAATGATGCTTGTAAGTGTGTAGTTGCAATGTATGTTTAATTACCTTCGAAACAGCATATCACTTATGTAAAATGGATCACCGGATCATGAAATGAGATTTATGAACTTGGATGCAATTAATGATGAGCATTAAATGCGGTTTTGGTTGTTGTAATTGGTAGATTGATTGATGAAATGTATTTAGTTATTTTCCTCGTCAAATTACCTTCCCAACGGTATAAGATACATGTTTTGATTGTTTGCGGATCATAAATTGTGTTTGTTTGGGTTTTGGTTCGTGCACTTGTGAAAAATTAGCAATCAGACCTGAGCACTGATCTGGACGCCGTCCAGATTCCTGGACGCCATCCAGGCCTTCATATCTGGACGCCGTACAGCAAATCTGGACGCCGTCCAGATGAACTGTCAGGTTCTGATTTGGTTGGTCATTTTTCGTTTAATTCTAAGTATGCTACGCACCTCCGATTCACATGTAACTTATTCTAACATGCTTATATATGATTAAAAACCTCAGAAAAATAGTTCGGGACCTGACCCGAATGTGTTGAATTTTTCGTTGACCTTGACCAGACCAAAGTTGACTTTTGATCAAACTTAACCAAATACTTATGCAATCGTTCTAACGTGCTTTCATACTTGTATCTTGCATGAAACTTGACAACGTAACTCACATGCTATATCATTGAGTCGTAAGGAGCCATAGGACTAATTGAACACTTTGACTAAACCATGTTTACCGTTATTGATACGACCTACTTGTTTAGGTCAAGACTTGCATTCGTTATTGCACACGTTTACTTGCGAAGTACTTTTATATGCTTGCACTCAAGGTGAGATCATAGTCCCATTTTTACTCTTTTGAACTCACATTTGGGATGGGAAAACATAAACGTTTCTTTTTACTAAGGGAACACAATTACAGGAAAACAAACATTCTACATACGAGTTTGAACAAAAATCCTCAATTCGATTATCATTAGTTACACTTGCCGGGTGTAAGCGAGAACTTATGTTATATGGCCATATGGGTTTGACAAACCCTCATTCGGACGTTTCGCTACCGTTATTCGGATGAAATATATTTTTGAGAAACAGTGTATGTTCTAACACTATTGTGATGGGGTTCTATGGATGGAAAGTTAACCCTTGATAATTGTGCGCTCGTGATAACAATTTTAGAATGGTTTACTATTATTTCAATGATATAAATCTTGTGGTTCATTTGTACTTACTTATTTAAACCTATGATTTCACCAACGTTTTCGTTGACAGATTTCTATGTTTTTCTCAAGTCCTTGAACGTTTTGTGATACATGCTTCCGCTCATTACTTTTGATACTTGCTTGGATGTCGAGTATACATGCATACGTGGAGCGTCTTTTAACTTAACTTGACTTGTGTCGCATAGGTTTCAATTGTACTTAAAACGTTGTAACATGTTTGGTCGTCTAACCTACTTTGTAAACCTTAAAACATTTTTATAATTGAAATGAATGCGACATATTTTGGTCAAACGTTGTTTTAAAGACTTATGACCACGTAACGGGACCTAAGTAGATGGCGCCGTGAATGACGATTTTGTCGGGTCGCTCCAGATGGTATCAGAGCATTGGTTGTAGGGATTTAGAGTTCATTGGTGTCAACCCCGAGTCATAGGGTACATTAGTGAGTCTAGACTACAACCGGCATATAGACTTGAAGAAGGAATTACTTGACTACTTGTGTATTTATACTCGAACGTTTCTACTCATATCTACTCTTATTTCATCTTAATCTCACATTGTTTAATTTGATTGACACGGCACCTTGACTATATGAAATAATGTCGAATGCACATATGAATCAGGTAATATAATTTCCGGGATTATATTACGGTGACTCATATGAACGTTACGACATTATGACATAAAGAATTTAAGGCGAGTCAAGGAAAATTTTCTCTCTATCCTTTTTCCATATCATGATTAGTATTATTGAAAATAATAATCAACGGTATTCTTGTGTTTTGAAGGAACAATGCCTCCTCGCCATGTACCATGCCATGAAACACCCGAACAAGCTCTACAACGGATGATAGCCACCGCCGTGGATGCGGCCATGGCCGGACATTCATCCAACAACAACAATAACAACAACCACAACGACAACAACAATGGAGCCGGTAATTCAAATGAGGGATGCTCCTATAAAGCTTTCATGGGGTGCAAACCTCACACTTTCGATGGAAGCGGAGGACCGGTTGTGCTAACCCGATGGTTTGAGCAAACGGAAGCCGTCTTTAGCATAAACAGTTGTCGGGACCAAGACAAGATCAAGTACTCCACTCACACATTCGCAGGTGTCGCTCTCACTTGGTGGAACACCTATGTGCAATCAGTGGGTACCGATGAAGCCCACGCCCTCTCTTGGGCCGATTTAAGGGAAAAGATGATCATCGAATACTTCCCTCATGAAGAAACCCGAAGGCTCGAACAATAGCTAAGAACTTTAAAGGCGGTCAGAAACGATCTCAAGGCCTACAATCAACGATTTTCCGAACTAGCCTTGATGTGCCCAAACCTTGTGAACCCCGAATCTTTAAGGGTTGAACTTTACATGGATGGTCTTCCAAAGAGCATCAAACACGGAGTAATGTCATCCAAACCCACTAATCATCAAGAAGCTTTGAACATGGCCCTCAAATTGATAGAAACGGTGGACGAAATTGTAGTGCCGGCACCTAAAGTCGAGGATAAGTCGGGTAACAACAAAAGAAAATGGGAAGCCCCCCAATCAAGCAACAAAAACTTTGCCAAGAAGCCTTTCACCTCCGACGGCAAGAAGGGTTATGCCGAAAACCTACCTCTTTGCAACAAATGCAACAAGCATCACTTTGGTAAATGTGGCAAGCTAATTTGCCATCGGTGCCAAGGAATTGGTCATAAGGCCAACGAATGTAAAAGTGCCGCCCCTGTCGCTCGAAAGGGGACCAATGCACCAACGACGGTTACTTGTTACGAATGTGGGCAAATGGGTCATTATAGAAATGCATGCCCAAAGAAGAAAGATAACCCCAATACGCGCGGTCGAGCTTTCAACATTAACACCGAGGAAGCCCGAGATGACAATGAACTAGTCACGGGTATGTTTCTTCTCAACAATTCTTATGTTTCTTGTTTATTCGATTCGGGTGCTGATAAGAGTTTTGTATCCAAGACTTTGACTCATTCTTTTAGCACTCCACCACGTCCACTAGATACCACTTATACCATTGAAGTGGCCAACGGGAAACTATTGATTGCCGACAAATATTATCGGGGGTGTACGTTAAACTTATTGGGTAAGGAATTTGAAATTGACTTGATACCTATGGAACTAGGGAGTTTCGATGTAATAATTGGTATGAATTGGTTAGCAAAAACAAAATCTCACATCCTTTGTGATCTTAACGCAATCCGAATTCCTATCAAGAATGACGAACCTTTGATTGTTTATGGCGATAAGAGTTGCACCGGACTCAACCTCGTCTCGTGCCTTAAAGTTAGAAAACTACTCCGTAAGGGTTATTTTGCGATCCTTTTCCGATGTATTTCTCGACGAATTGCCGGGTCTTCCACCTCATCGACCGGTAGAATTCAGAATCGATCTTATTCCGGGAGCCGCACCCGTAGCACGTGCACCGTATAGACTTGCTCCCTCCAAAATGCAAGAATTGCAAAGTCAAATCCAAGAACTACTTGACCGTGGTTTTATCCAACCTAGCCATTCACCATGGGGCGCTCCGATTTTGTTTGTTAAAAAGAAAGATGGATCCCTACGAATGTGTATCGATTATCGTGAACTAAATAAATTGACGGTTAAGAACCGATATCCTCTTCCTCGCATCGATGACCTCTTTGACCAACTACAAGGATCTCGTGTATATTCGAAAATCGATCTCCGCTCAGGTTATCATCAATTAAGGGTTAAGGGGGAAGATGTCTCCAAAACCGCTTTCTGGACTCGTTATGGTAGTTATGAATTTCTTGTTATGCCATTTGGTCTCACTAACGCACCGGCGGTGTTCATGGACCTCATGAACCGCGTGTGCAAACCATACCTCGACAAATTCGTTATCGTGTTCATCGATGATATTTTGGTCTATTCTAAAAGAAAAGAAGAGCACGAACAACATCTTCGACTTGTGCTTGAGCTTTTATGACAAGAACGACTCTATACCAAATTCTCCAAGTTTGAATTTTGGTTGAAGGAAGTTCAATTTCTTGGTCATGTTGTAAGTGATCAAGGTATTAAAGTCGATCCCGCAAAGATCGAAGCCATTAGTAAATGGGAAACTCCTACTACTCCTACTCACATTCGTCAATTCTTGGGTCTCGTCGGGTACTATCGTAGATTCATCGAAAAATTCTCCTTGGTTGCACATCCTCTAACTGCGTTAACTCACAAGGGAAAGAAATTCATTTGGGCGACCGAGCAAGAGTCCGCGTTTCAAGTCTTGAAAACAAAGCTAACCACCGCTCCTATCTTGTCACTTCCCGAAGGCAATGATGATTTTGTTGTATATTACGATGCCTCGAAACATGGTCTTGGGTTTGTATTGATGCAACGAAAGAAAGTCATTGCTTATGCCTCTCGACAATTGAAAATTCATGAACGAAACTACACGACACATGATCTCGAATTCGGGGCCGTTGTCTTTGTACTTAAAATGTGGAGACACTACCTTTATGGAACCAAAAGTACCATCTTCACCGATCACAAAATCCTCCAACACATCTTCGATCAAAAACAACTAAACATGAGACAACAACGGTGGATTGAAACTTTAAACGATTATGATTGTGAGCTTCGTTACCAACCTGGGAAGGCAAGCGTAGTAGCCGATGCCTTAAGTCGAAAAGAAAGAACGGTGCCTCTTCGTGTCCGAGCTTTAAACATCACCATCCACACCAATCTCAATAGTCAAATTCGTGTAGTCCAAGACGAGGCTCTCAAGGATGAAAACATCTCACTCGAACACTTGAACGTCCTCACCTCTTGATTCGAAGTTAAAGAAACCGATCTCCGATACTTCACCGGAAGAATTTGGGTACCTAGTTATGGGGACCTACGAAGCCTAATTTTAGATGAAGCCCATAAGTCAAGGTGTTCGATTCACCCCGGTGCCAATAAGATGTACCACGACCTTAAGGAACAATATTGGTGGCCGAACATTAAAAGGGACGTCGCTACTTATGTTGGAAAATGCCTAACTTGTTCCAAAGTCAAAGGCGAACATCAAAGACCATCCGGACTACTTCAACAACGCGAAATCCCGCAATGGAAGTGGGAAAGGATAACGATGGATTTTATCACCAAACTACCAAAGATGGTGGGCGGTTATGATACTATTTGGGTTATTGTTGACCGTCTCACCAAATCCGCGCACTTCCTAGCCATGAAGGAAATCGACAACATGGAGAAACTCGCACATCTTTACATTAAAGAAATCATAGCCCGTCATAGTGTACCCGTATCGATTATTTCCGACCGAGATGGCCGTTTTGTTTCTAGATTTTGGCGTACTTTACAAGAAGCATTGGGAAAGCGTTTAGACATGAGCACCGCATACCATCTGCAAACCGTGGGACAAAGCGAACGCACAATTCAAACCATGGAAGACATGCTACGAGCTTGCGTTATCGACTTCGGAAAAGCTTGGGACAAGCACTTGCCTCTCGCCGAATTCTCCTACAACAATAGTTATCACGCGAGTATTAACGCTGCACCATTCGAATCATTATATGGCCGAAAATGTCCTTCACCTCTTTGTTGGGCCGAAGTAGGCGACACACAAATCACCGGACATGAACTAATTCATGAAACAACCGAGAAGATCGTTCAAATCTGAGATAGACTTAGGACGGCCCGAAGTCGTCAAAAGATCTATACCGACAAAAGACGCAACGACCTCGAATTTCAAGTCGGTGACCGCGTAATGTTAAAAGTCGCGCCTTGGAAAGGTGTAATCCGTTTCGGGAAACGCGGGAAGCTAAATCCGCGGTATATTGGTCCTTTCGAAATCTTGGAGCGTGTTGGAACCGTTGCTTATCGTTTAGATCTTCCGCCTCAACTGAGCTCCGTTCATCCTACTTTCCATGTATCAAACTTGAAGAAGTGTTTTGCCGAACCCGAACTCATCATCCCTCTTGAAGACCTTATTATGGATGACAAACTTCATTTTGTGGAGGAACTTGTTGAAATTGTGGACACCTCTGACAAGACGCTAAAATAAAGTAGAATCCCCATCGTTAAGGTCCGTTGGAATGCCAAAAGGGGACCCGAGTTTACTTGGGAAAGGCAAGATTGATGTGTTCTAGAGGGTGTGTATGAAACAGCTATCAGTTTTATATTTATTTACTACAGGAAATCACCTAAATTAAACTAAAACAAAAAAGGCATGTATACCTATCGTGTAATAATATAGCTAAGGTAAAGGCCGGGAGGTCGATCTGTGGACACTATTATTGGGTGTCCTACTAGGTCAAATTAATTAATTAAGTAGTTAAACTAGATTTAGTAATATATAGTAATTATAGGTAACTTTGGGGGGATTTACCGTTTAATGACCGGTTTGTCGATTTTGAGACTTATATCACAGTTAAAACCTAATGCAAAATATTAAATATAATTATAACTTATTTTAAAGAGTAAAGTAAATGACAACAAATAAAAGTGCAATAATTAAAAATATAAATAAAGCATAAAAATAAAAGTGCGATAATTTAAAGTACGATAAATAAAATGACGATAAATGAAAGTACGATGAGATATAAAATAAAGGAATTATGCTTATTTAAACTTCCGTAATCATGATGTTTGACGTTTTGATTTTAATTTATTACCATGAGTTAATTGTCCTTTGTCCTGGATTATTCGATACGTCTATCTGGTTTTTGTCCATAACAGTCCATCGGCCATAATTATAAAGTGCGAGTATCCTCGTCAAATTACCCTTATACCCGAAGTCAAATATTCCAACTAATTGAGGACTTAAACTGTAACAAGGTTTTAACACTTTGTTAACAATTACACCAATTTTCCTTGTATGTAATCCACCCCTGTTTTAATGAGTCCATTGACTATTAATCCATCCCCGTGTCCGGTCAAATGAACAATTATTAGTACTTATAAATATCCCGCCCATCGTATCCGATCGAGTGTATGTGGTTATTTATAGATACGTCAAATTGTAAATCTTTATATTAAATTAATGAACTATCATTCAGTTAAACAAATATAAAGCCCGTTAATAGCCCATAGTCTAATTTCCACAAGTGTCGGTCTTTTGTTCAAACCCCAATTATGGTCCAAAGCCCAATTACCCAATCTTAATATTTAGCCCAAGATCACGATTACTTCGGCTTAAATAAGCATAATAATAACTTAGTTACGAGACATTAATTTAAAAAGGAAGAACATAACTTACAATGATTATTTATAACGTAGCGTTACACGGACAGAGTTTTAATTTAAAACCCTTAAAACATTCTTACAATAACCCAATTATTATTAAACTTAAATTAAAATTATAATTAAAAAATATAAATATATATATCGTATATGATATGAGAAAGGAAAAGAAAAAGGTGTAGTTTCTTCATTACTCCGTGCCTTGCTTTTATAGGCAAATGATTGATACTGTTGTAGGTGGAATGTTAGCTGGCTACCATTCAAAGTTGAATCAATAATATCTCATTGCAAATTATTGATTTGAAATTTTCACTTATGACCCTTTAACTATGCTCAATTAACAACTTTTTATTATTTATTATTATTCTTATTATGAATTATTTAAATATTATAATATATTCTTGTGCATAGTTGACTTGTACTTTCAGCTCCGTTGCGTCGAGCGTTGAAAGTTAGTTCATGTCTCGGTTCTGGATTTTCAAACGCCTTTTCGTATAATTTAATATCTTGTACTTTGCGTTTTGCGGCTTGTACTTTTGTAATTTTGAGACGTTTCTCATCAATAAATTGAACCACTTGAATTGTACTTTGTACTTTTTAGCTTTTTGGTCATTTGCGTCTTCAAATCGTCGAATCTGTCTTTTGTCTTCACCTTTTATTATTTAAACAATAATTACTTGAAATTAGAACAATTGCAACTAAAAGCTTGTCTTTCTTGAAGGATAATGCTATGAAATATATGTTTGTTTTTAGCATTATCAAATATTCCCACACTTAAGCGTTGCTTGTCCTCAAGCAATATAGAACTTGAATATAAGTTTACCAGAATCACTTCTTTACTCTTCACACTTTGTACATCAGTGATTTCAATACGGCGGTATGAACAATGATAGTAACGATGTGGTTTACAGTCCCACATGACTATGAAAATTTAGATCCTTTAAGGAAATCGGATCTTTATGAAAACATTTGATCTTTTGAAAATTCAATCTAGCTTTTACCCTAGATAAGTTTTCTGATTTGACCCACCATCGGTGTTGCAAAATATATTTGTGGATCAATATTTTAGCTAAAACTTTTAGGTTCGTGTAATCCACTGCTATCCCTGTATCGGAAAGCACACATCCAGTTTACTTGTTCCGTATATTACCTTTCGGCAAACTACCGTCCGGTTGTAAAGGAAAGCGATGAATAAGAAACTGTTAAGGCACTGTCTAATGACATGCAGTTAATCATAGTCTAAAACGTGTTGGATGCAAATACTATCCTTTGTAGGAGAAATAGTAAAGATCACCCTATGATTTTTAGATCTGGCACAAGGTCCTGTCTCCGACCATGCTATGCAACCACCGTTCTTACGGTTGACACCCGATTTGGTTCAGGTGACCTAATGAATTCCAGGTTAATTCCTAGGATTTTACGTTCAACGGTAATGAACGCATTGAAAATAGGTTTTCAGAAAACAAATCGGTTTGTAATTTGATCAAAATATTTTCTCGTTCAAGTTTGAGTTTAGATATCATCGAATTCCATGGGTTTGTAATTCTCAATCTTTAAGGTCAATCTCAAGGATTGAGTGATATCAGGCTTAAAAGCTGATTTTTAATCTTTAAGGAGATTATCCTTACTGGGGGTCTGATTCATTAGTCTTATCAAGCTAATTTTCACGGCGCCCTCCCCATTTTACGAGACAGATCCTCTCATGGTTAGGATAAGTCTGACCACATGGTGACCCTGTTTGATGCCGAGGTTCGTGGATTTCCTGCTGATTTTAGAGATGACTTTTCTTGATTTTTCGTCAACCTACAGCTGGTCTGGACGACAACTTCTTGACCTAAATCAAGAAGCGCATTTCTTTTTCAGAAGACTTTACTTCCTTTTAATGATGGAATTGATTCATCATGTAGATCCATCTTTTCTTTTATCTTTATTATAATATTACGGGTAAAACAGTTAATTTAGTCCAAAACAAAAAGCACCTGCAATAAACTTTATAGAAACATGTGATAGTTAGTTTTATTGAATAACTTGGTATATTCTCTCCACACTTAGTTTTTTTCTTTGCCTTTTTATTCTCCTTTATTCCATTTTAAATGAATTCAAGCGTTTTAGGGTGTTTCTCAATTTATGTCCTTTCCGAGGTAACGATAATTTCGGTATTAACACCTAGTTTTCATCGTTCATAAATACGTATAAACATGATTTTGAATTCATTTAGTTGAAATGTTTTCAATTTTTCACAAAATTTGGCAATTAAACCAAGTGTAAACCCGAGAGAATTTATAACCCTTCCCCACACTTGAGATCTTGCAATGCCCTCATTTGCAAGAAATCAGTAAAAATTTAAATTCTTGAGGGTGATTAGTGTAGAAAAATGATTAAAAATACCTAGTTTGAAAACCTATTGTTTTATATCACATTTGATATTTTACGTCTTGTCGTTAAAATTAGTTGCTTTTGCTGAACATAATGCCAGTTTTTGAAAGTGTGCTATTTTACCCTGTTTTGTACATAATATAAACTACAAACAAATATATACATAATATTTTTTTTATATAAATCCTTTATTTATTAAAATAATTTAAATGAATAATTTTTAACATTTTATTTCCTTTTACTTTAGGTAGAGGTAGTTTCGGTACGTTTACTTAGTCCGTCCCTAGACAAAATTTTAAATTTGTCATTTTAAAGTGATTGTTTTAAAAGCAAAGATTTTCGGTTTTTTTTAATGTTTTTGGCATACTTTAGATCAATAAGATTAAAAATAATGATAACAATATTTCTCGTCCCGCCCTTGGGTAAAGCAATTTCGGTTCAAAGACATAGTCTTCAACTTACGATGAATTTTGGAAATCAATTTTTAACTTAATAAAATAAAGTAAATTTTGTTTTTAAATTTTCACCAAACTTAAATTTAAAATGCATAAAATTAAAAATTCATATAAATATAATTAATATTTTAAATTTTACAAACTTATATTAAAAATAGTAGTTTAAAATATTTACAAACTTAAATATATTGATTTTAAAAATTTATAATATTAATTTTAAAAACATGGTAAAGATAAAATTAAAAATCTTTTTGGTCTTTTATCCCACTTTAATCAATCAAATATTAACAAAAATATACACCCCCTTTTTTGGGTAAAGTAATTTCGGTATATTACTTAGTTTTACTCCTGACGAATTTCTGAAATACTTTGGATTGATTGATTAAAGATATTTATACCTTAAAAATAAACGATAAATTTCGCGGTGATGTAATAAATTTTTGTATGATATCAATAATTTCGGTTACGCATACCTAATTTTATTGAATACCAATTTAATACTTTATAGCGAACGATTCAGCGTTTATTATCAAAAGGTTAAAAGCAATAAAAATAAAAATAAAAACTGTACATACTTACCTGTGAGATAGAATTCTCAGAGACCTGCTTTAGCCGACTCATAGGAAAGTCGTGTGATTTGGTTTTCCATAGCTACATAAGCGTAACCTCGATTCTTCAATATCTTTTTTTCTAAACATATAAACGGTCCTTCTCTGCATAGAGTAACAAATTCGGTATTTGAATATGTTTGATTGTTTGAACATTTACCTTCGTGTGACCATTTTCCGCATTTATAACATCTTTCAAGGTGTCGTGCTCTTATTTTTGTTGCGGATTTTGATTTTCCTTTACCAAAATGTATCTTATGATGATTGTTCATGAGTTCTTTTCTTACTCCGTCCATTTTGCTTCTTATGAATGATACCAATTCACTCAGAAGGGTGTCATTATTACGTTTAGTAATCATAGCGTGTAGTAGTAGACCATGGTTCAGATCAAAGGAATTCGTCATCTCGTAAAATCTAAAAAAAATAAAAATTCAGAATTGAGGGAGAAGACTAGTTCTTTAGGGTCTGCTAGGGAAAGACCATTCGGATTCCATTCTCGAAAACTACACGAAAAGAGAATATCTAACTCTAACAGAAATAAATATTATCCTTAAAAGACTTGATTCTCCCCACACTTAGTTAGCTGTGGTGTCGAAATTGTGATTAACTTCGTTGTCAACTTCCATTGGATCATGTATGTAATGTTTAACTCTGTGACCATTAACTTTAAATTCAATCCCATTTGAATTTATTAACTCTACTGTTCCGTACGGGAAAACTCTTTTGACTATGAATGGTCCAGACCATCTTGATTTCAATTTTCCAAGAAATAGCTTGAATCGTGAATTGAAAATAAGAACTCCGTCTCCTTCTTTAAATTCTTTTGAACTTCTGATTCTTTTATCATGCCATTTCTTCGTTCTTTCTTTATAGATTAACGAATTTTCGTACGCTTCATGTCTTAATTCTTCTAATTTGTTTAATTGACTTAATCGTAAACGTCCGGCTTCATGTAAATCAAGATTACATGTCTTCAAAGCCCAAAATGCTTTGTGCTCAATTTCTACTGGAAGGTGACATGCTTTTCCGTAAACGAGTTTAAAAGGTGTGGTTCCAATTGGAGTTTTGTAGGCTGTTCTAAAAGCCCAGAGTGCATCCTCCAATTTTATGGACCATTCCTTTGGATTTGATCCTACGGTTTTCTCTAGAATACGTTTTAATGCTCGGTTGGTATTTTCAACTTGTCCACTTGTTTGTGGATGATAAGCGGTTGAGATTTTATGAGTTACTCCATATCTTTTGAGAACTTTCTCAAGTTGATTATTACAAATGAGTACCCCGATCACTTATTAAAGCTTTCGGTGTACCGGACCTAGCAAAAAGACGTTTTAAAAACTTGACTACAACTCGTGCATCGTTAGTTGGGAGAGCTTGTGCTTCCGCCCATTTAGATACATAATCAATGGCAACGAGAATGTAGAGATTATTATGAGATTTTGGAAATGGACCCATAAAGTCAATACCCCAAACGTCAAATACTTCAGATACTTGAATGACATTTTGTGGCATTTTATCACGTTGACTTATTTTTTCAGCCCTTTGACATGCATCACAGGATTTATAAAGAAGGTGTGCATCTTTGAAAATTGTAGGCCAATAGAATCCAGCGTCATAAACTTTCCTTGCGGTAAGCTGAGTCCCATAATGCCCTCCTGTTGGTCCTGTGTGACAATGGTTTAAGATTTGACTAGCTTCCTCCCCGAATACACATCGGCGTATTATTCCATCGGGACAACTTTTAAACAAATGTGGATCTTCTCAAAAATAGTATTTTATATCACTAAAGAATTTCTTTCGTTTTTGGTATGACAACCCTTTTTCAAGGAATCCACATACTAAGTAGTTTTCATAGTCTGCAAACCATGGAATTTCATTATAATCTATCTTCAATAGATATTCATCAGGAAAGTTATCTTGTATAGCCGATTCATTTAGAACTTCTAATTCGGGATTTTCAAGACGAGAAAGATGATCCGCGGCGAGATTCTCTGCTCCCTTTTTATCTCGGATTTCAATATCGAACTCTTGTAAGAGTAAGATCCAACGGATTAATCGTGATTTGGCATCTTGTTTCAAAAATAGGTATCTAAGAGCAGAATAGTAGGTATAGACCACCGTTTTAGCTAGAATGAGATATGAACGAAATTTGTCAAAAGCAAAGACAATAGCAAGGAGTTCTTTTTCAGTAGTTGTATAATTCGTTTGTGCTCCTTTTAATGTCTTACTAGCGTAATAAATAGGTTGAAATTGTTTTTCAATCCTTTGTCCTAAAACGGCTCCCATTGCAAAATCACTTGCATCGCACATGAGTTCAAATGGTAGATTCCAATTTGGAGTTATCATGATCGGCGCATTAGTGAGTTTTTCTTTAAGAATATTAAAAGATTTGATGCATTCATCTGAAAAGATGAATGGAGCATCCTTTTCTAGGAGTTTATTCATAGGAGTGGCAATTTTAGAAAAATCTTTTATGAAACGTCGGTAAAAATCGGCATGCCCTAGAAAACTCCTAACTCCTCTAACATTGGTGGGATGTGGAAGTTTAGCAATTACATCTACTTTAGCTCTATCCACTTCAATTCCTTCCTTTGAAATTTTATGACCAAGAACGATGCCTTCTTTAATCATGAAATGACATTTCTCCCAATTAAGTACTAGATTTGATTGCTCGCATCTAATAAGCATTCGTTCAAGATTAACTAGATATGATTCAAATGTATCACCGAAGACTGAAAAGTCATCCATGAAAACTTCCATGCATTCTTCTATCATGTCGCGAAAAATCGCCATCATGCACCTTTGAAAGGTTGCAGGGGCGTTGCAAAGTCCGAATGGCATGCGTTTGTAAGAAAAAGTACCATAAGGGCACGTGAACGTGGTTTTCTCTTGGTCCTCGGGTGCGATTGGAATTTGAAAATATCCGGAAAAACCGTCAAGAATACAATAGTAACTGTTTCCTGCTAATCTTTCCAACATTTGATCAATGAAAGGAAAGGGAAAGTGATCTTTTCTGGTGGCGTCATTTAATTTTCTATAATCAATACAAACACGTCATCCTATTACAGTCCTAGTAGGAAATAGCTCATTTTTTTCATTTATGATGACAGTCATGCCACCCTTCTTAGGTACGCATTGAACTGGGCTTACCCATGGACTATCAGAAATTAGATAAATTAAACCTGCATCTAGCAGTTTAATAATTTCTTTCTTAACAACATCTTGCATATTAGGATTTAGTCTTTCTTGGCGTTGCACATATGTTTTATGACCTTCTTCCATAAGGATTTCAGATCAAAAACGTGTAAGTTGGCAGGGACACGCTAACCCTGTGTGCCGTAGCACCCACCAATCCCACCCCGAAAGAGACCTGTGCCAGCAAAGTACCTCCTCCCAGGTACCACAGTGACGGCAAGGCGATTTTTACCCCAGCTAGCTAGACCCCCGAAACACTTCACAAATTTCCCCCCGGAGGGAGAAATAATTCCATGCGGGGCGCCCAGACTGAGAATCGAACTTGCGCCTTTCTTCGGATCAATGCTTCCCCCACTGTGGGCCCAGGGATCAAAGGCATCGGGTACCACTGAGCTATAAGCTCGTTGGTAAATAATTTCTTTCTTAACAACATCTTGCATATTAGGATTTATGGTGCAATACGAAGGACTTATGCCTTTAATATCATGAATCTTCCATGCAATAGCTGGTTTAAGAGAAGACGATATTGTTACAGGTAATTCAGATTCACCATGTAAATAAGCATATTCCAAATGGTTTGGAAGTGGCTTTAACTCTAATGTCGGTGGTTCTTCTATTGATGATTTGTATCGATATCTGTCTTCCACTTTTAGCATTTGAAGTTCTTCGGTTGTTGGTTCATAATTATTAGCCATGAGTGTAGCTAACATTTCAACTTCATCAATTGGTTCATTTCCTTCTCCTAAAGAACATTCTCCTGTTCCTTGTAATTCTGAAAATTCTTCTAACAATTCTGCATGTGAATCTATAGTTTGAATATAATAACATGTATCATCTGCAGATTGTGGTTGTTGCATGGCTCTATCAACAGAAAGGGTAATACTCTCTGTGACGACTCCGTCAAAACACTTAACGGCTCCGTCACTTGGTCCCACAGCTTGATCGAAACTCTATATGAATTTAATAAAACAACCTTGCATTCTTTATTTAAAAATGATTTCCTATAAAGGAAATCTACTAAAATGTATAAGTTTAGAAAAACTATACAATAATACTTTAACCAAAAGTTGACCAAAATAAAGTCAACAAACAACCACTTTTTAATGTAATAAAATAGAATGCAAGTTAATGTTTAACAAAAGCTGCCATCATAAATATGCAGACTCTCTAAGCACAGCGGAAGCAATCAATCATGAACCTGAGAATAAAACATGCGAGTAACTGTCAACAAAAATGTTGAGTGAATTATAGGTTTAATATTGCAAACAATATTTAATTTAAACAATAAAAAATTTATGTTTGAAAACATAAAAACTCCTTTTTGAACCACCAAATTATATGCTAGAAAACATATAATAAAACATTATTCCATTTTCCGTGAGCCACCTGGTAACCACTTAACCATTTATTTACCCTTGCCAAACACAATAAATAATATACACCGAACAAGTGTATCTACAACAAAATACGAAGTACTAAACATTCCGATAACAAATTGCTAGCGCGACTAGCTCGAAATGGGGTTGTCAAACCCGATAGATCTATCCATAGGATTCGCGTTCACCAGTAGAAACCAGTGATTACGGTTACCAGACTAGGGAATATTTTTGTTCAACTCACAATGAATAATTTAAACCAACTTCCACTTGTGTCCAAAATATAAATAAATTGCATGTATTCTCATCCCAAAAGATTTAAAATAGAAAAATGGGACTATAACTCACCTTATTAGCAAACGAAGTAACCACACAATTATGCGAACAGCAAATGAAGTAAAGTGATCATGAATGATCACAACGCCGACCTATAAATAAAGCAGGTCGATATAAATAACTAACTTAGGTCAAGTCTTAGTATGATAGCTATTGTACATGTTGCAAGTAGACATAGAACAATACTCAACATGCATCGGTTTGATCGGAACAGCGTACGGACACACACTTTCTATTTTTAGAAAGTTTCTATTTTTAGCAGGTTTCCATTTTTGGAAAGTTTCTATTTTAGGAAAGTTTCTATTTTTGGAAAGTTTCTATTTTTGGAAAATTTCTATTTTTGGAAAGTTTCCAAGTTTAGAAAGTTTCTATTTTTAGAAAGTTTTAAGTTAGGAAAGTTTCCTTATTTAGAAAGTCAACAGAAGTCAACTGAAAGTCAAAGTCAACCGAAAGTCAACTCAAAAGTCAACCTTGGTCAAACATAGTCAACATAAATTTTAAAAGTGTAAGTTATAATAATAATGTAAGTTATAACGTTTATTAAAGTTAAATATGTCTAATTATGTCATAACATAAGTTTAATTAAATTAAAATGAATTATTAAAGTTAATATAAGTTTAAATGATATAATTAATATAACATAAGTATTTAATTAATTAATTAAATATTAGTCATAATATAAGTATTATTAATTAATAATAAATTTTAAATCATATCATAAGTATTATTAATTAATAATGAATTATTAATCATATCATAAATTTCTAATTATACTTATTAAATCATAAGTATTTAATAATTAAATAATAACTAAGTCTTATAATAATTAAATAATTATTTAATCCTTATTATAAGTCCTATAATACTAATAATCTCATAATATAAGTTTAATACTTATCATAAGTATTTTTCATTAATAATAAAAGTATTATTAATCATAAGTTTAATTAAAATGTTAATTAAATCATAAGTCATAATTAAATGATATAATAAATATATATCATAAGTCTTAAATAATAATAATTACTTCTTATATCATAAGTAATTAATCAATAATGAAAATCATTATTTTTCTCATAAGTTTTAATATTTAACCATAAGTTTTAATCAAAAGTTCATCGAGTCGTATCTTGAGCCCCGGGTGTCGGTTTTCGGCGAGCCTTACATATATCTCCGCCTAAGCAAACCACCCGACACTTTGGTACACTCAAGAACACACCATGAACAGCCCACAAGTCGTGATATACAGTCAATACACTACTTGGAACTTCAATTCAATCAAAAACGTGTTTTAGACGTAACGGGTGATTCGTGGCTCGGATTGAGATGACCCGAACATGAAAGTTCGCCCCACCATCAGTCGTAACACACTAACACACCCTAAAGTCACCAAATATGGTCACAAAGTCGGACCAAACCTGGTTCATACCAAACTCACATTTCAATCTTAACAAAATACCACTTTGATCGTAACTAGGGCTCCGGGAATCGAAACGACATGAATCCGGAGTCTAAAATTAATGTCTTGATGAGAGGAACTCATTTATATACTTTATTTTATGATCAACATCAGTTACAATATCAGAAACACACGAAAAAGCTGCTGTTCCAATTTTATCAAACCGAAAAATATGCAATCGAGTAATTCTACGAATACAATCAACATTACAACAACTAATAATCATCATACTAATAAAATATAATCAAAATACAGAAAAATAAAGAAAAATTAAAAATCTAGGGTTAGGGTTTATACCCTAATCAATAATCAAGTGATATAGACGCGTAGAGAACGATGAGAGGAATCCGTTTATGTTGAAAGCCCTAATTCTTAACCTTGATTTGATGATGAAATGGTGATGATGATGATGAAAGGGGACGTTCATGGGAGGAGAGGGAGGAAGGAGGTGAAAAAAAATAAGATGATTAGGTTAGAAATGAGAGTAAGTAGTGAAGTTTAGAGTAATGGTCACTAGTTTGCAAGTTTGACAAAATACTCCCCTCCTTAAGGGATTTTCGGCCAAAAACTGAATGGGGTGGGCCCCATAGTGGCCCAATTTGATAAATGACAAAATCCTAGTGGCCCGAACGCCCGAACGAAACCCGAAACGCGAAAACGCCGCTACGCGATTGATTTTTCGAAGAGATAATAAGTACGCGACGAATAAAATATATAAACACTATATATAATCATATGACATCAAAATATCATATTTAAAATAATTAGGACTTAAAAATTCCAAAAGTTCGACCGTTGGTTTGAAAACCGAAAAGATTCGCCGGATAGAAATCCGCGACTCGTAGGAACGTATAATTTAAAATATGAATACAAATATTCATATAACACATAATAATTAATATATTATTACAAAAATAATAATATAGGTCATAGAAATGACGTGGCACGAATAACAATTAACGGTCGTTAAATAGTTAACGGTAAAAGATAACGGAAAAAGTAGGGTCGTTACAGTACCTTCCCGTTACGGAAATTTCGTCCCGAAATTTAAGCAGGTGCAGGGGTTGACTCAGCATTTGGGAACAAATGCGGGTACTTCTTCTTCATCTAATCTTCACGCTCCCAAGTGAACTCGGGACCGCGTCCGGTGTTCCATCTAACTCGAACAATAGGAATTTTACTCTGCTTAAGAGTCTTTACCTCTCGGTCCAAAATTTCAACAGGTTCTTCAATAAAATAAATTTGCTTATCAACATGAAGTTCATCAAAAAGAATAGTTTCATTGGCCTCGGCCAAACACTTCTTTAAATTCGATACATGAAAAACGTCACGAATAGCACTGTGTTCTTGTGGCAATTTCAAACGATAAGCCACTGGTCCAACTCTCTCAATAATCCCAAAAGGTCCAACAAATCGAGGATTCAACTTTCCCCTTTTACCAAAACGTACCACACCCTTCCAAGGTGAAACTTTCAACATAACACGATCACCGACCTGAAAATCGATATCGTTCCTTCTCTTATCAGCATAACTCTTTTGCCTACTCCTGGCAGTTCTCAATCTTTCCTTAATCTGTGCAATCTTCTCGGTAGTCTCGTGAATGATCTCTGGTCATGTGAGTTGAGCATCCCCAACCTCATTCCAACAGACAGGAGACCTACACTTTCTACCATACAGAGCTTCAAATGGTGCGGCTTTAATACTTGCATGATAACTGCTGTTATAAGAAAACTCATCCAGCGGCAAATATTTATCCCACCCATTTCCAAAATCAATAACACACGCTCTTAACATGTTTTCTACGTTTGAATGGTCCTTTCACTCTGACCATCCGTCTGTGGATGATAAGCGGTGCTCATATCCAATTTAGTTCCTAGAGCACCTTGTTAGGACTGCCTCAGTCCAACATAATCGATACGGGAACACCATGTCTCGAAATAATCTCCTTCAAATACAAACGAGTAAACTTCTTCATTGAATATGTTTCCTTAATTGGCAAGAAAAGAGTTGACTTAGCGAGTCGGTAACAATCACCCAAATGATATCATAACCACCCACAACTCCCGGTAACTTCGTAATAAAGTCCATCTTAATACCTTCCCACTTCCACTCGGGAATTTCAGGTTGCACCAAAAGTCCAGACGGTTTCTGATGTTCAGCTTTAACCTTAGCGCAGGTCAAACACTTAGCCACATACGTAGCCACATCAGCTTTCAAATTAGGCCACCAATACAGCTCCTTAAGATCATGATACATCTTTCCTGAACCAGGATGAATAGAGTACCTAGACTTATGAGCCTCATCTAAAACAAGTTTTCGTAGATCACCAAACTTCGGAACCCAAAAGCATCCCGTAAAATACCGAGTACCATCGGTTTGTACCTCTAACTGTTTACTCAAGCCTCGGACCTTCCCGTTACAAAATTTTCATCCTTCAAGGCTTCTTATTGTGCCTCAAGGATCTGCCTAGCGAGGTTTGTTTGAATTGTCATATTCAAGGCCCTAAACCTGCGAGGTTCAGCCCTTTCTTTACGACTTAATGCATCAGCCACATCATTGGCCTTTCCCGGATGATATAAAAGTTCGCAATCATAATCATTTAACGTCTCAACCCATCTTCGTTGCCTCATATTTAACTGTTTCTGATCAAGAATATGTTGAAGACTTTTGTGATCAGTGTACAATGTACCTTTGACCCCATATAGATAATGTCTGCAAATCTTAAGCGCAAACACAATAGCTCTCAACTCTAAATCATGGGTTACGTAATTCTGCTCGTGAATCTTCAACTGACGTGACGCGTACGCAATAACTTTCTTTCGTTGCATCAAAACACAACCAAAGTCTTGACACGAAGCATCACAATAGATAACAAAATCATCATTACCCTCAGGTAGGGATAATATCGGTGCAGAAGTTAACTTCTTCTTCAGAGTTTGGAAAGCAGACTCTTGTTCACTCTTCCACTCGTACTTCTTCCCCTTATGCGTTAAAGCAGTCAGAGGTTTCGCTACTCGTGAAAAATCTTGAATGAACCTTCTATAATAGCCTGCTAATCCTAGAAACTGGCGAATCTGAGTAGGAGTTTTCGGAATTTCCCACTTTTCAATTGCCTCAATCTTGGCGGGATCAACTAGTATTCCTTGTTTACTAACAATATATCCAAGGAATTGAACTTCTCTTAATCAGAAATTACACTTAGAGAACTTAGCGTACAATTCTTCTTTTCTCAATAAATCAAGCACCAACTTCAAATATTCTTCGTGTTCTTCATCACTCTTAGAATAAATAAGGATGTCGTCGATAAAAACAATAACGAATATGTCCAGATAGGGTCTGCACACACGGTTCATGAGGTCCATAAACACAGCAGGTGCATTTATCAATCCGAACGGCATAACAAGAAATTCAAAGTGACCGTAACGGGTGCGGAAAGCAGTTTTCAGAATATCAGTTTCTTTAGCGCGTAATTGGTGATAACCGGAACGAAGATCAATCTTAGAATAAACGGACGAATCTTGAAGTTGATCGAACAGATCATCAATTCTCAGAAGAGGATAACGGTTCTTAATCGTAAGCTTGTTCAATGCGCGATAATCAATACACCATCGGAATGAACCACCTTTGTTCTTAACAAACAAAACAGAAGCTCCCTAAGGGGACGAACTGGGACGAATGAAATATAGTTGCAACGATGAAAGAAGAAATATATGGATTAGTCACATCGGTGGCATAGATATTTAAGGCAATTCTCTCAAAGGAGATAACGAGGATCATGGACTTCAAAGTAAATTTTCATTACATTTTCGAAAGGAAGACGTACGAAAGGTGTGATATTTCAACGAGAGTGTACTTCCTTGTACAATGAGCGAGGAAATCTAGGATTCATCCATATTCTTAAATTTATGTGCGGATGAAAAGAACGCGAATCATGGGTTATAAATAATGACCGCCTCCAGGTGAGATGAATCTCCAAAAATAATTTCGTACACCTCAAAGTATTGAATCCTAGGATTGATGTTTACGAGGGTGTTGCGGTTGACAGCGAAAATTGAGAGTAGAAACTCCTCAAACGGTCTAGAGTAATATATATCCATGATACCCATTATAACAACAGTTGGGGTAGAAACCCACCTAGCGCCTTTTCTACAATAAGGTGACCATCGAGTGTACCCCAGAAACTTGATTTATCGGTCTGCGTTTCGGCCATGTCCAACCATAAGAGGGAAAATTCTATGAGCGCAAAGACTTTCCAACAAATTTTATAAAACCGGCATCCAAACTGGTGTAAGAATTTCTATCCATGGACTTAATGGTAAATTTTCATCCTTAAACGGAGGATGAGAAGAAATGTGATCCAAACACTCTGTAGAGTAATGCGAAAATTCTAATGTAATCAGTCAAAGAAGTTTTGAAAAAGCTTTAAACGTCTAATGTAACCCCATAAATGGAACGAAGCTCTTAGTAAATTTAGAAGTATGTACAACGTGTACCATTTTACGTAAATCAATTTGAGTTAACTAGACAACTCAATAAGAGTGGTTTTAAAATAATTTTGAAGGTATAAATTAGTGTATACTAGCCAAAATAGGTAAGGGTAAATTTGTCCATTTGAATTCATACGTACATATATGATTTTATAAATAGTATACATGACAAAGTATTTCATTACTTCTATTCGCCCATAAATCTCGTGAGAACCGCCCAATTACACAAATGTGTAAAATTTTTAATGAAAAGCAGGGTATCCGCATCACAGAGGTTACGAGTTGAAGTAAGATCGTTAAAGCTCGGGTGATGGACTTGAATCGTCTTGCGACATCTCTTCAATAAATGCTACGAGGTCATGAAAACCAAAGAGTTAAATAATGTCTTGACTTTTATCAGAACACAAGTCCTTGGGTCAAAACTATTCACGTGCGAAGCTGTCACTAACAAGCGAGTTATAAATGATAAAACATGGGGTAGGTAGTTCGGTTAAGATGAGTCTCTCGCATATCAACAAATAAGATAATGAGTATCTTCCTTACTCATGTAATAACGTTAGAATTTCCGAATGAGTGGTGTACAAATTTTCTTTGACTCGCTTTCTATTCCTCATGTCACAATATTGGGACTTCTTTATGAATTAACGTAATATAATCACGTTGGCCTGACGCCATTATATTTCACTAAGTCATAGTTCCATTCCAATAGCACTACATGAGGTCGGGACACGCGGTCAACCTCGAATTTCAACACAATTTCCCTAAAACAATTTCTTAACAATGTGCTAAGGATAGCACAAGAGACAAAGACATCGAAAGTAATGAATAGGAGTAACGATGACATAAAAATGTCTTCGAAGTACCAAGAATCTCTAAAAGTAAGAATGACGTTTTCCGTTTCAACAACCAAAGCACATAGGCACAACGGCACAAATGCACGTAATATAACAAAAATGTTATATACCTAAACATAATAGCTGACATTGAAATGCCGAGCATTTAGAAGTCAAGAATGACATCTCGCGTAATATAACTCAAACGTTATATACATAACCATAATAGATGACATAGAAATGCCGAGAATTCTAGAACATGTAATGTAACTTAAACGTTATATCAATAAACACTAATTATGACATAGAAATGTCGAGAATTCCAGAAGTCAAGAATGACACCCCCTCGGTTTCACTAACCGAGGTGTTCCTTTAAAAGATGAACTCGCATGAGTCGGAGAATACGTTTAAATCGGAATGGGAGTTCCTCCCGGATTCAGAACATAATAGAAATGTATGTATGATAACAATATACATACCAACACGACACAAATAATCACATATAATAATATATAATAGGCCGGGCTGTAGACTAGACTCACTAATGCACCCTATTGACCCGGGTAACGACATCAATGCAGCCTAATTCCCTACAACCCTGCTCTGATACCAACTGTGACGACTCCGTCAAAACACTTAACGGCTCCGTCACTTGGTCCCACAGCTTGATCGAAACTCTATATGAATTTAATAAAACAACCTTGCATTCTTTATTTAAAAATGATTTCCTATAAAGGAAATCTACTAAAATGTATAAGTTTAGAAAAACTATACAATAATACTTTAACCAAAAGTTGACCAAAATAAAGTCAACAAACAACCACTTTTTAATGTAATAAAATAGAATGCAAGTTAATGTTTAACAAAAGCTGCCATCATAAATATGCAGACTCTCTAAGCACAGCGGAAGCAATCAATCATGAACCTGAGAATAAAACATGCGAGTAACTGTCAACAAAAATGTTGAGTGAATTATAGGTTTAATATTGCAAACAATATTTAATTTAAACAATAAAAAATTTATGTTTGAAAACATAAAAACTCCTTTTTGAACCACCAAATTATATGCTAGAAAACATATAATAAAACATTATTCCATTTTCCGTGAGCCACCTGGTAACCACTTAACCATTTATTTACCCTTGCCAAACACAATAAATAATATACACCGAACAAGTGTATCTACAACAAAATACGAAGTACTAAACATTCCGATAACAAATTGCTAGCGCGACTAGCTCGAAATGGGGTTGTCAAACCCGATAGATCTATCCATAGGATTCGCGTTCACCAGTAGAAACCAGTGATTACGGTTACCAGACTAGGGAATATTTTTGTTCAACTCACAATGAATAATTTAAACCAACTTCCACTTGTGTCCAAAATATAAATAAATTGCATGTATTCTCATCCCAAAAGATTTAAAATAGAAAAATGGGACTATAACTCACCTTATTAGCAAACGAAGTAACCACACAATTATGCGAACAGCAAATGAAGTAAAGTGATCATGAATGATCACAACGCCGACCTATAAATAAAGCAGGTCGATATAAATAACTAACTTAGGTCAAGTCTTAGTATGATAGCTATTGTACATGTTGCAAGTAGACATAGAACAATACTCAACATGCATCGGTTTGATCGGAACAGCGTACGGACACACACTTTCTATTTTTAGAAAGTTTCTATTTTTAGCAGGTTTCCATTTTTGGAAAGTTTCTATTTTAGGAAAGTTTCTATTTTTGGAAAGTTTCTATTTTTGGAAAATTTCTATTTTTGGAAAGTTTCCAAGTTTAGAAAGTTTCTATTTTTAGAAAGTTTTAAGTTAGGAAAGTTTCCTTATTTAGAAAGTCAACAGAAGTCAACTGAAAGTCAAAGTCAACCGAAAGTCAACTCAAAAGTCAACCTTGGTCAAACATAGTCAACATAAATTTTAAAAGTGTAAGTTATAATAATAATGTAAGTTATAACGTTTATTAAAGTTAAATATGTCTAATTATGTCATAACATAAGTTTAATTAAATTAAAATGAATTATTAAAGTTAATATAAGTTTAAATGATATAATTAATATAACATAAGTATTTAATTAATTAATTAAATATTAGTCATAATATAAGTATTATTAATTAATAATAAATTTTAAATCATATCATAAGTATTATTAATTAATAATGAATTATTAATCATATCATAAATTTCTAATTATACTTATTAAATCATAAGTATTTAATAATTAAATAATAACTAAGTCTTATAATAATTAAATAATTATTTAATCCTTATTATAAGTCCTATAATACTAATAATCTCATAATATAAGTTTAATACTTATCATAAGTATTTTTCATTAATAATAAAAGTATTATTAATCATAAGTTTAATTAAAATGTTAATTAAATCATAAGTCATAATTAAATGATATAATAAATATATATCATAAGTCTTAAATAATAATAATTACTTCTTATATCATAAGTAATTAATCAATAATGAAAATCATTATTTTTCTCATAAGTTTTAATATTTAACCATAAGTTTTAATCAAAAGTTCATCGAGTCGTATCTTGAGCCCCGGGTGTCGGTTTTCGGCGAGCCTTACATATATCTCCGCCTAAGCAAACCACCCGACACTTTGGTACACTCAAGAACACACCATGAACAGCCCACAAGTCGTGATATACAGTCAATACACTACTTGGAACTTCAATTCAATCAAAAACGTGTTTTAGACGTAACGGGTGATTCGTGGCTCGGATTGAGATGACCCGAACATGAAAGTTCGCCCCACCATCAGTCGTAACACACTAACACACCCTAAAGTCACCAAATATGGTCACAAAGTCGGACCAAACCTGGTTCATACCAAACTCACATTTCAATCTTAACAAAATACCACTTTGATCGTAACTAGGGCTCCGGGAATCGAAACGACATGAATCCGGAGTCTAAAATTAATGTCTTGATGAGAGGAACTCATTTATATACTTTATTTTATGATCAACATCAGTTACAATATCAGAAACACACGAAAAAGCTGCTGTTCCAATTTTATCAAACCGAAAAATATGCAATCGAGTAATTCTACGAATACAATCAACATTACAACAACTAATAATCATCATACTAATAAAATATAATCAAAATACAGAAAAATAAAGAAAAATTAAAAATCTAGGGTTAGGGTTTATACCCTAATCAATAATCAAGTGATATAGACGCGTAGAGAACGATGAGAGGAATCCGTTTATGTTGAAAGCCCTAATTCTTAACCTTGATTTGATGATGAAATGGTGATGATGATGATGAAAGGGGACGTTCATGGGAGGAGAGGGAGGAAGGAGGTGAAAAAAAATAAGATGATTAGGTTAGAAATGAGAGTAAGTAGTGAAGTTTAGAGTAATGGTCACTAGTTTGCAAGTTTGACAAAATACTCCCCTCCTTAAGGGATTTTCGGCCAAAAACTGAATGGGGTGGGCCCCATAGTGGCCCAATTTGATAAATGACAAAATCCTAGTGGCCCGAACGCCCGAACGAAACCCGAAACGCGAAAACGCCGCTACGCGATTGATTTTTCGAAGAGATAATAAGTACGCGACGAATAAAATATATAAACACTATATATAATCATATGACATCAAAATATCATATTTAAAATAATTAGGACTTAAAAATTCCAAAAGTTCGACCGTTGGTTTGAAAACCGAAAAGATTCGCCGGATAGAAATCCGCGACTCGTAGGAACGTATAATTTAAAATATGAATACAAATATTCATATAACACATAATAATTAATATATTATTACAAAAATAATAATATAGGTCATAGAAATGACGTGGCACGAATAACAATTAACGGTCGTTAAATAGTTAACGGTAAAAGATAACGGAAAAAGTAGGGTCGTTACACTCTCGTCCTCAATACTTAGGATCATTTTCTTACCAAACACGTCTATTATTGCTTTAGCCGTGTTTAAGAATGGTCTTCCTAATATGAGAGGAACTCGAGAATCTTCTTCCATGTCCAGAATAACAAAATCTACTGGAAATACTAAAGTACCAACTTTAACTAGCATGTTTTCCATTATCCCTCTAGGATATTTTACTGATCGATCTGCTAGTTGTATGCTTATGCGTGTTGGTTTCAATTCTCCAAGGTCTAATTTAGCTTATAGTGAATACGGCATTAAATTTATACTAGCACCTAAGTCTGCCAATGCTTCTATTGAACTAAGACTACCCAGAAAACATGGAATTGTGAAACTTCCTGGATCTGAAAGTTTTTCTCGTAGCTTATTCAACAACACTGCAGAACAATTAGCATTCATTGTAACAGCCAAAAGTTCTTCCATTATATCTTGGCATTCCTGAAATCACATCAATGAAAGGAAGATTTACATTTATTTGTTTAAACATATCCAAGAATTTGGATTGCTCGGCTTCAAGTCTTTCTTTTCTCATTTTACTCGAGTAAGGAAGTGGTGGTTGGTATAGTTTAACATAAGGTTTAGCCTTAACTGTGTTATCTTCATTAACCTTTTCAATTACCGGTTCTGTTTCCTTATCTTGTTCAGGTTGTGGTTCTTATGGAGTAGGAATAGAGTCATCAGAAATTACAGGTATTTCAGGTGGTTTAAGTGTAATACCACTTCTTGTTGTAATGGCTTTAGATGTTTCATTCCGGGGGTTAGCATTTGTATCGCTAAGTAGACTCCCTGGTTTTCTTTCACCTATCAACCTTGCTAGGTTACTCACTTCTTGTTCCAGATTTTGGATAGAAGCTTGTTGATTTCAAAATGATTGATCATTTTGTTCATTGGTTTGTTTCTGAGATGTGAAAAATTGAGTTTGAGATTCAGCTAGCTTCGACATCATGTCTTCTAAATTTGGCTTTTTATCATCAGTTTGTGGTGGTTTATTTTGAAAAATAGGTCTTTAATGATTGTAAGTATTATTAGATACTTGTTGATTGCTAGGACCTTGTTGGTTGTTGTATGGAACATTTCGGTTTTAATTCTGATTTTGATTATAGATTGGTCTTGGCGGTTGATAATTATTCTGATAATTATTTCCAAGCCTTTGGTTCATGTATGAAACATTCTCTCTTTATTCCATTGTTTGTTCAATACTGAGACAATCTTTTGTCAAATGTGGTCTTCCACACTGCTCACAACTAATTCGTATTAAGTGAATATCTTTAGTCATCTTTTCCATTCGTCTCTCAACAGCATCTATCTTTGCAGACATGGAATCAAAGTCATGGCTAGAATCGGCTCTAGCCTCTTTAGATGATCTAACGATATCTTTTTCTTGGTGCCACTCATGTGAGTGGGAAGCAGTGTTATGAATAATTTTGTAAGCTTCAGTTGCAGTTTTCTTCATAATGGAACCACCAGCTGCTATATCGATGTCTTTTCTTGTAGTGATTTCACATCCTTGGTAGAATATTTGTACTATTTGATAAGTGTCTAAACCATGTTGCGGACATCCCCTCAACAACTTTCCAAATCTTGCCCATGCCTCATACAGAGTTTCATTTGGCTTTTGCGTGAACGTAACTATTTCTCCTTGAAGTCTCATGGCTTTAGATGCCGGAAAGAATTGTTTAAGAAATTTTTCAACTAAAACATCCCATGTATCAATCGCCCCTTCAGGTAACGATTCTAACCAATCTTTGGCTTCTCCTTTTAAAGTCCAGGGAAATAACATAAGATAGATCTGTTCATCCTCCACTTCTCGGATTTTAAATAGAGTAAAGATCCTATTAAAGGTATGAAGATGTTCATTTGGATCTTTCTTCGGCGCACCACTAAATTGGCATTGATTAGTTACCATGTGTAGGATTTGTCCTTTGATTTCATAATCTGGCGCATTAATGTCTGGTTGAGTAATTGCGTGACCTTGGCTAGTGTGTTTAGCTCTCATTCGGTCTTCCATACTTAAAGGTTCCAGATTTTCTATGATTGAATTTGTTGAATCTGAATCACTAAGGGATTCCGATTTAATGGTTTCTTCCTCGACAATCTCTGAATGAATGATTAGTGGTTCAGGAGGAATGATTAGTGGTTCAGGATCTCTGAATTGTCCCTGAATATCCTCCGGATTCTCAATTGTGAGGTCGGGTTCAAAAAATGGATTATCGGAAATTTGAATTGGAGTACTTGGTCGTTTGGATGACGATTCTAAAGAAAAATCAACGGCGACAATATTGGCTAGATGTCTTGATCGAGTTACAGGTGGTGAACGTATGAAAGGTGGTGAACGTTTTGCTCGGTGCATTCACAGAATATCCTATTAGTTATAAAAATAAGAAAATTTATATAAGTTATCAAATTAATAGACTTTTCTGATTTTGCCCACGTTTCGAATAGCCAATAGATGCAGCAGGTAGCCAGGACCCTTTAAATCGGAAGCCCACAACTCGTCACTAACAAATCCAACTATTACTACGAACCAGAAAATTTTGGATGTCTATCAATTTAACCACTTAAAACAATTTTTCGTCGAAATTTTGAAATAAAAATCTATGTCCTAAAAACTAGAGCGTCGAGAAATAAGAAAGAAAAAGAGCGCGTCGAAAAATGTCGAAAAATAAAAGGTCGAAAAATAAGAAAATTGTAGCGCGTCGAAAATTAAAAAGGGATTCTAAACGAAAAACGGGAATTACTTAAAAGGATACTAAAATTTTAACACGGCGTCACAAAATTTTAAGGCACCTAAATCTTAGTCTAAAGAAAAAGCACTTAAGGGATTTAACGGCAAAGCCTAAAAATCTAAAAATATAAAAATAAGTATGGCAAAACTAAACTTAATACTAAAAGTTGTGACTAGAGTCTAAAAATCTAAAGGTAATAAAACTTAATTTTTTTTTTTAATTTTATAGACAAAATCTTAAAAATATATATTTTTTTAATTTTTTTTAAAATTTTTTTTATATTTTTAAAATTTTTTTTATTTTATTTTTATTTTTTTAAAAAAATGAGATTTTTTTTATTATTATTTTTTAATTTTTTTTTTGATTTTTCGATTTTATTTTAATTTTTTTTATTTTTTTCTAACTTAAATAAAAGTAGAAAAGCAAAAACTATTTAATTATTTTTTTAATTCATTTACTATTCATTGAATAGTAAATGAAATGAAATTAATTAATTTACTATTCACATGAAAGCGACATGATAGAAATTATTAATTATAAGTTACATAATATACCCCTGAAGTATTTAATAGATACGACTTTTTAAAACTTTACGATTCAAATTTGATTCAAAATTATTATTATATTATTATATTTTATTTTAATATTATTATATTATTATATTTATTAAATTATTATATTTAAATTAATATATCTTTAATCAGTCAAAAACTAAAAAAAACTTAAATACCCCGTGAAGACACAAAAAGTGTCACCAGCAGCGGCGCCAAAAACTTGATATGTTCTAGAGGGTGTGTATGAAACGGCTATCAGTTTTATATTTATTTACTACAGGAAATCACCTAAATTAAACTAAAACACAAAAGGCAAGTATACCTATCGTGTAATAATATAGCTAAGGTAAAGTCCGGGAGGTCGATCCATGGACACTATTATTGGGTGTCCTACTAGGTCAAATTAGTTAATTAAGTAGTTAAACTAGATTTAGTAATATATAGTAATTATAGGTAACTTTGGGGGGATTTACCGTTTAATGACCGGTTTGTCGATTTTGAGACTTATATCACAGTTAAAACCTAATGCAAAATATTAAATATAAATATAACTTATTTTAAAGAGTAAAGTAAATGACAACAAATAAAAGTGCAATAATTAAAAATATAAATAAAGGGTAAAAATAAAAGTGCGATAATTTAAAGTACGATAAATAAAATGACGATAAATGAAAGTACGATGAGGTATAAAATAAAGGAATTATGCTTATTTAAACTTTCATAATCATGATGTTTGACGTTTTGATTTTAATTCATTACCATGAGTTAATTGTCCTTTGTCCTGGATTATTCGATACATCTATCTGGTTTTTGGCCATAACAGTCCATCGGCCATAATTATAAAGTGCGAGTATCCTCGTCAAATTACCCTTATACCCGAAGTCAAATATTCCAACTAATTGAGGACTTAAACTGTAACAAGGTTTTAATACTTTGTTAACAATTACACCAATTTTCCTTGTATGTAATCCACCCCTGTTTTAATGAGTCCATTGACTATTAATCCATCCTCGTGTCCGGTCAAATGAACAATTATTAGTACTTATAAATATCCCGCCCATCGTATCCGATCGAGTGTATGTGGTTATTTATAGATACGTCAAATTGTAAATCTTTATATTAAATTAACGAACTATCATTCAGTTAAACAAATATAAAGTCCATTAATAGCCCATAGTCTAATTTCCACAAGTGTCGGTCTTTTGTTCAAACTCCAATTATGGTCCAAAGCCCAATTACTCAATCTTAATATTTAGCCCAACATCACGATTACTTCGGCTTAAATAAGCATAATAATAACTTAGTTACAAGACATTAATTTAAAAAGGAAGAACATAACTTACAATGATTATTTATAGCGTAGCGTTACACGGACAAAGTTTCGATTTAAAACCCGTAAAACATTCTTACAATAACCCAATTATTATTAAACTTAAATTAAAATTATAATTAAAATTATAAAATATAATATATATATATATATATATATATATATATATATATATATATATATATATATATATATATATATATATATCTTATATGATATGAGAAAGGAAAAGAAAAAGGTGTAGTTTCTTCATTACTCCATGCCTTACTTTTATAGGCAAATGATTGATACTGTTGTAGGTGGAATGTTAGCTGGCTACCATTCAAAGTTGAATCAATAATATCTCGTTGCGAATTATTGATTTGAAATTTTCACTTATGACCCTTTAACTATGCTCAATTAACAACTTTTTATTATTTATTATTATTCTTATTATGAATTATTTAAATATTATATTATATTCTTGTGCATAGTTGACTTGTACTTTCAGCTCCGTTGCGTCGAGCGTTGAAAGTTGGTTCATGTCTCGGTTCCGGATTTTCGAACGCCTTTTCGTATAATTTAATATCTTGTACTTTGCGTTTTGCGGCTTGTACTTTTGTAATTTTGAGACGTTTCTCATCAATAAATTGAACCACTTGAATTGTACTTTGTACTTTTTAGCTTTTTGGTCATTTGCGTCTTCAAATCATCGAATCTGTCTTTTGTCTTCACCTTTTATTATTTAAACGATAATTACTTGAAATTAGAACAATTGCAACTAAAAGCTTGTCTTTCTTGAAGGATAATGCTATGAAATATATGTTCGTTTTTAGCATTATCAAAGATCAAATGCAAAAGAAATACCCTCATTTATTCGTGGATTCAGAAACGCAAGATCTCGAGGAAGAAACAACGACTACTATGCCTACTTAAATTTCGGGACGAAATTTCTTTTAAGGAGTAGGTAATGTAACATCCCGCCTTTTTCTGTTTACTTTCTGTTTAATTATTTAAAGTCCGTTATCTGATTATAACAACTTTGGTTAATACGCATTTTAAATTATCTCGTTTAGGTAATTCACGCACCCGATTCAAACTTGAGGGACTAAACTTGCCAAGATGCCAAAGTGGTGACTAGGTCAAAGTTATCAAACCTCCTCTCACCCATTCATTTCATCTTCTTCTTTCTCATACTTCCACTTTTATTCTCTCAAACATTCAAATAAAGAATCATCATCTATTTTCGATCTAGCAAGTGTTTCACGAAACAAATTACATATTTGGAATCCTTGCATCTTCCTCTTCGATTCCATACCGATTTCATCAAGTTTGGGTAACTTTCTAAAATCACTAAATTCATTGTTCTTGATGTTTTTAACTTATAAAAGTGTTAATTAGTGTCTATGGCTCAAGTCTAACATGATTATGTGATTTATATGTTCGATCTCGTTATTTTAGTGTAACTAGCATGAACTTGAAAAGTGTGTGTTTGATCTTGAGTTTTAGACATTTAAATGTTGTCGATATGCTAAAGTGCAAGTATTAATTGTGTTACTAGCGTCACTAGCTTCATTTTGATGTGTAGGTTAATCAAGAAAACTTCAATAACATGATTTATGAGTTTATGATTTTTGGTTAGGGTTTGGTGGTCTTCAATGTGAATTTTGATGCCTTAAATGCTTAACAATGATGCTTGTAGGTGTGTAGTTGCAATGTATGTTTAATTACCTTTGAAACGGCATATCATTTATGTAAAATGGATCACCGGATCATGAAATGAGATTTATGAACTTGGATGCAATTAATGATGAGAATTAAATGCGGTTTTAGTTGTTGTAATTGGTAGATTGATTGATGAAATGTGTTTAGTTGTTTCCTAGTCAAATTACCTTCCCAACGGTATAAGATACATGTTTTGATTGTTTGCGGATCATAAATTGTGTTTGTTTGGGTTTTGGTTCGTGCACTTGTGAAAAATCAGCAATCAGACCTGAGCACTGATCTGGACGCCGTCCAGATTCCTGTACGCCGTCCAGGCCTTCACATCTGGACGCCGTTCAGCAAATCTGGACGCCGTCCAGATGAACTGTCAGATTCTGATTTGGTTGGTCATTTTTCGTTTAATTCTAAGTATGCTACGCACCTCCGATTCACATGTAACTTGTTCTAACATGCTTATATATGATTAAAAACCTCAGAAAAATAGTTTGGGACCCGACCCAAACGTGTTGACTTTTTCGTTGACCTTGACCCGACCAAAGTTGACTTTTGATCAAACTTAACCAAATACTTATGTAATCATTCTAACGTGCTTCATACTTGTATCTTGCATGAAACTGAACCAAATACTTATGCAATCGTTCTAACGTGCTTTCATACTTGTATCTTGCATGAAACTTGACAACGTGACTCACATGCTATATCATCAAGTCGTAACGAGCCATAGGACTAATTGAACACTTTGACCAAATCGTGTTTATCGTTATTGATACGACCTACTTGTTTAGGTTAAGACTAGCATTCGTTCTTGCGCACGTTTACTTGCGAAGTACTTTTATACGCTTGCACTCAAGGTGAGATCATAGTCCCACTTTTACTCTTTTGAACTCACATTTGGGATGAGAAAACATAAACGTTTCTTTTTACTAAGTGAACACAAGTACAGGAAAACATACATTCTACATACGAGTTTGAACAAAAATCCTCAATTCGATTATCATTAGTTACACTTTGTAGTGACCCGAACTTTTCCATGTTTATATATATTAAATGAAATTGATATTTACATCATTAAGTGTTTCCAACATGTTAAGCAATCAAACTTGTTAAGACTTGATTAATTGAAATAGGTTTCATATAGACAATTGACCACCCAAGTTGACCGGTGATTCACGAACGTTAAAACTTGTAAAAACTATATGATGACATATATATGATTATATATATAGTTAACATGATATTATGATAAGTAAGTATCTCATTAGGTATTTTAACAATGAGTTATATACAAAAAATTGTGTTTATTGAATTAAGAAACTCGAAACGATATATATAACGATTATCGTTATAACAACGTCTTACTAAATACATATGAATCATATTAAGATATTATTACACTATGTTTAATCATGATAAATGATAAGTAAACATGTCATTATGTATATTAACAATGAACTACATATGTAAAAACAAGACAACTAACTTAAGGATTTCGAAACGAGACATATATGTAACGATTATCGTTGTAACGACATTTAAATGTATATATATCATATTAAAATATATTGATATATCATAATATCATGATAATATAATAATTTAACATCTCATTAGATATAATAAACATTGGGTTAACAACATTTAACAAGATCGTTAACTTAAAGGTTTCAAATCAACATTTACATGTAACGACTAACGATGACTTAACGACTCAGTTAAAATGTATATACATGTAGTGTTTTAATATGTATTGATACACTTTTGAAAGACTTCAAGACACTTATCAAAATACTTCTACTTAACAAAAATGCTTACAATTACATCCTCGTTCAGTTTCATCAACAATTCTACTCGTATGCACCCGTATTCATACTCGTACAATACACAACTTTTAGATGTATGTACTATTTGGATATACACTCCAATGATCAGCTATTAGCAGCCCATGTGAGTCACCTAACACATGTGAGAACCATCATTTGGCAACTAGCATGAAATATCTCATAAAATTACAAAAATATGAGTAATCATTCATGACTTATTTACATGAAAACAAAATTACACATCCTTTATATCTAATCCATATACCAATAACCAAAAACACCTACAAACACTTTAATTCTTCAATTTTCTTCATCTAAGTGATCTCTCTCAAGTTCTATCTTCAAGTTCTAAGTGTTCTTCATAAATTCTATAAGTTCTAGTTTCAAAAAATCAAGAATACTTCCAAGTTTGCTAGCTTACTTCCAATCTTCTAAAGTGATCATCCAACTTCAAGAAATCTTTCTTATTTACAGTAAGATATCTTTCTAATACAAGGTAATACTCATATTCAAACTTTGATTCAATTTCTATAACTATAACAATCTTATTTCGAGTGAAAATCTTACTTGAACTTGTTTTCGTGTCATGATTCTGCTTCAAGAACTTTCAAGCCATCCAAGGATCCTTTAAAGCTAGATATATTTTTCTCATTTCCAGTAGGTTTATCCACAAAACCCGAGGTAGTAATGATGTTCATAACATCATTCGATTCATATATATAAAACTACCTTATTAGAAGGTTTAAACTTGAAATCACTAGAACATAGTTTAGTTAATTCTAAACTTGTTCGCAAACAAAAGTTAATCCTTCTAACTTGACTTTTAAAATCAACTAAACACATGTTATATATCTATATGATATGCTAACTTAATGATTTAAAACCGAAAAACACGAAAAACACCGTAAAACCGAATATACGCCGTTGTAGTAACACCGCGGGCTGTTTTGGGTTAGTTAATTAAAAACTATGATAAATTTTGATTTAAAAGTTGTTCTTCTGGGAAAATTATTTTTCTTATGAACATGAAACTATATCCAAAAATCATGGTTAAACTCAAAGTGGAAGTATGTTTTCCAAAATGGTCATCTAGACGTCGCTCTATCGACTGAAATGACTACTTTTACAAAAATGACTTGTAACCTGTAATTCCAACTATAAACTTATACTTTTTATGTATAGATTCATAAACTTAAGTTCAATATGAAACCATAGAAATTGGATTCACTCAAAACGGATTTAAAACGAAGAAGTTATGGGTAAAACAAGATTGGTTATTTTTGCTTGTTGTAGCTACGTGAAAATTGGTAACAAATCTATATTAATTATTTCCTAGCTAACTTATATTGTATTATACATGTATTCTAATATATTATGTAATCTTGGGATACCATAGACACGTATGCAAATGTTTTGACATATCATATCGACCCATCTATATATATTATTTGGAACAACTATAGACACTCTATATGCAGTAATGTTG
Organism: Rutidosis leptorrhynchoides; assembly: GCF_046630445.1. Taxonomy (NCBI): domain Eukaryota; kingdom Viridiplantae; phylum Streptophyta; class Magnoliopsida; order Asterales; family Asteraceae; genus Rutidosis; species Rutidosis leptorrhynchoides. The sequence goes on from NC_092337.1 coordinate 151,412,494, forward strand.
GAGTTAGCTATACAGGGTTGAGGTTGATTCCAAAAATATATATAGTTTGAGTTGTGATCTAGCCTGAGACGTGTATACACTGGGTCGTGGATTTATTCAAGTTAATATATATCGATTTATTTCTGTACATCTAATTATGGACAACTAGTTGTAGGTTACTAACAAGGACAGCTGACTTAATAAACTTAAAACAGTAAAACGTATTAAAAATGTTGTAAATATATTTTGAACATACTTTGATATATATGTACATATTTGTTATAGGTTCGTGAATCGACCAGTGGCCAAGTCTTACTTCCCGACGAAGTAAAAATCTGTGAAAGTGAGTTATAGTCCCACTTTTAAAATCTAATATTTTGGGATGAGAATACATGCAGTTTTATAAATGTTTTACGAAATAGACACAAGTAAATGAAACTACATTATATGGGTGAATGATCGAAGCCGAATATGCCCCTTTTGCTTGGTAGCCTAAGAATTAGTAAACCGATCTACTAATTGACGCGAATCCTAAAGATAGATCTATTGGGCCTAACGAACCCCATCCAAAGTACCGGATGCTTTAGTACTTCGAATTCGTTTTTATCATGTTCGAAGGATTTCCCAAAATAATAGGGGATATTCTTATATGCATCTTGTTAATGTCGGTTACCAGGTGTTCATCATATGAATGATTTTTATCTCTATGTATGGGATGTATATTGAAATATGAAATCTTGTGGTCTATTATTATGATTTGATAATATATAGGTTAAACCTATAACTCACCACCATTTTTGTTGACGTTTTAAGTATGTTTATTCTCAGGTGATTATTAAGAGCTTCCGCTGCTGCATACTAAAATAAGGACAAGATTTGGAGTCCATGCTTGTATGATTTTATGTAAAAACTGCATTCAAGAAACTTATTTTTGATGTAATATATTCTTATTGTAAACCATTATGTAATGGTCGTGTGTAAACGGTATATTTTAGATTATCATTATTTGATAATCTACATAATGCTTTTTAAACCTATATAGATAAAATAAAGGTTATGGTTGTTTTAAAAATGAATGCAGTCTTTGAAAAACGTCTCATATAGAGGTCAAAATCTCGCGACGAAATCAATTAATATGGAACGTTTATAATCAATATGAACGGGACATTTCACACTTGCCGGGTGTAAGCGAGAACTTATGTTATATGGCCATATGGGTTTGACAAACCCTCATTCGGACGGTTCGCTACCGTTATTCGGATGAAATATATTTTCGAGAAACAGTGTATGTCCTAACACTATTGTGATGGGGTTCTATGGATGGAAAGTTAAGCCTTGATAATTGGGTGCTCGTGATAACAATTTTAGAATGGTTTACTATTATTTCAATGATATAAATCTTGTAGTTCATTTGTACTTACTTACTTAAACCTATGATTTCACCAATGTTTTCGTTGACAGATTTCTATATTTTTCTCAGGTCCTTGAACATTTTGTGATACATGCTTCCGCTCACTACTTTTGATACTTGCTAGGATGTCGAGTATACATGCATACGTGGAGCGTCTTTTGACTTAACTTGATTTGTGTCGCATAGGTTTCAATTGTACTTAAAACATTGTAACATGTTTGGTCGTCGAACCTACTTTGTAAACCTTAAAACATTTTTATAATTGAAATGAATGCGACATATTTTGGTCAAACATTGTTTTAAAGACTTATGACCATGTAACGGGACCTAAGTAGACGGTTCCGTCAATGACGATTTTGTCGGGTCGCTACAGTGGTAAGAGTTGGTGCGGTTGGACGAACCATGATTCTTCACTACATAAGGGTGTATAGAAGTTTGATAAATCTGATAGGTCAAAAGTTCGAAAAATTTTAAGCGGGATAAAGATAAACGAAACACTTTATATTATTAAGAACGAGGCATTAAATAAGCCTTTATTACACGAGTTGGATATAGGAATAGTTTAGGCAAATCCTTTACATAGATAGGAAAAATAACTAGGAAATATTAAGATTGAAGTAGTCTTCATATTCCTTCTTCTCGTCCTCAACCTTCTTCATAAACTTCTCAACTTTCTCATTCTTCACGTTTTGTTTCTCATGCAGGAACTTGAGATTATCATAAAGATTAGAAACACTATCGCTGATTACATGGTACTTGTAGTCCCTCATAGAAAGTTGATTATTCACGCGGTTTTCCTCCATCTTCAATCTAAGGTCAACATCTTCTCTTAGGTAGGAGAGAGATTTCTTCCCCCATCGGGCATTTCTATCACTTTCATATTTCACTAACTTTATCTCTTTCTTTAGTTCAGCATTTTCCTCCATGAGCTTCTTGATTGCTAGATATTTTCCCTTCATTTGAACATCGATCCTTGCAATATGGCGAATTAGGCCATCGGTAATTTTTCGCAGATTCATGATCTCGTACTTGGCATCAACTTCGTCATAGGAAGGAGATCGGGATCTTTTCTTTGACGGGCCAGTTTCTTCAAGACATTTCCTCTTGTCCTTATTTCTCGGGGTTGGATAGTATTCAGGAGACCCATGTGAATTTAGAATAGTATTTGGGCTATAATTTGGTGAGGGAGGACCACCAAAGCCATAAGGTGGGCTTTGGACTGGTCTTTCAGTGGGAGACCTTTCAGTATCTTTTTCGGTTGGCTCGAAAAGAGTCATTTTGTTCGCTTGATGAAAATTAGACATCCTAACATTAGGAAAGAGATTTCGATCAGTTTTAAGATAAGATTGTAAAGCATATGTTTTAAGATTACAAGGCAATCCTAAGTTCTTTAAAGTCTAAGGAAGGAAAGGTTATAGTTTTCTAGATTGCTAAGGCACCCTAGCTAACAAGTAAGGCATACATAAAGATGCAATCCTGGTTCTCTATAACAGCCTGGTTATGCTCTGATACCACTCTATGACGTCCACCAGATAGGGTCTGGAAGAAAACGTCACTAATATCAAATAAACCAACATATTATAATACGAGAACAATTCTATATGATAAAAATAAACTTTATTGATAAAGTAGCGGAAGAAAAATAGAATGTCGTTACAAGAATTTAAATTACAATAATGTAAATGTTTCAAATGCAATAATAATAAATGCGATAGTTCTTGAGATCCTATGTCCAAGTAGCATCACATAAGTAGAAGATAAGTAAGCTTGATCAATCAACTCCTGAGACAAACATGCTAAAGTGTCAACCAAAAAGGTTGAGTGAAATCATAGGTTTAACAAAAGTAGATGTCGTTGTTTTTAGACCACAAGATTTGTTTTCATAAGTAGATCACACAGATCTTTAGTTGTTAAAGAAGATCACAAAGATCTTAAAAGTTGATCTCGCAGGGATCAAAAAGTTATGCCGATTCGTGATATTTAGACTAAACGTTCAAAGTTTTCCCCAATGACAAGTTGTGTCTATACTTGTCGGTTTAATTTCATTATTAAGTAATACAATGACTTGGTCAAATGTATCGAGGACGTTACTCCCGATAGGACAACCCCCAATAATTAAGAATGCATTTAACGAGCAATTAAAAATATCACTGTAGGAACTTAGTCGTACATAGCCGGGTATAGCATAGTTTAACAGTTGGTACTTGTGTCTAAATTGTAAATAGTAAAAGTAGCATGTGTCTCACCCCAAGAAGTTAAATAAGTTGTGCACAATATAAAGTGGGGCTATGAAATTCACCTTAGTAAGTAGATGAGAGAGTTATTCCTTGGAAGAGAAAGATAAATTAGTTGGATGATCGTGAGCCGAATGTCAACCTAATGACATTAAGAATAGTTTAGATGTTTTGCTCGAGTTTAAGTTAAGTTTAAGTATGTATGTACTTAAGTGTAGTTCGTTTTCTAAGTTTCTATTCTTAGTAAGTTTCCACTTTTAGTAGCTTTCCATTTTTAGAAAGTTTCCATATTTAGAAAGTTGCCATGTCTAGAAAGTTTTCTACTTTTAGTAAGTTTCCTCTTTTAGTAAGTTTCCATGTTTAGATAGTTTCCACGTTTAGAAAGTTTCCATTTATAGTAAGTTAGTGTTGAACACTAGTGAGTTGTCCTTAATAAGTCTACCACCTATTAAGTGTGAAGATAACCAAGTGTATGATTACTATAGTCGAGTTGATATTATGGACCATACCTAAACATCTATGCCACCGCCGAGTCACTAGAATGACCAATTGTTACCGGTTAGCCCATGATTTCTTGACCAAAATCTATGTTTGGCATTCGTAATCCATAAGCATCCCATAGTGGTACCAAGGATCACCCTAGGCCTTAAGCAACGTCAATGTTCAAGAAATTTCACGCTATCGTGAATGACTATGGAAATCGTGTGTTATACTATAAGTCATATATTATAAGTATTAATAATAGCGTAAGTGTTAAGTAGTAGTATAAGTGTATAAGTGTTAAGTAGTATTAGTAATATAGTATAAGTAGTATTAGGGTTTTAGTTAATTAAAGTAGTATTTAATATTAGGGTTTAGTAATAAATAAATGATTAGGGTTTTAATTAATGTATTAGGGTTTTATTAAATTAGGGTTTAATAAATTAGGGTTTAATAAATTAAGGTTTTAATATTTAATATGTATATATATATATATATATATATATATATATATATATATATATATATATATATATATATCATGTATATGTATGTATATATATGTATATACATATATATGTATATATTATTTTGTTTTCATTATATATATATATATATATATATATATATATATATATATATATATATATATATATATATATATATATATATATATATATATATATATATATATATGTGGTACATGTATATATATTTCATTTCCTTTTTTAAACACTAACAAAATCTCTAACTAATCTTTAGGGTTTTTAAGATCAAACAAAACCTCCTCTCTCTCTCTTTTTTTAAAAGTCGATACACATATGTATATATATATATATATATATATATATATATATATATATATATATATATATATATATATATATATATATATATATATATATATATATATCGATTAGCATATGTATATATATATTGTTTTAGGTTAGTTTACTTGTATTTGAATCAAGAGTATAAATCAAGAACACGAATTATGTAATGAATGAATTAAAAAGATAATATTTAGGGTTATACCTTTATTGATGATGATGATGAATAATAGCAAGAAAAAGATGAAGTTAACTTGAAGATGAAGATCAAAACACTTGAATATCGAAGAACACACTTGAGGATCTTGATGAACACGAAGAACGCGATGAAGATCCCTTGAAGATTACTTGAAGATTGCTTGAAGACGATGGTAGTGTGGTGGTGGCTATAATTGCTGAAATCAAGAAGAGAGAGGGAGAGAGATTTAGGGTTTTTGTGTGATGAATGAGATGAGAAAAACCTAAACCCTTGCACCTCCTTTTATATTTGAGCTAGGAAGGATCTAGAATTAGGGTTTAGTTAGGTTTTCTTAGAGAATAAGTTAGCTTTTAGGGAGGAGGTGATTTGGGCCGAATTTGGGAGGGTATAATGGACATTTTACCCCTTCAATTTTTGGCTAGGGTTTAGGGGAAGGAGGTGGAACATTTTTGTTTAAGTCCTTGATCGTTTGGTTGTTTAAAATGGCTCCTTAATTGTTCCAAATTAGTTATTTAAACACCTTAAGTTTTGAGTTATTACTTTTTGTACACCACGCTTGTAAAATCATTTTAATTACATCTTTTATTAGTTGTCATTTGTTGCATAAAATTATTTAGTGCGTTTTATAACTTTTTTAAAGTTGACAGTTAAGGATCAAAGTTAACTCATTAAGTTTTAATTATTCGTTTGGGCAAAATAAATGATGAAAGGATATATAAATGTTGGAAATTTGAGGGTCGTTATACAAACTCTCATTTTACCTTAAGAAATATTTTCGGAGTTTCTTTTCTAATAGCCTAAGCGGTTTGCCTTTTATTATAAGGGCGAAAGATAAGGTGAGTTATCTATGTTATGACTGAAACTATCTCTGCAAGCATGCGAGGAGGTTACATGACATAGGCTAACTTTCACGGGTCACTCAAATCACACAAGTGTTTAGGGTTCCCTATAGATCTAAGAAATGAATTCACTCATAGCCAGTCATGCTGCACCCATCGTCATAGGCTTGATAAAGACTCAAATCCTTTCTACTGCTGTGAGAACGGTAGTAATCTTAGCTTCTAGGTCATTTGTCAATGATGGACAAGAATTTTTGGAGTGGTGGTGAAGTTGTTTTTGAGGGATGAGAAAAAGGGTGATATAGTCCTTATGCAGACTTCTATTCGGATAAATAGAAAAAGGGTGAACATTTGTTTTTTTTAGAGATTTCATCTTGAGAAACCTTTTGTCGGTAAACTTTTTCAAGACATTTGCTACGATACTTGAGAGGTTTATAACATTAGGTTTTCGGAAGGAATCTCATTTTCTGGATTTTCGTGTGATAGTAAAAATGATGTGATTGTGGTGGTGAAGTGAAGTAGTGGAGGTGCGAAAGGCGTATTTTTGACAAATGGCTAGCTCTTCTGATTATAACCGAATCACGTTTGGCTGCTTTGGAAATGTAGATTTAAAGCAAGTTCTGATTCTGAGCATAGAAATCGGCACTCTCAACAAAAAATAGTGAAGTATTAAAGATGAATGCTGGTCTTATTTGGGTGCCTCACCATAATCAATATAGGACGATAATGCCTTAGTCATACAATGCTCTATTAAAGATTTGGTTCAACCTAACAAGATTTTCACTCTACTTAAGCCTTACTTTTATTTACAAACGTTTCAAGTTTTCAAAAATACTTTTTCGGAAAGGCTTTCTCTTGTTAAAAATTTTGAAACTTGGCTTAAGAACTTGGGATCTTCGTAATGGATTATTTTAATACAGCATAAAAATATAATACCAACATTCCACACTTAGACGAACATTGTCCTCAATGTTCCTAGTGTATCCCACACTTAGGAGTTTTAGTTGAAGATTTGGGAATATTTGTCTAGTGTTTAATTGGGTTGGGATCCTACACTTAGTGATAAGCTAGGATGTAGCATAATTTAAATTTTAAGCTAGTAGCAGGAAGAAAGAAGTACCCCTAGCAGATGTTGCTTGTGACGATACTGGCTGGTTTTCAATCCTTGCGTCCTTTATTGATTGGCTCATTTGTCATCTTTTATTCTTCTACTCTACTTTATTGCACGGGTTGCCTCCCGAGAAGCGCTTTTGTTTAGGGTCGTTGGCTCGACCGTAGTGACGCCTTAGAAAGCAAACATTCCTAGCTGATGGTTATAATCTTGTCTTCTCGAGGGAATGTGAGTCTTAGTGGGTAAATCTTGAGAAAGTGTCGGACCAAAAGTGGTAGAAGATCCGGTACTTCTCTTGAAGATCTTCTGAAAGATAAGTAGTGCGAAGTTTCGGCTCGTGATTAATCTTGAAGTTCGATGAGAATATGATCCACGGCTCTACTGGTTAACCCATGAATGTCAATCATAGAGGCAGTGCTGGTGGTGATTATCTCTCTGATGGGATGCTCATTTTGGAGGTCTTCAAACAATGTTAGAAACTGTATCTTTAGTATCTCGAAATCTTCGGAATGGTGATCTCCACAGTAAGAGTCTGCAGCTTTGCATAGATTAGTTAAAAGACGAAGCTGAAAAGAAGTGAACAACAATCCTGACCCGAGCATCAATGTCACCCTCTTTGAGTATATCTCCCAACATCCAGCTTTAAATGTGAAACTTGGATCTGTGGATTCGTGGAAGATACGTGATATCTGCTTCGTAATGTAGGTTGCGATGTTGACTCGATCTGGTTCAAGATGAGAGAACGGATTGTTGCGCCTTATTTCCTCTGTAACTGCGTCTCGTAACTCTTTGATAATCAGATCAGTATGATGATCAATTGTTACGTAATTCACTAGCCTGTCTGGTGTGCTTTCGAAATTATCTCTTTTTTCAAGAGAGCGAAAAAGCTGTGAATATCCTCGATCATTTGCAAATCAGAGTGATAAGTCGGGCGTCCGGTGGAAAGATCTATGTGCTTCCGAATGAGAGTCAGTAGTGCTCATTGGTTTGCTGAGAACAAAAGTGCAGATCCTGCTAAGGTGTTATAAACCTTAGAGTAAATGATCTTCTGATCTCGACAGAATCTTGTCTCCAAAATAGTGCGAACCACTGAATTGTGCTCTCGTTGCCTTTCTTCTTGGTAGATATGATCGTGAAGAGTGTTAACAAAGTCTTGAATGCGTTCTTCTAGGAGTTCAACATCATTGTTTTCTCTTTGGAGATATAGGTTGTATTCTTCTCGGATAGCTATAATTCATTCCATTAAGCGTAGCGTGAAATCAATTGTTGATTTACGGATGGCTTCGAGAATATCTTCAAATTCATCGGTATCATTGATGAAGGTTATCATGTCTGCGTGTGTAGATATGACCGGAATCCGATCTGAAGAAGAGTTCGGCTCCCCTAGATCTAGTTCAGTTGGAGAATGTGATTTATCTAGAATGTCTTCATGTTGCTCTTCCTCTTCATCATCGGTATAATGTTCTTCTGGGGATTCATCTGATGAACGGGTTTCTTCAGTATTTTGATTCTCCACTTTGATACTTGCAGGGTCAATTTCTATATCTTTAACCTCAACCTTGTCAGTCTTCTTCTTGAAATGAATGATTAAACCGTGATCTTCCGTCCAAGCCTCATTAATTATTCATGACGCTTAATGCTTAGAGAGGGTATTATCACAGTTTCTTTTACGTCTTCTATTTCATCTTCATCTTCATATTCCTCCTCTTCCTCTATTTCTTCGCTGGGATCTTCTTCTTCCATTTCTGGGTCGTCTACAGACTGTGATTCGACACCCATCTCGATATCATTGGCTGGTGGTGAAGACTCGTCATCAGAAGTGATCCGTCTGGTGGAAATAACAAACATCTCTGCCTATCCAGAAGAATCGGTGGGTCGGTCAATTTTGAAGGTAACACTCTCCCCATGTGATCGCAAGATCAAGGTTTGATTGTACACATCAATGACAGTCCTAGCCGTATACATCAAAGGTCTTCCTAACACTACTGGTGTGTGTAGGTCTTCCTTAATGTCCATTACTACGAAATCCGTAGGATACAATAATTTGTCAACCTTCACCAAGACGTTCTCAACTATGCTCTTAGGATATCGAATTGTGTGATCGGCAAGCTGGATTGTCATTTTAGTTGGTGACAAGTCTCCTAACTCTAATCTCTTATAGATAGAGTAAGCGATTAGGTTGATACTTGCTCCTAAATCTGCTAGCACATGAATGGTTCCAGATTGGTAGATCGAACACGGGAAAATGAATCGGGCCCGTATCTCCTAGTTTTGGAGGTAGAGACTTTCTGAGAATTGCTGAGCTTTCTTCATTCAGTGGAATTTTGTTAAAATATGGTATCCTCTCCTTTGTAGAAAGAAGCCTTCGGATGTATCTCTTCTGGTTGGGAACTTTGGACATGGTGTCCAGGAATCTTCCATCAAGCTTGAAGGAACCAAGCTTGGATGGTTCCTCCTGTAGCCTTCCAGGATAGGGTACACGAACTGGAGTTGCAGGGGTCAGCTTTTGAGTATATGTCGATTTGTTCTTGAGCCTAGCTGACCTTCTCCGTGGTTCTTCCTCTGGGATTACGGAATCCATTTTCTTAGCTTCCTCTATGTGGGGATTTTGGATAGTATTACTGGGTAACCTTCCCTGTGGTCGGGTTTCAAGGCGTTGTGATAACTGTCCGAGCTGCGTCTCCAGGCTTTTGAGTAGAGCCAATTGATTTCTCATTAGTATCTCCGTCTGATCTTCTCTGGCTACAGTTCTCTGATTTAGCTGTTGTTGTCTTTTAATGAACTGAGTCAACTGATCATCAGCTCCGAGAGTGAGGTTAGTTACTTTCGTAATCTGGGTGGTAGGGGAATTTTCCTTGACTGGTGGACCAGTGAGTGGAAGTGGTTGATTGTAGGACAATTGAGATTGTTGGGCTGGATAAGGTGGGTAGCGATAGCGAAAAGGCTGGTTGCTTCGTTGAAATTGATTAACCATAGGTTGTTGATTGAATCCGGAATTTGGTAGATGAGCTGGGTATTGAATGTAACAGACCGAACCGTCAGGGTTTTCGTACTCAACTTGATATTCTTCCGTGGGTTGCGGGTTGGTACAATTAACACAAGCCTGAGCTTAGTTGACCTGCTGCGGCTGCGTCTTCAATTCTCCGAGTTGTTTAGCGAGAGATTCCATCTTATTCGTGAGGGATTTGATGGCCTCCGTTTGATTGTTAAGTGCAGAGAGTGGACAGATGATGAAGTTGTTTCACCACTGTTCCAGTCATGATGATGCATTGTCATATTCTCGAGAAATTCCCATGCGTCTGCGGTTTGGTTCATCAGATTTCCTTGAGCTGCTGCATCGATCGTCGTCCTATGATTTACCGTAAGACCATTGTAGAAGGTACATATTTGAGCTGACCGTTCTAGCTGATGATTAGGGCACTTCTTCAGCAGGGTTTTGAATCGCTCCCATGCAGTGTAAAGAGATTCATCATAACTTTGTTTGAAGTTAATGATGTCATTCTTTAGTTTGGTTTGTTTAGAAGGAGGGAAATATTGAGTTAGGAATTTAGTAGCCATCTCCGTACATGACGTGATGGAATCTTTTTCCAGTCCTTCGAACCATGTTTGAGCATGATGAGTGAGAGAATAGGGAAACAACTATAGTCGGACTATATCTTGTCCTATCCCTGGCTGTTTGTAGGAGTTCGAAAGAGATATGAATTTATCAAGGTGTCAATTAGGATCGTCATTCGGTAAACCATGAAACTGATAGCTATTTTGGATGAGCTGGATGATGTAATGTTTTAACTCGAACGAGTGTCCTTGAATCTCTGGAAATCTGATTGGTCCTCGTCGACCTTCAATCGAGGGTTTGGTATTTTCTGCTAAAGTAATGCGTAACGCCATTTGATTTCTGATTTGTGCTTCCTTACGTGCTTTAGAGATTATTGCGTCTGGATCAGGTACGAATAACAACGTCCCTGGTCTAGATCGGGTTTGGGTCATACACTGGGTATGCCTTTTTGTTTTTAATTTTAAGTAGATAAACTAAACTTCTAAGGTAATCTAAGGTAATTCTAATGTAATCTAGGGTAATCTAAGATAATCTAATTTAGTCTAATATAAGCTAACCATCCTAAGGTTGAATATGTTTTTGGTTCTGGCTACTGATTCCCTGGTATTTCGATAACAGAGCTCCGTACAAACTATTCAACAAACGAAGTGGCCAGGCCTACTACGGAGAGGCAGGATCCTTTTGGTCCCAATATAATTGGAGACTGATTGGAAAATTCAACAACCAAGTCAGTGTATAATTGTCTTTCTTAGACACCATTAAATGCTTGTAAATAAGTTTGATAGAGATCAGTATTGTCTGATACCAGTTCCCCGGCAGCGGTGCCAAAAACTAGCTTCCCTCTTGATATAGCTGAAACGGACGGTTTTATTTGTGCGCTGTCGTTAGGTCGCAACAAGTCAGAATCAACCACCAAGAGGGGGGTACTGTTTTAAATTTATATTTAGCGGGGCCTAAATCGTATTACTCCTTATTGAAGTATGACCTAGAGTCGTATTTTTAAGATATCAGTAGAATCGAACCTATATTAAAGCTTAAGATAGTTATGAAGGAGTAGTGGTTACCTAATTTTGGGCTTTTCTAGTTTATAAGACATATAAAGTAAATGCGATAAAATTCGTAATTCAGATAAGGTTAAAGCAAGTGCATACTATGATTTCATCAGTTGTTCTGCCGAGATTATGGAATGCTGGCTCATGAATAGGTAGAGACCTTGTATTCATTACACTGGTCCTAAACGCTCCTGTCGTAAGACATGTCACTGGGTAATGCGATAGGCTTGAAGATTCTGAATAGACAGCAACGTCCTTTACCCCCAACGCCTGTGCAGTCTGACTATAGGCATACACGTTCAGACGGCTCATCCAATTGAGCGACTCGGTTGGGTGACGTATTAACATTCCACAAAGGTCTAAACTTTCTTAAGCATAATAGAATACAGGGTTTACCATATCCGAGAGACATGATATGTTTCAATGCTTTCGTTAATGATTGGTTTTAAAAGATAGTTAGGTCCTTAAAAAGAGTTCAAACTTAAAGAATACCATGGCCAAGTTAGGAGGACTTCCATGAACACGTTGGGTTATCCTAATAGTCCAATCCTTTTTGTGTCTAAACAAACAGTTCATTAATTAACTAAGAATCCCTCAAGTGGGGTGCAATGCTTAAGACCGCGTTATGGTGCAGTGTACTAGTCAACACTGACCGGGTTCCATGGCCTTACTTAGCAGAGGTACAACTTACAACAACCTATGTGCTTCAGCATGCACGTACGAAGTTTATATGCTTGGTGACTACACTAGCATGGCCTAGGAACGACAATTTACTAAGGGTCTAGTCAGATATTTCACTATGAAAGAGTGCTCAGTCGGAATCCAAAGCTTGATAGACTTACTACAACTGGTGTGCCTCAGTGGATCTTACGTTGTATCCGATAGACTTTTCTTACCAAGGGGTGACACAGATAGTGTACTCTGAATCGGGGTTCGCGACTTCCCAATAACATAGCCAATAACTACGTTCTATTAGTTGTAAAAGTATTTTGAGTTTAAAGCATAATCGGAAAGCATTTCAACAACATACACAAACCATAACATTATTTCGGCATTATAACTGCTTACATCATAGCATACACTAAAGATAACTACTCGCTAATCATGGCAACAACATCACAGAACATAATGATAGAAGACATTATATAAAGATAATGGATAGAAGTACCAGTAGATTAAACGAGTTCCGAATACAAAAGTGACAACTTCAAACTCCAGACCGCTCCTAATACAATCTTCGGCATTCTTCTCCGGGTACTAGGTTTCCCGCACGGAGTCGAAGACCTTGAAAGTATGACTAATATTGTACAAGAGAGAGAAAGAAGTGAATTGAAGTGTGTGTTGGAATGAATGACAAAGACCCTTTAAATAAGCAAGAAATTTGCCTGCAAACGGATGGCAGGCCGTTTGTAGGGGCCGTTTGCCAGACCAAGCCGTTTGCAGGGGCCGTTTAACTTGGGCGTGTGGCAGGCCATTTGTGAGCCAGGCTGGCCATTTGGCAACCCGTTTGACAAGCCTTTTGGCTTGCTGATTCCGTGGATCGTAACTTGATTTCTTGTCTTTCACCGTTTTCGCTCTAGAATCTTCGTTTTAGCTCCGATTCTCTTGATTCTTTTTGTACAGTCTTCGTAACTACTTGTTCTTCAATTATAACTGATGAAGTAGGTATTTTGCCGATAAATTTCGAATTTTTCTTGTTATTGGGCCTTAATACCGGGGTGAAAACGTGACTTTTTAGCTGATATCAATGCAGCTTTTAAGCATATAATTCGTCGTAATCTTGAAGCATACATTGATGACTTACTTATTAAGAGTAACACTGAAGAAAAAATGCTTGCTGACATCTTCGAAACTTTTGCGTCACTGCGCACAATCAACATGAAGCTTAATCCGTAGAAATGTAGCTTTGGGGAGGAAAAAGGTAAGTTATTGGGTCACGTCGTCACAACACGTGGTATAAAATCAACTCTTAAGAAGATAGAAGCTATCGATAACCTACCTTCACCTAAGTTGAAGAAGGACGTACATAGTTTGATGGGGAAGCTCGCGGATATCATGCGCTTCTTGTCCAAAGTTGCAGAAAGACAGCTACCATTCTTCAACACACTGAAAAATTGTTTAAACAAAAAAGATTTTGTGTGGACAACAGACACGGAGCAGGGATTGTGTAACAATATGTATATGTATAAACAACTCCAAGATGGTGCACCTACTGATCTTTTAAGTCAAGACAAGTACCGTAAACAGCAACGCGTTCTCAAAAATAGGTACACAGAAACAAAGGACTGCACTGGAAGACAAACAACTAGCAAGCAATCATCCAAATATATGCAAAATTCAAACTGGAAAAATAGAGCCTGTTTGGCATGCCAATCTGGATATTTAGTGGCAAACTGGCGACCACGTTAGGCAAACTTATGACCCAGTTGGCCAAACTAGTGACCCAATTGGCTAAATTAGCGACCCCGTTGGCCAAACTGGCAACCCATTTAGCCCAGCAGGTGACCTAGAGCCATTTGGTCTTGCAAAATGGCAATTCAGAGCACAACTAATGACCCAAGATCAAGCAATCTTGCGATTTACTGGCAGTTTGAATAATTAATTCGGCGAATTTTAAAAACAAACTGACGACTCAAGCGAACCATTTTAATGATGCAGTCACCAAACTGTGACTTGGAGGGTACCAGAATGGCGAACAATGCCAAACTGACGACTCATATGGCATATAAATTGAAGGGTACTTTTGTTCCTTTCATTCATTCAGAAAATTTTCATTCCCAAAGAAATCACTCTCATAACACTTTCTCTCAAACTTAGGCTTGTTTCTCAAGAATTAGTGTTGGTTTTATAGCCTTAAGTAGTGCTCTATACTTCTTAAGTTGGGTTGAAGCTCTGTCTTATGTTATATTTGTCTATCAATAGACGTATAAGTGAATCACTCTAACACCATGGATTCAAAGGTCATCTCGGTCATTGTAATTCAAACTATTGCTATACTCATCATTACTACATAAATTTATCTTTAATTTTATATAATTTTTATATGTGTTTTTATAATAGTTATACTATAACGTTATCGTTTTTTGATTAGTTATATCCTGGTAATATTCAAGGTGAAAACCAGTGAATATTATCATATTTATTAAATAATAAAATCTATACACGTTTTAGTGGATTGGTAATTGAAAACCTTAAAAAAATATTTCGGGAACTACTTAACACACACATATATATATATATATATATATATATATATATATATATATATATATATATATATATATATATATATATATATATATATATATATATATATATATATATATATATATACATATGTGTGTGTGTGTGTGTGTGTGTGTCTGTGTGTGTGTGTGTGTGTTTGTGTGTGTGTGACCTTTATTCGATTAATATCTTGTTAAGAAATACCCTTTCAATCTGTTTGTGTGGTTAACGGTTTATTTATACGCGTTAAAAATTTACTTTTTAAACTCGTTAATTATCTTTGTTAACATCTCTAGTGAGATTGAAGTAATTATACGTGACAATAATCACGGAATTGCATGGCCAGTTATTGGTAAAACAAGATGATTGAAAAAGAGCATTTTTGGTTGTCGTTAATATTACCACTCATGACATCTGACATTGCACTCGATTAAGTTCCAATGTCTAACATGAAATTTTCTATAATCGTTAAAAATATTGAACTAATCCATATATTATCCTAAAGAATTTATTAAAATCTTGTCGTTAAGAAAAATAGTAATATTAGATAGGCCGCCGTCTTATTTGTATAGCCTAGTAGAAGACCATAAGTATTCTCTGTTGGAGGGTGCGGTGGTGGGGACAAATAAGGTACCCCACAGTCAGAATCACCTTTGACCTAAGTTGCCAGTGACATCCATAATTGGAACCAGACCAATTAATGAGAGCCTTAGTGTTTACAACAAGTTTTAGTAAACAACTTATGTTTATATCCTCTTTAGACTAACAGAACAATTATTATTACGACATCTATAAACGTTTGATAGATTACACCTATACCTATATATATATATATATATATATATATATATATATATATATATATATATATATA
Source organism: Rutidosis leptorrhynchoides (assembly GCF_046630445.1). NCBI lineage: Eukaryota > Viridiplantae > Streptophyta > Magnoliopsida > Asterales > Asteraceae > Rutidosis > Rutidosis leptorrhynchoides. The sequence goes on from NC_092337.1 coordinate 151,428,284, forward strand.
TATATATATATATATATATATATATATATATATATATATAAGCCACTAGATGGGAAAGAGCCCGCTAGGCTCAAAGCGATGACCCACTTCTCATTCGATTTGTGGGAATTTTCTGACCTATAAACCGTCCCTAACTAATGATCAGCTCATGTTTGAGGCCAAACCAATCTCTGGTACTTGGTAAAGATTTGTGATTTCCGGGTGATGACAAGTAACTCGTGAAGGTCTATAGTCAACTACGGCTATTGAGCGTCGTCCTGGGCCATTGCACGGAAAACTATAACCGAAATCCTTTTTATCTGGCATTAACTTGGAACCACGTGCATCTAACGGACCAAATCAGGGTGTCAAATAATAGATTCTATGCCTTATACTGCCAGAAGACCAATAAGACTGACCAGAAAGAAGAGCTGGAAATTGCATGTGCCGGGATTGATTTCCTACTTCCAGCTGAATGAGGGCCACACAGCCGTCAACCCTGCTGGAAGTGCTTTCTAGATGCAATCTCCTGGTCTTTCGCTCGCTATTCGAATGTCTGGACTAGTAGAAATGTTCCAAATTAGCTTTAGAGATTGAGAAAGTGTAAAAAGTATAGAGTGATCTGGTTTGCGTGGCTTTCGGGTTATGTCTACTAGAATAACAACCCGTAGTCTAGTTGAAACCCTCTTTTACAAGATTACAGACTAAAATGACTCGACAGGAATGGGGGATCAGGGGTCCTTCCACCTCAGTAGGAGTGGTTCGAGGGGCTTCCGGAGCTTGGCCTCTTTATTCGGATCCGGGGTCTCCAGAATCGCGACCTATACAACCTACCCCCCTAGAATCAGCAGGGGGATTATGAAGCTCTTGTTCGCGAGAACTTGGAGCAAGTTCCGAGTCCTGACCATAAGCTTGAGATTATGAACAGGGAACTGGAAGAATTCGTTGTGTTGGAAGTAAAGGGCAGGTTACGTTGCCCGAAGGGCTATCTGATCCGATCAACTGCGTAAGCCGTAGCGTGCTAGCGCGCGAGTTCGGATGCTGGAATCAAAAAATGATCTTTCGTGAGAGATTGATTGCTCACACATAATTAGGTTAGGCAGGCTTGGGGAGGTGATCTGAATCGCTATCGATATATATATATATATATATATATATATATATATATATATATATATATATATATATATATTTATTTATATATATATATTATAAAAACATAAAATCATCTCAAAAAAATATAAGTAGTATTAAATTATATTATATTAAAACACTAAAAAACAAACCATCAATATATTTTTGGATGATAAAACAGAAGCAATGCTTATAAAAATATAACAAAAACTTAGTCAAGTTTACATTTTGGTTACCGATGTGTAAAATCAGGTGATAAATTATTAATGAAAATAACGATTAAAAGACTAATACACAACTAGACAAGTGTACCTAATCGTATAGTAGTATAGAAATTTGATAAATCTAGAGATCATCCATAGGACAGTATCAAATGCAAATAAAGATTGTATCTAAGGGTGATTGCTACTTAAAGAATTAAAAATAAAGCAAGTAAAATATTTTTGATTGGTTTTCGTTTAACGGTCAGCAAATCAAGAGACACTGATAATTAAAAGACAATGTTTTTAGCTTTTTAATCTTATGAAAAATAAACAAAAGAAAGAAAATAAGATAGGTTGTAATTCTAGATAAAACAAGAATACTCATCTAAATCTTTTACCCTAAGTGTCGGATGTTTTGAAGTTAAAACCTGATTAAATGACTAAGCATGCAATTTACCCAAACGGTCCACCAAGAGTTCTCTTGCGCAAACACTCAAACTTAATCACACGTTGCAGGGTTCCCTGTCACCTAAGACCATTTTGTTTGTATCCAAGTAATTTAACTAGATTAGAGATTCAAATAACAGTCTTGCAAGCGTTCGCTACGCACAACTCAAGCATATATCGTCTAACCTTTGGGTTCAATGTAACGTCCCCAAATTCGTTTACCAAAAACGAAGCACATTTTTTTTTATATAAGTTAGGTCCCATTAATACTTAACATTTTCAACTCCGTTTTAATCAAAAACATAATATCATTACGACACGTTTAACAATTTATAACGACCCTTGGTACACAAATGACACATTACAAAAGCATTTGTAATAATAAACCAATCATACAAATTTCGGGTTAACACTCGACAACCCAACCCGATAACAAGAGCATAATCCCGGGGACTACCAGATCCCCAATCCACGTCCAATAATTCAAAAGCTAATCCTCCAAGCTTAAGCAATGTCTATCAACCCTAGTATAGCAACTAGGTAACTCCGCATCAACAATACCTATAAAAAGGTAAACAACGAGAGGGGTAAGCATAAAGCTTAGTGAGTGCAATAGTTATACATATATAATATACCTACTTGCAATCACCTACACACATACTGCATACATGCTAGCAATATAATTAGCAACCATCTTAAGTATAAAGCTAATAACCTCCAATACCGCAAGCTAGCATAATCAATAGCATATACTCAAATAATATAATATGCTACACTACAGCACATACACAAACCATATGGTTAACCATAAACGCTATGGTGCTACCGGCTCGTGGTTCACACCATACGTAATGCTATAACACTATCGGCTCTTTGGTTCATGCCACTACGTACTTGAGTCATACTCCTTTATAGTGCTACCGGCTCGTGGTTCACACTTTGGCGCTACCGGCTCGTGGTTCACACCTCATTTTATAGTGCTACCGGCTCGTGGTTCACACTTCATTTTATAGTGCTACCGGCTCGTGGTTCACACTTCATTTTATAGTGCTACCGGCTCGTGGTTCACACTTGATGCTACCGGCTCGTGGTTCACATCATGATTTTATAGTGCTACCGACTCATGGTTCACACTTTGATGCTACCGGCTCGTGGTTTACATCATGACACTCGTCACATACATGTTATGGTACTACCGGCTCGTTGGTTCATACCATAACATTCACAAATAAATACACTATATACATACATGCATAATTATTCCACTCACCTCGAAACGCCCACACAAATCATGTATGTAAATTGCCTCCAAACGCAACCGAGCAAACCTTTTACCTATATTACACATATTGATATATAAACAATCAACATAAATTCTCTACAAGAGAATTCGACTCCAACACCCTTAACCAAGTGTTTCTACTTACCTTCACAAACCGCCCATTTAGACACCTAAAGTGGACTTCACCAATTACCACTTTGGGTGGTAATTTCGACCCATTAAAATTTAGGGTCAATCACCAAAATACCCATTTTTTTGGCCTTTTCTGAGCTGGAACCCCCTTTTTTTTTTTTTTGAGAATTTGCCCGCGCAAGGCGCAAGTATCTTTAGACCTTGCGACCTTGCGGCTTGTGCCTTTGCGTGTAAACGCAAGGCGCAAGGATAAGGGCTTGCGTCCTTGCGTCCTTGCGCCTTGCGCCTTATCAGAATGGATTTTTCCTGATTTCTGGATAAGATTTTTTTGGATTCTTTGTACCTTTACGGATAAGATTATGTACCTGTCTATTTAATGAGGCTAGAACTCCAGATTAATAATTTTATTTTACTTCATTTTCAAAAAGATCAAGTCATTAGAGCATCGTTAAGGTACCAACTTTTATCTATTTTTTCACTAATTTGTGTCTTAATGAGCTGTAGTAATGATGAAGCATTTGTTGTTCATGTATGTTGTGGAGGTAATTTTGAATTTGTTAACAACATACCTATGTATCTGCCTCTTGACTGTTTTAGAACCAGATTAAAACTACCACTTGCTCCACAAAAACCAATAAATCGAAGAGTATTGTTAAGGAAAATTCTCAAAAAAATTGAATTGCCACCTAATGCACCTGTTTCGCTAAGATATATTGATAATAATCATATTTTTGATATTACTGATGATCATGAAGATTTTTTTGAATTTTTAAAACACGCTGTCACAAACGAGCCTATTGATATTTATGTTGTCGACAAAGTTAGAATGCTTCAACCCGGACAAAATTCACAAACACACCAGCCCCAACAAAATCCACAAACACACCATCTCCAACAAAACCTCTGGATTCTCGAGTCTCAACCAAACAAACAAACTCACCATCTGCAAAAAGAACAGGATGAAATACACAATTCCGAACCAAACCTCGAAACACACTATTCGGAAGAAAAACAGGCTGAAATACCACCTCCAAACACAGAAGAATTTGACTTCTTCAACCATGGCGCCGAGAACGTGTGTAAAATAAAAAAAATAGAGAACCCATTTATACCTGTTGTTGGGTCTAGTGAATCGGATGAAGCAAGTGACGAGGAAGATGAAGATGAAGAAGATGAAGAAAAACAAGATGTATTCTGGAATATGCCAACTCTACACAGTCAGCAAGATGAAGAAAACCCAGAATTTATGACCCCAATTCCAACCACATATCAGGTATCTGATTTGGTCAAAGTTCGTCAAACGTTTTCGAACAAGGAAGAATTCCTAAACCAGCTATTTACAAAATGCCTTGAAGAAAACTTTCAAATAAAGCCTGTAAAGTCAGACAAATCTCGGTACACCGCTAAATGTATGTTGCCAAATTGTGAGTGGAAATGTAGTGCATACAAAATAAGACACACTGAAAACTTTATGGTTAAAAAGTTGCATGACGTACACACTTGCTCACGCACACAAATTATGGGAAACAATAAACATGCTACTAAAAAGGTGTTGGGTAGTATTCTTATGGATTCGTTCAAGGCTGCTAATCGAGAGTATAAACCAAAAGATATACGTGATGATGTAGCTAATCGGTTTAGAGTGAGTGTATCATACAATCAAGCATGGAGGGCCAAGTGTCAAGCAATAGAGATGTTACGTGGCAGTAGTGATGACTCCTTTAGAATGCTTCCCATTTACCTTCATAACCTTAAGATCCACAACCCGGGGACCATCACCAATTTGGTTACCGATAAAGAAAATAAATTTGTGATGTGTTACATGTCCATTGGAGTAGTTGTAAGTAAATATATTTTAGCAAAAACCACCTTTTAATATGTACACCATACGCAAAGGCGCAAGGGTCACCTTGCGCCAACTAATACGCAATGACGCAATAAAAACCTTGCGCCTTGCGTATGGTGTATGAGGTCTTTATTAATAATATTTGATTTACTGTGAAAATTTCATGCAGATTCGATCATTTGTGCAACATGTCCGCCCGATAATCATCGTCGATGCTGCACATTTAAAGGGTGGGTACCTGGGTACTAATTTAGTTGCTGTTGCGATGGATGGCAATAATGGAATTTTGCCATTGGCTTATGGAATTGGTGAAGGCGAGACAAACAGTGTTTGGTCATGGTTTTTTGGTAACCTAAGAGATCATTTAATGAGTTATGGTATGGTTGATCGTATGTCAGAGATTACTTTTATTTCTGATCGTGCTGCTTCAATAGCACACGGCATTGCAAACGTGTTTCCGGAAGCGTTTCACGCTCATTGTGCACGTCATTTATTCATGAACATCAAAACTAAATCCAACAAGATGAAATTCTTCGAATGGCACTTTTGGAAAATGGTTAAGGCGTACCGTGCGTCGGATTTTCATGATCATCTAGATGTATTTCGAAGGAGATTGAAAGCGTCTTATAAAGTTCTATGTGAGGATGGTATCAATAGATGGTCCAGAAGTCAATCTACTCATATTAGGTATTCATACCTTACAAGAAACAGTGTAGAGTCTATAAACTCTCTATCAAGACATGCTCGTAAACTACCCGTTTGCATGTTGTTCGAATTTTTTCGTTGTTCAATACAGGATTGGTATTTCAAACATCGCAACAAATCAGTTAGTCTTACTTCACCGGTTACTCCATATGTTGAACGTAAGCTAGCTAAGAGGACGGACAAATCAAGAAGATGGCGAGCATTTCCATCGACAAATGATCTAATAGAGGTACATGATGGACGAAAAAATGGGTTGGTTAATCTACAAGATAGAACTTGTTCATGTGGTTAATGGCAATTATCAGGCATACCCTGCGGTCATGTGATTGCATCAGCACGACACTTCGGAGTGGAGGATATTAGTTGTTATGTATCACATTGGTTCAGCACTCAAACATACATAAATACGTATTCCGAACACATTCTTCCTCTCCCCCATCGGTCTGAATGGTCGGATCCGGTTCCCGGGATTTTGCAACTTGTACACCCCCCAGTTCTAAAGAAAAGACAACCTGGACGTCCTAAAGGTAAAAAACGCATTCCTTCAAAAGGTGAAGAAACTTCAAAAAAAGTAAGAACTTGTAGTCGTTGCAAAGAACCAGGTCATTCTCTATCAACATGCCCAGCTGCTTATGACCGAACAGGTGAATCAACTTCTCAACGGGCAAGAAACACAACCTCGAAGGCGAAAGAGACAGTCGAACCATCTCAAGCTTATCAATCTCAGTTTTATCCAACGTACAATTTAGGTAGTAATTAGTTCCTAGAATACGTTTATTTTCAGGAACAAATTAAGGTGTGATGTCTTCCATTGTTGTAATATTTTTTAATTAGTATTTTATGATGTGGTTTCGTGTGTTACTTCATATGTTATAATATTGAATGCACAAGCTAGTGTTACAAGAATAATAAAAATTTTGTGGCGCAAGGTCGCAAGATGAACCTTGCGTATGTTTCAAAAATAGGCGCAAGGACGCAAGAAGAACCTTGCGCCTGCTTAATAAAAAGGCGCAAAGACGCAAGAATCACCTTGCGCCTGCTTCTAAATACGAGGCGCAAGGCCGCAAGAAGGACCTTGCGTCTACGGCTATTACACAACATCATCATCACTAACCACAAAATCAGCACCATCATATAAAAGCTTTTGGATATCGGTAATTGTAATGTTTGAATTAACTTTACGATTTGGGAAACAACGTCGTCTAATCGGTGGTGTTTCTACATCATAACTTCTGGGAATGTAATGTGCCATGTCCGTGCGACGACTAAACTTAAACCCCGTGATGAGACAAAATTCCCGCCTACTAAATCTAATTTTGAAATTCGGACGGAAACTAAACCATATTTCCTCATCATCAGCAGGGTACTTTTCATCTATTCCTATCGGTCGCTCACTCTTTCTTTGGAGCATTGCATGTACAAGGCCCGGATCATTGCCGGTGTAAGAAAGATCTAGCCAAGGACCAAAACAAGTTCCCCTAAAAATTTTTTGTTGATTCTCAGTCATTGATGCCTTTAGTTGAGGTATAACATTAAGCATATTCTTCATCGTCAACTTCGCCTCAACATATCCCTGAAACAGACAGTTTTTCAGAAGAAAAATACAGGCGCAAGGACGCAAGTCGCACCTTGCGTCTCGTGTATCACACAGGCGCAAGGACGCAAGACGTGCCTTGCGCCAGCTACTAGGGACAAAACGAAAGGACGCAAGACTTTCCTTGCGCCTATACCAGATTCTAGTTTTAAGCCCTAAAACAATCGTGTTCCAGTTTTTATAAAATGTTAGCTTCCAAATACTGTAACTTTAACAAATCTAGCAACACTATAAGTGAGTTTTGCATCACCAAGCTCGTTGAAGCATTTCATCGAACACTTGGTGTGCAACAAAAATTATATATCATTTTCGACATAGAAATGGAGTAATCGAACGGAGATAGTTGAAAGGAAACACTTACCTGTTCTTGTGACATATTGATCACGTTTTTTGTCGGTTTTTTTTCTCTTCCTTTTTCTCAATCGTGGTGGTGATGGTGATGCTAATGGAGGCGGTGATGGTAATGGTGGTGAGATGTACTGATGGCGGTGGTGCTGGCGATGGTGGTAGTGGTGGTGGTGATGTGGTGAGTCTCAGAAGAAAGGTCGCAAGGGTAGACGGGTCGCAAGGGGGTCGCAAGTGCAAGGTTCTTTGTAATCGCCGTCGGTCGCAAAGTGGTCGCAAGAGCTGAGTGTCGGGGTGTGTGTGTGTATGTGGTGTCTGATTTCTATATTTGACCTAATTTTTTAACACAAGGACGCAAGGCGCAAGGACGCAAGGCGCAAGGACGCAAGGCGCAAGGACGCAAGTCGCAAGGTCGCAAGGTCTCTTGCGCCTTGCACGGGCATTTTGTCAAGGTTTTTTTTTTTTTTGGGTACCAGCTCAGAAAAGACCAAAAAAATGGGTATTTTGGTGATTGACCCTAAAATTTATCCATTTTGACATAAGTCTCAAAAACGCCCAAAAATCACTAACGGCTAATGATTATATTTCCAAAACACCAAATACCACCTAAATCAAGTATTTACATACTTGATTCGCCAATTCTTGACTCAAAACATAATTCGACACAAATCAAGGTCAATACCCATTTTGACTAGTACACAAGTTCTTATGAACATATATACACTAACACATTTATAATTTAGTGATTATACCCAAAACCATGACCAAATTCATCATCAAACCTTAACCCGCCAATAATGGGTCAAAAACCATCTACTAACCACAACAAACCCATTTCACAACCATTCAAGGGTTTCTAACAAGTTCAAGCTCAAACCCTAATTTGAATATCAAAATCAAATAATGAAAATCGGAGTTAGAACTTACCACCACTACCAAAATGTAGCTAGGAATGAGGTGAACAACTTTAATACACGCGACTAGACCCGATTCACACTTCTTCTTCCTCAAATCAAGCTCTCTCTCTCTTAAACTCTCTTTTTCTCTCTAAACTTGAAGTGTGTAGGTGAAAGAGTGTTAAATGAGGTTAGGATAAGCTTGTATCAGGTTTTAAGTCCACCAAACCATCCACAAGTGAAAAGACCAAAACACCCCAAAAGATACCCTCAAAAACGGGTTAAAATTGTCAATTCAGCGACTTTGTCGCGTTTCGCGACAACCAGGACGCTACAACACCAACCCAAAACGCGATAAAGTGGTCAGGTGGGGGATTTCCAAGCCGTCGCGTTTTAACCTATTCTGTCGCATTCCGCGACGTTCCAAAACGCGACAAACACCACTTAAACGCGATATATTACCAGTTCTTAGAGTTCAGGGACTGAAGTTGACAGATTCTGATTCTAATGTAAATTCTGAAAATGCATAAGTGTTAGGTTCACTTTTAGTGGCACTTTCTGGTGCAAACATTTACTGACACTTTCAGGAGCATTTTCTGATGCACAAAATTCAGGATCTTTCATTCAATTTACCCCCTTGATCCAGTTTAGCACACAATCAATTAAGACAAACTATTTGTAAATCAGTGCATTAAATTAAAGAGAGTTCTATCAATTAAACAAATACATCAATCAAGTGACCACAAGTAATTAAACATCAATAAGATTGTTCATTTATTCAAACTTTAAAACTATCATGCATGAACATTCAATCAATAAAAATGCATCCAACAATTTAGTTTTTATTCTAGATGAACATTAAAAAACCTAGCCAACAATCATAGCCATAGACAAAACCAAACTAGAATTAAAGATAAATTCAATGTTTTAGAACAAGAAATCAACCTAAAAAAACTAGTAATCTTAAAGTTGATGGGATTGCTCCTTGATCACCTCAAGGAATGTCATCGCCAGAACTAATCAACTTCCTTGATCACCCCAAGGAAATTATTTACATCTAAACTTAAAGATATGAATGAAAAGCATAAAGTTTACAACATAATTCTACTAATTAAGTATAATCACTCTTTCTCTTGCTCATAATCTCTCTAATGATATATGATTGAATCTTTAGAAGATTAGGTGATTTGAAAGTATTTGGAAAGAGGTGAGTTCTTCAAGTGTCACCCAACTTTGTTTAAATATGCAAGAGAAATGCAATGTAGTAAGCACATATAGCCGTCGAGTCATTTAATCAAAAATTTCAATGGTTCGGACATAGCCATTGAATGTTATGAATACTTTTCACTTGAATGGAAACTGCAAAGTATGGTTAGTAATCTAGGCTTTTTGGTCAAACTCAAAGTACTTGAAATGGTCTTGGAAGCATTCATTGATTTTGACCATTCACTACAAATCAGGATGACATCTTTTCCTTGGTTTCATTCCTTGCTTTCCTTAAGGCTAACTTGAGAATTTTTACCTCACTTTTTCCATAGTTTCAAGCTTTCAAACATATTTGTGAAATTGAAGTCAATATATCTTAATGTAGAAAGCATCCTACCGTAGTTTAAATACTTGTTCTTAAGATGGCAAATGCTGACTTTTGTGAAAGATTTTTGAATATGTTTTTATATGGGGAAAATCACATAAAAAAGGTAACCTATTTTTCTTGTTTTCCTATTCTAGGTAATTTATTTCTCTCATATATAAAAAAGGAGTCTTCTTTCAAAAGTTAATCAGAAAGAGGGGTGTCGTTAACTTTGTTAACTTTCTCAGTTAAATGTCACTTCACATAACATGTCAAGTCCTTTATCGACCAACATTTTCAACTCACGATTTCGACGCACGTTTTTGACTCGTGATTCCTACATGCGTTTTGGACCTAAGTTTTCGACGCTCGTTTTGTGAGGCTCGTTTTCGACGCGCATTTTTAGGCGCGTTTTTTGATCGAATACATTTGGATACTCCCGGATAATTATCAATGTAATGTTTTTTATTTATATAATTTTTTTCACTACATATTTTATATATATGACCAAGGTTGTAAAATCGGAAAAAATATGAGAGTTCTCGCCGATAACTCGGATTAATCAAACTGTGGAGTTCTCGGTCCACTTTTCGGTCAACTTCTCGGTCAATGGCCAATTTCTCGGTGAATGGCCGATTTCTCGGTCAATATCCGATTTATTGAATTTCTAGGTCAATTTCTTGGTTAACAGTGTTTTTTGTAGCTATATATTATAGTATGTATCATAAAAATTATATAAATGCTTATTTGTAGCTATATATTATATTATGTATCATAAAAATTATCTCAAAAGTCAAAATTATATATATATATATATATATATATATATATATATATATAGGATCAAGGGGGAAGTAACTAATCGAGGGGAAGCAAAAACTTTTTATTTCGTTTTTGAAAAAACTTTGTTCACGAACATTATAGATTGGATGAAAATATGAATATTTAATAGAGACACTTTGTGATAAATGTTTTTATTTTGGCGAAAAAATGCTCGAAGAAGTAATATATAACAATTATCGTGTTTTTCGAACGTATGTTGAGGTTTTAGATATTAGGGTTTATAGGGTTTAGATATTAGGTTTTTCGAACCCTAAACCCTAAACCCTAAACTCTAAATCGGGCTAAATTTTACTTCACAAAACATGAAAAAAAAACGTTAACATTCTTCACGATCAATATTATCTTGAATGTTATTTTTTCGATCGTTTTCCCTCCTAAATAATAACATTCATCACGAAGTGTCTTTTTAAATGTTCATATTTTCGTGTGATCTTGATGCCTGAAAAAAAGTTCCAAAAAAACAAAATTTTAATTTTTTTTGCTTCCCCCCGCTCTCCCCGATTGGTTACTTACCCATTGATCCTGCCTATATATATATATATATATATATATATATATATATATATATATATATATATATATATATATATATATATATATATATATATATATATATATATATATATTCAAAAATTTATATTTATATTAAAAGTCAATGTTAGTCAACAACCGATTTCTCCCCAAGTTCTCACCAAGTTCTTCGAGAACTCCCAAAAATTATCCGACCGAGTTCTCCCCGAGTTTCGATTTTTGAAACCTTGTATATGACTAAGTTCAATTTGTTCAAATGATTTTCATTGACCTTTTTGTAATTAGTTGTTTGTCTAAAAGGTAGTTAAATTTTGTTTTTTCATTTTTAATATAATTAAATTTGTTATACATATTCTCATACTCTTAATATTATTATCAAAGAAAATAAATTATATCATTGAAAAACAAGATATATATATATATATATATATATATATATATATATATATATATATATATATATATATATATATATATATATATATATATATATATATACATATAATTCGGGATTATATTGGGAGATCATCCAAGTTTATCATTTTATGTTTCTAGGCCACTCATATTTGAAAATGATTTTGTAGGTCACTCAAGTTTATCTTTCTGTGTTTATAGGCCACCCATATATGAAAGTGATTTTGTAGGCCATAAAAGTTCATTTGATGTTCCATTCGTACCAAAATTGGCTAAACTCTCATTAGAAAAATGTAAAACGTACTCGTAACAAAAATAACCAAGCATTAAATTAACATTATTTGTATAGAAATTAGTTGTAACCAAATACACCCGTATTTGCGTGTTTTATAATTTTTTGAAGAGTTTTTAGTCGAATTTTGGTATATATTTAAAACATGCGAACTCGGATGGTTAACCAAATTCTTTTCAGATATGTTTGACCTACAAAAACAAAAAGATAAACTTGGGTGGCCTATAAAATCATTTTCGAATATGAGTGAACTACAAACACAAAACAATAAATTTCGTTAGCCTCCCGATATATAACTTGATATTTGTATTTCAAAGTCTGGATAAACGGGTAAAAAAGTAAAGATTTTTCTTTTAAATTACAACAAGATGCGCCTACCAAATTATAAGATGAAATTATGCACTTCCAAACACAGTTGTAGTTAAGTCGAATTGCATATATCAAAACAACTTATCTCAAAGAAAGCGGGGTCATGTTGCAGCGCGCTATGAGTACCTCACCTCGTTATATATTAAATATTAAATATTTTCATAAAAATGACTGTTAATATACATGAATGATAAACGTTGCATTCTAGCTCATGTGGTAGTGGCATGCTTCTCTTAGCGAGAGGTTCGGAGTTCGACTCTTGTGCCTTTACCTTGAATTCCACCCAAGTGTGCATTCTGCACATCACATTGCAGGGTGGGGGGGGGGGGTTTACCCCCATGCTCTCTATAACACCCCGTCAAAATCCATTAATGGCGATGTTAACTCTGGTTCCAGTGCATTACTTGACTTCTAGGTAACAACAAAGTTCTACAGCGGAATCAATTAATAAATGAGATAAAACATGCAAAACGGGTCAATAATAATGTTGAGTGCATCTACAGGTTTAAGTAAACAATACAATATGTTTAAGAAACGATTTTCAGAAAAACGTTTATCAGCATAAGACCACGAATGTTTAATATCGAAAGTTTGCAGACAACAAATGTCAAGTTTTAAATTGTTTATAAACAACGATGTCAAGTTTCAACTGTGTATGACATCAAAAATGTTTTGTTTCTCCTGCTTGTATAACACAAGTTTGAGTAACCAAATGTAATGTATGAGACCACGAAGGTTTCATATCAAAAGTTTGTAGATAACACTTTGTCCTATTTCAAATGTTTGTAGACAGCACTGTGTCCTATTTCAAATGTTTGTAGACAATACCATGTCAAGTTTCAAATGTTTGTAAACCACAGGTTTAAGTAACATAAAGAAGAGTCTGAAAAACAGTATTCAAAGTAATAATTATTTGTTTTAGACAATGAGATATTCTACGTACAGCCCAAGTGTTGTAAAAAGTATATACATCTTATGAGCACTTGAATACAAAGCTTAACACAGCGAATAGTATAACACTATGCAATTTCCTTTACACCATCTAACTATACACTTGCCTTAGTGTACGTTATATGAAATAATAAGCACAACAAAATGTAGGGTGAGACTGTCAACCCTAACGGATCTGTCCCTATGATTCACGCTTACAAAAGTAACTAAAGTATACAAGCTAAGGGAATTTTAGGAAACAACTCATATGTATAAAGATTTAGTACTCGTGTCTAAAACGTAAAATAGTTTAGAAAATCAGCATGTTATCTCATCCTAAAAATAAGAGTAAAAATGGGACTATAGACTCACCTTGTGTGCACGGTATATGATAGTCAAAAGTAGTAAGTAAGCCAGACGGTTACTATCGTGTAACGTAATCTAATCATTTAGATTGTTCAAGTAAGTTTATAATATCACACTATGTTATTCCATAGTGTACATGTTGTCTTATAGCTCTGACCGACTAAGTAATGTTGTAAAAATCAACACATAGTCAACACAGTTCATGCAAGTTAACAGAAGTCAAACTTGGTCAAAGTTGTCAACCAAAGTCAAAAAATTTCAGTAAGTTATGTAATCTTGGTCAATGAGTCAAACTTAGGTCAACTAACAAGTTTTAGATCATAGTTTGTCAATTACGTGTTTACTAGTTATCGTGTCACTTCACGTTCACGCAAGTCATGCGAATCAACAAGCATAAGTCACAACTCATTAATCATGAAAATGTGGCACTCCAGATCATAAGAACATGTTATAAGCTTTCTAAAAATTCTAACCATGCCTTCAAACTATTTTTATAATTCATGTTACATACGATTTTCACCAAGTCAGTTTCTGCACGCGCAACAGTTTTATTTCATTTATAATTTATACTAGAAAAATGCAATTGACACATGGCCAGTGGGATATAATCACTAACATCACAAAGTTTGAGTGGTAAAAAGATCTAAGTTTTTTGTTTAGCCAATTGGTATAGTGTTTCACAAAGTATAATGTGAAACATGTTTACATACAAATGTAATATGATTCTTGACATCTAAATATAAACATATCAGAAGTACAAGTCTCCAAACAACTTATAGTTCATGTCAGACCAAAATTTGTGCATACGAGACAGATTTGACTCTATGCAGGTAGTCATTTTCGGACGCGATTATCCGGACATATAGGAACAATTAGCATGAATAATCTATATGAAAAGTGAAGTAATACTCATGTACTTTACGAATTAAAAGCTTATATTCCAGAAGTTATTTAAGTTAGTTGTTTGCGAGCAATCTTATGTTTTCTTCGATATCTTTCCATCTAGATGCATATTACCTAATGATTTCATGTCATACATATGGTTTACGTCAGATTCAAAAACAAATTTCACAAAAAACGTACAAATAACGCAAAAACAATCAATAACACACAATTGGTCATGGATTGAGCTATTACGACATCCACTTTGTATAATCGATTGAAAAAATATATTAAAAATTAGGGTTTTGAATTTTAAACCTCTAAAGATCAATTACCTTATACCAATGTGTAGAGAATGACAAAAGTAACAACTTTCGTGTAGAGTGCAAGAGCAAACAAGCAAAAATTGATGGTGATATGTTATTGATGATGATCGACGATGAAGATGATGATGGGAGGCTGCAAATTTTCGTGGCTTAGGGTAGGAGGAGTTAAAAGAATGTGTTTTATTAATTAGCTCCATGAGCTAATTTTTACTGGTTGGTTCATTCCTTGTGTAGCCCAATAGGTGTCGTCAACTGAAACGCGAATCGAATTGCTAAACGTTAATTTCTCGCATTTTTAATATATAAAAATTCTAATAAATTAAAAGTATTTATAAAACATAATAATTATATAAAATAATTATTAAAAGTGAACTATATTCCGTTTTGGATTTCTTGTTCACTAAGTGTAGTTCGTTTCTAGTTGCCGTAAACCGAAACCGAATTCCCGGAACATTAACCGATCCTTTAAACGCAATCAAGTGATCTAATTTATAAAAATAATTAATAAATTAAATTTATTTTTCTAAGTTAATAATTATTAAACATAATTATAACTTTTTACTCCGCGATAAATCGTCGTACTCTTTTTTTCTACCTCAATTACCGAAATTCGTCGTACTCTCTCTCTTTTTTTTTATTTTTTATTTTTTATAAAAGTCGGGTCCCATTTAAGCATTCATAATAATTAAACATTTACAAATCTGTTTTAATCGAATACATAATATCATAACGATACGTTTGACATTTTATCATAACTTTTAGTTCTCAATTGACCCATCACAAATCAAGTGTAATTACTACCCAATTACATAAAATATGGGTTAAAACTCAACAACTCAACCCGATATCAAGAGCATAATCCTGGGGATTTACCAAGTCCCCAATCCGCGTCCAAATATCCAAAAGCTACCCCATCAAGCTCAAGCACTTCTAAGCGTCTAGTCTAACTACTAGCTAACTTCGCATCAACAATACCTATAAAAAGGTAAACAACGAGAGGGTAAGCTTACACTTAGTAAATGCAATAATTATACATTACATATATAACTTACTCATTTGCACCTACTTACATATACAATACATAACCACACATATCAATGCATACAAAGCTAGCATAATCAAATGTACAACTAGCATCATCATTATCATATAATCACAATATTAATACGCCAAAACAATAACAACGCACAAACCATGTGATATCGGCTAAAATGTCACATTTTTACCCCTGATATCGAGTCCTAAATTGATAAAGTTCAAAACTTTGTCGGAAAAATAATTGCTTTTTCAGTTAAATTTGTAGATAAAGTAATTACGAAGACGAAGCAAAAAGAATCAAGAGAATCGGAGCTAAAATGAAGATTTTAGAGCGAAAACGGTGAAAGATAAGAAATCAAGTTATGATCCAGCAAATTAGCAAGCCAAACGGCTTGCTAAACGGGCTGCCAAACGGCTTGCCACTATGGCAAATGGCCTGCCTTATGCCCAAGGTAAATGGGCACAGCAAACGGGCTGGCCTGCCAAACGGCCTCACCAAACAACCTGCCAAACGGCTTGCCAAACGGCCTGCCAGCCATTTGTAGGCCATTTACGCTTCTATTTAAAGGCTTTTTTGTAGTGACCCGAACTTTTCCATGTTTATATATATTAATTGAGATTGATATTTACATGATTAAATGTTTCCAACATGTTAATCAATCAAACTTGTTAAGACTTGATTAATTGAAATATATTTCATATAGACAATTGACCACCCAAGTTGACCGGTGATTCACGAACGTTAAAACTTGTAAAAACTATATGATGACATATATATGGATATATATATAGTTAACATGATACTATGATAGGTAAACATATCATTAAGTATATTAACAATGAACTACATATGTAAAAACAAGACTACTAACTTAATGATTTTTAAATGAGACATATATGTAACGATTATCGTTGTAAAGACATTTAATGTATATATATCATATTAAGAGATATTCATACATGATAATATCATGATAATATAATAATTTAAAATCTCATTTGATATTATAAACATTGGGTTAACAACATTTAACAAGATCGTTAACCTAAAGGTTTCAAAACAACACTTACATGTAACGACTAACGATGACTTAACGACTCAGTTAAAATGTATATACATGTAGTTTTTTAATATGTATTTATACACTTTTGAAAGACTTCAATACACTTATCAAAATACTTCTGCTTAACAAAAATGCTTACAATTACATCCTCGTTCAGTTTCATCAACAATTCTACTCGTATGCACCCGTATTCGTACTCGTACAATACACCGCTTTTAGATGTATGTACTATTGGTATATACACTCCAATGATCATCTCTTAGCAGCCCATGTGAGTCACCTAACACATGTGGGAACCATCATTTGGAAACTAGCATGAAATATCTCATAAAATTACAAAAATATGAGTAATCATTCATGACTTATTTACATGAAAACAAAATTACATATCCTTTATATCTAATCCATACACCAACGACCAAAAACACCTACAAACACTTTCATTCTTCAATTTTATTCATCTAATTGATCTCTCTCAAGTTCTATCTTCAAGTTCTAAGTGTTCTTCATATATTCTACAAGTTCTAGTTACATAAAATCAAGAATACTTTCAAGTTTGCTAGCTCACTTCCAATCTTGTAAGTTGATCATCCAACCTCAAGAAATCTTTGTTTCTTACAGTAGGTTATCATTCTAATACAAGGTAATAATCATATTCAAACTTTGGTTCAATTTCTATAACTATAACAATCTTATTTCAAGTGATGATCTTACTTGAACTTGTTTTCGTGTCATGATTCTGCTTCAAGAACTTCGAGCCATCCAAGGATCCGTTGAAGCTAGATCCATTTTTTTCTTTTCCAGTAGGTTTATCCAAGGAACTTAAGGTAGTAATGATGTTCATAACATCATTCGATTCATACATATAAAGCTATCTTATTCGAAGGTTTAAACTTGTAATCACTAGAACATAGTTTAGTTAATTCTAAACTTGTTCGCAAACAAAAGTTAATCCTTCTAACTTGACTTTTAAAATCAACTAAACACATGTTCTATATCTATATGATATGCTAACTTAATGATTTAAAACCTGGAAACACGAAAAACACCGTAAAACCGGATTTACGCCGTCGTAGTAACACCGCGGGCTGTTTTGGGTTAGTTAATTAAAAACTATGATCAACTTTGATTTAAAAGTTGTTATTCTGAGAAAATGATTGTTATTATGAGCATGAAACTATATCCAAAAATTATGGTTAAACTCAAAGTGGAAGTATGTTTTCTAAAATGGTCATCTAGACGTCGTTCTTTCGACTGAAATGACTACCTTTACAAAAACGACTTGTAACTTATTTTTCCGACTATAAACCTATACTTTTTCTATTTAGATTCATAAAATAGAGTTCAATATGAAACCATATCAATTTGATTCACTCAAAACGGATTTAAAATGAAGAAGTTATGGGTAAAACAAGATTGGATAATTTTTCTCATTTTAACTACGTGAAAATTGGTAACAAATCTATTCCAACCATAACTTAATCAACTTGTATTGTATATTATGTAATCTTGAGATACCATAGACACGTATACAATGTTTCAACCTATCATGTCGACACATCTATATATATTTCGGAACAACCATAGACACTCTATATGTGAATGTTGGAGTTAGCTATACAGGGTTGAGGTTGATTCCAAAATATATATAGTTTGAGTTGTGATCAATACTGAGATACGTATACACTGGGTCGTGGATTGATTCAAGATAATATTTATCGATTTATTTCTGTACATCTAACTGTGGACAACTAGTTGTAGGTTACTAACGAGGACAGCTGACTTAATAAACTTAAAACATCAAAATATATTAAAAGTGTTGTAAATATATTTTGAACATACTTTGATATATATGTATATATTGTTATAGGTTCGTGAATCAACCAGTGGCCAAGTCTTACTTCCCGACGAAGTAAAAATCTGTGAAAGTGAGTTATAGTCCCACTTTTAAAATCTAATATTTTTGGGATGAGAATACATGCAGGTTTTATAAATGATTTACAAAATAGACACAAGTACGTGAAACTACATTCTACGGTTGAATTATCGAAATCGAATATGCCCCTTTTTATTAAGTCTGGTAATCTAAGAATTAGGGAACAGACACCCTAATTGACGCGAATCCTAAAGATAGATCTATTGGGCCTAACAAACCCCATCCAAAGTACCGGATGCTTTAGTACTTCGAAATTTATATCATATCCGAAGGGTGTCCCGGAATGATGGGGATATTCTTATATATGCATCTTGTTAATGTCGATTACCAGGTGTTCACCATATGAATGATTTTTATCTCTATGTATGGGATGTGTATTGAAATATGAAATCTTGTGGTCTATTATTATGATTTGATATATATAGGTTAAACCTATAACTCACCAATATTTTTGTTGACGTTTTAAGCATGTTTATTCTCAGGTGATTATTAAGAGCTTCCGCTGTCGCATACTTAAATAAGGACGAGATTTGGAGTCCATGCTTGTATGATATTGTGTAAAAACTGCATTCAAGAAACTTATTTTGTTGTAACATATTTGTATTGTAAACCATTATGTAATGGTCGTGTGTAAACAGGATATTTTAGATTATTATTATTTGATAATCTACGTAAAGCTTTTTAAACCTTTATTGATAAAATAAAGGTTATGGTTTGTTTTAAAATGAATGCAGTCTTTGAAAAACGTCTCATATAGAGGTCAAAACCTCGCAACGAAATCAATTAATATGGAACGTTTTTAATCAATAAGAACGGGACATTTCATTTTTGTCATCCATTTTCAACACACCTCTCCTCAATCTCTCACTACAATATACTTTCTCTCACTAGAGCTTTCAATACCTTCTCACCTCCGAGCGGAAAATTAAGTACCCGGAGGCGAACACCGAAGATTGTAATAGGAGCGGTCTAGAGGATGTCAGAACTTGTAATGGTCCAGATCTCGTCTGTAAACGGTGAACGCTTTCCTTAATTTAAAAAAGTTATCTTGTTATTTTAAGTTGCTTTCATCTTGCATGCTTATCTATCCGTTACAAATGTTTTTTATGTGCTGAATACTTTATCTGAAACTTGTGCTATTGTTATGCTAAAACCTTGACGGTTTAGAAGTTTAATTTACGGATCACCCTTTCTTCTTATTCACGTGGCTATAACCTAGTATTTGGACTTGATCAATCCTAGGATACGGGTAAGTAGTTATGTGTGCTTAACGTCACAATAGGGATATAGTACCTACGTACGAATAACCATTTATTTGTCAAAGAAGAGCTACCTGATTAGGTTGTGATTAGAGTAGGAAATATAAAATTCAGTGAACACTAGCTCGCTCAAAAGCATGATTCGCGTCAGAAGCAACGTTCTTGAGATGTTCTAAGATGATCCGGGGTTGAGTAAGTGATCGCAAAGGAGAGACTTCTAATCCAATTAACAGTACCTTAGAATATCTAAGATTGCACATCTGTTAATGTTAAGACAGAGCTTAGTACTAAGTGGCGGAGTATTGCGGTCGTTAGACCAACTAGGACTAAGAAAAGCCGAGACTTTCGTTTAGGATATACCACTTTGTTCATGTATCTAGGATTCTTTCCATAAAGTCGTTTAAACCTTCTAAGGTTAGAATTGGGAGTAGGGATATCCGTCTTAGCCAGAATCTTCAAAGCCTAAACTCTTAGTGACAAATCAGTTAGGTTCATAGACCAGTTGATTGATGTTTAGTGTTTATCCTAGGAAGTTAAACTCTTATGATAATTCCCCACCAGGATTCTATTCTTCATACCTATCCTTTTTTATCTTTATAGTTTACATTACCTTCAGTTAATCTTAATCTATCACCACTTATCACTAGGGTTAACTATTTAGGCTTTTTGTCCCACGTTACTGAGCAAACATACAAAAATAGGAACCTGAGTTATATTTACCACTTACTCGTTAAAAAGAAGACAAGTAGGTGAGTTATAGCTAGGAAACCCCAGCTAAATATGAATAATAAAACCGTTACTCTTTTTTGGTAGCTAATTCTGACGTATTGCGACCTAACGACACCGCACAGATAAAACCGTCCGTTTTGGCCATATCATAAGAAGTAACAAAGTTTTTAGTCCCGCTGCCGGGGATCGAATTTTCTGTTTATTAAAGGTAATCGTTGATTCTGTAAAGATATCAAAGATTCTTGAGTGGTATCTAAGAAAGACAATTATACACGGACTTGGTTGCTGGATTTTTCGAACAGTCTCCAATTATATTGGAACCAAAAGGATCCTGCCTCTCCGTTGTCGGCCTGGCCACTTGTTCAAAGATAGATTGATAAGGAAAACACATGCTTAACAAACAGGGAGTTTGTCGGTATAGGATTTAAAGTTGCCATTACAGTAAACCCTTTTTTTTAAAAAACTACAAAAACGAAATATTAATTATGATATTAATTTCTGTAGATTCCAGTTCAAACTTAACCGATTACGAAGAAAGTGTGAAAGGCAGATGCTCTCCCACAACTTCGGAAATCGGAGAAGTTTTCTTTATAAAACCAAAACAAATCTAAACCCTGATGAATCTCATCAAGAATTAGTTTTTGATCCTTGTAGTCCAAAAAGCCGGATAACTTCATCCGACTTAGAGATTTCATTGCTTTTGGATAAGTTTTACTCAAATGAACCAGGATTCGCCACTCTTCACGATCCAAAAGGGAGGCGCATTCTTAACGAACACCTCATTATGGAAGATGAAATACGGGAAGAATACCCAACTATTTTCAAATATCCAGACTTGTTTGAATTTAATCCAAAAGAGAAACGACACACTGATAAGTCAAAAGCTCCATTTACTGGAAATCTGTTAAATCCTAGCATAAGGTTAGACGTCTATAGAGAATTCACTAGGCACCTCTATTCCTCAGACTTCCCCTTCTCAACATTTCAAATAAATCTGTTAAAAGAGCTGTGTTCTCAAGTTCGTTCTCTTCACAAACTGTTAAAAGAATGTGGGATGATATTTTTGTCAAGTATTGGGATATAGAATTGACTTCAAATTTGATTTATAGTCATTCGTCGGTTTTCTTCCTCACATCAGTAATAAGGAATTTTCTCAAATTCATATCAACCGTTATGTCGCCACAATGATTTATGAATTAGAATTTTAGATTGAAAGCAAGAAACCTAACCCTATTTCAAAATAGGGAGATCGAGATTTCTTTTACTTTGATCCAACTTCATTTCTCATCAAATGATTAATCGAAGTTTTTTCAGATTCAACCGACGAAAGAATACATTAGAATTTCTTCGCAAAAAGAAAGGAAATATATTCTGAACTCGTGCAAATCCTCACTATGTCAAAATTTCCGTTTACAACTCCACAAAGAAAGATCATTCGGGAAATATCTAAAAACTATAAATTTACTATCGGTGATCCTGACTGCGCGAAAGATCTTTATTCCAAGACACAGTGTCAAAACTTCTTTTCGAACTTAATTATCGAGATACTGGACATAGGGATGGAATTTTGAACACTAAAAAAGTTAGAAGGGCTTTGGCTAAACTTATGGACGACATCGGAGATTTACAAAAGCGTGAGTGTAAAATGCTAAGTGATTTTGAAATATTTTCAGTACACTCCGCTGATTTACTCTGGATGGTCAAAGAAGCTTTAAATTTGTCTTTCTTTCCGCGTTATTTATGAAACTTAGTTGTGGAACCTGTATAATTTGTGTTATTAATAAAATAAAAGGTTTATTTTACTCTGTCCATTTGTCTTTTCTTTTACATTTTAGTTTAATTAATAAAAATATCCGGATTAAAATTCGAAACAAAATTTCATAAATCTTTTATTAATATAATGATAAAATTTAAAATTTAAAAATAAAAAAATTCGCGAGTTGGGTCGGGGAAATAAGCCCGTGCGCCACACGGGCCCATTTTTCTTTTCCTTTTCCTTTCTCCTTCTTCCTCTTTTCTTTCCCTTTTCTTTTCTTCTTCCCTCCCCCTCCCTTCGGCTGCCGAACAAAACACACACACACACACACACACACACTTTTCAAATCTTGATCAAATTAACCAATTCAATGCTCCAATCTAAGTCTCTCGTGCCTCCTAAACACGTTTGTATCGTCAATTTCGCAAGTAAGGTACATTTTCAAGGTTAAAAATCGAATTTTTGCTTAGGGTTAAATTTTTGACTTTTGAGAAAAATTGTGTTTTATGCCCAATTTTAATTTCCTATATGCTTAGTTAGACAATGTGATTAATATGTGTTAGTTTTTAGTTCGATTGAGGCATTTTGGTTCACTTTTAGCTTTCGATTCTTTAGTTTGAGTTTTATGTTAGAAATTGGTGAAATGTCTGGAA
The DNA here is from genome assembly GCF_046630445.1 of Rutidosis leptorrhynchoides. Lineage (NCBI taxonomy): Eukaryota > Viridiplantae > Streptophyta > Magnoliopsida > Asterales > Asteraceae > Rutidosis > Rutidosis leptorrhynchoides. Next base: position 151,451,805 of record NC_092337.1, read on the forward strand.
ATTTGATGTTTTGCTTGCTCATTTAGGCTTAGTGATTCACCTAGTATGCTTAGAAATTAGTTTTGGAACAATTTAGGATTGTTTAATTAAAAATTGAAGTTTTGATAAAACTATACAAAATTAGGCTTTAGGTTTTTCCTATAGTTAAAGCATTTTTAAAACTTATGATGACTTGGAAATCAGCCTAAATGAAGATATTATTGACTTGCAAATGAAAATTGAGCATAGTCTTTGACTTTTCTTATTTTATACGTTTTGAACAAAATTTCGATAAAAACGGTCTTAAATCTTGACTTAAGGAAATTATAGGCAAAGTTTGATGTTTAAAAATATTTAAGGTAATTAAAAATGGTCATAAGAATCATTGTATGCTTAAAAATCATCTTACTTTGATCAAAGTTGCTTATTACGACTAACTCACTATAATTATTATTTTTAACATTATTTGTTGCAATCACGGGTACGCTTTGAATTTTGCTTAGAAATAATTTTATAGTAAGATTAGATATTGTTTGCGGTAATTTTGGCTATAATTGACTATAATAAAGATATGGAAAATGCCATTGTTAAAGCCTTCATTTCGAATTTTTTTTCAAAAAATATAAGCATTTTGATTTCTAAGTGTTATTATAAGTCTTATTATTTTGGAACATAACCTACATTATTTGACTCTCACAGATGGCTAATTATCTACCAGAAGAGTACGAGTTGCCCCACTCCATCCACAGGCAAGATAACCTGGCGGATAACGAACCATTCATGAGAAACTGGATAAACAGACAAAAGGGTGCCAACAAGTACATAAATTGAGAGATAATGGAGCAGTGTGGGTGGGCCGATGAGCTGAGACAAATTTTGAGTTTTACGACACACGGAAAAATAAACAACGCGTGGCAAAAGCTGTTTGAAATTAATGAACGGGTGTATCAGGAACCATATGCAAGGTTTATGACAACATGGAGATTCGAAGCAAATATTGACCAGGAAGAATATAACAGTCATCAATGCATCCATTTCCGCCACCAGAACCAAGTGCATCACCTGACTCTCGCACAGTTAGCAATTCATCTAGAACTGTACAAGAGATCTCACGTTAACCGATCAGTATTTAAGAGAGGATACACCACCCTGAACCAAATCGATCATCAAGCTTTCTGGTAAGCCTACACCTCTGATAATGAAGCCTAGAGATCAAGTAAAAAGGCCTCAAATTTCACTAACCCCATTCATCGCATTCTCCACCGCCTCATCGCCAAAACTCTTCACCCAAAAACCCAACATGGCGGTGCTGTCACCGTTAATGATATACGCCTAATGCATGCCGTGATTCACAACCAAAATATGCAGGTCGCACACCTTCTAGCTCAAGCATTTACTAATGAAAGGAATGCCTCGAGAACAGTTGTGCCAGTTTTGGGAGCCGTTGTCACCAAACTCCTTCGTCGGATGCATGTTTTGGGTAGTATCGAAAGATTTGGTTATATTAGGGCAATTGAGTCAAAATAGATAGGGTATAGATTACTGCACACTTGGCAGTACATTCAGATAGAGGATGAGCAAATGATAGTTGCAGCTAATCCGACAATCCCAAACTCGGAAGATCAAACAGTGCCTAGGGTGAGAGTTAGGGGATTTAGGACTGATATAAGGACTAGGGATGGTAGGAGACGGCGAGGTTCACAGGAACCATGGGATGAGGATGATCCCACCATGCAGGGAAGGTCCACTGACACCCGCAGACACTCGTCAGTAGATCAAGGAGATCAGCCGCGATTTGAGCCGTACCATTACTATATGCGGGATTTGCCCGAACGAGAGAGGTAGTTCGCTGAAGATAATATCTTTCAGAACCTAGATCATTTCACGCACTACGCAGGCAGACAGCTTAACGTTCCCCCGTATCCTCACGAGTATCCGGTGATGTTCGCCCACAGAGACCCCAGAGGTGCAGGGCCTAGCCATCAGTATACACCACATCCTCCTCCGCCTCAGCATCATTACCACCAGCGTAAGGTCATTCCATCTCCTCCAAGGGAATAGAGCACAGAGGCCGAGGATTTAGTCAACAGCATTTTTGGCCAAACCCGTGTGAGCACACACAGAGATACATCCACCGCTGGTCAAACTTCCATATGGGATCAGGCCGCGAGCCGGTATATGGCTGAGGATGTCACGCAGGGTATGGGAGGAATGGGTATGAATCCGAATTGGTGGTCGAGATCTGCAAGAAGGGTAGGGTTGGCGTACAAGGCCTATGATTCACACCAGTACTTCATCGCTCACAGGACTGATTGCACGCTCAGACGAGATTCAGTTCAGAATATCTTCAGGCATGAACACGTCGGAGTTAGCAAGACAGTTCACTACCGATGAGGAGATGATCGATGAGGGGCAATCAGCTTTAAGAAACCCAACGCAGCGCCGCACGAGTTTGTCATATTTTCTCCCCTACCATCCAGATCAGCCATGACTTTCCCTATCTCTCTACTATATTTTATGATTATTTGTGATCTTATGACACATTATTACATTATTACATTATTATGTCATGTCTGTACGCCCAATCTTGGGCATAACTACTTTTATGTTTTAAGTTTGTATGATAATTGGTAGAAAAAATTGCATGAACAAAGCGTCACAAACAAATGACGATCGAGACCAAACAAGATGGAAGCACGACTTGGAGCAAGGACGTACTAAACGAGGATGGCGCTAGCACGAGAATAGAAGAAACCATAATCGAAAAACCATCCATTACACACCTTACAACCATAGGGGAGTACTATGTCTTCACCGCTTTTTCAATAGAATATACGTAATATACTAGACCACTTTAAACACTAAGTGTGGGATGATGGGCGTCGAAGTACCCATCAAAAATATCTTAATTACCTTAAACTAGTTAGGGCAAGTAAGGTTCGTTCGACGAGAGATTGTGGTTAAAAGCAAGAAATTTTCAGGAGTTGGTTTTGATTAACTAAAGCACGTTTACTAATTAAGAAGATTAAACAAGAAAACTTAAGCTTTAATGGTTTAAAGCAAAAATCATAAGCAAAAGATTATAAATGTAAAGTTGTTAACAATGGATTAAAAACATTTATCCCTTCCAAATCCTAATTAAGTATCATTCATTCAAACAAACATGTGTGCTATCAAGTTATTATCTAAATCACATAGACATGAACTCTTAAATTCGTCAAAGTAATTATCTTGGGCACGATTATGTAACCTAAACGCTTGTCTTTATCCATAATATAAATTAACACTAAGTGGATCAAGCAAAATTGTTAAATCACAATAATACGTCTTGCAATAATCAGAATCAACCAACTTGCATTAACCAATCTCTTGAACGGTTTGCAAAATCATAAATCAAAAGAGTTTTTCATTGTAATATTATAAACCACACACATAATTGAATGAATAAACAATACATTAAAAGTTCATTAGAAGGAATAAAGAATAGAACTTAGCCGAGCATGATGATTATGAAGAACATGATAAATCTTTGATGAACCATGATGAACACGCCTTTGATCCTTGAAAAGATGATGATTTTTGGTGTTAGGTTTAGGTTTTGAAGCTCAAAAACTGATGCAAAAAGTCCCCAATTCGTGGCTAAGGATTTCCCTTATATAGGGAGTGAATAACTTGTTCTCAACGCAAAAATATCTCAAAATATGGCATCAGCGAAATTGCATTGACGTAATTTACGTCGGACTGGCGTAGATTACGCCCATATTTGTACTGGCGTAAAAACTTGGCGTAATTGTACTCCAAAAAGTGACTTTTTCTGACTTTTGAAGTTTTCCTGGAGTAATTTACGCCGGTCTGGTGTAAATTACACTCATATTTGTACTGGTGTAAAAGCTGGCGTAAAAAGCTCTGATGTGGCGTAAATTACTCCAGTGTTAAAATTCTGATTTTTCCAACTTTTTCCACAACTCGACTTCAAATGCCATTTTTCACACCTTTTTGCACTAACTTCTTTTCACACCTGTAATACATGAAATCTCATCAAAGTACCTTGTTTTTTACTTAAATGTAATCACTTTTATCATGTTTAAGTACAAACGATCGTGTAAAACAATGACCGATCAAACCCCCACACTTGACTTTTGCTTGTCCTCAAGAAAATCTGTTTTTAACTATAAGACAACAACACCCAGGTGATCTTCTTTTTACCATTCAAACAACTTTTCAAAAAACAGTTTTAACTATTAATTGAGATGTAAAGGCAACTCGGGTCGGTCACTCAATACCTCAAACAATTTTACACCTCTAATACATCAAACCAAAAAATGTTTCTCATAGCACATTTCCTAAATTTACTAATTCCAATGCTATGCATAACATTATAAGCCTCAATCATTTCCCAAATCAACAAATAGATCAACAGTTAGAACTAAATTAAAGCAAGTATTCTTCACAAACCTTCTCATGAACAATACTTAATCTGATAGGTCAGATCATAGTGAGATTAAAAGATGTGACGAGTTAGAGTGAGATTCGGTAAGTGAAGAACAGATTCAGTAAGAGAGAGAATCAGTAAAATTACATTCCACAGCTTCTAGAACTCAGTTACAATGCAATAGCTATCTAATTAGGACTACTTAGGTTCCTTATATACCCTCTTCTAAGGAACCTTCATTTAGGCTTATTTCACATTAACACTATACATACTTCGGGGTCCTAACAATCTCCCCCTTAGTGTTAAATGTGAAAATTACAATGTAATCCTATTGAGATATTTAAAGGAACTTTGTTCCTCTGAAGTGAACTTTGGATTTGAATCCTCTGAGACTCTCATATCTTTTTATGTTCACTCTTGTTTTTGTAACGACCCAACCCGTTATCCATCCGAATACGCAGTAATTTTTTTTTTACAAGACAGAAGGGTGCGCGGCGCGCTCCATTGCTTGTGCGCGGCGCGCACAAGCCTAGTCAGCTTCTGTCCGAAATTTCCATTTTTCGTTTAAAGATCTCCCACTTCCCGACACTTTTAGACGAAACGGTTTTCACAACACATAATATTAGATAAAACTAACACGTTCCAATAATAAAACGATTTTACCACACCGAGCCCACATCGGCCGTTTTACAACTTTCGTACAAAATTCAAGCTTTCGACCACGTGAGTATTAAGACAAAATAAAGACCGAGCATGGCGATTGGGGATACGCTACCCAATCCTAATCAATCCAAAAACACGTCTTCTAAAGCAACCTACGTGAGACCACTAGTTCCCACGCTTACCCTAGCCACCGCCTCCATGCGAATCTATATAAATTGTAAACAACGAGAGGGTAAGCTAACGCTTAGTGAGTGAGAATATACTACATACATATATATGCATAAAATAAATACGCATCGCCAACACACAAATAGTAAACACATACCGCAATTCGAGCATAAGTAAGAAATGTTATACCTAACGTACCACCAAGCCAAAATCCGCAAGATTAGCTACAACATACAATAAGTATGTATACGTATATACAAAATACTTCTGATAATACAACAAGGTCAACCCGTTAACCTTAAACCCATAAAGGTTGGCCAAATAATCCGAGCCTTACTAAATTCGCACAACCCGAGATTCACTTCCTTCACCACTTCAACAACTGAGGGCGGCCGTACTACCTGTGCCTTAGTGAATTTGTACTACCCGAGATTCACTACATCATCAATAAGATGACCAAACAACTCGTGTCATCATGTATCCGCGCTACCCGAGATTCGCTACCTCATCAAAACCCACATCATCGGGGTTACTCAACCGTAACTCAATACCAATCCAACTACATCGGGATTATATAACTCCATATCACAAGTCCATGTGATAACGTACACACAAAGTGTGCACCTCATCAAAGGTGGTCAACCAAAACGCACAACCGTGCCAATTAGACTTATTACACAAGCCCATCAAATCCACCTATATGTGAAGTGAGTTCTATAACCGAGAACCACTTCACCCGACCCGCACCCATCCTACACATACATATGCACATAGGATATTAACATTCACCTTGTCGTCCTGAAGAATGCAACCGAACAAATCCATAACACGTCAATGGAAATTACCTATTCCATTATCACAAATCAAGCAACACAATTAGGGTGGATTTACAAACCAACCCAATTGACCCTTAGTGTAAATTTCGACCCAAATGCATTTCCAAGCACGAAACGCGCCCAACCTAACCAATAATCACTAACACTAGTGACAATGGTCCTAATATGCCAATTTAACCCAATCATAAGTGTTAAACACTTATCATTCTCAAAATCACCCATAAACCCAAATTTTGACTCATTTCAAAATTAGTCTTTCAAATGCACTAAAATGGGTTCCAACACTTTCATAATCACCAAGCCTAGCGATTAAACCCAAATACAATTCCCAAATCATGGCCAAGTCGGTTTCCAACCCAAAACTCACCAACAACAACAATAACCCGATTACTAACAACACTAAACTCACTTCATGAGTTTAAATGGGTTTCTCAACAAACCAAGTTCAAACCCTAACTTTGAATATCAAATCAAACAATGAAATTCGGAGTTAGAACTTACCACAACAACCAAAACGTAACTAGGAACTAGATGAACAACTTTAACACTCGAGCTTTTGATCGATTCAAGCTTCTTCTTCTCTAAAATCCCAAATCTCTCTCTAGATTAATATTTACATAATTAAATGTTTCTAACATGTTAAGCAATCAAACTTTAAATATCTAGATTAAATATTTACATAATTAAACGTTACACACTTTAAACGGGTGTGTAATGTAACGACCCGGATTTTTTCGTTAATATATATAAGATTAATATTTACATAATTAAATGTTTCCAACATGTTAAGCAATCAAATTTATTAAGACTTGATTATTTGAAATGAATTTTATACAAACGTTTGTTCACCTAGTTTGTCTGACGATTCACAAACGTCATAACTTGTAATAATTATTTAAAGGAATATATATATGGATATATATATTTATGATTTGTTAAAATGATATTTAAGTATCTCATTAAATATATTAGAAAAGAGTTATATATATATATATATATATATATATATATATATATATATATAAAATTAGACTACTAACTTAAAGACTTCGAAATAATATATATATGTAACGTTTAACGACGTTATAACGCCTAAGTTAAAATGAATATATATGTATTGTATTAAGATGTATTAATACACTTTTGAAAGACTTAAATACATATATCAATATATTTATACTCAACAAAGATAGCTATACTCGTATTCACATTCAATTCCATCAAGAATTCTACTAGTATTCATACGGTATATATACCTGTATCATACCCAGCTTCCAGATGTATCTACTATTGGTATATACCAATAGAAATCTGTATTATTTTTGGAATAGGTCATGCATGACCTCATGGTTTTAACCTATACTAGATATTAGTTAAAAAATGACAACACATGTTGATTATATATACTAAAAACGTTTTTATGCTTAAACCCATTTTTACATTCCATTTTCTCATTTATAATCTCCAATTTCTCTCTCAAAATACTCCCATCTTCATACTAGATCATCACCAAGTATTTTCCTCATCTTTTAGCATCAAAATCCAAGCTATAAACACCATAAGAAAATCCTTTCAAGAACTTCATCCAATTTGAAGAAGATTGCTTCTAACTTTTAATCCAAATTCAACAACTCTTTAGGACCAAGAATTCTACTTTTATTTTAGTAGCTTTTCACTTCATAATCAAGGAAATAAACTTATTTAAGCTTTGGATCAATTCTTATAAACATAACCATCTTAAATCAAGATAGAATTCTTATTCTAACTTTTGTTCATTCCATGATTCTACTTCAAGAATTCTAAGCTATCAAGGAGATCTTCAACCTCAAGATTATTATCTTTTTTTTCCAGCAACTTTGTTCATTTGATTTGAGGTAGTAATCTTATTCATATTCTTGTTCAATTCTTATCTTTATAGCTATCTTATTTTGAGTTTATAACTTATAACAACTAGAACATAGTTTAGTAAATTCTAAACTTGTTCGCAAATAAACTTAATCCTTCTAACTTGACTCTTAAAAACCTTTCAACACATATATTATATCTATAGGATATTCTAACATAAGGATATAAAACTTGTAAACACGAATAACACCGTAAAACCAGACATACACCGTCGTAGTAAAACAGCGTGCTGTTTTGGGTTGGATAATTAAAAACTATCATAATCTTTGATTTAAAAGTTGTTCTTCTGGAAAAATGATATTTCATATGAACATGAAACCATATCCAAAAATCTTGGTTAAACTTAAAATAGAAGTATGTTTTTCAAAATGGTCATCAAGATGTCGTTCTTTCGACGGAAATGACTACCTCTTTCAAAAATGTGTTGTAACCTGTATTTTCGACTATAAACCTATACCTTTTCTGTTAAGATTAATAATATTCGGTTCGATACGAAACCTTGGCAATTTGAAACACTCAAAACAGATTTGAAATGAAGAAGTAATGGGTAAAACAAAATTGGATAGATTTGCTTGTTTTAACTACGTAATTTTTTTTAACAAATCTATACTAACCTTATACTAGCTAACTTATCCTATATCCTACATGTATTTATACATGTCTTGATCCCTTATTAGTAGAAATACAATTTATAGTAGTTGTGGTTAAGTCTAAGACAATATATTATAGTCTTAATAAAAATCTTAAGATACCATGTATATATATGTCTTGATATCCATAGATACGTATACAATGTTTTGACATATCATATTGACATCATCTATATATATTATTTTGAATAACCCATAAGACACTATATGCGGTAATGCTCGAGTTAGCATATAATGGGTCGAGGTTGATTCTAAAATAATATATATACCATGGGTCGTGATTGAGTCTGAGACATGTATACAATGGGTCGTGGGGTGATTCAGACAATATATATATATATATATATATATATATATATATATATATATATATATATATATATATATATATATATATATTATGTGTCTTAATTATATTAAGACAATATATAATAGTGTTAGTTAATTCTAACACGATATACATATTTATATATTAGTTGCGCGTTGTATACCGGGAAATATTCTATATGCATGTTGTTAAGGTTGGTTACCAGATGTTTATCATATGAATGATTTTTATACACATGATTTGTGTACGCTGTTTATAAATGAAATCTTGTGGTCTATTATTATTATGAATTATTATATAGGAATAAACCTATGGCTCACCAACATTTTTTGTTGACATTTTTAAGCATGTTTATTTTCAGGTGATTATTAAACGCTTCCGCTGTTGCATGTTAACCCAAGGTCAAGATTTGGAGTCGGCATGCTTTTCATAATAATTAAACTTGCATTCGGAATTTGCGTTTGTAATATATTGTCTACTTTTATGTAATGGTGTATGTAAAAATTATGTACTTTGAGGAGATTGTCTTTGATCGACAATCTAAATTTATGTCATTAGACCTTTATTCATATAATAAAGGTTATGGTTGTTTTTAAAACGAATGCAAGATTTGAAAAATGTCTCATATAGAGGTCAAAACGTCGCAAACAAACCAATTAATATGAAACATTTATAATCCATATGAACGGAGCATTTCAGTTGGTATCCGAGCAGTGGTCTTAGAGAACTACAAAAATTTTCATTAGTGTGTCTAACCGATTTTTGTTAGGATGCATTAGTGAGTCTGGACTTCGACCGTGTCTGCTTTAAAAACGATTGCTTAACACTTTTGTTGGAAACATAGATTATTAACATGTAAATATTATAAGATATATTAATATCTTAACGTGCTCGCTATTGTGTGATAGATGTCTACCTCTAGCATCAAATTTATTATCTCATTTACTGACTCCGAAGATGAATCTCCAGCAACGGAATCGATCATTATTTTATCAAGTGATGAAGAGGACACAAAGACACATGCGTCAACCATCCATATATCTAATGATGGATATGAGGGAGATGGTGAGGCTTTTTGGGAAGATTCACAATTTCCAGATGAACCGGAAGTGAAAGAATCGGAAGAGGATCCAAAAGAGGATCCAGAAGAAGAAGTGATTGAGGTTTTTAGGGAAAAATTTGATGAAGCAGCAAAACTTAAATATAAATCTTGGGGGAAATCTTTAACCCTAAAACCCGAACTTGACATATCTTCACCTTATCCTAAAAATAACCGACCATTGGTTATCAGGGATAACCATAATCCTTCCAGCCGAAGTCATCCTTATAAAACTGATTCAACCGCACCTACCACTTGAGGACCCATTACACGAAACCGAAAAACCGCCCGTATGACTTGCAAACCTTATTGGGAAATTAAAAGGCATCATGATTCACCAAATGACAAGAAATTGCGTCATCTCTAATATGTTTTTGCAGCTACTCTACTTCACGCCTTGTATAATAATATATAGTGTGCTATATTTTACACATGTTTTGTAAAATAGAGTAGTATGATGTTATTGGAAAATATTGTACAAAAAGAATAAGCGTGAAGTATTAATGCATTAAGTTTTTCATAATGGAATATTATTTGATCATAGTAGTTATTTGTGTACTAGCTATTGAGTATGAATTTTAACGGGTGGGTACTACCCGAACCACAATTATAAAACGCTAATGAAGAAAAGGCTTTTATAATAACAAATTCCTATTACGCTGCAAAGTGCTATTAACTACTCATAATATTCTATATGATTAACTCATTCGGCTATTTTTGAAGGAAATGGCTCCAGTTACGAGACAAAGCTTGAACACTGAAGAACTTCAAGCCTTTGCTGCAAGTGTTGCTGCAGTTGTGGCTGCAATGAACTACAACAACAACAATCAATCGGGTTCCAGCAGTGGAGCAAACAATACAGGAAACCGTGTAGGATGTTCCTACAAAGCTTTTATAGCCTGTAAACCAAATGATTTTGAAGGTACCGAAGGACCCATTGGATTAAAATGGTGGACGGAGAAAGTCGAAGCCGTGTTCGCAATTAGTGACTGTTCGGAAGAGGACAAAGTGAAGTATGCATCACATACTTTTAAGGGTAATGCATTGACATGGTGGAATACCTACATGGATAACGTAGGAGAGAATACCGCCTACGCTCTTCCATGGTCCGCCTTCAAGCACATGATGAAGGAAGAATACCGTCCCCGAACAGAAATCAACAAGCTCAAGACAGAGCTTAGAGAACTGACAACCCAAGGTTATGACGTCACCAGCTACCAACGACGTTTCACTGAACTGGCTTTAATGTGTCCTGGAGCATTTGAGGACGAGGAAGCTAAAACAAAAGCATTCGTGAAGGGATTACCGAAATGAATTCAAGAGCATGTAGGTTCAAACGACCCTACAACAATGCAGAAAGCAAGTCGTATGGCCCATAAACTCATTGGCCAAATTGAAGGGAGGTTGAAAGTGCAGGAGGCCGAGGAGGCCAAAATGAAAGAAGGTAAAAGAAAGTGGGAAGCGGTGACAAGGGTCACCAACACAACAACAATAACCAAAGCAACCACCACAACAACAACAACAATTACAACAATCATCGCAACAACAATCGCAACAACCATCGCAACAAAAAAAATCGCAACCCCAACAATAACTACAACAACAACAACCCCAATCCCAACAATAACAATAACAACCGTCCCAACAACAACAATAACCCAATTACAACAACAACAACAACAACAACCTCAATCGTGGTAACAATAACAACAACTATAACAACAGGAGGTAGAAAACTCTGTGCCCAAGATGTGAAACCAATCATCCGAAAATGTTCTGTAGGGTGTTATGTACCAAGTGTAATAGGAAAGGTCATAGTGCGGCAAAGTGCGAGATTTACGGACCACCAGCTTACGGAAATAGAGGAGCAAATAATGGTGTCATTATTTGTCATGGATGTGGGAAGCCGGACCATTTCAAAAATGCATCTCCTAATCAAGGGAATAATAACGGGCAAAGCCGTGGAAGAGCCTTCAACATCAATGGGGCAGAAGCACAGGAAGACCCGGAGCTTGTTACGGGTACGTTTCTTATCGACAATACACCTGCTTATGTTTTATTTGATTCGGGTGCGGATAGAAGTTATATGAGTAGAGAATTTTGTGCTAAATTAAATTGCCCATTAACGCCTTTGGATAATAAGTGTATAGTCGAAGTAGCAAATGGTAAACTAATTAAGGTTGATAAATGTAAGACCTCAATATTTATGGCACACAGAGCTTTAAATGATGTACGTATAGTGGATGAAGCATAGTGTAAAAGTTAAAAGGTCAGAATCTGCCCAGACATGGGTGCGCGCCGCGCACCATAAGGTGTGCGCGCTGCGCACGTGGCCTGCGACAGAATTCAGCCTTTTTCTATTTTAAGTTTAATGAGGGGATTGTTGGTCTTTTCACTTGAGGCCGGATCTCAGGCCTTATCAGCTGGGTTGGATCCACTTTTAGATCATATTTCACATCCACAAACACTCTCAAGTATCTTAGAGAGAGAGGGAGATTTCTAGAGAGAGATTTGGGGTTTTGGTGAAGAAGGAGTTCGAAGTGATCAAAAGCTCGGGTTTTAAAGTTGTTCACCTCGTTCCTAGCTTTGTTTTGGTTGTTGTGGTAAGTTCTAACTCCGAATTTCATTGTTTAATTTTGATATTCAAGTTAGGGTTTGAACTTAAATTATTGAGAAACCCATTTTAACTCATGAAGTGAGTTTAGTGATGCTAGTAATCGGGTTTATTGTTATTGTTGGTGGATGTTGGGTTGGTGAACAAATTGGCCATGATTAGAACTTGTAATTGAGATTAATCACTAGGTTAGTGATTAAGGAAGTATTGGAACCCTTTTGGTGTGTTTGAAAGACTAATTTTGAATTGAGTCAAAATTAGGGTTTATGGGTGATTTTGAGAATTTTAAGTGTTTTACATTTATGATTGGGTTAATTTGGCATATTAGGACCATTGTCACTAGTGTTAGTGATTATTGGTTAGTTTGGGCGTGTTTTGTGTTAGTTAGTGCAATTGGTCGAATTTGCACTAAGTGTCAAATTGAGTTGGTTGTAAATCCACTTTAAGTGTGTTGTTGTAATTGTGATAATGGAATAGGTACTTTCCATTGACGAGTTGCGAATTACTTGGAAGCATTCATCAAGGTGACAAGGTGAGTGTTAATATCCTATGTGCATATGTATGTGTAGGATGGGTGCGGGTCGGGTGAAGTGATTCTCGGCTATAGAGCTCACTTCACATATAGGTGGATTTGATGGACTTGTGTATAGGTCTAATCGGCACGGTTGTACATTTTGGTTGACCACCTTTGGCGAGGTACACGTTTTGTATGTACATTATCACACGTGGTTGTGATGTGGATGATATAACCCCAATGGCGAAGGGTTTTGGATATGGAGTAGTGAGTCGCGTGTGTATTCGGATTCACGATGACGCGTGTAGTTTTGGTCATCTTATTGAATTGTGAAAGTGAATCTCGTGTAGTTCAGATTCACGGTGACGCGTGTAGTTCGGTCATCTTATTGAGGTAGTGATCTCGTGTGGTTTCGGATTACTAAGGCTCGTGTAGTTCGGCCATCCTCAATGTTGTGTTGTTGAAGATAGTAGTCTCGTGTGTATGCGGATTTACTAAGGCTCGTATAGTTTGGCCAATCTTCATTGTGGTAATCTTTTGGTTTCCGTATTCGGGTTAAGGGGTTAACCTTGGGCGGTTTACGCCTTGTTGTATATTGTTGTATTATTGTGATGTAGCTAACCCTCCAGGTGTAGCTTGTTGGAATCGTTCATAGCGGCATTGGTGAACTTACTTGTTGTTGTTAGCTTGTTGCTTAGTGATCGTACGGTATGCTTAGCTTAGCTTGCCTTTATGCTTGGATGCTCCGGTATGCGGTATTTGTTTAATTGTATGGCGTATCCATTTTATACACATATATGTATGTAGTATATTATCACTCACTAAGCATTAGCTTACCCTCTCGTTGTTGACTTTTTTTATAGATTTGCATGGATGCGGTGGCTCGGGTAAGCGTGGGACTAGTGGGATCACATGGTTGCTAATATCTTGCTTTTGAATTGATTAGGATTGGGTAGCGTATCCCTAATCGCCATGCTCGGTCTTTATTTTGTGTTAGAAATCACGTGGTCGAAAACTTGTATTTTTATACGAAAGTTGTAAAACGGCTGATGTGGGCCCGATGTCATAAAACTCATTTTATTATTGGAACGTGTTAGTTTTAACGAGTATTAAATGTTGTGTAAACCGTTTCGTCTAAAAGTGTCGGGAGGTCGGAGATCATTAAACCAAAAATGGAAAATTCGGACAGAAGCTGCCAGGCCTTGTGCGCGCAGCGCACTAGGTGTGGTGCGCTCAGCGCACCCTACTGTTATAAAAAAAAAATTATTCCGCGTTTTTGGTTGGTTAACGGATTGGGTTGTTACAATAAAATTTTCCGTAATCGAAAAATTGGTTAAGCTAGCGAAAGGTTTGCAATTAATTTGATACCAGTAGAATTGGGGAGCTTCGATGTAACTATTGGTATTTACTGGATGTCCAAAGTAAAAGCCGAGGTTGTTTGTCACGAAAAGGCGATTCGCATCCCGAGCAAAGAAGGATTACTCTTAATGGTATACGGAGAAAAGGGTAATGCCAAATTAAATCTTATTAGTAGTTTAAAGGCGCACAAACTAATAAGAAAAGGTTGCTATGCCGTACTAGCACATGTCGAGAAGGTCGAAACAGAAGAAAAGAAAATCGATGACGTTCCCGTCGTAAGAGAATTTCCTGAGGTGTTTCCGGACGAATTACCGGGACTACCTCCACACCGATCCGTCGAATTTCAAATAGATCTTGTACCAGGAGCCGCACCTATAGCACGTGCTCCATATAGACTTGAACCTACCAAAATGAAAGAATTACAAAGTCCACTACAAGAACTATTAGAGCGTGATTTCATCCGACCAAGTACGTCACCATGGGGAGCTCCAATTCTTTTCGTCAAAAAGAAAGATGGGTCTTTTCGCATGTGTATCGATTACCGTGAGCTGAACAAAGTAACCATAAAAAACCGATACCCTTTACCGAGAATCGACGACCTATTTGATCAACTCCAAGGTTCGAACGTATACTCCAAAATCAACTTAAGGTCGGGTTATCATCAACTGAGGGTTAAAGAAGCCGATATACCAAAAACAGCCTTCAGAACTCGTTATGGCCACTACGAATTCATGGTTATGCCATTCGGGTTAACCAATGCACCCGCAGTATTCATGGACCTCATGCACCGAGTATGTAGTCCATATTTAGATAAGTTTTTTATTGTCTTTATTGATGACATTCTTATCTATTCGAAGAATAACCAAGAGCATGAACAACACTTGAGACTTGTGTTACAGTTGTTAAGAAAAGAACAACTTTATGCAAAATTCTCTAAATGCGCTTTTTGGTTAAAGGAAGTACAATTTCCTGGCCATGTAGTCAGTAGTAATGGAATCAAGGTTGATCCAGCCAAGATTGAAGCCATAAAAAATTGGGAAACCCCAAAAACTCCGACGCAAATACGTCAATTTTTAGGTTTAGCCGGTTACTATAGGAGATTTATTTAAGATTTCTCCCGAGTAGAATAACCTTTAACTGCATTGACACATAAAGGGAAGAAGTATGAATGGACTTCCGAACAAGAAGGTGCCTTCCAATTATTGTAGAAGAAGTTAACTACGGCACCTATTTTATCGTTACCCGAAGGAGTTGAAGACTTTGTTGTTTATTGTGACGCATTACGATTGGGTTTTGGGTGTGTTCTTATGCAACGAAAGAAATTAATTGCATATGCTTCTCGACAACTCAGGATTCATGAATGAAACTACACCACACACAATTTGGAATTGGGCGCCATTGTTTTTGCATTAAAGATGTGGAGACATTATTTATATGGGGTCAAATTTATCATATACACTGACCACAAAAGTATTCAACATATTTTAAATCAAAAGCAACTAAACATGAGGCAGCGTAGGTGGGTTGAGCTGCTAAATGATTACGAGTGTGAGATTCGTTACCACCCGGGAAAGGCAAATGTAGTAGCTGATGCCTTGAGTCAAAAGGAAAGAGAACCTATTCGAATAAAAGCTACGAATATGATTATTCGTACCAACCTTACTACTCGAATAAAAGAGGCCCAACAGGTGGTTTTAAAGGAAGGAAGTTTTGGAAGGGAAATACCCAAAGGATTGGAAAAACAGCTTAATATTCGGGAAGATGGAACTCGATATTTGGCTGATAGAATTTGGGTACCAAAGTATGGGGATTCGAGGAAAGTGGTACTTGATGAGGCACATAAAACTAGATATTCAATACATCCCGGAGAGGGGAAAATGTACCAAGACCTCAAGAGAAACTTTTGGTGGCCAGGAATGAAAGCCGATATTGCCACATATGTAGAAGAATGTTTGACTTGTTCTAAAGTCAAAGTTGAGCATCAAAAACCATCGAGTCTACTTCAGCAACCTGAAATCCCAGAATGGAAATGGGAAAACATTACCATGGATTTCATTACTAAATTGTCAAGGACTGCAAGTGGTTATGATACAATTTGAGTAATAGTCGATCGTCTTACCAAGTCAGCACACTTCCTGCCAATAAGAGAAGATGACAAAATGGAGAAGTTAGCACGACTATACTTGAAGGAAGTCGTCTCCAGACATGGAATACCAATCTCTATTATCTCTGATAGGGATGGCAGATTTGTTTCAATGTTTTGGCAGACGTTACAACAAGCATTGGGGACTCGTCTAGACATGAGTACTGCCTATCATCCACAAACTGATGGGCAAAGTGAAAGGACAATACAGACACTCGAAGACATGCTACGAGCATGTGTTATTGATTTTGGAAGCAGTTGGGATCGACATCTACCGTTAGCTGAGTTTTCCTACAACAACAGCTACCATTCGAGTATTGATGCGGCACCATTCGAGGCACTTTATGGAAGAAAGTGCAGGTCTTCGATTTGTTGGAGTGATATGGGGGATATACAACTTACAGGTCCGAAAATTATTCAAGAAACCACCGAGAAAATCATCCAGATTCAGCAATGATTGAAAACTGCTCAGAATCGATAGAAGAGCTACGCAAACATTATAAGAAAAGATATAGAATTTGAAATTGGAGACATGGTCATGCTTAAGGTATCACCTTGGAAAGGCGTTGTTCGGAAAACTAAACTCGAGATACATTGGGCCATTCAGGATTATTGATCGTGTTAGACCAGTAGCTTATCGAATTGAATTACCTCAACAATTAGCCGGCGTACATAATACCTTTCACGTCTCGAATATGAAGAAATGCTAAGCTAAAGAAGATCTCACTATTCCTTTAGACGAAATTAAGATCAACGAAAAACTACAATTCGTTGAAGAACCCGTCGAGGTAATGGATCATGAGGTTAAAGAACTTAAGCAAAACAAAATACCAATCGTTAAGGTTCGGTGGAATGCTCGTAGAGGACCTGAATTCACTTGGGAACGAGAAAACCAAATGAAGCAGAAGTATCCACATTTGTTTCCCGATATCACACATTGATTAGGTACTATTCCAATTTTCGGGACAAAATTTAATTTTACGGTTGTGTAATGTAATGACCCGGATTTTTCCGTTAATATATATAAGATTAATATTTACATAATTAAATGTTTGCAACATGTTAAGCAATCAAACTTATTAAGACTTGATTACTTGAAATGAATTTTATACAAACGTTTGTTCACCTAGTTTGTCTGACGATTCAAGAACATCATAACTTGTAATAATTATTTAAAGGAATATATATATATACATATATATATATATATATATATATATATATATATATATATATATATATATGAATATATATATTTATGATTTGTTAAAATAATATTTAAGTATCTCATTAAATATATTAGCAAAGAGTTATATATATATATATATATATATATATATATATATATATATATATATATATATATATATATATATATATATATATATATATATATATATATATATTTATATATATATAAAATTAGACTACTAACTTAAAGACTTCGAAATAATATATATATGTAACGTTTAACGACGTTATAACGCCTAAGTTAAAATTAATATATATGTATTGTATTAAGATGTATTAATACACTTTTGAAAGTCTTAAATACATATTTCAATATACTTATACTCAACACAGATAGCTATACTCGTATTCGCATTCAATTCCATCAAGAATTCTACTAGTATTCATACGGTATACATACCCGTATCATACCCAGCTTCTAGATGTATCTACTATTGGTATATACTAATAGAAATCTGCATTATTTTTGTAATAGGTCATGCATGACCTCATGTTTTTAACCTATACTAGATATTAGTCAAAAAATGACAACACAAGTTGATTATATATACTAAAAACGTTTTTATGATTAAACCCATTTTTACATTCCATTTTCTCATTCATAATCTCCAATTTCTCTCTCAAAATACTCCCATCTTCATATTAGATTATCACCAAGCATTTTCCTCATCTTTTAGCATCAAAATCCAAGCTATAAACACCATAAGAAAATCCTTTCAAGAACTTCATCCAATTTGAAGAAGATTGCTTCCAACTTTTAATCCAAATTCAAGAACTCTTTAGGATCAAGATTTCTACTTTTATTTTAGTAGCTTTTCACTTCATAATCAAGGTAATAAACATATTTAAGCTTTGGTTCAATTCTTATAAACATAACTATCTTAAATCAAGATAGAATTCTTATTCGAACTTTTGTTCTTTCCATGATTCTACTTCAAGAATTCTAAGCTATCAAGGAGATCTTCAACCTTAAGATTATTATCTTGTTTTTCTAGCAACTTTGGTAATTTGATTTGAGTAGTAATCTTATTCATATTCTTGTTCAATTCCTATCTTTATAGCTATTTTATATTGACTTTATAACTTATAACAACTAGAACATAGTTTAGTAAATTCTAAACGTGTTCGCAAATAAACTTAATCCTTCTAAATTGACTCTTAAAAACATTTCAACACATGTATTATATCTATATGATATGCTAACATAAGGATATAAAACTTCTAAACACGAAGAACACCGTAAAACCAGACATACGCCGTCGTAGTAAAACAGCGGGCTGTTTTGGGTTGGATAATTAAAAACTATCATAATCTTTGATTTAAAAGTTGTTCTTCTGGAAAAATGATATTTCATATGAACATGAAACCAAATCCAAAAATCTTGGTTAAACTTAAAATAGAAGTATGTTTTTCAAAATGGTTATCAAGATGTCGTTCTTTCGACGAAAATGACTACCTCTTTCGAAAATGACTTGTAAACTGTATTTCTGACTATAAACCTATACCTTTTCTATTAAGATTAATAATATTCGGTTCGATACGAAACCATGGAAATTTAAAACACTCAAAACGGATTTGAAATAAAGAAGTAATCGGTAAAACAAAATTGGATAGATTTGCTTGTTATAACTACGTGAATCTTTCTAACAAATCTATACTAACCTTATCCTAGCTAACTTATCCTATATCCTACATGTATTTATACATGTGTTGATCCCTTATTAGTAGAAATACAATTTATAGTAGTTGTGGTTAAGTCTACGACAATATATTATAGTCTTAATAAAAATCTTAAGACACCATGTATATATATGACTTGATATCCATAGACACGTATACAATGTTTTGACATATCATATTGATATCATCTATATATATTATTTCGAATAACCCTTAAGACACTATATGCCGTAATGCTCGAGTCTGAGACATGTTGACATAGCATATAATGGGTCGATGTTGATTCTAAAATAATATATATACCATGGGTTGTGATCGAGTCTGAGACATGTATACAATGGGTCGTGGGGTGATTCAGACAATATATATATTATGTGTCTTAATTATATTGAGACAATATATAATAGTGTTAGTTAATTCTAACACGATATACATATATCTATATATATTATTGGACTATTGGACTATCGGACATTGGACTACTAACATTGGACAATTAAAAGTAACATAAGTATGGAATATTAATTATATATATTTTGACGTAAAATATTGTTATTAGGTTCGTGAATTGTCAAGGCCAAGTCGTATATCCATCTATTTGAAAATCATCATTACAAGTGAGTTATAGTCCCATTTTTAGTATCTAATTATTTTTGGGATGAGAATACATGCTGTTTTATAAATGTTTTTCGAAATAGACACAAGTACTTGAACTACATTCTATGATCGATTGATTGCACCGGATATTTCCCCTTTTTCTGGTAACCTAAGAATTAGCGTTTATTATACACCCCTCATGCTGGAAAATGGTATGGGGCCTGTATAATGGCCACTAATTGACGCGAATCCTAAAGGTAGATCTACGGGCACTAACTCCCCTCATACTGGAAAATGGTATGCTTTAGTAATTCAAATTTTTGTATATTAGCTGCGCGCTGTATACTGGGAAATATTCTATATGCATGTTGTTAAGGTCGGTTACCAAATGTTTATACACATGATTTGTGTACGCTGTTTATAAATGAAATCTTGTGGTCTATTATTATTATGAATTATTATATAGGAATAAACCTATGACTCACGAACATTTTTTGTTGATGTTTTTAAGCATGTTTATTCTCAGGTGATTATTAAATACTTCCGCTGTTGCATGTTAACCCAAGGTCAAGATTTGGAGTCGGCATGCTTTTCATAATAATTAAACTTGCATTCGGAATTTGTGTTTGTAATATATTGTCTACTTTTATGTAATGGTGTATGTAAAAATTATTTACTTTGAGGAGATTGTCTTTAATCGACAATCTAAATTTATGTCATTAGACCTTTATTCATATAATAAAGGTTATGGTTGTTTATAAAACGAATGCAAGATTTGAAAAACGTCTCATATAGAGGTCAAAACCTCGCAAAGAAACCAATTAATATGAAACGTTTATAATCTATATGAACGGGGCATTTCAACACTTACCACCTAATATCCCTCGTAGTGCGTAAATACGACTAATATGCCACTATCATAACATCATAAACCAATGGCTAAACCGCTAGTGTTCAAAACGACTAGGGCAACACAAACCCCAAGGTGTACAAAATCAACAAATGTCACAACCTTAACAACATGTGAGCGAAACACAACTATCGCATCACTAATCACACCAAGATGGCCGAAACAACACGAGCCTAAACATATATGGAGGATGACCGAAACAACCCGAACCTTAGTGAATTCGCAACAACCCGAAATTCACCAACCCAATCCATATTTCCTACAACGAAATGACCGCACAACCCGAGTCATCGTGAATACGCGCAAACTGATATTCACTACCTCCACCACATAGTATAACCGAGGATGGCCGTGCTAACTGAGCCTTAGTGAATCCGAACAACCCGACATTCACTACCTCAAACTATGAGTCCAACCCAAAAGGGACAATCATACTACCCGAAATATTGTGAATACGAAAAACCCGATATTCACGTCCCACAACACAACACATGAATGGTACTCCCATTCCGATAACGTTATACCATGCCGATACAACACTACTCCCAAGGTGAAGTTAGCAGACCGAGTCAACGTCCATAACCCACCAATCACATACGCTCTTTTGGCCTCAATCAACGAGTAGTGTAACATCACGCACTGCTACACTATAGTGAATCCTAACGGAATACACTAACCATCCATCCCGAACAACAAGTATGTACACATACTTAGAAACATCCCACTCACTTGGAATATTTGCACACGCATCGTACGTACGTGTACACAACGCCAACACAATCGAGCAAGAACCACCTATATCGCACATAGGCACAAAACAATAATTCTCTAGGAGAGAATTCGACACGCACATCCCTTAACCGAGGGATCCTACCTTGATCATCAAACATGTCCATTTATCTCCCAAAGAGATTCACCACATTACCACCTCGGTGATAATTTAAATCCAAAACCATAAGTACAATTTAACCGAAATTGTACTCTACCACAAATCGGCCAATCTAGGTCCCGACACTAATTCCGGATCTACTATGAGCATTATCTGAAATTTCACACTAAAATCTCCTAGTGTGGGAGTGTAACTCCCCCACTTGGAACTACGTTCCATAGCCGCATCGCCGTGGTAACATCATCCGCGATAATTACCACACTCCGATATACGTGATCAATCTCTCCATCGGTCATAACACTCGAATTCTCATGAAATTCATTTCGCACACTAGAAATTAACGTTCACCGTCGCCCGTTGGCTTGATTTAAACAACGACACAAAACCAACACAACACGCACCTTGTACAACCGTACAATGCTACCGAATGATAGACTTTTATAACAATTGGGTTCACACGACCCACTACCACATCTTGCTCCAACCTTGAGCATACGAAGGATTTTAACCTATCCTTCATCACTTCGAACGAAGCGTTTACCACAAATTACATAAATTTTATTCTTGCAATCCTCTGATTGCCCTTGCTTGTAAAATTTCCACCTAGTCACTCATGTACTGATAGTGCTCCAAATGAACATATATTTAGTAGCAATATCGTTCCAATATGTAAAGTTTTTAAATGTAATTTCCTTATTTTTAGTTGTAATAGTTAAATAAATAAGTGCGAAGACGAAAGACGCAAATCGCTCGAAAATGAAGATTTAAAGACAAAAACGAAGATTTGAAAGACCAAAACATCCAAAAAGCTCAAATGTACAAGATACAATTCAAAAGGTTCAAATTATTGATGAAGAACGTCTAAAAATGACAAGAGTACAAGTTACAAAACGCAAAGTACAAGATATTAAATTATACGAAAGGACGTTCGAAAATCCGGAACCGGGACATGAACCAACTCTCAACGCTCGACGCAACGGTGTAAAAATTACGAGTCAACTATGCACAAGAATAAAATATAATATTTAAATAATTCATAATAAGAATAATATTAAATAATAAAAAGTTGTTAATTGAGCATAGTTCAGGGGTCGTAAATGAAAATTCAATTTCTAATTTGCCTATAAAAGGAAGATTACGTTCGATGAATGAGTATGTAAGGAATTTTTTCCGATCTTTTTTTTATCAATCAAATATCTATATCAATTATCAATATCTATATTCTATATCTCTATCATAATGTTAACTTAATAAGATATAACAATAATCTTAATTTTAATTTTAAATTATGATAATAATAAGATTTATGATAGAGATCTTTTGAGTATGTAAGTCGAAATTCTGTCCGTGTAACGCTACGCTATTTTTAATCATTGTAAGTTATGTTCAACCTTTTTACATTAATGTCTCGTAGCTAAGTCGTTATTATGCTTATTTAAAATGAAGTAATCATGATGTTGGGCTAATTACTAAAATTGGGTAATTGGGCTTTGTACCATAATTGGGGTTTGAACAAAAGAACGACACTTGTGGAAATTGAACTATGGGCTATTAATAGATGGGGGGTATTGTCTAATTGAGTGACAACTCATTGGAGTCTGTCGAACCTATCTTCAAATTAATTAACCTAATAATTAATAATGATTATGGTTGTCCTATTTAGTGATGTTCATATGGAATCTGTTATAATCATTTAATTAATCAATTGGGTTGGGTAATTGATTATTCATTCTGATCAAGTGGATGAATTAATATTCATAAACTAATTAAAACAGGGGTGGATTACATACAGTGATAACTGGTGTAATTGTTGACAGAAGTGATAACTGCGTCACAGTTTAAATCCTTAATCAGTTGGAATATTTGACTTCGGGTATAAGGGTAATTTGACGAGGATACTCGCACTTTATATTTATGACCGATGGACTATTATGGACAAAAACCAGATAGACGTATCAAATAAACCAGGACAAAGGACAATTAACCCATGGTAATAAATTAAAATCAACACGTCAAACATCATGATTACGGAAGTTTAAATAAGCATAATTCTTTTATTATATTTCTCATCGTATCTTTATTTACTGTCATTTTATTACTCGCAATTTTATTTTCTGTCATTTTATTTATCGCAATTTATTTTACGCACTTTAATTTTTGTCATTTATTTTTACGCTTAAAATCGACAAACCGGTCATTAAACGGTAAAACCCCCATTTTATAATAATACTACTACTTATTTATATATATATTTTTACAAATAAACTTAATAATATAGCGTTAACTTCACCAGCTCCCTGTGGAACGAACCGGACTTACTAAAAACTACACTACTCTACGATTAGGTACACTGCCTATAGTGTTGTAGCAAGGTTTAGGTATATCCCATCCGTAAATTAATAAAACTTGTGTCATATTTTGTAGTATTTTGTATTAAAAATAATACTATTTCGTACCCTCACGCTACCACATCAAGTTTTTGGCGCCGCTGCCGGGGAGCGCTAAAACGCTATATTTTTAATTATAATAATATTGAAATAAAATATAATAATATAATAATATTGAAATAGAATATAATAATATAATAATATTGAAATAGAATATAATAATATAATAATATTTAAGAATCAAAAATTATACGTAAATTTTAAAAAAGTAGTATTTATTAAATACTTCAGGGGTATATTATGTAACTTATAATTAATAATTGCTATCATGTCGCTTTCATGTGAATAGTAAATTAATTAATTTATTTTCATTTACTATTCATGAATAGTAAATGAATTAAAAAAAAAAAAAAAAAAAAAAAAAAAGTTTTGAAAAAAAAGTATAATTATAAAAAAATTATTAATTTGTAAAAAAAAAAAAAAAAAAATCGTTTTTTTTAAAAAAAAAAAAAAAAAAAAAAACCGTTTTTTTTTAAAAAAATAAATTTCGTTTTAAAAAAAAAAAAAAAAAAAAAAAAATTGTGTAAAAAAAAAAATCGTTTTTTTTTTTAAAGAAAAAAAAAATTCGTTTTAAAAAAAAATTTGAAAAAAAAAAAAAATCGTTTTTTTTAAAAAAATTTAAAAAAAAAAAAAAAAATTTAAAAAAAAAAAAAAAAATTTAAAAAAAAAAAAAAAAAAAAAAAACGTAAAAAAAAAAAAAAAAAAAAAAAAAAACGTAAAAAAAAAAAAAAAAAAAAAAACGTAAAAAAAAAAAAAAAAAAAAAAAAAAAAAAAAAAAATTTATTAAAAAAAAAAAAAATATATATATATATTTTTAAAATTTTGTCTATAAAAAAAAATGTTTTTTTTTTAGTTTTATTACCTTTAGATTTTTAGACTATAGTCGCAACTTTTAGTATTAAGTTTAGTTTTGCCATAGTTATTTTTACTTCTAGAATTTTTAGGCTTTGCCGTAAAATCCCTTAAGTGCTTATTCCTTAGACTAAGTTTTAGGTGCTTTAGAATTTTACGACGCCGTATTTCGCACTACTTTCTTATTTTTATTTTTCGACGCCTATTTTTCGACCTTTTATTTTTCGACATTTTTCGACGCGCAATCTATTTCTTTCTTATTTCTCGCCATTCTAGTTTTTAGGACTTAGAATTTTTTTCTACTTCTTCTCTAAATTTCTTAAAATTACGAAAATTTATTTTAAGTGGTTAAATTGATAGACATCAAAATTTTCTGGTTCGTAGTAATAGTTGGATTTGTACGTGGACCGGGTTATTGGAGCCAAACAGTCCTCAATTATATTGAGACCAAACGAATCCTGCCCCTCTGCTGCATCTTTTGGCTATTCGAAACGTGGGCAAAATCAGAAAAGTCTATTGGTTGGATAACTTATTATAATTTTTCTTTCCTTTTTAAAAACTAATAGGATATTCAGTGAATGCACCAAGCAAGACGTTCGCCGCCGGTCATACGTTCACCACCTGTAACTCGATCAAGACATCGTTTAACGAATATCGCCGCCGTGATTTTTCTTTAGAATCGTCATCAAGTCGACCAAATCCTCAAACTCAAATTTCCGATAGTCCAATTTTTGAAACAAACCTCACAATTGAGAATCCGGAGAATATTCAGGAACGGTTTGTAGATCCCGAACCATTAAACTTTCCTCCGGAACCACCAATCATTCAAACAGAGATTGTTGAGGAAAGAAACCATTAAATCAGAATCCTCTAGTGATTCGGATACAACAAATCCAATCATGGAAAATCTAGAACCTCTAAGTATGGAAGAACGAATGAGAGCTAAGCGCACTGGCCAAGGTCACGCCATTATTAAACCAGAAGTTAATGCTCCAGATTATGAAATTAAAGGACAAATTTTACACATGGTAACTAATCAGTGCCAATATAGTGGTACGCCGAATGAAGACCCAAACGAACACCTTCGTACGTTTAAAAGAATTTGTACACTATTCAAAATCCGAGAAGTGGAGGATGAACAGATCTATCTCATGTTGTTTCCCTGGACTTTAAAGGGAGAAGCCAAAGATTGGTTAGAATCGTTACCTGAAGGGGCGATTGACACATGGGATGTTTTAGTTGAGAAATTTCTTAAAAGATTCTTTCCGGCATCTAAAGCCGTGAGACTTCAAGGAGAAATTGTTACGTTCGCGCAAAATCCAAATGAAACATTATATGAGGCGTGGACAAGATTCGGAAGGATGTTGAGAGGATGTCCTCAACACGGATTAGATACTTTTCAAATAGTACAAATCTTCTATAAAGGCGTAGACATCGCCACACGAAAAGACATCGACATAACCGCTGGTGGTTCCATCATGAAGAAAACCGCAACTGAAGCTTACAAAATTATTGATAACACAGCCTCCCACTCGCATGAGTGGCACCAAGAAAAAGATATCTTTCGATCATCTAAAGCGGCTAGAGCCGATTCTAGCCCTGACTTTGATTCCGTTTCCGCAAAAATAGATGCTTTCGAAAGACGAATGGAAAAGATGAATAAAGATATTCACGCAATACGAATCAGTTGTGAGCAATGCGGTGGACCACACTTATTGAAAGATTGTCACATTGAACCAACGATGGAACAACGAGAGAATGTTTCCTATATGAACCAAAGGCCGGGAAATAATTATCAAAATAATTATCAACCGCCAAGGCTAAACTTAAATCGAAATCAAAACATTCTTTACAATCCAAAAGGACCCGAAAATAACTGGTATAACCAACAAGGTCCGAATAACCAACCAACTCAAAACAACACTTTCAATCAACAAAGACCTAGCTTGTATAAACCACCACAACAACCCGAAGAGAAAAAGCCAAATCTAGAAGAAATGATGGCAAAGCTGATTGAATCTCAAACACAATTCATTACATCTCAAACCCAAACGAACGAGAGGTTTGATCAGTCATTAAGAACTCAACAAGCTTCCATTTTGAATCTAGAAAAACACGTAGGTACTCTTGCTAGCATGATGAGTGAGAGGGAACAAGGAAAGCTACCGAGTAATACTGAAGTAAATCCTCGGAATGAGAATGTTAATATGGTGTCAACGAATTCTGAAAAACCAGCATCAGAAGATGGGAAGGTTTTAGATGAGAGTAACAATGAAGAAGTTACACCACCACCACCCGAGTATGTAAAGCCAGTGGTGGCACCATACAAACCACCCATCCCGTTTCCAAGAAAAGGAGTTGAGTATGAGCAAGTGATAGGTAATAAAGATTGTGATACCTCTGGAAAGAAGAAGAAGAAAAAGAATAAGAAAGTGCAAGAAACAAAAGCCGTAAATATAAACCCGGTGAAGACAGTTCCACCAAAACCTCCACCTAGGGTAGGTGATCCGGGTGAATTTATTGTTCCTTGTCTACTTAGTGATTGTGTCATGTATGATGCACTAGCAGATTTAGGTGCAAGTGTGAGTGTTATGCCTCTGTCCTTATATAAGAGATTAGGTGTAGGTAAGTTAAGTCCAACGGATATGAGTGTTCGACTCTTTGATCAAACCATTAAACACCCAGTTGGAATTGCTGACAACCTACCCATTCAAGTAGGTAATTTAACCTTTCTAGTCGAATTCATTGTCATTGACATAGAAGAGGACTCAAACATTCCTCTAATTTTAGGTCGACCATTCTTAGCGTCCACCGGGGCGTTATTTGATGTAGGAAATGGAAGAATGACACTTAAAAGTGGTAACAAATCAATTACCTTTATGATTCGAAAGTCTAAATCTCCACCAACCAAGACCGTTGAACCAGAAAAAACGATTGGTAATAACCATGTTGTTTTACCAACTCCAACGGTAGTGCTTAATAATAATAAAACGCCTAAGTGTGGGGAAAATGAAGTAACACCTAATGATGACATGATAACAAAGAACCCCGTTGTTGATACGAAATTAAATAATCCCGTTATTAATAGTTCAATGAAGAAACTTATTAAACGGATTCGCGATGCTAGAACCAAGGGGAACTTTAAGTTATGTAACCGGTTAGTATCCAATCTATCACCTAAAGAAAAGGAGAAACTAGTTGAAATTGTGGATATTACACAGGAATCCGACCAATGGCTTAAAGAAAAAGTCACGGATATGCAAGTTGATTATGGACCAAGAGAAATTAACGATGAAGTTAATCACAATTTTGACACCACGGCTACCTAAGTGTGGGGAGATTCAAATGTTCTAAAAAGAAAATGCTATCTAGAGTTAGTTGTTCTGTTCTCGTGTAGTTCCGAGAATGGAATCAGATTGGTCTTTTCCGCTAGCAGACACTAAAGAACTAGTTTTCTCCCTCCATTCTGAATTTTTTTTATTTTTTTTTAGGTTTTATTTGAAATTAATATGCATTTTAATTTATGTTTTATTGTGATTTTAAAAAAACAAAATTTACTTTATTTCTTTAAGTTAAAAATATGATTTTTAAAATTCGTCGTAAGTTGAACAGTAGGTCATTGAACCGAAATTGCTTTACCCGAGGGTGGGACGGCAAATTTTGTTATCATTATTTTTAATTTTATTGATCTAAAGTATGCCAAAAAGATATTAGACTTTATAAATTTTTGAACGTGGGGTAATATACCCAACTTCAAAAATATGTATATATATGTTTGTATTTTATATTATGTACAAAACAGGGTAGAACAAAGCACTTTCAAAGACTAACATTAAGTTCAGCAATAGCTACTGATTTTGACGACAAGAAGCAAAATATCAAATGTGAAATAACAATATGTTTGCAAACTCGGTATTTTTAATCACTTTTCTACACTAATCACCCTCATGAATTTATAATTATAGTCTGATTTCATGCAAATGAGGGCATTGCATGATCTCAAGTGTGGGGAAGGGTTATAAATTCTCTCGGGTTTGCACTTAGTTTATTTGCCTTGTGAAAATTTGAAAAATTTTCAACTAAATGAATTTAAAATCATGTTTATACATATTTATGAACGGTGAAAACTAGGTGATAATACCGAAATTATCGTTACCTCGGAAAGGACATAAATTGAGAAACACCCTAAAATGCTTGAATTCATTTAAAATGAAATAAAAGAAAATAAAAAGGCAAAGAAAGAAACTAAGTGTGGGAAGAATGTACCAAGTTATTCAATTTAAAACAAATATCACATATTTTTGTACAAGATTATTGCAGGTACTTTTGCTTTGGACGATACTAATCAGTTTTACCCGGTTTACTGTAATACATTTGAAAGAAAGATGGATCTACACGATGAATCAATTCCATCATTTGAAGGAAGTAAAGTCTTCCGAAAAAGACACGCGCTTCTTGATTTAAGTCATGAAGTTGTCGTCCAGACCAGCTGTAGGTTGACGAAAAATCTAGAAAAGTCATCTCTAAAATCAGCAGGAAATCCACGGACCTCAGCATCAAACAGGGTTGCCAAGTGGTCAGATTTATCCTAACCATGAGAAGGATTTATCTCGTATAATGGGGGGGCACCGTGCAAATTAGCTTGATAAGACTAATGAATCAGATCCCCAGAAAGGATAATCTCCTTAAAGATTAAAAATCAGCTTTTAAGACTGATATTACTCAATCCTAGAGATTGACCTTAAAGATTGAGAATTCAAACTCATGGAATTCAATGATATCTAAACTCGAGCTTGAACGAGAAAATATTTTGATCAAAATTGCAAACCGATTTGTTTTCTGAAAATCCATTTTCAATGCGTTCATTACCATTGAACGTAAAATCCTAGGAATTCACCTGGAATTCATTAGGTCACCTGAACCAAATCGGGTGTCAACCGTAAGAACGGTGGTTGCATAGCATGGTCAGAGACAGGACCTTGTGCCAGACCGAAAAATCATAGGATGATCTTTACTATCGCTCCTACCAAGGATAGTTCTAGCATCCGACACGTTAAAAGACCATAATCATCTGCATGTCACGGGACATTGCCTTAACAGTTTCTTGTTCATCGCTTTCCTTTACAACCGGACGGTAGTTTGCCGAAAGGTAACATACGGAACAAGTAAACTGGATGTGTGCTTTCCGATACCGGGATAGCAGTGGATTACACGAACCTAAATGTTTTTAGCCAAAATATTGATCCACAAATATATTTTGCAACACCAATGGTGGATCAAATCAGAAAACTTGTCTAGGGTAAAATCTAGCTTGAATTTTCAAAAGATCAAATGTTTTCATAAAGATCCAATTTCCTTAAAGGATCTAAATTTTTATAGTCATGTGGGACTGTAAACCGCCTTTCAAATGTGCACTTTGCTTTGGAAACCGAAAGTAAATCGGCTATTTGATTGCCAGTGTCGTTGACCTAAACCCGAGGCAACTGTGGATGACACACCCACCTTTAACCATCATTACTGTCATTGTTTATACCGCTATATCAAAATCACTGATGTACAAAATGTGATGAATAAAAAAGTGATTCATGTATGTTTTTATTTCAAGTTCTGTATTGCTTGAGGACAAGCAACGCTCAAGTGTGGGGATATTTGATAGTGCTCCAAATGAACATATATTTAGTAGCAATATCGTTCCAATATGTAAAGTTTTTAAATGTAATTTCCTTATTTTTAGTTGTAATAGTTAAATAAATAAGTGCGAAGACGAAAGACGCAAATCGCTCGAAAATGAAGATTTAAAGACAAAAACGAAGATTTGAAAGACCAAAACATCCAAAAAGCTCAAATGTACAAGATACAATTCAAAAGGTTCAAATTATTGATGAAGAACGTCTAAAAATGACAAGAGTACAAGTTACAAAACGCAAAGTACAAGATATTAAATTATACGAAAGGACGTTCGAAAATCCGGAACCGGGACATGAACCAACTCTCAACGCTCGACGCAACGGTGTAAAAATTACGAGTCAACTATGCACAAGAATAAAATATAATATTTAAATAATTCATAATAAGAATAATATTAAATAATAAAAAGTTGTTAATTGAGCATAGTTCAGGGGTCGTAAATGAAAATTCAATTTCTAATTTGCCTATAAAAGGAAGATTACGTTCGATGAATGAGTATGTAAGGAATTTTTTCCGATCTTTTTTTTATCAATCAAATATCTATATCAATTATCAATATCTATATTCTATATCTCTATCATAATGTTAACTTAATAAGATATAACAATAATCTTAATTTTAATTTTAAATTATGATAATAATAAGATTTATGATAGAGATCTTTTGAGTATGTAAGTCGAAATTCTGTCCGTGTAACGCTACGCTATTTTTAATCATTGTAAGTTATGTTCAACCTTTTTACATTAATGTCTCGTAGCTAAGTCGTTATTATGCTTATTTAAAATGAAGTAATCATGATGTTGGGCTAATTACTAAAATTGGGTAATTGGGCTTTGTACCATAATTGGGGTTTGAACAAAAGAACGACACTTGTGGAAATTGAACTATGGGCTATTAATAGATGGGGGGTATTGTCTAATTGAGTGACAACTCATTGGAGTCTGTCGAACCTATCTTCAAATTAATTAACCTAATAATTAATAATGATTATGGTTGTCCTATTTAGTGATGTTCATATGGAATCTGTTATAATCATTTAATTAATCAATTGGGTTGGGTAATTGATTATTCATTCTGATCAAGTGGATGAATTAATATTCATAAACTAATTAAAACAGGGGTGGATTACATACAGTGATAACTGGTGTAATTGTTGACAGAAGTGATAACTGCGTCACAGTTTAAATCCTTAATCAGTTGGAATATTTGACTTCGGGTATAAGGGTAATTTGACGAGGATACTCGCACTTTATATTTATGACCGATGGACTATTATGGACAAAAACCAGATAGACGTATCAAATAAACCAGGACAAAGGACAATTAACCCATGGTAATAAATTAAAATCAACACGTCAAACATCATGATTACGGAAGTTTAAATAAGCATAATTCTTTTATTATATTTCTCATCGTATCTTTATTTACTGTCATTTTATTACTCGCAATTTTATTTTCTGTCATTTTATTTATCGCAATTTATTTTACGCACTTTAATTTTTGTCATTTATTTTTACGCTTAAAATCGACAAACCGGTCATTAAACGGTAAAACCCCCATTTTATAATAATACTACTACTTATTTATATATATATTTTTACAAATAAACTTAATAATATAGCGTTAACTTCACCAGCTCCCTGTGGAACGAACCGGACTTACTAAAAACTACACTACTCTACGATTAGGTACACTGCCTATAGTGTTGTAGCAAGGTTTAGGTATATCCCATCCGTAAATTAATAAAACTTGTGTCATATTTTGTAGTATTTTGTATTAAAAATAATACTATTTCGTACCCTCACGCTACCACATCATGTACCTAAGGGTCTCTATAGGGCACACTAAGTACAATGTAACCGCAACACCATCGGAGTCGAACACCACGCTAGTAGGTATGAAAGAGGCACCTAACATCGCGTCACGTAGACTCAATTACCAACATACGTCGAGACCAAACACTCGATCTCAAGGGTTCTATCCACCTAACGAACCTCATGGTTCACCATCTTTAACACAAAAGCGAACACGGGCTCACAATCGAACACCAAAGCCCATAGCCATGGCTTGGTAGAAACTTTTCCCAAACACTAAGGAATTCTTGGTTGTACCAAGTCTTACGCCCTTCGCCCGTCAATCAAAACGTCACCATAGGGTAATTCCACTAGGAACGCCACCCATAACAAAATATGTACAACACAATGCTTTCAAAAATTCGTACACAACGACACATAATAAATATTAAAAAGACATATTTATTAAAACAAAACTTACCTTAACGTCTCCTTGTGGCATTCGCCGCCGCCAACTCGGGACAATCCGGCTTGCGATGTCCCTCTTTATGACAATACTAGCACATTATGTCATCACTTCTCGGCATTGTGTACTCCCATAACTTATGGCCCCTAACACCACAATTGAAACATCTTGGCGCACGAGAACTCATCGTGCTTTTCTCCACATTACCCATACTCGCACTTGCACCCTTAGTTTTTTTACTTGGAGCGCCATACAAATCAACCCTTCTCTTACTTGAAGGTTCACTAACCCTCGATCGCGAATACGATTCGAAACCCCTAGCCATGGAAAATATTTCCGCAAACGATTTCACTTGACCAATGCTAATTTTGTTCTGCAAATCATCATTCAAAGTTCGAAGGAAATCCTCCATCAACATACGATCATTCCCATTATACTCCGGGCAAAAAAGAGCCTTCGCCATAAAGGTCGTTTTGAGAGTATTCTAGTCCATATATCCTTGTTGCAAATTTCACAGCTCGTTACGCAAATCCGACAAATCGGCTCGAGTCCGGAACTCCTCGAAGAATTCCTTCTTAAAATCGTCCCACGATAACCCCATAAATGACTCACCACCAACAATATCAATCTGACCATCCAACCAATCCTTTGCCCTACCCCGCAACA
This sequence comes from Rutidosis leptorrhynchoides, assembly GCF_046630445.1. Classification (NCBI taxonomy): domain Eukaryota; kingdom Viridiplantae; phylum Streptophyta; class Magnoliopsida; order Asterales; family Asteraceae; genus Rutidosis; species Rutidosis leptorrhynchoides. Next base: position 151,485,734 of record NC_092337.1, read on the forward strand.
AACTAGTAGTGAGTCTTGTCCTCTTCTCGGGAGGGCATTCAATAGTGCGAAAACACCCTAAGACATCCGAGATCCATGTTGTGTTTACCAAAGGATCCGGTTTTCCGTCATACATCGGAGGTTTAGTCCTCATGAAGCTCTTACGACAACGCTCCATTTCACCACTACTTCAAAATTCGGAATACTTCCTATCCATTTTTTCTTCCAACGCATCCATTTGCTCCGCAACGGCGGCCGTAACTCTAGCATTAAACTCATCGTTGCTCGCCTCGATCCCATATCTCATCATCATTCTAAAGAATGCAAAGCGATTATTCCACGAACGTATAAAACCACACACACAACACCGACCCATCTTGCTCAACACTCGTTGTACATCACTTGTTAGACACGATTTGCACCCGTAATAAGGTTTGCAAGTCCTTATTACGCACACACGCCGTATCAACTCGTTAGTACAACGACTATCTTGCTTGATGATATTTGCAACTTAAACATAAATACAAACACAATGCAATAGTATATTAATAATGTCCGCATATTAATATGATCGTTAGTCCACCAACAATTTAAGGCATTAACCACATTTCCCATTCCGACCCGTTCTCCTACAAGTCCCGCAACAAATAAGCACACACAAAAGTCTAAGTCTAGGCACCTATCCCAAGTCACCTAAATCCCTTAGACCATGCTCAGATACCACTTGTAACGACCTAACCCGTTATCCAACCGAATACAAAGAAATTTTTTCTATTTTTTTACAAGACAGAAGGGTGCGCGGCGTGCTCCACTGCTTGTGCGCGGTGCACACAAGCCTGGTCAGCTTCTGTCCGAAATTTCCATTTTTCGTTTAAAGATCACCCACTTCCCAACACTTTTAGGCGAAACGGTTTTCACAACACATAATATTAGATAAAACTAACACGTTCCAATAATAAAACGAGTTTTACAACACTGGGCCTACATTCGCCGTTTTACGACTTTCGTACAAAATTCAAGCTTTTGACCACGTGAGTTTTAACACAAAATAAAGACCTAGCATGGCGATTGGGGATACACTACCCAATCCTAATCAATCCAAAAGCACGTCTTCTAAAGCAACCTACGCGAGACCACTAGTTCCCACGCTTACCCGAGCCATGGCCTCCATGCAAATCAATAAAAATGTAAACAATGAGAGGGTAAGCTAACGCTTAGTGAGTGAGGATATACTACATACATATATATACATAAAATAAATACGCATCGCCAACACATAAATAGTAAACACATACCGCAATTCGAGCATAACTAAGAAATGTTATACCTAATGTACCACCAAGGCAAAATCCGCAAGATTAGCTACAACATACAATAAGTATATATACGCATATACAAAATACTTCCGATAATACAACAAGGTCAACCCCTTAACCTTAAACCCATGAAGGTTGGCCGAACAACCCGAGCCTTAGTGAATTCGCACAACCCGAGATTCACTTCCTTCACCACTTCAACAACCGAGGGCGGCAGTACTACCAGTTCCTTAGTGAATTCCTACTACCCGAGATTCACTACCTCATCAATAAGATGACCGAACAACCCGAGTCATCATGAATCCGCACTACCCGAGATTCGCTACCTCATCAAAACCTACATCATCGGGGTTACTCAACCGTAACTCAATAACAATCCCACTACATAGGGATTATATAACTCCATACCACAAGTCCATGTGATAACGTATACACGAAGAGTGCACCTCGCCAAAGTTGGTCAACCAAAATGCACAACCATGCCAATTGGACTTATTACACATGCCCATCAAATCCACCTATATGTGAACTGAGTTCTATAACCGACAACCACTTCACCCGACCCGAACCCATCCTACACATACATATGCACATAGGATATTAGCACTCACCTTGTCATCTTGAAGAATGTAACCGAACAAATCCGCAACACGTCAATGGAAAGTACCTATTCCATTAGCACAAATCAAGCAACACAATTAGGGTGGGTTTACAAACCAACCCAATTGACCCTTAGTGCAAATTTCGACCCAAATGAACTTCCAATCATAAAACGCGCCCAACCTAAACAATAATCACTAACACTAGTGACAATGGTCCTAATATGCTAATTTAACCCAATCATAAGTGTTAAACACTTATCATTCTTACAATCACCCATAAACCCATATTTTGACTCATTTCAAAATTAGTCTTTCAAATACACTAAAATGGGTTCCAACACTTTCATAATCACCATGCCTAGTGATTAAACCTAAATACAAGTCCCAAATCATGGCCAAGTCAGTTTCCAACCTAAAACTCACCAACAACAACAATAACCCGATTACTAACAACACTAAACTCACTTCATGAGTTCAAATGGGTTTCTCAACAAACCAAGTTCAAACCCTAACTTTGAATATCAAATCAAACAATGAAATTCGGAGTTAGAACTTACCAAAACAACCAAAATGTAGCTAGGAACGAGATGAACAACTTTAACACTCGAGCTTTTGATCGATTCAAGCTTTTTCTTCTCTAAAACCCTAAATATCTCTCTCTAAGAATGGATGAGAGTTTTGAATGGATGTGAAAGTGATCCAAAATTGGATCCAAACCAGCTGATATGGCCTGAGATCCGTCCTCAAGTGAAAAGACCAAAAAGCCCCTCATTTAAATCTAATTTGAAAAAGACAGAAATTCTGTCGCATGTGGTGTGCGCGGCGCGCGCCCATATCTATGCGCGGCTCGCACGATGCTCCGACAGTCTGTCACCCTTTAAACTTACACCACGCTTCACACACTTTACGTACATCATTCTTACTCTATGTAAAATAAATATTAGGGTCTTACAGTTTTGAGACGACTCTTCAATCTCGTGAGAATGTATTTGACAATCTCATTATCTTCAGATGAATAGCATTTGTTGATCAATCTCCATCTCAAGTATTTGAATGCATACATCAACGTTCCGTATGAGTATCTTCTGAAGTCTGAAACTCTGATGAAGACCTTTGTGTAGTGAGAATTGACAAATACAAACCCATATGGACAGTCACTTACTTTAAGTAAGGACATATATCTTAGCTCTTTAATCACTTGATTTGGCGGTTTGATTCCGAGCTTTTTGTGTCCAGATTCCAACCCCATCTGAAAATTGTGAATAGACATCCATCTCATTGAGTCAAGAATAAATCTGTAGACCACTTTCATTGCAGTAGCATGATAAATTGTCGTAGATTCATTCAGTTCTATCAAGTAATTATACATGTAGATAATGTCGCCCATCTTTAATCTGTCAAAATCCGCTTTCGAGAACTGATAGTCCTCATCATCCATTCTTGTCACATAAAATAGTGGCATCTTCACTCCATCCTTGTTAATCATCAAAATCTTGTTAATGCTTTTGATTTCTGAATTCCGCTATTCTTGAAGTTTCTCTTCATTATTCAATTTAAATTTGTCGCGAACATTCAGATAAGCTTTAAGATATTCCGGTTTCTTATGATATTTCCATGCACCCAGAACACTCATTGTAGCAGCAAGGACAAGATCAGAATCACCATAAATCTTATAAGCTTGTTGTTCTATAAATGGTGAATGAAGAATCAACTTCTCTTTATCCTCATCAAGTTGACAATCAGCATCACGTTCAAGGACAATTTCTGCAGTTTGAAATGGAACATTAAGTTCAGGAGGAGTTGTAGTATCTTCTTTGCCATTTGAGAAAATCTCCATCTCAAAGTGTATCCCAAATTCATCGGTTGGAGATGTATTGTTGACAAATTGATGTTCATTAAACTCATTAGCGACACTAGACCCCCTCAAAATATTTTCAATATTATCAAAATTTTGATTGTCCACTAGAGCTGACTTGTTCTCTGTTTGATCAGCTGAATCCATAATCATTAACGTCCCCGAGTCACCGTCTCTCTGAGCTTCTGATTCATCTAGAAAACTTTCACATTGAATCACCTCAATTTCATCACTTTCAGAATTAGATATTTCAACTACATCGTGATCCCAATGTTGACTAGACAAACCAGCTTCATAAGTTGATCGTTGAAAATCACTGGACCTATAACCATGTCTATTCACCCCCTCATGAAGATTATCGAGATCGAAATCATCATGGTCAGGCATATGAATTGGTCCAGGTGACTTACATGGAGATAAAGGATAAACTATTCTTGTTTGCTCAAGATAAATCATCATAGTATCGCGAACTTCATCAAGATCAGTTCGTTTAGCAAATTCAGCAAGATATAGCTCCTCCACCTCATTATCAGAGAGATATTTAGATCCATATCTATTTGAAACACGAGAAGGTGACCCAGTTGGTGAAACAACAGTGTAACCATGAATAACATCAGCATCAGCAGCAACTGTTGAAGATGATGTCGGTGAAATTGTTTGAGTTGCCGTGAGGGCTGGTAAGGATAAACGTGCGGTATTATTATTATATGTAGGGTGATACATACTATTAGTCAGATTCGTGATATCCCCTTCTGATGGAGGTTGGGCAACAATCGGAGTTGTCGCCGGCGAAGATTCTTTCGAATCACCCGCCTCCATGACTTTAGTCTCATGGGACTCTGACAGAGTAGCAGAACTACCCATCAATTTAGCTCTCGCAGAGATATTACTATCTCTAACTCCTGAAATCATTGATTTACCATAAGGTGGCACATATCTTTCAGTTAAGGACTCATCCTCCAGACCCTGAAATCCAGAATCTGGAAGAGAAGTCGTTTGAACCAATGGATCAATTTCTTGAACCAAAAGGAACAGTCTGCTGGAAGTTTGATAAATATCCCGAAGGATTGTCATGTTGACTCATTTTCATGGGACGCGGCAGATCTCCCTAGTCAAGATAAGCCAGACCTCCCGACCCTGTTGTACGTTGAGGCAATACAACATCACTTAGATGATGTATATCAAGAGGATTTCTGACCGATACACTGGGTGCCTTTTCAAGGTTTTTCGGCTCCCCTTCGACCGTTCTGGACTTCAATGATTGAGTGTCCGCAATCGATTGAGTCATCGTAGACTTTACTGCAGAGTAAGACTTTACTTCCTTAGATGCAGAAGCATCTTGCTGGGTAGGATTTATTGTTAAGTCCTGATTAGGTTGGATGGGCTGATTGGTATTTTTACCATCCGTGCTTTCAGCTCTCTTGCCTACCGAAGCTTGCGCTTCATTTACTGTAGGGCTTACTGTTATTGTTGGATGTGATACGAATATGGGTGAAGGTGACCTAACAGGTTCTAGGTCTTGGTCCGTATCACCAATGGTTTGAGTAACTGTTCTGCGTACTATAGGAGTCGTAGTCCTAGATCTAGTTATGCGTTGGGTTGGCGGAGTCTGAATCATCTCATCCGAGAAATATCGTGTTCTCTTTGGAGAATGTTCAGGAGATGATTTAGTTGCTGATGAATCTGTGTCACTGCTATCCTCAGGTGTGGTTGATAGGGTAGGTTCAATTCGAAGAGGACTAAGTTCCCTGATCATCACGTGTTGAGCTTGTTGTGCTACCCTAGGGTGTTTGAGGTTTATCCTAAGTGGAGGATTACCTGGCCTGGGTGGTTGTACTATGGGTTCCTCTACAACCTCTAGGGCTGGAACCGCGGCTGGTTCAACTTGTTCTTGTTGTACCAAGTTCGGAAGAGGTATACCTACCACCTCAAAATAAGAACGCATTCGAGCGTCTTGGGGATCAGCTAGCCTCACTAGCCAATCTGGAATAGGCGCAATGAATTGATTGTCAGAAATCACTGGGGTATTCATCTTTAACTCCCAAAATCTCTTCATCTGTAATCCATGTGTACCTGGTACAAAAATATTTGCATCTCTGCAAGCATTAATAGCATCATGGATAAAGATACTGAAAAACCTTTCACAAGGAATGTAGGAACTCCTTGGTTTATCCACTTGTGCTTGAACCAGATCCCACAAGAGTTCTGCATAATTTGGGTTTTCCACTCGTGTAAATGAGTAGAAAAGCTTAAGCATTGGCACTGTCAGGCTGTCTGATCCACTCCTTTTTGAAACTTAGCCGGTGGAACATTGCTAGCTCCACTATAACCAAGCTGAAAAATTGAGCTCATCATTTGCTGAGTAGCTGGAAAAGCAGGAGCATTCTGTACAAGAGGAAGCTGAAAGATCCTTCTGAAGTCAGCTTTTGTAATTCTCCTCAATCCCTGTACCCCTCTCAGTTCGAATTCAAATCTAGCTGGTTCTCCCTGTAGATTGGCAGTTGTAGGTTGTGTAGCTACTTCTTTTGAAACTTAGCCGGTGGAACATTGCTAGCTCCACTATAACCAAGCTGAAAAATTGAGCTCATCATTTGCTGAGTAGCTGGAAAAGCAGGAGCATTCTGTACAAGAGGAAGCTGAAAGATCCTTCTGAAGTCAGCTTTTGTAATTCTCCTCAATCCCTGTACCCCTCTCAGTTCGAATTCAAATCTAGCTGGTTCTCCCTGTAGATTGGCAGTTGTAGGTTGTGTAGCCTTAATAAACCTGATTGTTCTATTCAGAAGCTCCAAGTCTGTAACTGGCACACTAACAATTGAGCTTAGTGCAAGCCATAATGTATGCCTCTATAGAATTGCAATCCAGTAGTTGCATGGAATATTGGTTTCAGAATTGATGAAGTGATTGTTCGCCATTTAGCTATATAAATAAGAAATAGAAGACCACAAGATGTTATCATAAAGCACATATCTCTATTCTTATTTCCTTTGAAAACCTTTGTATTTTTTAGATTTTATAATTTTTATGTATTTTCAAAGTTATAAAAATCATTTATTCCAATTATGTACAAACATATGACAAACATGATATTTAAATAAGATTCAACACATTACAAAAGCATCATGCATAATCAATTATGTAACACAAAGAATTAGAACAACACTTAGTCAATTTTTCAACACATAAGACAAGCAGATTTGGTATCATGAAATATTTCAGATTCGATAACCAAAAATTGCTTTTTTTCATATTAAAGATCTAGAATAAGCATGCAAGTTTTTAAATTTAAAAATCAAATTATTTCAAAGTACTAACTACCAGACTCGGTAACAAGCCAAGAACAGATTCGATAACTTCAAAATTCACAGATAGTCACTCAAACATGCATATTCAGTCTCATATCATGCAAAATCATAACCATAATCAATTAACAACTCAATTAAATCAGAAAAATATGTTAGTTGTTTGAACAGACTCGGTACTGTAGCATGAACACATTCGGTATATACAGAATTCATCAAACAATCAATTAAACATCCAATCCGACTCGGTCAATTGATAGATCAATCAATTTAACATAGATTAGATAAGATTTTATGTTAATCAACCTAATCAATTGAGTTTAATCTAAGATTAAAGATTTCAGACTCAGATTCGGTATAATAAACCATATTTCAAAATTAAGTGTCATAATCTGTTGTTATTGATCTTTTCTGGTTTATATTCATTCATTTATCTCAGATCTACAACATGTGTATCTTAAACTTGATTAAAACGAAGAAATACCAATAATTTGAAGATAGAGAAGGACGGATTCGGTAGATTAAGCAGATTCGGTAAGTTTAATCAGATTCGGTATGCAATTAACTCAATGTGAGAGAAAGTTTGACTTTGACCCTCCTATTTATAGATACCGAATACGTTTAAAAACATGGGCCTTACCGAATGGGCCAATTTTATCGAATATAGTTCTTTTTCAAAATTTAATCAATTTGAATTCAAATATTGACAAATCTTTATCAAGGATTTTACAAGTTTATCATACTTTCAATGAAAAACATTTCTGAGACATTTTGAAAGTTTTAGAACTTACCGAATATGCACTGTTGGTTGTCAAATTCGGTATAATGCTAAAAATAGCATTTATTCAGAGAAAACAATTCCTTTTGGATTTTATCTTTTCCAGTTTTTAAGAATTTTCTAAAAACAAGATTTGTACTTAGAAAAATTTAAAATATGTACAAAGTACAAATCTTCAATGATACCAATTTTAAAACGGGTTGCATACTGATATGTATATAAGCCAAAGTGAATATTTTCAATTTAAAACATGAGTTTTTATGAATTTACTTTTTGAAAATCAATTTTTTTAATTTTCTCCCTTTCTCCCCCTCAAAATGTGATATACAATCAAATTAATCATCGTTTTGATCTTCCTAAGAAAATTTAATAATTCCCCTTTGAAATATGATATCAATCAGTTACCTCCCCTTTCATAACCATTGAAAAATAAACCCAGGAAGTTATCTGTTGATGCATTTTATGTAAGTCCCTAGACATCTATCGTACGTTTGTGATTAGTACTTCAGTTTGTGGGTTACCATGATCGCTCGTTGTTATCCTATCTGTGTTTATATGTGGTTACAGGTACTGCAAGAATGCTATATGGAAGTTTGACTATCTTAGACTCAGTCAGACGTATAAGTGAAGCCTCACTCGTACGGTTGACAAGCTCATACGCACGAGTGTGCTAAGCTGAGTCATAAAACTAATCTATTTACACATACACGGGTGAGTGATCAACCGTACGGCTGAGACAGCCCACTCGTACGAGTGAGACCTGACTCGCGCGGTTGACTCAACAGCAGGGGTATATAAGTGTTTATGTTCTTCATTTTAGGTTAAGCCTCTCATTACACACACATCACTCAGATCTGGTCACCTGTCCGATTCTCTCTCAACCAAAATCCTTGAACAAGGTGAATAATAGCTCTAGGTGTTAATCTAATCACACAATCTTTGTTGTGGTTTAACTTAATTAATCCCAAAAAGCATTTTCATATTCACTAGAGGGTTTGATTCACTAATTCTGCCTTTGTGTGAGTTAAACTTGTTGATTTTGAAATTTCTATTGTGTGAGTTAAACCTGTTGATTTTGAAGTTCCTAGTCATGTTTCATCATTGGTATCAGAGCTTAGGTTGTGATTTCAACATCTTCCTAGTGATTTTTGGTGATTAAAGAGTTTATTATTTGGGTTTTTGAGTTTAGAGTGATTTTTATCAAAAAGGAATCATTTTTACGTGTGTAATTGTAATTATAGAGTGTGTTTATGTTAGTTTAGTGCTAATCCAGCTTGTGGATGAAGAAATTGAGGTTTAACATCATTTTCTAGGGTTTTAGAGTGATTTAGGGTAAACAGCAGGTCACACGAGTGGGTCACCTGAAATTTCCTCACTCGCGCGGCTGAGCTTCACTCGTGAACTCATCCGCGCGGTTTAGCATAACCTTAGTTAGGTTAAGTGACTAAAGTCGGATTACACGAGTGATCATACGGTTGACTGTGACACGTACGAGTGATCACACGGTTGATCCTTACTCGCACGTTTGAGGTTTAGTGTTGGTTCTTTTGACTGTTCAGGTCATACATACGATAAAGTTGTGACACGTACGAATGAGGTAGTGACACGTACGTTTGAGGTTGTGATACGTATGACTGAGATCCTGAACCTCACGGTTTACCTGTTTGGTAAGATTGTCAAGATGTTTAATTTGAACGATTTTGCGTTAGCTGCACCGTTAGTTCAGAGTATAACGAATATGACTCAATGATTACTCCTTGCTGAAAGTGAATCCGGAAGTGGTACGAAATGTCCAAGATTAATGAATATGGATAACTACTCCACTTGGAAGTCAAGATTTAAAATTTGGTCTGATGGTCAGGACACGAAGCTTTGGAAGTATATTGAAACCGAATTTCAATGGCCACGATCACCAGTTACGAATGAGTTGTATACGTTACATGATATGCCTTCGGAAGAACGTGAAGAGTATAACTTGGAGAAGAAGATGTACTGTAACTTGACAAGTGCTCTTGATGGTCCGATTTTCCATCAATTCCTATGTCATGATAATTCATTCAAGATTTGGGAAGCACTCCGTACTTTCAATGAAGGAAATACATCTTACAGAACTAGAAAAGGTATAGAGTTGAAAGCTGAGTTTGATCATTTTCACTGGCAAGTCGGAGAATCTATTACTGAATTGGTTGAAAGATACCGTCATCTGCTAGCTGAACTACACAAGCATGATGTAACCATAGCTGAGAAAGATAAAGTGACATGTCTTGCTGGAGCATTACCATTAGAATGGAATGGTTTCGTACTAACTATGAAAACCAGTGGAGAACTTGCTAGTGCTATAGTGAACTCGTTTATCGCAAGACTTCAGGAAGAAGAATTAGAGTTGTTAAACAAAGTTAAGAGGTCTAAACAAATTCAAGACACCAAAATGTATTGTCCAAATGGTTATACACCTCCTAAATCAGCTTATACACCTTTTCAAACCGCCTTTGCTACGAACAATTAAAATATGTATGGTTTGAATGTTAGCAGTACACCTATTCAACAACCTTCATATCCACCACAAGTTTCACCATGTTCACTAAACACTCAATCGCAGCCTACTTCAAATACTACATAGTCATCTACACCGACTGCATCAGATGTTCTATATACTCTTAAGATCGAGAACTTAAGGAAAGCTGGGAAAGAAAAGATTAGTGAAGATATAGTTTTATTATCAAGCCTTGTAAATTCTTATGATAGTTATCTTGATGGTCATGTGGGTAACATTCATCTAACAACTGAAGATTATCATCAACTTGATAAGGACGAAGCAGAAAAGATGGATATCATGTGAGGTATGGCAAATCTTGTGAGAAGAGCTAGAGATTACGAAGAGCGAACTGGAAAACCAATTTTTCTGACCAAAGATACAAAACTAGGATTTGATATGAATATTGTTACCTGTTAAAACTGTAGAGAATTAGGTCATTTTTCAAGACAGTGTACAAACACAGAAGAAGCAGGGTTATCGAAATCCTTTCAAAAATCAGAACTATAATTCTCAAAGTCAAACAACAAAGCATGAGATCTACATTACTGATAAAGTAAATGAAGCAAAAACAACTGATAATCCTAACAAAGCTTTGGTTGTTATTCATGGAGACTATGAAGATTGATCTATCATATTGATTGTAGATGATCAACAACATAAAGCTAACATGGCAAAGATCACTGAAGTAGAAGAAGACTGTGTCACTAATCGAAATTTAATTGAGAAGCTGACTACTCATGCTGAAAGAGCTGAAGAGTTGTCTCGAACCATTCAGAAGGAGAAGATTCAGAAGCAGGTTAAAGACAAATTCAAAAAGGCACGTGATTCAGTTCCTCGTACACCTGAATCTGGAAGTGTTTCACCAACATCGTCAGAGGACTACTACTTCAACAATTGGAAGAGTAAATATGGTGATACCTCAGTGTTTGAAGACAGTCTAGAAGCTGATCAACATGAAGAAACCTTATTTGATGCTGACAAGGAACTAGACGAATGGGGTGGAATGATTGTCGTAGTGTTGGAAATCTTAGTTCTCATGGGTGAAGGTTCAGATCTTGAGAGTGTAAATTCAGAAGATGATGATTCAGACAAAAAGTCAGACTCAGAAGTTGAAGTTAAAGCTGATCATACTAGACTTGATCAAACTAATTTTGAAGCAGTGAACAAGAAAGCAGTAGATTTACTAAAGATATGCTTATCAAAAAGTGATCTTGAGAAAGTTTCTGGGTTAACAAGAGCTAAAGATATTTGGGATAGACTTGAACAGATTCATTTGGGAAAAGATGCTGATACATCAGAGTTTCTTATAGATTCGTCAGAATCAGAAGATGAGTTCGATGATGGGAAGAAGATAAATTATTTTTCATTTATGGCTGAGACTTCTTCATCAAATAATGCTCAACAGGTATCTTCTGATCCATCTACTGATAATGAATGTGTTAAATGCGCTGAATCTAAAATAACAATAGACAATTTAACCAAAGCTTATGCGGAGATGAAAGATAAATGTCAAGCAAACCTTGTGACCACTAAGGTTGAAAACGAGTTGAAAGAGCAAATTAAAGTTTATAAAAAGCAACTTCACGACCTTAAATGTTATAACTTTGGCATAATTCAAGCTTTAATTAAACGTGTTGACACAATCAATGAACTAAAGAAAGAAAATGAATGCGTTAAAGCTGATTTAGAAGCAATTTCAATTAAAATGAAATGTTGGGCAAGTGCGTCACAATGGAATGCATTAATGGTGGAAATTAATGACACCAAGGGCAAGTGTATTGGATATAAGTCTGCATCTCCTCCTTTTCAGAACACATTTGTTAACACAAACGTAGTTGATAGTCGACCAGAAGACTGTATTCCTCCTAGTTATGAAGATTATATTGAAAAGAATAAAAATTTTAGCTCAACTAAAATACAACTTTTGATGATACTGCTGAAGGTGCTTTAGATCATGAGGAAGATAGGAAAACTGGTTTAGGAGATAACTCTAAGGGAAGTAGGATAAGAACACCAAAAGGTCCTGTTAAAATTTTAAGAAATCCTAGATTTGTTGACAGACCTGTTCCTCCTGTTACCCCTAAGCCTGTTCCAAGAGATAAATCAAATGATTCTCATGTGTTCGTAAGAACAAAAGACCCTTCATCTTCAAACTCTAATAATGTGTATCAATTTAGAGGACATAGGGAGTTTCGTCAATGTTTTAACTGTGCTGTCTTTGGACATATTGCTGCTTATTGTCCTAGAAGAGTTCGTTCCACTAGACATAAGATTGACTTGGCGCATGTTAATTTTAGATAATCTTATGTTCATAGAATAAATTCACCTGTAAGTAATGAAAGTCGTGATAAGAGGTATAAGGCAAATGTTGTTTATGGAGATTCTAAGAGAAAGAATTTCAATAGATCTGTTTCACTGTGATAGATAAAATTCCAAAAAGAAGTTTTGAGGAAAATGTGACCGGGTTTAGTGATCAAGAAAAATCTTTTGAACCAAAGATGAGGTCGCCCTCACAAAAAGCAAGTCGTAGGAAATATTTTTGATGAATTAGACCACGGATGAATCACTCAGATTCAGAGAGGAATGTCAGCTACCAAAAGCGTGACACCTCTCCTTCCAAATTTACTAAGTTTATGGTTTCAAATGATGAGATTCCTCCTGACTCAAACGGGAAATGGATGGAATTTCAAGCTATGGGTGTTAATGGACAACCTATTATCGTTCGGGCATGGGTTCCCATTATCAATTAATTCTCTTAATGTGATATGCAGGGAACCAGGGTACCTGCAAATAACACCTGGATAGTGGATAGTGGCGCTTCGAGGCATATGACTGAAAATCTATCTCTTCTATCGGATGTACACCCAATAAAGGGAGGTTATGTTGCATTTGCTGGAGATAAAGGAGGTCACATTTCAGCTCAAGGTTTATTAAAGAATGAGAAAGTTAGTTTTGACAAAGTGAACTATTGTCAAGAGCTTGCAAATAATTTGTTGTCAGTTTCAAAAATCTATGAAAAATCATTCAAGGTTGCGTTTGATGACGAATTCAGCTATATTTTGAAACCAGAGTTTGTGATTCCTCCAGTAATGATTTTGATGAAGGCTCCTAGACAAGCTGACTTATACATGCTGGATATGAATGTTGCTACTTCAACTGCTGAACATCATCAAGCTTTTGTTTCTAAAGCAACTGAACAATATTCTATCACATGGCATAAATGCATGGGTCATTTAAGTTTTCGGAAAATGAATCACCTTGTTCACAATAATCTTGTAGAAGGTGTTGATCTTCGATCTTTTCAGATTCCAGGAATATGTGTTCCGTGTAAGAAGGGTAAATAGAGCAAGAAAGCTCATAAGCTGGTAAAGTATAATCCAACATCTTCTCCACTTGAATTGTTACATATGGATATTTTCGGTCCAATTCGTTTTGAAAGCATTGATGGAAGTAAGTACTATCTTATTCTAACTGATGATTATTCAAGATTTTCTTAGGTAATGTTTTTGAAAGAGAAGTCTGATACTTTTGAGAATTTGAAAGTGCTAATCAATCGATTAGAGACAGGTTTTAATATAAAGGTAAGAAAGTTTCATTGTGATAACGGCACAAAATTCAAGAATCAGTATCTCATAGGTTTCTGTATTGAAAAAGGTATCAATATGTAGTTCAGTTCTGCATACGCACCTCAGATGAATGGTGTTGCTGAAAGAAAGAATAGGGTATTGATCGAGACAGCTAGAACAATGCTGGCAGATTCATCGTTACCTGTTCATTTTTTGGGGGAAGCTGTTGTAAATGCTTGTTACACTATGAATCGAGTTCTGATAGTTAAGCGACTGGGTAAAACTTGCTATGAGTTATTGCATGGGAGAGAACCATCTTTGAAGCATCTAGAACCATTTGGTGCACCGTGTACCATATTGAAAAGAAAACCAGGAAGTAATTTTGATTCTAAAGTGGTTACTAGAGTATTTCTTGGGTATAGTTCTCCTAACATGCGAGTTTTCAACAATGAAACGAGACGTGTTGAAGAGTGGTCTAAAGTTGATGTCAAAAGGAATCAAATGAAGTGTGCTCCTAAGAGTCATCCTTGGATTTATAACTATGATGAGCTGATTGACTCATTCAATCTTGCTCCAGATCAGACGGAGAATGAAGTAGAGTTACAAATGATGTTTGACTTACAGAATGAACCTGAAGTGTCTGCACCTACTCCAACTCTAACTCTTTTACCAACAGTCAATGAGCCAGTTCAAGATTCAGATCAAGATGTTGATCCAGTGTACGATACTTACGAATCTGATAATTCAAGTGAAAATTCTGACAATCCTGAAGATATTGGAGATACCACGAATCTACATCACGAGATACATGTTCATGCACAACCAGTTCCCAGAACTACAGCTAATCATCCTAGAGAGAATATTATTGGAGATCCAAATGCATGTGTTAGAATGAGAAGACAGGTTCAATTTGATGGTCAAGTTGATACTCATATGACAGCTGATGCTGCTTACTACGAGTACTCATGTCATATTTCCAGAATAGAGCCAAAGACAATAAAAGAAGCGTTGAAGCATGTTGATTGGGTCATGGCCTTGCAAGAAGAGATTCAGCAATTCAATTGTTTGGATATTTGGAAGTTAGTTACTAAACCGCATGGAGCTAAAGTAATTGATCTCAAGTGGGTTTGGAAGTGAAAATTTGACGAAGATGGAAATGTTATCCGTAACAAAGCAAGATTAGTTGCTAAAGGTTATCAGCAAGATCCTGAATTCGTTTACGATGAAGTTTTTACTCCTGTTGCCAGATTGAAAGCTATTCGCATTTTCTTGACTTTTGCCTCATTTATGAAGTTCAAAGTGTATCAAATGGATGTCAAGAGTGCATTTCTTTATGGCAAGCTTAATGAAAGAGTATATGTCAGTCAACCACCGAGTTTTGGAGATCATCTTCATCCTGATAAAGTTTACCGTTTATGGAGAGCCCTTTATGGTTTTCATCAAGCCCTGAGAGCTTGGTATGGATGTTTATCAAGTTATCTGATCGAAAAAGGTTATCAAATGGGCACGGTAGATTGTACTTTGTTCACGAAAGTTAAAGATGATGATATTATCTTAGTTCAGATTTATGTGGACGATATTATTTTTGGTGCTACTAAGCAGGAACTCGTTGATGAGTTTGAGCAGGTTATGAAGGACGAATTCAAGATGAGCAAATCGGGTCTCTTACACTATATCCTTGGTTTGCAATTTGAACAAACGGAAAATGGAATTTTTCTTCACCAAGCAAAATATGTGAATGATATACTCGAACGTTTAGGTATGACTCAAGAACTTCCTTTGTCAACCCCGCTAGCTATGAATCATGGTATTTCGTTAGACTGTGAAGGGGAACCTGTTGATCCTACATACTATCAAGAAATCATCGGATCACTCATGTATCTCACTGCATCTAGGCCGGATATTATGTTTGCAATATGTCTGTGTGCACGCTATCAAGTTAATCCTAATACAGTTCATCTTACAGCTGCCAAAAGAATTCTACATTATCTGTTACATTCTCCAAATCTCGGCATCTGGTATTCGAATGAAGACAAGTTTGATCTTGTAGCATACAGTGATTCAGACTATGTAGGTTGCAAAATCAACAACAAGTCTACATCAGGAGGATGTCAATTTCTAGGTGAAAGGCTGGTGACCTGGCAATGTAAGAAACAAACTGCAGTTGCTCTTTCCACATGTGAAGCTGAATATATTGCTGTTGCTAGTTGCTGTTCGCAAGTTGTTTGAATTCAACAACAACTTCGCGATTACGGACTAAGAATCTCTTTCTAACCTCTTTGTATTGATAATACTGCTGTTATTTTAATTACTAAGAATCCTGTTCAACATTCTAAGACTAAACACATAGGTGTTAAGTATCACTTTCTTAGAGATTGCCATGAGAAAAAGATAATTGAGGTTAAGAGAATTGGTACTAAGGAGCAGAGGGCTGATCTTTTCACTATGGCTTTTGATAAACCTAGGTTCTTGCTACTATTAGAGATGAATGGCATTGTTAATAGAGACAAAGTAATTTTGGATGTTGATTGTGAGGATTTATCAAGCTTTTAGACTTTGCATGTAGGATGCATGACATATAGATTTTAGTTTATATTATCTGTGTAGTGACCCAAACTTTTTCATGTTTATATATATTAATTTAGATTGATATTTACATGATTAAATGTTTCCAACATGTTAAGCAATCAAACTTGTTAAGACTTGATTAATTGAAATATGTTTCATATAGACAATTGACCACCCAAGTTGACCGGCGATTCACGAACGTTAAAACTTGTAAAAATGACATGACGATATATATATGGATATACATATGGTTAACATGATATTATGATAAGTAAGTATCTCCATAATTATATTAACAATGAGTTATATACATATAAACAAGACTACTAACTTAAGGATTTCGAAACGAGACATATATGTAACGATTATCGTTGTAACGACATTTAAATGTATATATATCATATTAAGATATATTAATATATCATAATATCATGATAATATAATAATTTAACATCTCATTAGATATAATAAACAATGGGTTAACAACATTAATTGAGATCGTTAACTTAAAGGTTTCAAAACAACACTTACATGTAACGACTAACGATGACTTAACGACTCAGTTAAAATGTATATATATGTAGTGTATTTAGATGTATTAAAATACTTTTGGAAGACTTCAAGACATATATCAAAACACTCATACTTAACGAAAATGGTTACAGTTCACTCATACTTAACGAAAATGGTTACAGTTACTTTCCCATTCTTTTCTGTCATCAAGAATTCTAGTCGTATTCTTACCCGTATTATACACAGCTTCAAAACGTACTTACTATAGGTATATACCAATAGGAACTAGCATGGGATTCCACTCTTGATTATGTCATGTATGACTAATCAATTTTAACTTCTACCATGAGCTAGTCAACTAACTAGAACTCCTTTTAACCCCACTCACCACTCACCAATTACCACTCATCATTCACTCCATTTCACTTCCAATTCTCTTTCTAAT
The DNA here is from genome assembly GCF_046630445.1 of Rutidosis leptorrhynchoides. NCBI lineage: Eukaryota > Viridiplantae > Streptophyta > Magnoliopsida > Asterales > Asteraceae > Rutidosis > Rutidosis leptorrhynchoides. The sequence continues at coordinate 151,503,191 of NC_092337.1, forward strand.
TCTCTCTCAACACACACACACTATTATGAATGTATTTTTCCAGTAGTTAATCATCATCTTCATCAAAAATCACTTCAAGAATCAAGCTATAATCATCATAGGAAGAACACTTCAAGAACACTTCAAAAATCCCTTCAAGTTTACTAATTTACTTCCAAGGTTTCTAATCCATTCCAAGTAATCATCTAAGATCAAGAAACCTTTGTTATATACAGTAGGTTATCTTTCTTATTCAAGGTAATATTCATATTCAAACTTTGATTCAATTTCTATAACTATAAACTATCTTAATTTGAGTAAAAATCTTACTTGAACTTGTTTTTGTGTCATGATCCTACTTCAAAAACATTCAAGCCATCCAAGATCCTTTGAAGCTAGATCATTTCTTGTCACTTCCAGTAGGTTTACCTACTAAACTTGAGGTAGTAATGATGTTCATAACATCATTCGATTCATATATATAAAACTATCTTATTCGAAGGTTTAAACTCGTAATTACAAGAACATAGTTTAGTTAATTCTAAACTTGTTCGCAAATAAAAGTTAATCCTTCTAACTTGACTTTTAAAATTAACTACACACATGTTCTATATCTATATGATATGCTAACTTAATGATTTAAAACCTGGAAACACGAAAAACACCGTAAAACCGGATTTACGCCGTCGTAGTAACACCGCGGGCTGTTTTGGGTTAGTTAATTAAAAACTATGATAAACTTTGATTTAAAAGTTGTTATTCTGAGAAAATGATTTTTATTATGAACATGAAACTATATCCAAAAATTATGGTTAAACTCAAAGTGAAAGTATGTTTTCTAAAATGGTCATCTAGACGTCGTTCTTTCGACTGAAATGACTACCTTTACAAAAACGACTTGTAACTTATTTTTCCGACTATAAACCTATACTTTTCTGTTTAGATTCATAAAATAGAGTTCAATATGAAACCATAGCAATTTGATTCACTCAAAACGGATTTAAAATGAAGAAGTTATGGGTAAAACAAGATTGGATAATTTTTCTCATTTTAGCTACGTGAAAATTGGTGACAAATCTATTCCAACCATAACTTAATCAACTTGTATTGTATATTATGTAATCTTGAGATACCATAGACACGTATACAATGTTTTGACCTATCATGTCGACACATCTATATATATTTCGGAACAACCATAGACACTCTATATGTGAATGTTGGAGTTAGCTATACAGGGTTGAGGTTGATTCCAAAATATATATAGTTTGAGTTGTGATCAATACTGAAATACGTATACACTGAGTCATGGATTGATTCAAGATAATATTTATCAATTTATTTCTGTACATCTAACTGTGGACAACTAGTTGTAGGTTACTAACGAGGACAGCTGATTTAATAAACTTAAAACATCAAAATATATTAAAAGTGTTGTAAATATATTTTAAACATACTTTGATATATATGTATATATTGTTATAGGTTCGTGAATCAACCAGTGGCCAAGTCTTACTTCTCGACGAAGTAAAAATCTGTGAAAGTGAGTTATAGTCCCACTTTTAAAATCTAATATTTTTGGGATGAGAATACATGCAGGTTTTATAAATGATTTACAAAATAGACATAAGTACGTGAAACTACATTCTATGGTTGAATTATCGAAATCGAATATGCTCCTTTTTATTAAGTCTGGTAATCTAAGAATTAGGGAACAGACACCCTAATTGACGCGAATCCTAAAGATAGATCTATTGGGCCTAACAAACCCCATCCAAAGTACCGGATGCTTTAGTACTTCGAAATTTATATCATATCCGAAGGGTGTCCCGGAATGATGGGGATATTCTTATATATATGCATCTTGCTAATGTCGGTTACCAGGTGTTCACCATATGAATGATTTTTATCTCTATGTATGGGATGTGTATTGAAATATGAAATCTTGTGGTCTATTATTATGATTTGATATATATAGGTTAAACCTATAACTCACCAACATTTTTGTTGACGTTTTAAGCATGTTTATTCTCAGGTGATTATTAAGAGCTTCCGCTGTCGCATACTTAAATAAGGGCGAGATTTGGAGTCCATGCTTGTATGATATTGTGTAAAAACTGCATTCAAGAAACTTATTTTGTTGTAACATATTTGTATTGTAAACCATTATGTAATGGTCGTGTGTAAACAGGATATTTTAGATTATCATTATTTGATAATCTACGTAAAGCTTTTTAAACCTTTATTGATGAAATAAAGGTTATGGTTTGTTTTAAAATGAATGCAGTCTTTGAAAAACGTCTCATATAGAGGTCAAAACCTCGCAACGAAATCAATTAATATGGAACGTTTTTAATCAATAAGAACGGGACATTTCAGTTGGTATCAGAACGTTGGTCTTAGAGAACCAGAAAATTTGCATTAGTGTGTCTTATCGAGTTTGTTAGGATGCATTAGTGAGTCTGGACTTCGACCGTGTTTTCTTTAAAAATGATTGCTTAACATTTTTGTTGGAAACTATATATTTTTAACATATGATTATTATGTGATATATTAATCTCTTAACGTGTTTGATATTATGTGATAGATGTCTACCTCTAGAACAAGTCCCATTGACTCACCTAATAATAATGAAGAGTCAAATGTAAATTGGAATGATTCGTGGACAGATTCATAAGTTCCCGAAGAGGAACCGGAAGAAGAGTCGGAACCGGAAGAAGAATCGGAACCGGAAGAAGAATCGGAACCGGAAGAAGAAATAGAACCGGTGGGGGAAATAATAAAATGGTTAAGTAAAAGAGAATCCTCAACCAACCAACCAAGGTTAATTATGGTCAATGGTGTTTCCGCCAAGGAAGCAAAATATTGGGAGGATTATCAATTCTCCGATGAATCGGATTCCGACGAGAATTCCGATGATGTTATAGAAATTACCCCAACTGAATTTAAAAAGGTAGAAGAAAATAATAAGGGAAAGGGCATAAAAATAGAGAAATCTAATTCCAACCCCGATGAACTTTATATGTATCGTCAACCCCCGAAGTCCTTAAGTTATAATAATGACACGGGAACCTCTAAACCACCAGGTTTTTCTAAACCAATGTGGACAACGACGGCTCGTATTAGGGGAACATCATATATCCCTAGAAACTTGGCAAAACGAACCAAAACCGAACAAGAAGAAACGAGCTAGTCGGAATAAGATAGTTGTATTCGTGTGGTGTAATATATGTAATATAGTGTGCTTATGCTTTATGTTATATGTAAAAATTGCTTGTATTAATAAGTATTTTTTTATGAATCTAACTCTTGTCTATTTTACAGTATAAAAACACAAAATGGATAGACAACCCAATATTTTAAGAGACCTACCCGGAGACATGATTGATGAAATCTTGTCTATAGTCGGTCAGAATTCCTCGGCACAACTATTTAAGGCGAGATCAGCTTGTAAGACATTCGAAGAACGTTCCAAGAATGCCTTGGTTTATAAAAGGCTTTCGTTCGAAAGATGGGGGATATCACATTGGGAAATCCATAAGTTACGATGTGTTTACTTTGACGCATATATTGCGGGGAACCCAAATGCTATTTTACGTAACGGGTTAAGAAATTATTTTGACTCAGTATATCCGAATATAGGACTTCGTGATTTAGAAAAAGCGGCTAACATGCAACATAAAGAAGCATGTTATGCTTACGGGTTAGTAATGTTCACTTCTCACCAAAGTGAGAACAAAAACATCGGGCTACAACTGTTAAACAAAACGTTCCCACAAGTGACGGAGTCGGTAATTGGGGTAAGAAATGAGGTTTTTAGGTTATTACGAGACTGTTGGTCATTACGTAACCCTCGTCCCTTTGACGACGTTACAACACGCTGTCTTATCAACGGCCATAACGGTTATGTTCCACAAGACCAATGATGGGAAGTAGTCCTAGTAAAACCAGAATGCATGACTTGTTTCTGGACGTATGAATTACGTGTCTTTATTGCCTTTGCTGAACGACTTGTGTACTAGCTAGAATTATCTTCACAACTATCTTGTATCAAAGTTATTGTGTGCTATATTTCATGCTTTATGTAAAATAAGCGGTATTGTAAGTTTGTAAAATATTGTATAAAAGTTTGAACGCGAAATATTATTACAATCAGTTTTTCATATAGAATTGTAGTAGTTGAATTGTATATTAGCTACTAAGTATGAACTTAACGGGTAGGTACTGCCCGAATTTAAACTTATAAAACGCTAATATGAAGAAAAAGCTTTTATAAATGAGTTCATATTATGCTACGAAATACTATTAACTACTCTTAATATTCTGTATAATTAACTTGTTCCATTTGACTATTTTGAAGGAAATGGCACTGACTACTCGACACACCGTGAATATGAATGAAGAGGAATTCCGTACTTTTCTAGCTTCAAACATAGCCGCAGTACAGGCTGTGCTACATACCAACAATAACCTTGGATCTGGCAGTACAGGAAATCGTGTAGGATGCACCTACAAAGAATTCACTGCCTGCAAACCTTTGGAATTTGATGGAACCGAAGGACCGATCGGATTGAAACGGTGGACCGAGAAGGTCGAATCGGTGTTTGCCATAAGTAAGTGTACTGAAGAGGACAAAGTGAAGTACGCTACACATACCTTCATAGGTTCTGCGTTAACATGGTTGAATACCTATCTAGAGCAAGTGGGACAAGATGATGCGTACGCACTACCGTGGTCAGCTTTCAAGCACTTGATGAACGAGAAGTACCGTCCCAGAACCGAGGTCAATAAGCTCAAGACAGAACTTAGAGGGTTACGAACCCAAGGATTTGATATTACCACGTACGAAAGACGATTCACAGAATTGTGCCTATTGTGTCCGGGAGCATTCGAAGATGAGGAAGAGAAGATCGACGCGTTTGTGAAAGGATTACCGGAAAGAATCCAAGAAGATATAAGTTCACACGAGCCCGCCTCCATACAAGAGGCATGTAGAATGGCTCACAAACTAGTGAACCAGATTGAAGAAAGAATTAAAGAACATACTGCTGAAGAGGGCAATGTGAAGCAAGTCAAAAGAAAGTGGGAGGAAAACGGTGATAAGAATCACCAATACAACAACAACAGAAATTACAACAATAATCGCAACAATTATCCCAACAATCGCAACATCAATCGCAACTACAACAAACGGCCCAACAACAACAACAACAACAACAACAGCAACTACAACAATCATCCCAACAACAATAATAATCGTAACAACAATAACAATCAGAAGCAGCTATGCCAAAGGTGTGAAAAGTATCACTCGGGGTTCTGCACCAAATTTTGCAACAAGTGTAAAATAAATGGTCATAGCGCGGCGAAGTGTGAGGTCTACGGACCAGGGGTTAATAGAACGAAAGGAACAAATGGTGTCAGAACGAGTAATGGCAGAGCAAGTAGTGTCGGAGCAAGTTATGCCAATGTAATTTGTTATAAATGTGGAAAACCGGGCCACATTATTAGAAATTGTCCGAACCAGGAGAACACGAATGGACAAGGCCGCGGAAGAGTTTTCAATATTAATGCGGCAGAGGCACAGGAAGACCCGGAGCTTGTTACGGGTACGTTTCTTATTGACAATAAATTTGCTTACGTTTTATTTGATTCAGGTGCGGATAGAAGCTATATGAGTAGAGATTTTTGTGCTAAATTAAGTTGTCCATTGACGCCTTTGGATAGTAAATTTTTACTCGAATTAGCAAATGGTAAATTAATTTCAGCAGATAATATATGTTGGAATCGAGAAATTAAACTGGTTAGCGAAACATTTAAGATTGATTTGATACCAGTAGAGTTAGGGAGTTTTGATGTGATAATCGGTATGGACTGGTTGAAAGAAGTGAAAGCAGAGATCGTTTGTTACAAAAATGCAATTCGCATTATACGAAAAAAAGGAAAACCCTTAATGGTGTACGGAGAAAAGGGCAACACGAAGCTACATATTATTAGTAATTTGAAGGCACAAAAACTAATAAGAAAAGGTTGCTATGCTGTTCTAGCACACGTCGAGAAAGTACAAACTGAAGAAAAGAGCATCAATGATGTTCCCATTGCAAAAGAATTTCCCGATGTATTTCTGAAAGAATTACCGGGATTACCCCCACAGTGATCCGTTGAATTTCAAATAGATCTTGTACCAGGAGCTGCACCAATAGCTCATGCTCCTTACAGACTCGCACCCAACGAGATGAAAGAACTGCAAAGCCAATTACAAGAAATTTTAGAGCGTGGTTTCATTCGACCAAGCACATCACCGTGGGGAGCTCCTGTTTTGTTTGTCAAGAAGAAAGATGGTACATTCAGGTTGTGTATCGACTACCGAGAGTTGAACAAACTTACCATCAAGAACCGCTACCCACTACCGAGAATCGACGACTTATTTGATCAACTACAAGGCTCGTCTGTTTATTCAAAGATTGACTTACATTCCGGGTATCATCAAATGCGGGTGAAAGAAGATGATATTCCAAAGACTGCTTTCAGAACATGTTACGGTCATTACGAGTTTATGGTCATGCCGTTTGGTTTAACTAATGCACCAACTGTGTTCATGGACCTTATGAACCTAGTGTGTGGACCATACCTTGACAAGTTTGTCATTGTTTTCATTGATGACATACTTATTTACTCAAAGAATGACCAAGAACACGGTGAACATTTGAGAAAGGTGTTAGAAGTATTGAGGAAGGAAGAATTGTACGCTAAGTTTTCAAAGTGTGCATTTTGGTTGGAAGAAGTTCAATTCCTCGGTCACATAGTGAACAAAGAAGGTATTAAGGTGGATCCGGCAAAGATAGAAACTGTTGAAAAGTGGGAAACCCCGAAAACTCCGAAACACATACGCCAGTTTTTAGGACTAGCTGGTTACTACAGAAGGTTCATCCAAGACTTTTCCAGAATAGCAAAACCCTTGACTGCATTAACGCATAAAGGGAAGAAATTTGAATGGAATGATGAACAAGAGAAAGCGTTTCGTTTATTGAAGAAAAAGCTAACTACGGCACCTATATTGTCATTGCCTGAAGGGAATGATGATTTTTTGATTTATTGTGACGCATCAAAGCAAGGTCTCGGTTGTGTATTAATGCAACGAACGAAGGTGATTGCTTATGCGTCTAGACAATTGAAGATTCACGAACAAAATTATACGACGCATGATTTGGAATTAGGCGCGGTTGTTTTTGCATTAAAGACTTGGAGGCACTACTTATATGGGGTCAAAAGTATTATATATACCGACCACAAAAGTCTTCAACACATATTTAATCAGAAATAACTGAATATGAGGCAGCGTAGGTGGATTGAATTATTGAATGATTAAGACTTTGGGATTCGTTACCACCCGGGGAAGGCAAATGTGGTAGCCGATGCCTTGAGCAGGAAGGACAGAGAACCCATTCGAGTAAAATCTATGAATATAATGATTCATAATAACCTTACTACTCAAATAAAGGAGGCGCAACAAGGAGTTTTAAAAGAAGGAAATTTAAAGGATGAAATACCCAAAGAATTGGAGCAGCATCTTAATATTCAGGAAGACAGAACCCGGTATAGGGCTGAAAGGATTTGGGTACCAAAATTTGGAGATATGAGAGAAATGGTACTTAGAGAAGCTCATAAAACCAGATACTCAATACATCCTGGAACGGGGAAGATGTACAAGGATCTCAAGAAACATTTTTGGTGGCCGGGTATGAAAGCCGATATTGCTAAATACGTAGGAGAATGTTTGATGTGTTCTAAAGTCAAAGCTGAGCATCAGAAACCATCAGGTCTACTTCAACAACCCGAAATCCCAGAATGGAAATGGGAAAACATTACCATGGATTTCTACACTAAATTGCCAAGGACTGCAAGTGGTTTTGATACTATTTGGGTAATAGTGGATCGTCTCACCAAATCAGCACACTTCCTGCCAATAAGAGAAGATGACAAGATGGAGAAGTTAGCACGACTGTATTTGAAGGAAGTCGTCTCCAGACATGAAATACCAATCTCTATTTTCTCTGATAGGGATGGCAGATTTATTTCAAGATTCTGGCAGACATTACAGCAAGCATTAGGAACTCGTCTAGACATGAGTACTGCCTATCATCCACAAACTGATGGGCAGAGTGAAAGGATGATACAAACGCTTGAAGACATGCTACGAGCATGTGTTATTGATTTCGGAAATAGTTGGGATCGACATCTACCGTTAGCAGAATTTTCCTACAACAACAGCTACCATTCAAGCATTGAGATGGCGCCGTTTGAAGCACTTTATGGTAGAAAGTGCAGGTCTCTGATTTGTTGGAGTGAAGTGGGGGATAGACAGATTACGGGTCCGGAGATTATACAAGAAACTACCGAGAAGATCATCCAAATTCAACAACGGTTGAAAACCGCCCAAAGTCGACAAAAGAGCTACGCTGACATTAAAAGAAAAGATATATTATTTGAAATTGGAGAGATGGTCATGCTTAAAGTTGCACCTTGGAAAGGCATTGTTCGATTTGGTAAACGAGGGAAATTAAATCCAAGGTATATTGGACCATTCAAGATTATTGATCATGTCGGACCAGTAGCTTACCGACTTGAGTTACCTCAACAACTCGCGGCTGTACATAACACTTTCCACGTCTCAAATTTGAAGAAATGTTTTGCTAAAGAAGATCTCACTATTCCGTTAGATGAAATCCAAATCAACGAAAAACTCCAATTCATCGAAGAACCCGTCGAAATAATGGATCGTGAGGTTAAAAGACTTAAGCAAAACTAGATACCAATTGTTAAGGTTCGATGGAACGCTCGTAGAGGACCCGAGTTCACCTGGGAGCGTGAAGATCAGATGAAGAAGAAATACCCGCATCTATTTCCAGAAGATTCGTCAACACCTTCAACAGCTTAAAATTTCGGGACGAAATTTATTTAACGGGTAGGTACTGTAGTGACCCGAACTTTTCCATGTTTATATATATTAATTGAGATTGATATTTACATGATTAAATGTTTCCAACATGTTAAGCAATCAAACTTGTTAAGACTTGATTAATTGAAATATGTTTCATATAGACAATTGACCACCCAAGTTGACCGGCGATTCACGAACGTTAAAACTTGTAAAAACGACATGACGATATATATATATGGATATACATATGGTTAACATGAGATTATGATAAGTAAGTATCTCCATAAGTATATTAACAATGAGTTATATACATATAAACAAGACTACTAACTTAAGGATTTCGAAACGAGACATATATGTAACGATTATCGTTGTAACGACATTTAAATGTATATATATCATATTAAGATATATTAATATATCATAATATCATGATAATATAATAATTTAACATCTCATTAGATATAATAAACAATGGGTTAACAACATTAATTGAGATCGTTAACTTAAAGGTTTCAAAACAACACTTACATGTAACGACTAACGATGACTTAACGACTCAGTTAAAATGTATATACACGTAGTGTATTTAGATGTATTAAAATACTTTTGGAAGACTTCAAGACATATATCAAAACACTCATACTTAACGAAAATGGTTACATGATAAGGCTAAAAAGGAACATATATTTCATAGCAATATCCCTCCTAAATAATAGGTTTTCATATGTAATTGTATTATATTTTCATTGTAATTGTTTAAATAAATAAGTGCGAAGACAAAAGGCGAAAACGAAGATTGAAGACGCAAACGTCCAAAAAGCTCAAATGTACAAGATACAATCCAAGTGGTTCAAATTATTGATGAGAAACGTCTAAAAATGACAAGAGTACAAGTTACAAAACGCAAAGTACAAGATATTAAATTGTACGCAAGGACGTTCGAAAATACGGAACCGAGACATGAACCAACTTTCAACGCTCGACGCAACGGAGCTAAAATTACAAGTTAACTATGCTCAAATATATAATATAATATTTAAATAATTCATAATAAGAATAATAATAAATAATAAAAAGTTGTTAATTGAGCATAGTTAAGGGATCATAAGTGAAAATTTCAAATCACCAATTGCCTATAAAATGGAATTCACGGAGTAATGAAAAAATACACCTTTCTTCATATTTCTTTCTCTCTTCTGTAATATGTAATATATATTTATATTATAATTTTAATATAAGTTAATTTTAATAATAAAGTTATGATTTAGTTGGGTTATTGTAAGAAATATTTTACGGGTTTTAAGTCGAAATTCTGTCCGTGCAACGCTACGCGATTAATCATCACTGTAAGCTATGTTCTTCCTTTTTAATTTAATGTCTCGTAACTAAGTTATTATTATGCTTATTTGAGCCGAAGTAATCGTGATGTTGGGCTAAAATATTAAGACGGGATTATTGAACTTTGTACCATAATTAAGGTTTGGGCAAAAGACCGACACTTGTGGAAATTGGACTATTGACTATTAATAGATGGGGGGTATTGTCTAATTGAGTGACAACTCATTGGAGTCTGTCGAACCTATCTTCAAATTAATTAACCTAATAATTAATAATGATTATGGTTCTCCTATTTAGTGACGTTGTCCTATTATAATCATTTAATTAATTATTCGGGTTGGGTAATTGATTATTCAAACTGATCAAGTGGGTAAATTAATATTCATATCTAATCAAAACAGGGGTGGATTACATACAGTGATAACTGGTGTAATTGTTGACAGAAGTGATAACTGCGTCACAGTTTAAATCCTTAATTAGTTGGAATATTTGACTTCGGGTATAAGGGTAATTCGCACTTTATATTTATGACCGATGGACTATTATGGACAAAAACCAAATAGGTATCAAATAAACCAGGACAAAGGACAATTAACCCGAGTAACAATTAATTAAAATCAAAACGTCAAACATCATGATTACGAAAGTTTAAATAAGCATAATCCTTTTATTTCATATTCTATCGCAATTGTATTTATTGTTATTTTATTTATCGTCATTTATTTATTTTACGCACTTTAATTATTGTCATTTATCTTTACGCTTAAAAATATAAAATCGACAAACCGGTCATTAAACGGTAAAAACCCCCCTTTTATAATAATATATATATATATATATATATATTTATATAAATATAGTTTTATAAAAATATAGTACGTAATCACTAGCTCCCTGTGGAACGAACCGGACTTACTAAAAACTACACTACTCTACGATTAGGTACACTGCCTATAGTGTTGTAGCAAGGTTTAGGCATATCCCATCCGTAAATTAATAAAACTTGTGTTATATTTTGTAGTATTTTGTATTAAAATAATACTATTTCTATACCCCCGCTACATCATCAAGTTTTTGGCGCCGCTGCCGGGGAGCGCTAAAACACTATATTTTTAATTTATATCTGTAAAAATATAGTTATAAAAAAAAAGTAATTTCGGGGACACTTTTTGTGTTTTCACGGGGTATTTAAGTTTTTTTTTTAATTTTTGATTGTTTAAAGATATATTAATTTAAATATAATAATTTAATAAATATAATAATATAATAATATTGAAATAAAATATAATAATATAATAATATTTTAGAATCAAATTTGATACGTAAAAGTTTTAAAAGTTTTAAAAAGTCGTATTTATTAAATATTTCAGAGGTATATTATGTAACTTATAATTAATAATTTCTATAATGTCGCTTTCATGTGAATATTAAATTAATTAATTTCTTTCCTTTACTATTTTGAATCATAAAAGTTTTAAAAAGTCGTATTTATTAAATATTTCAGGGGTATATTATGTAACTTGCAATTAATAATTTCTATCATGTCACTTTCATGTGAATAGTAAATTAATTAATTTCTTTTCATTTACTATTCATGAATAGTAAATGAGTTAAAAAAAAGTTTTGAAAAAAAATAATAATAATAAAAAAATTATTAATTCCTTTTAAAAAAAAAATTGGGTAAAAAAAATCGTTTTTTAAAGAAAAAAATTTCGTTTTTAAATAAAAAAAAAATTGTAAAAAAAAATCATTTTTTTTAAAGAAATTTTTTTTTTTAATTTAAAAAAAAAAAGTTTTAAAAAAAAATATATAAAAAAAAATTTTAAAATTCTTAAAAAACGAAATATAAAAAAAAATTAAAAAAAGAAAGTTTTTTTTTTTTATTACCTTTAGATTTTTAGACTCTAGTTACAATTTTTAGTATTAAGTTTAGTTTTGCCATAGTTATTTTTATTTCTAGAATTTTTAGGTTTGCCGTAAAATCCCTTAAGTGCTTATTCCTTAGACTAAGATTTATGTGCTTTAGAATTTTGCGACGCCGTTTTTCGCGCTACTTTCTTATTTTTATTTTTCGACGCCTATTTTTCGACCTTTTTCGACGCGCAATCTTTTTCTTTCTTATTTCTCGCTATTCTAGTTTTAGGACATAGATTTTTATTCTACTTCTTATCTAAATTTCTTAAAATTACAAAAATTTATTTTAAGTGGTTAAATTGATAGACATCAAAATTTTCTGGTTCGTAGTAATAGTTGGATTTGTACGTGGACCGGGTTATTGGAGCCAAACAGTCCTCAATTATATTGAGACCAAACGAATCCTGCCCCTCTGCTGCATCTTTTGGCTATTCGAAACGTGGGCAAAATCAGAAAAGTCTATTAATTGGACAACTTATATAAGTTTTTCTATTTTTATAACTAATAGGATATTCTGTGAATGCACCGAGCAAAACGTTCACCACCTTTCATACATTCACTACCTGTAACTCGATCAAGACATCTAGCCAATATTATCGCCGTTGATTTTTCTTTAGAATCATCATCTAGACGACCAAGTACTCCAACTCAAATTTCCGATAATCCATCTTTTGAACCCGACCTCACAATTGAGAATCCAGAGAATATTCAGGGACAATTCCAAGATCCAGAACCACTAATCATTCCTCCTGAACCACAAACCATTAAATCAGAATCTTCTAGTGATTCGTATTCAACAAATTCAATTATGGAAAATCTGGAACCTCTAAGTATGGAAGACCGAATGAGAGCCACACGCACGGGCCAAGGTCACGCCATTATTAAGCCAGACATTAATGCGCCAGATTATGAAATCAAAGGACAAATCCTACACATGGTAACTAATCAATGCCAATATAGTGGTGCGCCGAAGGAAGATCCAAACGAACATCTTCGTACGTTTAATAGGATCTGTACACTATTCAAAATCCGAGAAGTTGAGGATGAACAGATCTATCTCATGTTGTTTCCCTGGACTTTAAAGGGAGAAGCCAAAGATTGGTTAGAATCATTACCTGAAGGGGCGATTGACACATGGGATGTTTTAGTTGAGAAATTTCTTAAAAGATTCTTTCCGGCATCTAAAGCCGTGAGACTTCAAGGAGAAATTGTTACGTTCACACAAAAGTCAAATGAAACTCTATATGAGGCGTGGACAAGATTTGGAAAGTTGTTGAGAGGATGTCCTCAACACGGTTTAGACACTTATCAAATAGTACAAATATTCTACCAAGGTGTCAACGTTGCTACACGAAAAGACATCGACATAACAGCTGGTGGTTCCATTATGAAGAAAACCGCAACTGAAGCTTACAAAATTATTGATAACACAGCCTCCCACTCTCATGAGTGGCACCAAGAGAAAGATATATATCGTTCATCTAAAGCGGCTAGAGCCGATTCTAGCCATAACTTTGATTCTGTTTCCGCAAAAATAGATGCTTTCGAGAGACGAATGGAAAAGATGACTAAAGACATTCACGCAATACGAATCAGTTGTGAGCAATACGGTGGACCACACTTAATGAAAGACTGTCACATTGAACAAACGATGGAACAACGTGAGAATGTTGTCTACATGAACCAAAGGCTGGAAAATAGTTATCAGAATAATTATCAACCGCCAAGGCCAAACTTCAATCGAAATCAAAACATTCTTTACAATCCAAAAGGACCCGACAATAACTCGTATAACCAACAAGGTACGAATAACCAACCAACTCAAAACAACACTTTCAATCAACAAAGACCTGGCTTATATAAACCACCACAACAAACCGACGAGAAGAAGTCAAATCTGGAAGAAGTGGTATTTAAGCTAGTTGAATCTCAAACACAATTTATTGAAACTCAAACCCAAACGAATGAGAGGTTTGATCAGTCATTTAGAACTCAACAAGCTTCCATTTTGAATCTAGAAAAACAAGTAGGTACTCTTGTTAGATTGATGAGTGAAAGAGAACAAGGAAAGCTACCGAGTAATACTGAAGTAAATCCTCGGAATGAAAATGTTAATATGGTTTCAACAAATTCTGAAAAACCAGCATCAGAAGATGGGGAGGTTTTAGATGTAAGTAACAATGAAGAAGTTACACCACCACCACCCGAGTATGTAAAGCCTGTGGTGGCACCATACAGACCACCCATCCCGTTTCCAAGAAAAGGAGTTGAGTATGAGCAAGTAATAGGTAATAAAGTTTATGATACCTCTGGAAAGAAGAAGAAGAAGAATAAAAAAGTGCAAGAAACAAAAACAGTAGAAGTAAACCCGGTGAAGACAGTTCCACCAAATCCTCCACCTAGGGTAGGTGATCCGGGTGAATTTATTGTTCCTTGTCTACTTAGTGACTGTGTCATGTATGATGCACTAGCAGATTTAGGTTCAAGTGTGAGTGTTATGCCTCTTTCATTATATAAGAGATTAGGTGTAGGTGAGTTAACTCCAACGGATATGAGTGTTCGACTCCTTGATCAAACCATTAAGCACCCAGTTGGAATTGCTGACAACCTACCCGTTCAAGTAGGTAATTTAACCTTTCTAGTCGAATTCATTGTCATTGACATAGAAGAGGACTCAAACGTTCATCTAATTTTAGGTCGACCATTCTTAGCGTCCACCGGGGCGTTATTTGATGTAAGAAAGGGTAGAATGACACTTAGTAATGATGAGAAATCGATCACCTTTATGATTCGAAAGTCTAAATATCCACAAACCAAAACCGTTGAACCGACAAAAACGATTGGTAAAAACCATGTTGTTTTACCAACTCCAACGGTAATGCTTAACAATAATAGAACACCTAAGTGTGGGGAAAATGAAGTAACACCTAATGATGACTTGATAATAAAGAACCCCATAGTTGATACGAAATTAAATGACCCCGTTATTAACAGTTCAATGAAGAAACTTTTTAAACGGGTTATTGATGCTAAAAGTAAGGGGAACTTTAAGTTATATAACCGGTTAGTATCCAATCTGTCGCCTAAAGAAAAGGCGAAGCTAGTTGAATTTGTGGATATTACAGAAAAAGCTGGTCACTGGCTTAAAGCAAAAGTCACAGATATGCAAGTTGATTATGGTCCAAGAGAAATTGACGTTGAAGTTAATCACAATTTCGACACCACATCTACCTAAGTGTGAGGAGATTCAAATATTCTAAAAAGAAAATGCTGTTTGGAGTTAGTTCCACTGTTCTCGTGTAGTTCCGAGAATGGAATCCGATTGGTCTTTTCCACTAGCAGACACTAAAGAACTAGTTTTCTCCCCCCATTCTGAATTTTTTTGTTTTTTAGGTTTTATATGAAATTAATTTGTTTTCTTTTTAAGTTTTGTGTGAATTTAAAAACAAAAATTTACTTTATTTCATTAAGTTGAAAAAAAATGATTTCTAAAATTCGTCATGAGTTGAAGACTAGGTCGTTGAGCCGAAATTACTTTACCCGAGGGCGGGGCGAAAAATTTTGTCATCATTATTTTTAATTTTATTGATTTAAAGTATGCAAAAAAAAAAAATATTTGATTTTATAAATTTTTGAACGTGGGGTAATATACCCAACTTTAAAAATATGTATATATGTTTGTATTTTATCATGTAAACAACAGGGTAAAACAACGCACTTTCAAAGACTAACATTAAGTTCAGCAAAAGCTACTGATTTTGACGACAAGATGCAAAACAACAAATGTGATATAATAAATGAAGGAATGAACGATGAGGCGCGCCATCTATCATTCGACGAGCTTTGTAATTACAAACTGGGTATTTTTAATCACTTTCCTACACTAATCACCCTCATGAATTTATAATTATAGTCTGATTTCATGCAAATGAGGGCATTGCATGATCTCAAGTGTGGGGAAGGGTTATAAATTCTCTCGGGTTTATACTTGGCTTATTTTCTAAATATTATGAAAATTTTAGAATTTTTTAACTAAATGAATTCAAAATCATGTTTATACATATTTATGAACGATAAAACTAGGTGTTAATGCCGAAATTATTGTTACCTCGGAAAGGACATAAATTGAGAAACAACTAAAACGCTTGAATTTATTTATTAGGATATAAAAAGACGCCTGAAAAAAGCCAAGTGTGGGGAGAATATACCAAATTATTCAATTAAAAACTATCTATCACATGTTTTTGTAAAGTTATTGCAGGTGCTTTTACTTTGGACTAAATTAACTGGTTTACCCGATTTACTGTAAGAAAGATGGATGTACAAGATGAATCAATTCCATCATTAAAAGGAAGTAAAGTCTTCCGAAAAAGAAACGCGCTTCTTGATTTAGGTCATGAAGTTGTCGTCCAGACCAGCTGTAGGTTGACGAAAAATCTAGAAAAGTCATCTCTAAAATCAGCAGGAAATCCACGGACCTCAGCATCAAACAGGGTCGCCATGTGGTCAGATTTATCCTAACCATGAGAAGGATTTATCTCGCACAATGGGGGGGCACCGTGCAAATTAGCTTGATAAGACTAATGAATCAAATCTCCAGAAAGGATAATCTCCTTAAAGATCAAAAATCAGCTTTTAAGACTGATATTACTCAATCCTAGAGATTGACCTTAAAGATTGAGAATTACAAACTCATGGAATTCAATGATATCTAAACTTGAGCTTGAACGAGAAAATATTTTGATCAAAAATAAAACCGATTTGTTTTCTGAAAACCTATTTTCAATGCGTTCATTACCATTGAACGTAAAATCCTGAGAATTCATCAGAATTCATTAGGTCACCTGAACCAAATCGGGTGTCAACCGTAAGAAACGGTGGTTACATAGCATGGTCGGAGACAGGACCTTGTGCCAGACCGAAAAATCATAGGATGATCTTTACTATTGCTCCTACAAAGGATAGTACTAGCATCCGACACGTTTTAAGACCATAATCATATGCATGTCATTAGACATTGCCTTAACAGTTTCTTGTTCATCGCTTTCCTTTACAACCGGACGGTAGTTTACCGAAAGGTAATATACGGAACAAGTAAACTGGACGTGTTGCTTTCCCAATACAAGGTTAGCAAGTGGGTAACACAAAACCACAAGTGTTGAGCAAAAATTTTCAAATCTGAAACCCACAAAACCCACAAAAATATTTTGCAAACACCGGTGAAGGGTTATTCCGGAAAACTTATCTAGGGTAAAAGCTAGATTAAATTTTCAAAAAGATCAAATGTTTTCATAAAGATCCAATTTTCTTAAGGATCTACATTTTCATAGTCATGTGGAACTGTAAACCGCCTTTCAAATGTGCACTTTGCTTTGGAAACCGAAAGTAAATCGGCTATTTGATTGCAAGTGTCGTTGACCTAAACCCGAGGCAACTGTGGGTGACACACCCACCTTTAACCATGGTTCTATCATTGCTATCATTGTTTATACCACCATATCAAAATCACTAATGTACAAAGTGTGATGAATAAAAAAGTGATTCCTGTATGTTTTTATTTCAAGTTCTGTATTGCTTGAGGACAAGCAACGCTCAAGTGTGGGGATATTTGATAAGGCTAAAAAGGAACATATATTTCATAGCAATATCCCTCCTAAATAATAGGTTTTCATATGTAATTGTATTATATTTTCATTGTAATTGTTTAAATAAATAAGTGCGAAGACAAAAGGCGAAAACGAAGATTTGAAGACGCAAACGTCCAAAAAGCTCAAATGTACAAGATACAATCCAAGTGGTTCAAATTATTGATGAGAAACGTCTAAAAATGACAAGAGTACAAGTTACAAAATGCAAAGTACAAGATATTAAATTGTACGCAAGGACGTTCGAAAATTCGGAACCGAGACATGAACCAACTTTCAACGCTCGACGCAACGGAGCTAAAATTACAAGTTAACTATGCTCAAGAATATAATATAATATTTAAATAATTCATAATAAGAATAATAATAAATAATAAAAAGTTGTTAATTGAGCATAGTTAAGGGATCATAAGTGAAAATTTCAAATCACCAATTGTCTATAAAATGGAATTCACGGAGTAATGAAAAAATACACCTTTCTTCATATTTCTTTCTCTCTTCTGTAATATGTAATATATATTTATATTATAATTTTAATATAAGTTAATTTTAATAATAAAGTTATGATTTAGTTGGGTTATTGTAAGAAATATTTTACGGGTTTTAGGTCGAAATTCTGTCCGTGCAACGCTACGCGATTAATCATCACTGTAAGCTATGTTCTTCCTTTTTAATTTAATGTCTCGTAACTAAGTTATTATTATGCTTATTTGAGCCGAAGTAATCGTGATGTTGGGCTAAAATATTAAGACGGGGTTATTGAACTTTGTACCATAATTAAGGTTTGGGCAAAAGACCGACACTTGTGGAAATTGGACTATTGACTATTAATAGATGGGGGGTATTGTCTAATTGAGTGACAACTCATTGGAGTCTGTCGAACCTATCTTCAAATTAATTAACCTAATAATTAATAATGATTATGGTTCTCCTATTTAGTGACGTTGTCCTATTATAATCATTTAATTAATTATTCGGGTTGGGTAATTGATTATTCAAACTGATCAAGTGGGTAAATTAATATTCATATCTAATCAAAACAGGGGTGGATTACATACAGTGATAACTGGTGTAATTGTTGACAGAAGTGATAACTGCGTCACAGTTTAAATCCTTAATTAGTTGGAATATTTGACTTCGGGTATAAGGGTAATTCGCACTTTATATTTATGACCGATGGGCTATTATGGACAAAAACCAAATAGGTATCAAATAAACCAGGACAAAGGACAATTAACCCGAGTAACAATTAATTAAAATCAAAACGTCAAACATCATGATTACGAAAGTTTAAATAAGCATAATCCTTTTATTTCATATTCTATCGCAATTTTATTTATTGTTATTTTATTTATCGTCATTTATTTATTTTACGCACTTTAATTATTGTCATTTATCTTTACGCTTAAAAATATAAAATCGACAAACCGGTCATTAAACGGTAAAAACCCCCCTTTTATAATAATATTACTACATATATATATATATATATATATATTTATATAAATATAGTTTTATAAAAATATAGTACGTAATCACTAGCTCCCTGTGGAATGAACCGGACTTACTAAAAACTACACTACTCTACGATTAGGTACACTGCCTATAGTGTTGTAGCAAGGTTTAGGCATATCCCATCCGTAAATTAATAAAACTTGTGTTATATTTTGTAGTATTTTGTATTAAAAATAATACTATTTCTATACCCCCGCTACATCATCATTACAGTTCACTCATACTTAACGAAAATGGTTACAGTTACTTTCCCATTCTTTTCTTTCATCAAGAATTCTAGTCGTATTCTTACCCGTATTATACACAGCTTCAAAACGTACTTACTATGGGTATATACCAATAGGAACTAGCATGGGATTCCACTCTTGATTATGTCATGTATGACTAATCAATTTTAACTTCTACCATGAGCTAGTCAACTAACTAGAACTCCTTTTAACCCCACTCACCACTCACCAATTACCACTCATCATTCACTCCATTTCACTTCCAATTCTCTTTCTAATTCTCTCTCAACACACACACACTATTATGAACGTATTTTTCCAGTAGTTAATCATCATCTTCATCAAAAATCACTTCAAGAATCAAGCTATAATCATCATAGGAAGAACACTTCAAGAACACTTCAAAAATCCCTTCAAGTTTACTAATTTACTTCCAAGCTTTCTAATCCATTCCAAGTAATCATCTAAGATCAAGAAACCTTTGTTATATATAGTAGGTTATCTTTCTTATTCAAGGTAATATTCATATTCAAACTTTGATTCAATTTCTATAACTATAAACTATCTTAATTCGAGTAAAAATCTTACTTGAACTTGTTTTTGTGTCATGATCCTACTTCAAGAACTTTCAAGCCATCCAAGATCCTTTGAAGCTAGATCATTTCTTGTCACTTCCAGTAGGTTTACCTACTAAACTTGAGGTAGTAATGATGTTCATAACATCATTCGATTCATATATATAAAACTATCTTATTCGAAGGTTTAAACTCGTAATCACTAGAACATAGTTTAGTTAATTCTAAACTTGTTCGCAAACAAAAGTTAATCCTTCTAACTTGACTTTTAAAATTAACTACACACATGTTCTATATCTATATGATATGCTAACTTAATGATTTAAAACCTGGAAACACGAAAAACACCGTAAAACCGGATTTACGCCGTCGTAGTAACACCGCGGCCTGTTTTGGGTTAGTTAATTAAAAACTATGATAAACTTTGATTTAAAAGTTGTTATTCTGAGAAAATGATTTTTATTATGAACATGAAACTATATCCAAAAATTATGGTTAAACTCAAAGTGGAAGTATGTTTTCTAAAATGGTCATCTAGACGTCGTTCTTTCGACTGAAATGACTACCTTTACAAAAATGACTTGTAACTTATTTTTCCGACTATAAACCTATAATTTTCTGTTTAGATTCATAAAATAGAGTTCAATATGAAACCATAGCAATTTGATTCACTCAAAACGGATTTAAAATGAAGAAGTTATGGGTAAAACAAGATTGGATAATTTTTCTCATTTTAGCTACGTGAAAATTGGTAACAAATCTATTCCAACCATAACTTAATCAACTTGTATTGTATATTATGTAATCTTGAGATACCATAGACATGTATACAATGTTTCGACCTATCATGTCGACACATCTATATATATTTCGGAACAACCATAGACACTCTATATTTGAATGTTGGAGTTAGCTATACAGGGTTGAGGTTGATTCCAAAATATATATAGTTTGAGTTGTGTTCAATACTGAGATACGTATACACTGGGTCGTGGATTGATTCAAGATAATATTTATCGATTTATTTCTGTACATCTAACTGTGGACAACTAGTTGTAGGTTACTAACGAGGACAGCTGACTTAATAAACTTAAAACATCAAAATATATTAAAAGTGTTGTAAATATATTTTAAACATACTTTGATATATATGTATATATTGTTATAGGTTTGTGAATCAACCAGTGGTCAAGTCTTACTTCCCGACGAAGTAAAAATCTGTGAAAGTGAGTTATAGTCCCACTTTTAAAATCTAATATTTTTGGGATGAGAATACATGCAGGTTTTATAAATGATTTACAAAATAGACACAAGTACGTGAAACTACATTCTATGTTTGAATTATCGAAATCGAATATGCCCCTTTTTATTAAGTCTGGTAATCTAAGAATTAGGGAACAGACACCCTAATTGACGCGAATCCTAAAGATAGATCTATTGGGCCTAACAAACCCCATCTAAAGTACCGGATGCTTTAGTACTTCGAAATTTATATCATATCCTAAGGGTGTCCCGGAATGATGGGGATATTCTTATATATATGTATCTTGTTAATGTCGGTTACCAGGTGTTCACCATATGAATGATTTTTATCTCTATGTATGGGATGTGTATTGAAATATGAAATCTTGTGGTCTATTATTATGATTTGATATATATAGGTTAAACCTATAACTCACCAACATTTTTGTTGACGTTTTAAGCATGTTTATTCTCAGGTGATTATTAAGAGCTTCCGCTATCGCATACTTAAATAAGGACGAGATTTGGAGTCCATGCTTGTATGATATTGTGTAAAAACTGCATTCAAGAAACTTATTTTGTTGTAACGTATTTGTATTGTAAACCATTATGTAATGGTCGTGTGTAAACAGGATATTTTAGATTATCATTATTTGATAATCTACGTAAAGCTTTTTAAACCTTTATTGATGAAATAAAGGTTATGGTTTGTTTTAAAATGAATGCAGTCTTTGAAAAATGTCTCATATAGAGGTCAAAACCTCGCAACGAAATCAATTAATATGGAACGTTTTTAATCAATAAGAACGGGACATTTCAATCTGTACTGCATATTTTTGCTTGCTGTATGCATTTACTTGCATGATTTCTTTCATGTTTGCCTGCTAGTCTGTAGTTATTTTCTGTTCCTTTTGTTAAAATGCTAAAAGACAAAAAGATTTTATGTTTTAGTATTTTAGGGGGAGTATTTGTTACAACAGAAAATACCTAAAAAGTGTAAAATGCCTCATCAGAAAATCCTAAAAAGTTGAAAATTCCGAAAATGAGCTTGTTTTGATTAATATGTGGGAGATGAAGAAATTACTGTACTGAGAATTGATATACTTGATTAGTAAGGACTGATTTGAACGTTTATGTTTATCTGTTGTGTGATGTACTGATAGACGTGACTTATGAATTCTTGGCATTAGACAATCATACTAAGAATAACAATCATCTAAGATTCAGAAGTCATGGACGATCTGTAGCGTTTGAAGGTAATCACCTAATTATCTCCGAATCTGTATGAAGTGATAATTATTGAGGAACTAAACAGTCGGTCGAGGGTATCCCTATCATAATTGATAATCACTAGAAAAGGTTGGGGTGGATTTAAGGTTGAGGATTATCTGTTTGGCTGGTGCATACTACGTTGTCACGGGCCTAAGACTTAATAATCGAAACTAAATCCCGAAAATATCAGAGAAAATTAGTTTAGGTCGAAGTAAGTGTCCCTTCTCACTTAAGGTCGAAAAGTATAATTTTATATTGCGGACCGTTCAAGCATTTAAGGGAGAACACTTTCGAGTGATCTAAGCACACAACAAAGAAACATGAGTTCAAGCATAAATATGGAAAATCCATTCATGATGCAGCTTAAAATCAATATATCAAAAGACAATGATATGCTGAAAAAAGAAATATCAAAAGAAAATCAAAGTAAAAAATAATTGGCGTATCAAAATGGTAAAGTCCTGAAAGTTGAAAGAATGAGGAATGTTGATTCATGAAGAGCTCATAAAGAACTCAGATCATTCTTAGTGTGACGCCCACGCGCAACTTGAATTGTTTAATCACGACGTTCACATCGAACTATCTAGATTCTTGTCGTCTGCAATTTAGAGTTATACCCATTAAGGCTGTAAGTTAAGAAGATACTTACCTAGATATACTCTAAATACATATATATATATATATATATATATATATATATATATATATATATATATATATATATATATATATATATATATATATATATATATATATATATATATATATATATATATATATATATATATATATATATGAAAGTTTATCTTTCGATTTCGTTTTCCATGTCAACTTGAACATTAAGAAGTTAAGGGCCTTGAGATTTATTTCGTGTGACGGCTGGTCATCAGGCAAGTCTGCTTTAACTGTAGAGTAAGGCCGGTCAAACTTTGGTCAAAGTTTTTGCATGCCCTGGGCGAAATGATTATAAAATGCCCCCAACAGTTACGCAAACATATATCTTTATGAGGTTTAAACTATGGGTATTAATAATTTTTTTCCGAAATGATGCCCCTAACCGCGTGATGCCCCGGGCCATCGCTCGCTTCGCCCATTGCCTTAGCCAGCCCTGCTGTAGACCAATCCCTGCGGTAAATAATGAGCCTATTCAGATAATCCAATATATTCTGAGATCTGCCGACCAACTAGATTGAAGATTGTCAACATATTGGTAGAATCCAAAGGCTGACAGGGTTATTCAAAATGCCGTGAGAACCATCCTATTCAATTTGAATGAAGTATATGGATAGAGATAACGGAAAGTTACATGTAATGAATTGACAACCTAAAACAACGCACAATCATAAGTGATGAATGAATCAAGGATTAATGAACTTAGCGTGATCTCAAAAATCATTGCTCTTTAATTAATGCCAACATGATTGTCGAAGTGTCCAGAAGGAATATGTTCATGTTTAATGAGTATTGATATCAGTAATTGCATGATAATAGACATAGACTGAACAATTGGAAATGAACAACAGAAGTTGATTCAATATGTCAGTTCTGATCCATTTTTAAAATTGTTAATCATCTTGCTCACAAAAAGAATGTGGATTTGTATGTTTTGCTTATCTGTTTGTTAAATAGTTTACATTGAAAACTGTAAAACAACAAAAAGATTTTGGTTTACATGTTATTGCATTTCATGATAGAATGTCTTTCCTTTGCATATTTTTAGTTGCATGACATTATATCTCAGAAAATTCATAAAAATTTTATTTTTCTTTTGTTTTCTGATTATCCTCTGTATGCACAATGACATCTGAAAGAACCTTGTTGAGATCAAGATATTTCTGGCCACCAAATCCATAAGATAGAAGTTTGTAGAGCTTGTGATTGTTCGAAGGATTTTAATGATTTAAGGTATTAGTGACCTTAAGATGACATTACACTGTAGAATTTAACCTGGTGAAACAGAGTGTTTGGAGTAATAATCTCATTTTGGTTAAGATGTTTAGACTGCCTAAGTGTTAATGATCATTTCTTGATGGGTTAGTGATTTATGACTCAAATTGAAGGTGCTAGTTAGCTCTAAGATTGTCAAATGAGTCGAAATCCTAAGTTTGTGAAAAATTGAAATTGCCAAAGTGGCTCACTCGCACGTCTGAAGTGTGAACCGTACGATTTACCACATGACTGAGGTCAACCGTATGGGTGACCATGTTCTAGACTTGTCCATAGTTTTCTAGGTCAATCACACGAGTGACTGTGAAGCACGTGATTGGAAGCTGAATCGTGTGCTCGACCGTACGGTGGAGCACGAGGGTATAAATATGGGAGTGACGAACAGTGTGTTCACTTTTGCACTCAAACACCCATTTTGCTCTCAAAATTCGACCCTCACCATTCATGTTTTCCACTGTAGGTTTCGTTAAGCATCAAAAGCCGATCACAGCGCCACTAGTGGGTTATAAGTCGAGTTTTGTGTAATTGCAATGCGTTTTGATTGTTGTTTGATGTAGTTTTGCATTATACGGTATCCACACTTGCTATCGTGATGAAAATCAGATCCTAAAACACAAAAAATGTAATCCCGTCAATTTAAAATAGAATTTAATATTGGTTTCATCAGACATGCACGAGTGACCTCACTCGCACGCGTGGGACATGACTCGCACGAGTCAGTGCACGGTTAAGGCTTAACCGTGTGAACTTTTGAGCCCACTCGTATGATATCACTTAGTGTTTATTTGGTTGCTCACTCGTTTGAATGAGCTGACACGTGTGCTTAACCGCAACCGTGTACCTTGTCTGAAACCATGTTCTTGCTCAAACGTGTCAACAGTGACACGAGTGACCATGTTACTCGCATGACTAACATCTCAGCTGCACGTGTGATAGTGTTACTCGCACGTTTGTCCTGTTAATGAGTTTATGACACCTTGTTGATGATATATGGTTTATGTTTCTAACTTTTCTGTTGATGTTTCAGTTTGTTAAGATACTACAAATGGCTGAACCACAAGCTAATGTTCCAGTTGTTAACCAAGAAGCTCAGGGGGAGCAAGAACAGAATCCTCAGATTAATGTTAATAACCCACCTGCTCAACCAGAAATTATCTTAGAAATGGGTGATTAGAACAACCAAGTTGCTCTCTACGACACTACTCTTGAGAAAGGAGATCACTTTGTAGAAATTGTTGATTTTCTTAGGCGATCAAGGATCCATACTGCCATTTCTACTCAGTGTACAGCATACTACAGCCACCAAAGGGAATTCTGGAAGAATGCAGTGCTTGATGTGTGTCAAAGGATGAAGCTAAGTTGGTTAGTAACGTTCAAGGGAACGAGATTGTTGTTTCAAAGAAAGTGATTAGAAGGATTCTAGGCTTTAACGATGAGAGCTGCTCCCACATGACTATTAATCGAGAAAGAATCCACGGATGCTTTAAAAGATGTGGATACTTTGGTTACCAATGTGGTAATTCTGAGCTAATGAAGACTCTACTACCTCCACAATATCGATATCTTGCTCAGGTGTTGATGCATTGTTTGAGTGGATGAAAAGCTGGGTTTGATAAGCTTAACGAGAAAGTGCAAAGCATGTTCATTGCACTGGTTCTAAAGGCTTCGTATGATTTCTCTGGATTTGTTTTATATTACTTCAAAGCTAATCACTTCAGTTCCACACAGAGATATCTCATCTACGCCCATTTTCTTCAAATGATTATCAATGATGCTGCACCAGACTTACCAAAGCTTAAACATGACATCATTCAGCTACGTCCAATGAATGTTGTGACATTTCAAAGAATGGAACAAAATCAAAATGAGGGACTGAAACCTAATTTCAAGAGAAAGCTTGTTTTCCATCTTAGCAAAGAGAATTATAGATGTCCATCTGGTAATGCTTGGAGAAACGATGATTCCAATTTAAACTATGAAGTTACTAATGAGAAAGAAGGAGAAGGTAATAATCAGAAAGCTGCTGGTGAAGCTCAAGGAGGAAACAATGATGACGATAATGGTGATGATGATGAAGCGACTGAAGAAGATACGAATTTGATTCGTAGGAAGAGGAAAGGGAAGCAACCCATGTCATCTGAGCAACCTAAAAAGGAGAGGAGAACCAAACACCATAATGACTCACCACAGAGATCATCTCATGGAGGTTCAAGGCAACAAGCTTAATGCCAACCTTCCGGTTTTATGAAGGATGCTAGAGCCACCGTTACCTCACCTAGAGTTGTCGTGACAACACCTCAGGTTACTTCGTCCGAATTCAAGACACAACAAAATCTTCTGTTGTCTTTGATCACTAAAATTATGAATCTTGAAAATCAAGCCGTTGAAGAGAAGAAGGCTAGTGATGCAAATATTGAGCTGTTGGTGGAAGATAATAAGAAATTGTGGAAACGCGTGAATCGTGAGAAGGAGAACTCTGCGAAGATGAAGAAGCAGATTGTGGAAGTTAAGAATCTGAATGAGATCAAGTTGAAAGAGTTGAATGATAAGTTCAAATAGCTCACCTCTGGTAAAACTAAGTTGATAACGGATGGAGGGGAAGCGTATTCCTCTGATTTGGGTGGTGACGATGAGAAAGATGAAGAAGACACAGGCATTGGAGGACCCTCTTTTGAAATTCCGTTAGTGATACCTATTCAAAGTTTCAATGAATATGGTGAGGTCTTTACTACTGAATATTATATGAATTATTCAAATATTTTTAATGATGCAGAAAAGAGGGACGTTCCACCAAGTGATTTCCCAGTGGAACAGCTTGCTGCTCTGGCATATGACAGTGATAATGATACAGAAGATGCAAAGACAGTTGAAGCTGAAATCAAGGCTCCACAAGAAGAGCCAGTTGCTGAAGTCCCTCCCGAATCAATCTAAAATATAGATTTAAGTGATTTTGATAATTTGTTCCAAGATGAAAAGAGTGAAGATTCTGTTGGTGAAGGTAATGTGAAAGAGGATGTGATTATTGAGTTCGAAGATGAACTTGAAACAGAATCTGAGAATAATGAAGAAGAAGAAGTTGAAAGTGTTATTCCTTCGCTCGAACCCTACTCGAATCCGTCACTCAATACTTGAAGTGACTTTTTTAATTTGAGTAGTGAGGTGAAAACAAAGAAGTTGTTTGAATTAGAAAAGGAGAGGAAGGTATACAAATAGCAAATTAAGGAAGTTGATGTTTTGATGGAAAGGAATAAGAGAATCCGACATGAGAAACTGCTCGTTGAGAAAGAAAGAAATGATATTGAAATGAAGAATAAGAAACTCCGAGCCGAGCAAGCTAAGGCCGAGGGATGGAATGAGATTAAAAATGGTTCGAACGTAATAGGGTTAAGGTGAATAGAAACGTTGAAGATGACGAGATTCGTCAAAGCGGGTGGAAACAGAACGTTGTTAACCCTGATCAGATGAATAATCCAGAACTTGAGCCGAAGTTTGTAAGTTTCTATTAAAAGGGAAAGAGAACCAAGAAGTATGCCAAGGGTAAAATATTGAGCTGGGGTCACTTCAAGGAGATCAATTATTTTGCAATCAAAAGAGTAGGAGGAGTTGATTACAAGGCAAGACCGAGTCACTTCAAAACTTTACCTTACTTTGAGATCATGCAACTTGCAAAGCTGAAGATGTTGAACGCTGAAGATAGTGACCTTTCTAGATGGTTTCAAAGAAAACTGAGATTTGAGTACAAAACAGGAAAGTGGTATATCTTCAAGTCAACAGCCGCCAGGTTTTCCACGCACCCGACAAAGCTGAATTCTAAAGGTGGAACTGTTCGAGTTGTTAAGTTCGGTCCAGCTAAGTATATGAAACAATCTCCCTTGATGCCATTACCCAAGGACATTTGTAAAAACTTCAAATGGTGGTTCTATGACGAATTGTTAGAAAAAGCAGTGATCCTTACTGCGATTGAGAAGAATGATGGAAGCATACAGTTTGACAATGTTAGGATTTTGGATCCTATGTGGCTGAGGAACTTGTCGAGATTTGATGTGGAGACACTTCACTGCCATCACATTACATTCAGAGAAGATAGGAAAGAGGAAGCTATGAGATATCAGCGTGTGATCGATGTCTACCATGCCTACCTCAACAGAGAAAGTGATGCTCAAAGCTCAAATCAAGCTCAGGCCAACTGAATCATGTCATATACTATGTTGCTGGTTTGTATTTTGCTTTTGATGTTATTATGTGAGAGAGAGAATCTGGATATGTATTGGTATTAAACTGATGTTACTCTTGAACTTATATGTATTTCACGAACGTTTACTTTATTATAACCGATGTTCTAAGTCCTAGGGGGAGTTGTTGATGCATTTTATGTAAGTCCCTAGACATCTATCGTACGTTTGTGATTAGTACTTTAGTTTGTGGGTTACCATGATCGCTCGTTGTTATCCTATCTGTGTTTATATGTGGTTACAGGTACTACAAGAATGCGATATGAAATTTTGAATATCTTAGACTCAGTAAGACATACGAGTGAAGCCTTACTCGTACGGCTGACAAAAGCTTATACGCATGAGTGTGCTGAGCTGAGTCATAAACCTAATCTGTTTACACATACACGAGTGAGTGATCAACCGTACGGCTAAGACAGCTCACTCGTACGAATGAGACCTGACTCACATGATTGACTTAACAACAGGGGTATATAAGTGTTTATGTTCTTCATTTTAGGTTAAGCCTCTCATTACACACACATCACTCAGATCTGGTCACCTGTCCGATTCTCTCTCAACCCAAATCCTTGAACAAGGAGAATAATAGCTCTAGGTGTTAATCTAATCACGCAATCATTGTTGTGGTTTGACTTAATTAATCCCAAAAAGCATTTTCATATTCACTAGAGGGTTTGATTCACTAATTCCGCATTTGTGTGAGTTAAACCTGTTGATTTCGAAGTTCCTAGTCATGTTTTATCATTATCAGAAATCTAAAGGCTCCCCCTTGAAAGATAATATCTAAAGCATAAGATATCAGTTGCTCCCCCTAGAAAAGAATTACTCCCCCAAAACACAAGATCCTAGGTATAAGTCCCAATTTAGCTAAGGAAAGTTAAGCACTAGACTCTACCATGCCAATTTCTTTTATCAAGAACTTTAGCCTAAGTTCATCTAAGGGTTTAGTGAACATATCAGCTAATTGCACTTTGGTAGGCACAAAGTATAACTTTGCATCTCCTTTTTCAACATGGTCCTTAATGAAATGATAACGAATATCTATGTGTTTAGTCTTAGAATGCTGAACCGAGTTGCTAGTTATGGCAATTGCACTCTGTGAATCTCAGTATATCGGGGTCTTAGTGATCTTAAAGCCATAATCTAGGAGTTGAGTTTGCATCCACAAAACTTGTGAACAATAATGAGCTGCATCAATATACTCAGAATCAGCTGTTGATAAAGAAACACAGTTTTGTTTCTTAGATGACCAACCAACTAACCTATTCCCTAACATCTGAATTGATCCAGATGTGCTTTTTCTATCAACACGACAACCTCCATGATCCGCATCAGTATAAGCAGTGAGATTGAAATCAGATCCATGTGGATACCAGATTCTAAGATTAGGAGTACCTTTTAGGTACTGAAAAATCCTAACCACCGCTTTGGAGTGGGATTTCTTAGGGTTTGACTGAAAGCAAGCACATACAGTTATAGCAAGTGTAATGTCTGGTCTACTTGCAGTCAGATACATTAAAGAGCCAACCATACTTTGATAAAGCGTCATGTCAAAGGGTCCCTCATCAGTATCCAGTAATGTCCTCATTGGGGGTTGTCATTGGTTTTAAAGCAGTCATTTTAAAACGTTTTAGCATATCATTGATATACTTTGTTTGACTGATAAAAATCCCGTTTGGTAATTGTTTTACTTGTAACCCCATGAAGAAATTAAGCAGGTCAAGCATGCTCATTTCGAATTTGTTGGCCATAAGGTCACCAAATTCTTTGCATAGGGCCGGGGACGTGGAACCAAAAATAATATCATCAATGTAAATTTGAACCAAGAGAATGTGACCGTGGTTTTTACGGATGAAGAGTGTTGTATCATTCATTCCACGAGAGAAGCCATTATCCAGTAAGTACTTTGTCAAGGTCTCGTACCATGCACGTGGTGCTTGCTTTAGACCGTACAAAGCTTTCTCCAAGTAGTATACGTGGTTTGGATGAATGGGATCGACAAAGCCTTCTGGTTGATCTACATACACTTCCTCTTGAAGATGACCATTCAAAAAAGCAGTTTTAACATCCATTTGAAACACCGTAAACTTCATATGAGAAGCAAATGCAAGGAATATACGAATAGCCTCAATCCTAGAAGCTGGAGCAAATGTTTCATCATAATCAATACCCTCTTGTTGTCGATATCCCTTGGCCACAAGACGTGCCTTATTTCTAACCACAATTCCATCAGAATCCTTCTTGTTCTTGAAAATACACTTAACCCCCATTGGTCGTTGACCCACTGGTCTTGGAACTAATCACCTTACTTTCAAACGATCAAACTGATTGATCTCCTCTTGCATTGCTACCACCCAGTTCAGATCTGGTAAAGCTTGAGCAACCATTGTTGGTTCAATCTTACTAAGAAAGGCAGTGTATAAATACATATTCCGAGTAACCCTTCAAGTTGAAACTGGAGCAGATGCATCACCAATGATAAGATCATATGGATGATTTTTAGTCCATCGGTTGTTATGTGGAAGAGGTTGTACATCAGTGGTATCCATTGAAATATCAACCGTTGTTGACGTCGAGCCATGATCCTCTTCTGCTGATGTAACATTGTCTAATGGATTCATTTGAGTATCTGGAGAAATAACTGGAGTTGTATCAACGGATGTATCTCGAATTGAATCAAGATAATCATTAGGAGGTGGGAGGGAGAATGAAGAAGCAACAGGTGAATCAGTTGGTGTTGTATCTTCATCATAGAGACTTGGTTGAGTCTCCACAGTAGTTGACTGTGATGGTGTAACCGGTACAGCTTGAACATCTGAATTCCTTTGAGGAGCATAAAGACTATCAAACAAGATATCCAGTTCCTTTGTTGTAACCGTCGGAACACCCTTCTTCAAGAAAATTAAATTTTGCGCCGAACAAGTAGTAGCCAGGTTAGGATCGGGTTTTGAACCGAGTTGTTCAAAAGCCATTCCCGATAATTCCTCGAACTTGACATTGATGCTTTCCTTTATCGTCTTTGTTCATTTGTGATAGACACGATAGGAAACTTTTTTCGATGAATAACCGAGAAATATGGCCTGATCGCCATGAGGATCAAACTTTCCGAGGCTATCAAAATTGTTAAGCACATAGCATATACAACCAAAGACATGGAAATATTTAACATTCGGGCATCTACCATATAGTAACTCATAAGGAGTTTTGTCAAAACGTTTATTAATGATATAACGATTTTGGGTATAACATGCAGTTGAAATGTCCCCCCACATTTTCGGAGGTAGTTTGGAGTAGGCAAGCATCATTCGAGTTGCCTTGCACAACGTAGGATTACGTCGTTCGACTACTCCATTCTGTTGGGGGTTCGTGCAGCAGAGAACTGATGTTCGATGCCTTGGTCTTTCAAATAACTATCAAGCAGGTCATTCTTAAATTTCATCCCATTATCAGTTCGGATGCTCTTGACATGGTTGTTAAAAGAGCGTTGAGTCTTTTTGATGAACTCGAAGATAATGGCAGGGGTTTCAGATTTAGTTCTCATCAGAAAAATCCATGTAAATCGGGTATAGTCATCTACAATGACAAGCACTTGTTTCCGGACACCGAGGCTATAAATTCTCATATGTCCACATATGTCCATATGCAATAATTGCAAAGACGATGAAGTACTGGGGTTTTGCTTAAGCAGATGATTGGTCCGTTTCAGCTTACCCATTGCACATGATCGACACACATGATGCTTATCATATTGAAAACTAGGAATACCATCAACTAGGTCTTTAGAGACTAGTCGATTAATACCCTTGTAATTCAGGTGTGACATCCGGTGATGCCATAACCATGAATTTTCTTTTGTTGAACGGGTGGCCAAACACATGGTTCCATGTGATGGTGCATCATTGAGGTCAATAGTATATAGTGAAGCACAATGTTTACCAATAAGGAGATCGTTTCCATATTGCACCAAGCACTGACTACGTTCAAACAGAACTTTGAGATCTCCGTTTCAAAATTGGCTGACACTAAACAAATAGCACCTCAAACCCTCAACATATGAGACCCATTTGATTGTTAGGCCATTTTTCACATAATCTCCATAACCCGTTATCGCTGCAATCTCGTCATTTCCAAACGTAACCGTTCCAAGGAATTTTTCAACAAAATTGACAAGGAAGGATTTATTGCCCGTCATGTGTCAAGAACAACCGGAGTCGATGTACCACACACAGACGTCGAAACCTTGTCAATGTTAAATTTTCCTAGAGTTTAGGTACCCAAAGTTTCTTGGGTCCTCTACAGTTAGTATTAACAAAAAACTTTAGATCACAAATCAATGTATCACATAAAGCAGCATGCAATTTAGACATTAAAACATCATCTAAAGCCATATTACATGAAGCATCATAAGCGATATCAAGTTTTACATCATCATCATTAGAAGTCTTTACACACAATTTATTCTAAGTAGATGTTTTGTTCACACAAGAGAATTGAAAAACATGCGATGACTTCCTAGGTCGACTAGCAGATTTCTTGGTTTGGTTTGCTACTTTCTTAGTCGTGGACTTGGGAACCCATACAGACTTGTAATTTAAGTTAAGATTATAACCTGTGACACAAAAAACAACTTTGTTAGTTAGACGTCCAAACTTTTCAGTTGACACTTGAGTATTTTGATTTTGCAAAATTTCCATTTTTATTTTACGTTCCTTTGCATCATACTCACTCAAATCAGGTTTGGACCCGTGGTTTGTTTTGAAGACTTCTTAGGTTTTGGTAAAAGACTTTCCTTTTTATGTTTTGTCATTAACATCAGAGGAAGTTTTTTCACTTGAACATGAACCATCTGGATGATGTACCTTCTTCATAATGAATTGTAGTTAAGGTGTAACCTTTGAAACTCTTTTCTCAAATTGAGATCGTACAGGATTTTTAAGAATGGTAATGGGTGTTGAAACTGTAGAAACATTTGATTGTGATTTACACTTAACCTTCTTATCAATCCCGCCAGCATACTCAGAAATAGTATTCATACACTAATTAAGCATTTCTGATGTGTGTGCTTGCATAGCAATCTGTTGTGTTGTTTCCTGTTTTAGTTGAACTATCTTTCGATTCAAGCTTTTAATCTCAAGACATAAATCTTTAACATATACTAAAACTTCACCTTCCTTAAAATCATAAGTACATTCTTTCTTAGGAAGTTTAGGCAATTGTTCACTTAATTCAAGCATTTGTTTCAAGTGTTTGCATCTACGTTACAATTCTATGTTCTCTTTTTCAAGTTTGTCAACTAGATGAAACAAATCCAATTCTGCAGGCTTTTCCTCTCTAGGTTCTACCTTAGGTTCAACTTTTGGTTCTACCTTAGGTTCTACCTTAACATCAGAAGCCGTTTGACCTAGTGATACTGACTCAAATAAGACCGTAAGTTCATGTGCTAGGTCTTCACAGATAAAATCATCAGAAACAGAACATGCAGGTAAGGCCGGTAGCATTGATTTCACATCAAAAGTTGTTTCATCAAACACTTCATCTATGGCAATAATGCTAGAACTAGGTTTGTTAAACACTTCATTCTCAAGCATTAAAATATATTTCTCTAGCATGAGTGTAGGAATATAAACCAGTCTATGTTTAGGCACATAATTAGCATGTTGCATATTCTTTTCAGATTCAACAAGTTCCTTCAAGAAATCAGGATTTGATTTACCCATTTTAGCATTGACTTTTTCATACATTAAGCTAATTTGGTGATATTTTTTAGATTTGCGATTAACAATAATATCATCAAAATTAGCATCAGATGCATGCACAAAATGATAAGGTAAACCAGCTTGAAAGTAATCAGAATGATATAATCCTGGAATCTTTTTGGAAGCATTATCTAAGATCTTAGGATCTTCATAACCCAACCCCCATTTATCACCATGAATCGTTTTCGGTCTATTCATGAAAATTGTTTGTTTTGAAGGTTCCATATCAATGATAGCTTTAGATTGCTCTGTTTGATAGAGTTTTTCCTCGTATCGAGCAAGTTGAGCTTTCATTGGAAAAGACTCTTTTGTTAATACAGAAATTTCAGTGTTCTTTTCAATTATGGTGTTTTTCAATTGAATAATTTTCTTGTTTAGCTTTAAAAGTGTGGGTTCATGTTTGTTTTTCAAATAAGAAAGATCTTTTTCTAAGAATTGAACTTTTTCCACAAGACGTTATGATTTTAGACGATAATCAGTCCTTTCGACTTGAATCGGATGAATTGATTTTTTAAGCTCTTCCAACTCAATTTCTGTAGAGTTGAGTTGGAATTTCAATCTATTCATCTCCGATTGTGATTTGGATGATGAAGGTTTGGTCTCATTAAGTTTGATTTTATCTTTCAGAATCTTGTTTTCAGATTTTATACCTTTAACTTCTTTTGACATTGAGACCAAGTTCTTCATCAGGTCATTTTGCATTTTGATAAAATCAGTTGAGATTTCAGTTGATTGTACCTCATCATCATCAGATGCTGAGTCAGAATTATCCATTGCTTCCATTGCTTTGATGAGCTTAGTCACCTTGCAAACATTTGCATGTTCCACCTCTGAATCTGAATTATTAGTCCAGTTAAACCATCTTGCACTCAACATTCTCACAATCTTTGCCATCAACATTTTCTTCTTGTAGTAAGATGCGTCCTTCTTCTTAGGCATCTTGCACTCACGAGAGTAATGAACAGCTTTTCCACAATTGACACAGATTGAATCATCCTTCTTGGAATCATCAGCACGTTGATGTTTTGATTGATCAGGATTCTTGTAATAGGAGGAAGAAGATGAGTTCTTGCATTGATTGCTTGATTTGCCTTTGAACTTTTATTTGTTCAAGGCTTTGGTGAACATGGCTGCCATCTTGACTAATTCAAGGTGAGAATCATCAACATCGGAAAGATTCAACTCTTCAGAGTCAGTTGATTCTTCAATAAGCACTTTCTTGGATAAGCTTTTGGAAGTAGTAAATGATTTGCTCTCCTTTTGGCAATTAGGGCAAGTGGATCATTCGGAGAAAACTCTTTCCTTCCCTCTTGAAGTTTAGACACCTATGGTTGATAATGCATAAGAACTCCAACAAGCTCATGAATAGTCATCTTGTCAATCTATCTGGTAGATCGAACGATGGTTCCATAAGGAAGCAAATCAACATTGAGCTTTTTGAGGAACATCATGTTGATTTCAGCATTTACTTTTGTAATCTTGTACCTTTTAACTCATTGAGAACACCATTGAAACGACGGTAGGTTTC
This sequence comes from Rutidosis leptorrhynchoides, assembly GCF_046630445.1. NCBI lineage: Eukaryota > Viridiplantae > Streptophyta > Magnoliopsida > Asterales > Asteraceae > Rutidosis > Rutidosis leptorrhynchoides. The sequence continues at coordinate 151,539,305 of NC_092337.1, forward strand.
CTTGAGTTGTTCTTCGGGTCCTTGCTTGAAATCTTCATAAAATCCCAGAGCCTTATTCAGTTTAGTAACATCGGACATGTCATAGCCTTCTTGCTGTCGTTTGATCTCATCCCATATATCTTTTGCTGTGGTGTTGCTATTAACATTTTCAAACAATTCATACGGGATATCTTGCATAACAATGTTCTTAGCCCCTATATCACCCTGAGCTCTCTCACGTCTATCACTAGATAGTTGATAGACTGGAATTGGCATACCAGTATCCGGATGATACTCTACAACTGGACCATCTCTCAGAGAAGCCCATATGTACTTTACTTTCTCACCCTTGTAGTATATGTACTGAGTGATACGGTGGAGCCACTGAGTGTACTTTCCATCAAACAACACTAGAGGTCGGGAATCTGATCCAATGATCAATGTATCTTGGGTAGACATCTTAAAATTGCGGTAGATTCAGTAAAGATTCGGTATTACACAAATCTAAGATGAAGGTTCACAAAAATCTAAGAAAAGTGTCAGATTCGGTACTGTAACAGATTCGGTAAATGATTCGGTACTGTAGCAGATTCGGTAATTGGTTCGGTACTGTAGCGGATTCACTAAAGATTAGATAAACAAGATTCTTTATCAGAAACTGATCTGTAACACTTATAATACACCCAGATTTGGTATAGATTCGGTAACCACAAGACTTGAAGCCTTGGACACTTAAAATCAAAGTATTAAGTAATACCGAGACTCTGGTTCGGTATTTGACTCGGTAGTTAAATTCTGTAAAATTTTGAACTCAAACACACTCCAATTCTTTTGAATTAGATTCGGTAACCTTGCCGCACAAGGAAACAAGTTAGTAACACACAGAATATCAAAGATACCGAATGTGAAGGATACCGAATGTCAACTGTAGCAGTTGACAAACCAAGTCTAAGTATAGAATCTTAGAAAATCAATAGAATCCTATCTCAAACCACACCAATTAGCTGCGTATGATCAAACTGAATGTGATAAAATCACTAACACACCACAATCTGCAATACTTAAAATGAATTTCCAGCTATGAAGCAGATTCGGTATGGCAGTTAAGATACCGAATGTTGATCGAATCATCAAAACTTGAAGAATTGAAGAAATTGAACCGTCAAAAATGTGATTTAACACCTCACGATCACAACTGAATCCACAATCCTTCACTAAATTACAGATTCAAGCTAGAATTGATCAATACCGAGAGTTTTATCCACGAACTCTAAAAATCAACTTGATTCTCCATAATTGTTGTTAAAAGCTGTAATGATGATCGAAACTCTTTCTAATTAACCTAATAAACCTTTGCTGAACTTATCACAAGAATCTAAACGACGGATTATCAAATTCGATATTACCGAATCTGATTCAATATAACCAAATGTGATCAGATTCTGTAATCTTCCATCTCTGGATCAATATAGTGATGTAATATCACTCCCTGGGAGCTCTGATACCAAATGATAGGTCAGATCATAGAAGATGTGATGAGTTAGAGTGAGATTCGGTAAGTGAAGAACAGATTCGGTAAGAGAGAGAATCGGTAAAATTACATTCCACAGCTTCTAGAACTTAGTTACAATGCAATGGCTATCTAATTAGGACTACTTAGGTTCCTTTTATAGCCCTCTTCTAAGGAACTTTCATTTAGGCTTATTTCACGTTAACATTATACATACTTCGGGGTCCTAACATAATCTTTTAAACAATAAATACAAATGTATCTAGGTAGCATGTCAAAAGAAACACAAAATGGGTTAAATTACATCCGGAATGGGTTTATTGGGTTAGCCATGACTCGGATAAAAATGGGTGTAAAGCGGTTACGAATGTCGAACCAATCAAACTTTATAAGGTTTAGAAATTTTAACGTGACCCTCATTCATACAAAGGTAAATTAAACTTAAATTGGAATGTCAACTATACCTAGAATCATGCATATGTTTGTTTTTTATCCTCCTTAACTTCGTAACTAACCAAAATCATGCCCTTGTCTACATTAGTATTAGGTGCATAACGAAACGACTAATTTAAATTAGACCAATGAACCTCCTAAGTCTAGTTAGAAATACCTTATACCACAAGCCAGGTGAAGAGGATATTGGTTGCATTGCCCATTTTTTACGAGGCATTACATGAAAGGTATAGGTACTTTTGTATGGTTATGAGAAGTCTTACTTTGATTTTGACTCTACACTTCAACGAGAATGAATTTTATGCCTCAGTGATCCATGCTTTATAAGGCACTCGTTTCACAATTTTTGGCATACTCTTCTTCAACTCTCTTTTTCAAAAAAATTTTACTATGCCTCAGTGGTCCATGCTTTTTAGGGCACTCGTTTCACAATTTTTGGCATACTCTTTTTTTTTAATTCGTCTCTTTCAACTTCCTTAGCTTCTTCTTACATGATAGCGCACACAATATAACATATTTGAAACATTTTTTTATGTAACGTTGAATGCGTGGTGATAGTGACAATGATATATAGATATATGTAAGATGTAGATGATGGGTGTTGGATATGGTGAATATCACTGTCATAGCTTGTGATATAAGGACTTTCGTTCGACCTTTGCCTATAAAAGAGTAAACTCTACAAGGGTTGCACCAGTGACGATTATTATGGTTATGCAATTATGTACCAATGAGTAAATCGTGGAATCCAATGTGGAACCTAGGAAACCACTCTGAGTCGAATTAGTCAAAAAGACACAAACACTATAACATGATAGCCAGTTATAATTGAAATTCTAATTTAAATCAATTATGTCTTAGCAAAAATGAGTTGTGTTGTCACCTAATGTTACTACGTCTAAACAAGATAAAGTAGGATTAAATTCGACATTAATAACCAAAAATTAAGGGTAGGAATGGGAAATTGGTTTTTCTTTAGTTTTCATTCTAAAGGCTCATGCTGCTAATGGTAACTAGTTGATTCTAGTACACAATTGTGTGCTAACGACCTGGGTGGACTGGCTTGCAAAATGGTGTAAAATAAAAATGGTTTAAAAAGAAAATCCTAAAGTGTTTCTTTATCATTCATGTTACCTAGAATACAACAACGGGATCTCATTTTCATCCTTTCTTTTCTCCATGAGAATATAATCTCTTAAAGTTAACTAGCTGAGGTCAAATGCATTCAATAGAGTTCCTAACACAATCATTCCTCACTGGCCAAGTCCAAAAACTTCCAAGTTAATTCTTAATCACTATGGGTACTCTCCTTGGTCAACATCTCAATTATAGCCTTAAAATTAAAAATTTGACCACCTAGGCAATTAAAATCCATTTACTCCATAAAACCTTTGAACAATAAACCTTTTCAAGCTAAGCCAAATGTGCAATTTCCTTCCCCCCCCCCCCCCCAAACACTTAAACCATGCTACGTCCTCGTATGCATGTTAAATTAATTTGATTGAAAAAGTGAGGAAATGAAACAAAAAGAAAAAGAAAAAGAACAATATTACCCGGGGCTAAAAGCAACTTCCATAACAATTGTAACAAGCACATCGCCTCCCATTTCATCACACAACATATTTCCTTCCATCCATTTTTATTCTTACAAAAAAAAAAAAACAAAAGAAAACATAAAATCTAACTAACCCACTTTCGTAGGGATCCCGCTTGCACTTAGCGTGTGCAAGAAGCCTTTAAACCACCCGATTCCCTCGGGTGGACGAGTTTTGTCTCGTGAGGGCTTGCAGTGAACATACCCACAAAGCTCATATAACTAAATAAATAAAGTAAAATAAAATAAAGGAGACTTACAAACTCTACACATAGTTCGTGCAGTTTTTATTTTCGAGTCGTGCACGCGTCTCGTTCTCTACTTCAGCTAATTCCGGCACTGTAGATGATTCCTCCTTCTCTCGCTTTGTGAGAATCTTCATTACCTCTAACTTTTCTCAACTTAGACTCCAACCATGCATCATCTTCCTTAACGACATGCATTAACTCAAATGATTTATCTTTTTCTTTAGGAGACAAGTTACACACAAGATGGTTACTCAAACTTTCGTCTCCTCTACTCCTAGCATCATGGACCCTTCTATGTAATTTCCTCATAGAACAATCAATCAATGGGTCATCCCCATATTCCTTACACTCACTATCATGCCTCACAGAACTGTGTGGGGGGTATACACTATCTCCCCCACACTTAGGCCCTTCAAGACCTTTTAAATTGGAAAACACCTCATAATCAACTTGAGAATTCACATTTTCATTCTTGTTCACTTTGATCTTGTGACCACCGAACCGCTCAACAAGTTGTTCTACGGTTCTCCCCGTTACTTTGACTACTTTTCTGCTGGTTTCTTCAGATTTTTCAAGTGTATCATCAGACACATTCCGAACCCACATATTCGCCATTTTGTTACCACTAGATACATGCTCATTTTATTTTCTCAGGGTTGGTGGTCAGTAAGGCTCAGTCATCTTCGCAGTTACCAAATGTTCCATCTTATCAACTTTCTCAATAAATGTGGACACTGCCTTCACGGTTTCTTTCATCGATAACAAACAAGTGGTGCTAATAGACGAACTCAACTTGGTTTCAAGAACTTGACTCAAATTTTTCAATTCCCGCTCAATATTTTGTATCGACTCTTGTTGACTCATCAAAATTTCTGCATTAATTCTTATTTGAGATTCCATGAATTCACTCGTCATACCCTCTTCACCAGATTTCCTTACCTCCTCTTTCTCTTTCACATTCGGTGCATACTTTTGAACCTGTTTATAGTTAGTATCCAACAAAAAACAATCCTGGACATCCGGTGTATGTAATGAATTAAAAATATTAATCCGTGATCTCTTATTAGCAAAAGAAATATCCATAACCCTGGTTCTACAATTGATGAGAGCATCAATTGTGGCAAAAAATGGACGACCAAGAATGATCGTTGGTTGGGTCTACCTAAAGTTGGTCTCAATGTCCATAAAAATAAAATCTACTGGGTAATAAAAGTCTTCCACTTTCACAATCACATTTTCCAACATACCCCTTGGAGTTGTCATTGACCGATCCACAAGTTGGATGAGAATATTAGTTTGTTTTAAAGTTCTCAACTCGTACCAGTCAACAAAACTTGCATGAAGTATGTTAATACTAGCCCCCAAATCCAATAAAGCCTTTTTGACATTAACATTACCCACCGTAACCGAAATTAATGGTGTCCCCGGGTCCTTAAACTTCGGTGAAAGTGAACCAGAAATGACCGCACTCACTTTTTCAGTTAATTTTACCTTTTTGGGCAATGTTGCATTGAGTTTACGTTTTTGAACACACAAATCTTTCAAAAACTTAGCATATGCAGGAATTTGTTTGATTGCATCAATAAGTGGAATATTGATTTTTACTTGTTTAAACGTTTCCCACATATCATCTATTTTTGTTCCCTTTTTCCCATAAGGGAATTGGTTCGGGGACTCCAAAGCCTTGGGGAATGGAATAGTATTAGTCTCCATATCCGTTTCCTCAAACTTTTCAACTACCGGTTTTTCAACATTTAACCCAACCTCAAAATCTACTGGAACTTCGTTAACATTAATACTCAAATCATGTAAAATAGGAGACTTACCTGGACCATACTTGATTTATGATATCCTGGGCATTTTTACCTTGTTATCATATGCCTTTCCATTTCTTAAAGTGCCCACCATGTTCACTTCATGTCCTCTTCCTTGTGACTCAAGATTCGGGTTAAGCAATGTATAACTCAGAATTGTATCCGATTCTCGTGTTACCTTTTCCTCCGCCACTTGACCAATTTGCTTACCCAATGCCGCAATTGATTTATTTTGAATTTCCAAAGTCTTCTTCATCTCTTCCATGAAAGACTTCATCTTAGCATCTGTGCTTGAGGATTGACTTTGTTGATTATTTTGAGAAAAGTTTTGGTTTTGATAGTTATGATTTTGATTTTGGTTTTGGTTTTGGTTATGCCTTTTGTATTAGTTGTTGATTTGGTTCGGGTAATGGTTTTGGTGTTGGTTTGGTGCATTCAATGTGTTGTTATCCCAGCTAAAGTTTGGATGATTTCTCCACCCTGGTTTGTAGGTGTTGGAATATGGATCATATTTTTGCCCTTGAACCTCATTCACTTGTTCTTCCATCATTGGTAGATTCCATTGCTTACATCCATTTGCATAATGTGAAGCATCCCCGCATAGTGAACACACTTATTTAACCTGCACAGAATTAAAAATACCACCCTGGTTCGGGTTGTTAAACATGGGAAGCAACAATTTTATCTCATCTAATTCTTTTTCTAAATTCCTAGTCGACCCTCCCGAGTTAGACACGTAGTTAACATGGGAAGGATTGTGGGTTTTCTATGCAACTGAAGCTTGGGTTTTTGAACCCTTGCTCAATTGCTCGAAAAATGCCCATTCATCCTCACTACTCCGAGTCATAAACACACCACCACTAGCCGCTAATAGGAATTGTCTATTTTGCGAGTCAAGACTATCATAAAAAACTTTGACAAGTTCCCATTTCAGTATTTCGTGGTGGGGACAAGATCTAAGTAATTCCTTCAGACGTTCGTATGCTTCATGAAAAAGTTCACCTGGCAATTGCCTAAAAGATTTTATTTGTATACGCATATCTGAAGTTTTACTTATAGGGTAGAACTACTCAAGTAATTTCTTTTTTATCGCTGCCCAAGTAGTGATACTCCGGGCGGGTAAGGACAAAAACCAACTCTTTGCTTTATCTTTTAAAGAATAAGGAAATAGACGAAGGCGTACCTCTTCATCCGTGAACCCGTTTACCTGATTTGTAACACAAATCTCATTGAACTCAGTGATATGATCATAAGGTTCTTCCGTTACCATACCTCGGTAGTTTGGCAAAATAGAAATCAATTGAGGTCGAACCTCAAATCTTCTGTTGTTATCCGCATTCGGAGTGGGATAAACAATTGGCGAGTGATCTTCGTGATCACCCGGTTGGTATTACGAATCCACACCTAGTATGTCTCTCTGCCATTGTTGCAAATAGGATTTCCGCCTACCTGAAAAGAAACACATACAAGAAAACACAACGCGTAAAACCGAACAAAACTAATAAAATGAGAAAATATTTTTGGATTTTTTTAGGTTTTATAATTTTTATGGTTTTTTTTAAATTTAAAAGAAAACAAATTACAAATAAGAGCTTACAATCAAGCGCACACCTCCCCGGCAGCGGCGTCAAAATTTGATGGGCGTCGAAGTACCCGTAAAAAATAACTTAATTACCTTAAACTAGTTAGGGCAAGTAAGGTTCGTTCGACGGGAGATTGTGGTTAAAAGCAAGCAATTTTTAGGAGTTGGTTTTTGATTAACTAAAGCACGTTTACTAATTAAGAAGATTAAACAAGAAAACTTAAGCTTTAATGGTTTAAAGCAAAAAGCATAAGCAAAAGATTATAAATGTAAAGTTGTTAACAATGGATTAAAAACATTTATCCCTTCCAAATCCCAATTAAGTATCATTCATTCAAACAAACATGTGTGCTATCAAGTTATTATCTAAATCACATAGACATGAACTCTTAAATTCGTCAAAGTAATTATCTTAGGCACGATTATGTAACCTAAACGCTTATCTTTATCCCTAATCTAAATTAACACTAAGTGGATCAAGCACAATTGTTAAATCACAATAATACGTCTTGCAATAATCAGAATCAACCAACTTGCATTAAACAATCTCTTGAACGGTTTACAAAATCATAAATCAAAAGAGTTTTTCATTGTAATATTACAAACCACACACATAATTGAATGAATAAACATACATTAAAAGTTCATTGGAAGGAATAAAGAATAGAACTTAGCCGAGCATGATGATTATGAAGAACATGATGAATCTTTGATGAACCATGATGAACACGCCTTTGATCCTTGAAAAGATGATGAGTTTTGGTGTTTGGTAGAGGTTTTGTAGCTCAAAAACTGATGCAAAAAGTCCCCAATTCGTGGCTAAGGGTTTTCCTTACATAGGGAGTGAATAACTTGTTCCTAAAGCAAAAATATCTCAAAACCCAGCATCACCAAAATTGCATTGGCGTAATTTACGCTGGGCTAACGTAAATTACGCCCATATTTGTACTGGCGTAAAAACTTGGCGTAATTGTACTCCAAAAAGTGACTTTTTCTGACTTTTGAAGTTTGTCTGGTGTAATTTACTCCCATATTTGTACTGGTGTAAAAGCTGGCGTAAAAAGCTCTAATGTGGCGTAAATTACTCTACTATTAAAATTATGATTTTTCCAACTTTTTCCACAACTCAACTTCAAATGCCGTTTTTCGCACCTTTTTAGACTAACTTCTTTTCACACCTGTAATACATGAAATCTCATCAAAGTACCTTATTTTTCACTTAAATGTAATCACTTTTATCATGTTTAAGTACAAACGATCGTGTCAAACAATGACCGATCATGAGATTAGCAACCTCACCAACATAAACTTTTAATAACAGAAATTCCTCTTTAAAAACCTAAGTATGGGATATGTTGTATCCTTAACATTGAGGACAATGTTATTTTAAAGTGTGGGATAGCAGATATTGCACATAATGATTCTTGTAAAAATCCTCAAATGTTTATAAACTAAATTTTTCACAAAATTTAAAACTTTTGAGCTATAAAACACCAGGGATTATAAAATTCTATAAATGATCAAAAGGTTTTAGTTACAAAATAGACAAAAGAGTAAAACAAGGTTAAATTTTTTTTATTTATCGAAAAACCAAACCAAATTTTCTAAAAGAGCATTACATAACGAAAGGCGCAATTCAACCCATTATAATTGTTGTGAGGCACCCCCAAATAAGGCTTAATAAGCACTCAATTTTAGTGCTTCACTATACTTACGTTGAGCTCGCCGATGTTAGCATCTCTGAATCAGAACTTGCCCTTGATATACATTTCAGAATTACACCTTTTGACAAGAACTACTAAGTTAGAAACCTCGACTATTCGTGAAGACAAAACACCCCCATCAAAATACCTTCATTTCCATTTTCACTCCAAACCACCACAAATCCATCCACCACTACCTACTCGTTGCATTCATAAAAAAATAAATCCCGACGAAAGCATCACTTCTGGGAAATCCTCTATAAAACCGCATTAGAAAAATGCGAGCATCCAAGTCAATTATCAAGGAGACCGCCAATAAAAGGAGACCTCGAAGAGAAAATCAAAAGATGCTTGTTAATTTTTTTTTTTTTTAATAAAGGTTTTGAGAAAATGAGTGAAACCAGAAAGATTCGAGAAAAGAACTCCTGGCAGTCAAAAAGAAGGATGCTCGTCCTGAAATTCCCGACAAAAAGCTGAAAGGAGCACCAAAACCAATCTTTTAAAGAACTCCTATCTATTAAACCCCTCACGCCACCAAAACCTCCAAAATCACCATCTCTTTATGATACAAGTTGAGTCTATAACTGAAAATTCTCTCAAATAAGTGATGGAGATTTGAGTCTTGATCAAGCCTATGACGAAGAATGTGAACATGACTGGCTAAGAGCGATTTCATTTCTTAGAATTATAGGACACCCAAAACACTTTAGTGAATTGAGTGACCCGAGTGAGATAGCCTCAGTTATGTAACCTCCTCTCATGCTTGCGGAAAAAAGGTTTGAGAATAACAAAAAGAATAAAACTAAGTTTTCACTCCTGCGTCATGCTAAACTAAGATCGCTTGATCACTACGAATAAAAGTCTTTGATGATAAAAGCTCAAAGGTTTGCTTGAGGACAAGCAAAGTCTAAGTGTGGGATATTTGATATCGGCTAAAAAGTCACGTTTTTTCCCGCGATATTGAGTCCTAAATTGATGAAGTTCAAAACTTTGTAAGCAAAATAATCACTTTTTCGGTTAAATTTGTAGATAAAGTAATTACGAAGATGATACAAAAAGAATCAAGAGAATCGGAGCTAAAATGAAGATTCTAGAGCGAAAACGGTGAAAGACAAGAAATCAAGTTACGATCCAGTAAATCAGCAAGCCAAACGGCTTGCCAAACGGGCTGCCAAACGGCTTGCCACTATGGAAAATGGCCTGCCATACGCCCAAGGCAAACGGGCACAGCAAACAGGCTGGCCTGCCAAACGGCCTCACCAAACGGCCTGCCAGCCATTTGCAGGCCATTTTCACTTCTATTTAAAGGCTTTTTGTCATCCATTTTCAACACACCTCTATTCACTCTCTCACTACAATACACTTTCTCTCACTAGAGCTTTCAAGGCCTTCTCACCTTCGAGCGAGAAATTAATTACCCGGAGGCGAACGCCGAAGATTGTAATAGGAGCGGTCTAGAGGATGTCAGCACTTGTAATGGTCCAGATCTCGTCTGTAAATGGTAAACGCTTTCCTTAAATTAATAAAGTTATCTTGTTATTTTAAGTTGCTTTCATCTTGCATGCTTATCTATCCATTACAAATGTTTATTATGTGTTGAATACTTTATCTAAAACTTACGCTATTGTTATGCTGAAACCTTGACGGTTTAGAAGTTTAATTTACGGATCACCCTTTCCGCTTATTCACGTGGCCATAACCTAGTATTAGGACATGATCAACCATAGGATACAGGTAAGTAGTTATGTGTGCTTAACGTCATAATAGGGATATAGTACCTACGTACGAATAACCATTTATTTGATCAAAGAAGAGCTGCCCGATTAGGTTGTGATTAGAGTAGGCAATATAGAGTTTAGTGAACACTAGCTCACTCAAAAGCATGATTCGCGTCAAAAGCAACATTCTTGAGATGTTGTAAGATGATCCGGGTTTGAGTAAGTGATCGCAAAGGAGAGACTTCTAATCCAAATAGCAGTACCTTAGAATATCTAAGATTGCACATCTGTTAATGTTAAGACAGAGCTTAGTACTAAGTGGCAGAATATTGCGGTAGTTAGACCAACTAGGATTAAGAAAAGCTGAGACTTTCCATTAGGGATATACCACTTTGATCATGTACCTAGGATTCTATCCATAAGGTCGTTTAAACCTTCTAAGGTTAGCGTTGGGAGTAGAGATATACGTCTTAGCCAGAATCTTCAAAGCCTTAACTCTTAGTAAAAATCAGTTAGTTTCATAAACCAGTTGATTGAGGTTTAGTGTTTATCCTAGGAAGTTAAACTCTTGTGATAATTCCCCACTAGGATTCTATTCTTCATACCTATCCATTTTTATCTTTATAGTTTACATTATCTTCAGTTAATCTTAATCTATCACCACTTATCACCAGGGTTAACTATTTAGGCACTTTTGTCCCACGTTACTAAGCAAACATATAAAAATACGAACCTGAGTTATATTTACCACTTACTCTTTAAAAGGAATACAAGTAGGTGAGTTATAGCTAGGAAACCCCAGCTAAATATAAATAATAAAACCGTTACTCTCTTTTGGTAGCTAATCTTGACGTATTGCGACCTAACAACACCGCACAGATAAAACTGTCCGTTTTAGCCATATCACCATGGTTAACCATAATCACAAGGGAATGGTTCCCGCGAATTAACCATCGGTGTTCAGAACAACCACTAGTATACATACCCGGCTAATGCATCACTAATTACATGGGTGGTATCGACTCCCAAACTTTAAACCCACATGTTACGCTCAATGTGGTATCCACGCCCGAACTTTAAACCCACATTTCATGCCATACTTAATGATGTGGTATCAACTCCCGAACTTTAAAGCCACATCACACGCCAACACACATGATAATGAGGTATCGACGCCCGAACTTTATACCCTCATATCATGCCTAGTATAATGTGGTATCAACTCCCGTATACACTATATTGAATCCTTACGGAGATCACAAACTAACACCAAAAGAAAATAAATCATATACATATATATATAACTATTCCACTCACCTTGGAATGCCCGTACACGAATCACATGTATGCATAATAGCCTCCATCACGATCCAGCAAGAAACCACCTATATCACACATAGGTACAATATACACATTCAATAAGAGAATCTGACACACACATCCCTTAGCCGAGGGATCTCACCTTGCTCGTCAAGGCCACCCATTTATCACCTAACGGACTCCACCCAATTACCAATTTGGGTGGTAATTTAAACCCACACTAATGTGTACGATTTAACCCAAATTGTACTCAACACCAAAACGATTAACTTATGTCTCGAAACTTGACCACTAACCACTTGGTGACCATACTAAAATGTCACTTTCACCAATTCTTAAAATATACAAAATATCGATCCATATTGCGTTTGACCACGTTTGACTTATGCTAAGACATCATTTAACCCAAAATTACACCTCCCGAACGATTACCTCCCAAAAATGCCATTTACCACTTAATACAAGTGTTTAAACATCTATTCGACCAAAACTAGTGTCATTATCAAATTTGACCCAAATCCATTTAACCTATTTTGACACAAGTCACAAAACACCCATAATCATAAACGACTAGTGACTATATTTTCAAAATACCAATTAACACATAAATCAAGCATTTACATACTGGATTCATCAAATCTTCACTCAAAGCTTAGTTTGACCATAATTCAAAGTCAACACCTATTTTGACCAACAAACATGTTCTTAAGAACATTTAAATTACTGACACACTTCCAACCTAGTGATTAACACCCTAAACTATGACAAATCTCACCAAATTCGTCATCTAACCCTAAATCCACAATAATTGGGTTTACACAACTAATCATATATAAAAAAAAACCCAAATTTCGCAAGAAATAGGGTTTCTAACCCAACACTAGCTCAAATCCTAAATCAATTAAGAATCAAACATTAAATTCGGATATAGGGTTTACCTTAGCTCCAGAACGAACTTTGGTAGCTGGAATCGCAAACAAGCACCAATAACCATGCCAGTTTGGGTAAGAATCACCATCTTCATCACCATTTGAAGCTTCCTCTCTCTAAAAACCCCTTTCTCTCTCTAAGAGAGTTTAGTTGGTGAAGAAATGAAGATAAGATCAGGTATTGGGGTATAAAACTGACCCCATGTGAAAAGACCCAAATGCCCTCATTAATTTTTTAAAAATTACAAAATAAGATCCATTAGGCACCAGGAACGCCATTCTTGAACCACGAGAATGGCGTTTGCTCTTTACAAATGGAACTTCTTACCTTTAAATAGGAATGTCGTTCCTAAATCGGCCTCCAAACCCATTCGGTTGATTTTTGCACTTTTCCATATTCAGAACTCCGTTCTTCCGTTTGGTATGTCATTCCCGCTCATGGAACGCCATTCCTTGTACCTGGAACGCCGTTTTGACTTATTAGAAAATCAGGGTCTTACAACTCTCCCCCACTTGAACTGAATCACGTCCCCGTGATCCGCATCACACCCAGAACCCCGAAGTTGATACTTCACGCATATAGTGAGTAGAAATCTCGTGACCCACTCGTAATCACCAACTCAACTAACCACAAACTACGGTACCTAACGTACTTCCAATAATCGAACGTCCGCTTAGGATACACGGAAAAACGCAATATAATCCTATGATTCTTTCCAATAGCACCTCGCGGTCACGAACACGCTGTCCATCGTGTCCTACCAAGTTCACTACGCGAACTAACTCTCGCACCATTCCATACTGGAAGGTTTACGCCTTGATCCTACCTCGCTCCATAATGATTCACACTCGCAATTAAGCAATCCGCTCATGCATGTTCGTGGAAAGTTATCCACTTCAATTACAATCGAACAATCCCTTCCGCGATGGAATCTCAATATTATCATACAACCATTCTTGGGGCACTAACCGTCCCCGCACTTGGCTGCATTTAATTTCGTCTATCTATAAGTCAACCAAGGTCAACCTTCTGACACCATACTCAAAACCACACACCACCTCGTACACGGGGTTTTATCTATATTACCCACCATAGAATAAACAAGGCGGTTTCCTAGTACTAGCATGAAAGCTATTATTGTACTAGAGCTTTGCTAACCACAAAACATTTTCACCTCATCAACCGCCGCAATTCAACGCACACCCCATAATATACTCACCATGCACGGATGAGCCTCACACTTTGACCGTCCGTTTAGGAGGGTTTAGGAATTCCAACACAAACTTGAACACACAATACAAGGTAATACACCCTTGCGAACAAGCCACACCCGTGTGCCTTTACATGAAGCATCCGGAATTCAGCACAATACGCCTCACAACCGTTTGAAGGTTGGAATAATCCACTGACAGTTCTCACGAGCACGCTTCCCAATCAGGGAATATTCGAAGATTAACCCAACACACGGTCACATCATCCAAAATTTTACGCCATCCTAGTTAATGTGGTGGAAACACCCTACAAAATACCCCAACAGCCACCTCAGGATCTCCCAGAGATCATCACAGGTCTCCTATCCCGTACCAATGACACTCGTTCGCCCATCATACGAGTATCAAATCATCACTAAAAACACACGGCCATAAACTCCACACATGGCACACTATATTTTGAACTCAACGGTCTTATCGCCCGACCACGAGTCTGTTATCAATGCCACGTTGCTCTACCTCGGTATGAATAAGAATCCTTAATGAGGTCTAAAACGGTTCCTTTCAACACAGTATTACCAGAGCTTCTTCGTGCTGTAGTATAAACTCCCCCACTTAGAACTCTGCTCCATATTCACATCACCTAGATGATAACATTATGTGATTTCATCACTCTCTGACATACATAACTATTCTCATCGTCAATCATAGTCCTTGAATTCGCAAGAATTCATTTCAGGCTATAAAAGTTGACTTGCACCGTCACCCATTGGCGTCATTTAAGCAATGACATAATGCCAACATAACACACACCTCGTACTCGCTACACTGCTACCCGCAAGGTAGACTTCTCTGAACTCCCACATACTGTAGTGACCCGAACTTTTCCATGTTTATATATATATTAAATGAAATTGTTATTTACATGATTAAGTGTTTCCAACATGTTAAGCAATCAAACTTGTTAAGACTTGATTAATTGAAATAGGTTTCATATAGACAATTGACCACCCAAGTTGACCGGTGATTCACGAACGTTAAAACTTGTAAAAACTATACGATGACATATATATGGTTATATATATAGTTAACATGATTTTATTATAAGTATGTATCTCATTAGGTATTTTAACAATGAGTTATATACATAAAAATGAGACTATTAATTTAAGAAACTCAAAAACGATATATATAACAATTATCGTTATAACAACGTCTTACTAGGTACATATGAATCATATTAAGATATTGATACACTTGGTTAATTATGTTAAATAATAAGTAAATATATTATTAAGTGTATTAACAATGAAATACATATGTAAAAATAAGACTACTAACTTAATGATTTCGAAACGAGACATATATGTAACGATTATCGTTGTAACGGCATTTAACTGTATATATATCATATTAAGATATATTATATATCATAATATCATGATAATATAACAATTTAACATCTCATTTGTTATAATAAACAATGGGTTAACAACATTCAACAAGATCGTTAACCTAAAGGTTTCAAAACAACATTTACATGTAACGACTAACGATGACTTAACGACTCAGTTAAAATGTATATACATGTAGTGTTTTAATATGTATTCATACACTTTTGAAAGACTTCAAGACACTTATCAAAATACTTCTACTTAACAAAAATGCTTACAATTACATCCTCGTTCAGTTTCATCAACAATTCTACTCGTATGCACCCGTATTCGTACTCGTACAATACACAACTTTTAGATGTATGTACTATTGGTATATACACTCCAATGATCAGCTCTTAGCAGCCCATGTGAGTCACCTAACACATGTGGGAACCATCATTTAGCAACTAGCATGAAATATCTCATAAAATTACAAAAATATGAGTAATCATTCATGACTTATTTACATGAAAACAAAATTACATATCCTTTATATCTAATCCATACACCAACGACCAAAAACACCTACAAATACTTTCATTCTTCAATTTTTTTCATCTAATTGATCTCTCTCAAGTTCTATCTTCAAGTTCTAAGTGTTCTTCATAAATTCCAAAAGTTCTAGTTTCATAAAATCAAGAATACTTCCAAGATTGCAAGTTTAATTTCAAGTTTTCTAAATCCATTCCACGTAATCATCCAAGATCAAGAAACCTTTGTTACTTACAGTAGGTTATCTTTCTAATACAAGGTAATAATCATATTCAAACTTTAATTCAATTTCTATAACTATAACAATCTTATTTCGAGTGGAAATCTTACTTGAAATTATTTTCGTGTCATGATTCTGCTTCAAGAACTTTCAAGCCATCCAAGGATCCTTTAAAGCTAGATCTATTTTTCTCATTTCCAGTAGGTTTATCCAAGGAACTTGAGGTTGTAATGATGTTCATAACATCATTCGATTCATACATATAAAGCTATCTTATTCGAAGGTTTAAACTTGTAATCACTAGAACATAGTTTAGTTAATTCTAAACTTGTTCGCAAATAAAAGTTAATCCTTCTAACTTGACTTTTAAAATCAACTAAACACATGTTCTATATCTATATGATATGCTAACTTAATGATTTAAAACCTGGAAACACGAAAAATACCGTAAAACCGGATTTACGCCGTCGTAGTAACACTGCGGGCTGTTTTGGGTTAGTTAATTAAAAACTATGATAAACTTTGATTTAAAAGTTGTTTTTCTGGGAAAATGATTCTTATTATGAACATGAAACTATATCCAAAAATTATGGTTAAACTCAAAGTGGAAGTATGTTTTCTAAAATGGTCATCTAGACGTCGTTCTTTCGACTGAAATGACTACCTTTACAAAAATGACTTGTAACTTATTTTTAAGACTATAAACCTATACTTTTTCTGTTTAGATTCATAAAATAGAGTTCAATATGAAACCATAGCAATTTGATTCACTCAAAACGGATTTAAAATGAAGAAGTTATGGGTAAAACAAGATTGGATAATTTTTCTCATTTTAGCTACGTGAAAATTGGTAACAAATCTATTCCAACCATAACTTAATCAACTTGTATTGTATATTATGTAATCTTGAGATACCATAGACACGTATACAATGTTTCGACCTATCATGTCGACACATCTATATATATTTCGGAATAACCATAGACACTCTATATGTGAATGTTGGAGTTAGCTATACAGGGTTGAGGTTGATTCCAAAATATATATAGTTTGAGTTGTGATCAATACTGAGATACGTATACACTGGGTCGTGGATTGATTCAAGATAATATTTATCGATTTATTTCTGTACATCTAACTGTGGACAACTAGTTGTAGGTTACTAACGAGGACAGCTGACTTAATAAACTTAAAACATCAAAAAATATTAAAAGTATTGTAAATATATTTTGAACATACTTTGATATATATATATATTGTTATAGGTTCGTGAATCAACCAGTGGCCAAGTCTTACTTCCCGACCAAGTAAAAATATGTGAAAGTGAGTTATAGTCCCACTTTTAAAATCTAATATTTTGGGATGAGAATACATGCAGGTTTTATAAATGATTTACAAAATAGACACAAGTACGTGAAACTACATTCTATGGTTGAATTATCAAAATCGAATATGCCCCTTTTTATTAAAGTCTGGTAATCTAAGAATTAGGGAACAGACACCCTAATTGACGCGAATCCTAAAGATAGATCTATTGGGCCTAACAAACCCCATCCAAAGTACCGGATGCTTTAGTACTTCGAAATTTATATCATATTCGAAGGGTGTCCCAGAATGATGGGGATATTCTTATATATATGCATCTTGTTAATGTCAGTTACCAGGTGTTCACCATATGAATAATTTTTATCTCTATGTATGGGATGTGTATTGAAATATGAAATCTTGTGGTCTATTGTTACGATTTGATATATATAGGTTAAACCTATAACTCACCAACATTTTTGTTGACGTTTAAAGCATGTTTATTCTCAGGTGAATACTAAGAGCTTCTGGTATTGCATACTAAAATAAGGACAAGATTTGGAGTCCATGTTTGTATGATATTGTTTAAAAACTGCATTCAAGAAACTGATTTCGATGTAACATATTTGTATTGTAAACCATTATGTAATGGTCGTGTGTAAACATGATATTTTAGATTATCATTATTTGATAATCTACGTAAAGCTTTTTAAACCTTTATTTATGAAATAAAGGTTATGGTTTGTTTTAAAAATGAATGCAGTCTTTGAAAAACGTCTCATATAGAGGTCAAAACCTCGCAACGAAATCAATTAATATGGAACGTTTTTAATCAATAAGAACAGGACATTTCAGTTGGTATCAGAGCGTTGGTCTTAGAGAACCAGAATCTTGCATTAGTGTGTCTTATTGAGTTTGTTAGGATGCATTAGTGAGTCTGGACTTCGACCGTGTTTACTTGAAAAATGATTGCTTAACAAATTTTGTTGAAAACTATATATTTTTAACATGTGAATATTATGTGATATATTAATCTCTTAACGCGTTTGATATTATGTGATAGATGTCTACCTCTAGAAAAAGTCCCATTGACTCACCTAATAATAATGAAGAGTCAAATGTAAATTGGAATGATTCGTGGACTGATTCACAAGTTCCCGAAGAGGAACCGGAAGAAGAGTCGGAACCGGAAGAAGAATCGGAACCGGAAGAAGAACCAGTGGGGTAAATAATAAAATGGTTAAGTAGAAGAAAATCCTCAACCAACCGACCAAAGTTAATTATGGTCAACGGTGTTTCCGCCAAGGAAGCAAAATATTGGGAGGATTACCAATTCTCCGATGAATCGGATTCCGACGAGAATTCCGATGATGTTATAGAAATTACCCCAACTGAATTTAAAAAGGCAAAAGAAAATAATAAGGGAAAGGGCATAAAAATAGAGAAATCTAATTCCAACCCCGATGAACTTTATATGTATCGTCAACCCCCGAAGCCCTTAAGTTGTAACAATGACCCGGGAACCTCTAAACCACCAGGTTTTTCTAAACCAATGTGGAAAACGACGGCTTGTATTAGGGGAACATCATATATCCCTAGAAACTTGGCAAAACGAACCAAAACCGAAGAAGAAGAAACGAGCGAGTCGGAATAAGATAGTTGTATTCGTGTGGTATAATATATGTAATATAGTGTGCCTATGCTTTATGATATATGTAAAAATTGCTTGTATTAATAAGTAATTTTTTTATGAATCTAACTCTTGTCTATTTTACAGTTTAAAAACACAAAATGGATAGACAACCCAATATTTTAAGAGACCTACCCGGAGACATGATTGATGAAATCTTGTCTAGAGTCGGTCAGAATTCTTCGGCACAACTATTTACGGCGAAATCAGTTTGTAAGACATTCGAAGAACGTTCCAAGAATGTCTTGGTTTATAAGAGACTTTCGTTTGAAAGATGGGGGATATCACATTGGGAAACCCATAAGTTACGATGTGTTTACTTTGACGCATATATTACGGGGAACCCAAATGCTATTTTACGCAATGGGTTAAGAAATTATTTTGACTCAATGTATCCGAATATAGGACTTCATGATTTAGAAAAAGCGGCTAACATGCAACATAAAGAAGCATGCTATGCTTACGGGTTAGTAATGTTCGCTTCTCACCAAAGTGAGAAAAAGAACATCGGTCTACAACTATTAAACAAAACGTTCCCACAAGTGACGGAGTTGGTAATTGGGGTAAGAAATGAGGTTTTTAGGTTATTACGAGACTGTTGGTCATTACGTAACCCTCGTCCCTTTGACAACGTTACAACACGCTGTCTTATCAACGGCCATAACAGTTATGTTCCACAAGACCAAGGATGGGAAGTAGTCCTAGTAAAACCAGAATGCATGACTTGTTTCTGGACTTATGAATTACGTGTCTTTATTGCCTTTGCTGAATGGCTTGTGTACTAGCTAGAATTATCTTCACAACTATCTTGTATCAAAGTTATTGTGTGCTATATTTCATGCTTTATGAACGCGAAATATTATTATAATCAGTTTTTCATATAGAATTGTAGTAGTTGAATTGTATATTAGCTACTAAATATGAACTTAACGGGTAGGTACTACCCGAATTTAAACTTATAAAACGCTAATATGAAGAAAAAGCTTTTATAAATGAGTTCATATTATGCTACGAAATACTATTAACTACTCTTAATATTCTGTATGATTAACTTGTTCCATTTGACTATTTTGAAGGAAATGGCACCGACTACTCGACACACCATGAATATGAATGAAGAGGAATTCCGTACTTTTCTAGCTTCAAACATAGCTGCAGTACAGGCTGCGCTACATACCAACAATAACCTTGGATCTTGCAGTACAGGAAATCGTGTAGGATGCACCTACAAAGAATTCACTGCCTGCAAACCTTTGGATTTTGATGGAATCGAAGGACCGATCGGATTGAAACGGTGGACCGAGAAGGTCGAATCGGTGTTTGCCATAAGTAAGTGTACTGAAGAGGACAAAGTGAAGTACGCTACGCATACCTTCACAGGTTCTGCGTTAACATGGTGGAATACCTATCTAGAGCAAGTGGGACAAGATGATGCTTACGCACTACCGTGGTCAGCATTCAAGCACTTGATGAACGAGAAGTACCGTCCCAGAATCGAGGTCAATAAGCTCAAGACAGAACTTAGAGGGTTACGAACCCAAGGATTTGATATTACCACGTACGAAAGACGATTCACAGAATTGTGCCTATTGTGTCCGGGAGCGTTCGAAGATGGGGAAGAGAAGATCGACGCATTTGTGAAAGGATTACCGGAAAGAATCCAAGAAGATATAAGTTCACACGAGCCCGCCTCCATACAATAGGCATGTAGAATGGCTCACAAACTAGTGAACCAGATTGAGGAAAGAATTAAAGAACAGACGGCTGAAGAGGCCAATGTGAAGCAAGTCAAAAGAAAGTGGGAGGAAAACGGTGATAAGAATCACCAATACAACAACAACAGCAATTACAATAATAATCGCAACAATTATCCCAACAATCTTACCTCCCCCATACCTCGCAGGCGCGGGATTGGGTATTGTTGTTGTTGTTGTTGTTGTTGTTGTTGTAATTATCCCAACAATCACAACATCAATCGCAACTACAACAAATGGCCCAACAATAACAACAGCAACTACAACAATCATCCCAACAACAATAACAACCGCAACAACAACAACAATCAGAAGCAGCTATGCCAAAGGTGTGAAAAGTATCACTCGGGGTTCTGCACCAAATTTTGCAATAAGTGTAAAAGAAATAGTCATAGCGCGGCGAAGTGTGAGGTCTACAGACCAGGGGTTAACAGAACGAAAGGAACAAATGGTGTCGGAATGAGTAATGGCGGAGCAAGTAGTGTCGGAGCAAGTTATGCCAATGTAGTTTGTTATAAATGTGAAAAACCGGGCCACATTATTAGAAATTGCCCGAACCAGGAGAACACGAATGGACAAGGCCGCGAAAGAGTTTTCAATTTTAATGCGGCAGAGGCACAGGAAGACCCGGAGCTTGTTACGGGTACGTTTCTTATTGACAATAAATCTGCTTACGTTTTATTTGATTCGGGTGCGGATAGAAGCTATATGAGTAGAGATTTTTGTGCTAAATTAAGTTGTCCATTGACGCCGTTGGATAGTAAATTTTTACTCGAATTAGCAAACGGTAAATTAATTTCAACTGATAATATATGCCGAAATCGAGAAATTAAACTGGGTAGCGAAATATTTAAGATTGATTTGATACCAGTAGAGTTAGGGAGTTTTGATGTAATAGTTGGCATGGACTGGCTGAAGAAGGTGAAAGCAGAGATCGTATGTTATAAAAATGCAATTCGCATTGTACGAGAAGAAGGAGAACCCTTAATGGTGTACGGAGAAAAGGGCAACATGAAGCTACATCTTATTAGTAATTTGAAGGCACAAAAACTAATAAGAAAAGGTTGCTATGCTGTTCTAGCACACGTCGAAAAAGTACAAACTGAAGAAAAGAGCATCAATGATGTTCCCGTCGCAAAAGAATTTCCCGATGTATTTCCGAAAGAATTACCAGGACTACCTCCACATCGATCTATTGAATTTCAAATAGATCTTGTACCAGGAGCTGCACCAATAGCTCGTGCTCCTTATAGACTTGCACCCAGCGAGATGAAAGAACTGCAAAGCCAACTGCAAGAACTATTAGAACGTGGTTTCATTCGACCAAGCACGTCACCATGGGGAGCTCCTGTTTTATTTGTCAAGAAGAAGGATGGTACATTTAGGTTGTGTATTGACTACAGAGAGTTGAACAAACTTACCATCAAAAACCGTTATCCACTGCCGAGAATTGACGACTTATTTGATCAACTACAAGGCTCGTCGGTTTATTCGAAGATCGATTTACGTTCTGGATATCATCAAATGCGAGTAAAGGAGGATGATATTCCAAAAACTGCTTTTAGGACGCGTTATGGTCATTACGAGTTTATGGTTATGCCGTTTGGATTGACTAACGCACCAGCTGTGTTCATGGACCTTATGAACCGAGTGTGTGGGCCATATCTTGACAAGTTTGTCATTGTTTTCATCGATGACATACTTATTTACTCAAAGAATGATCAAGAGCACGAAGAACATTTGAAAAAAGTGCTAGAAGTATTGAGGAAAGAAAAACTGTACGCTAAGTTTTCAAAGTGTGCATTTTGGTTGGAAGAAGTTCAATTCCTCGGTCACATAGTGAACAAAGAAGGTATCCAGGTGGACCCGGCAAAGATCGAAATCGTTGAAAAGTGGGAAACCCCAAAAAACTCCGAAGCATATACGTCAATTTTTAGGATTGGCTGGTTACTACAGAAGATTCATCCAAGATTTCTCCAAAATAGCAAAACCCTTGACTGTATTAACGCATAAAGGGAAGTGTAACGACCCGCACTTTTTCGATCATACTATACTTATAAGATTAATATTTACATAAATTAAACCTTGCCAACATGATAAGCAATCCAAATTGTCGAGACTTATATTTCCGAAAAGAGTTTTACACAACGTTTGACCGTCTAGTTTGACCGATGATATCACGAACTATACAATATATGATAATTATACGTTTGTGTATATAAATGTATATATACATATTTAACATGATTAATAAATGTTTTAATATCTCATTTTGTATTAATAACAACAAGTTATATGTGTATTTTGAAACTACTAACTTAAGTTTTCAAAACGATAACTATACGTAACGTTATTTGACATAAATACTTAAGACATATAATGTTTATACATATATTGTATAAGTAATGTATTTAATCACTTTTAAAGACTTAAATACATAAAACCATATAAGTGTATTCACAAAAGATAGCTATATTTGAATCCTCATTCCATTTTTCACAAAATTTCTATACGTATACCTAGAGTATTTGTACTCGTATCATACCTAGCTTCTAGATGTATTTACTATTGGTATATACCAATAGGAAATACCAATGATCAGCCATGAATGATTAAGGGACATGATAACAACTTGTGGGAACCATCTTTAGTCATTTATCAAGACTTATTTGTAACAAAACAAAGTTATACATATCATGTATCTATATATCACGTTTTTATATGTGTATATATATACATGCTCATTTCCATTTTCTTCACTAGATCACTAACTCTAAAACACACACACTTATGAGCCTTAAACCCCTTAATCATCTCAGCTCACATCTATGAAAATCTAGCTTCAAAAACCATACTAAAACACCATAAGAAAACCATACAAAAACACTTCAAGAAAACCCTCCAAGAACACCAACTTACTTCCAATCTTTCATCCACTTCTATCACCCTTTTGATTCTAGCTTCTTACTTCTCTCTTACAGCAACTTCATCCAAGGAACTTGAGGTAGAATCTATGTTCATAACCTTATTCGATTCATATATATATATAGCTATCTTATTTTGTGGTACAAAAGTTTAACAACAAGAACATAGTTTGAATGTTTTCAAACTTGTTTGCAAACTAAATAGATCCTTCTAACTTAACTTTTAAAATACTTCAAGACCTGTAATATAACTTATGTATATGCTAATTTAACAAGGTAAAACTTGGTTTTTCAAAGTATAAGTATTTTTAGAAAAATGGTCATTAAATGATTTTGTTGTAACAAAAATGTTTAACTTCATATGTTTCACTAATGTTTCACTTATGCCGTATGATTTTGAATACAAACCAAGGTATTTACAGTTCATAGTCTTAAAGAAGAACTCGATCCAAGAAGATGGCAATTTGAATCAACGAAAACGGATTTGTAACGAAGAAACTATGACCGAAACAAAATTGGTTATCCTAGATCATTTCAACTACGGGATCAATTGGAAAAAAATGATATAAATCACATACTTCTAAGATAACATGATATTTTATATATATGTACTCATAATTCAATTTCATATGGTTCAGGATCACCCGTAAACAACACGAGAAGATTAATCATAAGATCCCATGATTGTACGCAACACGTCATTTGACAACACCGGTACTTTATGTACGCAACACGTCATTTGACAACACCGGTACCATGGGTCAAGATTAATCTCGACCAACACATATACGATGGGGTTTTATTGATTACGTTGGGGGTTTTATTTATTTCATTGCGGGTATATTAAACATCTAAAAATGAACCATTAAAATTGAATTACTAACATCGGACTGCTAACTACGGACTAAGGAATTATTCAAAGTATTAAAAGTATAACAAGTATATATTTATAACGTTTGTTTAAAAATGAAAACATATTGATATATTATATATGGATAGGTTCGTGATATCAACCGGAAGACCGAGTCAAATTATTTATATCATCAAGACAAGAGTGAGTATATAGTCCCACTTTTAAACTCTAAATATTTCGGGATGAGAATACATGTATTTTATGTTTTACATTATGGACACAAGTAACTGAAAAATATATTCTACGTTGAGTTGTACCACTGGCATACTTCCCTGTAGCTTGGTAACTAATATTTACAGCGGTATTGTAAACGCGAATCCTGTTGATAGATCTATCGGGCCTGACAACCCCAACCGGACTGGACGACCAGTATTCAACGGTTGCACAGTACTTCGTTTTGTGACTACACTTGGTACGGTGTAGTAAGATTTCATATTAAAGGGAATATGCGACGTGAAAATGTTAAGTATGGTTACCAAGTGCTCAACCACTTAGAATACTTTTATTAAACTGTTTATATACGAAATCTTGTGGTCAATATATATATTGCTGCCGGCATTAAACCTATATCTCACCAACTTTATGTTGACCTTTTAAAAACATGTCTATTCTCAGGTGATTTCTAAAGCTTCCGCTGCATCATGTTGGATCTAACCAGGATCTTGCGTACGCATGTTTGTGTCAAAAATAAAACTGCATATCCGAGATGTTGTATTGTAAAATATGCTAGAAACCGTGTTGTTGTCATCATTTGTAAAGTTTGTAAGTCGAAGATTATCGCTAAACGATAATCTTCTTTTTATTGTCTTAAGCTTGTAACAAAAATAATGGTTATGGTTTGTAATGTATAATATATGCAGTTTTCTTTCAAAAATGTCTCATATAGAGGTCAATACCTCGCAATGAAATCATACGTTATCTAACGCGTTCTTATGGTTAAGGACGGGTTATGACATGTGGTATCAGAGCGTTGGTCTTAGCGAACCAGGTTTGCATTAGTGTGTCTAACCGAGAAGTCGTTAGGATACATTAGTAAAGTCTGGACTTTGACCGGGTCTGATTTTAAAAAAAAAACCATTGCTTATCACTGTTGGTTAAAATTTATGTGTAAATATTATGTAAGTACTAATGGGTTAGTTGTTGTGTGATAGATGTCGGGCTCGAAACTTATTATCACATTCAGCGACTCCGAATCAGAACCTTCAGATTGTGTTTCAGTCATTAACATATCCGATGACGAAAGTGGTATTTTTGGGGAAGACTCACAATTTCCGGATGAACCAACTATAGAAATATCGGAAAGTGAACCCGAGGAGGAAAGTGAACCCGAGGAGGAAAGTGAACCCGAGGAGGAAAGTGAACCCGAGGAAGAAATACAGGAAATTACAAAAGACGAGTTCGAACTAGCAAAGAAACGAAAGGCTAATGAATTAGAAAATCCAAATCCCGAGTTTAATGAGAATGATGTGGCACCAATTCCACTCAACACTACCACCCCTATCCCCGCTATTCCTATTAGTGCTATCCCCGCATCTAGTTCTTCGGCACCTCAGCCAAAACGTAGGGAGACAGCTAGGATTCGCGTTGGGGGATTCCCTGGACATAAATGTTTTGGGAAATAGACCAAATGATGCGCTACCGTATTAAACCATGGAATCACATAATGTTTTGTATAATATTATTAGTGTGGTTTGTTTAAAGTTTGATGTAAGCATATGTAAAATAGCGAAGTATGAAATGCAATAATTTTCCATGGTTAAGTATTATTTAGATTGTAGTAATTGGTTCTGTACTAAGCTATTAAGTATGAACATTAACGGGTAGGTACTACCCTAGATATAATTATAAAACGCTAATAAGAAGAAAAGGCTTTTATAATAATACCTGGTTCATATTATTAACAAGCTATAATGTACTATAAATACACACTACATCTATAATAATCCATGTGAATAATTATTTTCTTTCATTAGGAAATGGCGCGATTGAATCGAATGACGGAACAAGAAGTCGAGGACTTCATCAACCAGCGAGTGAACGATAGAATGCTATGGGTCGAAGCTGCAAGAGCTGCTGCAGTTAACCCAACTCCTCGTGTAGGATGCTCCTACAAGACGTTTCAAGCTTGCAAGCCATCATCATTCAGTGGAACGGAAGGACCGATCGGTTTAACCCGATGGATAGAAAAGATGGAGACGGTGTTTAAAATCAGTGGTTGTGATGAAAAAGACATGACCAAGTTTGCATCGTGCACTTTACAAGATAGTGCACTCACATGGTGGAAGAATTATGTGAAGGCGGTAGGAGGAGATGTAGCTTATGATACTCCATGGGAAGAATTCAAAGCAATGATAATCACCGAGTATTGTCCAAGGAATGAGGTTATTAAGTTAGAAGATGAGTTACGAAGTTTGAAGGTGGTTGGTACTGAAATCACCAACTACAATCAGCGATTCATGGAATTGGTTTTACTATGTCCTGAATTGGTTCCAACCGAAGCACGGAAGATTGAAATGTACAAAGGTGGTTTGCCCAAAAAGGTCAAGGCAAACGTTACAGCATCGAAACCTAAAACAATTCATGAAGCTATAACCATGGCGAACGAGCTAATGGATCAGGTCATTTTGGACAAGAAAGCATTCAATACTGAGGTGAAGGTATTGGGGAACAAGAAAAAGTGGAATGGAGGTTATGATCGAGGTAACCAACAACAACCTTATAAGAAACAAGAAACCACGAAAGGTGCGGGTAGCGGTTCAGGCTTTGGTTACAAAGGACAAAGTCCTTTATGCAACCGTTGTCACAAACATCATTTTGGTTACTGTAGTGTGTTGTGCACTAAATGCAATAGACAGGGACATCTTGCTGAAGATTGTAAGGCTCTCGTTACAAATGCAAATGGTAACAAGACTCCTGCCACCAACGCAAATAGAACTGCTTTGGCTAACATTACTTGTTTTGGGTGTGGAAAACAAGGTCACTATAAGAGCCAGTGCCCGAATCAGAATGGCGGACCTGCACGTGGAAGAGCGTTTGTTATTAATGCTAGAGAGGCACGAGAAGACCCGGAGCTTGTTACGGGTACGTTTACCATTAATAACTTATCAGCATCTATTTTATTTGATACTGGCGCCGATAGAAGTTACGTGTGTATAAATTTTTACACTAAATTGAATTGTTCATCATTACCTCTAGATGCTAAGTACTTGATTGAGTTAGCTAATGGTAAGCTAATTAAAGCCGATAAAATTTGTCGTGATTGTGAAATAAATCTAGCCGGAGAAACGTTTAAAATCGACTTAATACCCGTAGAATTAGGAGGTTTTGATGTAATAGTCGGCATGGACTGGATGTCCAAAATAGGAGCGGAAGTTGTTTGTGCTAAGAAGGCAATTCGTATTCCTGGTAAGGATAAAATACCGGTGATGATTTATGGAGAGAAGGGTAATTCAAAGCTAAAACTCATTAGCTGTTTGAAAGCCAAGAAGTGTTTAAAAAAGGGATGTTACGCTATTTTAGCACATGTTAATAAAGTCGAAAAGAAAGAAAAGTGCATCAACGATGTGCCTGTGGCAAGAGATTTTCCTGAAGTTTTTCCGGAAGAATTGCCGGGATTACCTCCATTTAGATCGGTAGAATTTCAAATAGATTTAGTACCAGGAGCTGCACCAGTGGCTCGTGCGCCATATAGACTTGCACCGTCCGAATTAAAAGAACTTCAAAGTCAGTTAAAAGAATTATTGGACCGTGGATTCATACGACCAAGTACATCACCGTGGGGAGCTCCAATTTTGTTTGTTAAGAAGAAAGATGGATCTTTTAGGATGTGTATAGACTATCGTGAATTAAATAAGTTAACTATCAAGAATCGGTATCCACTACCGAGAATTGATGACTTATTTGATCAATTGCAAGGATCATGTGTTTATTCAAAAATCGACTTAAGATCGGGCTATCATCAACTACGCGTCGAAGAAGAGGACATTCCGAAAACTGCTTTTCGGACACGTTATGGTCATTACGAATTTTTGGTTATGCCGTTTGGATTGACGAATGCGCCAGCTGTATTCATGGACCTCATGAATCGAGTTTGTAGTCCGTATTTAGATAAGTTTGTTATCGTTTTCATTGATGATATTCTTATCTATTCCAAGAGTGAGCAAGAGCATGAAGAGCATTTAAGGTTGATACTGGAGTTGTTGAGAAAAGAACAACTTTATGCTAAATTTTCTAAGTGTGCTTTCTGGTTGAAAGAAGTGCAATTTCTTGGTCACGTTGTTAATAGCGAAGGAATTCAGGTTGATCCAGCAAAAACTGAAGCTATTGAAAAATGGGAGACTCCTAAGACACCAACGCAGATACGCCAATTTTTGGGTTTAGCCGGTTATTATAGAAGGTTTATTCAAGATTTTTCCCGAATAGCTAAGCCGTTGACAGCATTAACGCAAAAAGGGAAGAAATATGAATGGACCTCGGAGCAGGAGAACGCATTTCAAATACTGAAAAAGAAGTTAACTACGGCGCCTATTTTATCGTTACCAGAAGGGAACGATGATTTTGAAATATATTGTGACGCTTCGCGACAAGGTTTTGGTTGTGTTCTTATGCAACGAAAGAAAGTAATTGCATTTGCATCCCGACAATTGAAGATTCACGAGCGGAATTATACGACGCATGATCTAGAATTGGGAGCAGTCGTGTTTGCATTGAAGATGTGGAGACACTACTTGTATGGGGTTAAATTCACTGTGTTTACTGATCATAAAAGCCTTCAACATATTTTCGATCAAAAACAATTGAACATGAGGCAACGTAGGTGGGTCGAGTTAATAAACGACTATGATTGTGAAATTCGTTATCATCCCGGGAAGGCGAATGTGGTGGCTGATGCTTTAAGCAGAAAAGAACGAGAACCAATTCGAGTACGAGCGATGAACATAAAAATTCGCATGAATCTCAACTCACAAATCAAAGAAGTTCAACGAGAAGCACTTACTAAAGAAAATATAGGAAATGAAATAATGAAGAAGTATGCGAAGCAACTCGTTATGCGGGAAGATGGAATTCGATATTTTGCAAATCGTATTTGGGTACCGAAGTTGGGTGGATTAAGGAAGTTGATATTGAACGAGGCACATAAGACAAGATATTCGATACATCCTGGAGTTGGAAAGATGTACCAAGATCTTAAGACGCATTATTGGTGGCCTAATTTGAAGACAGACGTTGCAACATATGTTGGCGAATGTTTAACTTGTTCCAAAGTCAAGGCAGAACACCAGAAGCCGTCAGGGTTACTTCAACAACCAGAAATCCCAGAATGGAAATGGGACGGTATTACCATGGATTTCATCACGAAGTTACCAAAGACTGCCTGGGGATACGACACTATTTGGGTAATTGTTGATCGTCTTACCAAATCTGCACATTTCTTGCCTATAAAGGAAACGGATAGAATGGAGAAACTATTACGATTGTATATAAAAGAAGTTGTTTCAAGGCATGGAATACCTATTTCCATTATATCCGATCGTGATAGTAGATTTACCTCAAAGTTCTGGCAATCACTACAGGAGGCACTAGGAACTCGTTTGGATATGAGTACCGCATATCATCCGCAGACCGACGGGCAGAGTGAGAGAACAATTCAGACTCTTGAAGACATGCTCAGGGCATGTGTGATCGATTTTGGAAACGGATGGGATAAATATCTACCGTTAGCAGAATTCTCGTATAATAATAGTTATCATGCGAGCATTGGAGCTGCGCCATTCGAAGCATTGTACGGAAGGAAGTGTAGATCTCCTATCTGTTGGAATGAAGTAGGAGATCGACATTTAACTGGTCCCGAAATCATACATGAAACGACCGAGAAGATAGTACAAATCAAGGAGAGATTGAAAACAGCTCGTAGTCGCCAAAAGAGCTACGCTGATGTTCGAAGGAAACCATTAGAGTTTCAGGTCGGGGACATGGTTATGCTAAAGGTGTCACCTTGGAAAGGTGTGATACGTTTCGGCAAAAGGGGTAAACTAAACCCAAGGTACGTAGGCCCGTTCAAGATCATCGAACGCATTGGACCGGTAGCTTATCGACTCGAGTTACCGCAACAACTCGTCGGAGTACATAATACCTTTCACGTCTCAAACCTTAAGAAGTGTCTTGCAAAGGAAGACCTCACCATTCCTCTTGAAGAAATTCATGTCGACGAGAAACTACAATTCGTCGAAGAACCAATCGAAATCATGGACCGTGAAGTTAAACAGCTCAAACAGAGTAATATACCGATTGTTAAGGTTCGTTGGAATGCTAGAAGAGGTCCCGAGTTTACTTGGGAACGAGAGGATCAGATGAAGCAAAAGTATCCACACTTGTTTCTCGATGACGCAAAATAGGTACAATTTTAAAATTTCGGGACGAAATTTATTTAACGGGGAGGTAATGTAACGACCCGCACTTTTTCGATCATACTATACTTATAAGATTAATATTTACATAAATTAAACCTTGCCAACATGATAAGCAATCCAAATTGTCGAGACTTATATTTCCGAAAAGAGTTTTACACAACGTTTGACCGTCTAGTTTGACCGATGATATCACGAACTATACAATATATGATAATTATACGTTTGTGTATATAAATGTATATATACATATTTAACATGATTAATAAATGTTTTAATATCTCATTTTGTATTAATAACAACAAGTTATATGTGTATTTTGAAACTACTAACTTAAGTTTTCAAAACGATAACTATACGTAACGTTATTTGACATAAATACTTAAGACATATAATGTTTATACATATATTGTATAAGTAATGTATTTAATCACTTTTAAAGACTTAAATACATAAAACCATATAAGTGTATTCACAAAAGATAGCTATATTTGAATCCTCATTCCATTTTTCACAAAATTTCTATACGTATACCTAGAGTATTTGTACTCGTATCATACCTAGCTTCTAGATGTATTTACTATTGGTATATACCAATAGGAAATACCAATGATCAGCCATGAATGATTAAGGGACATGATAACAACTTGTGGGAACCATCTTTAGTCATTTATCAAGACTTATTTGTAACAAAACAAAGTTATACATATCATGTATCTATATATCACGTTTTTATATGTGTATATATATACATGCTCATTTCCATTTTCTTCACTAGATCACTAACTCTAAAACACACACACTTATGAGCCTTAAACCCCTTAATCATCTCAGCTCACATCTATGAAAATCTAGCTTCAAAAACCATACTAAAACACCATAAGAAAACCATACAAAAACACTTCAAGAAAACCCTCCAAGAACACCAACTTACTTCCAATCTTTCATCCACTTCTATCACCCTTTTGATTCTAGCTTCTTACTTCTCTCTTACAGCAACTTCATCCAAGGAACTTGAGGTAGAATCTATGTTCATAACCTTATTCGATTCATATATATATAGCTATCTTATTTTGTGGTACAAAAGTTTAACAACAAGAACATAGTTTGAATGTTTTCAAACTTGTTTGCAAACTAAATAGATCCTTCTAACTTAACTTTTAAAATACTTCAAGACCTGTAATATAACTTATGTATATGCTAATTTAACAAGGTAAAACTTGGTTTTTCAAAGTATAAGTATTTTTAGAAAAATGGTCATTAAATGATTTTGTTGTAACAAAAATGTTTAACTTCATATGTTTCACTAATGTTTCACTTATGCCATATGATTTTGAATACAAACCAAGGTATTTACAGTTCATAGTCTTAAAGAAGAACTCGATCCAAGAAGATGGCAATTTGAATCAACGAAAACGGATTTGTAACGAAGAAACTATGACCGAAACAAAATTGGTTATCCTAGATCATTTCAACTACGGGATCAATTGGAAAAAAATGATATAAATCACATACTTCTAAGATAACATGATATTTTATATATATGTACTCATAATTCAATTTCATATGGTTCAGGATCACCCGTAAACAACACGAGAAGATTAATCATAAGATCCCATGATTGTACGCAACACGTCATTTGACAACACCGGTACTTTATGTACGCAACACGTCATTTGACAACACCGGTACCATGGGTCAAGATTAATCTCGACCAACACATATACGATGGGGTTTTATTGATTACGTTGGGGGTTTTATTTATTTCATTGCGGGTATATTAAACATCTAAAAATGAACCATTAAAATTGAATTACTAACATCGGACTGCTAACTACGGACTAAGGAATTATTCAAAGTATTAAAAGTATAACAAGTATATATTTATAACGTTTGTTTAAAAATGAAAACATATTGATATATTATATATGGATAGGTTCGTGATATCAACCGGAAGACCGAGTCAAATTATTTATATCATCAAGACAAGAGTGAGTATATAGTCCCACTTTTAAACTCTAAATATTTCGGGATGAGAATACATGTATTTTATGTTTTACATTATGGACACAAGTAACTGAAAAATATATTCTACGTTGAGTTGTACCACTGGCATACTTCCCTGTAGCTTGGTAACTAATATTTACAGCGGTATTGTAAACGCGAATCCTGTTGATAGATCTATCGGGCCTGACAACCCCAACCGGACTGGACGACCAGTATTCAACGGTTGCACAGTACTTCGTTTTGTGACTACACTTGGTACGGTGTAGTAAGATTTCATATTAAAGGGAATATGCGACGTGAAAATGTTAAGTATGGTTACCAAGTGCTCAACCACTTAGAATACTTTTATTAAACTGTTTATATACGAAATCTTGTGGTCTATATATATATTGCTGCCGGCATTAAACCTATATCTCACCAACTTTATGTTGACCTTTTAAAAACATGTCTATTCTCAGGTGATTTCTAAAGCTTCCGCTGCATCATGTTGGATCTAACCAGGATCTTGCGTACGCATGTTTGTGTCAAAAATAAAACTGCATATCCGAGATGTTGTATTGTAAAATATGCTAGAAACCGTGTTGTTGTCATCATTTGTAAAGTTTGTAAGTCGAAGATTATCGCTAAACGATAATCTTCTTTTTATTGTCTTAAGCTTGTAACAAAAATAATGGTTATGGTTTGTAATGTATAATATATGCAGTTTTCTTTCAAAAATGTCTCATATAGAGGTCAATACCTCGCAATGAAATCATACGTTATCTAACGCGTTCTTATGGTTAAGGACGGGTTATGACAGGAAGAAATTTGAATGGAAGGATGAACAAGAGAAGGCGTTTCAATTATTGAAGAAAAAGCTAACTACGGCACCTATATTGTCATTGCCTGAAGGGAATGATGATTTTGTGATTTATTGTGACGCATCAAAGCAAGGTCTCGGTTGTGTATTAATGCAACGGACGAAGGTGATTGCTTATGCGTCTAGACAATTGAAGATTCACGAGCAAAATTATACGACGCATGATTTGGAATTAGGCGCGGTTGTTTTTGCATTAAAGACTTGGAGGTACTACTTATATGGGGTCAAAAGTATTATATATACCGACCACAAAAGTATTCAACACATATTTAATCAGAAACAACTGAATATGAGGCAGCGTAGGTGGATTGAATTGTTGAACGATTACGACTTTGAGATTCGGTACCACCCGGGGAAGGCAAATGTGGTAGCCGACGCCTTGAGCAGAAAGGACAGAGAACCCATTCGAGTAAAATCTATGAATATAATGATTCACACTAACCTTACTACTCAAATAAAGGAGGCGCAACAAGGAGTTTTAAAAGAGGGAAATTTAAAGGATGAAATACCCAAAGGATCGGAGAAGCATCTTAATATTCGGGAAGACGGAACCCGGTATAGGGCTGAAAGAATTTGGGTACCAAAATTTGGAGATATGAGAGAAATGGTACTTAGAGAAGCTCATAAAACCAGATACTCAATATATCCTGGAACGGGGAAGATGTACAAGGATCTTAAGAAACATTTTTGGTGGCCAGGTATGAAAGCCGATATTGCTAAATATGTAGGAGAATGTTTGACGTGTTCTAAGGTCAAAGCTGAACATCAGAAACCATCAGGTCTACTACGACAACCTGAAATCCCGGAATGGAAATGGGAAACCATTACCATGGATTTCATTACTAAATTGCCAAGGACTGCAAGTAGTTATGATACTATTTAGGTAATAGTTGATCGTCTCACCAAGTCAGCACACTTCCTGCCAATAAGAGAAGATGACAAGATGGAGAAGTTAGCATGACTGTATTTGAAGGAAGTCGTCTCCAGACATGGAATACCAATCTCTATTATCTCTGATAGGGATGGCAGATTTATTTCAAGATTCTGGCAGACATTACAGCAAGCATTAGGAACTCGTCTAGACATGAGTACTGCCTATCATCCACAAACTGATGGACAGAGCAAAAGGACGATACAAACACTTGAAGACATGCTACGAGCATGTGTTATTGATTTCGGAAACAGTTGGGATCGACATCTACCGTTAGCAGAATTTTCCTACAACAACAGCTACCATTCAAGCATTGAGATGGCGCCGTTTAAAGCACTTTATGGTAGAAAGTGCAGGTGTCCAATTTGTTGGAGTGAAGTGGGGGATAGACAGATTACGGGTCCGGAGATAATACAAGAAACTACCGAGAAAATCATCCAAATTCAACAAAGATTGAAAACCGCCCAGAGTCGACAAAAGAGCTACGCGGACAGTAAAAGAAAAGATATAGAGTTTGAAATTGGAGAAATGGTCATGCTTAAGGTTTCATCTTGGAAAGGCGTTGTTCGATTTGGTAAACGGGGGAAACTAAATCCAAGGTACATTGGACCATTCAAGATTATAGATCGTGTCGGACCAGTAGCTTACCAACTGGAGCTACCTCAACAACTCGTGGCTATACATAACACTTTCCACGTCTCAAAATTTGAAGAAATGTTTTGCTAAAGAAGATCTCATTATTCCGTTGGACGAAATCCAAATCAATGAAAAACTTCAATTCATTGAAGAACCCGTCGAAATAATGGATCGTGAAGTTAAGAGACTTAAACAAAACAAGATACCGATTGTTAAGGTTCGATGGAATGCTCGTAGAGGACCCGAGTTCACCTGGGAGCGTGAAGATCAGATGAAGAAGAAATACCCGCATTTATTTCCAGAAGATGTGTCAACACCTCCAATTGCTTAAAATTTCGGGACGAAATTTATTTAACGGGTAGGTACTGTAGTGACCCGAACTTTTCCATGTTTATATATATATTAAATGAAATTGTTATTTACATGATTAAGTGTTTCCAACATGTTAAGCAATCAAACTTGTTAAGACTTGATTAATTGAAATAGGTTTCATATAGACAATTGACCACCCAAGTTGACCGGTGATTCACGAATGTTAAAACTTGTAAAAACTATACGATGACATATATATGGTTATATGTATAGTTAACATGATTTTATTATAAGTATGTATCTCATTAGGTATTTTAACAATGAGTTATATACATAAAAATGAGACTATTAATTTAAGAAACTCGAAAACGATATATATAACAATTATCGTTATAACAACGTCTTACTAGGTACATATGAATCATATTAAGATATTGATACACTTGGTTAATTATGTTAAATGATAAGTAAATATATTATTAAGTGTATTAACAATGAAATACATATGTAAAAATAAGACTACTAACTTAATAATTTCGAAACGAGACATATATGTAACGATTATCGTTGTAACGGCATTTAACTGTATATATATCATATTAAGATATATTATATATCATAATATCATGATAATATAATAATTTAACATCTCATTTGTTATAATAAACAATGGGTTAACAACATTCAACAAGATCGTTAACCTAAAGGTTTCAAAACAACATTTACATGTAACGACTAATTAACGACTCAGTTAAAATGTATATACATGTAGTGTTTTAATATGTATTCATACACTTTTGAAAGACTTCAAGACACTTATCAAAATACTTCTACTTAACAAAAATGCTTACAATTACATCCTCGTTCAGTTTCATCAACAATTCTACTCGTATGCACTCGTATTCGTACTCGTACAATACACAGCTTTTAGATGTATGTACTGTTGGTATATACACTCCAATGATCAGCTCTTAGCAGCCCATGTGAGTCACCTAAAACATGTGGGAACCATCATTTGGCAACTAGCATGAAATATCTCATAAAATTACAAAAATATGAGTAATCATTCATGACTTATTTACATGAAAACAAAATTACATATCCTTTATATCTAATCCATACACCAACGACCAAAAACACCTAAAAACACTTTAATTCTTCAATTTTATTCATCTAATTGATCTCTCTCAAGTTCTATCTTCAAGTTCTAAGTGTTCTTCATAAATTCCAAAAGTTCTAGTTTCATAAAATCAAGAATACTTCCAAGATTGCAAGTTTACTTCCAAGTTTTCTAAATCCATTCCAAGTAATCATCCAAGATCAAGAAACCTTTGTTACTTACAGTAGGTTATCTTTCTAATACAAGGTAATAATTATATTCAAACTTTAATTAAATTTCTATAACTATAACAATCTTATTTCGAGTGGAAATCTTACATGAAATTGTTTTCGTGTCATGATTCTGCTTCAAGAACTTTCAAGCCATCCAAGGATCCTTTGAAGCTAGATCTATTTTTCTCATTTCCAGTAAGTTTATCCAAGGAACTTGAGGTAGTAATGATGTTCATAACATCATTCGATTCATACATATAAAGCTATCTTATTCGAAGGTTTAAACTTGTAATCACTAGAACATAGTTTAGTTAATTCTAAACTTGTTCGCAAATAAAAGTTAATCCTTCTAACTTGACTTTTAAAATCAACTAAACACATGTTCTATATCTATATGATATGCTAACTTAATGATTTAAAACCTGGAAACATGAAAAATACCGTAAAACCGGATTTACGCCATCGTAGTAACACCGCGGGCTGTTTTGGGTTAGTTAATTAAAAACTATGATAAACTTTGATTTAAAAGTTGTTATTCTGGGAAAATGGTTTTTATTATGAACATGAAACTATATCCAAAAATTATGGTTAAACTCAAAGTGGAAGTATGTTTTCTAAAATGGTCATCTAGACGTCGTTCTTTCGACTGAAATGACTACCTTTACAAAAACGACTTGTAACTTATTTTCCGACAATAAACCTATACTTTTTCTGTTTTGATTCATAAAATAGAGTTCAATATGAAACCATAGCAATTTGATTCACTTAAAACGGATTTAAAATGAAGAAGTTATGGGTAAAACAAGATTGGATAATTTTTCTCATTTTAGCTACGTGAAAATTGGTAACAAATCTATTCCAACCATAACTTAATCAACTTGTATTGTATATTATGTAATCTTGAGATACCATAGACACGTATACAATGTTTTGACCTATCATGTCGACACATCTATATATATTTCGGAACAACCATAGACACTCTATATGTGAATGTTGGAGTTAGCTATACAGGGTTGAGGTTGATTCCATAATATATATAGTTTGAGTTGTGATCAATACTGAGATACGTATACACTGGGTCATGGATTGATTCAAGATAATATTTATCGATTTATTTCTGTACATCTAACTGTGGACAACTAGTTGTAGGTTACTAACGAGGACAGCTGACTTAATAAACTTAAAACATCAAAAAATATTAAAAGTGTTGTAAATATATTTTGAACATACTTTGATATATATATATGTATATATTGTTATAGGTTCGTGAATCAACCAGTGGCCAAGTCTTACTTTCCGACGAAGTAAAAATCTGTGAAAGTGAGTTATAGTCCCACTTTTAAAATCTAATATTTTGGGATGAGAATACATGCAGGTTTTATAAATGATTTACAAAATAGACACAAGTACGTGAAACTACATTCTATGGTTGAATTATCAAAATCGAATATGCCCCTTTTTATTAAAGTCTGGTAATCTAAGAATTAGGGAACAGACACCCTAATTGACGCGAATCCTAAAGATAGATCTATTGGGCCTAACAAACCCCATCCAAAGTACCGGATGCTTTAGTACTTCGAAATTTATATCATATCCGAAGGGTGTCCCGGAATGATGGGGATATTCTTATATATATGCATCTTGTTAATGTTAGTTACCGGGTGTTCACCATATGAATGATTTTTATCTCTATGTATGGGATGTGTATTGAAATATGAAATCTTGTGGTCTATTGTTACGATTTGATATATATATAGGTTAAACCTATAACTCACCAACATTTTTGTTGACGTTTAAAGCATGTTTATTCTCAGGTGAATACTAAGAGCTTTCGCTGTTGCATACTAAAATAAGGACAAGATTTGGAGTCCATGTTTGTATGATATTGTGTAAAAACTGCATTCAAGAAACTGATTTCGATGTAACATATTTGTATTGTAAACCATTATGTAATGGTCGTGTGTGAACATGATATTTTAGATTATCATTATTTGATAATCTACGTAAAGCTTTTTAAACCTTTATTTATGAAATAAAGGTTATGGTTTGTTTTAAAAATGAATGCAGTCTTTGAAAAACGTCTCATATAGAGGTCAAAACCTCGCAACGAAATCAATTAATATGGAACGTTTTTAATCAATAAGAACGGGACATTTCACATACGCCCCGTACCTAGGCAGGTGCCACTAAGTTTCACCGAATTTTTCTGTCAGTCGGGTCCACTCGACCTGTCACGCACGTAATTGTCAGACAGACGACATGCATACTCTCACTCTCATGGAAAGAGTGACCAGCATTGGTGTAACAAATGCGCTACCTGCATTATCACCATCTCACTTCCCTTTACTTAACCATCCGTCAATTCTGTTACCGCCCCACCGACAACCTTATACACCAACTACATTAGAGATGAGGTTCACCTGTCTCGTAATTCAACATACACATGTAACAACTTGCTCTAACATTGAGCATACGAAGGACTCTAGATTGTCCTTCTTTACTTCACACGAAGTGTTTGCTCCAACGTTCTCGAACTTCGACTCTCGTAAAAGTTGAACCACTAACACTCTGCATACCATGCAACCATCGACCATTACCCTCAAGGGTCACTCAATGGTTCTTTGAGAACAATACGAATTTAACATCCTCGGAGGTGAGCATCACACTAGCAGGTATAAAAAGGGCAACTGACACCGTGTCATGCCGACTCCCACCACCATCTATCGAGATTAAAGACTCGATCTCTACGGTTCCATACACCTAAGGTCACCCAATACGCATCTAAATGTATAACAACCCTCACTTTTTCCTTCTGAATTGTCTATTCTACCCTTAGGGTTTTGTGTGCATTAACGTTAGGGTTGTTATTTATAACGCAATCAATGAACAATCCAATCAACGTTGACCTGAAAGAAATTTTCGGTCGACAACTTGAACGTTAATTAACGTTATATTAATTAATACTAACTTTAATAAATATTTATACGAATATATAAAGTGATATAATTAACTTTTTGACGAATATAATTATTTAAAAACATGGTGGCTCAAATATAATTAATAAAACCATGGAGTAACAAATGTAATTAAATTTAAAATATAAATACTTATAATAAAAATAATAATACCTTATATATATATATATATATATATATATATATATATATATATATATATATATATATATATATATATATATATATATATATATATATATATATATATTGATTAATATAAAATAAAGGAGAAAAGATAAATAAATTACAAAATATAAAAATGGATCTAGATTGTTCCAATTAGCAAATTAAATAATAAAAAAATTAAAAATACCCCTAAGGACTTCGGCCAAAATTTTATAAAAAAAAATAATTAAAATGTATTAACTTATTCCCCAAGTATTTTTGTCCTATAAATACAAACCCATTCTTCATTCTTTTTCATCAGAAAAATTTAGATTTTTTCTCTCTAAACCCTAGCAAAATAATTGTATGTTTTTTTTCCTTTCTTTTATATTTTTATTTTTTCGGATTCTTTCTTTCTTTTTATTTACTTGTACCGAAACATATATACAATTTGTAAAATTCTTTATAAATTGAAATCTCATATAAATAATTGATTATAAGGTTTCAAAATTATTATTATATATTATCATAACCTGGAAAAATATTTGCACAAAATTATAATCAGTGTTTATATTTTTTATAAATTAAAAAGTGTATATGTATATGATAGCAACGAAGTTTGGGAAAAGTTGTACAACGTCTTAATGTGAAGGATTATTACCCGAACTATCTAAAACTAAAAACTTACTTTAAATGGAAACTTTCCAAAAGTAGAAACTCTTATCATGAACTATCACTGTTAATATAGTCATTATATTAATAAACATACTATTTGTCTGTTAGACAATAACTGACCAAACGTTATATCTCTAAGTTGAGATCTCGGTCACTTACTTCCGTTCATTTAATTTCTTTGTGGATTAACTTCAACTGCTATTTAAGGTGACTTCATAGCCCCACTTTTTACTATTTCATAACTGTTTACAACTTAGGGTGAGATACATGCTTGCTTTATAACTATTTTACGCTTAGACACATGTACTCAACTCTTAACTATGTTGTCATACTTTGATTCATGACCTACCGTAATATCGTTAATTGCTATGTATAAATACAAACTTAATTATTATGAGTATGTGTCATACCCTAAATAGGGTTGGGGGTAAATATGACATTTCAATATCACACAATTATATAAACGAGAACGACTCTAAATGAGACGTTTAATGATGTCAATAATTTAATTGCAGCTGAAATGAAATTGTGTTACATGGTAAACCCAAATGAAATAAATGTTTAACAATTGCTAAGAGATAATTAATACGGACTTCAATGCATCAGCAAGCAAAGCAACATAGGGCAGCACATAAGCTATTCTTCACCTGAGACAATCATGTTTAAAATGTCAACACAATGGTTGAGTGAACATCATAGGTTTAATAATCAATAAGTTTAGACCACAAGATTTATTTTAAAACATCAAAATATTCAATATGCCATGAGTTATAATATCGAGCTAAACATTCACCCCTGACACTGTACGGGTGTCTGTAATCATTATTTTGTACCCCCTTGACGATCAGTCAATGGGTAGAGACGTCACTCTCAATAGGCCTACTCACAATAATTAAGGTTGCAACATTTCAATTCCAGCAATTAACGATATTATGGTGGGGATTTGCATGTAAGAATACAAGTTAACAAAGTCTCATGAAGTTGCATATCAAAAAGTTTAGGCACTTGTGTCTAAATTGTAAATCATTTAAAATAAGCATGTGTCGCACCCCAAGATTTATAAAATAAATTAAAAGTA
The DNA here is from genome assembly GCF_046630445.1 of Rutidosis leptorrhynchoides. Classification (NCBI taxonomy): domain Eukaryota; kingdom Viridiplantae; phylum Streptophyta; class Magnoliopsida; order Asterales; family Asteraceae; genus Rutidosis; species Rutidosis leptorrhynchoides. Next base: position 151,581,463 of record NC_092337.1, read on the forward strand.
TGTAAGAAGGGGCTATGAGTTCACTTTAGTAGCACATAAGAGTTATTCCACAAGAGAAATGAATTGAACGGAAGAACGTGATCGAGATCTCAACATAGAGATAGAATGTATGATCAGATATTGCCTAATAGACATAAGTATAATAACTATACTAATGATGATGGTGTAACACCCCGTTTTTCCCCGTACATGATTTATAGGTGTATTGTGTATGTACGACAGGCGTATGAAGGGTTCGATACATGTTTGGGTGTTAAAGTCTTGTATGCGAGAAAATGTGTCAGGCCACGTTGGGTGTCGCGGCGCGACAAAGGGAGCCGCGGCGCGGCGTTTCAAATAAATCCAGATCAGAAAGCTTGTTAACAAAGTCACCAGTTCGAGGCAATCGTCGCGGCGCGACGAATTAGGCCGCGGCGCGGCGAATGGTGTGAACTGGCACCAGATTCTTGTAAATTTAAATGAAGTTCAAGGGCAATTTGGTCTTTTCGCGTTTGAGCCAGATTTGAGGATTTAACCTCATCCATTCATTTCATTTCTCATTTTAATTTCCCTTTTCTTTTCATTTTTCCTGTCAAACTCAAACACCCATTTGATTTCAAAAGGATTTTTGGAAAGGAAGGATCGGGAGTTGATCCTTGGCGTAGTTGACAAGTGTGTTCTCCTCGTTCTTAGCTACACGGTGATACTAGTGGTAAGCTCTAACTCCGAAATTCATTTTAGTGTTCATCATTCAAGTTTAGGGCTTTTGATTATATGATTCATAGGTGAAACCCATTTAGTTGTTAATTGAAGGTTAACACCAAGATTCGGGTTTTTTTTGTTGTTAATGTCGGGTTTTGGGTTTGGTGTGCAAGTTCATGCTTGTAAGACTTGTAAATGTTGTATAATCACTAGTATTAGTGATTATTGAGGTTTTGGGGACATTTAGGGTTCTTGGAGTTGACTAATTTTGACTAGAGCCAAAATTAGGGTTTGGTGATGATTTTGACCCGATTGTTGATTTATTAAGGTTTATAAACTTAAAATGGATTAAGTTGAAGTATTAAACCGAGTTAAATGTGTTTTGGTGTCAAGACTTGTAAACGGTGAGATTTTGACTTAATGGGTCAAAATTAGGGTTTTGGTGTCAAAATGGGTGAGACATGTGTTTAACACTTGTGTTTGGGTTTACTTGGCATATTAGGACCATTTTCACCCGTGTTAGTAATTATTGGTTAGTTTGGGCGCGGTTTGTACTTGGAATTACATTTGGGTCGAATTTGCACTAAGTGTCAAATTGGGTTGGTTTGTAAATCCAATCTAAGTGTGTTGTTGAATTTGTGATAATGGAATAGGTACTTTCCATTGACGAGTTGCGGATTACTTGGTTGCATTCATCAAGGCTTAAGGTGAGTGTTAATATCCTATATGCATATATATGTGTAGGATGTGTGCGGGTCGGGTGAAGTGGTTCTCGGTTATAGAGCTCACTTCACATATAGGTGGAATTGATGGACTTGTGTACATGTCCAATTGGCACGGATGTGCGTTTTGGTTGACCACCTTTGGCGAGGTGCACACTTCGTGTGTACATTATCACATGGGCTTGTGAGTGGAATAATTATATACGTATGTATATGAGTTATTTATTTGTGGGGGTATGGGTTGAAGTTCGATGTTGACGATACCATACCCTAGAGTATATTTGTGATGTTGATGAGGGTTTAAAGTTCGTTGTTAACGATACCTCATACGTATGGAATTAAAGTTCGATGTTGACGATGCCATACGATTATTGTAGTGACGTTGATGAGGGTTTAAAGTTCGTTGTTGACGATACCTCATATGTGGGTTTAAAGTTCGGTGTTGACGATACCACATTAATATAGGCGAATGGGATTTAAGTTCGATGTTGACGATACCATTCGTTGGGCTAGCCATGAGATCTTGAGTACTATGGATGTTGTGAACATCGATGTTTGTCGTATTCTTATTAAAGTATTGTCGTGGTGTAGCTAAACCTTCGGGTGTAGCTTATTGGCGTTGTTCATATCGTCGTTGGTGAACTTATATTTTGTTGATGTATCTTGAGCTCGTTGCTTAGTGATCGTACGGTACGCTTAGTATTAGCTTGCCTTTAGGCTTGGATGCTCCGGTATGCGGTATTTGATATTTTGTGGCGTGTCCATTTTATGCATATATATGTATGTAGTATATTCTCACTCACTAAGTGTTAGCTTACCCTCTCGTTGTTGATATTTTTATAGGTTCGCATGCTTGGCGGCTCGGGTAAGCTTGGGAATTAGAGATCTCGGCTAGGTTGCTTTAGAAGATCTTGCTTTTGGACTCGATTAGGATTTGGGTAGCGTAGTCCCAAATCACCATGCTCGGTTTTGTGTAAACGTAACTAGTCGGGTCATAATGATTATAACCGGTTTACGATTTAATTAATGAACCATTGTATTAAGGAGTTTAAATCATTAATGTATGTTTTAAGTTCGATGAACTTACCTTGATAACAAATACGTTTTGGAATATGTGTAACGGGACCTAAAGTATTATTTAACGCGTATTAAAAGGAAAAAATTTTATGGGCCGGTTTTAATACGGGTTGGGTTGTTTCAGATGGTTTTCTAAAATAATTTCCATTTTCTGAAGGTTACTATTTATGGAAAGTTTTCATTTTAGTAGCTTCCAATTATAGAAAGTTCGAGTTATAATCTTTAGCAAGATGTTGTACACCTTTACCCAAACCCCGTTGCTAGCATACAAGTCACTCTGATGATTTGTTGTTACCGGGTGCCCAGGACTCTTGACCAGAATCTATGTCTTGGCATTCGAAATCCACAAGCGGTTCCCATAAGGCAACAAGGACCACCCTAGGCCGTAAGTAGCGGTGAGGTTTGTATTAGTGCACGTTATCTTTCGATTATAACCTTCAAATTAAGTCTAAGTTATAATATATGTTATTATATTATATTTATTAATGTCTCAATATTTATTTAACTCATAAATATAGTAAAAGTATTAATAATTATCCTATAATTATTTATTAATAATGTACTACTATAATTAGTATTATAAACTTTTAATTATTATATAATAACCAAAGTATTCTATTAACAATTAAATATAATTATTATATTTATTTATTTATTTATAATTCATAATTATCTTATTATCTCTAATTACTTTTAAATTAAGTATCTAAATTATATTAAAATAATATTCCTTATTTATCTATTGATTAAAATAGGCAAGATAATCATATAAAAACCTTAGATAATATTTTATCTTATTTAATATTTATTTCATTATTTATCTAAGTTTACATCTAATACAACTTAATTATGGAATAAATATAAATTCGACCCCTAAAATTTTATATATATTTTTATTATTATTCTATATTTTTACTACGAATTTTATTCCATTTATAAGACTAATTACTAGATAATTCATATTTAATTATAAATAATATTATAATAATTACAAAAATTATTTTTTTTAAAGTCCTTAGACTATTCTAAATAGTTTCTAAAAGTTAATTATTATTTTTGATGTTTTACAAAATTACTATCTTTTTATTTACTTTAATAATAGCCGAATAATAAGTAAATATAGATTAAATACCTATAATAATATATAAATTAAATTTTTGACACTAATAACTTTTAATAACTAAATATATTCTGTAAAAATTATTTTTAATATTTTTGTGTGTTTAAATAATTTAATTCCAAAATATATACCTATTATATATACATCGAATACACATTATAATGAAAATAATTGTTATATTGATCATAATAATATATAAAAATATGTTTTAACTTAGAATATTAATAATAAGAGTTTTGATCAGTAAATATTTATTTATTAAATTTGTTTACTATTTATTCCAATTTTTAATGGTTTTCGGCTTACAAAAATAGTATTAATCTATATAAATTTGAATTTAATTTTTATAAATTATGTACTAACCTAAATAATTAAGTTTAATATTATGATTTACTGGAAAAATAATTGTATAATTTATTTATCCTTTTTCCTTTTTTTATAAATAAAAACATATACCGTATACATATATACATAATAAACTATTTTAATTAATTAAAATACGAAAACTTATTATAAATCTGTAACATTATTTTTCCTAGATCTTATATTAATTAGTAATAATTATCATGCATAATATATAAATTAATTTACTAGATATATAATTATTATATATTTATATATGTATCGGCCGAATAGAAACACAAATAATAAAAAAAAATACAAAAATGAATTAATTTTCTGGAAAATAAATTTTTATAAATCCTATTCATCAAGTTAATAATTATTATGTATTTAGAAAAATTTTATAAATTTCAAAACTATTTTATCTGTTTTTGTTTGATTTTCGCCCGACTGAAATAAAAAGAAAAGAAGAAAAACCAAAAAAATAGAAAGAAAAAGAAACAAAGACTCACAAAAATTTTCTTCATGCTTGAGAGGAATGAGAGAAAAAGTTATGAAATTTTATGAGGGTTATGGGTTGTATTTATACTTGAAATTGCTTGGAAGACAAGTTGGACTCAAATAAGAAAAGTAATAATACATTTAATTAATTAATTTTTATAAAAATATGGGGGAGGGGTATTTGGCTGAATTTTTTAATAAAAAAATCAATTTATATAATTTCCATAACTATTAGGAATATTCTAGAATTTATTGGTTATTTTATTTTTTTCTTTTATTTATTTATAATAAGTTTTATTATGTGACGACCCGGAAATTTCTGATCAAATTTAAACTTAATCTTTCTATGTTTCCGACATGATAAGCAAAGTCTGTAATGTTGAAGTCTCAAAAATTTTGAATTGTGTTCATATAATTAAATTACCCTTTGACTATGCTCAACGATTCACGAACAATTTTTTGTAAACAAATATGTATATATATAAATGTAAGTTTATATTATAAGTTGAAATTATAAAATATAATTTAACCATTAGAAATAAATATGTAAAATGAGATACAAAATATGTAAGTATAATTTAAAATGAATCTATATATAAATATATATGATTTCCATGCATAATTATTATTATGTGTATATAGTAATATATAGAAATATTAGAAGTAATAATTAATCAATAAATGTTATTATATGATATATTATAATAAAAATTACATAAGTAATAATACATACATATAATACAAGTATAACTATAGTTGTTATAATAATATTGTTATTACTTTCAATATAAATATCAATATCGGTGTTATTGATATTATTTTAAATATATAATCTATAGATACAAATTTGATATATATAAATTGTTATAGTATTATTATTATTATTATTATTATTATTATTAATGTTAGTATGATTATAATTAATATTATTATTATTAATATTGTTGATATAAATTTATAGTTATTATTATCATTATCATTAATAATAATATTATTATTATTATTACTATTATATTATTATTATATATATATATATATATATATATATATATATATATATATATATATATATATATATATATATATATATATATATATATATATATATATATATATATATATATATAAATACGGGTATTATATATAAAAAAATATAGATACGTATTTAAAGATCACATGATCCAAAAATCTGTTTCACATCATTTTCCAACTATAGATAATTGATTTTGATTCTACAAATCAGAATTTGAACTCTAGGACAATTTCAAAATCTGTTAGCCATCTCATTCGATACTTTATATTTTTTATTTATTTTCTGTCCTTGAGATTAAACTTGTCGACCTCTTCTTGCTACAAATCAAACTAATTCTCACAAGTTGTTAACAATACCAGTCGACTTCTTACCCACTTTATCAATTACAAATCATTGAAATCATTAACAACCCCTAACTAGTCGAATTAAATCAGAAAACTTAGGAACACAGGTAAATACTCTATTCTTGTTTTAAATTTTCAAACAGATCGAATTATTAACGAATTTCAAAAAGTGTTAAAACAGTATTGTTATAAACACTTCATTTAAATAATCTGTAAAGTTTCAATTGTCAAATTGCTATATTGAATTCAAATTTTGGAGTCAAAGTTGATTTTCAAAAGTCAAACAAATTGTTCATTGTAAAATTCTTAATCATTTTAATGTTTTAAGTTTAATTGAATATCCAGAATGTTTCTAGGAGTAATTTAGAATACATCTCATGTTGAAATCGTGGTCTAAAACGTTTTCAAATTCATAATCAAAGGTGAAGTTATTACGTGTTCATAGTTTTAAAAATTGTGATATTCAATAGCACGAATTTGAACGAATTTTAAAAATCTATAAATGCAAAGATGTTAGAAATATTTCACTTAAACTTTCTGTAAAGTTTCAAATGCTAATTTTTCATATCGAGTTCGAATTATCGAGTCAAAGCTTTAAATTTCAAAAGTCAAACTTTGTGTTCATCTCCAAATTCGTAATCGTTTTAAGATTTCTGTTGAAATTGAAGACCCGAAAAGATTCTAGGCAGGTTTTAAAACATATTTCATTTAGGAATTATGAGCTAAAATGTTTTTAAATTCGAGTTGTGATTTTGAGTTCCTACGTATTTTTCTATTCTGTTACAGCGTTTTTTTTAATATGTTGTTGATTTAATTAATCCACTAATTCTCTATCTGTTTCTATATTATTTTCAAATCTTAAATTAAAGAAACTATTAACTATTATTGGGATTTGAACTTGGATCGAATTTGAAAGAGGAGGAAGAAGAACATGTTCATTAACATATACGGGTTAAACAAATTAAAAGGTGAATCAAAAAAGATAAGTTGAGGCAGAGGGATGGTTTAGAGGGTGATCGGGTGAGCGAGAGGTCTTGGGTTCGAGTCCCTGAAGAGGCAGTATATTTTTTTGGCTTGTTTCCTTGAAGGTAGTTCATTTTTTTTATTTAGCTTTATTATTATTATTATTATTATCATTTTCATTATTATTATTATTATTATTATTATTATTATTAGTATTTTTATTATTATTATTATTATTATTATTATTATTATTATTATTATTATTATTATTATTATTATTATTATTATTATTATTATTATTATTATTATTATTATGATAAAATTTATAATATGATTATTATTATTATTATTATTATTATTATTATTATTATTATTATTATTATTATTAATATGATTATTATTGTTATTATTACCATACTTATAATTATTGTTATTATTACCATACTTACAAGTATTAGAATCATTATTATCATTAGTATTAGTATAAGTATTATTCATATAATTATTATTAATAATTTTATCATTTAGTATTATTATCATTTTTAATATTATGATTATTATTATTATAATTATTATAAAAATAATAAAAATTTATTATTGTTTTCATAAATATTAGCGTTAGTATCATTTTTAGTACTATTATTATTATTAGTAGCAACATAAGTATTATTATAAATATGGTTATTATTATTAATTTGACTATCATTAATAGTATTGTTGTTATTAAAAATTATTATTTTACTATCATTATTATTATTATCAGTATTATCTATATAATTATTATTAAAATAATTACGATTACTAAAATAAAAGTTCTAATGACGTTATTAAGGTCATAAGTATAAAAAATAAAAGATTTTATATATAAATATACTTAGTACAAATAACTTAACTATATTAACATATATATATATATATATATATATATATATATATATATATATATATATATATATATATATATATATATATATATATATATATATATATATATATATATATATATATATATATATATATATATATATATATATATATATATAATGAAAATATATAAATAAAGAATAAAATATATATATTCGATTACAAGTAAATGTTTTAATATATATACAAACGATATAGGTTCGTGAATCCAAGGCCAACCCTGCATTGTTCAGTATCGTCGTATGAATATTTTTACTACAAAATATTGTATTGTGAGTTTCATTTGCTCCCTTTTTAAATGCTTTTGCAATATATTTTTTTGGGACTGAGAATACATGCGCTGCTTTTATAACTGTTTTACGAAATAGACACAAGTAATTGAAACTACATTCTATGGTTGAATTATCGAATCGAATATGCCCTTTTTTTGTCTGGTAATCTAAGAATTAGTGAACATACACCCTAATTGACGTGAATCCTAAAGATAGATCTATTGGGCCCAACGAGCCCCATCCAAAGCACCGGATTCTTTAGTACTTCGAATTTATCATGTCCGAAGGGAGTCCCAGAATGATGGGGATATTCTATATGCATCTTGTTAAGGTCGATACCAGGTGTTCAATCCATATGAATGACTTTTATCTCTATGCCGTGCGAAATGCCTGATACGAGATGATGTTTATGAAAAATGGAATTTAAATCTTGTGGTCTATTAAAAATATGGAATTGATGGATTATGATAAACTAATGAACTCACCAACCTTTTGGTTGACACTTTAAAGCATGTTTATTCTCAGGTATGAAATAAATCTTCCGCTGTGCATTTCCTCAATTATAGTTGGATATATTATGAAATGGTATGCATGCCGTCAACTTTTGATGTAATGAAAGTTTGTCTTTTTAAAAACAAATGCAATGTTTGTAAAATGTATCATATAGAGGTTAAGTACCTCGCGATGTAACCAAATGTAATGTATTCATCCAGATGGATTAGGACGGGTCCTTTCAGTTGGTATCAGAGCGGTGGTCTTAGCGAACCAGGTCTTGCATTAGTGTGTCTAACTGATAGTTGTTTAGATGAATTAGTGGGTCTGAACTTCAACCGTGTCTGCATGTTAAAAGTTTTGCTTATCATTTCGTGTCGAAAATTACCTGCTTATTATCCTTAGGAAATTACATGCTTATCATTCTTAGTCTAGACACATCTTACTGCATTGATTGCATGAATAGTGTATAGACAAAATTCATATCTTAGCGTATCTGCTAATTCATATCTTAGCGTATCTGATACCTTAAACTTTGCCTGACATATTCCGTAAATTCCTCCATAATCTACGAAATCTTTTGTTCTATATATATAGATATTCTATGTAAATAGAATACCAGCCGATAGCCGAAAATCATTTCATACCGAAAAACCCTTTACTCAATCGTACGAAATGGAACTCGCCACTAGTTCAAGTTCTTCGGAATCCGACAGCTATTCCGACATAGATGTTCACCTAAGCTCCGAAAGCAGCGTCACCGGAATGAATCAACCAATCAGCCATCATCAAATCTGGAGGAATTGGGGATGGGTTCGTAGTCTACTAAATCATTGGAGACAAGAAGAAGGTGATCCCTTTCATCCACCACATTTCCCTCTTGGCGAAGAACCTGAAGCACTTATTAGCGAACCTATCCGAAACACCATCTTCAGCCTCATTTCCAGGGTATCTCGACACGATTATATTCTATCCACAATTCTAAACCTTATTCATCTGCTCGTTTTGACCGACAATCATCCCGGAATAATGGAAGAAGTCAACGAGCTTCACGCTGGAGTAATCAATTTGGAGAATATGGTGCAAAACTTACCAGCTTCAGCAACATCACCAGCACCAACAGTACCACCGACATCAACACCAGTACCACCAACAACCCAAGCTTCAACATCCCACACCTCAACCTCACAATCTATACCTCAAGCATAATCATCATTTTACATGACGTTCTACATCATTTATCTTCGTTCTACATGACGATTATATAATTTCTAATGTTTTAGAAATTATGTATTCTAGTTCTAACGATAAATCAAATGAGTTTAATACTATATTAACTCATTAAATCCATGAATACATCTGAAGAAAATATATATGTATATATATTTTCATAAAGATTGTAATTAAAAATTCTTTTGTACAAACCGTTAATGGTGAAAATATTTTAACGGGTAGGTAATACCCGAGGAATATTTAGATTTCACATTAATAAGTTACACTGTACATTCTTCCAATCTGATTCAACAGTCATTTACTATCCTACTTACATCCACAGATATACGTATCCGTTCACCGCAGAATAACCATTTTCATTCAATTTCATATTTGGATTTTGAATTATCAGAATCCAACAAGTGGCATAATGAAGAAAACATTGGACAAAAATAAAATTTGTTAGAAACAAACAAATTAACTATGAGAAATTTTGTTAAGAATCCACGCTAACAATATCCTAGCTAACTGTACCTAGCTAACTATTCCTAATTCCTTATTACATTTTAATTATCGCAATTTTAATTCTCGCAATTTTATTTATCGTCATTTAATTTCTGTTATTTATTTTACGCACTTTATTTATCGTCATTTAAATACTGTTATTTACACATTTTAAATATCGGGACACGTATACAATGTTTTGACATATCATATCGACGTCATCTATATATATTATTTGGAATAACCGTAGACACTCTATATGCGGTAATGTTCGAGTTAGCTATGCAGGGTTGAGGTTGATTCTACAATAATATATATACTTTGAGTTGTGATCGAGTCTGAGACATGTATACAATGGGTCACGATACGTATTAATTAATTCGAATATTATATATGATTTATTGAATCACTAACTGTGGACTACCAACATTGGACAATTAAGATGAATTAAAATATTGATTATAATATATGAAACTAAACATCTCTTCAAGTTTGCCACTTGATCTCATCTTAAACCTCATTTGTATCTTGACGATTATAATCTACGTTCAAACCTTTCATGATCCTTGAAAACACCTCAATCGAGAGGATGAACCAACCGCACTCCATCTACGGAAGAAAAGATTGATGCATATAGTTATGCACCTGAAAACACTCGGAACCTGAGTAAACGTTTAACACGTATCTGTGCTAGCTCCTTTGGCGTTGTTCTTACCGAAAATCACTTTGCAATCCCTTTCCAAAGTAGTCAATTTTGTCACAGCTTCAGCAAATCAATTTCGACATTTCATTCGAATAAACTCTACTATAACTTTGATATATAAGTTGCCTTTCGTCATCGTTACCGGAGAACCTTTTTATATCTCGCTACATTAGCAATAAACTTACCAACAACTTCATTACTCATTGGCTTAAGTCTCTCCGAAGAACCATTATATTTGTTCGTTAAAACCTATTCATATACTCATCCACATCTTATAACGAGAATTAACACATCAATTACCGGGAATTAGCAATCAGTATTTTGAAATCTCGCAGCATGTCTACATCAATAGTTATATGTATACATATAACCTTATTCTCTTAGAATAATGACCTTCTATTCTGAAATTCTGAAAAGCACCTAGTCTACGAATCAATACTCTGAATTTTAAAAAAGTTGAATGAAGCAACAAAAACTGTAAACAACCTTAACCGTCGAAAGTTTGATGATAAAGAATAGTATGTTGGCAAAGCTCAGAAAAGTTAGAACTAAAGAAATGGATTGAGCAAATCATGAAGGAGGCTGTGGACAAATCACAAAGAACTAAACTTACCTTCAAAGAATCCAAATGATTCAATATCTGCTGAAGTCATTAACGAATACCTTGCTCCTGATTCTAAACCTTTACGAAAAATCTTATTCATCATCTATCGATATTAGAAATTCTAAGATATCATCGTATCTTTCACTATAAATATCCTCAATATTTCTGAAGATATTTTCATAACTATTCTTATCTAAAATCATTTATCTCTTCGCAATATCAGTGTTACATCAGAAAGGAAACTGTTTTAGTTTCTAAATTCTGAAAAATTCAAATTTAAAATATGAATATTTTTGAAGAAGTGTTGGGAACTGAAGCATGAGTTAGTATGATATAATGACACTTGATCAATTTGATTATATTACAGTAAGTCATGCTGAGTTTCTAAATGGAACGTGATGATTCACAGATCATAACGTCATCATGTGCCATGTTACACGACTCTTATATTCTATCTAATCTATAAACAAATCAAGAACATATTTTCTTGATAATTCTATCTTTTCCAGTGACTCCTGATATCTTGGTAAATGTTTTGGAAATATGAATTGAAGCATAAAAGATGAGCGTTGTGAAAATAATGGAGCAAAAGAGATTCATTTATAGTAAAATATTAGACAAAGCAATCAAGACAGGTTATCGCATTTAACCAAAGAGGATTCTAATTTTCTTAATTTTTGAAGAATCGAATCTTATTACAAAGATTTACTTTAAACCCCTTGATCTCTAGAAATCAACTGAAACTACGTCAAAATATATGACAAAACTTTATTTTCTCATTTCACTCTTTTGTGATAGCTTCACTCGTACGCTTTACATAATTGAATTGTTTTATCTATATTAATCAATAATGATAAAACTCCATTTATCAACTCATATTCGTCAAGAAAAACATTCTTATTGTTAGCCATGACGACCTCGGTAAAATTTTGGGACGAAATTTCTTTAACGGGTAGGTACTGTGACGACCCGGAAATTTTTGATCAAATTTAAACTTAATCTTTCTATGTTTCCGATACAATAAGCAAAGTCTGTAATGTTGAAGTCTCAAAAATTTTGAATTGTGTTCATATAATCAAATTACCCTTTGACCGTGCTCAACGATTCACGAACAATTGTTTGTAAACAAATATGTATATATATATATATATATATATATATATATATATATATATATATATATATATATATATATATATATATATATATATATATAAATGTAAGTTTATATTATAAGTTGAAATTATGAAATATAATTTAACCATTAGAAATAAATATGTAAAATGAGATACAAAATATGTAAGAATAATTTAAAATGAATCTATATATAAATATATATGATTTCCATGCATAATTATTATTATGTGTATATTGTAATATATACAAATATTAGAAGTAATAATTAATCAATAAAAGTTATTATATAATATATTATAATAAAAATTACATAAGTAATAATACATACATATAATACAAGTATAACTATAGTTGTTATAATAATATTGTTATTACTTTCAATATAAATATCAATATCAGTGTTATTGATATTATTTTCAATATATAATCTATAGATACGAATTTGATATATATAAATTCTTATAGTATTATTATTATTATTATTATTATTAATGTTAGTATGATTATAATTAATATTATTATTATTAATATAAATTTATAGTTATTATTATCATTATCATTAATAATAATATTATTATTATTACTATTATATTATTATTATATTTAAAATATTAAGGGTATTATTATTATTTATTGTTATATTTATTAGTGAATAAGATTAATTAAAATATAAATACCAATATATGCAGACATAATATATATATATATATATATATATATATATATATATAAATGCAGATAATTCATAAATGCAGATAAATACAGATATTAAGACTAATTATATTATATAAATATGGATATATATATATATATATATATATATATATATATATATATATATATATATATATAAATACGGGTATTATATAAAAATAATAAAAAATAGATAGATACGTATTTAAAGATCACATGATCTAAAAATCTGTTTCACATCATTTTCCAACTATAGATAATTGATTTTGATCGTACAAATCAGAATTTGAACTCTAGGACAATTCCAAAATCTGTTAGCCATCTCATTCGATACTTTATATTTTTATTTATTTTCTGTCCTTGAGATTAAACCTGTCGACCTCTTCTTGCTACAAATCAAACGAATTCTCACAAGTTGTTAACAATACCAATCGACTTCTTACCCACTTTATCAATTACAAATCATTGAAATCATTAACAACCCCTAACTAGTCGAATTAAATCAGAAAACTTAGGAACACAGGTAAATACTCTATTCTTGTTTTAAATTTTCAAACAGATCGAATTATTAATGAATTTCAAAAAGTGTTAAAACAGTATTGTTATAAACACTTCATTTAAATAATCTGTAAAGTTTCAATTGTCAAATTGCTATATTGAATTCAAATTTTGGAGTCAAAGTTGATTTTCAAAAGTCAAAAAAATTGTTCATTGTAAAATTCGTAATCATTTTAATGTTTTAAGTTTAATTGAATATCCAGAAAGTTTCTAGGAGTAATTTAGAATACATCTCATGTTGAAATCGTGGTCTAAAACGTTTTCAAATTCATAATCAAAGGTGAAGTTATTACGTGTTCATAGTTTTAAAAATTGTGATATTCAATAGCACGAATTTGAACGAATTTTAAAAATCTATAAATGCAAAGATGTTAGAAATATTTCACTTAAACTTTCTGTAAAGTATCAAATGCTAATTTTTTATATCGAGTTCGAATTATCGAGTCAAAGCTTTAAATTTCAAAAGTCAAACTTTGTGTTCATCTCCAAATTCGTAATCGTTTTAAGATTTCTGTTGAAATTGAAGACCCGAAAAGATTCTAGGCAGGTTTTAAAACATATTTCATTTAGGAATTGTGGGCTAAAACGTTTTTAAATTCGAGTTGTGATTTTGAGTTCCTACGTATTTTTTTATTCTGTTACAGCATTTTTTTTAAATATGTTGTTGATTTAATTAATCCACTAATTCTCTATCTATTTCTATATTATTTTCAAATCTTAAATTAAAGAAACTATTAGCTATTATTGGGATTTGAACTTGGATCGAATTTGAAAGAGGAGGAAGAAGAACATGTTCATTAACATATACGGGTTAAAAAAATTAAAAGGTGAATCAAAACAGATTAGTTGAGGCAGAGGGATGGTTTAGAGGGTGATCGGGTGAGCGAGAGGTCTTGGGTTCGAGTCCCTGAAGAGGCAGTATATTTTTTTGGCTTGTTTCCTTGAAGGTAGTTCATTTTTTTTATTTAGCTTTATTATTTTTATTATTATTATCATTTTCATTATTATTATTATTATTATTATTATTATTATTATTATTATTATTATTATTATTATTATTATTATTATTATTATTATTATTATTATTATTATTATTATTATTATTATTGTTATTATTATGATAAATTTTATGATATGATTATTATTATTATTATATTAGTTATTATTAAGTAATATCACTAAATATTATTATTATTATTATTATTATTATTATTATTATTATTATTATTATTATTATTATTATTATTATTATTATTATTATTATTATGAATATGATTATTATTGTTATTATTGCCATACTTATAATTATTGTTATTATTACCATACTTACAATTATTAGAATCATTATTATCATTAGTATTAGTATAAGTATTATTCATATAATTATTATTAATAATTTTATCATTTAGTATTATTATCATTTTTAAGATTATGATCATTATTATTATAATTATTATAAAAATAATAAAATTTATTATTGTTTTCATAAATATTAGCATTAGTATCATTTTTAGTACTATTATTATTAGTAGTAGTAACATAAGTATTATTATAAATATGGTTATTATTATTAATATGACTATCATTAATAGTATTGTTGTTATTAAAAATTATTATTTTACTATCATTATTATTATTAGTAGTGAATCCAAGGCCAACCCTGCATTGTTCAGTATCGTCGTATGAATATTTTTACTACAAAATATTGTATTGTGAGTTTCATTTGCTCAATTTTTAAATGCTTTTACAATATATTTTTTTTTGGGACTGAGAATACATGCGCTGCTTTTATAACTGTTTTGCGAAATAGACACAAGTAATCGAAACTACATTCTATGGTTGAATTATCGAATCGAATATGCCCCTTTTTAGTCTGGTAATCTAAGAATTAGGGAACAGACACCCTAATTGATGTGAATCCTAAAGATAGATCTATTGGGCCCAACGAGCCCCATCCAAAGTACCGGATGCTTTAGTACTTCGAATTTATCATGTCTGAAGGGAGTTCCAGAATGATGGGGATATTCTATATGTATCTTGTTAAGGTCGATTACCAGGTGTTCAATCCATATGAATAACTTTTATCTCTATGCTGTACAAAATGCCTGATACGAGATGATGTTTATGAAAAATGGAATTTAAATCTTGTGGTCTATTAAAAATATGGAATTGATGGATTATGATAAACTAATGAACTCACCAACCTTTTGGTTGATACTTTAAAGCATGTTTATTCTCAGGTATGAAAGAAATCTTCCGCTGCGCATTTGCTCATTTTAGAGATATTACTTGGAGTCATTCATAACATATTTCAAAAGACGTTGCATTTGAGTTGTTGAGTTCATCAAGATTATTATTAAGTCAATTATAGTTAGATATGTTATGAAATGGTATGCATGCCGTCAACTTTTGATGTAATGAAAGTTTGTCTTTTTAAAAACGAATGCAATTTTGGTAAAATGTATCATATAGAGGTTAAGTACCTCGCGATATAACCAAATGTAATGTATTCGTCCAGATGGATTAGAACGGGTCCTTTCATATTAGTCATATATTTATATATATAATTCGATATATACACATATAAATATTTATTTTACAAATTTTATATTTATTACCCATAACTTGTTCATTTTATATATACACATAATTATATATTCATTTACATTTTAAATGTATCACATACAAATTAATACATAATACGTTTAATAATAATATTATTATTATTATTAGGGTTAGGGCTAGAGTAATAAATACGATCATCTAATTAATTATAGTTCATTAAATACGAATATTAAGGTTAGGGTTTAGGTTACGAGTATTAATTACTTCATTTATTATGTCCGGATAACAACCCCACGAAACAACAATGAAACCCTAAGTGTATTTTAGTCATTACAGAGTGGAAAAATGATGGTTGTTATAGTATGCCTATTAAGAGTAACGTCTCTAATCATTCGACTGTTGGTATTTGGTTACATAATAATGATTCAACGACACTAACAGTACAAGGTGTCATGGGGTAAATTTGTTTAGTCGTGATATTACAAACTACAGCAACACTTTTAGATTGATATATCTATATCGATCAACTTTAAACTAAATCTTGTGGTCTAAAACTTTAGTTATTCTTTATAAACCTGTGAATTTCACTCAACTTTTTGGTTGACATTTTAAGCATGTTTTGTCTCAGGTGATGATTGAGCTAGCTGATTGCAACTATGTGATGATAAATTTGATGCATGCATGGAGTCCACATCATATCGCATATTTTATTTTATTTCATAAACATTTATTCATGTTCATTTGATGATGTAAACATTTAATACGCTTTTTGAGACGACCCGTCCTAATCTATAAGGACGAATACAATAATATATGGATACATTACGAGGCATTTGACCTCTATATGATACATTTTACAAACATTGCATTCGTTTTTAAAAGACAAACTTTCATTTCATCGATAGTTGACAGGCATGCATACCATTTCATAATATCCAAACTTTAAGTGACCTAATTTGTCATTTACTTTAATTATAATCTTTATTGAACTCAACGACTTGAATGCAACGTCTTTTGAAATATGCCATAAGTGACTCCAAGTAATATCTTTAAAATGAGCTAATGCACAGCGGAAGATTTCTTTAATACCTGAGAATAAACATGCTTTCAAGTGTCAACCAAAAGGTTGGTGAGTTCATTAGTTTATCGTAATCAATCATTTCCATAATTTTAATAGACCACAAGATTTCATTTATTCAATAATCATACACTAGCAAGTGTTTAAAATTCATTCATATGGATTGAACACCTGGTAACCGACATTAACAAAATGCATCTAGAATATCCCCAAACATATAAACATCGAAGTAATAAAGCAGTTCAAATTCTCTGATTGGGGCATGTCAAAGCCCATAGATCTATCTTTAGGACTCGCGTCAATTGGTGGCAATTATAATAAACACCAATTCTTAGGCTACCAAGTTCAACAAGGGCAATATCTGGTATAACAATTCAACCATAGAATGTATTTTCGATTACTTGTATCTATTTTGTCAAACATTTATAAAAACACATGTATTCTCAGTCCTAAAAATATATATTGCAAAACCATTTAAAAAGGGAGTAATGAAACTCACAATACTGTATTTCGTAGTAAAAATACATATGACGTCATTGAACAAGTGCAAGGTTGGCCTCGGATTCACGAACCTATATTAATTATATATATATTTATATGTTGATCAATATTTGTCTAACAATTTAGGTCAGGTCATAGTGTATCACAATCCTAATGCTCGAGACTGATATGCAAAAGTCAACAAAAGTCAACTTGACCCAAAATAACTTCCAAAATCTATACATGATTATTATTATATAACTTAAATATAGTCGTTTTATATATTTAAATATATTTAATAGATTTTATTAGAATAAATAATATGTAACATCCCGTTTTCCTCGAATATGACTTAAGGTGCGTAATTAACCTCGGGTACGTTTATTATTGCATCTATGATCGTTTATTTTAGTTTAATGTGTGAAAATAATGGAAAATGGTTTGATCAGGTCTTCTGTCGCATCTGAATGGGTTTCATCGCATCCTGGTGCGTCGCGATACGCGACAAAGTAGACTGAAATGCGACAGATTTAGAAACCTAGTTCTGTCAAGGTTATCACGTTCTGTTGTGGTTTGTCGTGTTTGGGCATCGTGTTACGCGACAGATGTCGCTGTTTGACAAATTTGACCCAATTTAAATGGCATCTTTGGGGGTGTTTAAGTCTTTTCACTTGTGGACGGTTTTAGATCTAGAAAACTGATAAATGAGTTATCCTAACTCATTTAACACATCTTCACCTACACCACATTCAATTTAGAGAGAGGGAGTTAGGGTTTAGTGAGAAAAAGCTCACTCGGAGAAGAAGGAGACCAAATCTCACCCGAATCCAAGTTTTAAAGTTGCTCCCTACGTCTCTAGCTACGTTGTGATTGTATTGGTAAGTCTTAACTCTATGTTTTGAGTTTTATTTTGTTTAAGCTAGGGTTTGGTTCATGTAGGTTTTGTATGACCCATTTGAGGGATAAATGGGTGGATCTTGGGTTAGATTGTTGAAAGGAAACCCTAATTATCATAATCTAGGGTTTTGGTCTAATGTAATGAGGTTTGTAAGTGTCAAAGGTGTTGTAAGCATTAAAACACTTGTTCAAAGTTGAAAGAGATGTTAAATGGGTCATGTTTGGCCAAAGTTATGTGTTTAAGTGTTAGATGGGTCACATGAGTCAAAGTTGACCTAATTTGGGTAAAATAGGTGAGAAATACCCTAGGTTGTTCTAGTTGAATAGTAATGGACTTTAATTCACTAGCTTTAGTGATTATAATGTGTCTTGACCAATTTTGGGTGGTTGGTGTAGATGAGTCATTTAATGCTCGTTCCATTAAATGCTCGGGTGTTAGAAGTTGACATTTAATTCAACTTGATGGTGTGTTAATTATATGCATAATGTAATAGGTGCTTTACGTTGAAGTTTGCGAGCTTACTTCCTAATTCATCGAAGACGATAAGGTGAGTGGAATAATTATATATGCATGTATATAATTTATTTACTTGTGAGGTATGGGTTAAAGTTCGTTGTTGACGATACCATACCCTAGAGTATATTGTTGTTGATGAGGGTTTAAAGTTCGTTGTTGACGATACCTCATACGTATGGAATTAAAGTTTGATGTTGACGATGCCATACGATTATTTAGTGACGTTGATGAGGGTTTAAAGTTCGTTGTTGACGATACCTCATATGTGGGTTTAAAGTTCGGTGTTGACGATGCCACATTAATGTAGGCGAATGGGATTTAAGTTCGATGTTGAAGATACCATTCGTTGGGCTAGCCTTGGGATCTTGAGTATTATGGATGTTGTGAACATCATCGTTATACTTATGTTTTAGCATATTGTATTGTTGTGTTATATGCTATTATTATACTAGCCTTGTAATCGTGATACTTAGCGTTATACATGTGAAAGGTATGCTAATTATGTAACTATTATGTATGCGGATTTGGTGAGTGTTTGCAAGTAAGTAGGTTATATATATGTATGTATAATTGTTGCACTCACTAAGCCTTGCTTACCCTCTCGTTGTTTACCATTTTATAGGTTCCGGCTTGAACAAGGGTAAGGGCATACGGTTGGATTAGTGGTCTCCCGTTTATGTTGACAGGGGGTGCTTTTGGGATAGCTTTTGAAGTTGGCCTGCCGTTTTGGGTAGTTTAGCCCCAAACCATGCTCGAGTGTCGTTTGGATTATAAACTATCGTTGTAGTGGGTCAAACTTGTATTGAACTTAATTAATGGCCTTTGTGCCTTTTGTAAACATTTAAATTGATGTACGTTTAAATGGAATTGTGGAAGGGTGTACATATTTAATTGGCGCGTAAATGTGTATTATAAAAAAAAATTTATCGTATGGAAATACGGGTTCGGTTGTTACAAGTGGTATCAGAGCATGGTCTAAGGGATTTAGGCGACTTGAGATAGGTGCCTAGACTTGGGCTTTATTGGTGAGCGCTTTATGCGGGACTTGTAGGACTTTGGGTCTAATCGGGAATTGTTAGTGCCTTGGTTTATGTGAACTAACCTTGCGCTAATTGTTTTGTGTTGGGTTTAGCAATCATCAAGCAAGACGGACATCGTACTAGCGAGTGAATGCGACGTGCTCGCGTAACAACGATTAGCTACCATTGTTACGGGTGCAAATCGTGTCAAACGAGTAATGTACGACGATTGTTGAGCAAGATGGGGTAGTGTGGTACGTATGTTTATACTTACGTGTTGTGCCTTTTCATTCATGGTTTAACCTTTTCCGTTTTATAGAATGAAGACGAGAAACGGACACGATAACGATATCGGTGGTACAAGCGAGGACCCCAAATTCACGGTCAAGGTCGAGGCCATCTTTAAAAGACTAAAAAAGGACTTTCTTGACGATGTTCGAAAGGTTTTCCAAGAGTCGGTTGATGGAAAAGTGACCGAAATGATATATGAACGAATGAAAGCCGCAATAGAGGAGGCTTTGGAAACTAGAAACATTTATCCTCGAGGCGAAGGGGGTGAAGGTAATGGTGGGGGTAGAAGGCGGGACTTCCACTAAAAGAATTTCAAGGATACTCAACCTCCGATGTTTAATGGGGTGAGGGATCCATTGAAAAGCACTTGTTGGATTTTCGATATCGAGGGAGCTTTCCGTACCGCGGAATGTCCTCCCGAAAAGAAGACGAGATATGGGTCTAGCATGCTATGAGAGGAAGGCAAGTTGTGGTGGGACGATAAAATCAATTTATATGGTGAAGAGCAATGCATGAGCTTGACATGGGAGGAGTTTAAGAAGGAATTAGGCCAAGAATACCGAACTCCTTCCGACCTTAATAGAATCCGGGACGAGTTGCATCATTTGCAACAAGGTTCAATTGACTTGGTTACTCTCAAGTCTACCTTTTTGGCAAAGACTTGCTTCTGCCTGGAATATGTTGGTGACGATCACAAGCTAATAAAAGATTTCTACCGTACTTTGAACGACGAGTTCAAGGGTAAGATTAGTCGGGGTATGGCTAAGACTTTTGAAGAGCTATTCGAGTTGGCTTGGGGTTTTGAGCCGGAGGTTCCAAGAAAAAGCGATTTCACTTTTTCAAAAAGAAAGTTTGAAGGTTCGAGTCATTCGAACTTTTCAAATAAAAAGAACAAGAACAAAAAGGGTTCCGAAAGTGTCAATAGTGTGAAGAAGGGCGCTACCGGTGGTTTTGAGAACTTTGTCCCTACTTGCTACAATTGTGGGGTACGTGGACATATGGCTCGAGATTGTCCGAAGCCAAATTCAACAAACAAGCTCACTTGTTTTAATTGCAACAAAGAAGGACACCGAAAGTCAGAGTGTCCCGATTTGAACAACGATAATGTTAAAAGGCTAGAGAAGGCGGCGGGTACGGCTCGAGGGCGAAACTATTTGATGACTAACAACGAAGCCAATCAATCCAACGAAGTTGTCTCAGAAACCTACTTGGTTAATTCTAATCCGGCAAGGATTCTTTTTGATAGCGGTGCAAATTTGTCGTTTGTGTCTCCAAAATTTGTGCCTAAACTTGATAGACCGTTAGCTAAGTTAAGTCGTCTGGTATAAGTCGAAATAGCAGACGGCAAGACGGTGCTAGTGGTCGATGTGTGTAAGAATTGTGACGTAGTTTTTGGTGCCGAAAACTTTAAAATTGATCTCATCCCTATGACTTTGGGCGATTTTGACATCGTTGTTGGTATGGATTGGCTCGATCGTAATAGAGCCGATATCGCGTGCCATGAGAAATCTATTCGTGTGAAGATCCCAAGTGGGGGAGAGATAATTATTCACGGTGATAAACGGAGGAGACTTGTGCCGATATGTTCTTTTGCACGGGCACGCCGTTTTCTTGTTAGTGGTGGCATGGCTTTTCTTACCCATGTTGTTGATACTCGTAATGAGCCACCACCCATTCGTGAAATTCCGGTAGTTAGTGAATTCGAAGACGTTTTTCCGGATGAGTTACCGGGTGTTCCGGCGGAAAGACAAGTTGAATTTCGTATTGAGTTGTTTCCGGGAGCTACTCCCATTGCTAAAACACCTTATCGTTTAGCACCAACGGAAATGCAAGAGTTGTTAAATCAAACCCAAGAGTTGCTTGAGAAGGGTTTTATTCGACCGAGTGCTTCGCCGTGGGGCGCTCCGGTTTTATTCGTGAAAAAGAAGGATGGTAGTATGCGGATGTGCATCGATTATCGAGAGTTAAATAAGGTGACAATCAAAAATTGTTATCCATTGCCTCGGATTGACGATTTGTTTGACCAACTCCAAGGTGCGACATATTTCTCAAAGATTGACCTACGGTCCGGCTATCACCAAATGCTGGTCCGTGAGGAAGATATTGAGAAAACGGCTTTTCGAACGCGTTATGGGCATTTTGAGTTCGTGGTAATGCCTTTTGGTCTTACGAATGCACTAGCGGCATTCATGAATCTTATAAACCGGGTGTGCCAACCCATGTTGGACAAGTCGGTGATTGTGTTCATTGACGACATACTAGTCTACTCGAAGAGTATGGACGAACATGAACGACAATTGCGTGAAGTATTGAAGACGTTACGAAAGGAGAAGTTGTATGCTAAGCTCTCCAAATGTGAATTTTGGCTAAGGGAGGTTCAATTCCTTGGTCACATTGTGAACAAAGACGGCATTCAAGTAGATCCGGGGAAGATAGAGACGGTGAAGAGTTGGAGACAACCGACTACGCCTACGGAAATCCGGAGTTTTCTCAGATTGGCCGGTTATTATTGTCGATTTATCCAAGACTTTTCTAAGATTGCTTCTCCATTGACGAAGTTGACAAGAAAGAATGCTAGGTTTAATTGGGAGAAGGAGCAAGAAATTGCTTTTCAATTGTTGAAGGAGAAGTTGTGTCAAGCTCCGGTGTTAGTATTGCCGGAAGGTGTGGAAGATATGATGGTTTATTTTGATGCTTCTCTCAATGGGCTCGGGTGTGTTCTTATGCAAAGAGGTAAATTCATCGCCTATGACTCTCAACAATTGAAGGAACACAAAACGAGATATCCGACTCATGATCTTGAGTTGGCGGCGGTGGTGCATGCGTTGAAAATTTGGCGCCATTACTTGTATGGTGTCAAGTGTATGATTTATTCGGATCATAAGAGTTTGAAACATCTCTTTAATCAACGAGATTTGAATTATCGCCAACGTAGGTGGATGGATGTGGTGAAAGATTATGATTGTGAGATACTTTATCATCCGATTAAGGCGAATGTTGTCGCGGATGCGTTGAGTCGAAAAAGTCAACATCCGGCAATAAAAGTGGGATCGTTACATTTGATTATTACCAACGATTTTCTAGAGAAGCTTGGTGAGATTCAAATAGAGGCTTAGGTTCACAACAAGCATACGGAGTGAATCGTGGGCTAATTGGAGTTCATTACTATGGGCCCGTGTGGGTTGTTATCTTTTCAAGGAAGGGTGTGGGTTCCTAAGATGGGTGATTTCCGACGGGTGCTACTTGATGAAGCACATAAGTCAAAATATTCCATTCATCCAGGCGCGATGAAAATGTATCATGATTTGAGGAAGGATTATTGGTGGCCGGGCATGAAACGTGATGTTGTAAAATATGTTAAACAATGTGTTACTTGTTTGCAAGTAAAGGCCGAACACCAAAAACCGTATGGTAAATTGCAACTGTTAGAAATCCCAAAATGGAAATGGGAGCACATTACCATGGATTTCATTACAAAGTTGCCTAAGACGGCGAGAACCCAATTTGATACAATTTGGGTGATAGTTGATCGTTTGACGAAGAGTGCTTTGTTTATTCCCATTAAAGAAGCGATATAGTCGGAGGCCTTGGCTAAGGTGTTTATCAAGGAAGTGGTCTCGCGACATGGGTTCCTATACCTATTATTTCGGATCGAGATACCCGTTTCACATCTCGATTTTGGGAGAAGTTTCATGAAGATATGGGTACGCAATTGAAGTTAAGCACGGCATATCATCCTCAAACGGACGGTCAAACCGAATGTACGAATCAAACTTTGGAGGATATGTTACGAGCGTGTATTATGGATTTCGGTGGTAGTTGGGATGAGCACTTACCTTTGGTGGAATTCTCGTACAATAATAGTTATCATACTAGTATCGGGATGCCACCTTACGAGATGCTTTATGGGCGTAGGTGTCGAACTCCAATTTGTTGGGGTGAAGTGGGTCAAAGAGAAATCGGGAGTACCGATTTGGTTTTGGAGACGAATAACAAGATCGATACTATTCGGGACCATTTGAAAAAGGCGCAAGATAGACAAAAGTCGTATGCTGACAAGCGTAGACGAATGATCGAATTTCAAGAAGGTGATATGGTGATGCTTAAGGTTTCGCCATGGAAAGGTATTATTCAGTTTCGAAAATGGGGAAAGTTAGCTCCTCGGTTTATTGGGCCGTTTAAGGTTTTAGCTCGTGTTGGTGAAGTTGCGTATCGTTTGGAATTACCCGAAGAGCTTGCGGGGATCCATGATGCATTCCATGTTTCCCAGCTCCGTAAGTGTCTTGCGGATGATTCTTCTTGGATTCCTTTAGATGAAATTGAGCTAAACAATAAGTTAGAGTTTATTGAGGAGCCGATTGCTATACTCGATGAGAAGGTCAAAAGGTTGAGAAATAAAGAAGTGAGAACTTTTAAATTTCAATGCCTTCGTAGTAAAGGTTCCGAATTTACTTGGGAGCCCAAAGAATTCGTGTTGGTTTACCTACCCTCTTGTCATGCGGCTTGGATCGCGAGGACGCGCTCCGATTCAAGTGGGGGAGAGTTGTAACATCCCGTTTTCCTCGAATATGACTTAAGGTGCGTAATTAACCTCGGGTTTGTTTATTATTGCATCTATGATCGTTTATTTTAGTTTAATGTGTGAAAATAATGGAAAATGGTTTGATCAGGTCTTCTGTCGCGTCTGAATGGGTTTCAGCGCGTCCTGGTACGTCGCGATACGCGACAAAGTAGACTGAAACGCGACAGATTCAGAAACCCAGTTCTGTCAAGGTTATCACGTTCTGTTGTGGTTTGTCGCGTTTGGGCGTCGCGTTACGCGACAGGTTGTCGCGAAACGCGACAGATGTCGCTGTTTGACAAATTTGACCCAATTTAAATGGCATCTTTGGGGGGTGTTTAAGTCTTTTCACTTGTGGACGGTTTTAGATCTAGAAAACTGATAAATGAGTTATCCTACCTCATTTAACACATCTTCACCCACACCACATTCAATTTAGAGAGAGAGAGTTAGGGTTTAGTGAGAGAAAGCTCACTCGGAGAAGAAGGAGACCAAATCTCACCCGAATCCAAGTTTTAAAGTTGCTCCCTACGTCTTTAGCTACGTTGTGATTGTATTGGTAAGTCTTAACTCTATGTTTTGAGTTTTATTTTGTTTAAGCTAGGGTTTGGTTCATGTGGGGTTTGTATGACCAATTTGAGGGATAAATGGGTGGATCTTGGGTTAGATTGTTGAAAGGAAACCCTAATTATCATAATCTAGGGTTTTGGTCTAATGTAATGAGGTTTGTAAGTATCAAAGTTGTTGTAAGCATTAAAACACTTGTTCAAAGTTGAAAGAGATGTTAAATGGGTCATGTTTGACCAATATTATGTGTTTAAGTGTTAGATGGGTCACATGAGTCAAAGTTGACCTAATTTGGGTAAAATGGGTGAGAAATACCCTAGGTTGTTCTAGTTGAAGAAAAATGGACTTTAATTCACTAGCTTTAGTGATTATAATGAGTCTTGACCAATTTTGGGTGGTTGGTGTAGATGAGTCATTTAATGCTCGGGCCATTAAATGCTCGGGTGTTAGAAGTTGACATTTAATTCAACTTGATGGTGTGTTAATTATATGCATAATGTAATAGGTGCTTTACTTTGAAGTTTGCGAGCTTACTTCTTAATTCACCGAAGACGATAAGGTGAGTGGAATAATTATATATGCATGTATATAATTTATTTACTTGTGAGGTATGGGTTAAAGTTCGTTGTTGACGATACCATACCTTAGAGTATATTGTTGTTGATGAGGGTTTAAAGTTCGTTGTTGACGATACCTCATACGTATGGAATTAAAGTTCGATGTTGACGATGCCATACAATTATTTAGTGACGTTGATGAGGGTTTAAAGTTCGTTGTTGACAATACCTCATATGTGGGTTTAAAGTTCGGTGTTGACGATACCACATTAATGTAGGCGAATGGGATTTAAGTTCGATGTTGACGATACCATTCGTTGGGCTAGCCTTGGGATCTTAAGTACTATGTGTAGTGACCCGAACTTTTCCATGTTTATATATATTAAATGAAATTGATATTTACATGATTAAGTGTTTCCAACATGTTAAGCAATCAAACTTATTAAGACTTGATTAATTGGAATAGGTTTCATATAGACAATTGACCACCCAAGTTGACCGGTGATTCACGAATGTTAAAAACTTGTAAAAACTATATGATGACATATATATGGTTATATATATAGTTAACATGATTTTATTATAAGTATGTATCTCATTAGGTATTTTAACAATGAGTTATATACATAAAAATGAGACTATTAATTTAAGAAACTCGAAAACGATATATATAACGATTATCATTATAACAACGTCTTACTAGGTACATATGAATCATATTAAGATATTGATAAACTTGGTTAATTATGTTAAATGATAAGTAAATATATTATTAAGTGTATTAACAATGAAATACATATGTAAAAATAAGACTACTAACTTAATGATTTCGAAACGAGACATATATGTAACGATTATCGTTGTAACGACATTTAACTGTATATATATCATACTAAGATATATTATATATCATAATATCATGATAATATAACAATTTAACATCTCATTTTTTATAATAAACAATGGGTTAACAACATTCAACAAGATCGTTAACCTAAAGATTTCAAAACAACATTTACATGTAACGACTAACGATGACTTAACGACTCAGTTAAAATGTATATACATGTAGTGTTTTAATATGTATTCATACACTTTTGAAAGACTTCAAGACACTTATCTAAATACTTCTACTTAACAAAAATGCTTACAATTACATCCTTGTTCAGTTTCATCAACAATTCTACTCGTATGCACCCGTATTCGTACTCGTACAATACACAGCTTTTAGATGTATGTACTATTGGTATATACACTCCAATTATCAGCTCTTAGCAGCCCATGTGAGTCACCTAACACATGTAGGAACCATCATTTGGCAACTAGCATGAAATATCTCATAAAATTACAAAAATATGAGTAATCATTCATGACTTATTTACATGAAAACAAAATTACATATCCTTTATATCTAATCCATACACCAATGACCAAAAACACCTACAAACACTTTCATTCTTCAATTTTCTTCATCTAATTGATCTCTCTAAAGTTCTATCTTCAAGTTCTAAGTGTTCTTCATAAATTCCAAAAGTTCTAGTTTCATAAAATCAAGAATACTTCCAAGATTGTAAGTTTACTTCCAAGTTTTCTAAATCCATTCCAAGTAATCATCCAAGATCAAGAAACCTTTGTTACTTACAGTAGGTTATCTTTCTAATGCAAGGTAATAATCATATTCAAACTTTAATTCAATTTCTATAACTATAACAATCTTATTTCGAGTGGAAATCTTACTTGAAATTATTTTCGTGTCATGATTCTGCTTCAAGAACTTTCAAGCCATCCAAGGATCCTTTGAAGCTAGATCTTATTTTTTCATTTCCAGTAGGTTTATCCAAGGAACTTGAGGTAGTAATGATGTTCATAACATCATTCGATTCATACATATAAAGCTATCTTATTCGAAGGTTTAAACTTGTAATCTCTAGAACATAGTTTAGTTAATTCTAAATTTGTTCACAAATAAAAGTTAATCCTTCTAACTTGACTTTTAAAATCAACTAAACACATGTTCTATATCTATATGATATGCTAACTTAATGATTTAAAACCTGGAAACACGAAAAACACCGTAAAACCAGATTTACACCGTCGTAGTAACACTGCGGGCTGTTTTGGGTTAGTTAATTAAAAACTATGATAAACTTTGATTTAAAAGTTGTTATTCTGGGAAAATTATTTTTATTATGAACATGAAACTATATCCAAAAATTATGGTTAAACTCAAAGTGGAAGTATGTTTTCTAAAATGGTCATCTAGACGTCGTTCTTTCGACTGAAATGACTACCTTTACAAAAACGACTTGTAACTTATTTTTCCATCTATAAACCTATACTTTTTCTGTTTATATTCATAAAATAGAGTTCAATATGAAACCATAGCAATTTGATTCACTCAAAACGGATTTAAAATGAAGAAGTTATGGGTAAAACAAGATTGAATAATTTTTCTCATTTTAGCTACGTGAAAATTGGTAACAAATCTATTCCAACCATAACTTAATCAACTTGTATTGTCTATTATGTAATCTTGAGATACCATAGACACGTATACAATGTTTTGACCTATCATGTCGACACATCTATATATATTTCGGAACAACCATAGACACTCTATATGTGAATGTTGGAGTTAGCTATACAGGGATGAGGTTGATTCCAAAATATATATAGTTTGAGTTGTGATCAATACTGAGATACGTATACACTGGGTCGTGGATTGATTCAAGATAATATTTATCGATTTATTTCTGTACATCTAACTGTGGACAACTAGTTGTAGGTTACTAACGAGGACAGCTGACTTAATAAACTTAAAACATCAAAATATATTAAAAGTGTTGTAAATATATTTTGAACATACTTTGATATATATGTATATATTGTTATAGGTTCGTGAATCAACCAGTGGCCAAGTCTTACTTCCCGGCGAAGTAAAAATCTGTGAAAGTGAGTTATAGTCCCACTTTTAAAATCTAATATTTTTGGGATGAGAATACATGCAGGTTTTATAAATGATTTACAAAATAGACACAAGTACGTGAAACTACATTCTATGGTTGAATTATCGAAATTGAATATGCCCCTTTTTATTAAGTCTGGTAATCTAAGAATTAGGGAACAGACACCCTAATTGACGCGAATCCTAAAGATAGATCTATTGGGCCTAACAAACCCCATCCAAAGTACCGGATGCTTTAGTACTTCGAAATTTATATCATATCCGAAGGGTGTCCCGGAATGATGGGGATATTCATATATATGCATCTTGTTAATGTCGGTTACCAGGTGTTCACCATATGAATGATTTTTATCTCTATGTATGGGATGTGTATTGAAATATGAAATCTTGTGGTCTATTGTTACGATTTGATATATATAGGTTAAACCTATAACTCACCAACATTTTTGTTGACGTTTAAAGCATGTTTATTCTCAGGTGAATACTAAGAGCTTCCGCTGTTGCATACTAAAATAAGGACAAGATTTGGAGTCCATGTTTGTATGATATTGTGTAAAAACTGCATTCAAGAAACTGATTTCGATGTAACATATTTGTATTGTAAACCATTATGTAATGGTC
This sequence comes from Rutidosis leptorrhynchoides, assembly GCF_046630445.1. Taxonomy (NCBI): domain Eukaryota; kingdom Viridiplantae; phylum Streptophyta; class Magnoliopsida; order Asterales; family Asteraceae; genus Rutidosis; species Rutidosis leptorrhynchoides. The sequence goes on from NC_092337.1 coordinate 151,611,463, forward strand.
GTGTGTAAACAGGATATTTTAGATTATCATTATTTGATAATCTACGTAAAGCTTTTTAAACCTTTATTTATGAAATAAAGGTTATGGTTTGTTTTAAAAATGAATGCAGTCTTTGAAAAACGTCTCATATAGAGGTCAAAACCTCGCAACAAAATCAATTAATATGGAACGTTTTTAATCAATAAGAACTGGACATTTCAGTTGGTATCCGAGCGTTGGTCTTAGAGAAATAGAAAATTTGCAATAGTGTGTCTTATCGAGTTTGTTAGGATGCATTAATGAGTCTGGACTTCGACCGTGTTTTCTTTAAAAATGATTGCTTAACATTTTTGTTGAAACTATATATTATTAACATGTATATATTATGTGATATATTAATCTCTTAACATGTTTGATATTGTGTGATAGATGTCTACCTCTAGCACAAATTCCATTGACTCACCTAATAATAATGAAGAGTCGAATATATATTGGACTGATTCACAAGTTCCCGAAGAGGAACCGGAAGAAGAATCAGAACCGGATGAAGAATCAGAACCGGAAGAGGAGGAACCGGAGGAGGAAATAGAACCGGTGGGGGAAATAATAAAACGGTTAAGTAAAAGAAAATCCTCAACCAACTGACCAAGGTTAATTATGGTCAATCGTGTTTCCGCCAAGGAAGCAAAATATTGGGAGGATTACCAATTCTCCGAAGAATCGGATTCCGACGAGAATTCCGATGATATTATAGAAATTACCCCAACTGAATTTAAGAAAGCAAAAGAAAATAATAAGGGAAAGGGCATAAAAATAGAGAAATCTAATTCCAACCCCGATGAACTTTATATGTATCGTCAACCCCCGAAGTCCTTAAGTTGTAACAATGACCCGGGAACCTCTAAACCACCAGGTTTTTCTAAACCGTTGTGGAAAACGACAGCTAGTATTAGGGGAACATCATATATCCCTAGAAACTTGCTAAAACGAACCAAAATCGAAGAAGAAGAAACGAGCGAGTCGGAATAAGATAGTTGTATTCGTGTGGTGTAATATATGTAATATAGTGTGCTTATGCTTTATGATATATGTAAAAATTGCTTGTATTAATAAGTATTTTTTTATGAATCTAACTCTTGTCTATTTGACAGTTTAAAAACACAAAATGGATAGACAACCCAATATTTTAAGAGACCTACCCGGAGACATGATTGATGAAATCTTGTCTAGAGTCGGTCAGAATTCCTCGGCACAACTATTTAAGGCGAGATCAGTTTGTAAGACATTCGAAGAACGTTCCAAGAATGTCTTGGTTTATAAGAGACTTTCGTTTGAAAGATGGGGGATATCACATTGGGAAACCCATAAGTTACGATGTGTTTACTTTGACGCATATATTGCGGGGAACCCAAATGCTATTTTACGCAACGGGTTAAGAAATTATTTTGACTCAATGTATCCGAATATAGGACTTCATGATTTAGAAAAAGCGGCTAACATGCAACATAAAGAAGCATGCTATGCTTACGGGTTAGTAATGTTCGCTTCCCACCAAAGTGAGAAAAAGAACATCGGGCTACAGCTATTAAACAAAACGTTCCCATAAGTGACGGAGTCGGTAATTGGGGTAAGAAATGAGGTTTTTAGGTTATTACGAGACTGTTGGTCATTACGTAACCCTCGTCCCTTTGACGACGTTACAACACGCTATCTTATCAACGGCCATAACGGTTATGTTCCACAAGACCAAGGATGGGAAGTAGTCCTAGTAAAACCAGAATGCATGACTTGTTTCTGGACGTATGAATTACGTGTCTTTATTGCCTTTGCTGAACGACTTGTGTACTAGCTAGAATTATCTTCACAACTATCTTGTATCAAAGTTATTGTGTGCTATATTTCATGCTTTATGTAAAATAAGCGGTATTGTAAGTTTGTAAAATATTGTATAAAAGTTTGAACGCGAAATATTATTATAATCAGTTTTTCATATAGAATTGTAGTAGTTAAATTGTATATTAGCTACTAAGTATGAACTTAACGGGTAGGTACTACCCGAATTTAAACTTATAAAACGCTAATATGAAGAAAAAGCTTTTATAAATGAGTTCATATTATGCTACGAAATACTATTAACTACTCTTAATATTCTCTATGATTAACTTGTTCCATTTGACTATTTTGAAGGAAATGGCACCGACTACTCGACACACCGTGAATATGAATGAAGAGGAATTCCATACTTTTCTAGCTTCAAACATAGCCGCAGTACAGGCTGCGCTACATACCAACAATAACCTTGGATCTAGCAGTACAAGAAATCGTGTAGGATGCACCTACAAAGAATTCACTGCCTGTAAACCTTTGGAATTTGATGGAACCGAAGGACCGATCGGATTGAAAAGGTGGACCGAGAAGGTCGAATCGGTGTTTGCCATAAGTAAGTGTACTGAAGAGGACAAAGTGAAGTACGCTACGCATACCTTCACAGGTTCTACATTAACATGGTGGAATACCTATCTAGAGCAAGTGGGACAAGATGATGCGTACGCACTACCGTGGTCAGCATTCAAGCACTTGATGAACGAGAAGTACCGTCCCAGAACCGAGGTCAATAAACTCAAGACAGAACTTAGAGGGTTACGAACCCAAGGATTTGATATTACCACGTTCGAAAGACGATTCACAGAATTGTGCCTATTGTGTCCGGGAGCGTTCGAAGATGAGGAAGAGAAGATCGACGCGTTTGTGAAAGGATTACCGGAAAGAATCCAAGAAGATATAACTTCACACGAGCCCGCCTCCATACAACAGGCATGTAGAATGGCTCACAAACTAGTGAACCAGATTGAGGAAAGAATTAAAGAACAGACGGCTGAAGAGGCCAATGTGAAGCAAGTCAAAAGAAAGTGGGAGGAAAACGGTGATAAGAATCACCAATACAACAACAACAGCAATTACAATAATAATCGCAACAATTACCCCAACAATCGCAACATCAATCGCAACTACAACAAACGGCCCAACAACAATAACAACAACAACAACAACAACAACAGTAACTACAACAATCATCCCAACAATAATAACAACCGCAACAACAACAACAACAACAATCAGAAGCAGCTATGCCAAAGGTGTGAAAAGTATCACTCGGGGTTCTGCACCAAATTTTGCAACAAGTGTAAAAGAAATGGTCATAGCGCGGCAAAGTGTGAGGTCTACGGACCAGGGGTTAACAGAACGAAAGGAAAAAATGTGGTCGGAACGAGTAATGGCAGAGCAAGTAGTGTCGGAGCAAGTTATGCCAATGTAGTTTGTTATAAATGTGGAAAACCGGGCCACATTATTAGAAATTGCCCAAACCAGGAGAACACGAATGGACAAGGCCGCGGAAGAGTTTTCAATATTAATGCGGCAGAGGCACAGGAAGACCCAGAGCTTGTTATGGGTACGTTTCTTATTGACAATAAATCTGCTTACATTTTATTTGATTCGGGTGCGGATAGAAGCTATATGAGTAGAGATTTTTGTGCTAAATTAAGTTGTCCATTGACGCCGTTGGATAGTAAATTTTTACTCGAATTAGCAAACGGTAAATTAATTTCAGCAGATAATATATGCCGGAATCGAGAAATTAAACTGGGTAGCGAAATATTTAAGATTGATTTGATACCAGTAGAGTTAGGGAGTTTTGATGTAATAGTTGGCATGAACTGGCTGAAGAAGGTGAAAGCAGAGATCGTATGTTATAAAAATGCAATTCGCATTGTACGAGAAGAAGGAGCACCCTTAATGGTGTACGGAGAAAAGGGCAACATGAAGCTACATCTTATTAGTAATTTGAAGGCACAAAAACTAATAAGAAAAGGTTGCTATACTGTTCTAGCACACGTCAAGAAAGTACAAACTGAACAAAAGAGCATCAATGATGTTCCCGTCGCAAAATAATTTCCCGATGTATTTCCGAAACAATTACTGGGACTACCTCCACATCGATCTGTTGAATTTCAAATAGATCTTGTACCAGGAGCTGCACCAATAGCTCGTGCTCCTTATAGACTCGCACCCAGCGAGATGAAAGAACTGCAAAGCCAACTGCAAGAACTATTAGAACGTGGTTTCATTCGACCAAGCACATCACCGTGGGGAGCTCCTGTTTTGTTTGTCAAGAAGAAAGATGGTACATTCAGGTTGTGTATCGACTACCGAGAGTTGAACAAACTTACCATCAAGAACCGCTACCCACTACCGAGAATCGATGACTTATTTGATCAACTACAAGGCTCGTCGGTTTATTCGAAGATCGATTTACATTCTGGATATCATCAAATGCGAGTAAAGGAGGATGATATTCCATAAACTGCTTTTAGGACGCGTTATGGTCATTACGAGTTTATGGTTATGCCGTTTGGATTGACTAACGCATCAGCTGTGTTCATGGACCTTATGAACTGAGTGTGTGGGCCATATCTTGACAAGTTTGTCATTGTTTTCATCGATGACATACTTATATACTCAAAGAATGATCAAGAGCACGAAGAACATTTGAGAAAAGTGCTAGAAGTATTGAGGAAAGAAAAAATGTACGCTAAGTTTTCAAAGTGTGCATTTTGGTTGGAAGAAGTTCAATTCCTCGGTCACATAGTGAACAAAGAAGGTATCCAGGTGGACCCGGCAAAGATCGAAACCGTTGAAAAGTGGGAAACCCCAAAAACTCCGAAGCATATACGTCAATTTTTAGGATTGGCTGGTTACTACAGAAGATTCATCCAAGATTTCTCCAAAATAGCAAAACCCTTGACTGCATTAACGCATAAAGGGAAGAAATTTGAATGGAAGGATGAACAAGAGAAGGCGTTTCAATTATTGAAGAAAAAGCTAACTACGGCACCTATATTGTCATTGCCTGAAGGGAATGATGATTTTGTGATTTATTGTGACGCATCAAAGAAAGGTATCGGTTGTGTATTAATGCAACGGACGAAGGTGATTGCTTATGCGTCTAGACAATTGAAGATTCACGAGCAAAATTATACGACGCATGATTTGGAATTAGGCGCGGTTTTTTTTGCATTAAAGACTTGGAGGCACTACTTATATGGGGTCAAAAGTATTATATATACCGACCACAAAAGTTTTCAACACATATTTAATCAGAAACAACTGAATATGAGGCAGCATAGGTGGATTGAATTGTTGAATGATTACGACTTTGAGATTCGTTACCACCCGGGGAAGGCAAATGTGGTAGCCGACGCCTTGAGCAGAAAGGACAGAGAACCCATTCGAGTAAAATCTATGAATATAATGATTCACAATAATCTTACTACTCAAATAAAGGAGGCTCAACAAGGAGTTTTAAAAGAGGGAAATTTAAAGGATGAAATACCCAAAGGATCGGAGAAGCATCTTAATATTCGGGAACACGGAACCCGGTATAGGGCTGAAAGGATTTGGGTACCAAAATTTGGAGATATGAGAGAAATGGTACTTAGAGAAGCTCATAAAACCAGATACTTAATACATCCTGGAACGGGGAAGTTGTACAAGGATCTCAAGAAACATTTTTGGTGGCTGGGTATGAAAGCTGATGTTGCTAAATACGTAGGAGAATGTTTGACGTGTTCTAAGGTCAAAGCTGAGCATCAGAAACCATCAGGTCTACTTCAACAACCCGAAATCCCGGAATTGAAATGGGAAAACATTACCATGGATTTCATCACTAAATTGCCAAGGACTGCAAGTAGTTTTGATACTATTTGGGTAATAGTTGATCGTCTCACCAAATCAGCACACTTCCTGCCAATAAGAGAAGATGACAAGATGGAGAAGTTAGCTCGACTGTATTTGAAGGAAGTCGTCTCCAGACATGGAATACCAATCTCTATTATCTCTGATAGGGATGGCAGATTTATTTCAAGATTCTGGCAGACATTACAGCAAGCATTAGGAACTCGTCTAGACATGAGTACTGCCTATCATCCACAAACTGATGGGTAGAGCGAAAAGACGATACAAACGCTTGAAGACATGCTACGAGCATGTGTTATTGATTTCGGAAACAGTTGGGATCGACATCTACCGTTAGCAGAATTTTCCTACAACAATAGCTACCATTCAAGCATTGAGATGAAGCACTTTATGGAAGAAAGTGCAGGTCTCCGATTTGTTGAAGTGAAGTGGGGGATAGACAGATTACGGGTCCGGAGATAATACAAGAAACTACCGAGAAGATCATCCAAATTCAACAACGGTTGAAAACCGCCCAAAGTTGACAAAAGAGCTACGCTGACATTAAAAGAAAAGATATAGAATTTGAAATTGGAGAGATGGTCATGCTTAAAGTTGCACCTTGGAAAGGCGTTGTTCGATTTGGTAAACGAGGGAAATTAAATCCAAGGTATATTGGACCATTCAAGATTATTGATCGTGTCGGACCAGTAGCTTACCGACTTGAGTTACCTCAACAACTCGCAGCTGTACATAACACTTTCCACGTCTCGAATTTGAAGAAATGTTTTACTAAAGAAGATCTCACTATTCCGTTAGATGAAATCCAAATCAACGAAAACCTTCAATTTATCGAAGAACCCGTCGAAATAATGGATCGTGAGGTTAAAAGACTTAAGCAAAATAAGATACCAAATCAATGAAATGCTCGTAGAGGACCCGAGTTCACCTGGGAACGAGAAGATCAGATGAAGAAGAAATACCCGCACTTATTTCCAGAAGATACGTCAACACCTCCAACTGCTTAAAATTTCGGGACGAAATTTATTTAACGGGTAGGTACTGTAGTGACCCGAACTTTTCCATGTTTATATATATTAAATGAAATTGATATTTACATGATTAAGTTTTTCCAACATGTTAAGTAATCAAACTTATTAAGACTTGATTAATTGGAATAGGTTTCATATAGACAATTGACCACCCAAGTTGACCGGTGATTCACGAACATTAAAAACTTGTAAAAACTATACGATGACATATATATGGTTATATATATAGTTAACATGATTTTATTATAAGTATGTATCTCATAAGGTATTTTAATAATGAGTTATATACATAAAAATGAGACTATTAATTTAAGAAACTCGAAAACGATATATATAACGATTATCATTATAACAATGTCTTACTAGGTACATATGAATCATATTAAGATATTGATACACTTGGTTAATTATTTTAAATGATAAGTAAATATATTATTAAGTGTATTAACAATGAAACACATATGTAAAAATAAGACTACTAACTTAATAATTTCGAAACGAGACATATATGTAACGATTATCGTTGTAACGACATTTAACTGTATATATATCATACTAAGATATATTATATATCATAATATCATGATAATATAACAATTTAACATCTCATTTGTTATAATAAACAATGGGTTAACAACATTCAACAAGATCGTTAACCTAAAGGTTTCAAAACAACATTTACATGTAACGACTAACGATGACTTAACGACTCAGTTAAAATGTATATACATGTAGTGTTTTAATATGTATTCATACACTTTTGAAAGACTTCAAGACACTTATCTAAATACTTCTACTTAACAAAAATGCTTACAATTACATCCTCGTTCAGTTTCATCAACAATTCTACTCGTATGCACCCGTATTCGTACTCGTACAATACACAGCTTTTAGATGTATGTACTATTGGTATTTACACTCCAATGATCAGCTCTTAGCAGCCCATGTGAGTCACCTAACACATGTGGGAACCATCATTTGGCAACTAGCATGAAATATCTCATAAAATTATAAAAATATGAGTAATCATTCATGACTTATTTACATGAAAACAAAATTACATATCCTTTATATCTAATCCATACTCCAACGACCAAAAACACCTACAAACACTTTCATTCTTCAATTTTCTTCATCTAATTGATCTCTCTCAAGTTCTATCTTCAAGTTCTAAGTGTTCTTCATAAATTCCAAAAGTTCTAGTTTCATAAAATCAAGAATACTTCTAAGATTGCAAGTTTACTTCCAAGTTTTCTAAATCCATTCCAAGTAATCATCCAAGATCAAGAAACCTTTGTTACTTACAGTAGGTTATCTTTCTAATACAAGGTAATAATCATATTCAAACTTTAATTCAATTTCTATAACTATAACAATCTTATTTCGAGTGGAAATCTTACTTGAAATTGTTTTCGTGTCATGATTATGCTTCAAGAACTTTCAAGCCATCCAAGGATCCTTTGAAGCTAGATCTATTTTTCTCATTTCCAGTAGGTTTATCCAAGGAACTTGAGGTAGTAATGATGTTCATAACATCATTTGATTCATACATATAAAGCTATCTTATTCGAAGGTTTAAACTTGTAATCACTAGAACATAGTTTAGTTAATTCTAAACTTGTTCGCAAATAAAAGTTAATCCTTCTAACTTGACTTTTAAAATCAACTAAACACATGTTCTATATCTATATGATATTCTAACTTAATGATTTAAAACCTGCAAACACGAAAAACACCGTAAAACCGGATTTACGCCGTCGTAGTAACACCGCGGGCTGTTTTGGGTTAGTTAATTAAAAACTATGATAAACTTTGATTTAAAAGTTGTTATTCTGGGAAAATGATTTTTATTATGAACATGAAACTATATCCAAAAATTATGGTTAAACTCAAAGTGGAAGTATGTTTTCTAAAATGGTCATCTAGACGTCGTTCTTTCGACTGAAATGACTACCTTTACAAAAACGACTTGTAACTTATTTTTCCGACTATAAACCTATACTTTTTCTGTTTATATTCATAAAATAGAGTTCAATATGAAACCATAGCAATTTTATTCACTCAAAACGGATTTAAAATGAAGAAGTTATGGGTAAAACAAGATTGGATAATTTTTCTCATTTTAGCTACGTGAAAATTGGTAACAAAATCTATTCCAACCATAACTTAATCAACTTGTATTGTATATTATGTAATCTTGAGATACCATAGACACGTATACAATGTTTCGACCTATCATGTCGACACATCTATATATATTTCGGAACAACCATAGACACTCTATATGTGAATGTTGGAGTTAGCTATACAGGGTTGAGGTTGATTCCAAAAAATATATAGTTTTAGTTGTGATCAATACTGAGATACGTATACACTGGGTCGTGGATTGATTCAAGATAATATTTATCGATTTATTTCTGTACATCTAACTGTGGACAACTAGTTGTAGGTTACTAACGAGGACAGCTGACTTAATAAACTTAAAACATCAAAATATATTAAAAGTGTTGTAAATATATTTTGAACATACTTTGATATATATGTATATATTGTTATAGGTTCGTGAATCAACCAGTGGCCAAGTCTTACTTCCCGACGAAGTAAAAATCTGTGAAAGTGAGTTATAGTCCCACTTTTAAAATCTAATATTTTTGGGATGAGAATACATGTAGGTTTTATAAATGATTTACAAAATAGACACAAGTACGTGAAACTACATTCTATGGTTGAATTATCGAAATTGAATATGCCCCTTTTTATTAAGTCTGGTAATCTAAGAATTAGGGAACAGACACCCTAATTGACGCGAATCCTAAAGATAGATCTATTGGGCCTAACAAACCCCATCCAAAGTACCGGATGCTTTAGTACTTTGAAATTTATATCATATCCGAAGGGTGTCCCGGAATGATGGGGATATTCTTATATATGCATCTTGTTAATGTCGGTTACCAGGTGTTCACCATATGAATGATTTTTATCTCTATGTATGGGATGTGTATTGAAATATGAAATCTTGTGGTCTATTGTTACGATTTGATATATATAGGTTAAACCTATAACTCACCAACATTTTTGTTGACGTTTAAAGCATGTTTATTCTCAGGTGAATACTAAGAGCTTCCGCTGTTGCATACTAAAATAAGGACAAGATTTGGAGTCCATGTTTGTATGATATTGTGTAAAAACTGCATTCAAGAAACTGATTTCGATGTAACATATTTGTATTGTAAACCATTATGTAATGGTCATGTGTAAACAGGATATTTTAGATTATCATTATTTGATAATCTACGTAAAGCTTTTTAAACCTTTATTTATGAAATAAAGGTTATGGTTTGTTTTAAAAATGAATGCAGTCTTTGAAAAATGTCTCATATAGAGGTCAAAACCTCGCAACGAAATTAATTAATATGGAACGTTTTTAATCAATAAGAACGGGACATTTCACTATGGATGTTGTGAACATCATCGTTATACTTATGTTTTAGCATATTGTATTGTTGTGTTATATGCTATTATTATACTAGCCTTGTAATCGTGGTACTTAGCGTTATACATGTGAAAGGTATGCTAATTATGTAACTAGTATGTATGCGGATTTGGTGAGTGTTTGCAAGTAAGTAGGTTATATATATGTATGTATAATTGTTGCACTCACTAAGCCTTACTTACCCTCTCGTTGTTTACCATTTTATAGGTTCCGGCTTGGACAAGGGTAAGGGCATACGGTTGGATTAGTGGTCTCCCGTTTATGTTGACAGGGGGTGCTTTTGGGATAGCTTTTGAAGTTGGCCTGCCGTTTTGGGTAGTTTAGCCCCAAACCATGCTCGAGTGTCGTTTGGATTATAAACTATCGTTGTAGTGGGTCAAACTTGTATTGAACTTAATTAATGGCCTTTGTGCCTTTTGTAAACATTTAAATTGATGTACGTTTAAATGGAACTGTGGAATGGTTTACATATTTAATTGGCGCGTAAATGTGTATTATAAAAAAAAAATTATCGTATGGAAATACGGGTTGGGTTGTTACATAATATAAATCTTTTATTAATAAATAAAAATTTATATTAAAATCTATATATACTAAAAAATATACTTTATATATTTTAGGTAAATAAATTTATAAAGTTCACTTAATATCATAAAATATATAGTGATATGTATTATTATATTACGTGTGGTAAAAATATCTTTGTATCACATATTTATTTGATAAGATAATATTGATAATAATAATAAATAAAAGTTGTATTATTTTGTAATAATAATAATTATTATTATTCTTCTAATAATAATAACAATATTTATATTTATAATAACGATATTAATTATGAAAAATGATAATTCTAATCATGGTAATTTTTAATAATTACGAAACTTTTTAATATTAACTTAAAAATAATATTTTATATAAAATAATAATTCTTATTCAAAATGATAATCTTTAATAATAATAATAATACTAAAATGATAAAAATTATGGTATTTTATAATAACAATGATATTTCTATTAAAATGATAATTTTTGATAAAATGATAGTTTTAATATTAACGATACTTTTAATAATTATAATAATGATAAAAATAATAAAAACGATAATTTTATCTAAATCAATATCTTACAATATTTTAATTTCATCATGATACTCATTATTTCTTAATTGATTTGTTTAATAGCTTTTAATCCTCTTTTATATAGCATTCATAATAATGATAATAATAACAATCATAATAATTAGATGATACTAATATTAGTTTTTAATGATAATAATATTAACAATAATAAACATTAATGATAATACTAATAACTATTTTAATGATAATAATAATAATAATAATAATAATAATAATAATAATAATAATAATAATAATAATAATAATAATAATAATAATAATAATAATAATAATAATAATAATAATAATAATAATAATAATAATAATAATAATAATGATAATGTTAATAATAATCTTAATGATAATAACGATAGTAATACTAATAAAAATGACAATTTTTAATGATAACACTTATAACGATAATGATAATAATAATAATAATAATTATTATTATTAGATAATAATAATAACGACGATAATAATAACGATAGTAATAATAATAACCATTTTAACAATAATACTTAAAATTATAAATAATTCAATTGACTATATCTTTTAATCCGTTCATCGAAACCATACGCTTTCTAAATGAAAAGTTATTAATTTTTCGCCAGCTTTCCAACGACATGCATATCATATACCTTATCTCAATCTCATATGTATCAAATTCGTGATTTATCATAAACTATCTAACGATAAAAATTTAAAAATACAAGCATGCATAATCATATATACTCGAGCACTAGTCAGGGATACACTATTAATATATAAGAGTTAAGATATGAGTGCTCACGTATCAATATTGTGATTCAATATTGCAGGAAAGTACGTAGACGCAACGGAGATGATAAAAACTAGGTTGACCTCATGAGCTATACCCCCGAACTATACCCATAACCTCCATAGCTATAACCCATAATTTCCTTAGCTCTATCCCTCTCGAAAACCCATTTTGAAAACATGCGAGCAGAACCTCGTCATAGTATTTTATGTATAAATAATAATAATACTACTAATAATAATAATACGATTAATAACAATATTAATCTTAATAATAATAATAATACAATAAATAAAATAAATATATTACGGAGTACAATATAGATAGAGAGATTGAATGTGAATTAAACCGAACGAAATTGATATTTAAATAGGTATCTTGCCCACCTACCCCCTCTATGCGATCGCATGGGTTTGAGTGGTATAGCCATGCGATCGCATGGCTAAAAGAAAAGGGCCAAATTCATTTCACATAACCTGCCGACACTTTATATATATATATATATATATATATATATATATATATATATATATATATATATATATATATATATATAATCTTTAGAATTAATTAAATATTATATTATATTCTCGTGCATAGTTGATTTGTAATTTTAGTACCGATGAATTGTACGTTGATGCTCGACTTACGTACCGATTCCGGTTTTTCGAACATCCTTTCGTACCCTTAGAAAACTTGTACTTTACGTTACGCGACGTGTACCTTTATCAATAATTAGACTTAAATCAATGAAAAACTATCCCACTCAAAGTGTACCTTATTCATTTGATTGTTTTGGTCATTTTCTTCTTTAAATCATCTTTTCACTATATATACAAATATATATATATACAAATATATATATATATATATATATATATATATATATATATATATATATATATATATATACGATAGTATTATTTTGAATCAAAACATTTTATATTGTAGTTATATTTTATCATTTTGAAAAATATATATATATTCATTTAGAAATATAAGTTTATATATATTAGAAATATTTATTTAATAATATAATATTTAGTTTTTCAAATACTAATTATATTTCAAAGTATAATTTAAGATCGTTTACATAATAGGAATTATTATATCATATAATGTTTTCATTTTTAAAACTTAACTAAGTATAGTTCATTTATGTACTAGCGTTTATTTTAACTTCTTAACGTACTAATTGACATATCTAAATATCAATCGAATCAATAAGCGAGTGTTACAATCGTATACTTAATTAATTTGAAATCAAATATATCTAATATACATAAACACATTTTAAATACATGTTGTAAGTTATTTATATATTTAACAACCAATATTCCAACTAACGTTAATTAATCAAAGACATTTTAAATAATCAAGTTCTATTATTTCAAAAAAAGTTTTCGTGCATTTGAAACTAAATCAATTGATTATTATGTAATTTAGTCTTCCACTAACTTTTGTCTAATTCTCGTTATTTGACACTTTGTTTTCATTTGTAGATCACTTTACCAATTATTCTGAATACCGTTAAAAAGGAACGATTTCTCAAATCAATGTGGACCTCACAATAGAGACCCGCAATCATATTTCAATGTATCTGATAATTCAATCATTTGATATTATCTCTTAACTCCGTAGATAAATATATCCAATAGGTATTCAAACCAAAATGTTTAATGTACGGTAACATATACCTAGTACATTTATTAACGTTCTCTAGTTATAATATATATACATTTATGTACAAAACAAGTTACATATAATGGTTCGTGAATCGTCGGGGTTTGGTCGAGGTTAATGAATGTATGCACACGGTTTAAAATTTTCAAGATTCAACTTAACAAACTTTTCTTATCGTGTCGGAATAATATAAAGATAAAGTTTAAATTTGATCGAAAATTTCTGGGTCGTCACAGTACCTACCCGTTAAAGAAATTTAGTCCCGAAATTTGATTGGGATGGTTATGGCTGATAATAAGTATGTTTTCATGACGCATACAAGATGAAAATTAGAGTTTTATCATCATTAAATAATATAGATAAAACAATTTGATTACGTGAAGAGTACGAGTGAAGCTATCGTAAAAGAGTGAAATCAATCAATGAGGTTCATCTTAACCGGCGACGTAGTCACGGTTGATTTTTGGAATTTAAGGAATTTAAAGATGATCTGTGAAATCTATAAAAGATTTGATTCCTCGGTGATTAAGGAAATTATGATCCTCTTCGATTTAATGCGATAATCTGTCTTGATTTCTCTGTCTGATATTTTTCTATAAATCTACCCCATTTGTTTCCATATTTTCACATCTCCTATCTTCTATACTTTATTCTTTAATTCATATTTCTAAAACATTCGTCAATATGCTCGATCCAGTTCTGATCCTTGATATGTTTTTAACTATCGCAACAATCATCCTCCTCTTCCAACTTCCACCGGAGGAATCTATTTACTTCTATTTCGCTCTTGGGGTAGTGATTTTTATAATCCTTCTGTAATGACCCTAGAATTTCCAACGTTTATTTATTAATAATTGTTATTATTAATACTTGTGATAAAATGAATGTATGTTATTACATTTACTTGATGCCATGATTAACCGTACTTGACTTTAATTGCCCGAAATGTCTTTGTGACACCCGAAACTTACACGAATAATATTTTTAGATATTATTTACATTCATGATTAGTTTTATTAATCATTTTAATTAACTAAGGTTATTAGTTAGTTACATGGGCTTTAATTGGATTTATTTGTTAATTACATACAACTTGGGCTTTTAATTGAACATGGGCTTATAAAGCCCACCCTACTTCTTTCATGGACTCTTAAGCCCATACTCACATGTAAGTATCATTTAGGTTTCAACTAGTTAGTTTATTTCATTAAGAATCTTGTTACTAGCTAGTTACTTGTTATCCCCATGCATACAACCATCTATTAACCAACTTTAAGGACTTTTACATGCAATAACCTTGTAGACAACTCTCTTCCCTTTTTTTTGCTACAGAACCGTGGCCTTCCAAGGGGTTAGAGGGGATTCAAATTTTTTTTTTTTTTTACATTACTTGTTCACTTGCATTTTCTCTCATTCAAACACACTTACTTTCTCTCAAACACTTTCTCTCTTTTCTCTAGTTCTTGTAAGTAAACTTGAAGCTTTTTCTTCCTTTCTTTTTCTTTGTAAAACCGAACCTAATACATCTCATCATCATCAATACTTGTTCTTGTTTAATGTTTGATTACTTGTAGTTACTAGTTGTTGTTACTTACTTACATATACAAGAATCAAACTCATTAGTTTCATTCTTCTTTTATCTTGTAATTACAAGAACACATAAGAACTAAACTTACTAGTTTATGTTCTACATATGTTGTTTCAAAGATTGTAAGTTTATGTGTTGATTAAAATCATACTTGAAGCTCATGAAGTAAACTTAAAGTTTACTTTCTTAAAGATCAAACTTTGGTTTGAATCTTTAAAGTATGAACAACAATGAACTAGTTACTTGTTTACATAGTTTATGTCTTCATTTTATGCATTTTAATTTCATGTTTGTTGGTTGTTATTGGTCAAATGTTACTAGTTAACTTTGATCTCATTAATCTTGAACTAAAGTTAACTTTAAAGGTTCAAGAACATGTAAGTAAGTTTCTTTAATTATAACTTGGTACACTTATGTTAGATCTAGACTTTTGAGTCTTGGATCTTCAAGATCAAACTAAGAATTATGTTCTACAACTTAAGATCTTGATTTCATAAGTTTACTTTCAAGTTTGTAACTTATTATTAGTTTTAAAGTTCATGTATGTGTTAGATCTAAGACTTTGATGTAACTTTGGTTCATCAAACTTCATACAACTCTTAAGTGAGTTGTGCTACATGTCTTAAACCTACACTTGTGTCATAATAGTCAAAACTTGGTTAATATTACTTTTACATTTCATGTATGTGTTGAATCTAAGACTTTGATGTAACTTTGGTTCATCAAAACACTTGCAACACTTAAGTGAGTTGTGCTTCATGTATTAGACTTACACTTGGGTTATGATGGTCAAACATTGGTGAAAATTATGCAAACACATCAACAAGTTGTACACTTGAAGCTATATGCATCAAGGATGAGAACCGTGATAAGCATCGAACACCAAGAACCACCGAAACCTACTGACCTGTCTGTTTTCTGTATTCTGGATCTGATAAGTAAGACCTGGATTGTTGTGATTATGATTTTTCAAATAGCTCTGTTCGAGTAGATAACTTTTCATATAGGACTCGTCTTAATCCGAGTTACGGTTTAGGATTTATGGCCCTCCGATCGTCACTATGTCCTTTTAACATTGTGCAGAAATTTCTGACCTACTCGCACTTAGACCGTCACCACGGTCTAACGAAGACAAGTTTTCTTCTGTAAATTTTACCACACATAAAGGACTCATATAAGGAGCCATGGCCACTGGTCTCACCTTATTTCAGTAGGTATTGAGGCCGTGGTGACTGACCGAACTCAGCCTTTGTTTTAAAACTACTTTCATAAACGAAACCTACTTTACACCTTTTGTTTGATGATGAATGATGATGACCTTTAAGACCTTATTTACATATTTTTAAACCTATTCGGACGATTTACTGATTTAGTACTATTTGACTTAGGTTGAGGACTCGTTGGACCTTTCGGACCGATTACTTGCACACTTTTCCCGACTCGACTTTACCGCCACTTTATCATTGTGAGTTATAGCATTCCCTTTTTACTTTAACTTATTTTGGGAACTGAGAATACATGCAGATTTTATGTTTTACATACTAGGCACGAGTACTTAAACTTTATATATGTGTGGGTTATACAATGGCATAAACATTCCCTTTAGCTCGGTAACGTTTAATCATTGGTTTTTGAACCGTGAACGCGAATCTTAGATATGGATCCATAGGGTTTGACATCCCCACTCGGGCTAGTAGCTCTAGCATTTAACGAGTGTTTAATACTTCGTAGACATACGCACTTGCCAAGTGTACTTTCAGGGGGTATAAACGTTAAGTTAGTTACCAAGTGCCCACGGTTAACATATACTTTATCATACTGTTTTGAAACGCTCTTTGTAGCACTGAAATCTCGTGGCCTACCTTACATACTGTTATACTTAAACTATAGCTCACCAACCTTTGTGTTGACGTTTTTAAGCATGTTTTTCTCAGGTGATTAAGGTTATTTGCTTCCGCTGTCGTGCTAGTCTTGCCGTAGATACCCGCTGCTCTAGTGTTATCACCGCATGAACTGTTTATCTTGCATTCAAACTTTAATACATTTAAGACTATGTTTTGTAATGACCTAAGGGTCACATACATTTATTCATGCTTGCTATTCGTAGAAGCATACTGTTGGTGTAAAACAATTGACGTCGGTTATGACGTCATCTTTTTATCGTGAATGCAACTTCTTTTATTACAGCATGTAGTACTTAACCTTGTAATGATCCTGTTGTTGATGATTCGTACACGATGGTTTTGTACGAGGCATCACATTTATTATCAGAGCATTGGTTGTAGGGAATTAGGATGCATTAGTGAGTCTAAGACCGACTCGAGTAGGATTCACTAATAGGACTAATCAACAACTTGATAGTTTACTTGTTTCCGCTGACTTACTGCATGCTGCTGCTTACTTTTACTGCTATATGCCATATGCATTTACATGATTTCACTACTGTATGATATTACTTGCTTTCGATTGCGTGCTACTTCTGTACGATTCGTTATTATTGCCATGCTACTTATTGTTATACATGATTTAAACTGTTGGCCTAATACGTGCTTGCTTTATGACTTACTGACATGGAAAATTTATTTTTCCTTGTTCAGATGTCGGATGTTCCACCTGCTATCGTTTTGGGAAGTTTAGACTCGTCAGCCACCCCACCTGCTACTGCTGCCGACACACCGATCCTGCTACCCACGAGTGACCCCAGCGCTTCATCTTCCGTGACTAGCAGCCAGGCACCTGCCCAGTGGATACTTCTAGCGGAGCCCAGGACCCTACGGAGATTCCAGCTCCGTCTGCTCCCGGACCCTCGGAGCCACAGCCCCGCATCGGTGGTGTTGTGATTCCCGCGGAGTTCGGGGAAGGGCCATTCCGTAACCATATGCGCATGCCGTGCCGACGCGCTCCTAATGGACGTTTGGTGCCGATTCCGCCAGGCAGATACAGACAGATGATGGTCGCCCACGGACGGCCAGTTCAGCCACCCGTACAGCCACCACATGATTCGGATGACCCGTCATCCACTTATGCTTCATCCGACGACACCTCCTCAGACGACTCCAGTGATGATGAGGACCCTGCTGATATACCTATTCAGCCACCCTCCACCACGCCGAAGAAGCGATATCGCTTCGACGGTACCATCATTCCGGGGATCAACGGAGGCCGTGCTTTCACTGACGCATTTGGTCGGCGTCGTAGGGTTACTGCTCGTAAACGGCTTGTGACGTACCCTGCCGAACCACAGATAAGTAAGGTTTCCCGTTACGCAATGACTATTTCTGGAGCCGGAACGTCTGCACCCTGTTTCGTGCAGTCTGCACCACTCGCACCACCTGCACCGCCTGCCCAACGATCTCCCTCTAACGAGGAACTGAGGAGGGAGGTGGGAACCCTCCGAGCTCGGGTTACTGAGCTCGAGGAGCAGTTGGCTCAGGTTTTAGACATCCTACACCCACCTTCACCGTAGGACCTTTTGTATTAGATTTCATGATGTAATCTAGTTGTAGTTTCATATTTCACTTATGTATTGTACGAATCTATCATGTTGTATGAAACTTATTATTAATGAATGGAAACTTTGTGATGTTACTTTTTGTACAAGTGTTCTATTTACATTAATGTATGGTGTTTTGCGGTACTTGTATCATCTTGCGTTACTTAATTAACATGTGTTGTGCTATTTACATGTTGGTTGTTATATACTATATTATTATATAATGAATGCTGGATTTTGACTTGAGTCAAAATGTTTGTATAGAACACCATGGCTAACGATCGATCCACACCTACTGCTGCTCAAATTGAAGAGATGATCCAAGAACGTGTAGCCGCAGTCATTGCAGAAATGCAACCCCAAGCTCCACCGCCACCGCCACCAGCACCGGTTATTCAACCCATTCGAAATGGGTGTACTCACAAGGAATTCCAGAGCTGTAAACCACATTACTTCAGCGGCACTGAGGGATCAGTTGGTCTTACCAGATGGTTCGAGAAACTTGAATCAGTATTTCGAGTTAGCAACTGTTCGGAGGACAACAAAACCAAATTTGCTTCTTGCACGATGTCTGACGGCGCGCTCACATGGTGGAACACAATGGCACAGGCACAAGGCATTGATGAGGCGTATGCTACGCCAAGGGAAGAATTTAAATGTGCCATGATTGAGGAGTATTGTCCGAGAACCGAAATCCAAAAGATGGAAATGGAATTCATGCAGTTAAAGGCCGTTGGGAACGACCTTGATGGTTACAACAGGAGATTTTTGGAACTAAAACTGATGTGTCCGACAATGGTCACCCCAGAATTCAAGCGAATGGAGAGATACTTCTGAGGACTCCCTAAGAGCATTAAGGGAAACGTCACCTCGTCCAAGCCACCAAATGTTCCCGAAGCGATGCGCATGGCGCATACTTTAATGAATCAAATAACCATTGATGAACCTTAGAAAACTAAGTCTGAAGCGGGTACTAGTGAGAAGCGCAAATGGGATAACCACAAAAACAACAGGGGAAGAAACTATGAACAGAACCTGGAAAAACGACATGATGGTTTCAGAGGAAACAACAACGGTGGAAACCCCAACCCCAACAACAACACCAACTCCAACCCGAACTACAAGGGAACCCTACCTCAATGCAAGAGGTGTTACAAACACCACACTGGGTATTGCAATATTGTCTGCGAGAAGTGCCAACGGTCTGGACATGTTGGAAAAGACTGCAAGGTCACCACTTTGAATGGGAAGCCGAACCCCACAGGGCCAAGGAAGTGTTACGAATGCGGGCAGACAGGCCATTTCAGAAATGCATTCCCAAACAAAAGAAAAGACGGCGGACCACCGCGCGCTAGAGCTTTCAATGTTAATGCAAGGGACGCACGCGAAAACCCCGACTTGGTGACAGGTATATTCAAAATCAACAATCTTTTAGCTTCTGTCTTGTTTGATACTGGTGCGGATAGAAGTTATGTATGTAGACATTTTTGCGATAAGATTAATTGGTCATTAGTCCCGTTAAAAGAGAGTATGCTTGTCGAGGTCGCCAATGGAAAACTTGAAAAGGTTGACCATATTAGTCGTGGAGCTATTATCAACATAGCTGGTGCAGATTTCGAAATTGATTTGATACCTATCAAATTGGGAAGTTTTGACGTGATCGTTGGTATGGATTGGTTGAGCAAGATAAGGGCCGATATTATCTGTGAAGATAAAGCTCTTCGTATACCACAAGGAGATGGTGAGCCACTGGTTATTTACGGAGAGAGATGTACCTCGAAGTTGAACCTCATTAGTTGCGTGAAAGCGCAAAAGATTATGAAGAAGGGACGTCTTGCTGTACTAGCGCATGTGAAAACAGTAGAAACTGAGGTGAAAAGTGTGAACGACGTTCGAATTGTGAACGAATTTTCCGATGTCTTCCCTGAGGAATTGCCGGGATTGACGCCGCAGAGAGCAGTGGAGTTTCAAATTGACTTAGTGCCAGGAGCTACACCTGTAGCTCGCGCACCTTATAGACTCGCACCTTCCGAGATGCAAGAATTACAGAGCCAACTACAAGAACTACTTGACTGAGGGTTTATCCAACCAAGTTTCTCGCCTTGGGGCGCAGTTGTGTTGTTTGTGAAGAAGAAGGATGGATCCTTCCGTATGTGTATCGACTACTGTGAACTCAACAAATTGACTATCAAGAATCGGTATCCTCTTCCTAGAATTGATGATCTTTTTGATCAAATACAAGGATCGAGCGTTTACTCAAAGATCGATTTGCGATCCAGTTATCACCAGTTGAGGGTGAAGGAAAGTGACGTGATGAAAACTGCATTCAGGACTCGTTATGGTCATTATGAGTTTCTCGTGATGCCATTCGGTTTGACAAATGCACCTACCGTGTTCATGGATCTCATGAATCGTGTCTGCAAGCCGTACTTGGATAAGTTTGTTATCGTCTTCATAGATGATATCCTCATCTACTCTAAGAGCGAAAAAGAGCATGAGCAACACCTCTGACTAGTACTTGAACTCTTGAGACAAGAGCAACTTTATGCCAAATTCTCCAAGTGTGAATTTTGGTTGAAGGAAGTCCAGTTTCTGGGTCATGTTGTGAGCGACCAGGGTATCAAAGTTGATCCCACCAAGATTGAAGCTATCAGTAAGTGGGAGACCCCCACTACTCCGACTCACATTCACCAATTCCTAGGTCTCGCCGGTTACTACCGAAGGTTCATTGAAGTATTTTCACTGATTGCGCGTCCTTTGACCGCGCTGACTCACATGGGCAAGAAGTTCATTTGGGAACCCGTAAACGAATCAGCAATTCAAACTTTGAAGAAGAAGTTAACCTCCGCACCTATCCTATCACTTCCTGAAGGCAGTGACGATTTCGCCGTTTATTGCGATGCTTCGAAAAGTGGTTTTGGTTGTGTACTGATGCAACGATCAAAAGTTATTGCCTATGCCTCCCGCCAATTGAAGATTCACGAGCGGAACTACACTACTCACGATCTCGAACTTGGAGCCGTTGTCTTTGCGCTCAAATTGTGGAGACATTATTTGTATAGAACTAAGAGCACTATCTTCACCGATCACAAGAGTCTCCAGCACATCTTCGATCAGAAGCAACTGAATATGAGACAGCGTCGATGGATCGAGACGCTCAATGACTACGATTGTGAACTTCGTTATCATCCTAGAAAGGCCAATGTTGTAGCTGACGCTTTAAGCCGAAAGGAGAGGACGACACCTCTTCGTGTTAGGGCTCTGAACATCACCATCCATTCGAACCTCAACAGCCAGATCAGAGAAGCCCAAGATGGGGCTCTCAAGGAGGAGAATATATCTCACGAACATTTGAACATACTTGTCTCTCAATTCGAGGTTAGGGAGTCTGGACTCCGGTATTATGCCGGAAGAATTTGGGTACCTTATTATGGAAATCTACGAAACCTTATACTTGATGAAGCTCACAAGTCGAGATATTCGATTCACCCTGGAGCAGGCAAAATGTACCACGACCTTAAAGAACAGTATTGGTGGCCGAATCTTAAGAAGGACGTTGCGACTTATGTTGGTAAGTGTTTGACTTGCTCGAAGGTTAAAGCCGAGCATCAGAGACCTTCTGGTTTACTTCAACAACCGGAAATCCCACAATGGAAGTGGGAAAGGATAACGATGGATTTCATTACCAAGCTACCAAAGACGGTGGGCGGATACGATACCATTTGGGTTATTGTTGACCGCCTTACTAAATCTGCACACTTTCTAGCAATGAAGGAAACGGATACAATGGAGAGACTTGCTCAATTATACATCAATGAGGTTGTATCTCGTCATGGTGTACCTTTATCGATCATCTCAGATCGCGATCCCCGCTTTGCTTCTGGATTTTGGCGTTCTTTGCAAGAAGTCATGGGAACTCGTCTTGACATGAGTACTGCTTATCACCCTCAGACTGACGGGCAAAGTGAACGAACGATTCAGACCTTGGAGGACATGTTACGTGCATGTGTCATTGACTTTGGAAAAGCCTGGGAAAGGCATTTGCCACTAGTCGAATTCTCGTACAACAACAGTTATCACTCAAGCATTAATGCCGCACCTTTTGAAGCATTGTATGGCCGTAAGTGCCGATCTCCTATTTGTTGGGCCGAAGTAGGCGAAAAGCAAATCACCGGACCCGAGGTAGTCCATGAAACGACGGAGAAGATAGCTCAGATCCAAGCTAGACTTAAGACTGCCCGCAATCGTTAAAAGAGTTATGCCGATCTTAAACGTAAAGACTTTGAATTCAACGTGGGCGACCGTGTAATGTTAAAAGTTGCACCTTGGAAAGGTGTGATCTGTTTTGGAAAACGTGGAAAGTTAAACCCATGATACATTGGTCCTTTTGAAATCTTGGAACGTGTTGGACCCGTTGCTTATCGTTTGGATCTACCAGCACAATTGAGCTCAGTTCATCCTACCTTCCAAGTGTCAAACTTGAAGAAGTGTCTTGTTGCACCCGAACTTATCATACCACTGGAAGAACTTACAATTGATGACAAACTCCACTTCGTGGAGGAACCTGACGAGATTATGGATCGTGAGATCAAAACTTTGAAACGCAACAAGATTCTGATCGTCCGAGTGCGATGGAATGCCAAACGAGGACCTGAGTTTACTTGGGAGCGAGAGGATCAAATGATGCGGAAGTATCCTCACCTTTTCCCGACTCCTCCATCTACCTCAGCTTAAATTTCGGGACAAAATTTTCTTTAACAGGTGGGTAATGTAACGATCCTGGAATTTCCAACGTTTATTTATTAATAATTGTTATTATTAATACTTGTGATAAAACGAATGTATGTTATTACATTTACTTGATGCCATGATTAACCGTACTTGACTTTAATTGCCCGAAACGTCTTTGTGACACCCGAAACTTACACGAATAATATTTTCAGATATTATTTACATTCATGATTAGTTTTATTAATCATTTTAATTAACTAAGGTTATTAGTTAGTTACATGGGCTTTAATTGTATTTATTTGTTAATTACATACAACTTGGGCTTTTAATTGAACATGGGCTTATAAAGCCCACCCTACTTCTTTCATGGACTCTTAAGCCCATACTCACATGTAAGTATCATTTAGGTTGCAACTAGTTAGTTTATTTCATTAAGAATCTTGTTACTAGCTAGTTACTTGTTATCCCCATGCATACAACCATCTATTAACCAACTTTAAGGACTTTTACATGCAATAACCTTGTAGACAACTCTCTTCCCTTTTTTTGCTGCAGAACCGTGGCCTTCCAAGGGGTTAGAGGGGATTCAAAATCTTTTTTTTTTTTACATTACTTGTTCACTTGCATTTTCTCTCATTCAAACACACTTACTTTCTCTCAAACACTTTCTCTCTTTTCTCTAGTTCTTGTAAGTAAACTTGAAGCTTTTTCTTCCTTTCTTTTTCTTTGTAAAACCGAACCTAATACATCTCATCATCATCAATACTTGTTCTTGTTTAATGTTTGATTACTTGTAGTTACTAGTTGTTGTTACTTACTTACATATACAAGAATCAAACTCATTAGTTTCATTCTTCTTTTATCTTGTAATTACAAGAACACACAAGAACTAAACTTACTAGTTTATGTTCTACATATGTTGTTTCAAAGATTGTAAGTTTATGTGTTGATTAAAATCATACTTGAAGCTCATGAAGTAAACTTAAAGTTTACTTTCTTAAAGATCAAACTTTGGTTTGAATCTTTAAAGTATGAACAACAATGAACTAGTTACTTGTTTACTTAGTTTATGTCTTCATTTTATGCATTTTAATTTCATGTTTGTTGGTTGTTATTGGTCAAATGTTACTAGTTAACTTTGATCTCATTAATCTTGAACTAAAGTTAACTTTAAAGGTTCAAGAACATGTAAGTAAGTTTCTTTAATTATAACTTGGTACACTTATGTTAGATCTAGACTTTTGAGTCTTGGATCTTCAAGATCAAACTAAGAATTATGTTCTACAACTTAAGATATTGATTTCATAAGTTTACTTTCAAGTTTGTAACTTATTATTAGTTTTAAAGTTCATGTATGTGTTAGATCTAAGACTTTGATGTAACTTAGGTTCATCAAACTTCATACAACTCTTAAGTGAGTTGTGCTACATGTTTTAGACCTACACTTGTGTCATAATAGTCAAAACTTAGTTAATATTACTTTTACATTTCATGTATATGTTGAATCTAAGACTTTGATGTAACTTTGGTTCATCAAAACACTTGCAACACTTAAGTGAGTTGTGCTTCATGTCTTAGACTTACACTTGGGTTATGATGGTCAAACCTTGGTGAAAATGATGCAAACACATCAACGAGTTGTACACTTGAAGCTATATGCATCAAGTATGAGAACCGTGATAAGCATCGAACACCAAGAACCACCGGAACCTACTGACCTGTCTGTTTTCTGTATTCTGGGTCTGATTAGTATGACCTGGGCTGTTGTGATTATGATTTTCAAATAGCTCTGTTCGAGTATATAACTTTTCATATAGGACTCATCTTAATCTGAGTTACGGTTTAGGATTTATGGCCCTCCGATCGTCACTATGTCCTTTTAACATTGTGCAGAAATTTCTGACCTACTCGCACTTAGACCATCGCCACGGTCAAACAAAGACGAGTTTTCTTCTGTAAATTTTACCACACTTCAAGGATTCATAGACGGAGCTATGGCCACTGGTCTCACCTTATTTCAGTAGGTATTGTGGCCGGGGTGACTGACCGAACTCAGCCTTTGTTTTAAAACTACTTTCATAAACGAAACCTACTTTACACCTTTTGTTTGATGATGAATGATGATGACCTTTAAGACCTTATTTACATACTTTTAAACCTATTCGGACGATTTACTGACTTAGTACTATTTAACTTAGGTTGAGGACTCGTTGGACCTTTCGGACCGATTACTTGCACACTTTTCCCGACTCGACTTTACCGCCACTTTATCATTGTGAGTTATAGCATTCCCTTTTTACTTTAACTTATTTTGGGAACTGAGAATACATGCAGATTTTATGTTTTACATACTAGGCACGAGTACTTAAACTTTATATATGTGTGGGTTATACAACGGCATAAACATTTCCTTTAGCTCGGTAATGTTTAATCATTGGTTTTTGAACCGTGAACGCGAATCTTAGATATGGATCCATAGGGTTTGACATCCCCACTCGGGCTAGTAGCGCTAACATTTAACTAGTGTTTAATACTTCGTAGACATACACACTTGCCAAGTGTACTTTCAGGGGGTATAAACATTAAGTTAGTTACCAAGTGCCCACGGTTAACATATACTTTATCATTCTGTTTTGAAACGCTCTTTATAGCACTGAAATCTCGTGGCCTACCTTACATACTGTTATACTTAAACTATAGCTCACCAACCTTTGTGTTGACATTTTTAAGTATGTTTTTCTCAGGTTATTAAGGTTATTTGCTTCCGCTGTCGTGCTAGTCTTGCCGTAGATACCCGCTGCTCTAGTATTATCACCGCATGAACTGTTTATCTTGCATTCAAACTTTAATACATTTGAGACTATGTTTTATAATGACCTAAGGGTCACATACATTTATTCATGCTTGCTATTCGTAGAAGCATACTGTTCATGTAAAACAATTAACGTCGGTTATGACGTCATCTTTTTATCGTGAATGCAACTTCTTTTATTACAGCATATAGTACTTAACCTTGTAATGATCCTGTTGTTGATGATTTGTACACGATGGTTTTGTACGGGGCATCACACCTTCCTTGCATATGTCTTTCCATAATTATCGACATTCATGGTTAATGATCTCTCTTATTTGCTGCGATTTATACTCCTATATATATTTCGAAGCTCTATGCTTTAGTTTTCTCTTTTTGACTTTAAGCAAAGCAAGTAATGGTCCAGAATTTGTAGGTATGAATTTCGGAATGAACATAATTAATGTTCTAAGAAAGAAATTGTAATAGCATGGCCTTGATTTGTCAAATTACCAGAATATCAGGAAAAGACCGAATCATCAAGAAAATATTTTCTTGATATTTTTAGAAGTTAAATAGAATGAAGGAGTTATGTAACATGGCACATGATGACGTTATGGTCTGTGAATCATCATGTTCCATTAGAAACTCAGCATGACTTACTGTAATATAATCACGTTGATCAAGTGTCATTATATTATACTAACTCATGCTTTAGTTCCCAACACTACTTCAAAACATTCATATTTTAAACTCGAAGGTTTCAGGATTTAGAAACTAAACAGTTTCCTTTATGATGTAATACAGATAACGAGAAGAGATAAATGATTTCAGATAAGAATAGTTATGAAAATATCTTCAGAAATATCGAGGATATTTATAATGAATGATACGATGATATCTTAGAATTTCTAACATTGATGGATGATGATGAAGATTTGTTCGTAAAGGTTTAGAGTTAGGAGCAAGGTATTCGCTAATGACTTCAGTAGATACTGAGTCATTCGGATTCTTTGAGGGCATGTTTAGTCTTTGTGATTTGTCCACAGCCTCCTTCATAGTTTGCTCAATCCATTTTCCAGTTCCAAACCTTCTCTTTTTCTGAGCTTTGCCAACACACTATCCTTTATCATCAAATTTTTGACTGTTAAGGTCATTTACAGTTTTTGCTGCTTCATCAGCATTTTTCAAAATTTTGAGAACTAGTTCGCAGTTTAGGGTGTTTTTCAGAAACTTCACATTCGAAGTATGTAAGTCTTGGAGATAGACGCTATATGTATATATAACTATTGGCGTAGAAATACTACGAGATTCAAAAT
Organism: Rutidosis leptorrhynchoides; assembly: GCF_046630445.1. Taxonomy (NCBI): domain Eukaryota; kingdom Viridiplantae; phylum Streptophyta; class Magnoliopsida; order Asterales; family Asteraceae; genus Rutidosis; species Rutidosis leptorrhynchoides. The sequence goes on from NC_092337.1 coordinate 151,639,230, forward strand.
ACTGATTGCTGATTCCTGGTAATTGGTATAGCAATTCTCGTTACAAGATGCGGATGAGTATATACTAGGGTTTTAATGATTAAATATAGATATATTTTTTTCGGAGAGACTTCAGTCAAAGAGTAACGAAGTTGCTGGTACATCTGCTGATAACGTGGTGGAATATAAAAGGTTCTCCAGTAACAAAAAGATAATCGTATATATCAGGGTTATAATAAGGCTATTCCGGATGAAAAATCGAAGTTGGCTTGCTGAAACTGTGGCAGAATTTGCTACTTTGAAATGGGATCGCAAAGTTATTTTTGCTAATAAATGCCAAAGGATCTGACATGGATACATGTTAAACTATGACTTTGGTTTCGAGAGTTTTTCAGGTGCAAGACTGTGGGTAACATGTGGTTGGATCATCATCTCGATTTTTCATAATTTGAAGTGCCTTCGAGAATTTCGAAGGGTTTGAACACAGATTGTAATCGTTAATATACATATGATGTTCTAGAATTTTGAATGATACGAATATTTTTTTTTCTGGGTAGAAGTGATGTTCTAGCACAATTTTGAAGTCAAAGTATAGCTTTGAAAGACGTAGGAATCTAAAAGTGATGATACCGGTTATATCTCAAATTAAATTCTGAAATTACAAAATCAGAATATGTCATTGGATTTGAATGAGTATGGTCGTTTTGATTTCTATAAAAGAATGTATATTCTTGTGAAAGTAGGGAGTATAGTGGATGATTTGATGAATCAGAATCTAAGAATATAACATATTACTTGTGAATTTATATATCTTTCGGGTATTACCTACCCGTTAAAAGTCTCACAAGTAATATTTTGTACTAGGAAATTTTATTACAGTCTTTATGAAAATATATGTAAATTTTCTTCAGATGTAATACAGATTTAATGAGTTAATATTAAATTAAACTCATTTGATTTTCGACTGAAATTAGAAATAAATAATCTCTAAAACATTAAAGATTACATAATCTCTGCGGAGTATTTTACTAATGTAATCAATACTTCATTGTTCATTTTCATTGGTATTTCCTCAGTGAATGATGTTGGTGCTCATGGAATTCTTGTGAACTTCGCAAGATACGATGATGTTTTCTGGAAAGTTTTGAGTACATTGAGAATGAAAGTGTAAAATCAAATATGTATTTGAATAGTACACTTGATTTATTATGAAATGGAATTCATCGAGCTGAAACGGATATTGTAGCTAACGATGGTTAAGTTGTTAACGACGGATGTACATCATAGCATATTAGTAATATGAATTTAACCGAGTAGTATCTACCCCTTTTTAATTCATACATAATAGCTTAGTACGAAAAGATATATTATGGTTTCGAAATTTATATATATAAGATATACATATAAATTCTTCAGTGAAAATGAGTTAATACTTCATAACTCGTTGATACAATATACGCGTTGTTGATTAGTGATGATGTTTGCAGTGATTATGGATCTGGTGGATCTTGTGATGTTGTAGATGCTACTGATTCTGACGATGTTGACGGCACTGACTGTGCTGGTGATGCTGACAGTACTGTTGATGCTGCTGGTAAAACAAGTCTAGCTTGTAATTCGTGTACTATCCTTATCAGGGTTTTTACTCTTCCTTTTATCATCTCGGTCCACACATCTGATTTATGGTTAAGGCTAGAATAGATAATCTCTAAGATTTTAGAGATTACATAATCGCCACAGAATGCTTCTCCAATGAAGTTATGAATCAATACTTCATCGGTTAATGTTGCTGGTACTCCTTGGTATCTACGGTGCGTATGACATTGATGCTCGAGGTATAGATTGTGACGTTGAGGTGTGGAATGCGGATGTTGTTGTTGGTGGTGGTAATGGTACCATTGGTGTTGATGATGGTGGTGCTGTTGATGCCGGTGTTGCTGCTGGTGCTTGTAATCTTTGCACCATATTCTCCAACGTCAATACTCGAGCGCGAAGCTTATTGACTTCTTCTACTACACCGGGGTGATTGTCGATTCAGACAAGTGGATGAATAAAATCTAGAATTTTAGATAGTATATATAATCATGACGAGATACTCTGGAAATGAGAGAGAAAATGGTGTCTAGAACAGATTTGCCGGTGAGTGCTTCAGGTTCTTCGCCAAGAGGGCAATGTGGTGGATGGAAGGGATCACCTTCTTCTTGTCTCCAGTGATTAAGTAGGCTACGAACCCATCCCCAATTCATCCAGAATAGATGATGGCTTATTGGTTGATTCATTTTGGTCACACTGCTTTCGGAGCTCGAGTGAAACTCCATATCAGAATCCAAGGGACTTGAACTAGTGGCGGGTTCCATTTCGTACGATTGAATAAAGGATTTTTCGATATGGAAAGATTTCCGGCTATCGGATGGTTTTCAAATTACATAGAGTATATATATATATATATAGAGCAAAAGATTTCGGAGGAATTTACGGAATATGTCAGGCAAAGTTTACAGTAACAGATACGCTAAGATATGAATTAGCAGATACGCTAAGATATGAATTAGCAGATATGCTAAGATATGAATTTTGTCTATACACTATTCATGCAATCAATGCAGTAAGATGTGTCTAGACTAAGAATGATAAGCATGTAATTTTCGACAAGAAATGATAGGCAAAACTTTTTGACATGCAGCTAAAGTCGAAGTCCAGACTCACTAATGCATCCTAACAACTATCAGTTAGACACACTAATGCAAGACCTGGTTCCCTAAGACCACCCCTCTGATACCACATGAGACGACCCGTCCTAATCCATCAGGACTAATACAATAACATATGGATACATTACGAGGCATTTGACCTCTATATGATACATTTTACAAACATTGCATTCGTTTTTAAAAGACAAACTTTCATTTCATCGAAAGTTGACAGGCATGCATACCATTTCATAATATCCAAACTTTAAATAACCTAATCTGTCAATTACTTTAATTATAATCTTTATTGAACTCAATGACTTGAATGCAACGTCTTTTGAAATATGCCATAAGTAACTCCAAGTAATATCTTTAAAATGAGCTAATGCACAACGAAAGATTTCTTTAATACCTGAGAATAAACATGCTTCAAGTGTCAACCAAAAGGTTGGTGAGTTCATTAGTTTATCATAATCAATCATTTTCATAATTTTAATAGACCACAAGATTTCATTTATTTAATAATCATACACTCGCAAGTGTTTAAAATTCATTCACATGGATTGAACACCTGGTAACCGACATTAACAAAATACATCTACAATATATCCCCAAACATATGAACATCGAAGTACTAAAGCAGTTCAAATTCTCTGACTGGGGCGTGTCAAAGCCCATAGATCTATCTTTAGGATTCGCGTCAATTGGTGGCAATTATAATAAACACCAATTCTTAGGCTACCAAGTTCAACAAGGGCGATATCCAGTATAACAATTCAACCATAGAATGTAATTTCGATTACTTGTGTCTATTTCGTCAAACATTTATAAAAACGCATGTATTCTCAGTCCCAAAAATATATATTGCAAAAGCATTTAAAAAGAGAGTAATGAAACTCATAATACTGTATTTCGTAGTAAAAATACATATGACGTCATTGAACAAGTGCAAGGTTGGCCTCGGATTAATGAACCTATATTAATTATATATATTTATATGTTGATCAATATTTGTCTAACAATTTAGGTCAGGTCATAGTGTATCACAATCCTAATACTCGAGACTGATATTCAAAAGTCAACAAAAGTCAACTTGACCTAAAATGACTTCCAAAATCTATACATAATTATTATATAACTTAAATATAGTCGTTTTATATATTTAAATATATTTAATGGATTTTATTAGAGTAAATAATATAAATCATTTATTAATAAATAAAAATTTATATTAAAATCTATATATAATAAAAAATATACTTTATATATTTTAGGTAAATAAATTTATAAAGTTCACTTAATATCACAAAAAATATAGTGATATGTATTATTATATTACGTGTGTAAAAATATCTTTGTATCACATATTTATTTGATAAGATAATATTGATAATAATAATATATAAAAGTTGTATTATTTTGTAATAATAATAATTATTATTATTATTCTAATAATAATAACAATATTTATATTTACTAATAATGATATTAATTATGAAAAATGATAATTCTAATCATGGTAATTTTTAATAATTACGAAACATTTTAATACTAACTTTAAAATAATATTCTATATAAAATAATAATTCTTATTCAAAATGATAATTTTTAATAAAAATAATACTAAAATGATAATAATAATAATATTTTATAATAACAATGATATTTCTATTAAAATGATAATTTTTGATAAAATGATAGTTTTAATATTAACGATACTTTTAATAATTATAATAATGATAAAAATAATAAAAACGATAATTTTATCTAAATCAATATCTTACAATATTTTAATTTCATCATGATACTCATACTCATTATTTCCTAATTGATTTGTTTAATAGCTTTTAATCCTCTTTTATATCGCATTCATAATAATGATATTAATAACAATCATAATCATTAGATGATACTAATATTAGTTTTTAATGATAATAATATTAATAAAAATAAACATTAATGATAATACTAATAACTATTTTAATGATAATAATAATAAAAAATAATAATAATAATAATAATAATAATAATAATAATAATAATAATAATAATAATAATAATAATAATAATAATAATAATAATAATAATAATAATAATAATGTTAATAATAATGTTAATAATAATCTTAATAATAATCTTAATGATAATAACGATAGTAATACTAATAAAAATGACAATTTTTAATGATAACACTTATAACGATAATGATAATAATAATAATAATAATTATTAGATAATAATAATAACGACGATAATAACGACGATAGTAATAATAATAACCATTTTAACAATAATACTTAAAATTATAGATAATTTAATTGACTATATCTTTTAATTCGTTCATCGAAACCATACGCTTTCTAAATGAAAAGTTATTAATTTTTCGCCAGCTTTTCAATGACATGCATATCATATACCTTATCTCAATCACATATGTATCAAATTCTTGATTTATCATAAACTATCTAACGACAAAAATTTAAACATACAAGCATGCATAATCATATATACTCGAGCACTAGTCAGGGATACACTATTAATATATAAGAGTTAAGTTATGAGTGCTCACGTATCAATATTGTGATTCAATATTGCAGGAAACTACGTAGACGCAACGGAGATGATAAATACTAGGTTGACCTCACGAGCTATACCCACGAACTATACCCATAACCTCCATAGCTATAACCCATAATTTCCTTAGCTCTATCCCTCTCGAAAACCGATTTTGAAAACATACGAGCAGAACCTCGTCGTAGTATTTTATGTATAAATAATAATAATAATACGATTAATAACAATATTAATATTAATAATAATATAAATAAAATAAATATATTACGGAGTACAATATAGATAGAGAGATTGAATGTGAATTAAACTGAACGAAATCGATAATTAAAGAGGTATCTTGCCCACCTACCCCCTCCATGCGATCTCATGGGGTTTGAGTGGTATAGCCATGCGATCACATGGCTAAAAGAAAAGGGCCAAATTCGTTTCACATAACCTATCGACATTTTATATATATATATATATATATATATATATATATATATATATATATATATATATATATATATATATATATATATATATATATATATTTAATATATAATATATTTAATCTTTAGAATTAATTAAATATTATATTATATTCTCGTGCATAGTTGACTTGTAATTTTAGTATCTATGAATTGTACGTTGACACTCGACTTACGTACCGGTTCCGATTTTTCGAACATCCTTTCGTACGCTTAGAAAACTTGTATTTTACGTTACGCGACGTGTACCTTTATCAATAATTAGACTTAAATCAATGAAAAACCATCTCACACAAAGTGTAACTTATTCATTTGAGTGTTTTGGTCATTTGCTTCTTTAAATCATCTTTTCACTATATATATATATATATATATATATATATATATATATATATATATATATATATATATATATATATATATATACACACACGATAGTACTATTTTGAATCAAAACAATTTATATTGTAGTTATATTTTATCATTTGGAAAAATATATATATATATATATATTCATTTAGAAATATAAGTTTATATATATTAGAAATATTTATTTAATAATATAATATTTAGTTTTTCAAATACTAATTATATTTCAAAGTATAATTTAAGATCGTTTACATAATAGGAATTATTATATCATATAACGTTTTCATTTTTAAAACTTAACTAAGTATAGTTCATTTATGTACTAGCATTTATTTTAACTTCTTAACGTACTAATTGATATATCTAAATATCAATCGAATCAATAAGCGAGTGTTACAATCGTTTACTTAATTAATTTGAAATCAAATATATCTAATATACATAAACACGTTTTAAAAACACGTTGTAAGTTATTTATATATTTAACAACCAATATTCCAACTCACGTTAATTAATCAAAGACATTTTAAATAAACAAGTTCTATTATTTCGAAAAACGTTTTCATACATTTGAAACTAAATCAATTGATTATTATGTAATTTAGTCTTCCACTAACTTTTGTCTAATTCTCGTTATTTGACACTTTGTTTTTATATGTAGATCACTTTACCAATTATTCTGAATACCGTTAAAAAGGAACGATTTCTCAAATCAACGTGGACCTCACAATAGAGACCCATAATCATATTTCAATGTATCTGATAATTCAATCATTTGATATTATCTTTTAACTCCGTAGATAAATATATCCGATAGGTATTCAAACCAAAATGTTTAATGTACTGTAACATATACCTAGTACATTTATTAATGACCTCTAGTTATAATATATATACATTTATGTATAAAACTAGTTACATATAATGGTTCGTGAATCGTCGGGGTTTGGTCGAGGTTAATGAATGTATGCACACAGTTTAAAATTTTCAAGATTCAACTTAACAAACTTTGCTTATCATGTCGGAATAATATAAAGATAAAGTTTAAATTTGATCGAAAATTTTTGGGTCGTCACACTTTTGCTTGTTTATTAATAAAGGTTTTATTTAAAACGTCTCATATAGAGTCGTTCTCATTTATACAAATGTGTTATGATATGAATGGTCACAATTACCCCTGGTCCATTTTGGGGGATAGAGAACCAGGATTGCATTGTATGTGTGCCTTATATTCTAGTTAGGGTACCTTAGCGATCTATAGGTCTATAAACTTTCCTGTCTTAATTTTTAGTGCTTTTCCTTTACATTTTATTTCGTTCCTTTACGTCTTCTTTAGAATCATTCTAATCCTCTTTCTTTCCTTTCTTTTAGGATGTCAACCCATAATCCGATTATTATCTCCGACTCCTCCGCATCTGAAGGATCAGTCAACACGTCAACCTACACTCCTGCAACTCCACAAGCTTCACCAGTTTATGTCCCAGCTACACCGCCTGCTTCTCCAGCCTACATTCTGGCTACACCACCTCACTCACCCAAGGTTGAGTCTCCTATTAAAGATGATGCTTATAAGGGTGATACTGAAGGTGATAACTCGAAATGGGAGGAGGAAGAAAAGGAGAAGGTTGAGGTATTTGTAGAAGAAGTTGTTGAAGAAGAGGAAGAACCTTCCGAGAAAGAACCCGGGGAAGAAACCGAGCTGGAGAAAGAGCCTGAGCCTGAGCCTGAGCTTGAGCCCCCTGTTATCATAGCTCCTTCTTCAAAAAGGAAGGAACCTGAGACCCCTGTCACTGAGGGTGCAAGCTCATCTAAGAAGCCCCATCTTACTACGATTCCCGTGTTTTGCACTAACTCTCTTGAACGTGCTATGGTGATGGGTGACTTGCATGAAGTAAAGACAAACTTTGGTAAACTAAGGGAAGCTGTTAATGGTCACTTTAGAAAGCTCGAGGAATGCCAGGATAAGTTGGAAACTGATACTAATCGAGTGTATAACATCTTCAGAGAGGCTGCTATGAGACATGTTAGGCAGATTGAGCAGCAACGTCAGATGATTTCTGAGCTGGAGAAGTTTGTGATGTACTTCAAAGGCTGCATAAACGATCAGCATAAGCCTAAACTACCGTCTTCTAAGAAAGATTAATTCCTTAGTATTTCTACTTTGTTAGTTTTTCATATTCAGTGTAAAGGCTTATGCCTATGGTACTTTTTTTTGTTTATCGTGTAATAAAAAATATTAGTTATCATAGTGATGTTTAATGAATTTAAGTGTTTTGATTATATCATGTTATTTCCCTTATCTTCTTACTATGTGTTTTTTGAATCATGTGCAAACTTATAATTTATTAGCACCATAAACTCTTCAACTAATACTGTATTTATGATTGAAGAAAAATGGCCCGTGGTGTTGCATCAAACATTCCAAATGTTACTTTAACTGTCGCACAGTTTTAACAACTTCTTGTTGCCGCTCAAGGCAGCAACAACAACAACAACAACAACAACAACAACAACAACAACAACAACAACAACAACAACAACAACAACAACAACAAAAACAATAACAACAACAACAACAACAACAACAACAGCAACAACACCAACAATAGCAGCAGCAGCAGCAACAACAACAACAACAACAACAACAACAACAACAACAACAACAGAACCTCCCAAACCTTGTTCATACAAGGATTTCTCAAACTACAAGCCTCCAAGCTATAAGGGAACTGAGGGACCGGTTGAACTAACACGGTGGTTTGAAAAGCTTGAGTCTATTTTCAGGATTTATAATTGTGCAGAAGCCGACTGCGTCAAGTTTGCTACAGGATCTTTATCTGGCAGTGCACTGACTTGGTGGTCCGCATATTCTCAAACTGTGAGACTTGATGCTGCAAATGCCATCTCATGGACTGTCCAAATAAGAATGATGACGGACAAGTAATGTCCGAGAAATAAGGTCCAGAAAATAGAAAGTGAGTTCTAGGAACTCAAGATGAAGAGTACTGACATTGAGGCTTATACTAACCGCTTCTTAGAGTTGGCTACATTGTGCCCCGATATGGTACCTACTGAACACAAGAAGATTGAATGATATGTTAAAGGTCTGCCTGATGAGATTCAGGGTAATGTGATAGCTGCTGGTAAGGAGACCATCGATGGTGTGATTTTGATGGCTAAGAATTTGGTAATGGCAAAAAGAAGAAAGCTTGCCGCTAATAAACAGACTGAAGTAAAAGCTGCTGATAATAAAAGGAAGTTTTAGCCTGCTCAGAGTTCAGGTCAGGGTTCAAACAAGAGGGTTATTGATGCTACAAAAAGTGGTTATATTGGAACAAAGCCGTTATGTAATCGCTGTGATAGGCATCATCATGGGAGGTGCACTGCTGAGTGCAGTAGGGGTAAAAAGATTGGCCACTCAGCCAAGAATTGTAAGGTTGTGCTTCCTGTGACCTACACTCCTGCTGCAATGACTAATCCAACCGTGCCTACTTTTTACGGTTGTGGGGAAGTGGGTCATTTCAGAAACCAGTACCCTAAGAACAAGACTGCAACAGCTGGTAATGCTAAGGGTAGAGCATTTTTCATGACTGCCGAAGAGGCCCGTAAAGAATATGAAGTTATAACGGGTATGTTTCTTGTTAACAATTGCTATGCTACTGTTTTATTCGATACTGGTGCTGATAGAAGTTATATGTCTACTGATTTTTATACCTTATTTGCTGAAAAACCAAGTGCCCTAAATACTAAGTGTCTCGTAGAAGTAGCTAACGGGAAGGTTATGAAAGTAGACAAAATTAATAAAAGCTGTTACTTAATCTTAGCCAATAAACTCTTTAAGATTGACTTATTGCTAGATGAGTTAGGAAGCTTTAACTTAGTTGTAGGAATGAACTGGTTGGGGCCATTAAAAGCGGGAATAATGTGCTATGATAAGACCATTAATATACCTGTTGAAAATGGAGAAACCTTAGTCGTACAAGAAGAGAAGAGTGGTTCTAAACTCAACATTATATCTTGTATCAAAACCTGTAAATACCTGATGAAGGGATATCAAGCCATCTTGGCTAATGTTAAGGAAGTCGAACTGGAAGAGATACGAATTGAAGATGTTCCGGTGGTTAGAGAATTTCTAGAAGTTTTTCCTGAGGAACTCCCTGGTCTTCCACCTCAAAGACAAGTCGAGTTTCAAATCGATTTAACTCCCAGTGTTGCACCTGTTGCAAAGGCACCATACTGACTAGCTTCGTCCAAAATGAAGGAATTATCTATTCAGCTACAAGAACTCTTAGAGAAAGGATTCATTCATCCTAGCTCGTCTCCGTGGGGAGCACCCATTCTTTTTGATAAGAAGAAAGATGGCACGTTGAGAATGTGTATTGATCATCAACTGAGAGTCAACAAAACTGATGTTCCCAAGTCTGCCTTCCGAACTCGTTACGGACATTACGAATTTCTTGTTATGCCTCTTTGTTTTAACAAACGCACCTACTGTATTCATGGATCTTATGAACCGTGTATGCAAACCTTATCTTGACAAGTTCGTGATTGTTTTCATCGATGATATCTTAATCTATTCCAAGAACGAGCAAGAGTATGAACGACATCTACGTTTGATCTTAGAGTTGCTAAAGAATGAACAACTGTATGCCAAGTTCTCCAAGTGTGAATTCTGGTTACGAACAGTTAAGTTTCTCGAACATGTGGTTGAGAGTAAAGGAATACATGTCGATCCAGAAAAAATCACTGCTATTCAGAGTTGGGAAGTGCCCAAGAGTGCGAAACATATTCGTCAATTTTTTGGGACTTGCTGGTTATTACCGAAGATTCATCGAAGGATTTTCTATTCTAGAGAAATCTTTTACTAAGTTAACTCACAAGGGGAAGAAGTTTGATGGTCTGAAGAACAAGAATCTGCATTAAAGGAGAAATTGACCACAGCCCCGATTCTATCTTTACTTGAAGGAAACGAGGATTTCATAGTTTATTAGATGCCTCGAATCAAGGTTTCAGTTATGTATTGATGCAACGTCAAAAATTTATTGCATACAACATGAGAAGAACTATACCAAACACGACCTAGAGTTAGGAGCTGTAGTATTCGCATTAAAGATGTGGAGACATTATCTTTACAGAATTAAATTCACGGTGTTTACCAATCATCAAAGTCTTCAGCACATCGTCGATCAGAAACAACTGAACATGAGGCAACGGCAATGGGTTGAACTATTAAAAAACTATGATTGTGAGCTTAAGTACCATCCCAGTAAGGGAAATATTGTTGCCGATGCTCTCAGTCGAAAGGAACGTAATAAACCTATTCGAGTCCGAGCTTTGAACATGGTCATTCAGACTAATCTTACAACTCGAATCCATGAAGCACAACTTGAGGCATTAAATGAAGAGAATCTTAAACTTGAGGGACTTGGAGGTCTCGAACGTCAATTGGAAACTAAGAAAAACGGAACATGATATTTTAATAACCGAATCTGGGTTCCATACTTCAGAAATCTACGAGGAATAGTCTTGGATGAAGCACACAAGACTAGATATTCTATTCACCCAGGCTCTAGTAAAATATATCACTATGTGAAAGAGTTTTAGTGGTGGCCTCATCTTAAAACGGACATTGCTGAATATGTGAGCAAGTGTCAAACTTGTTCGAAGGTTAAAGACGAACATCAGAAACCGTCTGGTCTACTTCAACAACCGAAAATTCCCCAGTGGAAATTGGAATGTATCACTATGGAATCCATTACTAAGTTACCCAAGACTTCTAATGGCAATGATACTATTTGGGTCATAGTCGATCGTCTTACCAAATCTGCTCATTTCTTACCGATCAAAGAAACTGACAAGATAGAGAGATTGTCACAACTTTATATCAAGGAAATTTTCTCTCGTCGTGGTGTTCCTATTTCTATCATATCTGATCACGACAGTCGATTCACTTCTAGATTTTGGAAATCTTTACAATCTGCTCTTAAAACTCAACTCGATATGAGTACTGCCTATCATCCACAAACTGATGGTCAAAGTGAATGAACTATTCAAACATTGGAAGATATGCTTCGTGCGTGCGTTATCGATTTTGGCAAAGGTTTGGATAAACATTTGCCTTTGACTGAATTTTCGTACAACAACAGTTATCACTCGAGTATTACGGCTGAACCTTTTGAGGCCTTATACGGACAGAAATGTAGATCACCGATGTGTTGGGATGAATTAGAGAACAAACAGTTGACTGGCCCTGAATTCATGAAAGAAACAACCGAGAAGATCGTTTAGATTAAGAAACGGTTAGAAACAGCCCACAGCCAATAGAAAAGCTATGCTGATACTCGTCGGAAAGTTTTAGAATTCCAATTTGGTGATAAAGTTATGTTAAAAGTATACCCTTGGAAGGCATTTTCCACTTTGGCAAAATAAGTAAACTTAGCCCACGTTTTGTTGGACCTTTCAAGATCAATGAAAGGATTGGGCCCGTGGCTTATCGATTAGGACTACCTGCTGAGCTTAGTAGTGTACACGACGTATTTCATGTCTCGAATCTTAAAAAGTGTCTTGCTGATGATACTCTCGTTATTCCTTTGAATGACCTTTGCATTGATGATAAAATGCATTTAATAGAAGAACCCGTTGAGGTCATGGACCGATCTACTAAACGCTTGAAACAGAGCACTATTCCTATTGTTAAGATCCGTTGGAATTCATGATGTGGCCCTGAGTATACCTTGGAACGTGAAGACCAAATGCAGCAGAAATATCCCCATCTCTTCTCAAACGCTGATGCATCCGAGAAGTCTACCTAAAACTTCAGGTTGAAGTTTTCTTTAACGGGGAGGTACTATAACAACCCTCACTTTTTTCCTTCTGAATTGTCTATTCTACACTTAGGGTTTTGTGTGCATTAACATTAGGGTTGTTATTTATAACACAATCGATGAACAATTCAATCAACGTTGACCTGATAGAAATTTTCAATCGACAACTCGAACGTTAATTAATGTTATATTAGTTAATAATAACTTTAATAAATATTTATACAAATATATAAAATTATATAATTAACTTTAAGACGAATATAATTATTTAAAAACATGGTGGCTCAAATATAATTAATAAAATCATGAACAAATGTAACTAAATTTAAAATATAATTATTTATAATAAAAATAAAAATACATATATATAAATATAAATATATATATATATATATATATATATATATATATATATATATATATATATATATATATATATATATATATATATATATATATATATATATATATATATATATATATTGGTTAATATAAAATAAAGGGGAAAAGATAAATAAATAAATAACAAAATATAAAAATGGATCTAGATGTTCCAATTAGCAAATTAAATAATAATAAAAAAATTAAAAATACCGCTAAGGGCTTCGGCCAAAATTTTATAATAAAAAAAAAAAATTAATCAAAATGTATAAACTTATTCCCCAAGTATTTTTGTCCTATAAATACAAACCCATTCTTCATTCTTTTTCATCACAAAAATTTGGAGTTTTTCTCTCTAAACTCTAGCAAAATAATTGTAAGTTTTTTTTTTCCTTTCTTTTATTTTTTTCGGATTCTTTCTTTCTCTTTATTTATTTGTACCGAAACATATATACAATTTGTAAAATTCTTTATAAATTGAAATCTCATATAAATAATTGAGCATAAGGTTTCAAAATCATTATTATATATTAACATAACCTGAAAAAATATTTGTAATAAATTATAATCGGTGTTTATATATTTTATAAACTAAAAAGTGTATATGTATATGTTTCGATGTGTGTATATATATATATATATATATATATATATATATATATACGTAAAATCCGAAATTAATTATGAAAAATACATATCAAATTCATGATAAATATACATGTATTATTATGTCCTCAGAATAATTTATATAAATTATTATGTATAGTTTATTACATAAAATGTATTATAATGTACCGAAACATATTAGAATTATAATATGTGAAGGTTATGATCAAAAGATAACGTTTGACTTATACGAACTTCACCGCTACTTACGGTCATGTGGATGATGTCTCAGAGGCTTATGGGAAAAAGTTTTTGAATTAAACGAAAAGTGCAGACTTATAGTCTGGCTGAAAGTTCCTGACCCCCGCATCTGGTCATTCCTTTGCTTACTTGATAGCACCGAAGTTTGGGCAAAGTTGTACAACGTCTTAATGTGAAGGATTATAACCCGAACTATCTAAAACTGGAAACCTACTTTAAATGGAAACTTTCCAAAAGTAGAAACTCTTATCATGAACTGTCACTGTTAATATAAACATACTCTTTGTCAGTTATACAATAACTGACCAAACGTTATATCTCTAGGTTGAGATCTCGGTCACTTACTTTCGTTCATTTCATTTCGTTGTGGATTAACCTCAACTGCTATTTAAGGTGCATAGCCCCACTTTTTACTATTTCATAACTGTTTACAACTTGGGGTGAGACACATGCTTGCTTTATAACTATTTTTACGCTTAGACACAAGTACTCAAATGTTAACTATGTTGTCATGCTTTAATTCATGCTAAATCCCTATCGTAATATCGTTAATTGCTACGTATAAATGCAAATTCAATTATTGTGAGTAGGCCTATTGAGAGTAACGTCTCTAACCATTCGACCGTTGGTCTTTGGTTACATTATAATGATTTAACGACACTGACAGTACAAGGTGTCATGGGGTAAATTTGTTTAGTCGTGATATTACACACTACAACAACACTTTCAGATTGATATTTCAATATCGATCAACTTTAAACAAAATCTTGTGGTCTAAAACTTTGGTTATTATTTATAAACCTGTGAATTTCACTCAACCTTTTGGTTGATACTTTAAGCATGTTTTGTCTCAGGTGATGATTGAGTTAGCAGATTGCAACTATGTGATGATAGATTTGATGCTTGCATGGAGTCAACATCGCATATTTTATTTTATTTTATAAACATTTATTCATGTTCATTTAATGATGTAAACTTTAATACGCTTCCGCTGTTTTATTAATAAAAGTTTTATTTAAAACCTCTCATATAGAGTCATTCTCGTTTATACAACTGTGTTATGATATGAATGTACATAATTACCCCTGGTCCATTTTGGGGGTGTGCCAAATTGACCTGAAGTCATTCGTACTCGACGAACCTCACGTTTCATTAACTTCCAACTTCATAAGTGAATACGCGCCACCAGCCGTACACCAAAGCCAATTCACATGATTTGGTAAAACCCTTCACTCAATACTAAGGAATACTTGGAAACACCAAGTCTTATGCCCTTCGTCCGCCAATCCAACCGTCAACACAGAGAAATTTCCATTAGGAACGTTACCTTATAATGGTGCAACGCACTAGCACAACACATCGCCTTACGGGTCTCACTCACACGAGTTAAACGCCCCAAGCACTCTCCGGTACTCTGCTACCGAAAGCAACCAACAATCCGAATCACCACCGAATTTACTACCCCGTACTCTACCGAATACCATCATAATACACGCTCCCGAGGATTAAGTCTCCACTACACACCCGAGTATGTTATTCCAACCCGGTAGAAGACCAATACCTTACAACTTGATTACACACCCACTACTTAGGGTGGCTTCGACACAAGACTCTCACGAGTTCACTCATTTACCTTAGGGTCCAAGAACGTCATAACCCTTCTCAACCGTAACGCGCCCGATGTGATAACCCGCACATCATTCGAGGCTACACGACCTAAAAACCAATTCCCGATTCCTAAAGTATACTCAAAATCTACCCCAACCATGTCGCATTGAACCACTCGGTACTTACCATGTCATGCTTGGTGCCAAGATACACGGTTGTAATAGTGGTGATCAATCACTATTATAATTGAGTACCTTACCATTTTCGCATGTTCATGTAAAGTACTTTACCTGTACTACCGAGACATTTACACAAACAAGACACACGGGACACAAAAGCGCCCTCGAATAGATCGATGTCCCACTGATATACTTGATCACTTAATTCACCAAACGACCAAATCCTGAAATTGATTCTTAATCAACACTACGCGCGTACCTTATATTAGTATATTCGCACATATATCACAATCTAACATGTATATCACAACCGATAGCCATCTTGCAACACACGAACATAGCATCAACAACAAATACCTAGTCGGTCTACCTACTTAAGGCGACTATCTAACAAGGCATAACATCACACACGAGTTAAGCCCTCATAACTACACACTTTGGACAAACACACGTCCTAGTTAGCCACCTACTTTAAGGCACTTACAATTTCCAGCCCGACCCGTATTTCTACAAGTCCCACAATTAACACATACGCCAATAAGTCTAAGACTAGGCACCTATCCCAAGGTTACCTAATTTCCTTAGACTATGCTCTAATACCACATGTAACAACCCGAAACTCAATTACCGGAAATCGTCGTACTCTTTTTTTTTTTATTATAAAAGTCATGTCCCATTTAAGCATTCATAATAATAAAACATTTACAAATCTGTTTTAATCGAATACATAATATCATAACGGTACGTTTGACATTTTATCATAACTCTTAGTTCTCAATTAACCCATCATAAATCAAGTGTAATTACGACCCAATTACATTAAATATGGGTTAAAATTCAACAACTCAACCCGATACCAAGAGCATAATCCCGAGGATTTACCAAGTCCTCAATCCGCGTCCAAATATCCAAAAGCTACCCCATCAAGCTCAAGCACTTCTAAGGGTCTAGTCTAACAACTAGCTAACTTCGCATCAACAATACCTATAAAAAGGTAAACAATGAGAGGGTAAACTTACGCTTAGTGAATGCAATAATTATACATATACATATATAACTTACTCATTTGCATCCACTTACACGTACAAGGCATAACCACGCATATCAATGCATACAAAGCTAGCATCATCAAACGTATAACTAGCATCATCATTAGCATATAAACACAATATTAATATGCCAAAACAATAACAACGCACAAACCATGGTTAACCATAATCACAAGGGAATGGTTCCCGCGAATGAACCATCAGTGTTCACAACAACCGTTAGTATACATACCCGGCTAATGCACCACTAACCCCATGGGTGGTATCGACTCCCGAACTTTAAACCCACATCACACGCCAACACACATGATAATGAGGTATCGATGCCCGAACTTTAAACCCTCATATCATGCCTAGGATAATGTGATATCAACTCCCAAACTTTAAACCCACATTACACCCACGCTCTTTTGGCCTCGATTACTCAATGAGTAGTGTAACATCGCGTACTGTATACACTATAGTGAATCCTTGTGGATATCACTAACCAACACCACAAGCAAATAAATCATATACATACATATATAACAATTTCACTCACCTTGGAATGCCCGCACACGAATCACATTTATGCATAATCACCTCCATCACGATCGAACAAGAAACCACCTATATCACACATAGGTACAATATACACATAAATAACAATTTTTCTAAAAGAGAATCCGACACACACATCCCTTAGCCGAGGGATCTCACCTTGCTCATCAAGCCTGGCCATTTATCAACTAACGGACTTCGCCCAATTACCACTTCTGGTGGTAATTCAAACACACACTAATGTGTACGATTTAACCCAAATTGTACTCGACACCAAAATGATTAACTTAGGTCTCGACACTAGACCACTAACTAGTTGGTGACCATACTAAAACGTCACTTTCACCAATTCCTAAAATATACATAATATCGATCCATATTGCGTTTGACCACGTTTGACTTATGTTAAAATATCATTTAACCCAAAATTACATCTCCCTAACGATTACCTCCCAAAAACGCCATTTAATACTTAATAAAAGTGTTTAAACATCCATTCGATCAAAACTAGTGTGATTACCAAATTTAACCCAAATCCTTTTAATCCATTTTGACACAAGTCACAAAACACCTATAATCACTAATGACTAGTGACTTTATTTTCAAAACACCAATTAACACATAAATCAAGCATATATATACTTGATTCATCAAATCTTGACTCAAAGCTTAGTTTGACCACAATTCAAAGTCAACACCCATTTTGACCCTCAAACATGTTCTTAAGAACATTTAATTACTCACACACTTTCAACCTAGTGATTAACACCCAAAACCATGACAAATCTAACCAAATGCTTCATCAAACCCTAAACCCACAATAACTGGGTTTACACAACTAATCATACCCAAAACCCTCCAAATTTCACAAGAAATGGGGTTTCTAATCCGGGTTTACACAACTAATCATACCCAAAACCCTCCAAATTTCACAAGAAATGGGGTTTCTAATCCAACAGTAGCTCAAACCCTAACTCAATCAAGAATCAAAACATTAAATTCGGATATAGGGTTTACCTATGCTCCAAAACGAGCTCTAGTAGCTGGAATAGCCAACAAGCACCACGAACCACACCAATTTGGGCAAAAATCACCATCTTCATCACCATTCGAAGCTTTCTCTCTCTAAAAACTCCTTTCTCTCTCTAAGAGAGTTTGGTTGGTGAAGAAATGAAGATAAGATTAGGTATTGGGGTATAAAACCGACCCCATGTGAAAAGACCCAAATGCCCTCATTAATTTTTACAAAATTACAAAACAAGATCCATCAGGCACCAGGAATGCCGTTCTTGAACCACAGGAACGCCGTTCCTCTTTACAAATGGAACGCCATTCCTTTAAATAGGAACGTCGTTCCCAAATCGGTCTCTAAACCCATTCTGTTGATTTTTGCACTTTTCCATATTCAGAACTTTGTTCTTACATTTGGTACGTCGTTCCCTCTCATGGAACGCCGTTCCTTGTACCTGGAACACCGTTCTGACCGGTTAAAAAACAGGGTCTTACAACTAGATCTATGAACAATTTCTTAGTCAAAGTCAATTTCTTTTTGAAATTCTTGTACCATTTCATAATCGCAAAATCATTCCTAAATCCTTTGTACAATTTATGAACAAAGATCCAACCAAATTGATACCGATAACTCCGAGTATTGAATCGAGGATCCGTTCGCTATCGTTTATTTCTTCAATCGACCTGGGTGAGTTAATTTCCTTTAATTTTCTTCAATTTCCTTCCATCACATATCTAGGTGAAACCACTAAGAAGACTTAACACATTCGTTGAATCCCTCGAAACCTTTGTTTTGAGTCAGAGACTTAACCCACCAAGGTGGTCGATGGTAATCGATTGTGGTCACTGAAGACAGGAAGAGTTGTCGGAAGATGAACAACACTCGTCGATAATTACATTTGATTTGATTTGATTCGATGGTGGATTTTAAACACATCTTTGATGTAATCATTTTAGATTCTAGTACATTTGAGTTTGTAGTAGGATTACAAATGAGTAATGTAATTTATTGGGTATTATGTAAACTGTGATGGAATCATTTTGGTGAATTTTTTCCAAGGTTTAAAATTCCTTTTGCTGCATAATCTGTGATGAAACTCAAGATGATCAACAACCCTGGAAATATGGTAGGGAAAAAGATGAATGATGAAAAGGTATTCGAAAAAGGAAATTCAAATGGATTTGATAAAGAGAAATGGAACTAGCAGGCCAGCATTGAGAGATTGAAAAGGAAAAAAATCGGTTAAAGGGATGGTTACGTGGGAAGGCACAATTGTTTAATAAAGAAAAAAAATGATAAATTAAATTATTTCATGTACCTAGCACATGGGATGAGATAACGGAAATGGAACCGAAAGTAGATGGAGAGATGACCAGAGGTACAAAGTACAAGTTCAGAACCAATGCCAAAATATATATATATATATATATATATATATATATATATATATATATATATATATATATATATATATATATATAGATGACCTGAGAAGACTAAATAGAAGTTCAGAGACGATGAGCGTATTATTTGTCTTTAAAATAATTATGTAATCTTTAATGATTTTATCATTTATAGATATAATAAGTAATAAATTAAAGTATATAATATATATAATAATATAATAATTTATAAGTTTGAGTTGTCTTTTGAATGTGAACATGCAACTAACATTAATACTAACACTCTTCGTTAAAGGAAGGCGCCACATGCAATAAAGTTGCAAAATGGGTTTTGATTTATTATAAAAAAAAACTATTATAAACATAATTCGGCTTTTATTGACTGCATCATATGGTCCACAAAGACTAGTCAAACATAACATCCCACATGTTGCACTCCGTATATGCGATATGTTATATATACACGATCAAAACCATTTTCACTCAGCACTTTCATACAACAAGCCAACAATCTTACACACCTAACACCTTATTAATACACACTCCCAATAAAATGGAAAATTTTACAAGAAGTCTTTCGAGAAGCATTACAAGAAGTGTTTCGAGTTCTGCTGACGCAAACAAAAGGTGGAGAAGAACGACGACGTATGGAGGGTTTGATGGTGGGAGAAGCATGAAAACTGTCCATCTTGGAGAGGACAACAATGGCATGTTTTCGAAGATCATGAACATGTTCAGTTTTACTAACTTAAGAAGACGTGGCAAAGATACTTCCAAGAGTACTAGTCGATCATCGAAGAAGATTGCTAATTCTAATGACGAGTTTCAAAACAGACTGATTTCAGAAATTTACAAGAATATGTCATCAGATATATCATGATCTACTGTCTTTCTTTCTGATTTATTTTTTCTTGTATTCGAAACCAAATTGTTAATGACTAGATAATTATTTGATTTTTTTGTTAATTTTCTGTTTTATAATGTTCAATGGAATTGTAAAGAGAAATGAAGTTACAGTTTTATCATGGATATATATGATATATGATGGTTCGGTTGGTTATAAAAATTTGTATAATATCGTTTATAATAATCAGATTGATTCCGTAATTGTTGATTGGTTAATCATTTTCTAATGCTAAATTGCTAATGTCCATCTTTAAAAAAAATAAAAAATAAATCAATAAAAAGTTAAGAATTTACCTGCCAACAACATTTTTAATTTGGTCGTGTACTAAACTGATAAACCAGATCAAAATATAATCCCGTTAAGTCATAATGTCATATCATTCGTATTTGATTGTTGTTAATTACTTATACTTATTTAGGTATTTTCCCCAATTTTTATAAAGGGCAAATGTCCCGAAAAAATGACTTAAATTACTCAATTTGACAATAAAGGTAACCACCAATTTGCTAATACCTGAAAAAGATTACGATTTTTAATTTTTCACAGAAAAAGACTACGATTTAAAAAATTGTGAAATGTTGGATAACATCGTCAAATTCATTAACGATCGTTAGTTAAAAATAAACGATTAGTCCCTGAAATTTCTGCACCAACATCCTTGATCTCTTCATCATCACCAAGAGAATTTTGGTGCTCTTATCTTTATTCTATTTCGTTCATATGTATAAGTCCTCTCCTAGTGCAGCGTTAACGGACCAAAATCACCACCATCACGCCTCCATCACGCCCATGTGTGGCGTGATAGAGCAAAAAAACTATGGGCGCGATGGGTTGATCACGGAGGATGTTTCTGACGAGGGGTGGTGCTGATTGGCTCAAATGTTGTATACCAGTTGACCGTTGCCATATTACTGACCACATTCGACCGTTGCCATATTAATAAATAAAATGATTTTAATTTTATAAAACATAAATTTTATACACCTCTATAAATAAACACTATCTCATATATATATTTTCACACAAAACTTTCATTTCTATCACTTTGAATTACAAAACACTCTCTATAATATTTCAAATTTCTTAACCATGTCTCAGAATCCCGATCATAATGAGCTCGGTTCATGTAATCTCTACAACTTCGGGTCTCCAAATATGCCCAGGTCGAGCTCACATTCACCTCAATAGGTTCGGGATAATCTGTCATTTTCCAATATCCCGCAACAAAAATTCTGTTAATATATTTGCTAAGCATACAGGCAGCAAGGAGAACTGAAAGAATACGCCAAATCAGAATGATGTACAATCCTCTTGATCAACAATTCTATATTAATGCTATGGATTGCAACATTGACATTGGTATGTACATGAGGAATAGTGGCCGGAGACTCCATAATGATAGGGAAAAGGCATTATTTTATGAAGCTGTGCAGCTGGGCATTGATTTGGAACAATATTGCAACCTCATGGTTACTGATGAGGGCAGGCAGTTGATTCAAGCCGCACGTTCCTTGAACATCACTGTAAATGAATACATCACAAGTATTCAACTGGAATACCAAAGAAGGGATGATGCTGAACTTATTGAAAGGATAAAGCTTCAGGAACAAGAAGCTAAATTGGCTGCTGATAGAGCTTAAGAAGTTGAATCAATCAAATTAGCAAAAGCCATAGTTAAAGCTCAGGAAAAGGCTCTAGACAAGCTTGAAGCTGCTGAAAAGGTACCTGAAGTAACTCCACTGGAGACTGAAAGAATAAGGGAATTATCTGATCATTTCTTCAGGAGCAGATATGTTGATGTGATGACCAGAAGATCTAATCCTGGTAAGATCATCAAATGTCATAGAGGAACTCAGTGGACCTTCAGTATCAGCAGGGATAAGAATGTTCATGATAATGTAGATTATAGAGATCTGAGGACTTTTGGATTTGATGAATGGATGGAAATGTTGCAGTACTTCATTGGAAAAGGTTAAAGTAATCTCAAAGATACACTGAGACTTGAGTTACAAGGCTTATTTGATAAAGCAGTCAAGTATGGGAATGCTCCAATAGTAATAGTAGAAGAAGTATGGCTCAAAAGCTAAAGAGGAAGAAATCTATTGGGAGTGGACCACACAGAAGAGATCCAATCATCTTGCCTCCTCAAATACCTGTATTCAAGATGGAAGACTTGCCTGAATTGTTTCCTGAAGTTTGAAAGGCTGTGAAGGTAAAAGAAGAAGAGTTATCTGAAGAAGAAAGAGAAAAGGAAAAATATAAAGATAGATAGCCTTATGTTGTTAAAATTGTATCTTTTGTTATTTCACACTCAGTGTACTGGCCTGTAATTATTGTATATATTTGTATAATGAATGTGAAATGAGTTTATCTTCAAAATCATATCAATTTATAAGATATAGATAACTCAGCAAAAGATCTCAAAATAAACCTAAAAGGGACAATGTTACTGCCTATTTTTATTAGGTCCTGCAGAGCTGGCTTTAGTGTTTTCTTTATAAGTCATAGATTTTGTCATCATCAAATAGCGGGAGATTGTTGAATCCCCAAAATAATTAAGGATTTAATTATGACAAAACAGTAATTATGTACACTAAAAAGGTTATGTGCAACCAGCATAAGTTTATTTATGTATAGACAGCATTTGTTGCTGTGTTGAGTGTTCTCGTATGATGCCTGGTCTACCAGCAAAAGGTAGACAACATTCTTCATTTAGCACAGGATGAGTGCCTAGCAAATCATGAAGATCGAGTGAACCAGTAAAAAAGAACCAGCATAGCTCGTAGCAGCATACAACACTTAGACAGCTATTCTCCATTACAAGCATAGTAGTTTCCTAAGTGGTCTAAATCAAGTGTACTATTCAACAGAAGTCGAAGACAAATTCGAACAGAAAAGGACATGTATCGGCGGCTGACGACTGACCTTACAAGACCACGTGGAAATGCAGAAGTTTAACACATGTGCAGACATGTGTAATACCTTGTCAACGCCTAGGGAACTTAACATTCTGTTTATTTATTCAAATAATGGTGCCAAACCAAATTGGGGTGTTCCTGCAAATAGCTACCAAAGAGGAAAGAAGAGAGCACGCTCTCTAATGCAGTTGTCCCCATAAGTACAGACATCCTATGTACCAATGGACAATGGATCAATTACACGAATAAAAGGACTACTATAAAAAGAAGTATTCACTATTGTAATAAATAGTGGTGTGGGTTTATTTGAATAAAGTCCAAACGTGTAATAGCTCAAGATATCCTCTTTAGTTATAACTGAGGTGTAATCTGTAATTAACTAACTTTTTATTCCGCCTTAGAACAGTTGTGATTCTTTGTGATTTATATCAATAAAGAACAACCGTTGAAAATTACCCGTGACTCATATTTGAA
The DNA here is from genome assembly GCF_046630445.1 of Rutidosis leptorrhynchoides. NCBI lineage: Eukaryota > Viridiplantae > Streptophyta > Magnoliopsida > Asterales > Asteraceae > Rutidosis > Rutidosis leptorrhynchoides. The sequence continues at coordinate 151,663,474 of NC_092337.1, forward strand.
TTGTGTGTTTGAATACTAAACTGCTATATTACTTAAGTTAATTAAAAGAATTGTATTCACCCCCTCTCCTCTACAATACTCATGTTGTTAATCAAGGGACCAACAACAGGTATCAGAGCTTTAGTATTGATAATTTCATATCTTCGATCTGAATTCTCTCATGGCTGCATATTCTAACTCAGCTTACCTTGAAAATGGATCAACCAACAGACCACCTAAATTTGATGAAGATGAATATGAAACCTGGAAAGCTAGGTTCATGTTCCACCTTGAGTCTATTGACCCACTCATGTCTGGCATTGCTACAGATGGTCCTTTCATCCCTACTGAGACACTTGATAGTGTTCCTGCTACTGCGGATACTCCTGCTATCCCTAGCAGATAAGTCATTCTTCCCCCATCTAGATGGGTGAATGAGGACAAACGTTGTGTTGGACTTGATCCTAAGATCAAAACCATGATAGCCATTGTGATAGCCCGTCCTAATCCACCTGGATGAAGTCATCAACATTTGGTCCCTTTAAGAGGTACTGTCCTAAATATTCCATTAACGACTCTAAGTAATATCTCTAAAATGAGCAAATGCACAGCAAAAGATTTCTTTCATACCTGAGAATAAACATGCTTTAAAGTGTCAACCAAAAGGTTGGTGAGTTCATAGGTTTATCTTAAACAATCATTTCCATTATTTTAATAGACCACAAGATTTTCATTTTCATTTCTCATAAACATCATCTCATATCAGGCATTTCGCACTGCATAGAGATAAAAATCATTCATATGGTGAACACCTGGTAATCGACATTCACAAGATGCATAAAAAATATCCCCATCATTCCGGGACACCCTTCGAACATGATAAATTTCGAAGTACTAAAGCATCCGGTACTTTGGATGGGGCTTGTTGGGCCCGATAGATCTATCTTTAGGATTCGCGTCAATTAGGTTGTCTGTTCCCTAATTCTTAGATTACCAGACTAAAAGGGGCATATTCGATTTCGATCATTCAATCATATAATGTAGTTTCGATTACTTGTGTCTATTTCATCAAACATTTATAAAAATGCATGTATTCTCAGTCCCAAAAATATATATTGCAAAAGCATTTAAAAAGGGAGGAAATGAAACTCACTATACTGTATTTTGTAGTAAAAATACATATGACGACATTGAACAAGTGTAGGGTTGGCCTCGGATTCACGAACCTATATCATTTATATATATATTAACACACATAATTGCAATCGGACAAATTTATTTAATTATGTATTAAGATTAATATTTATATATATGATTCAATTTAAAATATATATATATATATATATATATATATATATATATATATATATATATATATATATATATATATATATATATATCATTTGTAACTTTATTATAATAACATTCTATTAAAACAAAATAGTATCTAATATTAGTATAGATGTACAATATATTTTTACATAAATGTCCTTTGTTTATTAAAGTAATCTTTATAATACTAAAATAGTGACAATAATAATAATAATAATAATAATAATAATAATAATAATAATAATAATAATAATAATAATAATAATAATAATAATAATAATAATAATAATAATAATAATAATAATAATAATCTAATGATAATTTTTGTAATAATATAAATGATAAAAATAACATTAATAATAATAATAACAACAATAATAATAATAATACTAATTATATAACAATAATGATAATAATAATAATAATATTAATAAAAATTATACTAATAATATTAATGATAATAATAATAATAATAATAATAATAATAATAATAATGTTAATTCTATTAGAATGATAGTTTTAATAATAATGAATATAATACTACTACAACTAATAATAATACTAATAATACTAATACTATTACTTAATAATAATAATACTAATAATAATAAATGTAATACTTATATTAATAGTAAAAATGATGATAATAATAATAATAATAATAATAATAATACTGATAAAGATAATAATAATAATAATAATAATAATAATAATAATAATAATAATAATAATAATAATAATAATAATAATAATAATAATAATAATTCATTTAAAATAACAATACCTTCCATAAAACCAAGAGGTTGTAAGCTGCCAACACAAAAAAAATAAATGAATCGATCGATTAGGATAACAACAAGCTCAGTTCTTTTCTTTATAGCAACAACGACTGTAGGAGTTTTAATAGCAGCAATTGTCGATGATCTTGTTGGAGTCGAAGAGATAGGAAACAGAAACAGTAAACAGATGGCGACTTCTGATAACAGTAGCAGGTTATAGAGGTGTTCATTGTGATCGATATGGTGATCGAATGGGGATAGTTATGGTGGTGATCGCTGGTCGAACAAAAAATGAACAGGAGTAGCAATTGATTATTAGCAGCAACAAGAGACGGGTATTAGTTACGAGATGGGGTCAATTTTTATTGCAACTCGAATAGAAAATAGCAGTAGATTTGATACTTTGAATCAAGAAGATGATAGTGGTTGAACAGGAAACATCAATGATGAACAGTAGCAGACCATCATGGTCAGTTTTTATTTTTATTTTTATTTTATTTATTTATTTATTAATTTTTTTTGAAAGGTTTTTATGTGGGTCGAATAAGAACCAGAGTAGTACCAATTGTAGGTCTTTTTCATGGTGTTTTTCAGTTGTTCGGTGATGTTCTTGATGGTGGTCCAGTGGTGGTTATCGATGGTGGGCTTGTCTCGGTTCATTAACAGAAACATTGCAGCCGCAAGAGATGATTGAAGGTGGTTTTGAGTTGGGTTTACGAAGCTGCAGCAGTAAATAGAAAACATAAACAAGTGGGTTTGGCTTGAGGTCGATGGTGGTGGTTCTCGAGCAGCTGTAGCAACAAGCAGAAACAGAAGTCGAAACAGGTTCGATTAGCAGCTGCAGAGCTGCACTCTTCGGCTGAACAGAAGCAGATGCAACAGTAGTCTTGTGGGTGTTTGGGTTGGGTTTATGTTTTTGATTATAAGATGAACAGAGTTGACATGAACCAGATCATATTGCAAAAAAAAAAAAAAATTAGATAGATAGTTCAATCATAGTACCAGATTGAAACTGAAAACCAGCTGTGGTGTTTGATTGGAGGTGGGTTAGGTTTGGCCGAAACATAACTAAAATAGCTTCATGTATGACTTGATCAAGAAAATATAATCGTTTATGATTTTGATCTTTTAAAAGCTGTAAATATATACTGTATTTTGTATTACTTGATTGTGTTGAGCAAGAAAATGTATAGAAGCTGCAGTAGAAACATATACATAATAGCAAGTTGTAGTTGTAAGAAGACTATCCTGCAGCCTGGTTCAAGTAGCAGTTGCAAAACAAGCTGTTACAGTCCAGTTTAATGGTTTCAATGGTGGTGTTAGGCGATGGAGTGAAGGATGAATGGTGACGAAGAGTCGTAGGTGGTTTGAGTGGTGATGGTGGTTGTTTGTTCACCGGACAGAAATCTAAAGAGAAGAAGGAGAATAAGATGATATGTGTGATTTTTCCATCCTATAATATCCCATATGTATACATATATATTAAATATACCTAAGTACTCATTTAGTGGATATGAAAGAAACAAAACCAATAACTAGTAAATTAATTCGAGTAATTGAAATGGAATAGATAGATGGATTCTGATTGGCATATTACATATATATGCATACAAGCACAGTAATTAAATATTAATATAATATAAATTAAAATTTAAAACGTGTGATAAAGTTAGCCGTCGTTTACTATTTTATTCACGGACTAAAATTCGTACTCCGTTGATAATGGATAAAAGTACACAGAAAAATTCCAAATTTTTATTTTAAACATCTTAATTTATTCTAACCATTATTTTATAAGAACGGTCATTTATTGTTTAAAACTATTAAATAAAAATTTAATCAATTGTCCGCGCTCGATCCCGACTAAAATATAAAAAAAAAAAAAAAAAAAAATTTAATAATTAAATCCTAAATACATTTTTAATAAGTCTATAACTTATATCGCTCATTTTTGGATCACCAATTATTTTAAAATCATATAAGTTCGTATTAAACTTGTTTAATATCCGTCGAATGGTAATTGAGTGTTACTGTCGTTTACTAAATAGATTCGAATTCACAAAATATATATTTAATATACTTTATATATTAATTTATAGATGTTTTAAATAATAATAATTATAATATTCTATTTTTATTTTATTTTACATAATAGCAGTAATATATAATATTTCAAATTATATTTCCAATTACCATTTATATATATATATATATATATATATATATATATATATATATATATATATATATATATATATATATATATATATATATATGGATACACACTTAACTATTTACAATTAATTGTTCGTGAATCTTCGAGAGTAGTCGAAGGGTAATTGAATACATGAACAAAGTTCAAAATTTTTGAGATTTAGTTTAATAGACTTTGCTTATCATGTCGAAATCATAATAAGATAAGGTTTAAATTTGGTCGAATATTTCCGGGTCGTCACAGCCATAACCTTACCTAACCATATGTTCAAACTGATTAAGGGAAAACCAACTGCTAAGGTCATTTTAGACTATCTTGATGTCACATATGATGGTAAGGATGAGGTTAGGCAAAATAAGATCATTGCCTTGAAAAGAGAATATGAAATGTTCTTTGCCTACAAAAGTGAGACCCTTAAGCAAACCTTCATTAGTTTAACTCCTTAGTTGCTGACTTGGATACCTTGAAAATCAAGTATACTGATTTTAAACAGGTCAACAAATTCATTGTCTCACTGCCTGCTAAGTGGAAACCTATTACTAACCCTTTAAGAACCACAGAGACCTTAAAGAACTTTGACATGTCATCTTTGTATGGTACACTTTGGAACCATGAGAAGGCAGAAGCCAAACTTGAACTTAATTTAAAAAAAAAACTTTAAGTCTGCCCCCACCACTTCAAAATCTACAAAGACAGATGATACTGCTCTTGTTGTTACTGCTAAAAATAAAGCTCAAAAAGCTTTGCTGGTTCAAAAGTTGGTGGCAGAAAAAGAGGCAGCTGAAGATGATGAGGGTAGTGGTACTGGGTCTGGGGAAAGCAGTGATGATGAGGATGTTGAAGGGTTTACTGAAGGTATGGCTTTGCTGGCTAGACAGTTCAAGAAATTCAACCGTAGTAGACCAGTAAGCTATACAAAGTGAGTAAGAAACCATGTGCTAGGTATGGTAGTAAATCAGTCGAGGGGCCCAAATCTGAGTATTACATTTGTGGGAAGGTAGGACACTTTGCATCTGAATGCATGTTCAGAAAACCTTCATCACATGCTAACTCTTTTTCAAAAGCTGAAAAGTACAAAAACAAGTACAAGGCAACGAAGGCCCAAACGAAGGAGAACTCAAAGGCTGATAAGAAGGAGAAGAAACCAGTAAAAGTGCTAGTTGTTGAACGTCATGACTGGGATTAAACCAGTTCATCTTCATCTACTGATAGTGAAACTGATGAAGATTGTGTTGGTTATGCTACTGGTAAAAAGTTGTGTTTGATGGCCAGAGAGGTTGAGGAGTTTGATGAGGAAGATAATGGTACTACATTTTTGGCTGATATGAGGGAAGCTGATCTTAAAAAGGATTCACCTCAATGGAAATCTGAAATGTTGTATAAGGTTGATAATTTTCGAACTTATACTGACGATGAAAAGGCTGAAATGTTTGACTACCTGAGAATTGACTTAAGCACAGGCAGCAAAGGTGAAGAAGTTTTCAAAACTGAAATTAAATCTTTAAATGAAAAACTTAAATGCAAATCTGATGAAATTAAGATTTTGAAAGATGAAATTTCTAAACTTGAAAAACAAAATTATGCTTTAAAATCTCTTTTCTCAGATGTAGCAGTAGTTCAGAACCAGCTTACTGACCTTAAAAGGGTGGTAGCCTCTTGGTGTACATCTGTTCAACACGCAGCCAAGTGCATTAATGAGCAGATGCCTGCCCAAGTTGAGGCATTCTTTGCTGGTGACTATACTACTGTTGCTGCTCATGCTGAAGTTGCTTTCATGGACCCTGTTCTTGAAACTAATCTTAATGCTATCTTGCCAAATACTTTTGTTAAGATAGTTAATGGTAACAACGTCTTCACAAATAAGTTTGTGAGATCTACTGCTAACCCACCACCTACCATGAAAGAGAGTATGGAGGATGAAGAAAGAACAAGAGAAGCTAGTACCTCAACTGATGAGATTACTGACCCCTCTAGCATCTACTACATGACTCCTAAAGAAAGACGTATAAAAATGGAAATCACTAAAAATAATCGAAGAAAGTTAACTGATTCCCCTTCATGTTCAAGTTCCACCAATGCTGAGCCAGCTGACGACTGGTCAACCAGTAACTGCAGACAAGCCAGTAAAACGTAACATTGGCAAGTCCAGGGTAGCAGTTAAGATTTATACTGGTCAACCAGTATCAGTAAAAAAGCTAGTAACTTCCCACACTGCTCGTCAAATGACAAAGGCAAAGCAGTATACCATGATTATGGTACTGGTTCCAAGAAGAAAGCTGCCCATGAAGGAAAAGCCAAAGTGGACCAAATTGTGGACTCGTGTGGTGGTCTGTCTATCACTGAGATAATGACTGTCAAGCTAGACCAGATTATTCAAACTGTATCCCAAAGTCGGCCTAAACTTATTGAACCCATCAGATCTGTGTATGACCAGCCACCAAGACCAAAAGTGAGAAAATGCTACAAATGTGGCAGCAAAGCTCACTTGGCCAACCAATGTACTCAAACCCAAACCCCATCTGCTACTACCTCTTCAAGTAGACCAGCTGAAAGGAAGAGATCATCAAAGATGACCCTTCCAAAACCCATCCTTGGATGGGTTCCCAAAAAGAACTAATCTCTTAGCTACTTTGCAGGGCATTCAAAACAAGAAAATCTGGTATCTCGACAGTGGATGTTCGAGAAATATGACCAGATGTAAGTCCTTGGTGATGGACTATCAAGAAAAAGATGGTCCAGTTGTTTCATACGGAGATAATTTATTGGGTTATACAAAGGATTTTGGTACTTTAACAAATGGGAATGTTACATTTACTAATGTGGCATATGTCGTTAGGCTTAAACACAATTTACTTAGCATAAGCCAACTGACAAACAAAAGAAAGATAGTCCAATTCAGAAGGAAAATTGGCACTATTTTTGATAAGATGGGGAAGCCACTGCTGACAGCAAAAAGACATGAGAACATTTATCAAATTGACATGAACACAGCAGTCACAACAACTGATATATTTTTTTATTCAAAGGCAGTAGATAACCAACCTCAAGTGGTTATGGCACAAGAGACTCTCACATCTCAACTTTACAGATTTTCATAAATTTTTAAGTAAAAAATTTAGTCTCTGGGCTACCCACTATGTCTTATGTGAAGGACAGATTGTGTCCTGCTTATGAAAAGGGGAAGCATTACCATGCATCATTCAAATCAAAGCAGAATTCATCTGTGGAGAAACCATATCCCTTACTTCATATGGATCTTTTTGGTCCTGTTAATGTAGCCAGCTTTAGTGGGAAGAGATATACACTAGTTATTGTTAATGAATATTCCAGATTCACTTGGGTGTTCTTTTGAAGCAAAAGAGTGAAGTTGCTGATAAAATTATCAATTTTATCAAAAGGATGGAGTTACCGAATAGGCAATTGGTGAAGCAGCTAAGAAGTGATCATGGTACAGAATTCAGAAATGCTACATTAGAAGAATTTTGTGCTGACAAAGGTATTTCACAAAACTTTTCTGCTGTGAGAACACCTCAAAAAAATGGTGTTGTCAAAATAAAAAATAGAACTCTCATTGAAGTATCAAGATCAATGTTGGCTGAGTCTAGATTGAAGAATTCATACTCGGCAGAAGCTGTGAATACTGCCTGTTTAACCCAAAATAGATCTTTAATAGTGAAAAGACATCAGAAAACTGCTTATGAAGTTCTCAAAAGAAGAAAACCCTCAATTTCATTTGTTCGAAGTATTTGGCACTCCCTGTTATATTCTAAACAATAGGGACCAGCTTGGCAAATTTGATGCTAAAGCTGATGAAGGAATATTTCTTGGATATTCCAACATGTCAAAGGCATATAGGGTGTACAACAAAAGATGGGGTTGTTTTGAAGAATCCATTAATGTTACATTTGATGAAACTATCCCCATCTTATCTTCTGGTCAAGAAGACGAGGAGTTACTATTTAAAGAGCCTACTCAGCAAGCTCTTGATGATGAAGAAGAACCAGTAGCAATTCCCTCAGCAATCCACGCTGCTGGGTTTTCTGAAGATGAGATGGAATATTCAGTTCCATCCGTGTCTAAACCAAGTAGACCTACTAGATCTACTGAAGTATTACAACTTGAGCAGATGTCTACTGGTTCTGAAGGATCAAAAGTTGGTACTGGTTTCACTAATAATGAACAACAGTCTCCTATTGTTGTGCATACTGATGAACCAACTGATGATCAAGATGATGTGTACTCTACCACAAGCTCACCTATTCATAACACTGGATGGACAAGGGAGCATCCAATTGAGCAGGTTATTGGTAATCTGGCTAGTGGTGTTAAAACAAGAAGACATGCAACCAGCAACTTTTGTATGCATGTTAATTTTGGGTCAACCATTGAACCTACTTGTCCTGAAGAAGCAATGAAAGATCCTAGCTGGGTAGGAGCTATGTAGGAAGAAATTTTCCAGTTTGATAGGAATAAAGGATGGACATTGGTACCCAAACCTGATGATGATGAGAAGAAAATCATTGGTACCAAGTGGGTGTTTAAGAACAAGATGGTTGAAGATGGGATTGTGATCAGAAACAAAGCTAGATTGGTAGCTCAAGGATTTAGGCAAAAAGAAGGGTTAGATTATGGAAAAATGTATGCACCAGTGGCTAGGATGGAAGTTATCAGATTATTCTTGGCATATACTGCTAAGATGAACTTTAAAGTGTTCCAGGTGGATGTTAAGTCTGCATTTCTAAATGAGAAGCTACAAGAAGAAGTTTATGTCAAGCAGCCACCTGGTTTTGTAAGTTATAAATATCCAGACCATATCTACAAATTAGACAAAGCTCTTTGTGGCCTAAATCAGGCACCTAGAGCATGGTATGAGATACTTCATGTATATCTCACTGGTTTAGGTTTTAAAGTTAGAACAATTGATACCACTCTTTTCTCAAAGGAGATAGATTGTGATCTCTTACTGGTATATATATATATATATATATATATATATATATATATATATATATATATATATATATATATATATATATATATATATATATTATTTATAGGTCTACAAATGAAAAACATAGTCAAAGGTTTTAAAACTAATGTCAAAGATATATGAAATAAGCTTACAAAGAGATTAGCAATACTTTCTTGGATTGCAAATTAAACAACTTGATGATGGAATCTTTATAAGTCAAGATAAATATATTTATGATATGTTAAAGAAATTTGGTTTGACATGTTTAAAAGACATAGGGACTCCAATGGTAGCATCCATCAAAATAGATGCTGATCTCAATGGTGAACCAGCCAATATCACTGAATATAGAGGTATGATTGGGTCCCTACTTTATCTTACAGCCAGCAGACCATGTATTATGTTTACCACATATTCTGTGCCAGATACCAAGCTGATCCTAAAGAGTCACACATGCTGGCAGAAAAAAGGATATTTATGTATCTAAAAGGTACTGCCAAACATGGTCTTTAGTATCCCAAAAACCAGGATTTTGAGCTAGCCAAGTATTTAGATGCTGATTTTGCAGGATGTAAAATAGACAGGAAAAGTACTACTGGTGGTTGCCAGTTACTGGGTGGAAGGCTAGTCAGCTAGACAAATAAAAAGCAAAATATCGTGTCCACGTCTACTGCTGAAGCAGAATATGTTTCTGCTAGTGGTTGTATTGCTCAAGTACTATGGATGCAAAGCCAGCTGAAGGACTATGGTGTTCATGTTAGAAAAACTCCAATCTACTGTGACAACACCAGTGCAATTGCCATTACCAACAATCCTGTGATTTACTCAAGGACAAAACACATCGACGTTCGATATCACTTTATAAGGGATCATTTTCAAAAAGGAAATGTGGAGCTGCACTTCATATCAACAGATCAACAGTTAGTAGATCTTTTCACAAAGCCCTTAGATGAGAAACGCTTTAACTATCTCATCACTGAGCTGGGTATGTGATAATGCTAAAACCGATCACATATTTCATAGCATTATCCTTCAAGAAAGACAAGCTTTTAGTTGCAGTTGTTCTATTTACGAGTGATATTCGTTTAAATAATAAAAGGTGAAGACAAATGACAGATTCGACGATTTGAAGACGCAAACGACCAAAAAGCTAAAAAGTACAAAGTACAATCTAAGTTGCTCAAATTATTGATGAGAAACGTCTAAAAATTACAAGAGTACAAGCCGCAAAAAGCAAAATACTATTAAATTATATGAAAAGACGTTCAAAAATCCAAAACCGAGACATGAACCAACTATCAGCACGCGACGCAACGGACCAAAAATTACAAATCAACTACGCACAAGAATATAATATAATATATAATTAATTATATATATTATTATATATTATATTTTTAAGCAGCTCAAGTTTAATTAACTATAGTGAGCTGGATTCCAAATCTCCGCACTCGCGGAGCTGTGAAGCACAAAACCTCCGCACTCGCGGAGCACAATAGTTCAAAGTGGGCCTATTAAAGGCCGCGCATTCTGATCGATTTCAACACACCTTTTCTTTTCCTTTCCCATATCATATACGATATATATATATATATTTATATTTTATAATTTTAATTTTAATTTAAGTTTAATAATAATAAGGTTATATTGGCGAATATATTAAGTTTGTAAGTCAAAATTCTGTCCGTGTAACGCTACGCTATTATTAATCATTGTAAGTTATGTTCAACCTTTTTAAATTAATGTCTCGTAGCTAAGTTATTATTATGCTTATTTAATGCCGAAGTAATCGTGATGTTGGGCTAAATATTAAAGACGGGGTAATTGGGATTTGTACCATAATTGGGGTTTGGATAAAAGAAAGACACTTATTGAAATTAGACTATGAGCTATTAATGGGCTTTATATTAACTAAATGATACTTCGTAAATTTAATATATAGACTTATAATTTGACGTATGTATATATATATAACCACATACGCTTGACTGGGTACGGTGGGCGGGATATCTATAAATACCAATAATTGTTCATTTTACTGGACACGGAACTGGATTAATAGTTAATGGACTAGTTGAAACAGGGGTGGATTACATTTAAGGGTAATTGGTGTAATTGTTAACAAAGTAATAAAACCTTGGATTACACGCAGTCGATAACCTGGTGTATTCATTAAACAAAGTATTAAGACCTTGTTACAATTCGAATCCCCAATTAGTTGGAATATTTGACTTCGGGTATAAGGATAATTTGACGAAGACTCTCGCACTTTGTATTTATGACTAATGGACTAATATGGACAAAACCGTATGGACATATCAAATAATCCAGGACAAAGGACAATTAACCCATGGTACTAAACTAAAAACAACAAGTCGAACATCATGATTATGGAAGTTTAAATACGCATAATTCCTTTATTTCATATTTAATTGCAATTTTAATTATCGCACTTTAATTTATTGTCATTTTAATTATTGTACTTTTTAATTATCGCAATTTTATTTATCGTCATTTTTATTTATCGCAATTTCATATCGTTATTTACTTTACGTTTAAAATTAAGTTATTTTTAGTTTTAATATTTTACATTAGGTTTTAACTGCGACTAAAGTTTTAAAATCGATAAACCGGTCATTAAACGGTAAAAACCCCCTTTTATAATAATAATACTACTTATATTTATATTTATTTATATTTATACAAATATAGTTTTAAAAATATAGCGTTAAACTTGGCTAGTTCCCTGTGGACGAACCGGACTTACTAAAAACTACACTACTGTACGATTAGGTACACTGCCTATAAGTGTTGTAGCAAGGTTTAGGTATATCCACTCTATAAATAAATAAATAACTTGTGTAAAATTGTATCGTATTTAATAGTATTTTGTAGTAAAAATATAACTATTTTGTATACACCTCACATAACATCAAGTATTTTTGGCATTGCTGCCGGGGAAAGCTAAACGCCGAAAGCGCAACGCTATAAAAAAATTTAGTTTACTTTTGTAAAAATACGTTTTAATACAAAAATATAAAAAGAAAAACAAAATATATATATATATATATATATATATATATATATATATATATATATATATATATATATATATATATATATATATATATATATATATATATATATATATATATATATATATATATATATATATATATATTTTATTTTAGAGTTTATATATATAAAATTATAAAGTTTCTTTATTTTTATTTTAGTTTTTTAAAATACAAGTTTTTATTTGTTTATTTAAATATTTTATAAAAACAGAAAAAAAAATATATATATATATATAAAATTCACTCGGCCTGGTACTGTAGCAGCCTAGAACCTGGCCCGAAACCCTACTCCATGCGACCGCATAGATTTATAATGCAATGACCATGCGATCGCATGGCCTGATCTGACACGCCACAGTTTGACTTCCAACAGCAATAATTACGGATTATTAATTATTATTATTATTTATAATTATTATTATTATAAACCCTAATTAGGGTTAATTAATTAATTTAGTTTTTAGATTTAATTTGTATTTATAGTTTAAATGTTTTAATAAATATATAAAATTAATACTTTTATAAAATAAATAATATAAAAATAATATTTTTATAAAAATTGTACTTTTTACAACTTTAAGTTTATTTTTATATTTTGTATCTTTTTATTTGTTTTAGCGTAATATTTGTATTTTTCGTTCGTATTTAGTTTTAAGTCATAGTTTTTGCCATAGTTATTTTTATTTCTAGACTCTTAGGCTTTGCCGTAAAATCCCTTAAGTGCTCTTTCTTTAGACTAAGATTTAGGTGCTTTAGAATTTTACGACGTTGTTTATCGCTTTAGTTTTTATATTTTAGTACCTTTTTAAGATATTGCCGTTTTGGATATAGTATTTCTTTTAAGCTTTAATATTTTTAGACGCAACTTTTAATTCTTAGTTTTAGACTTTTAAGTTTCGACGCGCTACGTTCTTTTTATTATTTTTCAACTTTTATTTTTCGACATTTTCCGACGCACTCTTTTTCTTTCTTATTTCTCGCCGCTCTAGTTTTTAGGACATAGAATTTTCTATTTTTTCTCTAAAATTTCTTTAAATTTCAACGAAAAATTATTTTAAGTGGTTAAATTGATAGACATCCAAAATTTCCTGGTTCGTAGTAATATTTGGATTTGTTAGTGGCGAGTTGTGGGCTTCCGATTTAAAGGGTCCTGGCTACCTGCTGCATCTATTGGCTATTCGAAACGTGGGCAAAATCAGAAAAGTCTATTAATTTGATAACTTATATAATTTTTATCTTTTATAACTAATAGGATATTCAGTGAATGCACCGAGCAAAACGTTCACCACCTTTTATACGTTCACCACCTGTAACTCGATCAAGACATCTAGCCAATATTGTCGCCGTTGATTTTTCTTTAGAATCGTCATCTAGTCAACCAAGTACTCCAATTCAAATTTCAGATAATCCATTTTTTGAACCCGACCTCACAATTGAGAATCCGGAGGATATTCAGGGACAATTCAGAGATCCTGAACCATTAATCTTTCCTCCGGAACCACCAATCATTCAAACGGAAATTGTCGAGGAACAACCCATTAAATCAGAATCCTCTAGTGATTCAGATTCAACAAATTCAATCATGGAAAATTTGGAACCTCTAAGTATGGAAGACCGAATGCGAGCTAAACGCACTGGCCAAGGTCACGCAATTACTCAACCTGACATTAATGCGCCAGATTATGAAATCAAAGGACAAATTCTACATATGGTAACTAATCAATGCCAATTTAGTGGTGCACCGAAGGAAGATCCAAATGAACATCTTCGTACATTTAGTAGGATCTGTACTTTATTTAAAATCCAAAAAGTTGAGGATGAACAGATATATCTCATGTTATTTCCCTGGACTTTAAAGGGAGAAGCCAAAGATTGGTTAGAATCGTTACCTGAAGGGGCGATTGATACATGGGACGTTTTAGTTGAAAATTTTCTTAAACAATTCTTTCTGGCATCTAAAGCCGTAAGACTTCAAGGAGAAATTGTTACGTTCACACAAAAGCCAAACGAAACTCTATATAAGGCGTGGACAAGATTTGGAAAGTTATTGAGAGGATGTCCGCAACATGGTTTAGACACTTATCAAATAGTACAAATATTCTACCACGGATGTGACATCACGACAAGAAAATACATCGATATAGCAGCTGGTGGTTCCATTATGAAGAAAACCGCAACTGACGCTTACAAAATTATTGATAACACTGCTTCCCACTCACATGAGTGGCACAAAGAAAAAGATATCGTTAGATCGTCTAAAGCGGCTAGAGCCGATTCTAGCCATGACCTAGATTCCATTTCCGCAAAGATAGATGCTGTCGAGAGACGAATGGAAAAGATGACTAAAGATATTCACTCAATAAGAATTAGTTGTGAGCAGTGTGGAGGACCACATTTGACAAAAGATTGTCTCAGTATTGAACAAACAATGGAACAAGGAAAGAATGTTTCATACATGAACCAAAGGCCTGGAAATAATTATCAGAATAATTATCAACCGCCAAGACCGATCTACAATCAAAACCAGAATTATAATCAAAATGTTCCATATAACAATCAACAAAGTCCTAGCAATCAACAAGTACCTAATAATACTTACAATCAGCAAAGGCCTATTTTTCAAAACAAACCACCACAAACTAGTTGAATCTCAAACGCAGTTTTTCACATCTCAGAAACAAACTAATGAACAAAATGCTCAAACATTTAGAGATCAACAAGCTTCTATTCAAAATTTGGAACAAGAAGTAAGTAACCTAGCAAGGTTAATAGGTGAAAGAAAACCGGAAAGTCTACCTAGTGATACAAATGCTAACCCCCAGAATGAAACAGCTAAAGCCATTACCACAAGAAGTGGTATTACACTTAAACCACCTGAAATACCTATAATTTCTGATGACTCTATTCCTACTCCACAAGAACCACAACCTGAGCAAGATAAGGAAACAGAACTGGTAGTTGAAAAGGTTAATGAAGATAACACAATTAAGGCTAAACCTTATGTTAAACCATACCAACCACCACTTCCTTACCCGAGTAAAATGAGAAAAGAAAGACTTGAAGCCGAGCAATCCAAATTCTTGGATATGTTTAAACAAATAAATGTAAATCTTCCTTTCATTGATGTGATTTCAGGAATGCCTAGATATGCTAAATTGTTGAAAGATCTAATCATAAATAGAAAGAAAGTGGAAGAACTCTCGGCTATTACTATGAATGCTAATTGTTCTGCAGTACTGTTGAATAAGATACCAGAAAAACTATCAGATCCAGGAAGTTTCACAATTCCATGTTTTCTGGGTAGTCTTAGTTCAATAGAAGCATTGGCAGACTTAGGTGCTAGTATAAATTTAATGCCGTATTCACTATACGCTAAACTAGACCTTGGAGAATTGAAACTAACACGAATAAGCATACAACTAGCCGATCGATCAGTAAAATATCCTAGAGGGATAATGGAGAACATGCTAGTTAAAGTTGGTACTTTAGTATTCCCAGTAAATTTTGTTATTCTGGACATAGAAGAAGATTCTAGAGTTCCTCTCATATTAGGAAGACCATTCTTAAACACGGCTAAAGCAATAATAGACGTGTTCGGTAAGAAACTGACCCTAAGTATAAAGGACGAGAGTGTTACCTTTTCTGTTGATAGAGCCATGCAACAACCGCAATCTGCAGATGATACATGTTATTATATTCAAACTATGGATTCACATGCAGAATTGTTAGAAGAATTTCCAGAATTACAAGGAACAGGAGAATGTTCTTTAGGAGAAGGAACTGAACCAATTGATGAAGATGAAATATTAGCCGCACTTATTGCTAATGGATATGAACCAACAACAGAAGAAATTCAAATGCTAAAAGAGGAAGACAGATATCGATACAAATCATCGATAGAAGAACCACCGACATTAGAGTTAAAGCCACTTCCAAACCATTTGGAATATGCTTATTTACAAGGTGAATCTGAATTACCTGTAATAATATCGTCTTCTCTTACTGAAAATGAAAAATCTCAACTCATTTCTGTGCTAAGAGCTCAAAAACCAGCTATTGCATGGAAGATTCATGATATTAAAGGAATAAGTCCTTCGTATTGCACACATAAAATCCTTATGGAAGAAGGTCATAAAACGTATGTGCAACGCCAATGAAGACTAAATCCTAATATGCAAGATGTTGTTAAGAAAGAAATTATTAAATTGCTTGATGCAGGTTTAATTTATCCAATTTCTGATAGTCCATGGGTAAGCCCAGTTCAACGCGTACCTAAGAAGGGTCGCTTGACTGTCATCACAAATGAAAAAATGAGCTTATTCCTACTAGGACTGTAACAGGATGGCGTGTTTGTATTGATTATAGAAAATTAAATGACGCCACCAGAAAAGATCACTTTCCCTTACCTTTTATTGATCAAATGTTAGAAAGATTAGCCGAAAACAGTTACTATTGTTTTCTCGATGGTTTTTCCGGATACTTTCAAATTTCAATAGCCCCCGAGGATCAAGAGAAAACTACATTCACGTGCCCTTATGGTACTTTTGCTTACAAACGCATGCCATTTGGACTTTGCAATGCCCCTGCAACCTTTCAAAGGTGCATGATGGCGATTTTTCATGACATGATAGAAGAATGCATGGAAGTTTTCATGGATGACTTTTCAGTCTTCGGTGATACATTTGAATCATGTCTAGTCAATCTTGAACGAATGCTTATTAGATGCGAATAATCAAATCTAGTTCTTAATTGAGAGAAATGTCATTTCATGGTTAAAGAAGGCATCGTTCTTGGTCATAAAATTTCAAAGGAAGGAATTGAAGTTGATAGAACTAAAGTAGATGTAATTGCTAAACTTCCACATCCCACCAATGTTAGAGGAGTTAGGAGTTTTCTAGGGCATGCCGGTTTTTACCGACGTTTCATAAAAGATTTTTCTAAAATTGCCACTCCTATGAATAAACTCCTAGAAAAAGATGCTCCATTCATCTTTTCAGATGAATGCATCAAATCTTTTAATATTCTTAAAGAAAAACTCACTAATGCACCGATCATGATAACTCCAAATTGGAATCTACCATTTGAACTTATGTGCGATGCAAGTGATTTTGCAATGAGAGCCGTTTTAGGACAAAGGATTGAAAAACGATTTCAACCTATTTATTACGCTAGTAAGACGTTACAAGGAGCACAAACGAATTACACAACTACTGAAAAATAACTCCTTGCTATTGTCTTTGCTTTTCACAAATTTCGTTCATATCTCATTCTAGCTAAAACGGTGGTCTATACTGACCATTCTGCTCTTAGATACCTATTTTCAAAACAAAATGCCAAACCACGATTAATCTGTTGGATCTTACTCTTACAAGAGTTTGATATTGAGATCCGAGACAAAAAGGGAGCAGAAAATCTTGCCGCTGATCATCTTTCTCGTCTTGAAAATCCTGAATTAGAAGTTCTAAATGAATCGGCCATACAAGATAACTTTTCTGATGAATATCTATTGAAGATAGATTATAATGAAATTCCATGGTTTGCAGACTATGCAAACTATTTAGTATGTGGATTCCTTGAAAAAGGGTTGTCGTACCAAAAATGAAAGAAATTCTTTAGTGATATAAAACACTATTTCTGGGAAGATCCACATTTGTTTAAAAGTTGTCCCGATGGAATAATACGCCGATGTGTATTCAGGGATGAAGCTATTAAAATCTTAAACCATTGTCACACAGAACCAACAGGAGGGCATTATGGGCCTCAACTCATAGTAAGAAAAGTTTACGATGCTGGATTCTATTGGCCTACAATTTTTAAAGACGCGCACCTTCTTTGCAAATCCTGTGATGCTTGTCAAAGGGCCAAAAAAATAAGTCAACGTGATAAAATGCCACAAAATGTCATTCAAGTATGTGAAGTATTTGACATTTGGGGTATTGATTATGTATCTCATAATAATCTCTACATTCTCGTTGCCATTGATTATGTATCTAAATAGGCGGAAGCACAAGCTCTCCCAACTAACGATGCACGAGTTGTAGTCAACTTCTTAAAACGTCTTTTTGCAAGGTTCGGAACACCGAAAGCTTTAATAAGTGATCAGGGTACTCATTTTTGTAATAATCAACTTGAGAAAGTTCTCAAAAGATATGGAGTAACTCATAAAATCTCTACTGCTTATCATCCACAAACAAGTGGACAAGTTGAAAATACCAACCGAGCATTAAAACGTATTCTAGAGAAAACCGTAGGATCAAATCCGAAGGAATGGTCCATGAAATTGAAGGATGCACTCTGGGCTTTTAGAACAGCCTACAAAACTCCAATTGGAACCACACCTTTTAGACTCGTTTATGGAAAAGCATGTTACCTTCCAGTAGAAATTGAACACAAAGCATTTTGGGCTTTGAAGACATGTAATCTTGATTTACATGAAGCTGGACGTCTACGGTTAAGTCAATTAAACGAATTAGAAGAATTAAGACATGAAGCATATGAAAATTCGTTAATCTATAAAGAAAGAACGAAGAAATGGCATGATAAAAGAATCAGAAGTTTAAAAGAATTTAAAGAAGAAGACAGAGTTCTTCTTTTCAATTCACGATTCAAGCTATTTCCTGGAAAATTGAAATCAAGATGGTCTGGACCATTCATAGTCAAAAGAGTTTTCCCATATGGAACAATATAGTTAATAAATTCAAATGGGATTGAATTTAAGGTTAATGGTCACAGAGTTAAACATTACATACATGGTCCGATGAAAGTTGACAATGAAGTCAATCATAATTTCACCACCCAAGAAAACCCTCAGAATGAAAACATAAATATGCTATCAACAACATATGAAAAACCAAAATTAGAAGACGGGGAAGCTTCAAATTGGAGTGATGAAGAAGAATTCTTATACAAACCTCCCATTCCAAGAAACGAAGAAAAATGTGAACAAGAAGTTCAAGTAGAAGTGAAAGAACCAAGAAAAGATCACTTGGAAAAGGGTAGCAGACCAACTCTACTTACTAAAGTAGGAGACACAGCTGAATTTATCATTTATTGCTTGCTTAACGATGGTGCTATGTATAATGGACTCGCAGATTTAGGAGCAAGTGCAAATGTTATGCCTCTTTCCTTATACAAAAGATTAGGTATGGGTAAATTAAAACCAATCAAAATAGGTGTTCAATCATTTGACCTAACCATTAAACACCCGGTTGGAATAGCAAATAATTTACTTGTTAACGTGGGAAGTTTGACCTTTGTTGCAAGCTTCATAGTTATTAATATGGAGGAAAACCTTGATATTCCTCTAATTTTAGGTCGCCCATTTTTAGCAACCACCGAAGCATTCATTGATGTAAGAGAAGGTATAATGACACTTAGGGATGGTGATAAATCGGTCACCTTTGTGAACCGAAAGTCTAGATCTCCACCAACCAAAACTGTTAAACCAATAAAAACGCATAAGTGTGGGGAAGATGAAGAAACACTTAATGATGATCCGATAACAAAGAACCCCGTTGATGATACGAAATTAGATGAACCCGTTTTTAACAGTTCAACGAAGAAACTTTATAAACAGATTCACGATGCTAGTATTAAGGGAAACTTTAAGTTATGTAACCGATTAGTATCCAATTTATCGCCAAAAGAAAAGGCGATGTTAGTTGAATTTGTGAAAGTTACGGAGGAAATCAACAAATGGATTGAAGCAAAAGTAAGAGATATACAAGTTGTTGATGAACCAATTGACAATGAAGTTAATCACAAATTCGATACCATAGCTAACTAAGTGTGGCGAGAATCGAATCTTTTTAGGGTAATATGTATTTCTGTTAGAGTTAGTTATTCTGTTTTCGTGTAGTTCTCGAGAATGGAATCCGAATGGTCTTTCCCTAGCAGACCCTAAAGAACTAGTCTTCTCCCCCCATTCTGATTTTTTATTTTTTTTAGGTTTTACGCGATGAAAAATTCCTTTGATCTGAACCATGGTCTAATGCTACATGCTATGATTACTAAACGTAATAATGACACACTTCCGAGTGAACTAGTATCATTCATAAGAGGCAAAATGAACGGAGTAAGAAAAGAACTCAGAAAAGATCATCATAAGATACATTTTGGTAAAGGAAAATCAAAATCTGCAACAAAAAGAAGAGCACGACACCTTGAAAGATGTTATAAATGCGGAAAATGGTCACACGAAGGTAAATGTTCAAATAATCAAACATATTCAAATACCTAATTTGTTACTCTATGCAGAGAAGGACCGTTCATATGTTTAGAAGAAAAGATATTGAAGAATCGAGGTTAAGCTTATGTAGCTATGGAGAACCGAATCACACTACTCTCCTATGAGTCAGCTAAAGCAGGTCTCTGAAAATTCTTTCTCACAGGTAAGTATGTACAGTTTTTATTTTATTTTTATTTTTATTGCTTTTAACCTTTTGATAATAAACGCTGAATCGTTCGCTATAAAGTATTAAATTGGTATCCAATAAAATTAGGTATGCGTAACCGAAATTATTGATATCATACAAAAATTTATTACATCACTGCGAAATTTACCGTTTATTCTTAAGGTATAAATATCTTTAATTAATCAACCCAAAATATTTCAAAAATTCATCAGGAGTAAAACTAGGTTATGGAACCGAAATTACTTTTCCAAAAAGAGGGGCGTATATTTTTGATAATATTTGATTGATTAAAGTGGGATAAAAGACCAAAAAGATTTTTCATTTTAATTTTTACCTTGTTTTTAAATTTAATATATAAATATTAAATTAATATTGTAAACTTTTTAAAATCAATATATTTAAGTTTGTAAATATTTGAAAATTTAATATTTTTAATATAAATTTGTATGTATAAAAACAAAAATATAATATAAGTTTGGTGTGAATTTTTAATGAATTTTTAATTTTATGCATTTTAAATTTAAGTTTGGTGTGAATTTAAAAATTTACTTTATTTCACTAAGTTAAAAAATATGATTTTTAAAATTCGTCGTGAGTTGAAAACTAGGTCGTTGAACCGAAATTGCTCTACCCAAGGGAGGGACGAGAACTTTTATTATCATTATTTTTAATCTTATTGAATTAAAGTATGCCAAAAACATTTAAAAAACCCAAAAATCTTTGCTTTTAAAACTGCGCTTAAAAATGACAAATTTTAAAATTTTGTCGAGGGACGGACTAGGACAACGATCCGAAACGTTCTCACTCCAAAAAAGGGACAAAATTTTAAAATTTATTAATCTACATTTTAAAAAGTATAAGGTTTATAAAAAAAAAAAAACAGACCCCCATGCGATCGCATGGGGTTTGGCCTTCAAATCCATGCGGTCGCATGAGGCCAAATTCCTGGTCAGGTACAAAACTTCTAACGAGCTGCTCTCTGTCTCCATTAAACATACACACACACATACGAAAACCTCTCAAAAGTTCACCAATTTTTCACCAAAATTAACCAAATGTCTTGCTATAATCCGCTCTAATCATGAATTTGATAAGAAGTTTATCAAGAAGGGTAACAATTTCACCCCTAAACCTCTTTAAATTTGATTTTTAGTGTTCTTGGGGTATATTTTACTTAATTTGATTTTGTTAATTTCTAGTGTAATTAGAGTTAAATTTTTAGTATTTTATGCATGTATAACCTAGATTGATGCTATTTAACATGATTTGAAGCCAAAAACTTCAAAAAATTTAGGAATCTAGGGTTTGTGTTCTTGAGCAATTTGGGGCTTTTGATATAAACAGGTTATGGCCAATTTTTGTCATGAATTATTGCTAAATTAAGTAGTGTAACATGTTTAGGTAGCTAAATGATCCAAACTTTGATCCTAAACATGATTTTTGAGAATTAAAGTGGACTTTTTAGGTATAAAATTCATGAACTTGATTAAATTGATGTAAATGCCATTTGAAACTTGTTTAATTGCTAGTAATGGTTGTTTTAACATGTTATTTGAGTTGAATGCTTATGAACTTTGTAAACATTTTCATATATGCTTATTTGAAAAAGTGTAGAATTGTTAAAATTGTGAAAATGTGTATAAGTTTAATTTTGATTAAACATGTTATTATAATTGTTTCAAGTTGTTATTTTGCTAACACTAATGCATATTTGGATGCACAAAATTTGTGTTTAATGTGTTTTGCAGAGATTTACTAATACTGATGGTGCGTCATCATCATCTAGACAACCTACTCCAGAACCTGAACTAGAAATGCAATATGAACCTGAACCGGAGCAACAAGAGGAACAACAACAACAACAACAAACTGATCAACACGTTCCATATTATGATCCGCAACTAGAATATATTGATGCCTACGTAGTATTTCTGATGCATCCGATAGTACAACATCCAACGATTCATGAAGAACAGTTGCATCCTAATCTGAGGTTTGATCGAAGTTGGAGAGATTACCCGACATATCAAAGTAACAAATTCAAACTGGTAACTAAAAATGTAGAAGTGCCAAGGGTAATCAATTGGGAGCCTTTGGAAAGGGTCCAACTAGCTAACTCAGTTAGACAACATTTGATCCAAAGGTATGGCAGCTCTTCTTTTCCTAATTGGGAACGTTTATTCACCATTCGTAGGCCCGTATATAAAGAATGGTGCGTTGAGCTTATGAGTACTATTTCACTTAATGCGTCCGTAGGATATACAGGATGTCCATGCTGGACATGGCCAGGGCTTTACAGATATATACACCCGCTGAATTACTACTACCCGATTGTATAAATTTGATTTATCATGGTGAAAGGGTAGATAGGAATTTTGATGCTAACGCCGTCTGGAGGCGTATGTCAGATTATAATGTTTTTGGGCAGGCAGGAACACATACCTACTTACATATTCACAGAGCCGAGCTTCGTATAATTCATAGATTTCTGGCTAACTCGATTACACAAAGAGGTCACAACAATGAGAAAATGACCTTACATGATTTATTTTACCTTAAGTGTATTCGAGACCCAAGAGGCGTTGTTAATATCCCCTACTGTGTTGGTTTTTATTTGTCTAAGATAGTGGAGGGAATACAGGAAGGGGGAATAATAGGAGGAGGTATTTTTGTTACTCTCATTGGAGAGTATTTGGGTGTAGATAGGGATCAAGGGGGTCCACTCTTAGTTTGTAGGGAATAGGATGATACTTTAGTATTGAAGGTCTATCAGGGTGCTAAGGTATTGAAGAGCAGACGCAATCAGGCAGTACCCTATGTTGGTCGTCATCCATAGGTAGAGAGAGGTTCAGATGAGGAAATGGAGGAAGCGGATGACATTAGGGATGTCATTACGGATGCTATGACTGACGTCTACCAGCGTATAGATGAGGTGGAAATGACAAACCAGGATAGACATAATCGATACGAGCAGTGGCAAGCCCGGAATGAGTACGAGCATTATAGGCAACGTCAGCACGATAGATGGGACTATCATCAGCGTCAGATCATGAGTCGGCTATCACCTCAGGATCACTACGTACCGACCCGACCCGCTTACTATCCTCCATACCTGCCCAAGATGAGACCACCATTTAATCTCTACGACCCTAACCAGGCCTACCCGTACACCTATCACCAACCATGGAACCCGACCGACGACATGAACTGGAACCCCTATCCAGATTGATATAGTTCTCATTGGTGATTTCTATGATTTTTATCTTTTTATTATTTCTATTTATTTATGTTTAAACATACAAATATTGATACTTTTATGTAATTTTTAATATTTTTATTATGTTGTACTAATATTTCATATTTGATTTGAAAGTGGGATTTTAAGTCCCATTTCAAATTACCATGCATGTTTATATTTGTATTGTATGTATTTTATTTCATATATACAACAGGGTAAAACAGCGCATTTTCAAAGACTGTCATTAAGTTCAGCAAAAGCTACTAATTTTGACGACAAAACAAAAAACAAATGTGATGTAACAACAAGACGGAATGAACAAATAATGTGCACCATTTATCATTCAGCAAACAAACGCCAATATGTTTGGAAACTTTGGTAAAATTTAATCTTTTTCTACGCTAACCACCCTCAATAATTTAAATTGTTACTAATTTCTTGCAAATGAGGGCATTGCAAGATCTTAAGTGTGGGAAGAGATTAAATTCTTTCGGATTTTTAAAATTTTAACTTATACACTTGGTTACCATTAAAAATACTAGTAACGCAGTAGTTGTATTAGAATCTAGTGCTCTCTGATAATAAAGAACAGCCCTAGTCTTATATACTGACTACCCAATTCTAGTATTATTTTCAAAATTTTCAATTAAATGAATTCAAAATCATGTTTATACATATTTATGAACGATAAAACTAGGTGTTAACACCAAAATTATTGTTACCTCGGAAAGGACATAAATTGAGAAACAACCCAAAATGTTAGAATTCATTTAAAATGGAATAGAGGACAATAAAAAGGCAAAGAAAGGAAAATAAAAGCCAAGTGTGGGAAAAATTTACCAAGTTATTTAAAACATATATCACATATTTTTGTACAAATAACTGAAGATACTTTTGTTTTGAACAATTTTATCAGTTTTACCCAATTTCTTATAATATATTTGAAAGAAAAGATGGATCTACACGATGAATCAATTCCATCATTAAAAGGAAGTAAAGTCTTCCAAAAAAGACACGCGCTTCTTGATTTAGGTTAGGAAGTTGTCGTCCAGACCAGTTGTAGAGTCTACGAAAAACCTTGAAAAGTTTTCTCGAAAATCAGCTGGAAATCCACGGACCTCAGCATCAAACAGGGTCGCCAAGTGGTCAGACTTATCCTAACCATGAGAGGATCTGTCTCGTAAAATGGGAAGGGCGCCGTACAAATTAGCTTGATAAGACTAATGAATCAGACCCCCAGAAAGGATAATCTCCTTAAAGATCAAAAATCAGCTTTTAAGACTGATATTACTCAATCCTTGAGATTGACATTTAAAGATTCAGAATTACAAACTCATGGAATTCGATGATATCTAAACTCGATCTTGAAAGAGAAAATATTTTGATCAAAATTACAAACCGATTTGCTTTCTGAAAACCCATTTTTAATGCGTTCATTACCATTGAACGTAAAATCCTAGGAATTCACCTGGAATTCATTAGGTCGCCTGAACCAAATCGGGTGTCAACCGTAAGAACGGTGGTTGCATAGCATGGTCAAAGTCAGGACCTTGTGCCAGACCGAAAAATTATAGGGTGAGCTTTACTATTGCTCCTACAAAGGATAGTAATTGCATCCGACATGATATAGACCATAATTAAAAGCATGTCAGGGACATTGCCTTAACAGTTGCTTGTTCAACGCTTTCCTTTGCAACCGGACGGTAGTTTACCGAAAGGTAATATACGGAGCAAGTAAACTGGACGTGTTGCTTTCCTAATACAAGGTTAGCAAGTGGGTGACACAAAACCATAAGTTTTGAGCTAATATTTTCAAATCTGAAACCCACCAAACCCACAAAAATAATTTGCAAACAACGGTGAAGGGTTATTCCGGAAAACTTATCTAGGGTAAAAGCTAGATTGAATTTTCAAAAGATTAAATGTTTTCATAAAGATCCAATTTCCTTAAGGATCTAAATTTTCATAGTCATGTGGGACTGTAAACCACAACGTTACTATCATTGTTTATACCGCCGTATAGAAATCACTGATGTACAAAGTGTGAAGAATAAAGAAGTGATTCTAGTATTTGTATTTCAAGACTATATTGCTTGAGGACAAGCAACGTTCAAGTGTGGGAATATTTGATAATGCTAAAATCGAACATATATTTCATAGCATTATCCCTCAAGAAAGACAAGCTTTTAGTTGCAATTGTTCTATTTACAAGTGATATTCGTTTAAATAATAAAAGGTGAAGACAAAAGACAGATTCGACGAATTGAAGACGTAAACGACCAAAAAGCTAAAAAGTACAAATTACAATCAAAGTGGTTCCAATTATTGATAAGAAACGTCTCAAAATTACAAGAGTACAAGACGCAAAACGTAAAGTACAAGATATTAAATTGTACGCAAGGACGTTTGAAAATCTGGAACAGGGACCAAAGTTAACTCTCAACGCGCGACACAACGGAGCAAAAATTACAAGTCAACTATGTACATAAATATAATATAATATATAAATAATTCTTAAAATTATTTATATATTATATTTATTTATTAAAACGTCGACAAAAAAACAAACAAAATCATGTGAGCTGGAAAAGCAGGCCATGCGATCGCATGGCCTGGCAGTTATAATTCCATGTGATCGCATGGCACACTTTTTCAGCTCAGGTCCTATAAATTGCAAAGTTTGGTCGACGAATTACAAATCTTTTTCTTTCCTCATCTCTCACTCGTAATATATATATATATATATATATATATATATATATATATATATATATATATATATATATATATATATATATATATATATATATATATATATATATTATAATTTTAATTTTAATTTTAATAATAAGGGTATGTTAGCGAATGTTGTAAGGGTGTAAGTCGAAATTCTATCCGTGTAACGCTACGCTATTATTAATCATTGTAAGTTATGTTCAAACTTTTTAAATTAATATCTCGTAGCTAAGTTATTATTATGCTTATTTAATGCCGAAGTAATCGTGATGTTGGGCTAAATATTAAAGACGGGGAAATTAGGCTTTGTACCATAATTGGGGTTTGGATAAAAGAACGACACTTGTGGAAATTAGACTATGGGCTATTAATGGGCTTTATATTAACTAAATGATACCTCGTTAATTTAATATATAGAATTATAATTTGACGTATTTATATATAACCACATAAGCTTGACTGGGTACGGTGGGCGGGATATCTATAAATACCAATAATTGTTCATTTTACTGGACACGGAACTGGATTAATAGTTAATGGACTAGTTGAAATAGGGGTGGATTACATTCAAGGGTAATTGGTGTAATTGTTAACAAAGTAATAAAACTTTGGATTACACGTAGTCGATAACCTGGTGTATTCATTAAATAAAGTATTAACACCTTGTTACAATTCGAATCCCCAATTAGTTGGAATATTTGACTTCAGGTATATGGATAATTTGACGAAGACTCTCGCACTTTGTATTTATGACTGATGGACTAATATGGACAAAACCGTATGGACATATCAAATAATCCAGGACAAAGGACAATTAACCCATGGTACTAAACTAAAAACCACACGTCGAACATCATGATTATGGAAGTTTAAATAAGCATAATTCCTTTATTTCATATTTAATTGCAATTTTAATTATCGCACTTTAATTTATTGTCATTTTAATTATTGTACTTTTTAATTATCGCAATTTTATTTATCGTCATTTTTATTTATCGCAATTTCATTATCGTTATTTACTTTACGTTTAAAATTAAGTTATTTTTATTTTTAATATTTTACATTAGGTTTTAACTGTGACTAAAGTTTTAAAATCGACAAACCGGACATTAAACGGTAAAAACCCCCTTTTATAATAAAAATACTACTTATATTTATATTTATTTATATTTATACAAATATAGTTTTAAAAATATAGCTATAAACTTGGCTAGTTCCCTGTGGACGAACCGGACATACTAAAAACTACACTACTGTACGATTAGGTACACTGCCTATAAGTGTTGTAGCAAGGTTTAGGTATATCCACTCTATAAATAAATAAATAACTTGTGTAAAATTGTATCGTAATTAATAGTATTTTGTAGTAAAAATATAACTATTTTGTATACACCTCGCATAACATCAAAGCATATGAAAATTCGTTAATCTATAAAGAAAGAACGAAGAAATGGCATGATAAAAGAATAAGAAGTTCAAAAGAATTTAAAGAAGGAGACAGAGTTCTTCTTTTCAATTCACGATTCAAGCTATTTTCTGGAAAATTGAAATTATGATGGTCTGGACCATTCATAGTCAAAAGAGTTTTCCCATATGGAACAATAGAGTTGATAAATTCAAATGGGATTGAATTTAAAGTTAATGGTCACAGATTTAAACATTACATATATGGTCCAATGGAACTTGACAATGAAGTCAATCATAATTTCACCACCCAAGAAAACCCTCAGAATGAAAACATAAATATGTTATCAACAACATATGAAAAACCAAAATTGGAAGACGGGGAATCTTTAAATTGGAGTGATGAAGAAGAATTCCTATACAAACTTCCCATTCCAAGAAACGAAGAAAAACGTGAACAAGAAGTTCAAGTATAAGTGAAAGAACCAAGAAAAGATCACCCAGAAAAGGTTAACAAACCAACTCTACTTACTAAAGTAGAAGACCCAGGTGAATTTATCATTTCTTGCTTGCTTAATGATGGTGCTATGTATAATGGACTCGTAGATTTAGGAGCAAGTGCAAATGTTATTCCTCTTTCCTTATACAAAAGATTAGGTGTGGGTAAATTAAGACCAACCAGCATAGGTGTTCAATTATTTGACCAAACCATTAAACACCCGGTTGGAATAGCCAATAATTTACTTGTTAAAGTGAGAAGTTTAACCTTTATTGCAAACTTCATAGTTATTAATATGGAGGAAGACCTTGATATTTCTCTAATTTTAGGTTAACCATTTTTAGCAACCACCAAAGCATTCATTGATGTAAGAGAAGGTAGAATGACACTTAGGGATGGTGACAAATCGGTTACCTTTGTGAACCGAAAGTTTAGATCTCCACCAACCAAAACTGTTAAAACCATAAAAACGCCTATGTGTGGGGAAGATGAAGAAACACCTAATGATAACCCGATAACAAAGAACCCCCGTTATTGATACGAAATTAGATGAACCCGGTTTTAACAGTTCAACGAAGAAACTTTATAAACGGATTCAAGATGATAGGATTAAGGGGAACTTTAAGTTATGTAACCGATTAGTATCCAATTTGTCGCCTAAAGAAAAGGCAATGTTAATTGAATTTGTGAATGTTACAGAAGAAATCAATCAATGGCTTGAAGCCAAAGTCAGAGATATGCAAGTTGTTGATGATCCAATTGAAGATAACAATGAAGTTAATCACAATTTCAACACCACAGCTAACTAAGTTTGGGGAGAATCAAGTATTTTTAAGGATAATATATATATTTCTGTTAGAGTTAGATTTTCTGTTTTCGTGTAGTTCTCGAAAATGGAATCCGAATGGCCTTTCCCTAGCAGACCCTAAAGAACTAGTCTTCTCCCCCCATTCTGAATTTTTATTTTTTTTAGGTTTTACGAGATGAAGAATTCCTTTGATTTGAACCATGGTCTAATGCTACACGTTTTGATTAATAAACGTAATAATGACACACTCCCGAGTGAAGTGGTATCCTTCATAAGAGGCAAAATGGACGAAGTGAGAAAAGAACTCAGGAACAATCATAATAAGATACATTTTGGGAAAGAAATATCAAAATCCGCAACAAAAAGAAGAGCACAACACCTTGAAAGATGTCATAAATGCGGAAAATGGTCACACGAAGGTAAATGTTCGAACAATCAAACATATTCAAATACCGAATTTGTTACTCTATGCAGAGAAGGACCATTCATATGTTTAGAAGAAAAGTTATTGAAGAATCGAGGTTACGCTTATGTAGCTATGGAAAACCAAATCACACGACTCTCCTATGAGTCGGCTAAAGCAGGTCTCTGAGAATTCTATCTCACAGGTAAGTATGTACAGTTTTTATTTGTTTTTATTTATTACTTTTAACCTTTTGATAATAAACGCTGAATCGTTCGCTATAAAGTATTAAATTGATATTCAATAAAATTAGGTATGCGAAACCGAAATTATTGATATCATACAAAAATTTAATGCATCACTGCGAAATTTACCGTTTATTCATAAGGTATAAATATCTTTAATCAATCAATCCAAAATATTTCAAAAATTCGTCAGGAGTAAAACTAGGTAAAATAACCGAAATTACTTTACCCAAAAGAGGGGCGTATATTTTTGATAATATTTGATTGATTAAAGTGGAAAAAAAAACCAAAAAGATTTTTAATTTTATTTTTACCTTGTTTTTAAATTAATAATAAATTATTATTGTAAATTTTTAAAACCAATATATTTAAGTTTTTAAATATTTTAAAAATTAATATTTTCAATATAAGTTTGTAAAATTAATGTATAAAAATATTAATAATATTTATATGAATTTTAAATTTTATGTATTTTCAATTTAAGTTTTGTGTGAATTTAAAAACAAAAATGTTCTTTATTTCATTAAGTTAAAAATATGATTTTTAAAATTCGTCGTGAGTTGAAGACTAGGTCGTTGAACCGAAATTGCTTTACCCGAGGGCGGGACGAGAAATTTTATTATCATTTATTTTAATCTTATTGATTTAAAGTATGCCAAAAACATTAAAAAAACCCAAAAATCTTTGCTTTAAAAACAAACGCTTTAAAATCACAAATTTTAAAATTTTGTCGAGGGACGGACTAGGTCAACGTACCGAAACGCCCTCATTTTAGAAAGAAATAAATTTTTAAAATTAATTAATTATTTGTTTTATAAGTTAAAAGTTTTTATATAAAAAAATAAATCCGTACTCGCGGAGCTTAGTGGGTTACCACATCCGCACTCGCGGAGTTCAAAAAACCCAGACCAGATTAAAACTGGTCGACAGACCAGTCCCATTCCCATTCTCATTTTTTTTTCTGCGAAAAAACCCACGAAAAACACACACAAAATCGCGATTTTTACCCGTTTTTCACAAAATCTTCACTAAAATCACGATGAGGAGATACTTGCCAAGAAGTTTTTCAAGGAAATCGGTAATTTCTACATCCAACACTCTTTAATTCGGATTTTTAGTGTTCTTGAGCAAAATTATACCTAATTTGATTTTGTTGATTTCTAGCTTAATTGTGCTTAAATTGTTTGTATATTATGCTTGTATAACCTAGATTGATGCTATTTAACTTGATTAGAAGCCTTAAACTTCAAATTTTGAGTAATCTAGGGTTTGTGTTCTTGAACAAAATTGGGGCTTTTTGATATAAATGGGTTATGGCCGAATTTTATTGATGGTTCATGCTTAATTAAGTAGTGTAACATGTTTAGGTTGCTAAATGATCAAAACTTTGATTCTAAACATGATTTTTTAGTATTAAAGTGGACTATTTGAGTCAAAAATGCATGAACTTGATTTAATTGATATGAATGCCATTTGGAACTCGTTTAATTATTATAATGATTATTTTTGACATGATTTAGAAGATGAATGCTAAGGAACATTGTATACATTTTCATATATGTTTATTTGTAAAAGTGTAGAATTGTTAATATTGTGAAAATGCGTATAAAGTTTAATATGGATTAAACATGTCATTATGATTGTTTTGATTTATGATTCTGCTAACACTAATGCATATTTGGATGCACAAAAATTGTGTTTAATGTGTTTTGCAGACTAAAAGGGGCGAATCTTCATCCGCATCTTAGGCTCGCAATGCTCCTCCTAATGCAGACGAACATGATATTAATGACCAATACAAACAAAATATACCTCATCAAGTCATTTCATTTTCAAATATCCATGAGGCAGATTTACACCCAAACTTGAGGTTTGACAGATTTTGGATAGAATATCCAAAATATCAAAGGAACTTACACACCCTTCAGTCTAATGATGTTGAAGTACCCAGGGTAATAGATTGGGAACTGTTAGAAACAGTGGGATTGGCCGATCCAATCAGAAAATTACTTACATAAAGGTATGGTAATTCTACTTTTAATGATTGGGAACGTTTGTTCAATATACGTAGGCGTGTATATAGAGAATGGTATGTGGAATTATTATGTAGTGTTGAAATAAATGATCGGGTAGCTACCTTAACCGATCAAAGTTTTATTAGATTTTTATTAGGAGGTGTGATGCGCCATATGTCTCTACTCTATATGGCTCAGGCTTTATGTATAAATACGCCTGAGGAACTAGCATCTACTGATTGTCAAAGGTTGATAGTTAATGGTAGGAGGGTTGATGAAAATTTTGATATGAATGGAATGTGGAGTAGAATGACTAGCCATAACCAATTTCGTAGGGGGTATTACTCTTATACTGATATTGATAGAGCTGAGCTAAGAGTAATCCATAGTTTCTTAGCAAACTCGATTACACAGCGAGGTAGGAACAAAGAGAAGGTAAATGAAAATGATTTATTTTATCTCATGTGTATTCGAGACCCACAGAGCGCTGTGAGTATACCTTATTGTGTGGGTTATTATTTATCGGCTATGGTTAGGGGTATACGGCCTAATAGTATAATAGGAGGTGGTATCTTTGTTACTTTAATTGCTGAGTATCTTGGTGTCGATAGAAGTCAGGGGGGATTAATAATTGCAGCACCAGAACCCCGTGATACAATTGGTTTGAAAGTATATCATGGTGCTAAGGTTTTAAAGAAACGACATAACGCTGCAGCACCATATGATGGCAATCATCCACAGGTCGAAAGAGATCAGCAGCAAGGTAATGTGGGAGGGGGGAATCAGATGACAGAAATGCAAATTTTTATGGCTCAACATGAGTATGAAATGGCTAGACAACGAGCATTTCAAGATTGGCAGTATCATCAAAACCAAATCATAAGTCAATGTGCACACATAAATACAAACTACATTCCTACTCAAATGCCCATATTTCCTCCCTGGACTACACAGACCCAACCACCATACCCTACATGTGATCCAGCTCAAGCATTCTACAGCACTTACGGCTATGAATGGAATCCCTACTGGAACCATCCTCATCAACCCTAATTTTCTTTTATGCCTATTTTTATTTATTTTGTAACTTGTAATTTTATACTTTTAATACTTCTTTTGATACTATAATAGTTTTTATAATTTTCTAACTTTTATTATTATATTTTAATAATTTTTGAATGTGGGGTGATATACCCAACTTCAAAAAATATGTATATATATGTTTGTAGTTTATCTCATGTACAAAACATGGTAAAACAGCGCACTTTCAAAGACTGGCATTAAGTTCAGCAAAAGCTATTAGTTTTAACTACAAAACGAAAAACAAGTGTGATGTAACAACAGACAGAATGAACAAATGAAGTGCACCATTTATCATTCAAAACAAACGCCAATATGTTTGAAAACTTTGGTAAAATTTTAATCATTTTTCTACGCTAATCACCCTCAATAATTTAAATTGATACTGATTTCTTGCAAATGAGGGCATTGCAAGATCTTAAGTGTGGGAAGGGGTTAAATTCTTTCAGTTTTTTAAAAAAAATAATTTAAACACTTGGTTACTATTAAAAATACTAGTAACGCAGTAGTTGTATTAGAATCTAGTGCTCTCTGATAATAAAGAACAACCCTAGTCTTATATACTGACTACCCACTTCTAGTAAAATTTTTAAAAATTTTCAAATAAATGAATTCAAAATCATGTTTATACATATTTATGAACGATAAAGCTAGGTGTTAATACCGAAATTGTCGTTACCTCGTAAAGGACATAAATTGAGAAACAACCCAATATGTTAGAATTCATTTAAAATGGAATAGAGGAGAATAAAAAGGCAAAGAAAGAAAAATAAAAGCCAAGTGTGGGAAATTTTTACCAAGTTATTTAAATCACATATCACATATCTTTGTACAAATAATTAAAGATACTTTTGTTTTGAACGATTTTATCAGCTTTACCCGATTTCTTATAATATATTTGAAAGAAATGTGCCACTTGATTTAAAAGGAAGTAAAGTCTTCCGAGAAAAAGACACGCGCTTCTTGATTTAGGTCAGGAAGTTGTCGTTCATACTAGTTGTAGAGTCTACGAAAAACCTTGAAAAGTTTTCTCGAAAATCAGCTGGAAATCCACGGACCTCAGCATCAAACAGGGTCGCCAAGTGGTCAGACTTATCCTAACTATGAGAGGATCTGTCTCGTACAATGGGGGGCACCGTGCAAATTAGCTTATAAGACTAATGAATCAGATCTCCAGAAAGGATAATCTCCTTAAAAGATCAAAAATCAGCTTTTAAGCCTGATATTGCTCAATCCTTGAGATTGACCTTAAAGATTGAGAATTACAAACTCATGGAATTCGATGATATCTAAACTCGAGCTTGAACGAGAAAATATTTTGATCAAATTACAAACCGATTTGTTTTCTGAAAACCAATTTTCAATGCGTTCATTACCATTGAACGTAAAATCCTAGGAATTTACTGGAATTCATTAGGTCACCTGAACCAAATCGGTGTCAACCGTAAGAACAGTGGTTGCATAGCATGGTCGAAGACAGGACCTTGCATAGCATTAGAAATTGCCTTAACAGTTGCTTGTTCAATGCTTTCCTTTACAACCAGACGGTAGTTTACCGAAAGGTAATATACGGAGCAAGTAAACTGGACGTGTTGTTTTCCTAATACAAGGTTAGCAAGTGGGTGACACAAAACTGCAAGTTTTAAGCTAAAATTTTCAAATCTGAAACCCACAAAACCCACAAAAACATTTTACGAACACCGGTGAAGGGTTATTCCGGAAAACTTATCTAGGGTAAAAGCTATATTGAATTTTTAAAAGATCAAATGTTTTCATAAAGATCCAATTTCCTAAAAGGATCTAAATTTTTATAGTCATGTGGTACTGTAAACCACATCGTTACCATCATTGTTCATAACGTCGTATTGAAATCACTGAGGTACAAAGTGTGAAGAATAAAGAAGTGATTCTAGTATGTTTTTATTCAAGTTCTCTATTGCTTGAGGACAAGCAACGCTTAAGTGTGGAAATATTTGATAATGCTAAAAACGAACACATATTTCATAGCATTATCCTTCAAGAAAGACAAGCTTTTAGTTGCAGTTGTTCTATTTATGAGTGATATTCGTTTAAATAATAAAAGGTGAAGACAAAAGACATATTCAACGATTTGAAAATGCAAACGACCAAAAAGCTAAAAAGTACAAAGTACAATCTATGTGGTTCAAATTATTGATGCGAAACGTCTAAAAATTACAAGAGTACAAGCCGCAAAAAGCAAAGTTCAAGATATTAAATTATACGAAAAGGCGTTCGAAAATCCGGAACCGAGACATGAACCAACTATCAGCACGCGACGGCACGGACCAAAAATTACAAATCAACTATGCACAAGAATATAATATAATATATAATTAATTATATATATTATTATATATTATATTTTTAAGCAGCCCACGTTTAATTCACTATGGTGAGCTGGATTCCAAATCTCCGCACTCGCGGAGCTGTGAAGCACAAAACCTCCGCACTCGCGGAGCACAACAGTTCAAAGTGGGCCTATAAAAGGCCACGCATTCTGATCGATTTCAACACACCTTTTCTTTTCCTTTCTCATATCATATACGATATATATATATATATATATATATATATATATATATATATATATATATATATATATATATATATATATATTTGATAATTATAATTTTAATTTAAGTTTAATAATAATAAGGTTATGTTGGCGAATATATTAAGTTTGTAAGTTGAAATTATGTCCGTGTAATGCTACACTATTAATAATCATTGTAAGTTATGTTCAACCTTTTTAAATTAATGTCTCGTAGCTAAGTTATTATTATGCTTATTTAAATCGAAGTAATCGTGATGTTGGACAAAATATTAAAGACGGGGTTATTGGGCTTTGTACCATAATTGGGGTTTGGACAAAAGATCAACACTTGTGGAAATTAGACTATGGGCTATTAATGGACTAAATATTAACTAAACGATACCTCGTTAATTTAATATAAAGGTTACAATTTGACGTATC
Organism: Rutidosis leptorrhynchoides; assembly: GCF_046630445.1. Lineage (NCBI taxonomy): Eukaryota > Viridiplantae > Streptophyta > Magnoliopsida > Asterales > Asteraceae > Rutidosis > Rutidosis leptorrhynchoides. The sequence continues at coordinate 151,699,665 of NC_092337.1, forward strand.
TATATATAACCACATATGCTTAATCGGGTACGGTGGGTAGGATATTTATAAATACGAATTATTGTTCATTTGACCGGACACGGGGATGGATTAATAGTCAATGGACTCATTAAAACAGGGGTGGATTACATTCAAGAGTAATTGGTGTAATTGTTAACAAAGTATTAAAACCTTGGATTACACGCAGTCGATAACCTGGTGTATTCATTAAACAAAGTATTAAGACCTTGTTACAGTTCGAATCCCCAATTAGTTAGAATATTTGACTTCGGATAATAAGATTAATTTAACGAAGACTCTCGCACTTTATAATTATGACCGATGGACTATTATGGACAAAACCAGATGGACATATTGAATAATCCATTACAAAGGACAATTAACCCATGGTAATAAATTAAAATCAACACGTCAAACATCATGATTACGGAAGTTTAAATAAGCATAATTCCTTTATTTTATATCTCCTCGCACTTTTATTTACTGTCATTTTATTTACTGCACTTTTAATTATCGTACTTTTAATTATCGCACTTTTATTTATCGTCATTTACTTTACGCTTTAAATTAAGTTGTATTTATATTTAATATTTTACATTAGGTTTTAATTGTGACTTAAGACATAAAATCGACAAACCGGTCACTAAACGGTAAACCCCCCCCCCTTTAATAATAATAATAATATTACTTATATATATATGGATACAAATATAGTTTAAAATAAATATAGTGTTAAACTCAGCTAGCTCCCGGCAGAACGAACCGAACTTACTAAAAACTACACTACTTTACGATTAGGTACACTGCCTATAGTGTTGTAGCAAGATTTAGGTATATACACTCTATAAATAAATAAATAACTTGTGTAAAATTGTATCGTATTTAATAGTATTTCACAATAAAAATATAACTATTTCGTATACACCTCGCATAACATCAGTATGCTTGAATTTTGAAATAAAAGACAATTTTATTGGTGTGCTGGTTCAACAGCATATAAGGAAAACCAATATGACACAATTCCTTGTCTACTGCCTATATGCAGAACATCCAGCACAACAAGGTCTTTTTTGCTGATTATAAAATGTGTACAATGAAGTAATAAATAGCTCACAACATTAAATTGATACCTTAAACTGGACCGCATTAACTCCAATTTAAATTAAATTCACGACATATTAAATGTAACAAATGAACTTTGTAATTATATACAAAAATTATTTTGTGATCTTTAACTTCAATTTGAATTAAAACCTACTGCGTAACGTCATGTTAACAGTCTGATGTCCCTTGAAAACATGTCAGACTGTCACATCTGCCCAAGCGCCTGCAGATGACAGTTTTCATTTTCTCTCTTCTACACTTTTCCACCAATCCAACAGGTTAAATATGGGATCCAATTTCCATTTTACCCTTCCATTATTCAACTTTCAAAATTCCCTTTTTCTCTCAAAAATCCCCAAATCTTCATATCTTCAAAGCATTCATATTTTCTCTTCAATCAGAAATGGCAGAATAACCACAACAATGCATCGATAACCAACCGGGGGAACAACAACAACAACCACAGCAACCAGAAAAATTATAACAACAGCAGCAAGAAAAACCACCACCACAACTACATGAGCAAGATGAACCAGAATCTTTGTTTGCTCTTCATCCAAGCCTTGTTAAGGCTGCATTTGCACCAGATTATGATTAAATTCGCCTTTCAAGAGGCAATGCTGCTCACTCCATATCTATTCCAAAGTCTAAGGCTAACATGGGATACGAGTCCATCATTGATTATGTGAGGCAATCACCTATTTCCAGATCCGTTACCGGCGTCCCTTCACATTTTTATCCTGCCTGTGTGGGCAGATTCTGGTACACGGTACGACTTGCCACCACTGCCGAGGGTGTTCCATGCATTTATGGCATGGTGACTAAAACCCTAACTATCTCCATCACCATCGACACCATCAGGCGAGCTCTTCAATTTCTAGGTGGACCATTTGTCAATTCACCAACTAGTGATGTATTTAGAAGGGAGGTGCTAGAATTTATTGATTATGCTGGTCAAGTTACCCACAGCTCGTTGAGGAAACACATGCCACCCTTGTGGTATTATTTCTTTGGAATACCAACTCAATGGATGAGTCAAAAGTCCGGTAGTTTTGATCAGTGCTCCGATTTTGAGCTCAAATTTGGTCATGCCTTGATCCTCAATCGCAATATCGATTATGCCGCTAAAATCTTTTTGAGATTAAGGGAAATGGTGGTTGCACCTAAACGAAGTGAATTAATTCTCTTTCCAAGGTTTTTGAGCCTTGTGTTTGAAAATGAATTGGGAGATGGATATGGAAGCATCACTAATCCCTCTATCAACTTGCCATTAAAATAAGGGGGGATGACAAAAGAAGCACCAGCTGCTCCACATACTGGTCCATCACCAGTCATGCTTGAGTATCTTGCTGCTCGGGGTGGAGCTACCCAAGTGACTGCCTCTGGTCCTACACCATCTGAGGGGGAGGGACCTCAGCGTAAGCCAGCAACGCGAAGGAAGCGGCCAACTACCATAACTAGAACAGCCACCGTCGTAGAAACTGGTAAAGTAGTAGTTGTATTAGAATCTAGTGCTCTCTGATCATAAAGAACAGCCCTAGTCTTATATACTGACTACCCACTTCTACTTTTGGAATTCGTTGCTCATCCATTTCTTGGTAACAGGCACATCTAAGCATTCTAAAGCTAGCTCCAAGCAGACCACCGGGGAGAAAACACCAGTTTTAACTATTGTTCCTGAAAAGGATGTAGCTATGGAACATAGTGCGTCTCTAGACCAAATAGCAGAAATCACTAACATAATTTAGATTATCTTATTTGCTGACTTAAATATTGGAAGTGCAGTTAAGGGTATGCCCTTGGCTCCCAAGCTGACGGGTTTTAAAACTGGTGTTAAGAGGAATAGCAACCTATATTCTTCTAACCAAGCACTTCCATATTTTTCAAAATTGTACTTTAAAAAATATCCTCTGCTGACAGTACAACTAGCAGAGAACAAACTTGACCCCCAAAGCAGACTTGAGCTGGGTCCTCATCATGTTGAACCAGCTCAGGCTACTGCACATCCCACTTGCAACTTAGATCATGATAAGACTCTTACAACATCTGAGTCATCATGTATTTCCAATGATTCAGCAGAGTCACAGCTGTACTTACAGACACCAATATCTGTCTCAATTGAAGGGCTAACTAAAACACACGTTTGTCCCTAGAGACCAACATCAGATGCAATTATTGAGTCTAATTTATTTGGTTCTACTATTTCTAACATAAAATGTTCCACTATTTAAGATCTTAGCAAGGCAGATGACATTGTTTCTACAGGTGCTGAGGCTGGTACTGATGAGCCTACTACTGCTGTTGGTACGGGTCATGATATTACTGTTGATAAGTCTGCTGCTGCTGGAGATAATGTTGATGCTAGTTCAACTGCTCATTCTATTGATGAGGATGTAGGTAATGCTAATGATTCTGTTACTATGACAACCCGAAAATTTCCGAATAAACTTAAACCTAACTTTTATATGATTACGACGATTCACGAACAATTATATATATATATATATATATATATATATATATATATATATATATATATATATATATATATATATATATATATATATAAATTAAAAACGTTACGTGTTATAATAATTTCTATTATTTAAACGATTTTAAAATAAACTTTAAAATATAATTGATTTTGAAAAACTAAATATTAAATAAATATTTCAAATGTATATTTCGAAATGATATATATATATATATATATATATATATATATATATATATATATATATATATATATATATATATATATATATATTTCAATGTAATGAATTAGTAAAAAGAAAATAATACTTATCATGTAGTAAATGTAATAATAATAATAATAATAATAATAATAATAATAATAATAATAATAATAATAATAATAATAATAATAATAATAATAATAATAATAATAATAATAATAATAATAATAATAATAATAATAATAATAATAATAATAATAATAAGACTAAAAAGAATCCTAAACAAATACATCCTTATGTTGACTAAAAATAAATAAAAATTAAAAAAAAAAAAAAAGTATAAACTAGTACATCCTTATATTGACTAAAAATAAAATTATAAACTAATATACATATAGTCAATTTTGGTACATAAAGTATGTATTTTTATATTGAAATTTTAGGCTATAAATACTCATGAATGCAAGCATTAAACTTGCACCATTTCTCTCACTTACAAAGTGTTTCTTTCTTTCTCTCCATTATCATCTTTGTTCTTACACTTCATTATTAGTATTCTTAATCAAGAATCAAACCACTAAAGGTAGTTATAAGCCTACTAAATTATAACATATTATTATTTATACATAAAATACTACGACGAAGTCATGAGCGGGTCATTTCAAAACGGGTTTTATGAGCGGGATAGAGCTAAGGAAAGTATGGGTTATAGCTATGGAGGTTATGGGTATTGTTCGTGAGGTCAACCTAGCATTTGTGATGTTCGTTACATCTGCGTACTCTTTCCTGTAATATTGAGTCACAATATTGATACGTGAGTGATGTTTCCATTTTCAATTATTATTATTATTACTATCGTTATTATCACCAAGGTTATAATCAAAATAACGTGCACTATATATGAACCTAAACGCTACTTAAGGCCTAGGGTGATCGTTGGTACCACTATGGGACGCTTGTGGATTTCGAATGCCAAACTTAGATTTTGGTCGAGAAATCCTGGGCCAACCGGTAAAAATAGATCATTCAAGTGACTCAACGGTGGCATAGATGTTTTGGTATGGTGCACTATCAAACCCGACTATAGTAATCATACACTCACTAAGTGAACAACACTTAGTCACTTACACACTTAATAAGTAGTGGACTTATTAAGAACAACTCACTAGTATTCAACACTAACTCACTAAACATGGAAACTTACTAAAAGTGGAAACTTTCCATAGATAGTAACCTTTCTGAAAATGGAATTTCTTTCAGAAAACCATTATCATTGGTATAGTTATCATACTTATGTCTATTAGAAAACATCTGATCGTACATTCTATCTCTAGGTTGAGATCCCGGTCACTTATTTCCATTCATTTCATTCCTTTCAAGGAATACTTCAACTGCTATTTAATGTGAGTTTTCATAGCTCCCTTTTTATCTATATTTTTAGGCTGAGAATACATGCGCAACTTTTATAACTATTTTTATGAAATGAATACAAATACTAAAACTGATTTTTCATGAGTTTTCATAGTTCCCTTTTTATCTATATTTTTGGGCTGAGAATACATGCGATACTTTTATAACTGTTTTTATGAAATGAATACAAATACTAAACTGATTTTTCGTGAGTTTTCATAGTTCCCTTTTTATCTATATTTTTGGGCTGAGAATACATGCACTACTTTTATAACTGTTTTTATGAAATAAATACAAATACTAAAACTAATTTTTCGTGAGTTTTCATAGTTCCCTTTTTATCTATATTTTTAGGCTGAGAATACATGCGCTACTTTTATAACTGTTTTTATGAAATGAATACAAATACTAAAACTAATTTTTCGTGAGTTTTCATAGCTCCCTTTTTATCTATATTTTTGGGCTGAGAATACATGCGCAACTTTTATAACTGTTTTTATGAAATGAATACATATACTAAAACTGATTTTTCGTGAGTTTTCATAGTTCCATTTTTATCTATATTTTTGGGCTGAGAATACATGCGATACTTTTATAACTTTTTTTATGAAATGAATACAAATACTAAAACTGATTTTTCGTGAGTTTTCATAGTTCCCTTTTTATCTATATTTTTGGGCTGAGAATACATGCGCTACTTTTATAACTATTTTTATGATATGAATACAAATACTAAAACTGATTTTTCGTGAGTTTTCATAGTTCTCTTTTTATCTATATTTTTGGGCTGAGAATACATGCGCTACTTTTATAAATGTTTTTATGAAATGAATACAAATACTAAAACTGATTTTTCGTGAGTTTTCATAGATCCCTTTTTATATATTTTTGGGTTGAGAATACATGCACAACTTTTATAACTATTTTACTCGCTAGACAAAAGTACCAACTTTAAACTACGCTATACCCGGCTATGTCCGACTAAGACCCTAACCGACACGTATAAGCCCAACTTGTCTTTGGGGCAAACTATGAACAACTTTTGGATCTACGTGATCTACTAATTGGTCCATGTGAGACCAAGCTTATGAACAACTTTTGGATTTGCTTGATCTACTAATTGGTCCATGTGAGACCAAGCTTATGAACAACTTTTGGATCTGCGTGATCTACTAATTGGTCCTTGTGAGACCAAGCTTATGAACAACTTTTAGATCTGCGTGATCTACTAATTGGTCCATGTGAGACCAAGCTTATGAACAACTTTTGGATCTGCTTGATCTACTAATTGGTCCATGTGAGACCAAGCTTATGAACAACTTTTGGATCTGCGTGATCTACTAATTGGTCCTTGTGAGACCAAGCTTATGAACAACTTTTGGATCTGCGTGATCTACTAATTGGTCCTTGTGAGACCAAGCTTATGAATAACTTTTGGATCTGCGTGATCTACTAATTGGTCCCTGCGAGACCAAGCTTATGAATAACTTTTGGATCTGCGAGATCTACTAATTGGTCCCTGCGAAACTAAGCTTATGAACAAAAATCTTGTGGTCTAACACTATTACTGAAATCATTATTTATGACAAACCTATGAACTCACTCAACCTAGTGTTGACTTTTTAAGCATGTTTATTCTCAGGTACTTAAATATTGCGTCCGCTGTATATCTGCTGCTTTGATAATGATTGCTTGCCATGCTTGGAGTCATGCATTTCATATCATATCAATTAAAGACATTTAATGCATTGTTCATTAAATACAATGTAATCTATTTATCTTCCGCTGCAAAACTCAATAAAACGTCTCATATAGAGTCGTTCTCGTTTATACAATTGTGATTTGATATATTTAGTGACGTTATTCTTCCAGGCCCTCTCTGAAGGACGTCACAGTTACTCATCTTGTTATTCCTGGTGTTGCTGCTTCAACTACTATTCCTGAAGTGGTTGATGATGTGATTGTTAAACCCCCTCTTACTGTTGGTGAAGTAACTGCTGATAGAATTGTTGATACTACCGTTGCTGGTGGTACTCAGGATGCTGATAATGTTATCTTTCCTGATGAATCAATAATTACTAAGCCTACTGGTATTGTTGGTGATCTAAAAGGTGATGATGAACGACCACCTGCTACTACTCCTGATGCTGCTACCCAGGATACTCAATTAGATGCTGGTACTGCTACTGCTATTACATCTGAAACTCCTAAGGCTGCTGCTCCTGCCAAAAAGCCTGAGTTTGTTCCACGAGTACCAGATCCAGAAGAGGTTGTGCCAAAATTTGTGTATAAGGGAGTATCTATTGCTCCAAAAATTTCTATCCTGGTGGATCATCTAACTATTGATCCTCAAAGTGCTTTAGTTACAGCCAGCAAATTGCCTGATCAGGAGCTGGCTAAGCTACATTATTACTGGATGAACTAGCTAGAGGGGATGTGTATGAGAGGCTGGCTACACTTGATAATATTGATGAGCAGCCATACTACCACTTCTTTGGTATGGCTCCTGCTACCTCCCCATGGTCTGGTACATGGAGGCCTCTTAAGTTTATCTATGATCCTGATAGTGGTAAGGTTGTCAAGCAAAACATTCCTGATTCGCCAGTACCTTCTGATTCATTACCTTCTTCCTCATCATCATCTTCTTCTGATGGTAATGCTGATAAAGGTACTGGTAAGGACGAGCTAGTGGTTCCTGATAATACTACTGGTTTCAAAGGCAAACCAGTGGATCTTGATGCTAATGAAGCTGATTCTACTGATAAGGATACCAATGGTTCAAAACCTTCGGTTAAAGGTAAAAATGATGGTGATCATGGTGATGAGTCAGATTCTGACCTTCCACCTCCACCACCCCATAAGAGTACTCATGTTCTCGCTGCCACTGCACCACCCTCAACAAGTGTAGTTGATGTTGCAGAAATGGAAGGGTTATCTACGCTTGCCGTGTACAGGACGGATGCCAGAATCACCCCTGATGTACAGAACACCATCGGGGAAACCATTACTGACTGTGTTGGTGAGGCTATTCGAAGAGTTGGCCATGTTTACACTTTATCTATTGAAGCCCAGCTGCGTCAAACCACTTTATCTTTCACAATGAATACACTGATCATATCACTAGACTTCAAGCAGAGTTGGATCTTGAAAGGTCAAGGGTTCGATTCTTGAATGAAGAGAATAGGGTGCTGGAAGATAGAGTTGAGTCGTATGAACTGCAGATGGCCAACATGATTCATGTTTTTGCTTATGTTCGACAGGTTGAGACTTGAGACAATGCACAGAATGACTGATTTACAAGCTGATGTTCGAGCTGATGTTAATCAAATTGCCATGGGTGTGACCAGAAATGAAGTAAGAACATCCAACCTTTATCTTAAATAATATGGTGTTGATCCTAGTGCTAACCTATCTCCTGCTGATGCTATATGGAATAACTTTGCATATTTCATGCCTGATTCTGATAGTGATCTTGATATTAGTGTTCCCCAGGATCCACTTCTGCCCCTATGGATGACATAAAGGGGGAGAAGAAATCTAAACGCCAAAAGAAAAGAAAACAATCTGAGGGGGGAGCATGAATATGAGAAAGCTCCAAAGCAGCAGATGAGAGATGGTGATAGTGATGGTGACAATGTCCAAGGAAGAACTGGCCCTAAGACCAGCAATGCTCATACTTAAGCAGGTGCTAAGGCTGCTGGTGAATCTCAACCCAGCATGCCTGACACATTTGTGGATGATACTGGTTCTAGCACTAAGACCAGTAAACATGTTTCTACTAAGCTTGCTGAATCTTTTACTGTCTCTCAAACCATTGAAAGGAGACTGAAATGAAAATTGGAGAGACACCAGAAGAAGCAGCAGGATATCAACGATGCCTTTAACGCCAGGTTTGAGGCTTATGCTGAAAAGAAGAAGCAGAGAATTGAGCATAGAAGAGGTCTCTCTGGTAAAATTCTTAAAATTCACAACCAGTTACTCAGCATTGATCAACAAAAGAAAGGTGAAAGAAAAAGAAATGCTAAGTTTATGGTGAAGTATGATAAGAAGAAGGCTAAAATGTATGCTGAGCGAGCTAAAAGAATAAGGAGTATGACTGCTGAAGGGATTAAAAGGTACATGGATTCTGATAGGTACAAAGGAGAGAGGACAAATGTATGTTCATTAATTTCTAAGCATACAGGCAGTAAGGAGAACATAAATAATACACCAAATCAGAATGTTGTATCATCCTCTTGATCAACAATTCTATATTAATGCATTGGATTGCAAAATTAACATTGGTATGTAATTGAGGAATAGTGGCCAAAGACTCCATAATGATAGGAAAAAGGCATTATTTTATGAAGCTGTGCAGCTGGGCATGGATTTGGAACAATACTGCAACCTCATGGTTACTGATGAGGGCAGGCGGTTGATTCAAGCAGCACGTTCCTTGAACATCACTGTAAATGAATACATCACAAGTATTCAACTGGAAGAACAAAGAAGGGATGAGGTTGAACTTGTTGAAAGGATAAGGCTTCAGGAACAAGGCTCTAGAAGCTGAATCAATCAAATTAGTTGCTGATAGAGCTCAAGAAGCTGAATCAATCAAATTAGCAAAAGCCATAGTTAAAGCTCGAGACAAGGCTCTAGACAAGCTTGAAGCTGCAGAAAAGGTACCTGAAGTAACTCCACTGGAGGCTGAAAGAATAAGGGAATTATCTGATCATTTCTTCAAGAGCAGATATGTTGATGTGTTGACCTAAAGATCTAATCCTGGTAAGATCATCAAATGTCATAGAGGAACTCAGAGTACCTTCAGTATCAGCAAAGATAATAATGTTCATGAGAAGGTAGATTATAGAGATTTGAGGACTTTTGGATTTGATGAATTGATGGAAATGCTGCAGTACTTCATTGGAAAAGGTCAAAGTAATCCCAAAGATACACTGAGACTTGAGTTATAAGACTTATTTGATAAAGCAGCCAAGTATGGGAATGCTCCAATAGTAATAGTAGGAGAAGTACTAGCTTAAAAGTCAAAGAGGAAGAAATCTATTGGGAGTAGCCCACATAGAAGAGATCCAATCATCTTGCCTCCTCAAATACCTGTATTCAAGATGAAAGACTTGCCTGAATTGTTTCCTGAAGCCTGGAGGGCTGTGAAGGTGAAAAAGAAGATGTATATATTGGTATAATGAATGTGAAATGAGTTTATCTTCAAAATCATATCAATTTATAAGATATAGATAAATTAGCAAAAGATCTCAAAATAAACCTAAAAGGGACAATGTTACTGCATATTTTTATTAGGTCCTTTAGAACTGGCTTTAGTGTTTTCTTTATAAGTCATAGGTTTTTTCATCATCAAATAGAAGGAGATTGTTGAGTCCCCAAAATAATTAAGGATTTAATTATGCCAAAACAGTAATTATGTACACTAAAAAGGTTATGTGCAGCCAGCATAGGTTTATTTATGTATAAACAGCATTTGTTGCTGTGTCGAGTGTTCTCGTATGCTGCCTGGTCTACTAGCACAAGGTAGACAGCATTCTTCGTTTAGCACAGGATGAGTGCCCACCAAATCATGAAAATCGAGTGAACCAGTAAAGATGAACCAGCATGGCTGGTAGCAGCATACAACACTTAGACAGCTATGCTCCATTACAAGCATAGTAGTTTTCTGAGTGGTCTACATCAAGTGTACTATTCAACAGAAGTCAAAGACAAAGTCGAACAGAAAAGGACAAGTGTCGGCGGCTGACAAGTGACCTTACAAGACCATGTGGGAATGCAGAAGTTTAACGCATGAGCAGACATGTGTAATACCTTGTCAACGCTTAAGGAACTCAAAATTCTATTTGTTTATTCAAATAGTGGTGCCAAACTGAATTGGGGTGCTCCTGCAAATAGCTACCAAAGAGGAAAGAAGAGAGCACACTCTCTGATGCAGTTGTCCCCACAATTACAGTCATCCTATGTACCAATGAACAATGGATCAATTACACGGATGAAAGGACTACTATAAATAGAAGTATTCACTATTGTAATAAGTAGTGGTGTGGGTTTATTTGAATAGAGTCCAAACGTGTAATAGCTTAAGATATCCTCTCTAGCTATAACTTAGCTGTAATCTGTAATCTGTAATCAACCAACTATTTATTCCGCCTTAGAATAGTTGTGATTCTTTGTGATTTATATCAATAAAGAACAACTGTTGAAAATTACTCATGACTCTTATTTGAATTGTGTGTTTGAATATTAAACTGCTATATTACTTAAGTTAATTAATAGAAATGTATTAACCCCCCCTACAATAATCATGTTGGTAATCAAGGGACTAATAGAAACCGAACTGGTATACACCACCTGCAGTTGCTGGAAGTGGTGCGCGTAGAAGAAGAGGTCCTCAACTTGAGCTCGAAGATGTGGTTGGCAAAAACCAAACAATCAATCTCGGAGAAGATCGGTTAAACAACCTCCAGGAGTTATTTGGAGACGATGCAATTCAACGTCCAATTTGTAGAGAACGATCGAAGAAGGCTGCTAGAAAATTCGGTTCATTTAATGCGGGTACTTCATCACGTGGTACGAACTCTTCGAAGTCTTCAAGATTCGAAGAGTTGGCTTTGCAATGGTCTGACAAAAATGACAAAGAAATGGAGAGGAGAAACAGTGTTATGGATGCAATTGTAGAGGAATAACGAACACGATCGGCAATGGAAGTCATAAAATTATTTCAACTTAATTTAGCCGATATAGCCGATCCGAAAAAAAGGAAATCCTCTTTAAGGTTCAAGAAAAAGATGGCCAAAAAATACAAAGATTATATCGAGCTTTCAAGTGACAACGAGTAATTTATCTTTTATTATAAATGTATGTTTTAATTTCTAGGAATTTACTAAAGTAATTGTATTAGGATTTTTTAATTATCGTAATTTTTAATTTTTAGGACTTTCATAAATTGTAATAGTTTGATTTTTATTAATTTAAGTATGTTTTTATAAATTTTTTTTATTTATGTATGTAATATTTTTATTAAAAAAAAAGAAGTTAAAAAAATAAATCAAACTAAAATGAAAAATAAATTAAAAAGTGGGACCAATTTAACTCATCACACAACCATCACGCCTACCACTAAAAACTCTATCACGCCATCACCTTTGTAAAATCGGCATTATGCCTCCACAAAAACACCCATCACACTCCATCACCACTAATAATGGTCTAACCTGGATGTATTCATATTTCATGTATGTAATGTATAGTTCACATGCTATATCTTATACAATCATTGTTAACTCATGTCATTGACGTAAGTTATTTATGTACTTGGCATCGTATACCGTATACTAAAGATGTATGTGACTTTCTTCACCAGAATGTTATGTATGAACCATTTGAGCAATCACCTTTTATTCCTGCCACTACTAAATTCGTTAACAGTGGCCATGATTTCTTCCTAACTACATCTAAGAAGACAAACAGACGTATATGCTTCTCAAGGATTGCATACATTTGAAAAAGAAAGTGGTTCAAGGGAAAATAATGAGCTTTTTATGAGGCTAAGATGACACTAAATAACCTTAGGGTGAAGAACAGGCGGCAGCCTAGGGCGGCTTCTCATCTTCATCACCATCATCTTCGTCACCACCATCTTCATCATCCGATTGTGCATAATCCGACGAACTCAGGCGCGGCCCATGGCGGCTCGTGGTGGTGTTCATCGAAACTTGCTCATAACTTCAAATTAGCACACAAAAATTTAAAGAAAGTTGTGTGACATCCAACCTAACACTTCTGCATTTCTTGTTTTTCACATAACATCCTCAAATCGTCACACCAAATCGATTTCAGTCCTTATATTTTTGGGCAAAAAATTTGACCAAAACCACATCAAACTATGGAATTAATTCCTTGAAATTTGCAAAAACACTCAAATTAAACTATGGAATTAATTCCCTGAAATTTGCAAAAACACTAAATAAAATACGAGGAAACTTTTCACGTTTTTAGTTTTTGCAAATTCGTTCTAATCTTCAAAACTCACAAAAAGTGAACAAATGTCAAAAGCGAGATCTAAATCGAATTTTCTGCAAATTCAACAAGAAATCAAAGCTTGAATCGTTGATGGTGGTGATGAAGATGATGGAGGTGATGAAGATGATAGTGATGAAGCTGGTAAAGAGGACAACCATTGTTATTTTTAACAAACTTCATTAACGAATCATGTATTTTTTTTCTAACGATTGTTAATAGATTTGACGAGAGTTTCACACGTTTTCAATCGTAGTTCTTTTCTGTGCATAATTAAAAATCGTAATCCTTTTCGGGCATTAGCAAATTGGGTTACCTTTATTGTTAAATTGGGTAACGTAGATTACATTTTCGGGTCATTTGCCCTTTTATAAATCAGCAAAAGAAATATAGTTTAATGTCCAGATTACTCGAGGAGGACTGTAACATCCCGCATTTTTTCGTTAAATTTATTTTAACGCCATCTTTTTTTAGATAATATCTTTCGTTATCTAAATTCGTATCTTTCGTTAACTAATGATCTTAATATTTCTGTTATTCGATTGTAACATCTCCCGTTTATTCTCGTGTATTTAAAATAATTCGTTTGGTTAGTTCACACACCCGCTTTCAAACTTGAGGGACCAAAGTTGCCAATGGACCAAAGAAGTTGACTAGTTGAACTAGTCAAGCCCTTCACCACCATTCATTTCATTTTATTTTCTTTTTCCAATTTTCCTTTCAAGTATTACTTCCATCTTTCACCATTTTCATCTTCATCATTCAATCATCATCCATTTCGAATCTAGGAAGCTCATCACAAAACAAATTGTACTTTTGGAATCCTTGCATCTTCCTCTACGTTTTGATACTAAACTTCATCACTTTTGGATAACTTTTCTAAAACTCTAGATTTGTCTAAATTCATTTTATAGATTTGAAATGGTGTTAATTAGTGCCCATGGCTCAAGTCTAACATGGATATGTGATTTGTTTGCTCGATTTTGTTGTTTTGAGTAACTAGCATGAACACTTGAAATGGGTTAGTTTAATCCTTGATTTTGGTTGATTAAATGTTGTTTAAATGTTAAAGTTCATGTATTAAATGTGTTACTAGCATCATTAGCTTCGTTTTGGTATGTAGGTTAATTTAGAAAAACTTCATAAACATAATTGATGAATTCATGATTCTTGGTTAGGGTTTGCTGAACTTTAAAATGAACTTTTGATGCTTTGAATACTATGAGACGTTATTCGTAAGTATTTAGTTGTATTGTATGTTTAATTACCTTCGAAACGGCGTATCATATGTTTAAATTGGATTCCCGAATCAACTTATGCGTTTATGAACTTTGAACTTTTGATAATGAACATTCAATGACCTTTTGATGCGGATTTAATTGCTATAAATGCTAGTTTTTATTGGTGATATGTTCTTAGTTGTATTCTTTGTCAAAATACCTTTCCAACGATATAAAATACGTGTTTTGAATGTTTACGGTTCGTTATTTATGATTTGGTGAATTGTGGTTCGAGACTTGAACAATTGAAGCAAGCCAGGCACCAGCTCATGCCCATTGGCGTGGCGCGGCCACCATTGCCGCAGCGAGGCAATAGCCTGGATTGTGGGCTGTTCAAATTCGCGTTATCACGTCTAATTCTAACTATGCTACGCACCTCCGATTAACATGTAACTTGTTCTAACATGCTCATATATGATTGATTAGCTCAGAAAAATTGTCCGAGACCCGACCCGAACACGTTGACTTTTTCGTTGACTTTGACCAAAGTTTGACTTTTAGTAAAACTTAACCAAACACTTATACAATCGTTCTAATCTTCTTTTATACTTGATTCTTGCATGAAACTTGACAACGTGACTCACATGCTATATAATCGAGTCGTAACGAGCCATAGGACTAATTGACCACATTTTGACCGACCTTGTGTTTTACCCGGTAATTGATATAACTTATTTGTTTAGGTCAAGGCTAAGCAACTTTCATTTGCACAACGTTTAATTTCAAGTACTTTTGTAACGACCCGACTTTTTTGACTTATATTTGTGCTTGTTACTTTCATGAATCTGCGTATACGTGCGTACTGAGCTAGTTTATGCTCTGGGATCTTTATTCTTGATTAATTACTCTCGTTAATATCTTACAACATGCTATTAAGTGTGTAATCACTTAACTTGATCCCCGGATGCTTTTACAACCGTTAGTGTCACTTGTCGTTTGAAACGAGCTATGTACTTGGTACATGTTTAACTTTTGTCGTAATTGAAATATTACGACTACGTAATACTAATTGTTATTTCCTAATAACAATTACTTGGGTTTTTAGTTGCTTAATTACGCTTAGTAATTTACTTATGCTCAGTAGTTAGTCTTGTTGGACTTTATACCTTGTTGGACTCAAGCCACCCTACTCTAGCTAATGGACTATTTAATTAGCCCAATTTTAATAATTTTATGACCCATATAAATGTAAGACAAATACCCATTAATAAGAGGGAACATACTAGCATTTTTGTTAACCATAATCACAATTGTTGCATGAGATCCCAACATAAGCACCAACTTTAGACCACAATTAACCAAAAAGTAAAAGTTGTCCCCCACTTGTCCCCCCCATACCGCCGGTCACCACCACCCCCACTCACTATAAATACCAAGCAAATCTCACCCATTTCACACTTAATCTCATTCACATTTTACACACACTTACTTTCTAACTCTCTCTCTAGCCTTTCTCACTCTAAAAATGTAAGTTTTAAATTTTCTTCTTCTTCTTCTCTTCTCATTTTCGACATCATCACCATCATGCAAGGATCAAGCTTTTTAGCTTCTTGATCGTGTTATATCTTGAAGATTCAAACTTTGATTTGAATCCTTCAAGAACATGAAAGATTCAAGCTTTCTAGCTTTGAATCTTCATTATTGGATCTAAGTTTTCTAACTTATGATCCCTTTATTTTGTTAAAAAGATCAAAACTTGTGTTTATAATCTTCATGTAACTTGAAGATCTAAGGATCTTCAAGAACATTAAAGATCCAAGCTTTCTAGCTTAGGGGTTCATTATTTTGTTAAAGATCTTAGCTTTTTAGCTTATGGTCTCATTACTTTCATTAGATCTTAGCTTTCTAGCTTATGGTCTCATTAATCTTGTAAAGATCCAAGCTTTCTAGCTTAGTGTTTTCTTAATACTTGATATCTAGGTTATCATTGTAGATCTCACTTACTTGGAACTTTTTTGTGATTGTTGTGATGATAAAGATCAAGTCTTCATCATCTCATATGATGAAGATGCATAAACTTGTGTAAAAAGGACAAAGGTTGAAGCTTTATTGGGTTTATGCAATAAAGTGACAAAGTTGATGTTCAAAACTTGTAGAATGTTAGCTTTTACTCTTAGTTTTGTGTTTATGGTTGAAATTTGGTCAAAGTGATGCTAAAACATCAAAGAGTTGTACACTTGAAGCTTACACGCATCAAGGATGAGAACCGCGATGAGCATCAAGCACAAAGAAACCAACGGAGCACTTGTTTGCTATTTTTCAGGGTCTGATCAGACTTCTAGGACTTCTGGAAAACTGATTTTCAGATAGTTCCTTTCGAGTAGATGACTTTTCATTCAGGACTCGTCTAAATTCGATATACAGTTTAGGATTTATAGCCTTCCGAAAGTCACTACGCCGTTATAACGACGTGCTGAAAATTCTGACCTACTCGCGCTTGCACCTTCGCCATGGTCAAACTACATCGAGTTAAGATTTGAAAATTGGAAAACGGTTAGAGGACTCACATACGGAGCCATGGCCACTGACCATGCGTCTTTTCGGTTTGTATAGAGGTCGTAACAGCTGTCCGAAGTCAGCCTTTTGTTTCGATCTCTATTCTTGTTGAAAACCTTACTTTATCTTTTACGTATGATGATAATGATTGTCACACCCCCAAATAGGGCCTGGGGTATTTGTGACTAATTATATCAAATTACAGTTGTATAAACGAGAACGACTCTATATGAGACATTTTAATGAGTTTTGCAGCGGAAAATAAATAGATTACATTGTATTTAGAGCATTAAATGTTTTTAAATTAATTGGTAAGTAATGCATGAAC
Organism: Rutidosis leptorrhynchoides; assembly: GCF_046630445.1. NCBI lineage: Eukaryota > Viridiplantae > Streptophyta > Magnoliopsida > Asterales > Asteraceae > Rutidosis > Rutidosis leptorrhynchoides. The sequence goes on from NC_092337.1 coordinate 151,717,001, forward strand.
ACTCCAAGCATGTCAAGAAATCATCATCAAAGCAGCAGATATACAGCGGAAGCAATATTTAAGTACCTGAGAATAAACATGCTTAAAAAGTCAACACGAGATTGAATGAGTTCATAGGTTTGTCATAAATAATGATTTCAGTAATAGATCACAAGATTTAATAAAAGACGATATATCATGTATATCAAAAGTATGCCATGAGCGTAAAATATCAAAACTAAACGATTTTACCCCGAGACAATACATATATAATTGTCGAGATCATTATTATACCACCAATTGACCTGAGGTCAACAGTGCGGGATGTTACTCCCAATAGCGCTATTTATAATAATTCCGTTTGCCTCTTCATTATCTAGCAATTATTGATGTAGTATTGATAAGGCTAAAAAGGAACATATATTTCATAGCAATATCCCTCCTAAATAATAGGTTTTCATATGTAATTGTATTATATTTTCATTGTAATTGTTTATATAAATAAGTGCGAAGACAAAAGGCGAAAACGAAGATTTGAAGACACAAACGTCCAAAAAGCTCAAATGTTCAAGATACAATTCAAAAGGTTCAATTTATTGATGAAAAACGTCTAAAAATGACAAGAGTACAAGTTACAAAATGCAAAGTACAAGATATTAAATTATTCGCAAGGACGTTCGAAAATCCGGAACCGGGACATGAGTCAACTATCAACGCCCGACGCAATGGACCAAAAATTATGACTCAACTATGCATAAGAATAAAATATAATATATAAATAATTATATAAATTATTTATATATTATAAATATATATATATAAACATGTCGACAAGCTATGAGACAAAGGATCCTGAGCTGGATTTTCAAACTCCACGACTCGCGGAGTTTGAAGGCCAAAAACTCCACGACTCGCGGAGCTGTCAGAAATCAAAACGCCTATAAAAGGCCATGCATTCTGCCGAGTTTATATATAATAAATAATAATAATAATACTCTGTAATAAATAAATAAATAAATACATATATATAGTATATATAGTATAGGGTAGTTTTATATTAGATTAGTTCGGGTTATGTAAAAGTTATTTTTACGGGTTTTTGAAGTCAAAATTCTGTCCTTGTAACACTACGCGATAAATACTCAATGTAAGTTATGTTCTCCTTTTTAAATTAATGTCTCGTACTTAAGTTATTATTATGCTTATTTGAGCCAAAGTAATCATGATGTTGGACTAAATATTAAAGACGGGGTAATTGGGCTTTGTACCATAATTGGGGTTTGGACAAAAGAACGACACTTGTGGAAATTAGACTATGGGCTATTAATGGGCTTTATATTTGTTTAACTAAATGATAGTTTGTTAATTTTAATATAAAGATTTACAATTGGACGTACCTATAAATAACCACATACACTCGATCGGACACGATGGGCGGGATATTTATATGTACGAATAATCGTTCATTTAACCGGATACGGGAATGGATTAATAGTCTATGGAATTATTAAAACAGGGGTGAAATTATGTACAAGGACACTTGGCATAATTGATAACAAAGTATTAAAACCTTGGGTTACACGCAGTCGATAACCTAGTGTAATTATTAAACAAAGTATTAAAACCTTGTTACAGTTTAAGTCGCCAATTAGTTGGAATATTTGACTTCGGGTATAAGGATAATTTGACGAGGACACTCGCACTTTAAATTTATGACCGATGGACTGTTATGGACAAAAACCAGACGGACATATTAAATAATCCAGGACAAAGGATGAAAGGATCCGAAACTAATCATCCGGACGATGTCCATATTGATTACAAACGAATTACAACAGTTGATAACATCGCGAGGTACTTGACCTCTATATGATACATTTTACAAACGTTGCATTTATTCTTAAAAGGCAATCTATCTTTACATAAAAAAATTAATAAACTCGTCAAACATTTCTCGATATCCAAATGACCTAAACTGTCATTTACTTAATAAATGTCTTTAATGATCTTCAATGACTCGAATGCAACGTTCTTGTATCATGGCTTAAATGGTCCCAACTAGTATCCTTAATATGAGCTAACGCACAGCAGAAGTCTTAATTCATACCTGAGAATAACATGCTTTAAAACGTCAACATAAAGTTGGTGAGATATATAGGTTTGATGCTAGCAGCGATATAACGATGGACCACAAGATTTCATATATAAACATTTTAATAAAAATATTCTAAGTGGTTGAGCACTTGGTAACCATACTTAACAATTAATCACGTCGCATATTCCCTTTAATATGAAATCTTACTACACTGTACCAAGTGTAGTCACGAAACGAAGTACTGTGCAACCGTTGAATACTGGTCGTCCAGTCCGGTTGGGGTTGTCAGGCCCGATAGATCTATCAACAGGATTCGCGTTTACAATACCGCTGTAAATATTAGTTACCAAGCTACAGGGAAGTATGCCAGTGGTACAACTCAACGTAGAACATATTTTTCAGTTACTTGTGTCCATAACGTAAAACATAAAATACATGTATTCTCATCCCGAAATATTTAGAGTTTAAAAGTGGGACTATATACTCACTTTCGTCTTGAAGATATATATATAATTTGACTTGGTCTCCGGTTGATATCACGAACCTATCCATATATAATATATCAATACCTTTTCTTTTTTAAACAAACGTCACATATATATACTTGTTATACTTTTAATACTTTGAATAATTCCTTAGTCCGTAGTTAGCAGTTCGTTGTTAGTAATTCAATTTTAATGGTTCATATTTAGATGTTTAATAAACCCCCAATGAAATAAATAAAACCCTCATCGTATATGTATTGGTCGAGATTAATCTTGACCCACGGTACCGGTGTTGTCAAATGACGTGTTGCGTACATAAAGTACCGGTGTTGTCAAATGACGTGTTGCGTACAATCATGGGATCTTATGATTAATCTTCTCGTATTGTTTACGGGTGATCCTGAACCATATAAAATTGAATTATGAGTACATATATATAAAATATCATGTTATTTTAGAAAGATGTGATTTTATTTAATTTTTCCCAATTAATCCCGAAGTTAAACAAGTCTTGGATAACCAATTTTGTTTCGGTCATAGTTTCTTCGTTACAAATCCGTTTTCGTTGATTCAACTTGCCATCTCCTTGGATCGAGTCCCTCTTTAAGACTATGAACTGAAAATACCTTGGTTTGTATTCAAAATCACACGGCATAGGTGAAACTTTAGTGAAACTTATGAAGTTAAACATTTTCCTTTATTTAAACAACCTTAAATGATTATTTTTCTAAAAATACTTATACTTTGAATTAAATCATGAAATTTTTATGTGTTATCATATTCATAGTAAAAATCATTTTTCCAGAACATAAACCTCCAACTCAAAGTTTAAGATAGTTTTTAATTATCCAACCCAAAACAGTCCCCGGTGGCACTCCGACGTCGTAAAAACAGTTTTTAAGATATTCTTTGAAAAACCAAATTATACCTTGTTAAATTAGCATATATTTAAGTTATATTACAGGTCTTGAAGTATTTTAAAAGTTAAGTTAGAAGGATCTATTTAGTTTGCAAACAAGTTTGAAAACATTCAAACTATGTTCTTGTTGTTAAACTTTTATACCACAAAATAAGATAGCTATATATATATGAATCGAATAAGGTTATGAACATAGATACTACCTCAAGTTCCTTGGACAAGGTTGCTGTAAAAGAGGAGTAAGAAGCTAGAATCAAAAGGGTGATGGAAGTGGATGAAAGATTGGAAGTATGTTTGTGTTCTTGGAAGGATTTCTTGAAGTGTTTTTGTATGGTTTTCTTATGGTGTTTAAGTAAGGTTTTTGAAGCTAGATCTTCATGGAACTTTGCTGAATGTTTATGGAGTTTAATGTTCTTGAGAGTGTGGGTGTTTTTAGCTAGAGAATGGAAGTAAAAATGAAACAAAATGAGGATACATATATACTCCTAAAAAAATGTTTATGTAGTAGACATGGACAAATTTTTAGTTTGTATTTTTGTAATTAGTCTTACAATCATTCAAAAGTAATTACCTTATACATAAGGCATGAACAAGGGCTGGTTAGGTGGTGATTTGATGTGTATATACCAATAGTAAATACGTATAGAAGCTAGGTATGATACGAGTACAAATACTCTAGATATACGTATAGAAATTTTGTGAAAAATGGAATGAGGATTCAAATATAGCTATCTTTTGTGAATACACTTATATGATTTTATGTATTTAAGTCTTTAAAAGTGATTAAATACATTACTTATACGATATATGTATAAACATTATAAGTCTTAAGTATTTATGTCAAATAACGTTACGTATAGTTATCGTTTTGAAAACTTAAGTTAGTAGTTTCAAAATATACTTATAACTTATTGTTATTAATACAAAATGAGATATTAAAACATTCATTAATCATGTTAAATATGTATATATACATATATATACACAAACGTATAATTATCATATATTGTATAGTTCGTGATATCATCGGTCAAACTAGACGGTCAAACGTTGTGTAAAACTCTTTTCGGAAACATAAATCTCAACAATTTGGATTGCTTATCATGTTGGTAAGGTTTAATTTATGTAAATATTAATCTTATAAGTATAGAATGATCGAAAAAGTGCGGGTCAACTTTAGGGTTTTTGCTTATCGTGTCGGAACCATATAGAGATTAGAGTTTAAATTTGGTCGGAAATTTCCGGGTCGTTACAGTACCCATCCGTTAAAGAAATTTCGTCCTCGAAATTTGGTAGAGGTTGTCATAAACAACAATAGGAATGTTTTCATGACGAATATGAGGTAATAATGAAATTTTATCATTATTGAAAGATTTAGATAAAACGATTTGGTTATGTGAGACGCACGAGCGAAGCTATCACAAAAGAGTGAAATGAGTAAATATAGAATTGTTGTAACCGATGACGTGATTATGATCGATTTCCGGGATTTAAGGGTTTTAAAGAAAATCTTATGTAATAAGATTTAGTTTTGCGGCGATCAGGATCTTCTTTGATTTAACGCGACAATCTGTTTTGATTTCTTTGTCGAATATTTCACTATAAATTTACCTCCTTCCCTTTCTTTCTTCCCACATCTTCTATTCTTTCTCTTTAGTTCCTACTTTAAGACATTCGCTAATATGCTCCATCCCATTCTAACCCTTGTTATATTTCTAACTTTCATATCTTTCATTCTTCTTTTTCATCTATCACCAGAAGAATCTATTCTCTTTTATCCTTTCCTTGGAATTATAATGTTTTTAATTCCCCCGTGCCTTTACGTTGCAATACGTATTGATATGCACGGTTTGTAGTTTCGGGGTTGTTGTTAGGTTTTATACCTTCCCTTATATTTCGATGTTCCTACTCCCGTCCCTTAAAATCATTGTCATCCACAGTTAATGCTCTCTCTTATTTGCTGTGGTTTATGTTCCTATTTCTATTCTGAAGTTTTGTCCCTTCATTTCTTCTTCCCGTCCTCGAGCCAAGCGAACAATGGTCCGAAATTCGTAGGTAGGAAATTTGGAATGAACCTTGCTATTGGTTTTAGAATGAAATTGTAATGGCACGATCTTGATTCGTTAAATTACTCGAATATTCCGAAAAAAAAATAGAACTATCAAGGTGATACGTTCTAATATGTTTGAAGACTTGATAGAATGTAAGAGCCGTGTAACATGGCACATGATGACGGTACTGTGAATCATCACATTCCATTAGAAACTTAACATGACTTACTGTAATATAATGAAGTTGATCAAGTTTCATTATATTATACTAATTCATGTATCAGTTCCCAACACTACTTCAAAACATTCATTTTTTTAAACTTAGAGATTTCAGAATTTAGAAACTAACACAGTTTCTTTTATATTGTAGCGCAGATGTTACGGAGAGTTAAATGATCGCAGATAGGAATAGTTGTAAAAATATCTCCAGAAATATGAAAAATATGTATAACGAATGAAGATATCTTATAATATCTAAGATAAAATGATGGTGAAGAATATCATCTTGAAAAGTTTAGAATAAGGAGCAGTGTTCTTACTAACGGTTTCAGCAGGCACTGGATCATTTGGATCCTTTGAAGGCAGGTTCTGTTTTCATGATTTGTTCACGGCCTCCTTCATACTTTGCTCAATCCGTTTTCCAGTTCCAAACCTTCTCTTTTTCTCAGCTTTACCACCATACCATTCTTTATCATCAATCTTTTGATTGTTAAAGTCGTTTACAGTTTTTGCTGCTTCATCAGCATTTCAAGAGCTACTTCATAGTTCAGGGTGTTTTCAGAAATCATGAAAGGATTTGAATGCAAATTGTAATCGTCAAGTTACGAATGAGGTTTAAGATAAAATCAAGTGGCAAACTTGAAGAATTGTTTAGTTTCATATGTTACAATCAAAATTTTAATTCATTTTAATTGTCCAATGTTTTCTTCTTTATGCCACTTGTTGGATTCTGGTAGGTCAAAATCCGAATATGAAATTTGATTGAAAATGGTTATTCTGGGGTGAGCGGATACGAATATCGGTGGTTGTAAGTAAGATAATAGATAACCGTTGAATCAGATTCAAGAATGTACAATATAACTTATTAATGTGAATTCTAAATATTCCTCGGGTACTACCCACCCGTTAAAATATTTTCATCATTAATAGTTTGTACGAAGGAATTTTTAATTACTATCTTTATGAAAATATACTTGCATATATATTTTCTTCAGAGATAATCATAGATTTAATGAGTCAATAAGATATTAAACTCATTTGATTTATCGTTAATTCTAGATTACATAATCTCTAAGACTTTAGAAATTACATAATCGTCATACGATACGTAAAGCGAAGATAATCGATGTAGAACGATATATAGAACGAAGATCATACTCGAAGTACAGATATTGAGTCGTGTGATGTTGATATTCGAGATACAGATTGTGATGTTGAGATTGTGATTGGGGTGATAAAGGTACTGTCGGCGTTGACGATGGTAGTACGGATTATGCTGCTGGTGCTGCTGTTGGTGTTTGTAACCTTCGCACCATATTCTCCAAAACCACTACCCGAGCACGGAGTTCGTTGACTTCTTCTATTATACCGGGATGATTGATGGTTGGAACGAGCGAATGAACAAGATTTGAAATATGGGATAGTATGTAATCTTGACGAGATACTCTAGAAATGAGCGAGAAAATGGTGTTTCGAATGGGTTCGCCGGTAAGTGCTTCAGGTTCATCGTTAAGAGGGCAATTTGGTGGATGAAATGGATCACCTTCTTCTTGCCTCCAGAAATTTAGTATATTACGAACCCATCCCCAGTTCATCCAGAATAGATGATGGGAAATTGGTTGATCCATTCCGGTGACGCTGTTCTCGGAGCTCGAATGGAAATCCATGTCGGCGTAGCTATCGAAGTCGGAGGAATTCGAACTGGATGAAGAATTCATCTTGTATAGTTGGAGAAATGAATTTTTTTGGTTTGGAATAGATTATAGGAGTTGGGTTTGGTACTCTTCAATACATAATTTTCATATGTATATATAATACCGAAATCCCGTGAATTACGGAGAATCTTTGAAATTCGTCGGGCAATGTTTATAGTAATAGATACGCTAGGATATGAATTTTGTCTATACACTATCGATGCACTAGATGCAGTAAGACGTGTCTAGACTAAAGAATGATAAGCAGGCAACTCCCTAAGGATGATAAGCAGATGGTTTCCGACTAGAAATGATAAGCAAAACTTTTTAGCAGGTAGATACGGTCAAAGTCCAGACTCACTAATGTATCCTAACAACTACCAGTTAGACACACTAATGCAAGGCCTGGTTCGCTAAGACCAACGCTCTGATACCAACTGAAAGGATCCGAAACTAATCATCCGGACGATGTCCATATTGATTACAAACGAATTACAACAGTTGATAACATCGCGAGGTACTTGACCTCTATATGATACATTTTACAAACGTTGCATTTATTCTTAAAAGGCAATCTATCTTTACATAAAAAAATTAATAAACTCGTCAAACATTTCTCGATATCCAAATGACCTAAACTGTCATTTACTTAATAAATGTCTTTAATGATCTTCAATGACTCGAATGCAACGTTCTTGTATCATGGCTTAAATGGTCCCAACTAGTATCCTTAATATGAGCTAACGCACAGCGGAAGTCTTAATTCATACCTGAGAATAACATGCTTTAAAACGTCAACATAAAGTTGGTGAGATATATAGGTTTGATGCTAGCAGCGATATAACGATGGACCACAAGATTTCATATATAAACATTTTAATAAAAATATTCTAAGTGGTTGAGCACTTGGTAACCATACTTAACAATTAATCACGTCGCATATTCCCTTTAATATGAAATCTTACTACACTGTACCAAGTGTAGTCACGAAACGAAGTACTGTGCAACCGTTGAATACTGGTCGTCCAGTCCGGTTGGGGTTGTCAGGCCCGATAGATCTATCAACAGGATTCGCGTTTACAATACCGCTGTAAATATTAGTTACCAAGCTACAGGGAAGTATGCCAGTGGTACAACTCAACGTAGAACATATTTTTCAGTTACTTGTGTCCATAACGTAAAACATAAAATACATGTATTCTCATCCCGAAATATTTAGAGTTTAAAAGTGGGACTATATACTCACTTTCGTCTTGAAGATATATATATAATTTGACTTGGTCTCCGGTTGATATCACGAACCTATCCATATATAATATATCAATACCTTTTCTTTTTTAAACAAACGTCACATATATATACTTGTTATACTTTTAATACTTTGAATAATTCCTTAGTCCGTAGTTAGCAGTTCGTTGTTAGTAATTCAATTTTAATGGTTCATATTTAGATGTTTAATAAACCCCCAATGAAATAAATAAAACCCTCATCGTATATGTATTGGTCGAGATTAATCTTGACCCACGGTACCGGTGTTGTCAAATGACGTGTTGCGTACATAAAGTACCGGTGTTGTCAAATGACGTGTTGCGTACAATCATGGGATCTTATGATTAATCTTCTCGTATTGTTTACGGGTGATCCTGAACCATATAAAATTGAATTATGAGTACATATATATAAAATATCATGTTATTTTAGAAAGATGTGATTTTATTTAATTTTTCCCAATTAATCCCGAAGTTAAACAAGTCTTGGATAACCAATTTTGTTTCGGTCATAGTTTCTTCGTTACAAATCCGTTTTCGTTGATTCAACTTGCCATCTCCTTGGATCGAGTCCCTCTTTAATACTATGAACTGAAAATACCTTGGTTTGTATTCAAAATCACACGGCATAGGTGAAACTTTAGTGAAACTTATGAAGTTAAACATTTTCCTTTATTTAAACAACCTTAAATGATTATTTTTCTAAAAATACTTATACTTTGAATTAAATCATGAAATTTTTATGTGTTATCATATTCATAGTAAAAATCATTTTTCCAGAACATAAACCTCCAACTCAAAGTTTAAGATAGTTTTTAATTATCCAACCCAAAACAGTCCCCGGTGGCACTCCGACGTCGTAAAAACAGTTTTTAAGATATTCTTTGAAAAACCAAATTATACCTTGTTAAATTAGCATATATTTAAGTTATATTACAGGTCTTGAAGTATTTTAAAAGTTAAGTTAGAAGGATCTATTTAGTTTGCAAACAAGTTTGAAAACATTCAAACTATGTTCTTGTTGTTAAACTTTTATACCACAAAATAAGATAGCTATATATATATGAATCGAATAAGGTTATGAACATAGATACTACCTCAAGTTCCTTGGACAAGGTTGCTGTAAAAGAGGAGTAAGAAGCTAGAATCAAAAGGGTGATGGAAGTGGATGAAAGATTGGAAGTATGTTTGTGTTCTTGGAAGGATTTCTTGAAGTGTTTTTGTATGGTTTTCTTATGGTGTTTAAGTAAGGTTTTTGAAGCTAGATCTTCATGGAACTTTGCTGAATGTTTATGGAGTTTAATGTTCTTGAGAGTGTGGGTGTTTTTAGCTAGAGAATGGAAGTAAAAATGAAACAAAATGAGGATACATATATACTCCTAAAAAAATGTTTATGTAGTAGACATGGACAAATTTTTAGTTTGTATTTTTGTAATTAGTCTTACAATCATTCAAAAGTAATTACCTTATACATAAGGCATGAACAAGGGCTGGTTAGGTGGTGATTTGATGTGTATATACCAATAGTAAATACGTATAGAAGCTAGGTATGATACGAGTACAAATACTCTAGATATACGTATAGAAATTTTGTGAAAAATGGAATGAGGATTCAAATATAGCTATCTTTTGTGAATACACTTATATGATTTTATGTATTTAAGTCTTTAAAAGTGATTAAATACATTACTTATACGATATATGTATAAACATTATAAGTCTTAAGTATTTATGTCAAATAACGTTACGTATAGTTATCGTTTTGAAAACTTAAGTTAGTAGTTTCAAAATATACTTATAACTTATTGTTATTAATACAAAATGAGATATTAAAACATTCATTAATCATGTTAAATATGTATATATACATATATATACACAAACGTATAATTATCATATATTGTATAGTTCGTGATATCATCGGTCAAACTAGACGGTCAAACGTTGTGTAAAACTCTTTTCGGAAACATAAATCTCAACAATTTGGATTGCTTATCATGTTGGTAAGGTTTAATTTATGTAAATATTAATCTTATAAGTATAGAATGATCGAAAAAGTGCGGGTCAACTTTAGGGTTTTTGCTTATCGTGTCGGAACCATATAGAGATTAGAGTTTAAATTTGGTCGGAAATTTCCGGGTCGTTACAGTACCCATCCGTTAAAGAAATTTCGTCCTCGAAATTTGGTAGAGGTTGTCATAAACAACAATAGGAATGTTTTCATGACGAATATGAGGTAATAATGAAATTTTATCATTATTGAAAGATTTAGATAAAACGATTTGGTTATGTGAGACGCACGAGCGAAGCTATCACAAAAGAGTGAAATGAGTAAATATAGAATTGTTGTAACCGATGACGTGATTATGATCGATTTCCGGGATTTAAGGGTTTTAAAGAAAATCTTATGTAATAAGATTTAGTTTTGCGGCGATCAGGATCTTCTTTGATTTAACGCGACAATCTGTTTTGATTTCTTTGTCGAATATTTCACTATAAATTTACCTCCTTCCCTTTCTTTCTTCCCACATCTTCTATTCTTTCTCTTTAGTTCCTACTTTAAGACATTCGCTAATATGCTCCATCCCATTCTAACCCTTGTTATATTTCTAACTTTCATATCTTTCATTCTTCTTTTTCATCTATCACCAGAAGAATCTATTCTCTTTTATCCTTTCCTTGGAATTATAATGTTTTTAATTCCCCCGTGCCTTTACGTTGCAATACGTATTGATATGCACGGTTTGTAGTTTCGGGGTTGTTGTTAGGTTTTATACCTTCCCTTATATTTCGATGTTCCTACTCCCGTCCCTTAAAATCATTGTCATCCACAGTTAATGCTCTCTCTTATTTGCTGTGGTTTATGTTCCTATTTCTATTCTGAAGTTTTGTCCCTTCATTTCTTCTTCCCGTCCTCGAGCCAAGCGAACAATGGTCCGAAATTCGTAGGTAGGAAATTTGGAATGAACCTTGCTATTGGTTTTAGAATGAAATTGTAATGGCACGATCTTGATTCGTTAAATTACTCGAATATTCCGAAAAAAAAATAGAACTATCAAGGTGATACGTTCTAATATGTTTGAAGACTTGATAGAATGTAAGAGCCGTGTAACATGGCACATGATGACGGTACTGTGAATCATCACATTCCATTAGAAACTTAACATGACTTACTGTAATATAATGAAGTTGATCAAGTTTCATTATATTATACTAATTCATGTATCAGTTCCCAACACTACTTCAAAACATTCATTTTTTTAAACTTAGAGATTTCAGAATTTAGAAACTAACACAGTTTCTTTTATATTGTAGCGCAGATGTTACGGAGAGTTAAATGATCGCAGATAGGAATAGTTGTAAAAATATCTCCAGAAATATGAAAAATATGTATAACGAATGAAGATATCTTATAATATCTAAGATAAAATGATGGTGAAGAATATCATCTTGAAAAGTTTAGAATAAGGAGCAGTGTTCTTACTAACGGTTTCAGCAGGCACTGGATCATTTGGATCCTTTGAAGGCAGGTTCTGTTTTCATGATTTGTTCACGGCCTCCTTCATACTTTGCTCAATCCGTTTTCCAGTTCCAAACCTTCTCTTTTTCTCAGCTTTACCACCATACCATTCTTTATCATCAATCTTTTGATTGTTAAAGTCGTTTACAGTTTTTGCTGCTTCATCAGCATTTCAAGAGCTACTTCATAGTTCAGGGTGTTTTCAGAAATCATGAAAGGATTTGAATGCAAATTGTAATCGTCAAGTTACGAATGAGGTTTAAGATAAAATCAAGTGGCAAACTTGAAGAATTGTTTAGTTTCATATGTTACAATCAAAATTTTAATTCATTTTAATTGTAATTTGTAACGTATTTCGTAGTAAAATATAGTACTATCACATACCCCCACGCTACCACATCAAGTTTTTGGCGCCGCTGCCGGGGAACTTGGCGAAACGCTAGATTTTTAATTTATTTTTGTATAAATATATTTATATATCATTTTAGAAAAACAATATAATATTAAAAAAAAAATCGAAAATGCAAACTCCACGACTCGCGGAGTTTGCAGGCTTAAAACTCCACGACTCGCGGAGCCACCCTGACAGACGCACCCAGAACCCTAATTTGGCATTTATTACGAGTATAAGTTAATTATTATTATTAAAACTTAATTAGGTTTATATTTAATGTTAATATTTAGTTTTAGTTTTTAAATTAATTTGTATTTTAAATATTAATTAGTATTATTAAATATATATATATATATATATATATATATATATATATATATATATATATATATATATATATATATATATATATATATATATATATAAATTAATACTTTTATAAAATAAATAATATAAAAATAATATTTTTATAAAAATAAATAATTTTTATAACTTTAAGTTTATTTTTATATTTTGTATCTTTTCATTTGTTTTAGCGTAATATTTGTATATTTTTCGTTCGTAGCTAGTTTTAAGACATAGTTTTTGCCGTAGCTTATTTTTATTTTCTAGATTTTTAGGCTTTGCCGTAAAATCCCTTAAGTGCTTTTTCTTTAGACTAAGATTTAGGTGCTTTAGAATTTTGCGACGCCGTTTTTCGCTTTAGTTTTAAATAGATTTTAGTGCCTTTAAATAATTGCCGTTTTCTGAATAAAATTGCATTTACCTTTAGACCTTTAGGCGCAACTTTTTAGATATAATTTTTAGACTTTTAAGTTACGACGCGCTATTTTCTTAATTTTATTTTTCGACGTTTTTCGACGCGCATTCTTTTTCTTTCTTATTTCTCGACGCTTTAGTTTTTAGGACTTAGAAATTTTCTCTATTTCTTATCTAATATCTCAAACGGAAAGAAAAATTATTTAAGTGGTTAAATTAATGGACGTTGACAATTTTCTGCTTCGTAGTAATAGTTGGATTTGTTAGTGGCTGAGTTGTGAGCTTCCGATTTAAAGGGTTCTGGCTCCCTGCTGCATCTTTTGGCTATTCGAAACGTGGGCAAAAGCAGAAAAGTCTATTAATTGGACAACTTATATAAGTTTTTCTATTTTTATAACTAATAGGATAATTAGTAAATGCACCACATTGTAGCTAAAATTTGCCCATCGCAATAAAATGGAAAATTTTGAAAACAAGGCTATGGAAACCCTTTTTGATATCCAAAATCAATTAAATCAATACTCTCAAACGAGTGTTGATGACAATTCGTTCGGTCAATCTTGGATCACGAATGACGAAACAATAACTGGTTGTGAAATCTGTGGAGATTATCACTCAACATGGGAATGTTATTATTACGTTCCTATGGAAAATTACGCACCCACGGAACCTGAATGGAATGATTATGAAGAATACAATTCAAATTGGGATTATTCCCAAGAATATATCCAAACTCAACAACCAGTAGACGAGGAAAATTACGTGTCTGAAAATTTATTAGACAATATGAAAATCAAACTCGAAGAACTCAATGCTCAAAATGAACAAATGAGAGAGTTTGTAAACCGGCAAGCTGAAACTCTATCAGACTACACACTTGTTGATCTGAGGAGTATTGTGCAAGAAAATCTCATATCATCGAATTTTGATGAATTCGAGAGCTCCGAAATTACCAACTATCCCGATGATACTTTTTATTCAGTCTTACCAATTTCACAACATATCGACACATTAGCCTCTACCGACGAAATCATCGATCCATCAATGGATAAAGAGGAAGTAAGGGTGACAAATTGGTACTCTTGGGAAAACGATAACGTTAAAATTTTTACCCCCGAGACCAAAATGGTGAGACCAATAAGTACCGTTAATGAAGAAGAATCTACTCCAATCCCGAAATTCACCATTCCACAACCTTCCAACCCAATATTCTCAATAGACGAGTCATCTACCGAAGATGAACTACGAGCTTTAATAGATAATGACACCTCGAATTTTACCCAATTGGGTAATAGAGGTGAAACCTTTGGTCCCGAGAATGAACGGAAGGAAATGTTACGAATTATCCACCCTATAGAAATATGTATGTCGATGTATATCGATCCATTTGACCAAGAACCAGAAAAGAGACATATCCATTTACTAAAAGCTACACTTAAAAAAGAATTAAGTAGTGACGATCGGGAGAGTCTAAACTTTAAATCCATTGATATATTATACACCACCCGAGATGTAAATAACTGGCTCACTATTCTAATTCGTGGAACTTATTCTACCGACTTCACATGTCGTCAGCTAAGTGTGGGGAAGTCTAACCCCACTTAACGTTAAATTAGGGGTTCGGGTTAGTGCATAACTCGTTAATAAACATGCATAATAATTTAGGGTAAAAGACGCATTTTCAAAGATTAGCAAACAGTCCAGAAAAGCAACCGTTTTTGAAGAAAAACATGTGTGATAAAACAATAAAAGGAATGAACGATGAGGCGTGCCATCTATCATTCGACGAGCTTTGTAATTACAAACTGGGTATTTTTAATCACTTTTCTACACTTATCACCCTCGTGAATTTATAATTATAGTCTGATTTCATGCAAATGAGGGTATTGCATGATCTCAAGTGTGAGGAAAGGTTATAAATTCTCTCGGGTTTGCACTTAGTTTATTTGCCAAATTTTGTGAAAATTTTAAAAATTTTCAAATAAATGAATTCAAAATCATGTTTATACATATTTATGAACGATGAAAATTAGGTGTTAATACCGAAATTATCGTTACCTCGGAAAGGACATAAATTGAGAAACACCCTAAAACAATTGAATTCATTTAAAATGGAATAAAGGAGAATAAAAAGGCAAAGAAAGAAACTAAGTGTGGGGAGAATGTACCAAGTTATTCAATTAAAATTATCTATCACATGTTTCTGTAAAGTTATTGCAGGTACTTTTGTTTTGGACGATTTTAATCAGTTTTACCCGATTTACTGTAATATATTTGAAAGAAAAGATGGATCTACACGATGAATCAATTCCATCATTAAAAGGAAGTAAAGTCTTCCGAAAAAGACACGCGCTTCTTGATTTAGGTCAGGAAGTTGTTGTCCAGACCAGCTGTAGGTTGACGAAAAATCTAGAAAAGTCATCACTAAAATCAGCAGGAAATCCACGGACCTCAGCATCAAACAGGGTCGCCAAGTGGTCAGACTTATCCTAACCATGAGAGGATCTGTCTCGTAAAATGGGGAGGGCGCCGTGCAAATTAGCTTGATAAGACTAATGAATCAGACCTCCAGAAAGGATAATCTCCTTAAAGATTAAAAATCAGCTTTTAAGCCTGATATTACTCAATCCTTGAGATTGACCTTAAAGATTGAGAATTCAAACTCATGGAATTCAATGATATCTAAACTCGAGCTTGAACGAGAAAACATTTTGATCAAAAGTTACAAACCGATTTGTTTTCTGAAAACCTATTTTCAATGTGTTCATTACCATTGAATGTAAAATCCTAGGAGTTTTTCTGGAATTCATTAGGTCACCTGAACCAAATTGGGTGTCAACCGTAAGAACGGTGGTTGCATAGCATGGTCAAAGACAGGACCTTGTGCCAGACCGAAAAAATTATAGGATGATCTTTACTATTGCTCCTACAAAGGATAGTAATTGCGTCCGACACGTTATAGACCATAATTAAATGCATGTCATTAGACATTGCCTTAACAGTTTCTTGTTCATCGCTTTCCTTTACAACCAAACGGTAGTTTTCCGAAAGGTAATATACGGGACAAGTGAACTGGACGTGTTGCTTTCCTAATACAAGGTTAGCAAGTGGGTAACACAAAACCACAAGTGTTGAGCTAAAATTTTCAAATCTGAAACCCACACAACCCATAAAAATTTTTTGCAAACACCGGTGAAGGGTTATTCCGGAAAACTTGTCTAGGGTAAAAGCTAGATTGAATTTTCAAAAGATCAAATATTTTCATAAAGATCCAATTTCCTAACGGATCTAAATTTTCATAGTCATGTGGGACTGTAAACCGCCTTTCAAATGTACACTTTGCTTTGGAAACCGAAAGTAAATCGGCTATTTGATTACAAGTGTCGTTGACCTAAACCCGAGGCAACTGTGGATGACACACCCACCTTTAACCATGGCTCTATCGTTACTATCATTGTTTATACCACCATATTTAAATCACTGATGTACAAAGTGTGATGAATAAAAAAGTGATTCATGTATGTTTTTATTTCAAGTTCTGTATTGCTTGAGGACAAGCAACGCTCAAGTGTGGGGATGTTTGATAAGGCTAAAAAGGAACATATATTTCATAGCAATATCCCTCCTAAATAATAGGTTTTCATATGTAATTGTTTTATATTTTCATTGTAATTGTTTATATAAATAAGTGCGAAGACAAAAGGCGAAAACGAAGATTTGAAGACACAAACGTCCAAAAAGCTCAAATGTTCAAGATACAATTCAAAAGGTTCAATTTATTGATGAAAAACGTCTAAAAATGACAAGAGTACAAGTTACAAAATGCAAAGTACAAGATATTAAATTATTCTCAAGGACGTTCGAAAATCCGGAACCGGGACATGAGTCAACTATCAACGCCCGACGCAATGGACCAAAAATTATGAGTCAACTATGCATAAGAATAAAATATAATATATAAATAATTATATAAATTATTTATATATTATAAATATATATATAAACATGTCGACAAGCTATGAGACAAAGGATCCTGAGCTGGATTTTCAAACTCCACGACTCGCGGAGTTTGAAGGCCAAAAACTCCACGACTCGCGGAGCTGTCAGAAATCAAAACGCCTATAAAAGGCCATGCATTCTGCCGAGTTTATATATAATAAATAATAATAATAATACTCTGTAATAAATAAATAAATAAATACATATATATAGTATATATAGTATAGGGTAGTTTTATATTAGATTAGTTCGGGTTATGTAAAAGTTATTTTTACGGGTTTTTGAAGTTAAAATTCTGTCCGTGTAACACTACGCGATAAATACTCAATGTAAGTTATGTTCTCCTTTTTAAATTAATGTCTCGTACTTAAGTTATTATTATGCTTATTTGAGCCAAAGTAATCATGATGTTGGACTAAATATTAAAGACGGGGTAATTGGGCTTTGTACCATAATTGGGGTTTGGACAAAAGAACGACACTTGTGGAAATTAGACTATGGGCTATTAATGGGCTTTATATTTGTTTAACTAAATGATAGTTTGTTAATTTTAATATAAAGATTTACAATTGGACGTACCTATAAATAACCACATACACTCGATCGGACACGATGGGCGGGATATTTATATGTACGAATAATCGTTCATTTAACCGGATACGGGAATGGATTAATAGTCTATGGAATTATTAAAACAGGGGTGAAATTATGTACAAGGACACTTGGCATAATTGATAACAAAGTATTAAAACCTTGGGTTACACGCAGTCGATAACCTAGTGTAATTATTAAACAAAGTATTAAAACCTTGTTACAGTTTAAGTCGCCAATTAGTTGGAATATTTGACTTCGGGTATAAGGATAATTTGACGAGGACACTCGCACTTTAAATTTATGACCGATGGACTGTTATGGACAAAAACCAGACGGACATATTAAATAATCCAGGACAAAGGACAATTAACCCATAGGGCATAAAACTAAAATCAACACGTCAAACATCATGATTACGGAAGTTTAAATAAGCATAATATATTTTATTTCATTTTTCCTCGTACTTTTATTTATTGTCATTTTAATTATTGTTATTTATTTTATATTGTTAGTTAAATATCGTCATTTACTTTACGCTTCACTTAAAATATAAAATCGACAAACCGGTCATTAAACGGTAAAACCCCCTTTTATATATTATTAATATAATATATTTTGTACGAATATAATTGTTTAAAATATAGTGTGAAATAAGCCAGCTCCATGTGGAACGAACCGGACTTACTAAAAACTATAGTACTCTACGATTAGGTACACTGCCTATAGTGTTGTAGCAAGGTTTAGGTATATCCCATTTGTAAATAAATAATTAAAACTTATGTAATTTGTAACGTATTTCGTAGTAAAATATAGTACTATCACGTACCCCCACGCTACCACATCAAGTATTACAAAGCAGGGTTTTGCATGTTTCAAATGAACACAATAAAAATACTCCTATTGGTCGCATAATAGTTTGTACTTGTGTCTATCAGTTATAAAAATAGTACATGTATTCTCAGCCCAAAAATATAGATAAAAAGGGAGCAAATAAAACTCACGATACGATACGATAGTTTGTAGTAAATATGCATATTTTGGCACTGTACAATTGCAGAGTTGGCCTCCAATTCACGAACCTATATCAAATATCTATATTAACACATATACTTGTAATCGAACGAATTAATATTATATCTTGAATTATATATCTTGTGTATTTAGTTTGCGTATAAATTTAAAATGATTAATATTTATATAATTATGTTAATATATATTTGATTAGTATTATATTAAAAATAATTAACTTGTTATATATGAATATTTATATAATAATGGTTAATGTGATTAATACCTACTTTTATGTAATATTACTTATAAGTATATTTTTTTTATATATACAATATTTATTTGGTAAAATAATATTAGTAATAGTAAATAAAAGTTGTATTTGATTATAATGATAATATTAATAATAACAATACTAATGATAATTATAATAATATTAATTTTAATGAAAATGATAATAATAATAATAATAACTATAATAATAATAATTTTACTAAATGATAATAATAATAATAATAATGGTAATAATTTTAATAATATAGATTTAATAATAATATTAATAATGATATTACTTAATTATAATTTTAATAATAATAATTTTTAATGATAATAATCTTATTATTTAATAATAATCCTATTAATAATAATTTGAATGATAGTAATCTTAATACTAATGTTAATAATAATAATCATATTGTTAATATTTGTAATAATAATAATTAACTTAATAATAATAATTAATATAAAAATATAAGACTACCTTAAAAACTTTTTCAAAAAAAGTTATCATGAACGGGACTCGAACCTGAGACCTCCCGAAACCCAAAACACCCCTTTAACCACTATACTGCTTCTGCTTTTTCTGATTTATCTGGTTCTATAATATATTTATATTTTGTTTCTGTTTCATCTCCTTCTTCACATAACCACTCAACAGAATCAAACACCCAAGTAATTTAGTGAATTAATGATATGGTTTAGGATTTGGAATTGAAACACATATGACCTTCTATCATGTCTTGATTAATCGAATCATAAGAAGAGAAAAAAATCAAGCAGCGGCTGCAAAACTTGTCGTGAAGAACACCAAGAACTCCAACATCAATCTCGATTTCTAAGCTGTTTTGGATCATAATTTCTGAATTCTAAATCGTTCCTAGAAACTATCTGGATCATCAATTAAACTTAAAACATCACAACGAACTCGAATTTTTCGATGAACAAAAAGTTTGACTTTTGATTTACAAGTTTGACTTCGAAATTAGAACTAGAAATGATGAATTTAAAGCTGAGATTTTGCAGAGAGTTTGAGTAGAGGGATACTAACAATACTGCATTGTTACATTTTGAAATTGGGTTTGAATTCGAGGTTTTTGGATATTTGATACAAGAACAGAACAGTCGACTGTTCTTGGATTTTTTTTAAAAATTCGATCAATTTAAAGCTGTAATTGGTATTTGTAATTGATAATTGATAATGTAAAATTGAATGGGATTACTTAGCAACTGGAATTCAATTTATTTATAGCAATGTGGTCGACTGGTTCATCAGGCAGAAGAAATAAAAAAATAAAATAAAATAAAATAAAACTCAATCAAGATTAAAAAGCATATTGTGATGTTTAACCAATTTTTGATGGATCAGTGACTCGATTCCAACTTGAAAGCCATATTAGAGACAAAAACCGAATGAATCGGATTAGGTATTTGTTGTTTTCACTTTAATTTTTTTATTTAATATTAATAATTAATAATTAATAATTATATTAATTAATAATTATTATATTAATAATAATTATTATATTAATAATAATTATTATTATATTAATAATAATAATAATAATACTTTTAATATAAAAATAATTATAATATAAATAAGAATAATAATGTTAATTTTAATAATAATAATATCATTAATATTAAATTATAGTTTTTATAATAATACTTATTTTAATAATGATAATGAATAAATGATATTAATATTAATAACAATAATCATAATAATAACTAAAATCATAATTTTACCACTATTTATATTATTGATATTAATATTTATTTTTAATGATGAAAGTAATATTAGTATAATAACTATAATTTAACTTTTAATTAATATTATATATTATTAATTATGTAATATTTATAGATTAAATAATAATATATATTGAATATTTAATATTTACATATATTACAATATAATATTTATTATATTAAAACAATTACGTTTAAAGTATTATACGTTTAATACTTTGTTAACGTTTTCAAGTTATAATATATATATATATATATATATATATATATATATATATATATATATATATATATATATATATATATATATATATATATTCATGTCTATTTATATAAGCGTTTGTGAATCGTCGGTCAATAGTCAAAGGTTAATTGAAACAGCTCAAAAATTTTGAGATTTAGTTTAACAGACTTTGCTTATTGTGTCGAAAATATTAAAGATTAAGTTTAAATATAGTCGGGAATTTTCGGGTTATCATAGTACCTACCCGTTAAAGAAATTTCGTCCCAAAATTTGATTAAGATCGTCATGGCTGATAATAAGTATGTTTTCATGACGAATATGAGTTAAAAATTAGAGTTTTATCAACATTAGGTAATATGGATAAAACAATTCGA
Source organism: Rutidosis leptorrhynchoides (assembly GCF_046630445.1). Taxonomy (NCBI): domain Eukaryota; kingdom Viridiplantae; phylum Streptophyta; class Magnoliopsida; order Asterales; family Asteraceae; genus Rutidosis; species Rutidosis leptorrhynchoides. The sequence continues at coordinate 151,738,631 of NC_092337.1, forward strand.
TTACGGAAAGAGTGAGAGTGAAGCTATCACAAAAGAGTGAGATGACTAAATGTAGGTTCGTCTTTAACCGGTGACGTAGTCACGGTTGATTTCTGAATTTAAAGAAATCTTCGAAATCTTTATAAGATTTGATTCTCCGATAATTAAGGAAATTAGGATTTTCTTTGATTAAATGCGATGAATTATCTTGATTGTCGTGTCTGGAATTTTGCTACAAATTAGCTTCTTCCGTTTCATTTTCTTCACCACTTCTATACTTTCTTCCTCAATTCATACTTTCAAAGCTTGTAAAAATGCTTAATCCAGTTCTGATTCTTGATATTTTCCTGGCTATCGTATCTGTCATTCTTCTTTTCCATTTACCACCGGAGGAATTTATTCACTTCTACTATTACCTTGGGGTTATAGTATTTCTAATTATCCCGTGTCATTATCTTGCTATTCGCATAGATATACACGATTTGTAATTTTCTGTGTTGTTATTGGGCTTTATATTTTTCCTTATATTTCGGAGTTCCATGCTTTTATTTCTTCTTCCCAACTTTAAGTAAAGCGATCAAGACGTCTCGGTTTGTAGGTATGAAGTTCAGAAGAACATAACTAAGATTATAAGCAGAAAGGAAAGGTAATAGTACGATTTGATTTGTCAAATTACCATAATATCCGAAAAAGACCGAATCATCAAGAAAAATATTTTCTTGATATGTTTAGAGATTAAATAGAATGAAAGAGTTATGTAACATGGTTCATGATGAGGGTATGATCTGTGAACCTTTATCACGTTCCATTAGAAACTCAGCATGACTTATTGTAATATAATCACGTGATCAAACTGAAAGGACCTATTCATATACATTATAAACGATTCACAATAGTTGATTACATCGCGAGGTACTTGACCTCTATATGATACATTTTACAAACATTGCATTCGTTTTTAAAAGGCAAACTTTCATTATATCGAAAGTTGATGGTATACATACCATTTCATAATATATCCAACTATAATTGACTTAGTAATAATCTTGATGAACTCGATGACTCGAATGCAACGTCTTTTGAAATATGTCATGAATGACTCCAAGTAATATCTCTAATATGAGCAAATGCACAGCGGAAGATTTCTTTCATACGTGAGAATAAACATGCTTTCAAGTGTCAACCAAAAGATTGGTGAGTTCATAGGTTTATCGTAAACAATAAAATTCATCATTTTAGTAGACCACAAGATTTAAATACAGTACACCTATCTCGTGTACAAAAACCATATTTCATAATGCTTAGCAGAGTAGGTTCGTATCCTTTTCTCCTGTAACACCCGATAATTGGGCCTAGATGAAATGACTATTTTTCCCTTGTGTGTATTTATATTGTTATTTTATTAGTTGAATATTTATAGTCCTTTGACTATTTGGTTGAGACCAGTTCGTGACAAGGGTCACAGAACAGGTTTGTTTATTTAATTTGGACCTCGATAGGACCGCCTAATAATGTACGAAAGATATCAGATAACTGATAAATACCCGTGTGTTATGGGGTATGGATTATAACCCACATATATATGCAAGTAGGATGTTTCTTGCATTTTCTTCCCCAAATTACACACACACACACACACACCGTACTTTGCTCTCCTCACCATCTAACCCTAGTTTTGATTCTTGAGTGTTTTGGATTAATTGAAGCTTGTAATCTGCTCTTTGTGATTTCATGATCATTACTAGGTAAGCTTTTCTCAGATTCTTGATTAAATCTTGTTGTCAAATTGAGTTTTTGTATTCTTGAGTAAAAGTTAGGTTTTGATGCTTGATTCTTGATCTAAAGTGTTTGATATGTTCTATTGTTATTAGAAATATGTTTTATATAGTTTATATGATGTTTTGGGAGTGGTTTTGGTGTTAGATCTTGCAAAAATCGAGTTTTTGAGCCAAAATGGCAAAAATCAGCGAGCTGGAATGTTCTAAAAGCTCCCACACTTCTAACAGGTCACCCGTACGTGTAACCACGCGTTTGAGGCTCAACCACGCGGTTGAGGACTCGCGTTGACGAGGCTTGCTCAGTTTTTGGTAAATTTGAAAAGGCTGTAACTTTCTAACCGTAACTCCGTTTTTGATGAATAAACTATAGTTAGACTCGTATTGAAATTTAATATCTAATGATAAGGTTTTAAGAAACTAAATCAAATTTATTTTGGTCAGAAAAAGGGATTTTATTGTGTATGTCTTGTTCTGTACTCGTTTGGTGTCATTATTGACCGAGTTTATGTTGTAGACTTATAATATGATGAATATATGATAATATGACCTAGTTTATTGTATTTATCAATTATATTATTGATTAGAACACTATACTGACTTTGTTTCTGATGTTTCCAGGTGATCAGGAGAAGTGAAGACTCATAAATATAAGACCTCTGAGTACTTCTTGTGCTGGTTTTTGGTGAGTGGGTTAATCTAGCCGTTAAGGCATATAGTGACATGACCTAGACCATTGACCTAGTTTCTATGCTTAGAACCTTTGTTGTTGTGTGATGTGGACTATGACCTCGCGCATTTATTGGACCGACCTTGCTTCTGATCAGGTCGGGAGAGATCAACCTTGCTTCTGATCAGGTTGGGCTCATTGATGTTGTATGATTAATATAAGTAGGAATCACGCGTCCATCGCGTGTGGAAGACTTATACTAGTGATACAGAGTTATGAGTTTTCGGTAGACTCTGGACTGATTAACTGAGGTCGTTGGCCGGCCAGGCCGCCGAGTCTCTCAATAGGTTGCTTCGGATTACCCAGATGGTTGCTTATGATTGACCATTGCTTGTAGTTATCACGGTTGCTTTGGATTGACCGTTGCTGAAGATATGTTTATGCCTTAGTGGTCTTTGGATTTAATTGATTGTTGGATATTGTATTTGTATTGCTTTTATGTTGTATGTTAATGGTAGATTGCTACGTTTCTGCATGTTCTAGTAGTTATGTGATTAACTGTCTGATTAATTAGTTGATGTGTGTTCTAGTGATTGTACATATGTGTTTTAGCTGTTAGATTAGTCCATTCACTTAACTTCGTGCTAACCCCTCCACCTTCCCCTTTGCAGGTTATAGGTCTTTTGCTTTTGTGGACATGGGAGAAGATGGGCATGTTGGGTTGTGTTCGACAAGTCTAGAACTCTGATGTTGTCTATATGAAATCGAATATTAACGTAACACCGGTTTTTGATAACAATGTATTTATGTATGAAGTGTAATAATTATGTTTATGTTTGTACGTAAGGGCACGTTTTGTAAATAAGACTACCACTGTGTTATAAAAAAAAGTACGGTGTTACAATTTGCTATCAGAGCAAAGGTTTGGCCGCATCGACATTGTACTTGAATGTCATGTTCCCAAACCTTGAGAGGATCTTGTCGAACATAACACAAAGGGGACGGGTTAAGTGAATGTTGGAGCTTTTATGTGTTAGTTGATAGGCATTAACCGGTTATCTACTAAGCGTTTGTGTGAGATGTTGTGGTAGTGCAGATATGTCAGGTAATCAAGACGCTGCCCCCAATGCCTCCGGAACATTTAGAGCTTCTGATGAAGACGGTCATGTATCAGAAGAAGAAGTATCAGAAGAAGTGTTAGAGCTTCAGAGTCAGTTGAAAGATGCTCAAGATACGAGCTTGAACAACAAGTGATATCGCATTCTAACACCACAGCAATAAATCAAAGCTTTCCTCCAAGTGTTTACCCACAGTTTGGAAACATTTCTCAACAACAGTATGTGCCACCTCAGTACCAGATACTATCTCAGTTCAATCCACTACTTCCAAATCAAGTGATGTACCCATTTCAGACACCATTTTTCCAACCATCGATGTTTGAAAAGAAGAAGTGCTCGTATAAGGACTTTCTTAATTGTCAACCTTCAGAGTATACTGGTAAAACTGACCCGACTGAGACTATAAATTGGCTCAGGGAAGTGGAAAGAGTATAAGATGCTTGTCAGTGCGAGCCAGAGTTGAGAGTGTTATATGCCAGTCGATTGTTCAAGGGGCGAGCTATGGAGTGGTGTGACTCTATCACAGGTCATTTGTAGTGACCCGAACTTTTCCATGTTTATATATATTAAATAAAATTGATATTTATATGATTAAGTGTTTCAAACATGTTAAGCAATCAAACTTGTTAAGACTTGATTAATTGAAATAGGTTTTATATAGACAATTGACCACCCAAGTTGACCGTTGATTAATTGAAATAGGTTTTATATAGACAATTGACCACCCAAGTTGACCGGTGATTCACGAACGTTAAAACTTGTAAAAAAAACTATATGATGTCATATATATGGATATATATATATATATATATATATATATATATATATATATATATATATATATATATATATATATATATATATATATATATATATATATATATATATATAGTTAACATGGTATTATGATAAGTAAACATGTCATTAAATATATTAACAATGAACTACATATGTAAAAAACAAGACTACTAACTTAAGGATTTCGAAACGAGGCATATATGTAACGATTATCGTTGTAACGACATTTAATTGTATATATATCGTATTAAGATATATTAATACATCATAATATCATGATAATTTAATAATCTAACATCTCATTAGATATAATAAACAATGGGTTAACAACATTTAACAAGATCGTTAACTTAAAGGTTTCAAAACAACACTTACATGTAACGACTAACGATGACTTAACGACTCAGTTAAAATGTATATACATGTAGTGTTTTAATATGTATTCATAAACTTTTGAAAGAATTCAAGACACTTATCAAAGTAATTCTACTTAACAAAAATGCTTACAACTACATCCTCATTCATTTTCATCAATAATTCTACTCGTATGCACTCGTATTTGTACTCGTACAATACACAGCTTCTAAATGTATTTACTATTGGTATATGCACTCCAATGATCAGCTCTTAGAAGCCCATGTGAGTCACCTAACCATGTGGGAACCATCATTTAACATCTAGCATGAAATATCTCACAAAATTACAAACTAATGGAGCCTATATGGTAGCCCTATATTAACGTGAATGAGAGGAGTCACAAACATATTCATTTTTCAATTTTATTGAATCAAATTACTCTCTTTCAAGTGTTCTTCCATTGTTCTAAGTGTTCTTTATCAACTTCATCAAAATCTAGCTCAATCTAGTTCATAAATCCTTACATAAACCAAGTTATAAAACAACTACTCAAGAACACACCAACAACACTTCCAAGTTTGCTAGCTTACTTCCAATCTTGAAAATCTACTTTGAGTGATCATCCAACCTCAAGAAATCTTTCTTATTTATAGTATGATATCTTTCTAATATAAGGTAATACTCATATTCAAACTTTGTTTCAATTTCTATAACTTTAATAATCTTATTTCGAGTGGAAATCTTACTTGAACTTGTTTTCGTGTCATGATTTTGCTTCAAGAACTTTCAAGTCATCCAAGGATCCTTTGAAGCTAGATCTATTTTTCTCATTTCCAATAGGTTTATCCACAAAAACTGAGGTATTAATGATGTTTATAACATCATTCGATTCATATATATAAAACTACCTTATTCGAAGGTTTAAACTTGAAATCACTAGAACATAATTTAGTTAATTCTAAACTTGTTCGCAAACAAAAGTTAATCCTTCTAACTTGACTTTTAAAATCAACTAAACACATGTTCTATATCTATATGATATGCTAACTTAATGATTTAAAATCAAAAAACACGAAAAACACCGTAAAATCGGATATACGCCGTCGTAGTAACACCGCGGGCTGTTTTGGGTTAGTTAATTAAAAACTATGATAAACTTTGATTTAAAATTTGTTCTTCTGGGAAAATGATTTTTCTTATGAACATGAAACTATATCCAAAAATCATGGTTAAACTCAAAGTGGAAGTATGTTTTCCAAAATGGTCATCTAGACGTCGTTCTTTCGACTGAAATGACTACCTTTACAAAAATGACTTGTAACCTGTATTTCCGACTATAAAGTTATACTTTTTCTGTATAGATTCATAAACGTAAGTTCAATATGAAACCATAGCAACTTGAAACACTCAAAATGGATTTAAAACGAAGAAGTTATGGGTAAAACAAGATTGGAAATTTTTGCTTGTTGTAGCTACGTGAAAATTGGTAACAAATCTATATTAATCATATCCTAGCTAACTTATATTGTATTATACATGTATTCTAATGTAATCTTGGGATACCATAGACACGTATGCAAATGTTTTGACATATCATATCGACCCATCTATATATGTTATTTGGAACAACCATAGACACTCTATATGCAGTAATGTTGGAGTTAGCTATACAGGGTTGAGGTTGATTCCAAAAATATATATACTTTGAGTTGTGATCTAGCCTGAGACGTGTATACAATGGGTCGTGGATTGATTCAAGATAATATATATATCGATTTATTTCTGTACATCTAACTATGGACAACTAGTTGTAGGTTACTAGCGAGGACAGCTGACTTAATAAACTTAAAATAGTAAAACGTATTAAAAATGTTGTAAATATATTTTGAACATACTTTGATATATATGTACATATTTGTTATAGGTTCGTGAATCGACCAGTGACCAAGTCTTACTTCCAGACGAAGTAAAAATCTGTGAAAGTGAGTTATAGTCTCACTTTTAAAATTTAATATTTTGGGATGAGAATACATGCAATTTTATAAATGTTTTACGAAATAGACACAAGTAATGAAACTACTTTATATGAGTGAATGATCGAAGCCGAATATGCCCCTTTTTAGCTTGGTAGCCTAAGAATTTGGGAACAGACCCCCAAATTGACGCGAATCCTAAAGATAGATCTATCGGGCCCAACAAGCCCCATTCTGGAATTTGGAATGCTTTAGTACTTCGAAATTATCATGTCCGATGGGTGTCCCGGAATGATGGGGATATTCTATATGCATCTTGTTAATGTCGGTTACCAGGTGTTCACCGTATGAATGATTTTTATCTCTATGTATGGGATGTATTGAAATATGAAATCTTGTGGTCTATTATTATGATTTGATAATATATAGGTTAAACCTATAACTCACCAACATTTTTGTTGACGTTTTAAGCATGTTTATTCTCAGGTGATTATTAAGAGCTTCCGCTGTTGCATACTAAAATAAGGACAAGATTTGGAGTCCATGCTTGTATGATATTGTGTAAAAACTGCATTCAAGAAACTTATTATTGATGTAATATATTCTTATTGTAAACCATTATGTAATGGTCGTGTGTAAACAGTATATTATAGATTATCATTATTTGATAATCTACAAAATGTTTTTTTAAAAACCTTTATCGATAAAATAAAGGTTATGCTTGTTTTAAAAAATGAATGCAGTCTTTGAAAAACGTCTCATATAGAGGTCAAAACCTCGCGACGAAATCAATTAATATGGAACGTTTATAATCAATATGAACGGGACATTTCATCATTTATCAATGGAACAACTAAGTCAAGTGTCATGGGAGCAGTTTCATGCCAAGGTTCGTGAGCAGTATTGTTCAGAATATGATCTGGAGAAATTGAAAACTGAGTGTTTGGGGATGAGAATGACTGATGATATGACGATTGATGATGTTATTTTGGACTTTACCTCTAAGTTAAGGTTTTGTCAATAGTGGGTACCACATGAGAAAGATAAAATTCAGCATTTTATTAGAGTTATTAAGCCGGAGTATCGGTCAATGGTTAGATTTACTTTTTCTTTATCGCAAGCTTTTGAGATGGCTAAAGCGAAAGAGGGTGATGTTAAAGCCGCAAGGAATACGGGAGTGGGAAATGGTTCTTATGGGAAGAGGTCGGAAGGTCAATCCAGTTATCAGTCCAGTCCGAATCAATAAAGTCAACCGGGTCCAGTACGAGGGAAGTTTCGAGTACGAGTGGGTCAGGTTCAATACAGAAAGAGTGGTGTAACTCGTGCAGATCTTACCACAGTGGACAGTGTTCTCCAGGTACGAAAAGGTGTCTAAGGTGTGGTATAGTGGGACATGATGTTCAACAACGTTCTTTCGGAAGAAATGTATGCTGGAATTGTCATAAGGAAGGTCATAGGTCAGCGCAGTGTTAGGCAGCGCGTAGAGGGAGTTCCGGGGCAGGGTCCGGGGTGCATTCAGCGTCTGTTGGTGGATCTACCGCATTAGTAGGACAGAAAATAAAAGGTCCTCCCACGGCTATAGCTATAGCTTATCAGATGGTAGCAGATACTGATGTTGTATCAGAAGACTTAAATACTGGTATGTTCAGACTAACCTTGTTATTGCTTTTGATTTCAGGAATGCGTGTTTAGTATGTTATGTAGATGATGTATTTTGTTTTTTGATAGATACTTTGAGGTAGTGTAGGCTGTAGTGATAGAGATGACTTGGATTTAGGTTTCTCCGATTTTCTTAACTGAAATGGAGACGTGATCTATGATAATGTATTATGTCTGGCCAACGTAAGCACATTTTGGTAGATCATGTGGAAGTTTCAGTAAGTTAAGATGAGAAGTAGGATAGTTGACTGCTTAAATTGTTGTTAATATGTGTTGCTTGATGAATAGTTGATGAGATTTTGTTACCGTGACTTTTGACTTTGACCAGATTCCGAGGACGGAATCTCTTTAAGGAGGGTAGATTTGTAACACCCGATAATTCGGCCTAGATGAAATGACCATTTTGCCCTTGTGTGTATTTATATTGTTATTTTATTAGTTGAATATTTATAGTCCTCTGACTATTTGGTTGAGACCAGTTCGTAACAAGGGTCACAGCACAAGTTTGTTTATTTAATTTGGACCTTGATAGGACCGCCTAATAATGTACGAAAGATATCAGATAACTGATAAATACCCGTGTGTTATGGGGTATGGATTATAACCCACATATATATGCAAGTATCTGGATGTTTCTTGCATTTTCTTCCCCAAATTACACACACACCGTACTTTGCGCACCTCACCATCTAACCCTAGTTTTGATTCTTGAGTGTTTTGGATTAATTGAAGCTTGTAATCTGCTCTCTATGATTTCGTGATCATTACTAGGTAATCTTTTCTCAGATTCTTGATTAAATCTTGTTGTCAAATTGGGTTTTTGTGTTCTTGAGTAAAAGTTAGGTTTTGATGCTTAATTCTTGATCTAAAGTGTTTGATATGTTCTATTGTTGTTAGAAATATATTTTATATAGTTTATATGATGTTTTGGGAGTGGTTTTGGTGTTAGATCTTGCAAAAATCGAGTTTTTGAGCCAAATTGGCAAAAATCAGCGAGCTGGAATGTTCTAAAAGCTCCCACACTTCTGACAGGTCACCTGTACGTGTGACCACGTGTTTGAGGCTCAACCACGCGGTTGAGGACTCACTCGCACGAGTGAGGCCTCGTCCGCGCGAGTGAGCACTGGTCAGTTTTTGGTAAACTTGAAAACGCTGTAACTTTCTAACCGTAACTCCATTTTCGATGAATAAACTATCGTTGGAGTCATCTTGAAATTTACTATCCAATGATAAGGTTTTAAGAAACTAAATTAAAATTTATTTTGGTCATAAAAATGGATTTTAATGTGTGTGTCTTGTTCTGTACTCGTTTAGTGTCATTATTGACTGAGTTTATGTTGTAGACTTATAATATGATGAATATATGATAATATGACCTAGTTTATAGTATTTATCAATTATATTATTGATTAGAACACTATACTGACTTTGTTTCTGATGTTTCCAGGTGATCAGGAGAAGTGAAGACTCAGAAATATAAGACCTCTGAGTACTTCTTGTGCTGGTTTTTGGTGAGTGGGTTAATTTAGCCGTTAAGGAATATAGTGACATGACCTAGACCGTTGACCTAGTTGCTATGCTTAGAACCTTTGTTGTTGTGTGATGTGGACTATGACCTCGCGTGTTTATTGGACCGACCTTGCTTCTGATCAGGTCGGGAAAGATCAACCTTGCTTCTGATCAGGTTGGGCTTATTGATGTTGTATGATTAATATCAGTCAGAATCATGCGTCCGTCGTGTGTGGAAGACTTATACTAGTGATACATAGTTATGAGTTTTCGATAGACTCTAGACTGATCAACTGGGGTCGTTGGCTTGGCCAGGCCGCTGAGTCTCTCAATGGGTTGCTTCGGATTATCCAGATGGTTGCTTCTGATTGACCATTGCTTATAGTTATCACGGTTGCTTTGGATTAACCATTGCTGAAGATGTGTTTAAGCCTTAGTGATCTTTGGATTTATTTGATTGTTGGATATTGTATTTGTATTGCTTTTATGTTGTATGTTAATGGTAGATTGCTATGTTTCTGCATGTTCTAGTAGTTATATGATTAACTGTCTGATTAATTAGTTGATGTGTGTTCTAATGATTGTACCTATGTGTTTTAGCTATTAGATTAGTCCATTCACTTAGCTTCGTGCTAACCCCTCCACCTTCCCCTTTGCAGGTTATAGGTCTTTTGCTTTTGTGGACATGGGAGAAGATGGGCGTGTTGGGTTGGGTTCGACAAGTCTAGAACTCTGATGTTTTCTATATGAAATCGAATATTAACGTAACACCGGTTTTTGATAAAAATATATTTATGTATGAAGTGTAATAATTATGTTTATGTTTGTACGTAAGGGCAGGTTTTGTAAATAAGACTACCACTGTGTTATAAAAAAAAGTACGGTGTTACATCTCCCCCGTAGGTTGCCTCGCGATTTTTAATATCTTTCATAAACATAATCTCATATCAGGCATTTCGCATGGCATAGAGATAAAAGTCATTCATACGAACTACAAACACCTGGTAATCGACCTTAACAAAATGCATCTAGAATATCCCCCGCATACCGGCATTCCGCACGGCCATGCAAAAAGCATACAATCAGGCCACTCTTTTAAATATGATGGTTGTGTACACCTCAAAAACAGATCATATCTTTTAAAGCTGGTGGTTGTATACCTATTTTGAAGTACTAAAGCAATTCAAATTCTCTGACTGGGGCAGGTTAGTGCCCATAGATCTATCTTTAGGATTCGCGTCAATTAGGAGCTCAGTTTCCTAATTCTTAGATTACCAGACTAAAAGGGGTGATATCCGGTGTACTCATAATAACTCATTCGTAGAATGTTTTTAAGTACTTATGTCTATTTCATCAAACATTTATAAAAGCATTTCATGTATTCGCAGTTTAAAAATATATTTCAAAAGCATTTAATAAAGCAGTTATAAAAACAGCGCATGTATTCTCAGTCCCAAAAATGTAAAGAGTAAAAGGGAATCAAATGAACTCACTATACGATATTTTGTAGTAAAAATATGCATACGACGATACTGAACAATGCAAGGTTTGGCCTCGAATTCACGAACCTATATCATTTATATATATATATATATATATATATATATATATATATATATATATATATATATATATATATATATATATATATATTAACACATATAATTAACATGTAATAAAAATCAAACCCGTTTGTATAAGTTAATTATATATTACTTATTTAAAATAGTAATGTAATATTTATATAGTTATCATATATGTATTTGATATATTTTTATAAAAATAACTTTTGGTTTGTTAAAATAATGATTTTAATAATACTAAAATAGTGTTGGTAATAATAATAATTAGGTTTAATAATGAAAATATTAATTCTTGATAATAATACTGGTTATTTTATCTGTAGTAATAATAATAATGATAAATATAATATATTGAAAATAATGATACTTATAATAATAATAATAATAATAATAATAATAATACTAGTAATAAAAATAATGATAATAATAATAATATTAATAATAATAATAAAATCATGTTTAATGATAATAATAATAAAGAAAAAAATAATAATAATAATAATGATACTTTTAATAATATGATACTTTTTAATTAAAATGATAATTTTAATTATAATGATAACTTTAATAATAATGTTACTTTTAATAATAATAATAATAACAATAAATAATAATAATAATAATAATAATAACAATAATAATAATAATAATAATAATAATAATAATAATAATAATAATAATAATAATAATAATAATAATAATAATAATAATAATAATAATAATAATAATAATAATAAATATTAAGAATGAGACTACCTTAATTAAGTTTGTAGCTTCCGTGAAAGAAATAAAAAAATGTCAATGCCAGGGCTCGAACCAGAGACCACTTGGTTAACAAAAACAATCGTTTGCCACACCCCCGTTCCTTTCTTTCTGATTTATTTTGAGAATTAAAATTATTTAACTCGTCTTTCCTGATCTTCTCCTTTTGAGTTTTTCATCATATTCAGCTCGATTAGAGTTCATATTATCATTAACATAACCGTTCTTCATATCCTATTATCATCATCATCTTATTACCCAAAACTAATTCATAACTATATCGTTATCCTATCTTTACCGTGATCTTCATTATCACGAATCTTCAACATCACTTTTCACTCTCGTACCCACATAACCTTCGGTTATCAACTAACATCACGATCATAATTATCATAATCATAATCGAAACCATCTTCGTTGTCATTATCATAACAATACCATCGATTATTATCCTATATAAAATCATAATTATCATCACTAATTATCATCGACATATTCTTCCTTACTATTTCACCTTCTTCATTAATCAGTGTTTCATTCTAATTGATACAGGAACAGAAAAGTTTTGCAGGGTTTTCGTATGATAAAAGAAGCAGATCAAGGAATTTAATACAGCCAAGTTTGATTTATTCGACCAAGGTTAGTGTTGATAATGGCCCAGTTTTTACGGCCCAATTAGTAAGTGATGGCCCAATACTAAAACGAATTCTTCATACAGTCGTCCACTTAGTATGTGGAATTAATTTGGCCAGCAAAAAAAATACATCTGTGTAAATAAACAAGGTATTAGCTGTTACCCAACACATTCCTTAAACGTGACACCCACTAGCTTTGTTGTTCACTTTCACTTTTCCTCTCAATATAATAACGTTTCTTTTCCTCCCACTTCAATTATGTTTACCAATTTTCAGAAAGTTTTCTTTTCATTTCATAACATAGAGTTACTTTTGTAAATTTGTTTTGAGGGTTGTGTTTGATCATGGGGGAAATAGGAAAACAAGTGAGCTGCTATAGTAGATTAGTGGTGGTGATGCGATCAATTGCAGCAGAAATTCATGGCGTTAAATAAGAAGAAGAGAAGGTGAAACTACGGTGGTGGTGATGTGGTTGTAGGTGTCCGATTGTGGTTCTCGGACTGAATAGATAACAAAAAACAGAAAAAAAATAGTAGCTAGTCTTTGCGAGTTGGAGAAGAGAGAGAGTGAGTGAAGTGGTGGTGTTATTTTATTGAATTGTAGAGGGAGAGTAGAGAGAGAATAGGTGACATGGTGGTGGTGTTCGTGGTGTCTAATTCGGCTTGGAAGCAGAAACAGTGAAGTAGTAGTAAAAACGTAATCATGGTGTTTGGGTCTCAGTTGCAAAGATATAAAAACACAAGGTGGTTTAGTGGTTTGGCGACGTTTGATCGAAACAATTGTATGACAGGTGAATATCGTGGTGATGGCTTTAGATGATTGGAGATGGTGATTATCTTGGTGGCCGTGTAAAGTTGGGTCGTTGTAGTGCTTGATGGTTAGTGCAAGAAAAGCAAGGATAGTTGTTTCAATGGTGAGATTATTAAGGTGGTGACGGCATAGGTTGTCGAGTTCACAGAAGAAGAAGTAATTGTAATGGTATTTGTTTTTAATGTGGTGTAGGGTTTGATTAAATATAAGAGAAATAGCTAGACAGTTATAGATGTGGAAGTTCATAAACGTACTATATATATATATATATATATATATATATATATATATATATATATATATATATATATATATATATATATATATATATATATATATATATACATAGTGTTGATATATTGATATTATAATGATAAAGTAATAACAGTAAACAGTAATTAATGATTCCAGAAAATGAGTATGATTAGGGAAATAAATGTCACAAAACTCCATATGCATGTGAATGTAAGTTGTCTGTATGTACATATATTAATTTAAAAGTTAGTAATAATTAATACAGTGACATCCCACTAATATTTATCAAAATTAAGAAAAACGGGTACTATCTTATTTCATTTTACCCACATAATATTTAGGGGTAATATTTCATACTCCATTGTTAATCAGTGGCGGATAAAAGTCTTCGAAAAAATCCCAAATTTTTAGATTAACTATATTTATTTATGTCGGTCATTATGGTATAAAATTCGAGCATTAACTATTAAATAAAAATTACATTAATTATTCACTCCCAACCCCAAGTAAAATATAACAAGTTTTAAAATTCAACAAATAGTTCTTAAATATATTTTTAATAAGCCTATAATTTGTAAAACTCATTTTTGGCTAACCGTTTTTTTTAAAATCACATAAGTTTGTTTTAACTTGTTTACTATCAATTGAATGACAAATGAGTGCTATTATCGTTTACTAAATAAATTCAAAATCACAAAATATATATTTAATATACTTTATTTAAATAGATGTGTATAATATCATATTTTTATTTTATTTTACATAATTAATTTTGATAACAACAACATATAATATTTCAAATTATATTTTCAATTACCATATATATATATATATATATATATATATATATATATATATATATATATATATATATATATATATATATATATATATACATATATATATATATATATACACACACATACACACATCTATTTACAATTAATTGTTCGTGAATCGTCGAAACTGATAGAATGTCAATTGAATATATGAATCAGTTCAAACTTTTTGAGACTCGATATTATAGACTTTGCTTATCATGTCAAAATCATATAAAGATTAAGTTTAAATTTGGTCGAAAATTTCCGGGTCGTCACACAAGTGTCATTATATTATACTAACTCATGCTTCAATTCCCAACACTTCTTCAAAAACATTCATAATTTAAACTTGAAAGTTTACAGGATATAGAAACTAAACAGCTTCTTTTATGATGTAATACAGATAACGCGAGAAGATAAATGATTTCAGATAAGAATAGTTATGAAAATATCTTCAGAAATATCGAGGATATTTATAATGAAATATACTATTATATCTTAGAATTTCTAAAATCGAAAGATAATGAAGAAATTCTTCTGTAAGGATTTAGAATGTGTAAGGAGATTATATGTCTTCTGTAATTTCCATCGGAAATCGAATCATCTAGATTCTTTAAGTATAGGTACAGCTTCCTTCATGTTTTGCTCAATCCGTTATTTTTTTTCAATGTCAGATTTTCTTTTGAGCTTTTCCAATGTACTATTCTTTATTATCAAGCTTTTGGCCATTAAGACCATCTATAGCATTTGCTGCTTCGTCAGCATTCTCAAGGTTAACGAATCTGATTCATTGATTATCAATCTGAGGTGTTTTCAAGAATTTTGAATTTGAGCATTGAACGCAGGATGTAACCGTCAATGGATCTAACGGTTGAAGAAAAATGTTGTGAATTCCAAAAGTAATGGATGATAATATCTGCGGATGTAAGTAGGATAGTTAATGTCTGCCAAATCAGAATTGAAGAGTGTACACTGTAACATATTACCCGCTAAAATATTTTCGTCATTAACAGTTTGTACAATAGAATTTTAATTACAATCTTTATGAAAATATACGTACATATATATTCAGATGTAATCATAGATTTAATGAGTTGATATTATATTAATCTCATTCGGTTTATGGTTGAAACGATAATAAATAATCTCTAAAACCTTGGAGATTACATAATTGCCGCAGAATATTTCTCAAATGAAATTATGAATTAATTCTTCATCGGTTATTGTTATTGATATTCCTTGGTGTCTATGGTACGTATGATGTTGATACAAATTGTGATGTTGAGGCTTGTGATACGGATGTTGTTGTTGATGAAGCTGATGGTGTTGATGTTGTTGCTGATTGATGGTACTACTGGTGCTTATAGTGCTTGCTATGTTGATGATGTTTGCGGTACTACTGAGGATGTTGCTGATTTTGGTGGTGCCGTCGGTGCTGGTGATGTTGACGATACTGCTGGTGGTGTTGTTGTTGTTGATACTGGTGGTGCTGGTGCTGTTGGTTATGCTGATGGTGCTGCTGATGCTTATAGATTTCTCACCATATTCTCCAGAGCCGTTATTCGAGCGTGAAGCTCGTTGACTTCTTCCATTATTCCGGGATGATGGGTGGTTGGAACTAGCGGATGAATAAGATCTAGAATCTTAGATATTATATAATCGTGATGGGATACCCTGGAAATGAGGGTGAAAATGGTGTTCCGAACGGGTTCACCGGTAAACGCTTCAGGTTCTTCGCCAATAGGGCAATTTGGATGATGGAAGAGATCTCCTTCTTCTTGCCTCCATTGATTAAGTCAGCTACGAACCCATCCTCAATCCATCCAGAATTTGTGATGACTGATTGGTTTGTTCATTCCGGTTACGTAGTGTGTGGAGCTTGAGGAACTCGAGGAATCCATGTGATGTGATCGGAATAAGGGTTTTCGATATGAGTTGAGTGTTGAATACCAAATGATATCTTCATCTCCTCGAATACGTATATATAGCAGAAAGATTTCGTAATTTGCAGAGGAAATTTAGGGAAAGTGTTTGACAAAGTTTATGGAGATAGATAGGATAAGATATGATTTGTCTGTACATCATCTATTGCAGTATGACGTGTCGAGACTTTTAATAAGTATGTGATTTCCAATAAGGATTGATAGATATACTTTTGATTAAAGACTTTCAATTCATAATGGCCTATTCAGGTCTAGGGGCTTGAGCTATAGGACCCTTTAAATCGAACAATCCAAACCCTTCAGTCCTAGAGTTTCGTAGACGCCACCCGTCAATAAAAGTTCAAAGATCAAAAATAATGAGAAAACAAGTAATGAATATGAATAGTAATAGATATAGAAATTTCAAAAATCATGGATAGCATTTCGTGTAATACATATGTAATACACAAAACCATGATAGATGACAAAGAAATGTCGAGAATTTCAGAAATCATGGTGTCGCATTTAAATATGGTGACGGAATTGGATAGTACTTAGAGGGACTCGAAAACAACAAACGCCACTATTTAACTCAACTGTTTAGGCAAAACTCCACGCACAACTCGCATTGAAGATGCTCCGATGAAAGTGTTACTTACTTACTTCAGTAAGCGATTGAGGGACGGCGAATGCCTACCCTCAGTATACCTTCTAGTGATTCGACCGGAGAGTGAGCAGAATTCTTAGATTGGCTTGGCATTCTAAGGAAAATTAAAGAATTTAATAAGCATAGTTTCTAAGGTATAGTGTAGCATTTAACATTTAAAGGCACTATAGTCAAGGAAAGTTGTAGTCCTACATTGCTAAGGTACCTAATTGTATAAGGCACACTTAAAATGCAATCCTGGTTCTCTACAACAAAAATGCTCTAATATCAATCCGTCACACCCCCAAATAGGGCCTGGGGTATTTGTGACTAATTATATCAAATTACAGTTGTATAAACGAGAACGACTCTATATGAGACGTTTTATTGAGTTTTACACCGGAAGATAAATAGATTACATTGTATTTAGAGCATTAAATGTTTTTAAATGAATTGGTAAGTAATGCATGAAGACTCTAAGCATGGCAATAAATCATCATCAAAGCAGCAGATATACAGCGAAACCAATATTTAAGTACCTGAGAATAAACATGCTTAAAAAGTCAACACGAGGTTGAGTGAGTTCATAGGTTTGTCACAAATAATGATTTCAGTAATAGATCACAAGATTTAATAAAAGACGATATATCATGTATATCAAAAGTATGCCATGAGCGTATCATATCAAAACTAAACGATTTTACCCCGAGACAATACATATGTAATTGTCGAGATCATTATTATACCACCAATTTACCTGAGGTCAACAGTGCGGGACGTTACTCCCAATAGTGCTATTTATAATAATTCCGTTTGCCTCTTCATTATCTAACAATTAATGATATTACAAAGTAGGGTTTTGCATGTTTCAAATGAATACAATAAAAATACTCATGTTGATCACATAATAGTTTGTACTTGTGTCTATCAGTTATAAAAATAGTACATGTATTCTCAGTCCAAAAATATAGATAAAAAGGGAGCAAATGAAACTCACGATACGATACGATAGTTTGTAGTAAATATGCATATGTTGGCACTGCAAGTGCAGAATTGGCCTCCGATTCACGAACCTATATCAAATATTTATATTAACACATATACTTGTAATCGAACGAATTAATATTATATCTTGAATTATATATCTTGCGTATTTAGTTTGCGTATAAATTTAAAATGATTAATATTTATATAATTATGTTAATATATATATTTGATTAGTATTATATTAAAAATAATTAACTTGTTATATATGAATATTTATATAAGAATGGTTAATGTGATTAATACCTACTTTTATGTAATATTACTTATAAGTATATTTTTTTTATATACACAATATTTACTTGGTAAAATAATATTAGTAATAGTAAATAAAAGTTGTATTTGATTATAATGATAATATTAATAATAACAATTCTGATGATAATTATAATAATATTAATTTTAATGAAAATGATAATAATAATAACTATAATAATAATAATTTTACTAAATGATAATAATAATAATAATAATAATGGTAATAATTTTAATAATATAGATTTAATAATAATATTAATAATGATATTACTTAATTATAATTTTAATAATAATAATTTTTAATGATAATAATCTTATTATTTAATAATAATCCTATTAATAATAATTTGAATGATAGTAATCTTAATACTAATGTTAATAATAATAATCATATTGTTAATATTTGTAATAATAATAATTAACTTAATAATAATAATAAATATAAAAATATAAGACTACCTTAAAAGCTTTTTCAAAAAAAGTTATCATGAACGGGACTCGAACCCGAGACCTCCCGAAACCCAAAACACCCCTTTAAACACTACGCTGCTTCTGCTTTTTCTGATTTATCTGGTTCTATTATATATTTATATTTCGTTTCTGTTTCATCTCCTTCTTCACATAACCACTCGACAGAATCAAACACCCAAGTAATTTAGTGAATTAATGATATGGTTTAGGATTTGGAATTGAAACACATATGACCTTCTGTCATGTCTTGATCAACAGAATCAGAAGAAGAGAAAAAAATCAAGCAGCAGCTGCAAAACTTATCGTGAAGAACACCAAGAACTCCAACATCAATCTCGATTTCTAAGCTGTTTTGGATCACAATTTCTGAAGTAAAATGTTCTAAATCATTCCTAGAAACTATCTGGATCATCAATTAAACTTAAAACATCACAACGAACTCGAATTTTTCTATGAACAAAAAGTTTGACTTTTTGATTTACAAGTTTGACTTCGAAATAAGAACTAGATATGATGAATTTAAAGCTGAGATTTTGCAGAGAGTTTGAGTAGAAGGATACTAATAATACTGCATTATTACATTTTGAAATTGGGTTGGAATTCGAGGTTTTTGGATATTTGATGCAAGAACATAACAGTCGACTGTTCTTGGATTTTTTTTTAAAAATTCGATCAATTTAAATGCTGTAATTGGTATTTGTAATTGATAATTGATAATGTAAAATTGAATGGGATTATTTAGCAACTAGAATTCAATTTATTTATAGCAATGTGGTCGACTGGTTCATCAGGCAGAAGAAATAAAAAAATAAAATAAAACTCAATCAAGATTAAAAAGCAGATTGTGATGTTTAACCAATTTTTGATGGATCAGTGACTCGATTCTAACTGGAAAGCCAGATTAGAGACAAAAACTAAATGAATCGGATTAGTTATTTGTTGTTTTCACTTTATTTTTTTTATTTTTATTTATTTATTTAATATTAATAATTAATAATTAATAATTATATTAATTAATAATAATTATATTAATAATAATAATTATATTAATAATAATAATTATTATTATTATTATTATTATATTAATAATAATAATAATACTTTTAATATAAAATAATAATAATATAAATAAGAATAATAATGTTAATCTTAATAATAATAATATCATTAATATTAAATGATAGTTTTTATAATAATACTTATTTTAATAATGATAATGAATAAATGATATTAATATTAATAACAATAATCATAATAATAACTAAAATCATAATTTTACCACTATTTATATTATTGATATTAATATTTATTTTTAATGATGAAAGTAATATTAGTATAATAACTATAATTTAACTTTTAATTAATATTATATATTATTAATTATGTAAAATGTATAGATTAAATAATAATATATATTGAATATTTAATATTTACATATATTACAATATAATATTTATTATATTAAAACAATTACGTTTAAAGTATTATACGTTTAATACTTTGTTAATGTTTTCAAGTTATAAAACACACACACACACACACACACACACATACACATATATATATATATATATATATATATATATATATATATATATATATATATATATATATATATATATATATATATATATATATATATATATATATATTCATGTCTATTTATATAAGCTTTGTGAAACGTCGGTCAATAGTCAAAGGTTAATTGAAACAGCTCAAAATTTTTGAGATTTAGTGTAACAGACTTTGCTTATTGTGTCGAAAATATTATAGAATGAGTTTAAATATAGTCGGAAATTTCCGGGTTATCACAATGATGATGATGATGATGATGATGATGATGACGACGATGATACTTAAGACTTAATTTATTCACTTTTAAACTTTTGGGGACAATTTACTGACCTAGTAACCTTTGACTTAGGTTGAGGACCTTTTAGATCGACCAACTTACCTGTTTGGACCGACTTACTACTTGCTTACATTTTCGTATCGACTTTTACCGCACATTCACTGTGAGTTATAGCTTCCCTTTTTACTTTACTATTTTTGGGACTGAGAATACATGCGCTTTTTATGTTTTACATACTAGACACGAGTACTTAAACTTTATATATGTGTGAGTGATATAACGGCACAAAGATTCCCCTTAGCACGGTAACGTTTAATCATTGGTTTTTGAACCGGTGAATGCGAATATTAGATATGGATCCATAGGGTTTGACATCCCCACTCGGGCTAGTCACGCTAGCATTTAACGGGTGATTGATACTTCGAGGACATACGCACTCGTCAAGTGTACTTTTAGGGGGTACTATTATTACGTTAAGTTAGTTACCGGGTGCCCACGGATAAGCATATACTTTATCATACTGATTTGAAATACTGATTTAAAACGCTGGTTGAAGCACTGAAATCTCGTGGTCTACATTATATTACTGATTACAAACAAACTATAGCTCACCAACATTCGTGTTGACTTTTTAAGCATGTATTTCTTAGGTGCTTAGACGTTGTTGCTTCCGCTGTTAGACTTGCTGTTATAGTCTTGGTGTTATAGACTTGCTGTTATAAACTCGCTGTATTAGACTTCCGCTGCATTGTTTAGAGATGTCTCAATCATGGAACTTTTACTTTGCATTCACAACTTATGTTACATTTAAACAATGGTTTCATAATGACCTTTGTGTCACGTACTTATGTTAATGCTTTATATTTGTAGAAGCACGTTATCCTTGTAAAACATTTGACGTTGGTAAAGACGTCATCTTTTGTAAAACATTTGACGCTGGTAAAAACATTATCTTTTCATGAATGCAAAACTTGTTTTAAAACAGCATGTAGTATTATACCGTGTAATGGACTTGTTGTTGACGATTCGTACATGATGGTTTTGTACGGGGCGTCACATTTTGTATCAGAGCATTGGTTGTAGGGAATTAGGTTGCATTAGTGAGTCTTAACCGAGTCGAGTAGGATTCGCTAATAGGACTAATATACAACTTGCTCGTTTACTTGTTTCTGCGGAACTGCTGCATGCTACTGCTTACTTTTACTGCAATGTGAACTTGCTACATGCTACTGCTTACTTTTACTGCTATATGATCTTGCTGTATGCTACTGCTTATTCTCGTTACTGCATGCTACTATCTGCTTTTGATTGCATGTTACTTCTGTTTGATACTATTATTATTGCCATGCTATGTACTGCTGTAGACAATCTAGGCTGCTGTAGTTATTATGCATAATTACGTTCTTGCTACATGTCTGCTATTTGCTGTACCGACTTGGAAAAATTTATCTTTCCTAGTTCAGATGTTTTTCTGAACCCTTTTCCCACTCGTCTACCTCTAAGGACTAGTAATGTAATCCACCTGTTACTACCGTTCCACCGTTCCAGAGATCGAAGCATTACTTCACGCAATCTAGGAGGAGTACCCCTCGGATTACACGCCCACTAAAGCTGATCCTCTGAGGAGGAGATATGTGAGGACTTGTTGGAGTAACCGCACCTTGCCCCACCCCCCGAGCTCACCCTAATTAGCCACGTATAATGAATGAACATGAGAAGGTTGTTCAGTTTTCGCAAGTTAACCCGTATCCCGTACGCTTTCATGACTGTCTCTTATCTCTTTCATTCTTCAGCACTACTCGACGATCTAACGACACTTCTGAATTTAGGTCCCTAACACTCTTAGACATTGGAGAAGTCGGGAAGGCATCTCCTTTTCACAAAATCATAGTGTCTTCCACTGATGCTTAGACATACCCAAAGACTTGGGAGTCGCCTCAAAACATATTGTATTACTACTTGCTACACGTATAACTCGACGCGAGACCCAGATTGAATTTATAGAAGGGAACCTAACGACGTTACCTGAACCCGAACATTTTGAAGAAATTTCAGGACATTTAGGCATTGATGCATGACCTACGGAACCTACGCACTCACACCGAGAAATCGTGAGATTAATTATGTAGATTTTGTTTTGAGATAGCATAGATAAAGCATCGTTAAATGAAATTGAGTAGTACTTGAAGTGATCACGTTACATTGACCATATGGAGTGATAATAGAATGAACGTACAATTTAGTATAATATAATGACACCAGGCCAGCGTGATTATATTGAAGTAAATCATGCAGAAGTTCCAATATTACTATATAAGGAATATGAAGTGATTCAAAGAAAACTTTGGTAGGAACCACTTAAGCTTACGCATTATGGTCTGTTAGAGGTAGGGAAAGAATAACCACTTAGCCCGGGTACTGTACAAGAAGGGCCTTGATTGCAGAATTGATAACCAGAAAATTTGTTATAGATATAAACACCCTGGACACTTAAGAAAAAAGTTCTCAAATAGGAAAAACTTTGAACTTACTTGCGGTAGAGCAATCGTTATCTCAGCTATGGAGACTCGCATGGATCCTGGGTACGTTTCATCATAACATTTTATTGTCTCGAAGTTGTTTAATACCAGAGCGATAGAAACCTTATATCTAAGAACCTTAGTGTTATGACTAATAGGCCATTAACAACCATGAGAGTTAAGTATTCTATAAGGACAAGCAAATGGTAAGCTGGCAGAGATAGATGAATGATTTAAGATAGTACCTTAAAATTAACAGGTAGGTCATTTGGAGATGACCTCATGTCAACAAAACTTTGAAGTTTTAAAGTAGTAGTTGGAAAGGATTAGTTACCTACGCACAAGCAGATGATATTTGAAAAGATTGATAGAATTTTTCACGGTAGTATAATAAGATTTGGTTGGAATGAACCTTAAGATTAACCTAACACCCATCAATTTGGGAAGCTTGATGTAATAGTTGGAATGGACTTTAGGATTAACCTAATACTCATCAAGTTAGGAAGCTTTGATGAAATAGTTGGAACGGACTGGCTTTCAAGGATGAAAGTGAAAGTTATTTATAGTGAGAAGATTATTCGTATACCTCGCGAGAATGGTGAGCCATTAATAGTTACTGAGAGAGAAGTAGTCCGAAGCTGAACCTTATTAGTTGCATGACAACATCCTAAAATCCCACAATGGAAATGGAAAGGAATAACAATGGAGCTCATCACGAAACTACCAAAAACGGTAGGCGGTTAGGACACTATCTGGGTTATTAATGACCGTCTCACCAAAACTGCTCACTTTTTAGCCATGAAAGAAACCGATACAATGGACAAACTTGTGAAACGATACATAAAGGAAATTGTATTCCGTCACTTCAGCGATTCAGATTTTATGTTAAAGACTACCCAAGAATCTTATCTGATACTCATTCTTAAGCGACTCTAAATCCTAACTTATTCCGAGAGATTTCTTATTTGATGATAATCACAACATCATCCTTCTTACTTCGATATTAGTCATACCAGTTCAAAATTTTCCAAAATCAATGGGTGGTTAATTCCCATCCTCATACTCTCTCATTCGTATCTCACTTATAAGCAACAACTTCACACTTAAGCATTTTTGGTCTAAGGACTTATGCTATACTAATAGTCATCAACCACATTTAAATACAATAGTTTTCATTACCTCAAATATCACCCAAAACTTTCAAAAATCTTTTACTCAACCCTCATCAATCTTTTTCCAACTTGTAACCTCCGAAATATAAAAATTTTGTTTGCCAAAATTTTACACACACTATTTGACTGTGCGATTCTCTCAAAGTTTT
Source organism: Rutidosis leptorrhynchoides (assembly GCF_046630445.1). NCBI lineage: Eukaryota > Viridiplantae > Streptophyta > Magnoliopsida > Asterales > Asteraceae > Rutidosis > Rutidosis leptorrhynchoides. The sequence goes on from NC_092337.1 coordinate 151,763,368, forward strand.
ATAAAAATAAAATTATTTTATTGCCATTCGTACAAATTTTAGAAATCGTATACGTTATATATAATTACTTATTTTTGACTAGTACATATGAAATTTTACTTTCACTTTTACAAATCAATTCTTTTATTCAAAAGGTATTTTACTTCGTTTCTTTTCTTACATTGTCACCTTAAATGATTTCTATAAAATTTTCGTTGCTTGTTATATAAAAATTTTCGTGTTATTCGTATCCCAGTCATCATAAAGACTTCACAACCGTCTAAATCGAGAGATTCATGTGTGTGATAAAGGCACTTACTACCACGTCATGCAGAGCCTTCTGGCATCCACTAACACTTAAACCATTCAAAATTATTGCATTACCCCAAGGATCTTATTTGCCACATCTGTTGGAAATATGCTCTTTCTTACATAACTCTAAGTCCTGACTTATTCCAGGAGAATTCTCATTTAGTGATATTAACACCATCAGTATTCTGACTTTAATATTAGTCATAACCTGTTTGGCATTTTGCAAAATCAAGAAGCAATTAACTTCTCGTCCTCGTGCTCTATCCTTCATACCTCACTTTTTAGCAACGGCTTCGCACGTGAACATTTTTGGCCCAAAGACTTATGTCATGATAATTATCAAAACTACATTTAATTCATTAGTTTTCATTACCTAGTAATATGTCACCCGCTGATTCAAATAATTTTTCACTCGATCTGTTTTAACTCGTAACCTCTGAAATACGAAAAACTATGTTATCAAAAATTTTTACACGTTGTTTATTTGTGTGGTCCTCACGAGATTTATGGACAAATGAAATTAATAAAAAAAAAAATTGTCACTTATGCGATTTATAAAATCATATATGTATGTATATAATTAAGTTAATAAATTTACCTTTACTTATTTTGGCTAATACATACTAAGTTATACCTTCAAATTATTTAAAAATCGCTCATTTATTGAGTTGTTTAACTTAAGTCAAATAGTTTTGTGCCAAATGGTACACATTGGACATACTTCTAAATTTACTAGGAACTTCGTTCCGTTTATGTTGTTACATCAAACGTTTAAAGGTTTTTCAAAACTTTCTTGGTTGATTTTATTAGGGGTTTTCGTATTAGTCTACACCATGTATGGATCACACTTCTTCACGTCCTCCGTTAGGGATGAAGCTTACTATTAAGATTTTTGTTAAAACCACTTGAGCCACTTTGGATGGCAGATTTATAAAATTTGTTGGGAAGTCTTTGCGCTCATAGAATGTTCCTTTTAAGGGTAGACATGGTAAAAACGCGGGCCGGTAAATCAATTTTCTGGGTACACTCAGTGGTCACCCTATCGTAGGAAAGGCACTAGGCGGGTTTATACTCTCAATGTTTCACGACTAATCGCAACACCCTCGTAAACATCATCTCTATGAATCAGTATATTGAGGTACAAGAAATCATTTTTGGAGATTCTTTTCACTTGGAGTAAACCATTCTTTAGGACCAAGAATTCACGTATCTTCTCATCCGCCCATCCCCTTAAGTATAAGGATAAATTCAGAACGAACCGCTCGAAGAGTTCACTCTTGTTCAAAGATCACACCTTTCGTGCGATTTTCTTTCAGAAAGGTAATATAAAATACTTTAAGGATCTATGAATCTTGTTATCCGCTTGGAAAGGACTGCTTAAAATGTCTATAACTCAGATGTGGTTACTCTACATATTCCTTCCTTCGTTGGTTACAATTATATGTTGTTCTGGTCGATGTTAACCATAAATTCAACATGTAACTGAAAGGATAAAGTTACATTATGGAACTGTGCTTTCATTCCATCCAAGGATAAGTTCACATACAGTATGTTGTGATCGCCATGTTTTCCATTCTATCTGTCAGCTTTGTATTGCGACATAAGCGCTCAATGTTTTATATGAGTTTGGTAACATTCATGATGTATTTCATGCATCCAGCTTATTGAAGATGCCTGTAAGGCTAAAAACATCATTTTTCCTTTTGTGGGTATATATTCGGATGATATATTCATGTTAGCAAGAAACGGAATCAATTTATTGATCTCTTAGGACAAGAGACTTAATTAATGGCATATACATATTCTTAATTTTATACGCCCAAGTACCTTTCAAGGTAAATAACTCACTTCTGAGCCCACGAGTCTCTCAGAACTTTGATACGCTCCTTCTTCTTCAAATTAGGTACCATTGCTAGTCACTCCTCAAAATTTCGAGACAAAATTTTCTTTAACAGGTGGGTAATGTAACGACCCAATTTTTTTGACTTATATTTGTGCTGGTTACTTTCACGAATCCGCGTATATGAAATGTCCCGTTCTTATTGATTGAAAACGTTCCATATTAATTGATTTCGTTGCGAGGTTTTGACCTCTATATGAGACGTTTTTCAAAGACTGCATTCATTTATAAAACAAACCATAACCTTTATTTCATAAATAAAGGTTTAAAAATCTAGATTATCAAATAATGATAATCTAAAATATCCTGTTTACACACGACTATTACATAATGGTTTACAATACAAATATGTTACATCGAAATCAGTTTCTTGAATGCAGTTTTTACACAATATCATACAAACATGGACTCCAAATCTTGTCCTTATTTTAGTATGCAACAGCGGAAGCTCTTAGTATTCACCTGAGAATAAACATGCTTTAAACGTCAACAAAAATGTTGGTGAGTTATAGGTTTAACCTATATATATCAAATCGTAATAATAGACCACAAAATTTCATATTTCAATACACATCCCATACATAGAGATAAAAATCATTCATATGGTGAACACCTGGTAACCGACATTAAGAAGATGCATATATAAGAATATCCCCATCATTCCGGGACACCCTTCGGATATGATATAAATTTCGAAGTACTAAAGCATCCGGTACTTTGGATGGGGTTTGTTAGGCCCAATAGATCTATCTTTAGGATTCGCGTCAATTAGGGTGTCTGTTCCCTAATTCTTAGATTACCAGACTTAATAAAAAGGGGCATATTCGATTTCGATAATTCAACCATAGAATGTAGTTTCATGTACTTGTGTCTATTTTGTAAATCATTTATAAAACCTGCATGTATTCTCATCCCAAAAATATTAGATTTTAAAAGTGGGACTATAACTCACTTTCACAGATTTTTACTTCGTCGGGAAGTAAGACTTGGCCACTGGTTGATTCACGAACCTATAACAATATATACATATATATCAAAGTATGTTCAAAATATATTTACAACACTTTTAATATATTTTGATGTTTTAAGTTTATTAAGTCAGCTGTCCTCGTTAGTAACCTACAACTAGTTGTCCACAGTTAGATGTACAGAAATAAATCGATAAATATTATCTTGAATCAATCCACGACCCAGTGTATACGTATCTCAGTATTGATCACAACTCAAACTATATATATATTTTGGAATCAACCTCAACCCTGTATAGCTAACTCCAACATTCACATATAGAGTGTCTATGGTTGTTCCGAAATATATATAGATGTGTCGACATGATAGGTCGAAACATTGTATACGTGTCTATGGTATCTCAAGATTACATAATATACAATACAAGTTGATTAAGTTATGGTTGGAATAGATTTGTTACCAATTTTCACGTAGCTAAAATGAGAAAAATTATCCAATCTTGTTTTACCCATAACATCTTCATTTTAAATCCGTTTTGAGTGAATCAAATTGCTATGGTTTCATATTGAACTCTATTATATGAATCTAAACAGAAAAAGTATAGGTTTATAGTCAGAAAAATAAGTTACAAGTTGTTTTTGTAAAGGTAGTCATTTCAGTCGAAAGAACGACGTCTAGATGACCATATTAGAAAACATACTTCCACTTTGAGTTTAACCATAATTTTTGGATATAGTTTCATTCTCATAATAAAAATCATTTTCTCAGAATAACAACTTTTAAATCAAAGTTTATCATAGTTTTTAATTAACTAACCCAAAACAGCCCGCGATGTTACTACGACGGCGTAAATCCGGTTTTACGGTGTTTTTCGTGTTTTCAGGTTTTAAATCATTAAGTTAGCATATCATATAGATATAGAACATGTGTTTAGTTGATTTTAAAAGTCAAGTTAGAAGGATTAACTTTTATTTGCGAACAAGTTTAGAATTAACTAAACTATGTTCTAGTGATTACAAGTTTAAACCTTCGAATAAGATAGCTTTATATGTATGAATTGAATGATGTTATGAACATCATTACTACCTCAAGTTCCTTGGATAAACCTACTGGAAATGAGAAAAATAGATCTAGCTTCAAAGGATCCTTGGATGGCTTGAAAGTTCTTGAAGCAGAATCATGACACGAAAACAATTTCAAGTAAGATTTCCACTCGAAATAAGATTGTTATAGTTATAGAAATTTGAATTAAAGTTTGAATATGATTATTACCTTGAATTAGAAAGATAACCTACTGTAAGTAACAAAGGTTTCTTGATCTTGGATGATTACTTGGAATGGATTTAGAAAACTTGGAAGTAAACTTGCAATCTTGGAAGTATTCTTGATTTTATGAAACTAGAACTTTTGGAATTTATGAAGAACACTTAGAACTTGAAGATAGAACTTGAGAGAGATCAATTAGATGAAGAAAATTGAAGAATTAAAGTGTTTGTAGGTGTTTTTGGTCGTTGGTGTATGGATTAGATATAAAGGATATGTAATTTTGTTTTCATGTAAATAAGTCATGAATGATTACTCATATTTTTGTAATTTTATGAGATATTTCATGCTAGTTGCCAAATGATGGTTCTCACATGTGTTAGGTGACTCACATGGGCTGCTAAGAGCTGATCATTGGAGTGTATATACCAATAGTACATACATCTAAAAGCTGTGTATTGTACGAGTACGAATACGGGTGCATACGAGTAGAATTGTTGATGAAACTGAACGAGGATGTAATTGTAAGCATTTTTGTTAAGTAGAAGTATTTTGATAAGTGTCTTGAAGTCTTTCAAAAGTGTATGAATACATATTAAAACACTACATGTATATACATTTTAACTGAGTCGTTAAGTCATCGTTAGTCGTTACATGTAAGTGTTGTTTTGAAACCTTTAGATTAACGATCTTGTTAAATGTTGTTAACCCAATGTTTATAATATCAAATGAGATTTTAAATTATTATATTATCACGATATTATGATATATAATATATCTTAGTATGATGTATATACAGTTAAATGTCGTTACAACGATAATCGTTACATATATGTCTCGTTTCGAAATCATTAAGTTAGTAGTCTTATTTTTACATATGTATTTAATTATTAATACACTTAATAATATATTTACTTATCATTTAACATAATTAACCAAGTGTATCAATATCTTAATATGATTCATATGTACCTAGTAAGACGTTGTTATAACGATAATCGTTATATATATCGTTTTTGAGTTTCTTAAATTAATAGTCTCATTTTTATGTATATAACTCATTGTTAAAATACCTAATGAGATACATACTTATAATAAAATCATGTTAACTATATATATAACCATATATATGTCATCGTATAGTTTTTACAAGTTTTAACGTTCGTGAATCACCGGTCAACTTGGGTGGTCAATTGTCTATATGAAACCTATTTCAATTAATCAAGTCTTAACAAGTTTGATTGCTTAACATGTTGGAAACACTTAATCATGTAAATAACAATTTCATTTAATATATATATAAACATGGAAAAGTTCGGGTCACTACAGTACCTACCCGTTAAATAAATTTCGTACCGAAATTTTAAGCAGTTGGAGGTGTTGACGTATCTTCTGGAAATAAATGCGGGTATTTCTTCTTCATCTGATCTTCTCATTCCCAGGTGAACTCGGGTCCTCTACGAGCTTTCCATCGAACCTTAACAATTGGTATCTTGTTTTGCTTAAGTCTTTTAACCTCACGATCCATTATTTCGACGGGTTCTTCGATAAATTGAAGTTTTTCGTTGATTTGGATTTCATCTAACGGAATAGTGAGATCTTCTTTAGTAAAACATTTCTTCAAATTCGAGACGTGGAAAGTGTTATGTACAGTCGCGAGTTGTTGAGGTAACTCAAGTCGGTAAGCTACTGGTCCGACACGATCAATAATCTTGAATGGTCCAATATACCTTGGATTTAATTTCCCTCGTTTACCAAATCGAACAACGCCTTTCCAAGGTGCAACTTTAAGCATGACCATCTCTCCAATTTCAAATTCTATATCTTTTCTTTTAATGTCAGCGTAGCTCTTTTGTCGACTTTGGGCGGTTTTCAACCGTTGTTGAATTTGGATGATCTTCTCGGTAGTTTCTTGTATTATCTCCGGACCCGTAATCTGTCTATCCCCCACTTCACTCCAACAAATCGGAGACCTGCACTTTCTACCATAAAGTGCTTCAAACGGCGCCATCTCAATGCTTGAATGGTAGCTGTTGTTGTAGGAAAATTCTGCTAACGGTAGATGTCGATCCCAACTGTTTTCGAAATCAATAACACATGCTCGTAGCATGTCTTTAAGCGTTTATATCGTCCTTTCGCTCTGCCCATCAGTTTGTGGATGATAGGCAGTACTCATGTCTAGACGAGTTCCTAATGCTTGCTGTAATGTCTGCCAGAATCTTGAAATAAATCTGCCATCCCTATCAGAGATAATAGAGATTGGTATTCCATGTCTGGAGACGACTTCCTTCAAATACAGTCGTGTTAACTTCTCCATCTTGTCATCTTCTCTTATTGGCAGGAAGTATGCTGACTTAGTGAGACGATCAACTATTACCCAAATAGTATCATAACCACTTGCAGTCCTTGGCAATTTAGTAATGAAATCCATGGTAATGTTTTCCCATTTCTATTCCGGGATTTCAGGTTGTTGTAGTAGACCTGATGGTTTCTGATGTTCAGCTTTGACCTTAGAACACGTCAAACATTCTCCTACATATGTAGCAATATCGGCTTTCATACCTGGCCACCAAAAATGTTTCTTAAGATCCTTGTACATCTTCCCCGTTCCAGGATGTATTGAGTATCTGGTTTTATGAGCTTCTCTAAGTACCATTTCTCTCATATCTCCAAATTTTGGTACACAAATTCTTTCAGCCCTATACCGGGTTCCGTCTTCCCGAATATTAAGATGCTTCTCCGATCATTTGGGTATTTCATCCTTTAAATTTCCCTCTTTTAAAACTCTTTATTGCGCCTCCTTTATTTGAGTAGTAAGGTTATTGTGAATCATTATATTCATAGATTTTACTCGAATGGGTTCTCTGTCCTTCCTGCTCAAGGCGTCGGCTACCACATTTGCCTTCCTCGGGTGGTAACGAATCTCAAAGTCGTAATCATTCAACAATTCAATCCACCTACGCTGCCTCATATTCAGTTGTTTCTGATTAAATATGTGTTGAAGACTTTTGTGGTCGGTATATATAATACTTTTGACCCCATATAAGTAGTGCCTCCAAGTCTTTAATGCAAAAACAACCGCGCCTAATTCCAAATCATGCATCGTATAATTTTTCTAGTGAATCTTCAATTGTCTAGACGCATAAGCAATCACCTTCGTTCGTTGCATTAATACACAACCGAGACCTTGCTTTGATGCGTCACAATAAATCACAAAATCATCATTCCCTTCAGGCAATGAAAATATAGGTGCCGTAGTTAGCTTTTTCTTCAATAACTGAAACGCTTTCTCTTGTTCATCCTTCCATTCAAATTTCTTCCCTTTATGCGTTAATGCAGTCAAGGGTTTTGCTATTCTAGAAAAGTCTTGGATGAACCTTCTGTAGTAACCAGCTAGTCCTAAAAACTGGCGTATGCGTTTCGGAGTTTTCGGGGTTTCCCACTTTTCAACAGTTTCTATCTTTGCCGGATCTACCTTAATACCTTTTTTGTTCACTATGTGACCGAGGAATTGAACTTCTTCCAACCAAAATGCACACTTTGAAAATTTAGCGTACAATTCTTCCTTCCTCAATACTCCTAACACCTTTCTCAAATGTTCACCGTGTTCTTGGTCATTCTTTGAGTAAATAAGTATGTCATAAATGAAAACAATGACAAACTTGTCAAGGTATGGTCCACACACTCAGTTCATAAGGTCCATGAACACAGCTGGTGCATTAGTTAAACCAAACGGCAAGACCATAAACTCGTAATGACCGTAACGTGTTCTGAAAGCAGTCTTTGGAATATCATCTTCTTTCACCCGCATTTGATGATATCCGGAATGTAAGTCAATCTTTGAATAAACAGACGAGCCTTGTAGTTGATCAAATAAGTCATTGATTCTCGGTAGTGGGTAGCGGTTCTTGATGGTAAGTTTGTTCAACTCTCGGTAGTCGATACACAACCTGAATGTACCATCTTTCTTCTTGACAAATAAAACAGGAGCTCCCCACGGTGATGTGCTTGGTCGAATGAAACCACGCTCTAAAAGTTCTTGTAATTGGTTTTGCAGTTCTTTCATCTCGCTGGGTGCGAGACTGTAAGGAGCACGAGCTATTGGTGCAGCTCCTGGTACAAGATCTATATGAAATTCAACGGATCGATGTGGGGGTAATCCCGGTAATACTTTCGAAAATACATCGGGAAATTCTTTTGCGACGGGAACATCATTGATGCTCTTTTCTTCAGTTTGTACTTTCTTGACGTGTGCTAGAACAGCATAGCAACCTTTTCTTATTAGTTTTTGTGCCTTCAAATTACTAATAAGATGTAGCTTCGTGTTGCCCTTTTCTCCGTACACCATTAAGGGTTTTCCTTTTTCTTGTATAATGCGAATTGCATTTTTGTAATAAACGATCTCTGCTTTCACTTCTTTCAACCAGTCCATACCGATTATCACATCAAAACTCCCTAACTCTACTGGTATCAAGTCAATCTTAAATGTTTCACTAACCAGTTTAATTTCTCGATTCCGACATATATTATCTGCTGAAATTAATTTACCATTTGCTAATTCGAGTAAAAATTTACTATCCAACGGCGTCAATGGACAACTTAATTTAGCACAAAAATCTCTACTCATATAGCTTCTATCCGCACCCGAATCAAATAAAACGTAAGCAGATTTATTGTCAATAAGAAACGTACCCGTAACAAGCTCCGGGTCTTCCTGTGCCTCTGCCGCATTAATATTGAAAACTCTTCCGCGGCCTTGTCCATTCGTGTTCTCCTGGTTCAGGCAATTTCTAATAATGTGGCCCAGTTTTCCACATTTATAACAAACTACATTGGCATAACTTGCTCCGACACTACTTGCTCCACCATTACTCGTTCCAACACCATTTGTTCCTTTCGTTCTGTTAACCCCTGGTCCGTAGACCTCACACTTTGCCGCGCTATGACCATTTCTTTTATACTTGTTGCAAAATTTGGTGCAGAACCCCTAGTGATACTTTTCACACCTTTGGCATAGCTGCTTCTGATTATTGTTGTTGTTGCGATTGTTATTATTGTTGGGACGATTGTTGTAGTTGTTGCTGCTGTTGTTGTTGTTGTTGTTGTTGTTGTTGTTGTTGTTGTTGTTGTTGTTGTTGGGCCGTTTGTTGTAGTTGCGATTGATGTTGCGATTGTTGGGATAATTGTTGCGATTATTATTGTAATTGCTGCTGTTGTTGTATTGGTGATTCTTATCACCGTTTTCCTCCCACTTTATTTTGACTTGCTTCACATTGGCCTCTTCAGCCGTCTGTTCTTTAATTCTTTCCTCAATCTGGTTCACTAGTTTGTGAGCCATTCTACATGCCTGTTGTATGGAGGCGGGCTCGTGTGAACTTATATCTTCTTGGATTCTTTCCGGTAATCCTTTCACAAACGCGTCGATCTTCTCTTCCTCATCTTCGAACGCTCCTGGACACAATAGGCACAATTCTGTGAATCGTCTTTCGTACGTGGTAATATCAAATCCTTGGGTTCGTAACCCTCTAAGTTCTGTCTTGAGCTTGTTGACCTCAGTTCTAGGACGGTACTTCTCGTTCATCAAGTGCTTGAATGCTGACCACGGTAGTGCGTAAGTATCATCTTGTCCCACTTGCTCTAGATAGGTATTCCACCATGTTAACGCAGAACCTGTGAAGGTATGCGTAGCGTACTTCACTTTGTCCTCTTCAGTACACTTACTTATGGCAAACACCGATTCGACCTTCTCGGTCCACCGTTTCAATCCGATCGGTCCTTCGGTTCCATCAAATTCCAAAGGTTTGCAGGCAGTGAATTCTTTGTAGGTGCATCCTACACAATTTCCTGTACTGCTAGATCCAAGATTATTGTTGGTATGTAGCGCAGCCTGTACTGCGGCTATGTTTGAAGCTAGAAAAGTACGGAATTCCTATTCATTCATATTCACGGTGTGTCGAGTAGTCGGTGCCATTTCCTTCAAAATAGTCAAATGGAACAAGTTAATCATACAGAATATTAAGAGTAGTTAATAGTATTTCGTAGCATAATATGAACTCATTTATAAAAGCTTTTTCTTCATATTAGCGTTTTATAAGTTTAAATTCGGGTAGTACCTACCCGTTAAGTTCATACTTAGTAGCTAATATACAATTCAACTACTACAATTCTATATGAAAAACTGATTATAATAATATTTCGCGTTCAAACTTTTATACAATATTTTACAAACTTACAATACCGCTTATTTTATATAAAGCATGAAATATAGCACACAATAACTTTGATACAAGATAGTTGTGAAGTTAATTCTAGCTAGTACACAAGTCGTTCAGCAAAGGCAATAAACACGTAATTCATACATCCAGAAACAAGTCATGCATTCTGGTTTTACTAGGACTACTTCCCATCCTTGGTCTTGTGGAACATAACCGTTATGGCCGTTGATAAGATAGCGTGTTGTAACGTCGTCAAAGGGACGAGGGTTACGTAATGACCAACAGTCTCGTAATAACCTAAAAACCTCATTTCTTACCCTAATTACCGACTCCGTCACTTGTGGGAACGTTTTGTTTAATAGCTGTAGCCCGATGTTCTTTTTCTCACTTTGGTGAGAATCGAACATTACTAACCCGTAAGCATAACATGCTTCTTTATGTTGCATGTTAGCCGCTTTTTCTAAATCATGAAGTCCTATATTCGGATACATTGAGTCAAAATAATTTCTTAACCCGTTGCGTAAAATAGCATTTGGGTTCCTCGCAATATATGCGTCAAAGTAAACACATCGTAACTTATGGGTTTCCCAATGTGATATCCCCCATCTTTCAAACGAAAGTCTCTTATAAACCAAGACATTCTTGGAACGTTCTTCGAATGTCTTACAAACTGATCTCGCCTTAAATAGTTGTGCCGAGGAATTCTGACCGACTCTAGACAAGATTTCATCAATCATGTCTCCGGGTAGGTCTCTTAAAATATTGGGTTGTCTATCCATTTTGTGTTTTTAAACTGTAAAATAGACAAGAGTTAGATTCATACAAAAAAAATACTTATTAATACAAGCAATTTTTACATATATCATAAAGCATAAGCACACTATATTACATATATTACACCACACGAATACAAGTATCTTATTCCGACTCACTCGTTTCTTCTTCTTCGGTTTTGGTTCGTTTTGCCAAGTTTCTAGGGATATATGATGTTCCCCTAATACTAGCTGTCATTTTCCACAACGGTTTAGAGGTTCCCGGGTCATTGTTACAACTTAAGGACTTCGGGGGTTGACGATACATATAAAGTTCATCGGGGTTGGAATTAGATTTCTCTATTTTTATGCCCTTTCCCTTATTATTTTCTTTTGCTTTTTTAAATTCAGTTGGGGTAATTTCTATAACATCATCGGAATTCTCGTCGGAATCCGATTCATCGGAGAATTGGTAATCCTCCCAATATTTTGCTTCCTTGGCGGAAACACCATTGACCATAATTAACCTTGGTCGGTTGGTTGAGGATTTTCTTTTACTTAACCGTTTTATTATTTCCCCCACCGGTTCTATTTCCTCCTCTGGTTCCTCCTCTTCCGGTTCTGATTCTTTTTCCGGTTCTGATTCTTCTTCCGGTTCCTCTTCGGGAACTTGTGAATCAGTCCAATATATATTCGACTCTTCGTTATTATTAGGTGAGTCAATGGGATTTGTGCTAGAGGTAGACATCTATCACACAATATCAAACATGTTAAGAGATTAATATATCACATAATATATACATGTTAATAATATATAGTTTCCAACAAAAATGTTAAGCAATCATTTTTAAAGAAAACACGGTCGAAGTCCAGACTCACTAATGCATCCTAACAAACTCGATAAGACACACTAATGCAAATTTTTTGGTTCTCTAAGACCAACCCTCGGATACCAACTGAAATGTCCCGTTCTTATTGATTGAAAACGTTCCATATTAATTGATTTCGTTGCGAGGTTTTGACCTCTATAAAAGACGTTTTTCAAAGACTGCATTCATTTTTAAAACAAACCATAACTTTTATTTCATAAATAAAGGTTTAAAAATCTTTACGTAGATTATCAAATAATGATAATCTAAAATATCCTGTTTACACACGACCATTACATAATGGTTTACAATACAAATATGTTACATCGAAATCAGTTTCTTGAATGCAGTTTTTACACAATATCATACAAACATGGACTCCAAATCTTGTCCTTATTTTAGTATGCGGAAGCTCTTAGTATTCACCTGAGAATAAACATGCTTTAAACGTCAACAAAAATGTTGGTGAGTTATAGGTTTAACCTATATATATCAAATCGTAACAATAGACCACAAGATTTCATATTTCAATACACATCCCATACATAGAGATAAAAATCATTCATATGGTGAACACCTGGTAACCGACATTAACAAGATGCATATATAAGAATATCTCCATCATTCCGGGATACCCTTCGGATATGATATAAATTTCGAAGTACTAAAGCATCCGGTACTTTGGATGGGGTTTGTTAGGCCCAATAGATCTATCTTTAGGATTCGCGTCAATTAGGGTGTATGTTCCCTAATTCTTAGATTACCAGACTTAATAAAAAGGGGCATATTCGATTTCGATAATTCAGCCATAGAATGTAGTTTCACGTACTTGTGTCTATTTTGTAAATTATTTATAAAACCTGCATGTATTCTCATCCCAAAAATATTAGATTTTAAAAGTGGGACTATAACTCACTTTCGTAAATTTTTACTTTGTCGGGAAGTAAGACTTGGCCACTGGTTGATTCACGAACCTATAACAATATATACATATATATATCAAAGTATGTTCAAAATATATTTACAACACTTTTAATATATTTTGATGTTTTAAGTTTATTAAGTCAGCTGTCCTCGTTAGTAACCTACAACTAGTTGTCCACAGTTAGATGTACAGAAATAAATCGATAAATATTATCTTGAATCAATCCACGACCCAGTGTATACGTATCTCAGTATTGATCACAACTCAAACTATATATATATTTTGGAATCAACCTCAACCCTGTATAGCTAACTCCAACATTCACATATAGAGTGTCTATGGTTGTTCCGAAATATATATAGATGTGTCGACATGATAGGTCGAAACATTGTATACGTGTCTATGGTATCTCAAGATTACATAATATAAAATACAAGTTGATTAAGTTATGGTTGGAATAGATTTGTTACCAATTTTCACGTAGCTAAAATGAGAAAAATTATCCAATCTTGTTTTACCCATAACTTCTTCATTTTAAATCCGTTTTGAGTGAATCAAATTGCTATGGTTTCATATTGAACTCTATTATATGAATCTAAACAGAAAAAGTATAGGTTTATAGTCAGAAAAATAAGTTACAAGTCATTTTTGTAAAGGTAGTCATTTCAGTCGAAAGAACGACGTCTAGATGACCATTTTAGAAAACATACTTCCACTTCGAGTTTAACCATAATTTTTGGATATAGTTTCATGTTCATAATAAAAATCATTTTCTCAGAATAACAACTTTTAAATCAAAGTTTATCATAGTTTTTAATTAACTAACCCAAAACAGCCCGCGGTGTTACTACGACGGCGTAAATCCGGTTTTACGGTGTTTTTCGTGTTTCCAGGTTTTAAATCATTAAGTTAGCATATCATATAGATATAGAACATGTGTTTAGTTGATTTTAAAAATCAAGTTAGAAGGATTAACTTTTATTTGCGAACAAGTTTAGAATTAACTAAACTATGTTCTAGTGATTACAAGTTTAAACCTTCGAATAAGATAGCTTTATATGTATGAATCGAATGATGTTATGAACATCATTACTACCTCAAGTTCCTTGGATAAACCTACTAGAAATGAGAAAAATAGATCTAGCTTCAAAGGATCCTTGGATGGCTTGAAAGTTATTGAAGCAGAATCATGACACGAAAATAATTTCAAGTAAGATTTCCACTCGAAATAAGATTGTTATAGTTATAGAAATTGAATTAAAGTTTGAATATGATTATTACCTTGCATTAGAAAGATAACCTACTGTAAGTAACAAAGGTTTCTTGATCTTGGATGATTACTTGGAATGGATTTAGAAAACTTGGAAGTAAACTTGCAATCTTGGAAGTATTCTTGATTTTATGAAACTAGAACTTTTGGAATTTATGAAGAACACTTAGAACTTGAAGATAGAACTTGAGAGAGATCAATTAGATGAAGAAAATTGAAGAATGAAAGTGTTTATAGGTGTTTTTAGTCGTTGGTGTATGGATTAGATATAAAGGATATGTAATTTTGTTTTCATGTAAATAAGTCATGAATGATTACTCATATTTTTGTAATTTTATGAGATATTTCATGCTAGTTGCCAAATGATGGTTCCCACATATGTTAGGTGACTCACATGGGCTGCTAAGAGCTGATCATTGGAGTGTATATACCAATAGTACATACATCTAAAAGCTGTGTATTGTACGAGTACGAATACGGGTGCATACGAGTAGAATTGTTGATGAAACTGAACGAGGATGTAATTGTAAGCATTTTTGTTAAGTAGAAGTATTTTGATAAGTGTCTTGAAGTCTTTCAAAAGTGTATGAATACATATTAAAACACTACATGTATATACATTTTAACTGAGTCGTTAAGTCATCGTTAGTCGTTACATGTAAGTGTTGTTTTGAAACATTTAGGTTAACGATCTTATTAAATGTTGTTAACCCAATGTTTATAATATCAAATGAGATTTTAAATTATTATATTATCATGATATTATGATATATAATATATCTTAGTATGATGTATATACAGTTAAATGTCGTTACAACGATAATCGTTACATATATGTCTCGTTTCGAAATCATTAAGTTAGTAGTCTTATTTTTACATATGTATTTCATTGTTAATACACTTAATAATATATTTACTTATCATTTAACATAATTAACCAAGTGTATCAATATCTTAATATGATTCATATGTACCTAGTAAGACGTTGTTATAACGATAATCGTTATATATATCGTTTTCGAGTTTCTTAAATTAATAGTCTCATTTTTATGTATATAACTCATTGTTAAAATACCTAATGAGATACATACTTATAATAAAATCATGTTAACTATATATATAACCATATATATGTCATCGTATAGTTTTTACAAGTTTTAACGTTCGTGAATCACCGGTCAACTTGGGTGGTCAATTGTCTATATGAAACCTATTTCAATTAATCAAGTCTTAACAAGTTTGATTGCTTAACATGTTGGAAACACTTAATCATGTAAATAACAATTTCATTTAATATATATATATATAAACATGGAAAAGTTCGGGTCACTACAGTATACGTGCGTACTGAGCTAGTTTATGCTCTGGGATCTTTATTCATGATTAATTACTGCCGTTAATATCTTACAACGTGCTATTATGTGTGTAATCACTTAACTTGATCCCCGGATGCTTTTACGACCGTTAGTGTCACTTGTCGTTTGAAATGAGCTATGTACTTGGTACACATTTAACTTTTGTGGTAATTGGAATATTACGACTACGTAATACTAATTGTTATTTTCTAATAACAATTACTTGGGTTTTTGGTTGCTTAATTACGCTTAGTAATTTACATATGCTCACTAGTTAGTCTTGTTGGACTTTCTACCTTGTTGGACTCAAGCCCACCCTACTCTAGCTAATGGACTATTTAATTAGCTCAATTTTAATAAGTTTATGACCCATATAAATGTAAGACAAATACCCATTAATAAGAGGGAACATACTAGCATTTTTGTTAACCATAATCACAATTGTTGCATGGGATCCCAACATAAGAACCAACTTTAGACCACCATTAACCAAAAAGCAAAAGTTGTCCCTCACTTGTCCCCCCCCTCCCCACGGTCACCACCACCCCCACTCATTATAAATACCAAGCAAATTTCACCCATTTCACACTTAATCTCATTCACATTTTACACATACTTACTCTCTAATTCTCTCTCTAGCATTTCTCACTCTAAAAAATGTAAGTTTTAAATTTTCTTCTTCTTCTTCTCTTCTCATTTTCGACATCATCATCATCATGCAAGGATCAGGCTTTTTAGCTTCTTGATCTTGTTATGTCTTGAAGATTCAAACTTTGATTTGAATCCTTCAAGAACATAAAAGATTCAAGCTTTCTAGCTTTGAATCTTCATTACTTTGTTGGATCTAAGTTTTCTAGCTTATGATCCCTTTATTTTGTTAAAAAGATCAAAACTTGTGTTTATGATCTTCATGTAACTTGAAGATCTAGCATTTTGCTTTAAGGATCTTCAAGAACATTAAAGATCCAAGCTTTCTAGCTTAGGGTTTCATTATTTTGGTAAATATCTTAGCTTTTTAGCTTATGGTCTCATTACTTTCATTAGATCTTAGCTTTCTAGCTTATGGTCTCATTAATCTTGTAAAGATCCAAGCTTTCTAGCTTAGTGTTTTCTTAATACTTGAGATCTAGGTTATCATTGTAGATCTCACTTACTTGGAACCTTTTTGTGATTTTTGAGATGATAAAGATCAAGTCTTCATCATCTCATATGATGAAGATGCATAAACTTGTGTAAAAAGGACAAAGGTTGAAGCTTTATTGGGTTTATGCAAAAAAGAGACAACCTTGATGTTCAAAACTTGTAGAATGTTAGCTTTTACTCTTAGTTTTGTGTTGATGGTTGAAACTTGGTCAAAGTGATGCTAAAACATCAAAGAGTTGTACACTTGAAGCTTACACGCATCAAGGGTGAGAACCGTGATGAACATCAAGCACTAAGAAACCCACCGGAGCACTTGTTTGCTGTTTTTCGGGGTCTGATCAGACTTCTAGGACTTATGGAAAATTTATTTTCAGATATTTCGTTTCGATTAGATGAATTTTCATTTAGGACTCGTCTAAATCTGATATACAGTTTAGGATTTATAGCCTTCCGAAAGTCACTACGCCGTTATAACGACGTGCTGAAAATTATGACCTACTCGCGCTTGAGCCATCGCCACAGTCAAACGACGTCGAGTTAGGATCTGAAAATTGTACAGCAGTTAGAGGACTCACATACGGAGCCTTTTCCACTGACCACGCGTCTTTTCAGTTTGTATAGAGGTCGTAGCAGCTGTCCGAAGTCAGCCTTTTGTTTCGATCTCTATTCTTGTTGAAAACCTTACTTTATCTTTTACGTATGATGATAATGATGATGATGATACTTAAGACTTAATTTATTCACTTTTAAACTTTTGGGGACAATTTACTGACCTAGTAACCTTTGACTTAGGTTGAGGACCTTTTGGAACGACCAACTTACCTGTTTGGACCGACTTACTACTTGCTTACATTTTCGTATCGACTTTTACCGCACATTCACTGTGAGTTATAGCTTCCCTTTTTACTTTACTATTTTTGGGACTGAGAATACATGCGCTTTTTATGTTTTACATACTAGACATGAGTACTTAAACTTTATATATGTGTGGGTGATATAACGGCACAAAGATTCCCCTTAGCACGGTAACGTTTAATCATTGGTTTTTGAACTGGTGAACGCGAATATTAGATATGGATCCATAGGGTTTGACATCCCCACTCAGGCTAGTCGCGCTAGCATTTAATGGGTGTTTGATACTTCGAGGACATACGCACTCGCCAAGTGTACTTTTAGGGTTACTATTATTACGTTAAGTTAGTTACCGGGTGCCCACGGATAAGCATATACTTTATCATACTAATTTGAAATACTGATTTGAAACGATGGTTGAAGCACTAAAATCTCGTGGTCTACATTATATTACTGATTACAAACAAACTATAGCTCACCAACATTCGTGTTGACTTTTTGAGCATGTATTTCTCATGTGCTTAGACGTTGTTGCTTCCGCTGTTAGACTTGTTGTTATAGTATTGGTGCTATAGACTTGCTGTTACAAACTCGCTGTGTTAGACTTCCGCTGCATTGTTCAGAGATGTCTCAATCATGGAACTTTTACTTTGTATTCACAAATTATGTTACATTTGAACAATGGTTTTGTAATGACCTTTATGTCACACACTTATGTTAATGCTTTCTATTCGTAGAAGCACGTTATCCTTGTAAAACATTTGACGTTGGTAAAGACGTCATCTTTTGTAAAACATTTGACGTTGGTAAAAACGTTATCTTTTCATGAATGTAAAACTTGTTTTAAAACAGCATGTATTATTATACCGTCTAATGGACCTGTTGTTGACTATTCGTACATGATGGTTTTGTACGGGGCGTAACAATTATGGCATGCAACTACGGTGAGATCATAGTCCCACCTTTTTAACAACTTTTATTCTTTTAAATTGTGGGCTGAGAAACATATACATTTCATACTCATGTACATTTCATACTTTTATACTTTGAACACAAGTACGAAAACAAACATTCCACGTGTGAGTTAGAACAAAAAGCCTCAATTCAATTATCGTTAGTTATATTTGTAGGGTGTAAGTGTGAGCGTGAACTTATGTTGTGTGGATCCATACGGGTTTGACGAACCCTCATTCGGATGGTGAGACCGTTGGCGGATGAAATATATTTTCGGGTATAGTGTAGTATCTAACACTACATAACAGGGTACAAAACAGTTAAGTCTTTATAAGTGGGTGCTCGCGAACAAACAACAACTTTTGAAATGCAAACAATTTAGATAATCAACTTTATACGAAATCTTGTGGTTCAAAAACAACGTTTACAAATACAACTATGAATTCACCAACGTTTTTCATTGACAGTTTTCTATATGTTTCTCAGGTTCATACTTGGCTACTTGATACATGCTTCTACAGACTTTGATTACTTGCTTGGGGTCAAGCATACATGCATACGCTAGTGATAGCACCTTTGGATTCAAACTTAATGTTTACATGCATACGCTATTGATAGCATTCGTGATTTACAACTTATGTTATGTCGCAAATTATGTCATTTATAATTTACAACTTTTGTAAACTTAAACTTGTTGTCGAACCGTTTGGTAACTTAAAACTTTGCAAGTCATGCACGTTTCAAATGAATGCGACATAATTTTGGTCAAACGCGTCTCATTTAGGGACTATGACCACGTAACGGGACCTAAGTTAACGGCGCCGTCAATGACGATTTTGTCGGGTCGTTACAGATGGTATCAGAGCGTTGGTTGTAGGGATCTAGGATATGCATTAGTGTGTCTGATAGAGTCGTTAGGACGCATTAGTAAATCTAGACTACAATCGGATAGTTAACCATTGCATTATGACTTGCATTTGCTATAGATAGCACTTACTTGACTACTCGTGCATTTATACTTGGATCTTCTTAGGTGAAATCCATAATGGTACCAAAATTTCGTCATACGAACTCGTGCTCTGCCACTTTCTGGTAACACACGTAAATCCAAGATTCATACGCTTAAGGATGACGAAGACTTCATTAGTTATACTAGTTCGGAAACTCTGTCTTCCAAGTTACTATTCACCACCATTTCAGCTTACTATCCACAAGTACTGTAAAGTTTCCACCATTATTGAAATCATTAACCACTACCGATGTTACACCGGTGTTCTTCACTATTTACCACTTTTGTTACTACCACCACTACTCTAGGTGAGTATCGTCATCACTACTTATCACTACTGTTACGTACTACTCGTTATCACAATTCGTTAATCTTTTCGTACCTAAAGGCATTGTTGTTTGACTTGAACCGCTTTGACGTGAACAATCAGTTATACACTTTCCTCGGGAAATGCTTCTTCAGAGTTTCACTAATTCTTTCGATTCAATACGAGTCACGTTAGAGATGTCGTTGCACTTTGTTCATTTTAAATCTTCACGATTACACGAACTTGATTCTATGGAGTGATGTGGGAATGGAGGTATGAGTTAGCGTAATATAACGACACTCGATCAATGTGGTTATATTATGGTAAGTCATACCAAAGTTCTAATGACTCGTGATAATGCTAAAAACGAACATATATTTCATAGCATTATTCCTCAAGAAAGACAAGCTTTTAGTTGCAATTGTTCTATTTACAAGTGATATTCGTTTAAATAATAAAAGGTGAAGACAAAAGACAGATTCGACGATTTGAAGACGCAAACGACCAAAAAGCTCAAAAGAACAAAAGACAATCAAAAAGGTTCCAATTATTGATAAGAAACGTCTCGAAATCACAAGAGTACAAGATTCAAAACGCAAAGTACAAGATATTAAATTGTACGCGAGGACGTTCGAAAAACCGGAACCGGGACCAGAGTCAACTCTTAACGCTCGACGCAACGGACTAAAAATTACAAGTTAACTATATATATAAATATAATATAATATATAATTAATTATATTAATTATATATATATTATATATATATATTTAAAACCGTCGGCAGCAGGAAACTCCAAGGGTGTAAACTGAAAATACCTCTCCGCGACTCGCGGAGTTTGATGGCCATTTTGCCGCGAGTCGCGGAGCCCCAAATTTCACTTCTGGCTATAAAGCCAACCGAATTCTGATCGAATAAAACATCCTTTTTTCTCAATCTCTCTCAATATATACGTAATATATATTTATATTTATAATTTATATTTTAATTTTAATTATAATTCTAATAATAAGGGTATGTTAGCGAATGTTGTAAGGGTGTAAGTCGAAATTCTGTCCGTGTAACGCTACGCTATTTTTAATCATTGTAAGTTATGTTCAACCTTTTTATATTAATGTCTCGTAGCTAAGTTATTATTATGCTTATTTAAAACGAAGTAATCGTGATGTTGGGCTAATTACTAAAATTGGGTAATTGGGCTTTGTACCATAATTGGGGTTTGGACAAAAGAACGACACTTGTGGAAACTAGACTATGGGCTATTAATGGGCTTTATATTTGTTTAACTAAATGAAAGTTTGTTAATGTTAATATAAAGATTTACAATTGGGCGTCCCTATAAATTACCATATACACTCGATCGGACACGATGGGCGGGGTATTTATATGTACGAATAATCGTTCATTTAACCGGACACGGGAATGGATTAATAGCCACTAGAATAATCAAAACAGGGGTGAAATTACATTCAAGGGTAATTGGTGTAATTGTTAACAAAGTAGTAAAACCTTGGTTTACACGCAGTCGATAACCTGGTGTATTCATTAAACAAAGTATTAAAACCTTGTTACAATTCGAATCCCCAATTAGTTGTAATATTTATCTTCGGGTATAATAATAATTTGACAAGGACACTTGCAATTTATATTTATGACTGATGGACTGTTATGGACAAAAACCAGACGGACATATTGAATAATCCAGGACAAAGGACAATTAACCCATGGGCATAAAACTAAAACCAACACGTCAAACATCATGATTACGGAAGTTTAAATAAGCATAATTCTTTTATATCATATTTTATTTCCTTTATTTTATATTTAATTGCACTTCTAATTATCGCACTTTTATTTATTGTTATTTCATTTTATCGCACTTTTAATTATCGTACTTTTTAATTATCGCAATTTAATTTTTATCGCATTTTTATTATTCGCAATTTCATTATCGTTATTTACTTTACGCTTTAATTTAAAGTCTTGTATTTATTTTATATTTTACATTAGGTTTTAACTGCGACTAAAGTTTTAAAATCGACAAACCGGTCATTAAACGGTAAAAACCCCTCTTTATAATAATAATATTACTTATATATATATTTGTATTTTTATAAAAGTAAACTAATATAGCGTTGAGCTTTGCTTAAAGATCTCCCTGTGGAACGAACCGGACTTACTAAAAACTACACTACTGTACGATTAGGTACACTGCCTATAAGTGTTGTAGCAAGGTTTAAGTATATCCATTCTATAAATAAATAAATATCTTGTGTAAAATTGTATCGTATTTAATAGTGTTTTCTGCTAAAATTTAATAGTATTTTATACCCCTCTGCTTTAACATCAAGTATTTTTGGCGCCGCTGCCGGGGATCTATCTTAAAAGCCGGAAGCGCAACGCTAATATATAAAAAAAAAAAAAAATTTTTGTCTACTTTTATTAAAATTCGTTTTTGTAAAAATACGTTTTAATTATTGAAAAATATAAAAAGAAAAACAAAAATATAAGTATTTTTAAGATTTTATTAAATATTTAAGTTTTATAAGTTTCTTTATTTCTATTTTAGTTTATAAAAATATAAGTTTTATTTTAAAATCGTTTATTTAAATTAAAAACAGAAAACAGAAAATAATAAAAAAAAAAAAAAATAAAAAGAAAAACGCGTAAAAGTGAAACCTGTCAGCTCAAATTCTGAACCCCGCGACTCGCGGGGTTTTCCTCTTTATTTGCCGCGACTCGCGGAGACCCTCTGACACACGGACAAAACCCTAATTTCGCATTGATTACGGGTTTTAATTATTATTATTATTATTTAACTTAATTATTATTATTATTATTATTAATTTTAGTTTTATTTTTACTTTTTACTTTATATTTATGTATTTTGTTTAATTAGTTTTATTAAAATTGTAAAATTAGTAGTTTTAATTAAATAAATAATATAAAAATAATATTTTTATAAAAATTGTACTTTTTACAACTTTTTGTATATTTTTATATTTTGTACCTTTTTAATCATTGTAGCGTAACTTTTGTATTTTTAGCTCATATTTAATTTTAAACTTAGTTTTTGCTATAGTTATTTTTACTCCTATATTTTTAGGCTTTGCCGTAGAATTCCTTAAGTGCTTTTTCTTTAGACTAAGATTTAGGTGCTTTAGAATTTTGCGACGCCTTTTTAAGTTTTAGTTTCTTTTTAAGTTATTTCCATTTGGGATTTAGTTTTTCCTGTAAGCTTTAATATTTTTAGACCTTTTACTATGTATCAATTATCATTCCAATTAGTAATTTCAATTTGCGATTATAATTTTAAGTTAGTTGTAGTAATAAGGTTAAATTAGTTAAGTATTTTTAAGTTTTTATAAGTTTCTTTTATTTTTCCGTCACCTTTTATTTTTCAACCATTTTTTTTTCTTTTTCGACATTTTGCGACGAACTCTTTGTCTTTCTTATTTCTCGCTATTCTAGTTTTTAGGACTTAGAATTTTATTCTACTTCTTATCTAAATTTCTTAAAATTACGAAAATTTATTTTAAGTGGTTAAATTGATAGACATCAAAATTTTCTGGTTCGTAGTAATAGTTGGATTTGTACGTGGACCGGGTTATTGGAGCCAAACAGTCCTCAATTATATTGAGACCAAACGAATCCTGCCCCTCTGCTGCATCTTTTGGCTATTCGAAACGTGGGCAAAATCAGAAAAGTCTATTGATTGGATAACTTATTATAATTTTTCTTTCCTTTTTAAAACTAATAGGATATTCTGTGAATGCACCGAGCAAGACGTTCACCACCTTTTGTACGTTCACCACCTGTAACTCGATCAAGACATCGTTTAACAAATATAACCGCCGTTGATTTTTCTTTAGAATCGTCATCCAGTCGACCAAGTACTTCAGTTCAAATTTCCGATAATCCAGTTTTTGAAACAAACCTAACAATTGAGAATCCAGAAAATATTCAGGAACGGTTTGTAGATCCTGAACCATTAAACTTTCCTCCGGAACCACCAATCATTCAAACAGAGATTGTTGAGGAACGAACTATTAAATCAGAATCATTCAGTGATACCAAGTCAACAAATTCAATTATGGAGAATCTGGAACCTTTAAGTATGGAAGACCGAATGAGAGCTAAACGCACTGGCCAAGGTCACGCAATTACTCATCCAGACATTAATGCGCCAGATTATGAAATCAAAGGACAAATTCTACACATGGTGACTAATCAATGCCAATTTAGTGGTGCACCGAAGGAAGATCCAAATGAACATCTACGTACCTTTAATAGGATCTGCACACTATTTAAAATACGAGAAGTGGAGGATGAACAGATATATCTCATGTTATTTCCCTGGACTTTAAAGGGAGAAGCCAAAGATTGGTTGGAATCGTTACCTGAAGGGGCGATTGATACATGGGATGTTTTAATTGATAAATTTCTTAAACAATTTTTTCCTGCATCTAAAGCCGTAAGACTTCAAGCAGAAATTGTTACGTTCACACAGAAGCCAAATGAAACTCTATATGAGGCGTGGACAAGATATGGAAAGTTGTTAAGAGGATGTCCGCAACATGGTTTAGACACCTGTCAAATAGTACAAATATTCTACCGAGGATGCGACATCACTACAAGAAAAGACATAGATATAGCAGCTGGTGGTTCGATTATGAAGAAAACCGAAACTGATGCTTACAAAATTATTGATAACACTGCTTCCCACTCGCATGAGTGGCACCAAGAAAAAGATATCATTAGATCATCTAAAGCAGCTAGAGCCGATTCTAGCCATGACTTAGATTCCATTTCCGCAAAGATAGATGCTTTCGAGAGACGAATGGAAAAGATGACTAAGGATATTCATGCTATACGAATTAGTTGTGAGCAGTGTGGAGGACCACATTTGACAAAAGATTGTCTCAGTATTGAATTAACAATGGAACAAAGAGAGAATATTTCATACATAAACCAAAGGCCTGGAAATAATTATCAGAATAATTATCAACCGCCAAGACCGATTTACAATCAAAACCAGAATTATAACCGAAATATTCCATACAACAACCAACAAGGTCCTAGCAATCAACAAGTATCCAATAATACTTATAATCAGCAAAGACCGAATTTTCAAAACAAACCACCACAACAAACCGATGATAAAAAGCCGAATTTAGAAGATATGATGACGAAGCTAGTTGAAACTCAAACGCAGTTTTTCACATCTCAAAAACAAACTAATGAACAAAATGCTCAAGCATTTAGAAATCAACAAGCTTCTATTCAAAATCTAGAACAAGAAGTAAGTAACCTAGCAAGGTTAATAGGTGAAAGAAAACCGGGAAGTCTACCAAGTGATACAAACGCTAACCCCCGGAATGAAACAGCTAAAGCTATTACCACAAGAAGTGGTACAACACTTAAACCACCTGAAATACCTGTAACTTCTGATGAAACTATTCCTACTCCACAAGAACCACAACCTGATAAAGAAAAGGAAAAAGAACCGGTAGTTGAGAAGGTTAATGAAGATAACACAATTAAGGATAAACCTTATGTTAAACCATACCAACCACCACTTCCTTATCCGAGTAAAATGAAGAAGGAAAAACTTGAAGCCGAGCAATCCAAATTCTTGGATATGTTTAAACAGATAAATGTAAATCTTCCTTTCATTGATGTGATTTCAGGAATGCCAAGATATGCTAAATTCTTGAAAGATCTAATCACGAATAGAAAGAAAATGGAAGAACTCTCGGCTGTTACTATGAATGCTAATTGTTCAGCAGTGCTGTTGAATAAGATACCAGAAAAACTATCTGATCCAGGAAGTTTCACAATTCCATGTTTTCTGGGTAGCCTTAGTTCAATAGAAGCATTGGCTGACTTAGGTGCTAGTATAAATCTAATGCCGTATTCACTATACGCTAAACTAGACCTTGGAGAATTGAAACCAACAAGAATAAGCATACAACTAGCCGATAGATCAATAAAATATCCTAGAGGGATAATGGAGAACATGCTAGTTAAAGTTGGTACTTTAGTATTTCCAGTAGATTTTGTTGTTTTAGACATGGAAGAAGATTCTCAAGTTCCTCTCATATTAGGAAGACCATTCTTAAACACGGCTAAAGCAATGATAGACGTGTTCGGTAAGAAACTGACCCTAAGTATAGAGGATGAGAGTGTTACCTTTTCAGTTGATAGAGCAATGCAACAACCACAATCTGCAGATGATACATGTTATTATATTCAAACTTTAGATGCACATGCAGAATTATTAGAAGAATTTCCAGAATTACAAGGAACAGGAGAATGTTCTTTAGGAGAAGGAAATGAACCAATTGATGAAGCTGAAATGTTAGCTACACTTATAGCTAATGGATATGAACCAACAACAGAAGAAATTCAAATGCTAAAAGAAGAAGACAGATATCGATATAAATCATCGATAGAAGAACCTCCGAAATTAGAGTTAAAGCCACTTCCAAACCATTTGGAATACGCTTATTTACATGGTGAATCTGAATTACCTGTAATAATATCATCTTCTCTTACTGAAAATGAGAAATCACAACTCATTTCTGTGTTGAAAGCTCATAAACCAGCCATTGCATGGAAGATTCATGATATTAAAGGAATAAGTCCTTCGTATTGCACACATAAAATCCTTATGGAAGAAGGTCATAAAACGTATGTGCAACGTCAACGAAGACTAAATCCTAATATGCAAGATGTAGTTAAGAAAGAGATTATTAAACTGCTAGATGCAGGTTTGATATATCCAATTTCTGATAGTCCATGGGTAAGCCCAGTTCAATGCGTACCTAAGAAGGGTGGTATGACTGTCATTACAAATGAGAAAAATGAGCTTATTCCAACTAGGACTGTAACAGGATGGCGTGTATGTATTGATTATAGAAAATTAAATGACGCCACCAGAAAAGATCACTTTCCCTTACCTTTCATAGATCAAATGTTGGAAAGATTAGCCGGAAATAGTTACTATTGTTTTCTAGATGGATTTTCCGGATATTTTCAAATTCCAATAGCACCCTAAGATCAAGAGAAAACCACATTCACGTGCCCTTATGGTACTTTTGCTTACAAAAGAATGCCATTTGGACTTTGTAACGCCCCTGCAACCTTTCAAAGGTGCATGATGGCGATTTTTCATGACATGATAGAAGAATGCATGGAAGTATTCATGGATGACTTTTCAGTCTTCGGTGATACATTTAAATCATGTCTAGTTAATCTGGAACGAATGCTAATTAGATGCGAAAAATCAAATCTAGTGCTTAATTGGGAGAAATGCCATTTTATGGTTAAAGAAGGCATCGTTCTTGGACATAAAATTTCAAAAGAAGGAATTGAAGTGGATAGAGCTAAAGTAGATGTAATTGCTAAACTTCCACATCCCACAAATGTTAGAGGAGTTAGGAGTTTTCTAGGGCATGCCGGTTTTTACCGACGTTTCATAAAAGATTTTTCTAAAATTGCCACTCCTATGAATAAACTCCTAGAAAAGGATGCGCCATTCATCTTTTCAGATGAATGTATCAAATCTTTTAATATTCTTAAAGAAAAACTCACTAATGCACCGATCATGATAACACCAAATTGGAATCTACCATTTGAACTAATGTGCGATGCAAGTGATTTTGCAATGGGAGCCGTTTTAGGACAAAGGATTGAAAAACGATTTCAACCTATATATTATGCTAGTAAGACATTACAAGGAGCACAAACGAACTATACAACTACTGAAAAAGAACTCCTTGCTATTGTCTTTGCTTTCGACAAATTTCAATCATATCTAGTTCTAGCAAAAACGGTGGTCTATACCGACCATTCTGCTCTTAGATACCTATTTTCAAAACAAGATGCTAAACCAAGATTAATCCGATGGATCTTACTCTTACAAGAGTTTGATATTGAAATCCGAGATAAAAGAGGAGCAGAAAATCTCGCCGCTGATCATCTTTCTCGTCTTGAAAATCCCGAATTAGAAGTTCTGAATGAATCAGCCATACAAGACAACTTTCCTGATGAATATCTATTGAAGATAGATTATAAAGAAATCCCATGGTTTGCAGACTATGCAAACTACTTAGTATGTGGATTCCTTGAAAAAGGATTATCGTACCAAAGACGAAAGAAATTCTTCAGTGATATAAAACACTATTTCTGGGAAGATCCACATCTGTTTAAAAGTTGTCCCGATGGAATAATACGCCGATGTGTATTTGGAAATGAAGCTAGTAAAATTTTAAACCATTGTCACACAGGACCAACAGGAGGGCATTATGGGCCTCAACTAACAGCAAGAAAAGTTTATGAAGCTGGATTCTATTGGCCTACAATTTACAAAGACGCACACCTTCTTTGCAAATCCTGTGATGCATGTCAAAGGGCCGGAAAAATAAGTCAACGTGATGAAATGCCACAAAATGTCATCCAAGTATGTGAAGTATTTGACATTTGGGGTATTGACTTTATGGGTCCATTTCCAAAATCTCATAATAATCTATATATACTCGTAGCCATTGATTATGTATCTAAATGGGCGGAAGCACAAGCTCTCCCAACTAACGATGCACGAGTTGTAGTCAACTTTTTAAAACGTCTTTTTGCAAGGTTTAGAACACCGAAAGCTTTAATAAGTGATCGGGGTACTCATTTTTGTAATAATCAACTTGAGAAAGTTCTTAAAAGATATGGAGTAACTCATAAAATCTCCACCGCATATCATCCACAAACAAGTGGACAAGTTGAAAATACCAACCGAGCTTTAAAACGTATTCTAGAGAAAACCGTAGGATCAAATCCAAAGGAATGGTCCATTAAATTGGAGGATGCACTCTGGGCTTTTAGAACAGCCTACAAAACTCCAATTGGAACCACACCTTTTAGACTTGTTTATGGAAAAACATGTCATCTTCCAGTAGAAATTGAACACAAAGCATTTTGGGCTTTGAAGACATGTAATCTTGATTTACATGAAGCCGGACGTCTACGATTAAGTCAACTAAACGAATTAGAAGAATTAAGACATGAAGCATACGAGAATTCGTTAATATATAAAGAAAGAACGAAGAAATGGCATGATAAAAGAATCAGAAGTTCAAAAGAATTTAAAGAAGGAGACAGAGTTCTTCTTTTCAATTCACGATTCAAGCTATTTCCTGGAAAATTGAAGTCAAGATGGTCTGGACCATTCATAGTCAAAAGAGTTTTCCCATACGGAACGATAGAATTAATAAATTCAAATGGGATTGAATTTAAAGTTAATGGTCACAGAGTTAAACATTACATACATGGTCCGATGGAAGTCGACAACGAAGTTAATCACAATTTCGATGCCACAGCTAACTAAGTGTGAGGAGAATCAAGTCTTTAAAGGATAATATATATTTCTGTTAGAGTTAGATTGTCTGTTTTCGTGTAGTTCTCGAAAATGGAACACGTATGGTCTTTCCCTAGCAGACCCTAAAGAACTAGTCTTCTCCCCCCATTCTGAATTTTTAATTTTTTTAGGTTTTTACAAAATGAAGACTGCCTGTGAACTAAACCATGGTCTAATGCTACACGCTTTGATCACTAAACGTAATAATGACATACTCCCGAGTGAAATAGTATCAGTAATCAGAGAAAGAATGGACGGAGTTAGAAAAGGATCCAGATGCGAAGATAATAAGTTACAATTTGGTAAAGGAAAATCAAAATCCGCAGCGAAAAGAAGAGCACGACACCTAGAAAAATGTCACAAATGCGGAAAATGGTCACATGGAGGTAAATGTTCAAATAATCAAACCTATTCAAATACCGAATTTGTTACTTTATGCAGAGACGGACCGTTCATATGTTTAGAAGAAAAGACAATGAATGCTCGAGGTTACGCCTATGCAGCCATGGAAGACCAATTAAACCGACTATCTTATGAATATAATAGATCATATAACTAAGAAATCTATTTCACAGGTATGTCTGTAAAGTTTTTATTTTTATTTTTATTTTTAACCTTTTGATAATAAACGCTAATTTGTTCGCTAAAAAGTATTAAATTGGTATTAAATAAAATTAGGTTTGGCGACCGAAATTATTGATATCGTTCAAAAATTTATTACATCACTGCGAAATTTAACGTTTATTCTTAAGGTATAAATATCTTTAATCAATCAACCCAAAATATTTCAAAAATTCGTCATGAGTTAAATTAGGTCTTGAAACCGAAATTACTTTACCGAAAAGAGGGGCGCATATTTTTGATAATATTTGACTGATTAAAGTGGGATAAAAAGACAAAAAGATTTTTTTTTTTTTTTACCATATTTTTAATCTTAATATTTAAATCTTAAATTAATATTGTAAACTTTGTAAAAACAATATATTTAAAATTGTAAATATTTGAATTCTTAAAATAAGTTTGGTGTGAATTTATAATATGAATTTTTAAATTAAGTTTGGTGTGAATTTTTAATTTTTAAAATATTAATTTTTAATTTTATGCATTTTAAATTTTGAGTTTGGTGTGAATTTTTAATTTTAATTTTGAATTTTATATTTAAGTTGTGTGAATTTAAAAACAAAAATTTACTTTATCTCATTAAGTTAAGAATATGATTTTTAAAATTCGTCGTAAGTTGAAGACTAGGTCTTTGAACCGAAATTGCTTTACCCGAGGGAGGGACGAGAACTTTTATTATCATTATTTTTAATCTTATTGATTTAAAGTATGCCAAAAACATTAAAAAACCCAAAAATCTTAGCTTTTAAAACAATCGCTACAAAAAGACAAATTTTAAAATTTTGTCGAGGGACGGACTAGGACATCGATCCGAAACGACCTCGTCCTAAATAACAAGGGAAACAAAATTTTAAAATTAATTTCTTAATTGTTTTATAAGTTAAAGATTATAAAAAAAAAAAAAAAAAAAAAAAAAAAAAAAGGGTAAACTCCGCGACTCGCGGAGTTTGCAGTACAAACCTCCGCGACTCGCGGAGGGACCAAAATACAGAAAAAAAAAATAAAAGGAACGAGCTGGAACAGAATAACACACACACACATACTGCACTTCGAAAAAACCCGAGAAAACCCACGAAAATCATCCCAAAAACTCGATTTTTCACCGTTAATCTTCAAATTTTTCACTACAATCATGTTAAGGAGGATCTTATCTAAGAATTACTCAAGAAAACAGGTACAATTACACCCCAAATCACCTTTAAATCCGAATTTTAGTGTGTTCTTGAGCATATTTTCATAATTTGAATTTTGTTAATTTTTAGTGTAATTAGACTTAAATTGTTTATGTATTATGCTTGTATAACCTAGATTGATGTTGTTTAACATGATTAGAAGCCTTAAACTTCAAATTTTGAATAATCTAGGGTTTGTGTTCTTGAGCAATTTGGGGCTTTTTGATATAAACAGGTTATGGCCGATTTTTGTCATGAATTGTTGCTAAATTGAGTAGTGTAACATGTCTAGGTAGTTAAATGATCCAAACTTTGAGCCTAAACATGATTTTGAGAATTAAAGTGGACTTTTTCAAGTCCAAAATTCATGAACTTGATTTTTGAAAGATAATGCCATTTGAGACTTGTTTATTTGCTAGTAATGATTATTTTGACATGTTATTTGAGTTGAATGCTTATGAACTTGGCGAAAATTTTCGTATATGCTTATTTGAAAAAGTGTAGATTTGATAAAAATGTGAAAATGAGATTAAGTTTGATATAAATTGATAATGTCATTGTAATTATTTTGATTGATGATTTTGCTGACACTAATGCATATTTGGATGCACAAAATTTGTGTTTGATGTGTTTTGCAGAATGAAAGGGGTGAATCTTCATCCCAAGCCCGTCATGCTCCTGCTGAGAACTTGGAACAACAGGAGGTAGATAACTACTACAAGCAGGATGTACCTCATCCAGTCATGACCTTTTCAGATATGCACTTGGAACAGTTGCACCCGAACCTGCGATTTGACAGACTTTGGATAGATTATCCAAAATATCAACGGGGTTTGCATACTCTTCATTCCAAGGTTGTTGAGGTACCGAGGGTCATAGAATGGGGACCCTTAGAAGCTGTAGAATTGGCCGGGCCAATTAGGGAATTACTGGTACAGAGGTATGGTAATTCTTATTTTAATGACTGGATATGTTTATTCACCATACGCAGACCTGTATATAAAGTATGGTGTGAAGAGTTGTTATGTAGTATAGAGTTGAATGATCGGGTAGCTAGTTTAACCGATCGTTCTTTTATTAGATTTTTGTTAGGCGGTTCGATGCGCCACATGTCTTTACTGGACATGGCTCAGGCTTTACGTATATATACGCCTGAGGAGTTAGCGTCTGCCGATTGTAGAGGATTGATACTAAACGGTAGGAAAATAGATGAAAATTTTGATACACACGGTGTGTGGAGTCAAATGACAAGCCACCACCGTTTTAAAGGGGGAAACTACTCTTATTTGGATATAGATAGAGCCGAATTAAGAGTAATACATAGGTTTTTAGCTAATTCGATTACACAAAGGGGTAAAAACAAAGAAAAGGTAAATGAACAAGATTTGTTTTACCATATGTGTATTCGAGACCCACACAGCGCTGTAAGTATACCATATTGTGTGGGTTATTATTTATCAGCTATGGTTCGAGGGATGCGTCCACATAGCATAATAGGAGGTGGTATTTTTATTACTTTGATTGGTGAATATCTCGGTGTGGATATAAGTCGGGGGGGATTATTAGTAGAAGAGCCGGAACCCCGCGACACTATAGGTTTAAATGTATACCATGGTGCGAAAGTGTTGAAGCGGCGAAATAACGCCGCAGTACGATACAATGGTAGACATCCACAGGCAGAGAGAAACCAGGAACAAGGTAATGTAGGAGGGGGGAACCAGATGCAAGAAATGCATAGGTTTATAGCTTCTCAGGAATACGAAAATGCTAGACAGAGAGCATTTGAAGATTGGCAAGTTCATCAGAACCAGATCATAGCGCATTGCCAACACATAGGTAGAAACTATATTCCTACACCGAAACCCGTCTTCCCTCCTTGGTCGATAGAGATGCAGCCACCATATCCTACGTATGACCCTGCCGAAGCATTCTATAGCACTTATGGTTATGCGTGGAATCCCTATTGGTACCAATATCATCCTTAGTTTACCTATTTTGTTTTTATTTTGTAATTTGTAATTATTGATATGTTTAATATTTTTTGTTAATATTGTAATCATTTTTATATTTATCTAACTTTTATTCTTAGATTTTAATAATTTTTGAATGTGGGGTAATATACCAAACTTCAAAAATATGTATATATGTTTGCAGTTTATCTTATGTACACAACAGGGTAAAACAACGCATTTTCAAAGACTGGCATTAAGTTCAGCAAAAGCAAGTAATTTTGACGACAATGATGCAAAATATATGTGAAATAACAACAAGACGGAATGAACAAATGATGTGCACCATTTATCATTCAGCAAACAAACGCCAATATATTTGGAAACTTTGGTAAAAATTTAATCATTTTCACACAAATCACCCTCAATAATTTAAATTGTTACTGATTTCTTGCAACTGAGGGCATTGCAAGATCTTAAGTGTGGGAAGGGGTTAAATTCTTTCGGATTTTAAAATTTTTATATTAAACACTTGGTTACCATTAAAAATACTAGTAAAGCAGTAGTTGTATTAGAATCTAGTGCTCTCTGATAAAAAAGAACAGCCCTAGTCTTATATACTGACTACCCAATTCTAGTAAAATTTTTCAAAATTTTCAATTAAATGAATTAAAATCATGTTTATACACATTTATGAACGATAAAACTAGGTTTTAACACCGAAATTATTGTTACCTCGGAAAGGACATAAATTGAGAAACAAACTAAAATGTCAAAATTCATTTAAAATGGAATAGAGGACGATAAAAAGAAAAATAAAAAGCCAAGTGTGGGAAAATTTACCAAATTATTTTAAACATATGTCACATATATCTGTAACAAATAACTGAAAATACTTTTGCTTTGGACTAAACTAAACTGTTTTACCCGATGAAAGAAAAGAAGAGATGGATCTACACGATGAATCAATTCCATCATTAAAAGGAAGTAAAGTCTTCCGAAAAAGACACGCGCTTCTTGATTTAGGTCATGAAGTTGTCGTTCAGACCAGCTGTAGGTTGACGAAAAATCTAGAAAAGTCATCACTAAAATCAGCAGGAAATCCACGGACCTCAGCATTAAACAGGGTCGCCAAGTGGTCAGATTTATCCTAACCATGAGAAGGATTTATCTCGTACAATGGGGGGGCACCATGCAAATTAGCTGGATAAGACTAATGAATCAGATCCCCAGAAAGGATAATCTCCTTAAAGATTAAAAATCAGCTTTTAAGACTGATATTACTCAATCCTAGAGATTGACCTTAAAGATTGAGAATTACAAACTCATGGAATTCAATGATATCTAAACTCGAGCTTGAACGAGAAAATATTTTGATCAAAATTATAAACCGATTTGTTTTCTGAAAACCCTATTTTCAATGCGTTCATTACCATTGAACGTAAAATCCTAGGAATTCACCTGGAATTCATTAGGTCACCTGAACTAAATCGGGTGTCAACCGTAAGAACGGTGGTTGCATAGCATGGTCAAAGACAGGACCTTGTGCCAGACCGAAAAATTATAAGGGTGAGCTTTACTATTGCTCCTACCAAGGATAGTAATTGCGTCCGACACGTTATAGACCATAATCAAAAGCATGTCACGGGACATTGCCTTAAAACAGTTGCTCGTTCAACGCTTTCCTTTACAACCGGACGGTAGTTTGCCGAAAGGTAATATACGGAACAAGTAAACTGGACGTGTTGCTTTCCAAATACAAGGTTAGCAAGTGGGTGACACAAAACCACAAGTTTTGAGCTAAAATTTTCAAATCTGAAACCCACCAAACCCACAAAAATATTTTGCAAACACCGGTAAAGGGTTATTCCGGAAAACTTATCTAGGGTAAAAACTAGATTTAATTTTCAAAAGATCAAATGTTTTCATAAAGATC
The DNA here is from genome assembly GCF_046630445.1 of Rutidosis leptorrhynchoides. NCBI lineage: Eukaryota > Viridiplantae > Streptophyta > Magnoliopsida > Asterales > Asteraceae > Rutidosis > Rutidosis leptorrhynchoides. The sequence goes on from NC_092337.1 coordinate 151,798,529, forward strand.
CAATTTCCTTAATGGATCTAAATTTTTATAGTCATGTGGGACTGTAAACCATATCGTTACTACCATTGTTTATACCGCCGTATAGAAATCACTGATGTACAAAGTGTGAAGAATAAAGAAGTGATTCTAGTATTTCAAGACAATATTGCTTGAGGACAAGCAACGCTCAAGTGTGGGAATATTTGATAATGCTAAAAACGAACATATATTTCATAGCATTATTCCTCAAGAAAGACAAGCTTTTAGTTGCAATTGTTCTATTTACAAGTGATATTCGTTTAAATAATAAAAGGTGAAGACAAAAGACAGATTCGACGATTTGAAGACGCAAACGACCAAAAAGCTCAAAAGAACAAAAGACAATCAAAAAGGTTCCAATTATTGATAAGAAACGTCTCGAAATCACAAGAGTACAAGATTCAAAACGCAAAGTACAAGATATTAAATTGTACGCGAGGACGTTCGAAAAACCGGAACCGGGACCAGAGTCAACTCTTAACGCTCGACGCAACGGACTAAAAATTACAAGTTAACTATATATATAAATATAATATAATATATAATTAATTATATTAATTATATATATATTATATATATATATTTAAAACCGTCGGCAGCAGGAAACTCCAAGGGTGTAAACTGAAAATACCTCTCCGCGACTCGCGGAGTTTGATGGCCATTTTGCCGCGAGTCGCGGAGCCCCAAATTTCACTTCTGGCTATAAAGCCAACCGAATTCTGATCGAATAAAACATCCTTTTTTCTCAATCTCTCTCAATATATACGTAATATATATTTATATTTATAATTTATATTTTAATTTTAATTATAATTCTAATAATAAGGGTATGTTAGCGAATGTTGTAAGGGTGTAAGTCGAAATTCTGTCCGTGTAACGCTACGCTATTTTTAATCATTGTAAGTTATGTTCAACCTTTTTATATTAATGTCTCGTAGCTAAGTTATTATTATGCTTATTTAAAACGAAGTAATCGTGATGTTGGGCTAATTACTAAAATTGGGTAATTGGGCTTTGTACCATAATTGGGGTTTGGACAAAAGAACGACACTTGTGGAAACTAGACTATGGGCTATTAATGGGCTTTATATTTGTTTAACTAAATGAAAGTTTGTTAATGTTAATATAAAGATTTACAATTGGGCGTCCCTATAAATTACCATATACACTCGATCGGACACGATGGGCGGGGTATTTATATGTACGAATAATCGTTCATTTAACCGGACACGGGAATGGATTAATAGCCACTAGAATAATCAAAACAGGGGTGAAATTACATTCAAGGGTAATTGGTGTAATTGTTAACAAAGTAGTAAAACCTTGGTTTACACGCAGTCGATAACCTGGTGTATTCATTAAACAAAGTATTAAAACCTTGTTACAATTCGAATCCCCAATTAGTTGGAATATTTATCTTCGGGTATAATAATAATTTGACAAGGACACTTGCAATTTATATTTATGACTGATGGACTGTTATGGACAAAAACCAGACGGACATATTGAATAATCCAGGATAAAGGACAATTAACCCATGGGCATAAAACTAAAACCAACACGTCAAACATCATGATTACGGAAGTTTAAATAAGCATAATTCTTTTATATCATATTTTATTTCCTTTATTTTATATTTAATTGCACTTCTAATTATCGCACTTTTATTTATTGTTATTTCATTTTATCGCACTTTTAATTATCGTACTTTTTAATTATCGCAATTTAATTTTTATCGCATTTTTATTATTCGCAATTTCATTATCGTTATTTACTTTACGCTTTAATTTAAAGTCTTGTATTTATTTTATATTTTACATTAGGTTTTAACTGCGACTAAAGTTTTAAAATCGACAAACCGGTCATTAAACGGTAAAAACCCCTCTTTATAATAATAATATTACTTATATATATATTTGTATTTTTATAAAAGTAAACTAATATAGCGTTGAGCTTTGCTTAAAGATCTCCCTGTGGAACGAACCGGACTTACTAAAAACTACACTACTGTACGATTAGGTACACTGCCTATAAGTGTTGTAGCAAGGTTTAAGTATATCCATTCTATAAATAAATAAATATCTTGTGTAAAATTGTATCGTATTTAATAGTGTTTTCTGCTAAAATTTAATAGTATTTTATACCCCTCTGCTTTAACATCAACTCGTGATGGTGATTGGACTCGATCAACCTAATCACCACCATGTGCCATGTACATGACTTCATTTTTCTTGTTGGACATCCGAAAACTCCGAGAATATTGATAACAACCATACCAAAGACACACCTTCGATTATTGTCGAACCATATTTATGCTTCCGAATGAATGACAAATTATTTCAACTTCAAACATATGTTACACGTGTAAACTATCTCGTTTTCGCACAGTTTTATCGACAAACTACAATATGCTTGATATGCTCACATCGAGGCGGAAACTTTTCTCGCATCACACTCATACTTCCATATAAAGAAATCTTTTATTCTAAATTCTCCATGGAGAGAGAGACTCTTCACATTACTAGTATTCACCACGAGGGTGAATAGTTATAATGAACGTTTTTCAGAAACTGATAAGAAACTTGTCCTAATAAACGTTTTCAGGTCCTAACAAACTTGTTCAAATATACCTTAAAGAAATGTACCTCGTTTCGGATCGAGATGCTCATTTCACTTCTAGATTTGGAGTGCCTTACAAGAAACTTTGGGAACAAAATTATTCATGAGTACCGCGTACCATCCACAAACCGACGGACCAAGCAAACGTACAATTCAAACCTTGAGAACATGATACGAACTTGTATTTTTATCCTTTAGCCTATTCCTCTTATAATGATAGTTATCATTCGATTCTTAACGTCACACCTTTTGAAACCTTATATAACCGGAAACTTCATTCTCCTTTTGTCTAACCAAGTAAACGATAATCAATTCACCGGGCCCGAGATTTTTTATGAGCGACCGAGAAAATTGATCCATATTCAAGGAAGACCCAACACGACTCGTAGTCTCCAAAAGAGCTATGCCGATGTTAGACGTAAACCTCTCGAATTCCAAATGGTTAACCGCGAAATGTTAAAAGTCGCACCTTGAAAAGGTGTAACCCGTTTCGAGAAATGTAGAAAGCTAAATCCGCGATATTTTGATCCTTCTGAAATCTTGAAGCGTGTTGCATGCTGTTTAGACCTTCCGCCTCAATTAAGTTCCGTTCATCCTACATTTCGGGTATCAAACTTGAACTTGTTATTCCCTTCGATTAGCTAACTATTGATTATAAACTCCACCTCGTATACTTATTCGTAGAATTGACAATGCAAGGTCTCGAAAAGGAACAACAACTACTACTTCCAACTAAATTTCGGGACATATTTCTTTTAAGGTGTAGGTAATGTAACATCCCGCATTTTTTCGTTAAATTTATTTTAACGCCGTCTTTTTTTTAGATAATATCTTTTGTTATCTAAATTTGTATCTTTCGTTAACTAACGATCTTAATATTTTCGTTATTCGATTGTAACATCTTCCGTTTATTCTCACGTATTTAAAATAATTCGTTTGGTTAGTTCACACACCCGCTTTCAAACTTGAGGGAACAAAGTTGCCAATGGACCAAAGAAGTTGACTAGTTGAACTAGTCAAGCCCTTCACCACCATTCATTTCATTTTATTTTCTTTTTCAAATTTTCCTTTCAAGTATTACTTCCATCTGTCACCATTTTCATCTTCATCATTCAATCATCATCCATTTCGAATCTAGGAAGCTCATCACAAAACAAATTGTACTTTTGGAATCCTTGCATCTTTCTCTACGTTTTGATACTAACTTCATCACTTTTGGATAACTTTTCTAAAACTTTAGATTTGTCTAAATTCATTTTATAGACTTGAAATGGTGTTAATTAGTGTCTATGGCTCAAGTCTAACATGGATATGTGATTTGTTTGCTCGATTTTGTTGTTTTGAGTAACTAGCATGAACACTTAAAATGGGTTAGTTTAATCCTTGATTTTGGTTGATTAAATGTTATTAGAATGTTAAAGTTCATGTATTAAATGTGTTACTAGCATCATTAGCTTCGTTTTGGTATGTTGGTTAATTTAGAAAAACATCATAAACATAATTGATGAATTCACGATTCTTGGTTAGGGTTTGACAAACTTCAAAATGAACTTTTGATGCTTTGAATACTATGAGACGTTATTGGTAAGTGTTTAGTTGTATTGTATGTTTAATTACCTTCGAAACGGCGTATCGTATGTTTAAATTGAATTCCCGAATCAACTTATGCGTTTATGAACTTTGAACTTTTGATAATGAACATTCAATGACCTTTCGATGTGGATTTAATTGCTATAAATGCTAGTTATGGTTGGTGATATGTTCTTAGTTGTATTCTTTGTCAAAATACCTTTTCAACGATATAAAATACGTGTTTTGAATGTTTACGGTTCGTTATTTATGATTTGGTGAATTGTGGTTCGAGACTTGAACAATTGAAGCAAGCCAGGCACCAGCTCACGCCCATTGGCGCGGCGCGGCCACCATTGGCGAGGCGCGGCAATAGCCTGGTTTGTGGGCTGTTCAAATTCGCTTTATCACGTTTAATTCTAACTATGCTACGCACCTCCAATTAACATGTAACTTGTTCTAACATGCTCATATATGATTAATTAGCTCAGAAAAATTGTCCGAGACTCGACCCGGACACGTTGACTTTTTCGTTGACTTTGACCAAAGTTTGAATTTTAGTAAAACTTAACCAAATACTTATGCAATCGTTCTAATCTTCTTTTATACTTGATTCTTGCATGTAACTTGACAACGTGACTCACATGCTATATAATCGAGTCGTAACGAGCCATAGGACTAATTGAACACATTTCGACCGACCTTGTGTCTTACCCGGTAATTGATATAAATTATTTGTTTAGGTCAAGGCTAAGCAACTTTCATTTGCACAACGTTTAATTTCAAGTACTTTGGCATGCAACTACGGTGAGATCATAGTCCCACCTTTTCAACAACTTTTATTATTTTAAATTGTGGGGTGAGAAACATATACATTTCATACTCATGTACATTTCATACTTTTATACTTTGAACACAAGTACGAAAACAAACATTCCACGTGCGAGTTAGAACAAAAAGCCTCAATTCGATTATCATTAGTTATACTTGCAGGGTGTAAGTGTGAGCGTGAAGTTATGTTGTGTGGATCCATACGGGTTTGACGAACCCTCATTCGGATGGTGAGACCGTTGGCGGATGAAATATATTTTCGGGTATAGTGTAGGTTCTAACACTACGTAACATGGTACAAAACAGTTAAGTCTTGATAATTGGGTGCTCGCGAACAAACAACAACTTTTGGAATGCAAACGATTTAGATAATCAACTTTATACGAAATCTTGTGGTTCAAAAACAACGTTTACAAATACAACTATGATTTTATCAACGTTTTTCGTTGACAGTTTTCTATATGTTTCTCAGGTTCATACTTGGCTACTTGGTACATGCTTCCGCACACTTTGATTACTTGCTTGGGGTCAAGCATACATGCATACGCTAGTGATAGCACCTTTGGATTCAAACTTAATGTTTACATGCATAAGCTATTGATAGCATTCGTGATTTACAACTTATGTTATGTCACAAGTTATTTCATTTATACTTTACAACTTTTGTAAACTTAAACTTGTTGTCGAACCGTTTGGTAACTTAAAACTTTGCAAGTCATGCACGTTTCAAATTAATGCGACATAATTTTTGTCAAACGCGTCTCATTTAGGGACTATGACCACGTAACGGGACCTAAGTTAACGGCGCCGTCAATGACGATTTTGTCGGGTCGTTACAAGGACAAATCAAGTATTACTATGCAAAGAGGCGTCTTCGAGCAGGGCCAAGATAGGCAATCGCCGAGGATCCAATAGTTAGAAGGGCCCAAATGTATGAATATGTATATACTTTTCTCAAAATCTTCAATTAAATTAAATATAAAATTGTTAATTAAAGTTATAATGGTATAATATTAAATAATTAGTTTTCGAACCCTCGCTTCGCGCCGGGGTTCGTATGTCAATGTATTTTATTGCGTTTAGTTTGTAAAATTATTTCGTGGCTAACGGTGATGTCGTTGAAGCGCAACTCGAATCGAACTAAAAGGTATAATCCGTGAAAGATTTAAATGTTATTTTAAATTAACAATATATGTGCATCTCCGCGTTTCGCTATGGAATTGTTGACTTTTAAAAATTTAACGCAAAATCAACGTGTATGAAAAGTACCTCAAATATTTAGCGTTTTTAAAAAAGCGTCCGTTTTGCGTATAGTTAGTGAATTTGTGTTCCTAAAATTATTTCGAGTTTAACGATGGTGTCGGAAAAATTTAACTCGTTGCGAGCGAGAAAATATGACCCGTTGAATATTTGGATGGAGTTTATTTAAGATTTTTTTATGGAAATGATTATGTGACACTTTATTCCCTAATTGAGGGGTTGATTTTAATTATTGAACAAAGTGGGGGGCTTTTTTGAAAGAAAAAAAAAAGGTGGGAGGAAAAAAAAGTGAAATGACAAAATTATCCCTGATTTCTATTCATCATTTTTGTTTAATAGTTAATATGTTAATGCAATTAAACGTATTGTAAATAAATAAATAGATAAACTTAATTATAATCTTTTTATATGTATTAAAAGATTTAACGTGTACGAAAATCAATTTTTATTTTTGCCTAGGACATTCTACATTATTGAGACGACCCTGACTATGCAGTAAGATTTTAACACGATTACTTTAAACCTCTTATGAGAATATCAAACTTCAAACACTAAACCATTAATAATGGTACAAGTTAAGTTATGTTGTATGAATTATGATGTCTTATAATTCCTGAGACTAGTAACGTATGACATGCGATCATTTCAACGTATATTGATTAGCAATAAAATCAAATATTCGATTCGATATACGGTGATAATTTCGTCATCCATTATATGTAATTGTGTATTGAACATGTGTATCGGAGTCAATATATTACCGTATATAATAAATGATTTAATGTGTGATTAAAAATTAAATGTATCTGTACGTGCAGAGTTTATGTTCTTATGCTTGAACTCTTTTCATCTATTGTCGATTTGAACTGCTTATTCTAGAAGAAGAATAAATCATACTCCGTATATATTATTCGATCCTTAATGTCACGGACTTATCTCAATAAGCTCACGTGCGGCACTTAGTCTCTACTAAGTCAGCCTTACTCGGACCTTATAATGATTCAAGTAACCAAAAGAGAAAATATTATAGAACAAGTGGAATTGAAGAAAATACTTATATTGCTTGAGAATGCTTTACAAGAGAGAATGTTTGAGATTTGAGGTGTGGTGTGCCAAATGAGACCACCCCTATTTATACTACTTCTAACACAAAATGGATGGCTAAGATTAATCTAAATCAATGGTTAGGATCTAAGTACTAGAAACTTCAAGTATATACATGGAGATAGATATTTCCATGAACATTCCATACCATTCCATGGAAGAACTCATGGGAAAGTTCTAGGGAGCTTCCATGATGTTCTTGGGCCTTCCATGAAGTTCTTGGGTTAAAACCCTTAATTGGGTCATAATCTTAGTGTGTTGGGCCACAAACTTATTGGGTTGTGACATTCTCCCCCACCTAAGCTCGCGACGTCCTCGTCGTGTGATCCTCGTGATACTTCTTGATTTTGTCTGTGAACTGCCACAATAAGTCTTCGGCTTCCCAGCTTGCTTCACTATCGGGCAAGTTACGCCACTTAACCAGATATTCTCTATAGCTCGGCACACCTCGTCTCCGTACCGTTCGATGCAACAAGATATCTTCCACTTCACGATCGAACGAAGTCGCAACTGCCATTGGTGCTCGTTTGGAAACTCCTCGTTCTGGTTCTTCCTCGTCCCCATGATAAGGTTTTAGAAAACTTACGTGGAAGACTGGATGAATCTTTAACTTGGGCGGTAGTTGGACTCGATAAGATACGTTCCCAACACGTCCAATTACTGGGAATGGGCCTTCATATCTCCGGATCAATCCTTTGTGCACCTTCCTAAATGTTTTGAATTGTTGAGGTAAAAGCTTCACCATCACTTGGTCCCCAACTTTGAACTCAACATGTCGCCTTTTCTCATCCGCCCATTTCTTTATTTTCTTGGCCGCCTTATCTAGTGATGCTCGGGCCAAGTCGGCTTGTTCGTGCCACTCCTTCATCGTTCTATAAGCGGCTGGGCTGCTTCCATCATATGAAGCGGCCAAAGCATTTGGGGTCAAAGGTTGGCGTCCTGTCACCAACTCAAAAGGACTCTTCCCCGTGGACTCACTCCTTTGCATGTTATAAGAGAACTGAGCAATATCAAGGAGCTTAGCCCAATCATGTTGATTTGCACTTACATAGTGTCGAAGATAGAGCTCCAATAGTGCATTCACCCTTTCTGTTTGTCCGTCCGTTTGGGGATGAAAACTCGTGGAGAAATTCAAGTCCGTCCCCATGATCTTGAACAACTCTGTCCAAAAACGCCCTGTGAACCTCGGATCTCGATCACTTACTATCACATGTGGTATCCCCCAATACTTCACCACATTCTTGAAAAATAATTTTGCGGTTTCATCCGCGGTAACTTCGGATGATGCGGCTATGAAGGTACCATACTTAGAAAACCGGTCTACCACGACTATAATACTCCCACACCCTTCCGACTTGGGTAAGCAAGTAATGAAGTCCATGGAAACACTCTCCCATGGTCCTTTCGGTGTAGGTAGCGGCTGTAATAGTCCTCCTGGTTGGCGTTGCTCTATCTTATCTTGCTGGCATATTAGGCATGTTCGCACGTACGTCTCTACGTCGTCTTCCATCCTTGGCCAATAATAAGTGCCTTCTACTAATGCCAGTGTCCTCTTGATACCTGGATGACCAGCCCACTTTGAATCATGACACTCCTTCAAGATTGTCCGTCTAAGATCACCCCACTTAGGCACATATAACCGGTCTCCTTTGGTGAATAATAGATCACCCTTGAGCCAAAACCTTCGCGTTTTCCCATCTCGAGCCAATCCAACAAGGTTTTTGGCTATAGGATCATGCTCTAATCCCTCCTTTATACGATCTTGAAGGAAGAATTGTGGTTTTGTGATCGCTGCAAACTCCGCCTTACGACTTAGAGCATCAGCTACCACATTGGCCTTCCCAGGCTTATACTCCAACACATAGTCAAATTCGGCTAGGAAGTCTTGCCAACGAGCTTGTTTGGGACTCAACTTCTTTTGGGTTTGAAAATAACTCGTTGCCACATTATCCGTCTTGATCATGAACCTTGACCCCAAAAGATAATGCCTCCATGTCCTCAAACAATGAACCACCGCCGTCATCTCCTTCTCCTGCACAGTGTACTTCCTTTCCGCCTCGTTAAGTTTCCGGCTTTCGAATGCGATCGGGTGACCCTCTTGCATTAGAACTCCTCCAATAGCAAAGTCCGATGCGTCTGTGTGTAACTCGAACGGAATGGTCACATCCGGAAGTCTCAACACCGGTTCTTCCATGACCGCTCCTTTCAACTCTTCAAATGCTGCTTGACATGTCTCATCCCACAACCAAGCTTTGTTCTTCTTTAACAATTCTGTCAATGGAGCCGCTTTCGCCGAGTATCCCTTGATAAAACGACGATAGTAGTTTACTAAACCAAGGAAAGATCGTAAATCATTAACCTTGGTTGGTGCCTCCCACTCTTGGATTGCCTTGATCTTAGCCCCGTCCATCAGCAACTTCCCATCTTTTATTCGATGTCCAAGAAATTCCACCTCTTTTAATCCAAATGAGCATTTCTCTAGTTTCACATACAACTCATTATCCCTTAGTACTTGGAAAACTTGTTTCAAGTGCCTCACATGATCTTCCATGGTGTCGCTATATACGACTATGTCATCTAAGTACACCACGACAAACTTGTCGAGGAACGGGTGGAATAATTTGTTCATCAAAGTACAAAATGTGGCAGGGGCATTGGTTAAACCAAAGGGCATGACTAGGAATTCATAAGTGCCATACCTCTTCACGCATGTGGTCTTAGCCTCATCTCCTTCGGCAATTCGGACTTGATAATATCCCGATCTCAAGTCTAACTTGGAGAAGTATCTCGCCTTCCCAAGTTGATCGAACAAATCAGCAATAAGTGGGATTGGGTATTTGTTCTTGATAGTTACCTTGTTAAGTGCCCGGTAATCTATACACATCCGCAAGGACCCATCCTTCTTTCTTTGAAATAGTACCGGAGCACCATACGGGGATTTTGACGGTCGGATGTATCCCGCATCCAGCAACTCCTTGAGTTGTCTTCGCAACTCCTCTAACTCGGGTGGTGGCATTCGGTATGGGGCTTTGGAAGGTGGTTTTGATCCCGGCTCCAACTCGATCGCATGGTCAACCTCCCTCCTAGGTGGTAACTTCTTTGGTAACTCCTTGGGCATGACATCCTTGAACTCATCGAGGACCTTCTCAATCTCTTTGGGTACCTCTAGTTTTCCCTTATCTTCGACCGTCTCTTGCTTTGCTACCGCTAAATAGCATGTCTCATTCTTGTTGTACCCCTTCTTGAATTGCATGGCCGAAAGTGACTTGGATGCACTCTTGCTTCCACGTTCGGTTGACACCATACAAGTCTTCTCACCATCCAAGATACACAGTGAATTAGCAAACGGCATAGGGAAACCGCGTACCTTATCTAGGAACTCCATCCCAAGTACTAACTTGAAGTCGTCCATAGGCACGACTGAGAGATCAATCATTCCTTCCCATTCTCCAATCTTCACATATACGTCTTTAGCCACCCCACTAATCGGTCTGGCACTCGTGTTCACCGTCTTCATCATGCCACTCTCTTTTGTTTCCTTAAGTCCTAGCCTTTTGGCTTCATCGGTGGAGATAAAGTTATGAGTTGCTCCCGTATCCACCAAAGCTCGTACCCGATCTCCACAAATGTTAATATCTACGAATTGGAGTCCTTTAGCCACTACCTTGGGTATCTCCGTCTTGGCCTTGATTGCGTTGAGGATATGCATTGATCCTATGCACCGCTCCTCATCCTGACAACCCGCCTTTTGAGCTTCCATAGCATGAAGGCTAGCTTTCTTCGGGCAATCTCGGGCTCTATGCGGTCCATCACATATGAAACATCCATCATTCTTGTAAGAAGTTTTTATGCTCTTGTTATTCCCGGTTGGTGGCTTACGTGTATTATCATTCCTTGATTGGGCGGGCTTATCTCCCCCACCTTTCTCATGGCTCACCTTCTTATCTTTTGACTTGAACGAATCTTTCCTATTAGCATGGTCGACTAGTGCCTCCGCTTGAGCAATTGCGGTGGCAAGGTCTTGGACTCCTCGTCTCTCCAACTCCGTTTTAGCCCAAGGTTGCAAACCATCGAGAAAATAGAAGAGGAGAATATCATCGAGAATATTTGGGACCTCCAGGCTAAGGTTCGTGAATTCTTTAATATACTCCCGAATCGTCCCGGAATGATGTAATTTACGTAGACGACTCATCGCATCCTTTTGAGCATTCTTGGGGTAGAATTGATTCTTAAGTTCAGTAAGGAAATCATCCCAAGTATTAATAGTAACCGTACCTTTCTCGATATCTCCATATCGACGACGCCACCATAACGCTGCGGTATCCTTCAGGTAACGGGTTGCCGTCTTGATCTTCATTGCATCATCCACTATGTTGACTCCCTCCAAGTATTGTTCCATCTCCCATATAAAATCATCAACCGCTCGGGCTTCCCGCTTCCCCACGAACGGTGACGGCTTGGGAACGTCCACCTTCGGATCATTGCATCCAGTGTTGCTACCCCCACTAGCCATGAATCTCAAACAAGAGTTCATGTTGGTTTGTAAATCCACGAGGCGTTGGTGAATAGTGGAGACCTCCCCCTCCATTTCGCCTCGCAACCTCGTAATCTCACCCATGAGCATACCCCTTAAGTCATGGATCTCACGTCGCATGTCAACGTCTAGCACGTTGATTGCACTCTTGCAATCATCTTTCAATTCGTCAAAGTCCCCGTCCAAACCATCCAAACGTTGGTGGACGTCTTCGACCTTTGCTTTCACGTCGTCCATGGATGTCTCTACATCCATGATCCTCTTGTCCAAGTTTGCGACAAAGTCTTTGGACATACCTCGGTTCTTCTTGGCTCCTTGTCGAGTCTCTACCCGACCACGAGTCTCATCACCCATCACACCACTTGTTGCGCTCACATTCTTCTCGGTCTCGGTTGCCATCTCCTTGAATCAACCTGGCTCTGATACCAAATGTCACGGACTTATCTCAATAAGCTCACGTGCGGCACTTAGTCTCTACTAAGTCAGCCTTACTCGGACCTTATAATGATTCAAGTAACCAAAAGAGAAAATATTATAGAACAAGTGGAATTGAAGAAAATACTTATATTGCTTGAGAATGCTTTACAAGAGAGAATGTTTGAGATTTGAGGTGTGGTGTGCCAAATGAGACCACCCCTATTTATACTACTTCTAACACAAAATGGATGGCTAAGATTAATCTAAATCAATGGTTAGGATCTAAGTACTAGAAACTTCAAGTATATACATGGAGATAGATATTTCCATGAACATTCCATACCATTCCATGGAAGAACTCATGGGAAAGTTCTAGGGAGCTTCCATGATGTTCTTGGGCCTTCCATGAAGTTCTTGGGTTAAAACCCTTAATTGGGTCATAATCTTAGTGTGTTGGGCCACAAACTTATTGGGTTGTGACATTAAGGTGTGAAAGAATTAATAATATATAGTAGCAATATTCAAATATTATATTCATAGACTTATACTCCTTCCGTCTCATACTCTTCAGACAAAAACCACACAAATTAAAAAATAAAAAAATAAAAAATAAAACTTTTCACATGTATTTTTTTGCTTACTTTCATGCCTTACCCGTTATTTTTTACTTATTATTTTATCTTACATGAATAAAGTAACTAAAGTAACTGCACAAAGAATTTTTATCATATTATTTTTATCTATTTAAAGAATTAAACCATTTATTTGAGTCCTAATTGGAATAGTGAACAATACACGGGGACTCAGGGAGTATATGTTTTACTGTGTAGAGATCGAGTGCTTAATAAGAAAGTCGTACTGCTGACTTTCTAGAAGAATGAAAATTCAGTTTTGCCAACTTCAAAAGTTTCCTTCTAACACACAAACGCGAATAAAAAAATACCAACTATTGATGCCAATAATCACGGGCTTTAAAATTTTTATAACTACAAGTTTCAATTAAACAAAAAATAACGAAAAAAATTATATTCTCTTTATTTAAAATTAATAGTTCTGTTTTAACTTTTAAAAAACTTTACTTTTTTTTATTTTGACTTTAAATAATACTTTTTGTGTTATATAATATTTAATAAAAGCTATATTGAATAATGCATATATAAAAATTAATTTATTCATATAAATTTCATAAAATATGACGTGCCGCATTGTTGGTTTGTACCTTCGTCGCGTGTGTATAACGAGGAATCGTTTCGGGGGGACACTTCGTCGCCTTGTCCCTTTTATTCGAGTTTTGTATGATAGAGGAGACCGTTTTCGCTATGGACGCCAGATGCAGTCTCGCATGGAAGTTGGGGAAATCCATACATCTGGATAGAGTCCCCGGTATAGTATGCGCGCTAGCGCGCTACGGCTTACACAGTTGATCGGATAAGATATCCCTTTGGGAACCTATCAAACCCGCACATCCAATTCCATTTCGTTCAAAAACTTGGAGGTATGGCTAACTTCGTCCTTTACTCCGATCCCGCCTCGAATGAATGACACTTTGGGCACACCATCCTGACGGCTAGTTTGCTCAAAGCATCTTGTATGAGAGCAACATGTTTCTCTCCCTCATGCACCGTCTTTTGTGTGTTTTTGGTCAAAGGAGGAGTGAAGCGAGAGGGGTTTTCTGCGTAGTGTAAAATTCCCTTGGATGGGTCTCGTATGAAGGTTTCAGTCTTGCGACCGTCCTCCCTAGGCGGAGTGTTTCACGCGTTAGCTGGGCCCGTGATTCACGTAGACTAAAGGCGAACACTCATCGTGTACGGCATGATTACTTGGAAACAAATGGAATCATGAAAACCAGAAGAATGAGTAGGATAATCATGCTGCAATAAATCCTTACACCAGTGCAGTGTTGTAAATCTTCCGAGATCTCCCCGAGATCTCCCTCGAGATCCCGTTTTTAGAAGGTAACCGAGACGAGATGTTCATCTCCCGAGATTTCTCGGTCAACGAGGTCAAACTTATTCAAAGCCACGATTTATAAGATTTTCTTGCTAATTTGTAAGATTTTCTTGCTAATTTGTAAGATTTTCTTGTAAAATTCGTAATTTCTAAGATTTTCTCGCTCATTTCTCGGATATTTTTGTAAAATCTCGTAAAACGTACATAAATATACCTTTATTTATGTTTTTATGTATATTTATATTAAAAAAACTATAAAGTCAACGTAAGTCAACGTCCGAGATCTCCCCGAGATTATTCCGAGATGCCGAGATCTCCCTAAAAAGTCCAAACGAGATCTCCCTAAAAAGTCCAAACGAGATCTCCCCGAGATCCGAATTCTCCAACCATGCACCAGTGCTTGACTTTATGGATAGTCATGATGCACCCATTCCTTTAATACTTCTGGCTTTCGGGAGTCTCTTTGTAGGATACTTGGCCAAAGTGTGACCAGCCCCCTTAGACATCCCGCATAATGTGTTCTACGCTGTTGAAAGGGAAGAATCGTTCCATTCACTTGTGAAACTGCTAAGAAGAATAGTTTTTCTCTGGTTTGCTCTTCCAAATTGCATCGGTGACCGATAGGGAGAGGAGAATGGGAAGAGAGAATGTCGACCATAAGGGAGAAAAACAGTTACTACGATGTGGTTTCCCAACCTGTTGCTTTTAAGACTGCCCTCTCTCGGTTGGATGTTGGTCCAACCTATTACAAAGATCCCGTATCCAGTCTCACTCTATTTTGGGGACCCCCAAGACTATGTTTCCATGTCTTTCCTAGACTATATAGGTCCTTCCTAACAAACGTTTGTATTTCATAAGAACTACAATCCCAATCTTCCAGCTCTTAAGTAGTTCAGAAGATTCATCCATCATTCAATACCCTTATAGAATAGATCGATCAAGTTTCCGTCCTTTTTCGATGAACTCGCTTTATATCTCCGACACACAAGGAAGGATGAAGTGGGAAGGAAGGAGCCCTAGCCTTTGTCCGGCTTATTATTTCGCTGGCATCTCGCATGCGCGCCCCCGATTCGACCGACTTTTTCTTCTAGATTACAAGAAGACAAGCTTCTCTGCTTTGACCAAATAAAAATCCTCCTGCAGTTCAGTTCATTCCCTTCACTACACTCGACTTAAACCACTCACGAACTCACCCATAAGGAAATTTGTCATGTAGGTCTTTCGAGCCTTTTTTTTTTTTTTTTTTTTTTTTTTACAAATCTGGTAAGGTGGGGTATTATCCTAAAGTCTTCCAAAGTTATTTAAAATATAAAGTTTAGAAGTTATATAGTTAGAAGTTAAATGATTTTTATTGTATAACAAACTTGCTTTATGTAGGTATGTATGCTTATGTAGGGGTGGGTGTGTGTTCGTGTGTGTGTGGATGTGTGTGTCGCATCGTTTGGCGCATTTTGGGGCCAAAATGGCTGAGGACGACCTTCTTTGCTCATGAGCTTGGTTGGTTTTTCATTTAGTTGTGTTGTTTCGGGAATGTCTACCGTAAAAGTGCATGAGTGGTGTTTGGTTTGTTTACGGGTGGTTGGGTCTTTGCTTGCGCAATAACTTCCGCCTGTCATGCCTTTCGAGATCTGTTTTCAATACATTCTGGCTCTATTAATTGAGGCAACGGCAAGGGTCGATTTGATGGCGACTTGACTACCGCTTAGAGCCTAAATTGAATTTCAGGAATACTTTAAAACCCATGGAAATTTGTTTCTAGTATTTTTATGGCATCTCATTCTTATTTTTATATTTTGTTATTTTTATATTTCTTTATTTTGTTTATTTATTTATTTATTTATTTATTTATCTATTTTATTTATTTATCTTTACCTCCTATTTTTTAATTTATTTTATTTTATTTTATTTCATTTTATTTTTTAGCCGAGGTCTTCACAGAGTAATCTCTCTATCCTGGAGTAAAAAGGGTGATGACTTTCTCTGACTGTAGGTGGAGATTTTTAAGGTAGAAGGAGGATTTTTCATACCTTCCATGGGGGATTGGTTGTTTTTGTTGTGAACAAACTTGCTTTGCAAATAATAAGGAACGCTTTCATTACACATAGCAACATGATGTAATTGCTAATAAGCTGGTCAAACATTTATATCCCGCATGATGTAATTAAATTTTAATTTTTTACTCCGTATTTGCTAATAAGCTGGTCAAACATTTATATCCCACATGATGTAATTGATTACGGAACCCAGATTGGTGGCCGGGAACTCTCCTCGTTTTGACATATATATACACCTCATTATTTTCAACACAAATCTCACAACTCGTACACAAATTACACCAACAAAAAAAACTAAGTTAAAAATGGAAAACTTTACAAGAAGCCTTTCAAGAAGTGTTTCAACTTCTGTAGACGCAAACAGAATGTGGAGAAGAAAGGCGACATATGGAGGGTTCGATGGTGGGAGAAGCATGAAAACTGTCCATCTTGGAGACGACAAAAATGGCACGTTTTCGAAAATGAAGAACATGTTTAATTTTACTAACTTTAGAAAACGTGGCAAAGATGTTTCAAAGACTCGTCGATCATCGAGGATTACTAGTTCCGACGACGAGTTTCAAAAAAGAATAGTATCTGAAATTTACAAAAACATGCCGTCAAATGGGTTCAAGTCATAAGTTACACCGTACCCAAAGGTAGCCAGCATGTTCTTATATAATGGCAAAATTAAATCCCTTGTAATGCCGGTACAAGCGCCTAACGTTTCATTACGTTGATTCTTTTATTAAAAAAGGTATTCATTTTGTTAATATTTACTTGTACTCTTGATTGTTATCTTGAATTTCCCAAATTGTAGATGCAATATAGATGTTACTTTTTTGTAATAGATACGGATCGATGATATTTACATCGTACCTTTTAATGTAACTTAACGTACAGGATCGATGTTACATTTTTTAGTATTGATTATATATGCATAATAATATTATGGTTCAAGAAAAAACGAATTATGTTCAGTGACCGATCTAGAAATCAATCGTAGTTACTGTTGTCATTGGTTTAAAGTTTAATAAAATTTACACTATCCAATGGTGTCACCTAAAAAACAATACGCTATCCAATAGTATCACCAATTAAAATTTCAAACAAATTTTCACTGAATTGCGTCTTTCACGGGTAGTCCGTGCTACGGTCAACACATACAATGTCCGCCCTTGGTTATGGTGCCTTTTGATTTGTGGATTTAAAATTCAGGATTAGAATATCATGTGGTACCTATCGGCTATGTTTGACACACAGCTTTTTAAAGTTTTAACATTTATGAAAATTTTCATATTTAATGAAAAGTTCGTTTGGTTAAAAGAATTTAAAGTTCTTAAACAGATAAAATAGTTAAAAGCTATTAGAAATAACATTTGAGAAAAAGCTTCTAGCTTTTTGTCATTTTATTTCTTTATTTTAACATTTCCATTTACTTTATCAAATATTAAATATATATAAAAAACTAACAGCTACTAACTATCAGCTACAAATAATAGCTAACAATTAGTTTTGTCATGCATACCCATACCCTTGCTTGTTATCTAGAAATTCCCAAACTGTAGATGTAAATAGATGTTACATTTTTGTAATACATACTGGATCGATGATGTTTACATGGTCCTTTTTTTTATGCATCTTAACAAATAAGATTGATGTCATATTTTTAAGTATTGATTACATATAAATAATACTTCATCCGTCTCAAATCTATTGTCTTATTTTGAGTTTTGGGGTTTTTTCTTTTAATTTTGACTTTAAATATTATTTTTGTATTATATATTATTCGATAGAAACTATATCAATGGATTGGTTTTTGATTATATTTATAACGGTATAACGTTCATCAAGTGTTATGTAACATCTAAAAACTAATTTAAGATCAAAGTTAGAAAGAAAAAAAAAAAGATCTCTAAATCCAAAACGGGACAAAAGATTTGAGTCAGATGAGTAACATTTTTGTTCAAGAAAAAAGGAATAACAGTGTATTTAGTTCATGGATTTAAAATTTTAAGATTAGGAATCCTATCATGTGTTAAGTTCATTTATTATTTATGTTTTCAAAAAACTTTAAATTTTATTTAAAGAGTTTCGAAATTTTATTAAAACTAGCAAGAAAAGACGAAAACACAATTGAATCTATTTTGTAAGATTAATTAACCAAACATTCCAATTTGGATTAGCTTTTATATATCTCGATGAAATTCAGACAAAAGACGAAAACACAATCGAATCTATTTTGTAACATTTCTTGAACTTGTTTGGGTCGAATATACCTCTGTTTCTAAAAGTACGCCATATGGTCCAAAAAATGGCATAACAAATCACTTCCAATATACATGTACTCCGTAATTGTTGTCTTCATGATGTGAGTTTGAATGTGTGAAATAATTCAATTCCAAAGTTATTTAACTGTTTGCCAAACTGGGATGACCACATCTAACCACATGGCTATGTATGTCCAAACTTGAACATCGACCATGCATCCAAAGAATATGTATAAGGTCTTCAACGTAAATCGAGCATGACGGGCACATCAAATTAAGATTAAAAACACCCCTCTTCAAAAGATTACATTTATCTGGCAACCTGTATAGACGTACGCGCCAAATGAAAATTTTTTTACTATAATGAATGTAAATGTAAATCGCAAAACATAAATATTTACAAAAATGAAATGTAAAATATAATGTAAAACGTAAACGAACATAAACATAAAATATAAATCGTAAACGAAAAATTTAAACGTAAACGTAAAACGTAATCTGTAAATGTAAAACGTAAACATAAAACGTAATCTGTAAATGTAAATCGTAAACATAAAACGTAATCTGTAAATGTAAAACGTAAAATATAAAACATAAATAAATGTACGACGTAAAGGAGTAAATATAGAAAATTTAAATTCTCACTAATAAAAAGGATTTAGAAATTATTTCCTTGTAAGAATTTAAAGTTTCTAGATATTCAATTAAATGATATAAATATAAATAATAAAGAAATATAATATAAACATAAATAAATAATTTAAATGAAAGTTAATCCTCTTTGACTATACATTACTTTCACTAATCAACTATTCGTAATTATGGGAATAAAAAACAAATATTGTGAGAAGATCACATGAGACTATAACAAGTCTAGTAGAGCAGATATATCTCGACCTTCTAGAACAAACAAAGTTAAGTATGAATATGAATGCGTTTGGATGATAAGATTCTAAGAGTTTACGAGAATTTAAATTTATTTCGTTTATTAAGCTTCAACTATAAGTTTTTTTTTTTTTTTTTTTTACGAGGAACCCCACTATGGGCCAGAGCACATTGGCCCCCCCACCGCAGGTAAACCTCGGGTAAACGGCAAGCCAGCCCTCCACCGCTACCAGGTAAGGCATTCTCCAGTTTGGTCATTAAATGCGGGCACCCCTTAGGATTGAACCCGAGACCTCCCCTTCACTGAAAGTGCTGGTGGCCACCCAGGCTAGGCCTGGATGGTTTTCAACTATAAGTTTTGTTTGGTATAAAAAGCATAAAAGTTTAATACGGAGTGTTAGTTTATTAAGAACGTAAGCTCTATAAATATAAGCTGTTTGAAGTATTAGTTTATTAAAATTAAAAATAACGTCTATAAATATAAGCTACTTGAAGTAATCGTGTGGGCTAAAATCCGATATACAGACTCATGGTCGTGAGTTCCACGTGACATTTTTTGATTGATTCTCCCGTTTGAATATTAATTTAATGTAAGAAAAAAAATTAACCTAAACTCTTTATATATATATATATATATATATATATATATATATATATATATATATATATATATTCACCCATTTTCACACAATCTATATATTTTCTCTACTTTTAACCATTTTCCTACACAAACTTATCATTTAACTTCAACAATTAAACTAATCTTCATCGATCTAACTGTTATTTGTATGGACGTACATTACGAGGGTAAAATTGGGTATGACTGAAAGTTATACGCTGGCGAGATGCGAAAATCATTTAAGGATGTCGACTTTACTGACTTCGAGATATCAAGGTTGTGTTACTTTCTCCGAGAAGAGATACCGTTCGAATTTTCGAAGATTGTGTATTTCTACGTATAGATAAAAGAATTTACGTTTTTATGCTGGATAACAAATGGGATGCTAAAAGCAATGAGTCAAGATAAGTCTTCTCGAATTGAGTTGTATCACATATTCTTTGATGAAAATCCCCTTACGTCCAACTGATTTGGTCAAACCCATTCGAGTTGTCTTGAGTCGTGATACATGATTTAGGTCTCGATTTCAACCTAATAAATTTGTTTATGTAATTGAATTATTAACTTTTAGGACTTTAAAATATTGTAATTTTTTTAGGACTTATTGTAATTTTTATTTTTATGACCTTTTAATTAAGTAATCGTGTTATTCGGATAATTACTTTTATGTTTTCGTGTTATTTACATAAATAGTACTACGTATAAAACATATTAATATAACATGAAAAGATAAAATTAAATACCGCATCAGTATCCTACCTTCAACTCACACCACCATAACTCCACATTTAAAACTCACACTTTCTTAGTAAAAAAAAAAAAAAAAAAAAAACTCACACCACAAACCACCCGCATCATTGTAACAATTAGTCTTATTGAAGATTCCACATATATATTACACCTACATCAACCTTATACAGATTCAAATTCTTTCATTATTTAACTTAAGGCATTGCCTTATTTAGTTATCCAAACCATTGTAGTTAGGGGTGAGCAAAAAATCGCAACCGAACCGCATCCATATTAACCGATTAAATAGCACCAAATTAATCGGTATGGGTAACATTTTTCGATTAACCTCACTTTGTGAGTTGGTTATGAAAATGAAAGTACCCACACCATTTTAACCGCAACCGTACCGTTTAGTGCTTTACATATCCTTTTTTCTTTTAGATCAGGGTCAAATTCTCAAAATAATAAAGCTCATAAACTTATGTGTAACATCAAATTTAAAGGATGAAAAGATAATCACAATCAAATGGGATCCCCAATATGTTATGAATCATTTTCAATTTGCTACAAATAAATAACACGTCTTTAGTGATGTAGTCAATTGTGCAACGCCTCATGGAGTATAACCCTAGGAGAGAAAAATTGCAATTTCACTATCGACTTTTACATTATTGTAGAAGCTACCGGTTTCGAGATATCCTTCGTGTTTCTGTTTCTTGTTGTTAGAGGTAAAGATATGATTATCTCAATATACTAATTCAGATAGTACTCTTGTTATTTTCTTTATATACATTTGTTTCTTCACGTTAATTTACAAACTAGTTATATAAAGTTAAGAAATATGAGATGTGCATGTTAGTTTGTTAATGTATTCATTTAATTATGTACAAAAAGATTGAAAGATGGTCATTTCTTCTTCTTGTTATTTTCTTTATATACATTTGTTTCTTCGCGTTAATTTACAAACTAGTTATATAAAGTTAAGAAATATGAGATGTGCATGTTAGTTTGTTAATGTATTCATTTAATTGATGTACAAAAGATTGAAAGATGGTCATTTCTTGTTGTTGCTATTATATTTAAGTTAATCAAAAGATTGTTTATTATATATTATCTGAACTTATCTTTATTTTCAGATAGGGGAAGGATTATCTACATCTCACCTCCCTCATACACAATACATGTGGTATTGGGTTATGTTGTTGTTGTTATATCTAAACTTGGTATACAGAATACAGCATGAGGACAAGTTAGACATAGACTACTTTTATGTTTTATTGTTTTATACTTTTATCTATAATGTTAGGCATAAACCTTTGATTATTTTTTTTTGCTCGTAATGGTTAACCATATTAATCATTTTATGTAAGTCATTTAACCAAATTAACCAATTAACCAAACCGCATATTAACTAAATCGAACGGTTAAAAAAATTTAATTAACCGCACTATTAGTTATGGGTGTGGGTTTCGTAGTTAACCGCCCCAAACGCCCTATCCTCACCGCTAATTGTAATCACATTAAAATAAGGGCACATATTAGTGTAAAACCTTGTTCAGTTAATCTAAATAAATTAATAAATGATCAAACATTAGAATAAGCTCTAAAATAAAAATAAATAAATAAAACAATGGAAGTACTTAAAACAAATGATACAAAAGAAAAATGTATCCTTTCTTAAGACAAGCAAGTAGAACACATGTGAGTTATAATAAACAATAAGAAGATTGAATCATTGTGAGATATAAAGCTCGGCTCGTGGAAAGAGAAACACTCAAAACTTATGGCATTGATTACTCATAAACTTTTCACTAAACCTTTCACAGTTACAGGAATTGACACTATCAGAGTTCACTTTTCATTTGTTGCGAAGAAAAATTGGTCGCTTCACCAGTTCAACGCAAAAAATGTTTTTGAACGCGGAGAACTCAAGGAATATGGCTACAGGGAAGGTCCACCAGGATATGTATCAAACTTCAACGAATTCGAAGTTTCTCGACTTAAAAAATCTTTATATGGGCTTAAACGATCTCCTCGAGCTTGGCTCGAGAGATGTACTTTAGCAACGAATAACTACATCGTTAAACAATGTAACGCAAACCATACCTTAATTCTCAAGCAAAAAACATCTTATAACTTGCTTAATTATCTATGTTGATGCTATAAGCATTACAAGAGACGAAAAAAAAAAATTTCTAACCTATAAACAAATCTTTTTGAAGAATTTGCAATGAAAGACTTATACAATCTAAAATATTTCTTGGGGATTGGGTTCTACGAATCCCACCAAGGAATCTTTATTTTCTAAAAGAAACACATCATTGACCTACTTGCTGAAACACAGATGACCAATTATTATCTTTATATACTAATAGTCACCCATATTTTTACCAACTGAAATGTCCCGTTCTTATTGATTAAAAACGTTCCATATTAATTGATTTCGTTGCGAGGTTTTGACCTCTATATGAGACGTTTTTCAAAGACTGCATTCATTTTAAAACAAACCATAACCTTTATTTCATCAATAAAGGTTTAAAAAGCTTTACGTAGATTATCAAATAATGATAATCTAAATTATCCTGTTTACACACGACCATTACATAATGGTTTACAATACAAATATGTTACAACAAAATAAGTTTCTTGAATGCAGTTTTTACACAATATCATACAAGCATGGACTCCAAATCTCGTCCTTATTTAAGTATGCGACAGCGGAAGCTCTTAAAAATCACCTGAGAATAAACATGCTTAAAACGTCAACAAAAATGTTGGTGAGTTATAGTCCCACTTTTAAAATCTAATATTTTTGGGATGAGAATACATGCAGGTTTTATAAATGATTTACAAAATAGACACAAGTACGTGAAACTACATTCTATGGTTGAATTATCGAAATCGAATATGCCCCTTCTTATTAAATCTGGTAATCTAAGAATTAGGGAACAGACACCCTAATTGACGCGAATCCTAAAGATAGATCTATTGGGCCTAACAAACCCCATCCAAAGTACCGGATGCTTTAGTACTTCGAAATTTATATCATATCCGAAGGGTGTCCCGGAATGATGGGGATATTCTTATATATATGTATCTTGTTAATGTCGATTACCAGGTTTTCACCATATGAATGATTTTTATCTCTATGTATGGGATGTGTATTGAAATATGAAATCTTGTGGTCTATTATTATGATTTGGAACTGAAATTCTCGCTGATCTGCGTTGTTTCATATATAAAAAAAAATACCACTGAATTCTTTGCTGTAAGGTCTAACAAACGACTCTGGCCGTTTGTCAATTCGAGTCTCGACGATTTTTCTAAAAATCATCAAAGTTGACGGTTTGGTCACATTTTAAAATTCTAAAAAGAGCTGAAACTTTTTTATTTAAAAATGTCAGTTTTGTATCAGTTGTCATGGTCAGCCTGATATGTGTTTACTCTTGCCAAAAATCATGTTATATCTTTGTGGTAACGAGAATTTTCAGGCTTTGACCGTTTGTCAATACGAGTTTTGAGGAATTTTCTAAAAATCTCCAAAGTAGGCTACTCGGTCACTTTTGTAAATTTATTAAAGCTGAAAAATTAACTTTGAAACGCCGAAAACGCGTTGGCAACTACGAGTTGTCTAGGTTTAGTTTACTTCTGTAATATTTATGCTTAATCTTTTTGGTAATGTGTAACTTTTATCTTTGGCCGTTTATCAATCGGAGTTCCGATAATTTTTCTAAAAATAACTGAAGTGGTCCGTTTAGTCATGTTTGATCGAAAATCATTTTTGTATAAGTTATTATATATTTGCATGCGACCTCATTTTTACTTTGACCTTTGACTTTTGACTTTAACCTTTGACTTTTGACTTTGACTTTTGACTTTGAACTTTGACTTTTCCTGTTAACTTTTCAGTTAACTTTTTGTGTTGATTTTCTCTATAAAAAAAAAACTTAAAATACTATTTTATGATTATGAAACCATTTGTGTTACGTTGTTTCACACGTCACCTTTTACTAGAATCTTAATTGAGCATGAGTAATATAACATGTTACTATACTGTAGAGTCAGACTCGAGCTATAGGATAGGATTACACTATGACCTGACCTAAATTGCTATACAAATATTGACCAACATATAAATATATATATAATTAATATAGGTTCGTGAATCCGAGGCCAACCTTGCACTTGTTCAATGACGTTATATGTATTTTTACTACGAAATACAGTATGGTGAGTTTCATTTGCCTTTTTACCCTTTATATTTTTGGGCTGAGAATACATGCGCAACTTTTATAAATGTTTTACGAAATAGACACAAGTAATCAAAACTACATTATATGGTTGAATTATCGAAATCGAATATGCCCCTTTTTATTAAAGTCTGGTAATCTAAGAATTAGGGAACAGACACCCTAATTGACGCGAATCCTAAAGATAGATCTATTGGGCCTAACAAACCCCATCCAAAAGGAGGATCCCGGAATGATAGGGGATATTCTTATATGTATCTAGTTAATGTCGGTTACCAGGTGTTCACTATATGAATGATTATTTTTTTGTCTCTATGCATGGGACGTATATTTATGAGAACTGGAAATGAAATTCTTGTGGTCTATTAAAATGATGGAAATGAATGATTATGATAAACTAATGAACTCACCAACCTTTTGGTTGACACTTTAAAGCATGTTTATTCTCAGGTATAAAAGAAATCTTCCGCTGTGCATTTGCTTGTTTTAAAGATATTACTTGGAGTATTTCATGGCATATTTCAAAGAACGTTGCATTCGAGTCATTGAGTTCATCAAAGATTACTATTAAGTTAATTTATAATTGGATAGTGGATATTATGAAATGGTATGCATGCCTGTCAATTTTCGATGTAAAGAAAGTTTGTGTTTTAAAAACGAATGCAATGTTTGTAATATGTATCATATAGAGGTCAAATACCTCGCGATGTAATCAACTATTGTGAATCGTTTATAATGTATATGAACGGGTCCTTTCAGTTAGTGATCATGGGATTATAAGGTAATACTCACGCTTAAATGATACAACGCGTTTTGGGACCACAGGCAGAGCAGATGTATGAGTACGCTACAGTTAAGCGTGCACGGGCGAGAGCACTACCAGGATGGGTGACCTCCTGGGAAAGTGCTTCTCGTGTGTGGTCGCCAAGAAAAAGCCGTGCGCCTACGGGCAAAGCGGACAATATTGTGGTCATGTTAAGCTGGGGTGTTACAGAATGGTATCAGAGCCACTCATGTGCCGATGGGGGTGGTGGGGCAAACCTCATCGAGGACGATGAGTCCCTAAGGGGGGGTGAATGTAACACCCTAGGCAAATCCCACATCGCCCACGAACATGAGTGATCATGGGATTATAAGGTAATACTCATGCTTAAATGATACAACGCGTTTGGGGACCACAGGCAGAGCAGATGTATGAGTACGCTACAGTTAAGCGTGCTCGGGCGAGAGCACTACCAGGATGGGTGACCTCCTGGAAAAGTGCTTCTCGTGTGTGGTCGCCAAGAAAAAGCCTTTTTATATACTAATAGTCACCCATATTTTTGTCGTATTCTTCCTAAAAACCCTCCAAACGACATCCTCTCCATTTATATAAAACTCCCTCTCTCTCTCTCTACCTACATCTTATTTTCTTCCCACCACCGTCCTCCCCGTCTAC
This sequence comes from Rutidosis leptorrhynchoides, assembly GCF_046630445.1. Classification (NCBI taxonomy): domain Eukaryota; kingdom Viridiplantae; phylum Streptophyta; class Magnoliopsida; order Asterales; family Asteraceae; genus Rutidosis; species Rutidosis leptorrhynchoides. Next base: position 151,825,058 of record NC_092337.1, read on the forward strand.
TTTCTATGCACTCTAGGGTTTCGATTCCTGATTCATTTGCTTAACAATTCAATCTGAATCATACATAATGATCGTTATTATATGTAAATGTTTGTAGATCTGATCGGCGGTCGTCGGATGCTAACATAGCAGGCGATGAGCGGCGGTGTTAGACGACAGCCTTCTGAGGTGGAGCAAATGGTCCGCAAGATGTTCTGATGGGAACAAAATTAGGGTTCCCCTGATTTATTTGAATCTACGAACATCTGTGCACAAATTAGGGTTTCGACCGATTAATTAAGATTTGACGCAATTCGACTCCATTCGTTACAAAAAATTTGTGGCGCTCTTCTACGACATACTTCTGCTGTTCCGTTATTTAGAATCGGATTGTCACCTCAAATGGTATTGTTATTTGCTTGATTACGGGTTATCGCAACTCCAAAGACAATTAAGAGGACAATGGGGGTAAAAGGTCACATCATTTGAAGTCGCATCTTCAGGTATGTAGTTTTCACAATTTTCATCTAATTTTTACTTCAATTTAAAGTTGTTAGTAAAATTAGAGTTTGTTCAAATATTGATTTAGTTTGGGTAACAAGGCGACAAAACTTACAAGATGATGATGTGCTAAAGAATTTATATAATTGGAAGTTTGATGTTTGGGTAACAATTTCTGAATTCTAGTTGCTAAATTAGATATGAATTATTAAACTTTTGCATTGCTATTTATTGCATTTTGATTGAGATTATATTTTATGAAGAGATCCTTTTTTACTATATGCTTACTACCTTCGTTATTTTCTCAAAAAAAGTGTTTAATTGCGCCATTATTTTTCAGTGATTTTTCAGTTTTTGCACATCCATCTCCAAGTTCGATAAAATATCACACAAGTTTACAGCGGGTTTACGGAGAATCAAGACGAGATGGTCCCAGAGGACGTCATCATGAATTAACAAAGCAAAAAAACCAAGACTTGAAAGAGACTTTTTAGCTATTTGATACTAATGACAATGGTATAAAAACATTAAAATTATGTTCTATGATAAGCAAACAAATTTCAGACTGCTAAATGGTTAATTACAACCATCAGACACCTTATAATTTGATTTACACAAATTTCCTATATTTCTGTCATTTTCGGGAAAGTGCACGGCTTTACCTTTTCGACTAATCTTAAAGATTAGTTTTGTATACTTATCTTTATGATCTCAGCTGTTGTAGGATGTGTTTTTTTTTATTAATGAGTGGTAAATTAACCTTTAGTCTACTATATTACTCCATAACCTTTTAACACGTTGTGTGTTAGCCAAAGTTTATGTTAAGCTCCAATGAAAATGAATATTTCACATGGAGGAGTGCATCTTTTATCTACCGCTTGAGGTCGGCTCTTGTAAAATATGTATGTGTTAATTGGTGGTTGATTAATCTAAATGCTATAATATTAATGGGTCCATTTTCTACATTTGTGTATCGGATAAGGGTTATGTTCATTTCATTGTGTTGTATTTAACGTTGCTATCTTTAGAGTTTGCAACTGTCTATTTTAGTGGTTGCTTCATCTTTGTAATACTAAAGGTTTTTGTTTTTGTAAATCAATGTGTTAATTTTATTTTCCTCCAATGTGATGCATAAGCTTTGATTGTTGATGATGTGTTTTGTAGGTCGACGTTGGATTTTTTGCTTGCTTATGTGGTATTCTCCTTTTAGCGGTAATTTCATATTTTATCTTTTGGTTCCCATTAATTTATTGCATACCTGTTTTTGTTCTAGTTTTGATTTATAGCATATCTGAATATGGTCTTTGGTATTTCATATTTGTTTGTAGACTGTTGTTATCAAGGTTTTTCATCTTAAGAATTTTGGAAATACAATATTTGTTTTTGGAGGTTTTCCTTTTATTTTTTCTTCTTCTGGAATAGCAATATTAACTATGTCCGGCCCGAAGGAGCAGGGAGTGCTATTCTCACTAGAGTTCGCATAACGAAGTGTAGCTATCGATTTGTCGAAAAAGAATAATGTTTCTTGGTTATTAACTTTATAGAGATAGAGAATGGCTAAAGGCTGGTTTGTTGTTTAGGTTGAAAAAAGTATTTGAAGGTGTCGTTTTGTACTTTAGATGTCTGGTATTATTGCTTTTCCTCTACAATATATGCACGTAGTTGTTTATTCTAAGGCTGATGATGAAGGTCTATTACTATTACTATAGTTCTACAATGAGAAACAAAATGATTTCTAATGGGCACATGCTGCCGGACAACAATATTAACGGCGCCATGGCCGCCGCTGTTGTTATATGTACTTTTAGCAGAACTTTTTGGAGTCTTCTGCTTGCATATAGTCGTTATAATACACCTCAGTAACCATTTACTTATCTATTCATTTACAGGTTACGCTTTGCTTTTGTAGACGTGTTTTTCACCTTCTCTAGCGGTAATACATATCGCCTATTTCTCTGTCGTATGGCTTTAGGTTTTTGTTTCCCTATTTTGCTTTCATTGTCGATTTATGTTTTGGACCTTAGAAGTTAGGGTTTTTCATTGGTTCATTGGTTGCTATTGATGTACGCAACTGATTTTTCAGGTCCATCACTTTTTGTCAAAGGGAGTCAAAACAATCTTACATATGGTCCTTTTGTCAAAGAGAGTAAAAAGACATAATTTGCTTCGTTATCGATTGTTTTTGTGTTTTTTTGTATGCTTCGCTGATGATGCTTTGTTCATACAATATTAAATATGTGCATGTTTGATTGTGGTGTTGTTATGGTCTCTTGATGTGCTGTTGTGATCACTGTTTTAACTACTGTTTATGAATACATTACTAATATAATAGTCAGCTACTAACACCCTCAACAACATGTGATGACAGCAGCTACACGTGATGACAGCAGATCCAGGATCATCAAAGAGGAAAAACCAATCATGTCAGCAAGGTCTTTCGGCTATGCTCTTCATCAATAATTTGTTAGTAATGGTTTGTCCAGTTTTGGTTATACGCTTTTACGTATAAACTGCATCTTATTGTAATATGTAATGTTAAATCAAATTCACTCTATTTTAGCTCGGCGGCTGAATGCATTTGTGTAGCTTTATATATTATGAATGAATTGCTATATGATATCTCTTTTTGATTTGTTACTTGCTAATAAATTACTTTTGATTTTCTTTTTAGGTCAACTATATCTATAGGATTGAAATCATTCGTCAAATAGAAGATGGATACTGGTGATTGGAGGGCTCAGCCATTGGCTGGTTCGCGGTAAACAATCGTGAACTAGGTGTATGTATATTAATATCATCTGAGCTGGAGTTAAAGCACCGATTGACCTGCTGCCATATTACGCTATCTGTAAGTGCTTGTTGTGTTCTTTCCGTTTATATTTGGTTTCATGATCGTAATCAAGTTTGATTTTTGTCATTTTCACTGATTACAAGGTTTTCATAACCAAGTTTGTTTTTTTGCCATTTTCACTTAATACAAAATTTTACGGTTTCGATTATTAGTGTTTGTGTACACTGGGTAAAATGGGTTTCATAATGATCAAGTATTATTGTTCATGTAAACTGGGTCAACGATACTTGACTTTTCCGATTCGAATATTGACCAACGCAATCTAATACATGGCCAAACATCTACGACGCAGTTTCTGAATTAAGTATATTGATTTAACTATTTTTATTGCTACATAATAATATAAATGGATTTTCAGAACAATCAAAGGTGCTATATGATAAAATCAAAATTACTAACTCTGTTTTTATATATTTCATATGTATTTTTTATGATTTGGTTACATAACTAAGGCTTAGATTCCTACTATCGATGCTATCTTCAAAGATAGTGACATAATTAGTTATCTTGATACGGAGTACTGATATTTCAGGTTTCCATCTTATATCTATATCGCTTGCGATATGGTAATCAAAGTTTCGTCCCTGATGAGCGATATTACCCAAGGTTCCTGTGAAAAAATGACTTTTACCTTTGTAGTGCACTTCCTTTGGTGGTGCTTCAAGTATTGGTCAAACTGGTGAACATACATCTCTATCTCTAGATGACATTGGGTCAGTTTTATTGTATGCAACCGTCAAGTTTATGTCCATTATCACTCTTATATAAGTAAAAATTACCGAATCTCATATGCATTTTGGTGCACCAACATTTAGTATAACATGTACATTACATATAGTTATTAATATACATTTCATACCTAATACCTATGTGGTTGAAGGTGAATTTGTAATTGTAAGTCAACAGAGTGTAAATGTTACGTCTACTACCACTAAACTAAACAGAATGTGTATCTTTGTTTATGTGACCCATCTTGATAAACTGGGGGAAGTAGTATCCAAGTGTTTTACAGTAATTTTAAGGCTGCAGTATTGATGCATTATAGCTTTAGGCTGTATGTAATCTTTTCATTTTTTCCCTTGAATGTTACATGTAGACAAATCTAAGGTGAAAAGTATACTGGGAACATGTTGGCTCTAAAAATTTAGTTATGTTTATTGGCAACACATTGGGAACATTTCTAAGAAATTTGGAAAAGTGTATTGGGAACATTTTAAAAAAACTGTAGTGTTTTTGGAAAAGGACACTATTCCTTCACGACAAACACAGGAGAACACCAAAAGCAAACGGAATGGCACCGCAGCAACGCGCGGTCCGTTTCATTGCTAGTTGCAAACCAAGTGAAACTAGACTGATTGCAAATCAAAGACTTCACAAGGAGAACCAAGTTGAATCAGTAGACCAAGAGCAATAGCAGAGACTCGTAGGTAATCTTATATCTCTCACATAACCAAATCTCTAAAAGGAAAATCATGGAATGAAGTTCTTTACAAACCAAATGGTCATATGAAGATGCAAATCTGTACAGATGCAAGAGATGCAACATGGACATGAAAAGAAGAAAATCAAAGATTTACATCTGGATTCTTTGCCTTAGTCAGAGGCAACCTAGTCACTTAGAGAAGCAAAATTTAGTTGTCCTCTCAAGCAGAAACAAAATTTAGAGAGATCGAGTAATAAGTTCAAGAAGCCGTATGGATCTGAAAACTTTTAACATAAATCGTGTTTCTGCCCAAAGATACTACGTAGTATGTTTTACAACAAATCGCTATCAAGATTTCAAAACACACAATTAATAAGAAACCAAGCAAAGCTACATATGGCTCATGGATGTACAATAATGAGCCAATTTTCTTTCTTGTACTCGCTAACTAAATTGTAGACCTAAAAAATGCTAAATGAAAATTCCAAAGAGAACAACTTGGTCTAAATGAAATAGATTAAACAGTATCCAAAACACAACTGCCTATTTTTTTTTTTTTTTTTAAGTTCCTATATACATTGAGTCTTAATGTGCCAACGCTTACCATTGATAAGAAACCTAACAAAGACTGCAACTGTTTCAACAATGAAACATTTCGCCATGGTTACAAAGTAAACAACAACCTGAAAATGTAAAGCATATAGGTCATTACTTGCTATATACACAACTGGAAAACTTAGCCATGCATCCAACATTCTCATAGATGATGCATTTTATCTTACTTTGATCAGAAGGCAAATATTTAGAGACATGAAACAAATTTAAATACATTAGTTTCTGAAATAGTGTGACAACAGATTTACAAGCCAGGTTACGACTACTTTTGAAACCATAAAATGAGTCACAGGATAACAGTTATAAACCTAGAGAAAATTACTCGAGCTGAATTACCTAAATATTCAAAGCTTAGAAGTAGCAAAATTATAAACCTAAATTATTCAAAGCTTTACATTAGTTTCAGGATAAAAGTTATAAACCTAATAGCTTGATACTTTCAAAAGTGCATAAGAACCATAACTAGCCTAGCCTAAAAGTATGATATTCAATTTCTAAGGGTGTACAAGTTAAATCAATCACTTAGAGATGAAAATTTGAATTTACCTAAAATACAAATTAATTGCATATGTATAATGCAATTGCATCCCATGTTTAACTACAAACAAATTCCTAAATTTCTTCATCATGTAGATTTAAATATAGCTAAATCATCAAAGCATTTAACAATCAAACAAAACTAAAATCATAGAACATAACATAACTTCATTAAACTGATGAATCCAACAAAGTTCATCACCCAAAATAATCCAAAAACAAGTACTCATCATACCAAGATAAAACATAAACAAAATTCAACCTAATCAATCAATCTCTTGTAGCGAAGCACCAGCAGCAACATCATCAGCAGTAAACTTCTCCTTATTCTTATCACCAACACCACGACCTTTAGCCTTCCTATCAAGCAACGATTTCCTATCCTTATCAAGTTTCAATTTCGTTACAACAACTTTTGACGGATTCACACCAACGTTAACGGTCTGTCCGTTAACTTTCTCACGTGTAATCCGTTCAATGTGAATAACCCATTTTCTTCTGTACACTTGAACGACCTTACCCTCACGTCCCTTGTAGGTCCCTCTAACGACTTGGACCTCATCATCTTTTCGAACCGGGATTGATCGGACGTTGTATTTGGTTCGAAGATCAGTTGAAAGAGGTGCGCTCATTAGCACACGGCGCACGCTTGATGGTGCGGTGAAGTGTGCTTTGCGACATTTGCGGCGGGAGCTGGTGACACGTGGATTGTACTTCATTTTGATGGTTTTTGGGAAGAAGGAAATGAACGGCGGTTTGATGAGATATAGGGTTGGTTTTGGTGTAAATGGGGAAATTGGGTGTTAGGGTTTCGACTGTAAAGCGTTGTTGGATCTTTTTGGGTTTGGGTTGTTTTATTTGTTGGGCTTTTCTTATGGATCGATTTTTGGTTTATATTTACTTGAGAGTTGAGATCCAAATGCATATTCTGTCAAGAAAATCGAAATCACATTACAAATTCTATAAAAAACAGTGGCCCGTGTAGAGAGAGCATTGAGGTCCTATGAGTCACTAGTCTAAACGTTACGGAGTACGGAGTATTATTTAAATTGTTTAGGACACCATTAAATTTAGATATAGGAATTATATATTTTCAAAATCTATTACTTTTTTTTAAGGAAACAACCACTAAAGTGCCCTTCAAATATAATTAACTTTAAAAAAAAAAAAATTAGGACCCCAATTTTCATGATGAATTCGCCACTAATTAAAAAACCGTACCCTCTTAACGATCAATGCTATCGAATGTCAGTTCTGAAAACTTAAGCACCTAGAATTAGGTGTAAGAAAACTCTTTAGGTCGTAACAAATAATATAAGTTATTTAAAAAGGCTTTTAAATCCTAACAGAATAATACAAGGATTTTAAGAATATGTCTTTTGAACCTTGCTAATATTCTAGTGTAGTATGATTCCTTTTTTTTTTTTTTTTTTTTTTTTTTTTTTTCTGAGGCACTTGATTGTTGTTTTTGGGAGTATTGTGTTTCGCCTTGAATGCTTCAATTGTGTTTTTTTAGTTCTAATGTTTCTCAAATCTCCGATTACGTCTATATATAGATAATACATTGAGCACATGTAAATCATGTGCCTTGAACGGTCGATCACCTTGTTCTCCTCCGGGCCTCCCTGGCTATTTTTAAGTAGGTAAAAAAGTAAAAATTACTTTCTCCGTCCCAAAATAATTGTCCTGTTGAATTTTTTAAAGTCAATTTATTAAGTTTTGACTTTAAATATTTTTTGATTTTTACTATAAAATATTTAATGAAATTTATATGAATAGATTGATTTTCGAATGTATTTTCATTCGGTATAACTTTCATTTGATATTATATAACACAAAAAAAAGATATTTAAAAAAGACTCAAAAACACTAAAAAAGACAAAACAGGACAATTATTTTGAGACGAAGATAGTATATTGTTACGGATAAACTACAACAAACTTATCATATAACGTTTATTATAAAATCAAATATATGTTTAACTAAAAAATTTTAGAAAGTAAATAAACAATTCCAATCTTACAAAAAATTTACTACGATTTTTGGGAAGTATATCCTTTAGTCGGTATGGCAAGGACGCAAGGTATTAAATTGCTACCAATCTTATCACAATATTTAATAAAATTTTACCTTTGAGTCATCAAACCATTAATTCGATCACCTACTCTATTCCAATTTCATTTATAAATTGTATCCCAGTTCCTACTCAAATCACACCACTCGTTAGTTACATTCCTTACAAACAAACATGAAGAGTTCCATCAAAGTAAGTTGTATGCTTGCACTTTCCGCATTAATGTTGGTACTCATGTGCCAAGTTCCTAGCTCAAATGCCGCAAACTGTAACTACATGGAGCTTGTGGTTTGTGCTCCTGCAATCACCTCGTCTCAACAACCAACGAGAGATTGTTGTGTTAAAGTTAAGGAACAACAACCTTGTTTTTGTAGTTACTTACGTAACCCATCGCTTCGCCAATACGTGACTCCTGCCAACGCTCGACGAGTTGCCGGTGATTGTGGTGTTAACCTTCCTAACTGCTAGAAAATGGTTATAAAATTACGTTACTACAAGTGTTACAAATTTATACTATTGTAATGCTTTTTGTCGTAACATGGAAAGAGAAGTAATATTATATATGAGATCATAATGATATGTCATAACTATTTATATTTGTGGTTTATATTTATGGTTTATGATAAATTGTTGTAGTTTAGAGTTTTGTTTAAGAAAATAATAATTAGAAAAAGGGTACAATTTAACAAACTTGATTAAAATGGGTAACATTATTAGTTTAACAACTTGATTAAATCAACTTTTTAAAAAGTTAAATAAATATAGAGTAATAGTCACAAAACTTAGGGCGATTTGGGCGGGGAAATTTGTTATGCAAATTTCTGCCATTTTCGCTTGATCAAGCTTTTCTGTAGCTAATTGATAGCCGTTTTCATCTCAATCCTCATTCATCTTCACGATTCATTGATATGATGTATTAATCATGTCTCCCAAAACCAGAAAAATCACTCGGCAAACTAAAATTCCAGACAAATTTAGGGATTCTATACATGATCTCAATAAGAATAAAAAGAGAGGTGAAAATAAAATCATTGATCAATCTAGCGACTCGATTAGCAAAGGAGGAAAAATTAATGGCAAGAAGGATGAATCAGTGGCTGTTTGTGATGTTCTAAACCCTAATGAAGAGGCAAATGTTACACCACAGGTTGTATCTCCAGATCCAGTTGTCTCCTCATCTGCAATTGAAGTTAATAATACTTTAAGTGATAAGCTGAATGATTTGCATGATGAATCTGTTGAAAGTCCTGCTAATAAACTTTCATATGCTAATGTTGTTACCATTGTGGAATCTAAACTGAATCAAAAGTTATGTTATATTCCACCTGCTATTGATGAAAATGGTAATGAGTATGTGGTATTTGAAGAAGATTTTGTTAAGGAGAGTAGTCTAAAATGGAATTTAACTTATTGTGGTTTTACTATTGGATGTGATATGTCATACTCTGAAATGCAACAAAACCTTAAGAGAATGTGGAATAAATTTGGGCTTAAGGACATTATGGTGGATAGTAAGAAAAATTGCTATTTCAATTTCAATAATGAGCAGAGAATGAATAAAGTAATTGAAAGTAGCCCATGGATGGTCAATGGTAAACCCCTAATTGTACTGAAATGGAGTGCTGATATTAATATAGAGAAAACTGACCTTGAAAAGGTTCCAGTCTGGATTAAGTTGAAAGAAGGCCCTCTTGAAGTTTGGAATGTGAAAGGTATTAGTACATTGGCAAGTAGGGTAGGAAAACCTTTGGTGATGGATAATACTACTGCACATATGTGTCATAATGGTAATGGCAGGGCTGGCTTTGCTAGGATCATGGTTGAACTTGCTGCAGAGAAAGATCATACTGATTCTATTGAGATTAAGTATTATAGTAAGGAAAAGTAAGTTAAAGGCGTAAAGAAGGTCAAGGTTGAGTATGAATGGAAGCCATTTAGTTGTACCCATTGTAATAAGGTGTTTGGTCATAGTACTAAAGGATGCAAAGTCGGACCTAGGACTGCTGAAGAAATTGAGGAATTAGCTAATACAAAGTCTGGGAAAAATGTTAGTAATGATGGGTTTCAAGTTGTTAGAGGAAAATGGTAAACAAGCATGTTCAACCAAAGCAGCAAAAGAATAAGGAGAGTTGGAAGGAGATGATGACTAGAAAGGAAAAGAAGAAGGAGAATGTTATGTATAGGCCTAAAGTGAACACTAATAGATTTGCTGTGTTTCATCAAGATGGTGGGTTGTCAGCTGAGGATATATGCAATGTGGAAATATTCATAAAGAATAAGAAGTAACCATTTCTGGATGAATCAAAGGAATGGTCCAAGGATATGTTGTTGTATTTTAAGGAAAAATGGGAAGCAATGGACCATAATGGAAGTAATGAGTATATGGAGCATGTAATTACCAATGAATGTGAGAATGTGCTCACTAATGAATTAAAGGGAATGGATCCTGGAATTCTTGCTTAATCTGTTATGATGAGTCTTAAAAAAGATTTGAAGATTGGAGTATGGAATATAAGAGGTATGTCAACTTTGGATAAACAATCTGAAGTTAAGAATTTTATTAAGGATGAAAAATTATGTATGTGTGTTGTTCTTGAAACTCACCTGAAAAATGGTAATGTACAACAAGTTTGCTCCAATGTGTTTGCTAATTAGGAGTGGCAGACCAATATAAAACATAATGCTAATAGTTGTAGAATTGCTATTGGTTGGGATATGAATAAAATTAAGGTGATGATCATCAATTGTTCGAGGCAAGCTATTTTCTGTATGATTGAGGTGATTGGTTCTCAAGAAAAGCTAAATTGCAGTTTTATCTATGCCTGCAACAAAGGAAAAGATAGGAGGTTATTGTGGTTAGAATTAGATACTCAAAGTCATATCATAAAGAATCAATCTTGGGTGATTATGGGTGATTTCATTGTGACTAGACATATTCATGAGCACTCTTCTGGTAGTTCTACAAATACAGAAGACATGAATGAGTTCAATGAGTGTATAAATAAGACTGAAGTGGAAGATATTAACAGTACTGGTTTTATGTATACCTGGACTAAATCGTTGAAAAACCCTGCATGTGGTACTCTCAAAAAGCTTGACAGAATCCTTATCAATGAAGAAATAATGCAAAAGTATCCTCAAGCTCATGGTGTATTCTTTCCATACTTGATTTCTGACCACAGTCCAGCTGTTCTTACTGTGCCTGATGGTATTAGTTCATAAACCTAAATCTTTTAGGTTCATGAATTTCATTACAGAAAAAATGGAGTTCCTGCCAATTGTGGAAGAAGAATGGAAAAAACAAGTTAGTGGTTGTGTAATGTCTGTGATTCATAAGAAACTTAAAAGTCTGAAAAAGGATCTAAAGAGTTTGATCGGATGAATGGGAATGTGTTTACCAGAGTTAAAGAGCTCAAAATTGAGTTGAAGGTTTTCCAGAAAAGGATTGATGATGATCCTCATAATAATAAGATTAAAATCAAGCTGTTGAGATCTTAGCTAAGTATGAAGAAGCCAAGCATGATGAGTTTAGAATCCTGCAACAGAAAATAAAAATTAGATGGCTTAGTGAAGGTAATAAGAATACTAAATATTTTCACAAAGTTCTTAAAAGTAGAAAGCAAAAAGCTAGAGTGGATTGTATTTGTAATTAGAAAAGGGATAGATTTTATGGTGATGAGGTTCCTGATCAATTTGTGAAACATTTTCATGGATTTCTGGGGCATTCTGCTAATGTCAAGCCATTGGAGGATATTGGTGACATCTTCAAGTATTCACTAGATGGTGGTGAAACACAATTTACGGTTAGAGAGGTTACTAACTCTGAAATCAAGGATGCAATGTTTGATATTGATGGTTATAAGGCTGCTGGTCCAGATGGTTATACATCTCAATTTTTCAAAACAGCATGGGGCATTGTGGGTGAGGATGTGTGTAGGACTGTTAAGAAATTTTTTGATGATGGGAGATTGATGTGTGGGGTTAATGCTACTCCTAATTCTTTAATCCCTAAGATTGATATCCCAAATAAAGTCTCAGACTTCAGGCCCATTGTCATGACCCGGATTTTTCCATGATTATATATTGAACAATATTAATATTTACATGATTAAATGTTTCCAACATATTAAGCAATCAAACTTTTTAAGACTTGATTAGTTGAAACGAATTTTATGTAAACGTGTGACCACCCAACTTGTCCGATGATTCACGAACGTTATAACTTGTAAATAACATGATAATATATATATGAACTTATATATATATATATATATATATATATATATATATATATATATATATATATATATATATATATATATATATATATATATATATATATATATATATATATATATATATATATATATTTAACATGATGAAATGATAATTAAGTATCTCATTAAATATATTAACAATGAACTATATACATAAAATGAGACTACTAACTTAAGGATTTCGAAACGATATATATACGTAACGATTATCGTTGTAATAACGTCTTAATATTTATATATCGTATTAAGATATATTAACACACTATGTTATCATGATAATATAACAATTTAACATCCCATTAGATATAATAACAATGGGATTAATTACATTTAACAAGGTCGTTAACTTAAAGGTTTCGAAACAACACTTACATGTAACGACTAACGATGATTTAACGACTCAGTTAAAATGTATATATATATATATATATATATATATATATATATATATATATATATATATATATATATATATATATATATATATATATATATATATAGTGTATTAAGATGTATTAATACACATTTGAAGGACTTCAATACATATATCAAAACACTCTTACTTAACAAAAATAATCATAATTGTATTCTCATTTGTTTTCATCAAGAATTCTACTCGTATTCGCTCGGTATTTGCACTCGTATTATACCCAGCTTCTAGATGTATTTACTATTGGTATATACCAATAAAAATCTGCTCCTTAGCAGCCTTAAATGATTAAGGAACATGTGGAACCAACCATTTGTCAAGTAGCATGAATTATTTAGCAAGAAAACAAAATTAGGAATCTTTTCTTTCTTTATAAACTAAAAACGTTTTTATGCATACACACCATTTCTTCATTCCATTTTCTCATACTTACACTCCCAATTCTCTCTTAAAATACTCCTAACTTCATACTTGATCATCTCCAAGTATTTTTCCCATCATTTAGCTTCAATTACAAGCTTTAATCATCATAAAAACAACCTAGAATCAAGAAGTTGCAAGATTACTTCCAGTCTTTTAATTCAATCCAACAACTCATCAAAGATCAAGAACTTCCATCTAATCTCAGTAAATTTTCATTCTTAATCAAGGTAATAATCATATCCAAGCTTTGGTTTAATTCCTATTAACATAACTACCTTAAATCAAGTAGTAATCTTACTTGAACTTGTTTTCGTGTCATGATTCTGCTTCAAGAACTTCCAAGCCATCAAAGATCCTTTGAAGCTCAAGTTATTTTCTCATCATTTCTAGTAGGTTTACCTACTATACTTGAGGTAGTAATGATATTCATAACATCATTCGATTCATATATATATAACTATCTTATTCGAAGATTTAAACTTGTAATCACTAGAACATAGTTTAGTTAATTCTAAACTTGTTCGTAAACAAAGTTAATCCTTCTAACATAACTTTTAAAATCCACTAAAAACATGTTCTATATCTATATTATATGCTAACTTAATGATTTAAAACCTGTAAACACGAAGAACACCGTAAAACCGGACATACGCCGTCGTAGTAAAACCGGGGCTGTTTTGGGTTGGATAATTAAAAACTATGATAAACTTTGATTTAAAAGTTGTTCTTCTGAGAAAATGATATTTCTTATGAACATGAAACTATATTCAAAAATCATGGTTAAACTCAAAGTGGAAGTATGTTTTTCAAAATGGTCATCAAGATGTCGTTTTTCGACTGAAATGACTACCTCTTTCAAATATGACTTGTAACCTGTAAATCTGACTATAAATCACTACTTTTTCAGTTCAGTTCTAAATAATACAGTTCATTATGAAACCATAGCAATTTGATTCACTTTGAACGGAGTTGTAATGAATATTTGGCGAGCAAAACAAAATCTGGTAAAATTAACGTTGTATGGACGAAATTTATATTGTAAAAACTATATTAACCATATCCTTGCTAACTTTTCCTATATATATTTGGACATGTTATCATTAGTATAACAAAATATTATAATCTTAGTTAATTCCGAGATTGTATATATATATATAATAATCTTGGTACATTCCATGACAATAAGTATACAATACGTTTTGATAAATCCTAAGACAATAAGTATACAATACGTTTTGATAAATTCTAAGACAATACGTATACAATACGTCTCTGGGTTGATGCAAAGACAATACGTATACAATACGTCGTGGGGGTAATTCTAAGATTATATATATACCGATTATTGGACTGTTGGACATTTCGGACTATTTTGGACTACTAACAAAGGACTACTAACATAAAAATGTTAAAAATTAAAATATAAGTATTCTATGAACTTGTTTTATTTTATTAACATATCGTATTATTATCTGAATCATTATTATTGTTATAGCTTCGTGAATCCAAGGACGACGACCATATTTTTAATAAGCTGAAAACTTATTATTAATATACTTTTACTACCGTGAGTATATAGCCCCATTTTTAAACTCTAAAAATATTTTAGGATGAGAATACATGCATTTTATGTTTTACGCCATGGACGCAAGTACTTAAAATATATTCTACGTTGAGTTGTACCACATTGCATATCTTCCCTAATAGCTTGGTAACTAATATTTACATGTTGTAAGAACATGTAAGCGCGGATCCTATTGATAGATCTATCGGGTTTGACAACCCCAACCAGGCTAGTCACTATAGTATTGTAAACGGTTACATAGTACTTCATTTTTACTACACTTGGTACAGTGTAGGGAGATTTCATAATAAAGGGAATATGCTACATTTATGGTTAAGTATGGTTACCGAAGCGCTCAACAACTTATAAAATATCTTTATTGAAATATTTATAACTATGAAATCTTGTGGTCTATATTTATATCGATGCTAGCTTTAAACCTATATATCTCACCAACCTTTGTGTTGACTGTTTAAGCATGTTTATTCTCAGGTCCTTAAGAAAGTCTTCCGCTGTTGCATTATCTGAGCAAGCTGTGCATGGAGTCTCATGCTTTTGTTTAAATGAAGTGTTGCATTCAATAAAACCTTTGTCATGTATTATATTCGACTGTTATGTCTCGTGTGTAGTATTTGGAAACCGATGTATTATGGGGATTATTTCATAAATAATCGCCCACTTGTTTAAAACATGCATTATGTATAATAAGGGTGTGTCTTTTTATGAAACGAATGCAATATTTTCTAAAATGTATCATATAGAGGTTAAATACCTCGCTATGGGACCAATGAATAACGTACCGCGTTTATAGTAATATGGACGAGTCATTTCAGTTGGCATCAGAGCAGAGGTCTTAGCAAACCAGAAATTGCATTAGTGTGTCTGACTGGTATTTGTTAGGATGCATTAGTCAGTCTGGACTTTGACCGAACTTGTTTTTGAAAACCATTACTTATTTTTTTTTGGTCGGAAATTAAATATTATAACATGTAAATATTATGTGGTATATTACTAATGTGGTAGTTAATGTGTGATAAATGTCTAGTTCTAGCACCAATCTCATTATCACATTCAGCGACTCCGAAGTTGAATCTCCAGCAAAAGTACCAATCATCGACTTATCTGATAACGACGATGACCCGAAGGAAGGTGTATCAATCATCTATATAACTGATGACGATGATGACCTGGAGTCGGAGGCATTTTTGGAAGACTCACAATTCCCAGAGTAACCAGAAGAGGAACCTATAATCGACAACCCAGAAATTTCAAAAGCAGAAACTAATAAAACAATTATTGTACCAAGTGCTCCCAATACTACCACACCTAGTCAACCATGTCTTACCAATACTACAGAAATGTCATCCACTGAACCCCAACCAAAACCTAGACTTACCGCTGAAATACGCACTCTGACAGCAGGGAAGCGAAAATTCTATGATTTCCCAGATTTCTTTGAATTCCCAAGGAAGCCGGATGTGCAAAACGTGGTATATGAATTGTTGTATAAAATAGTATGGAAAAATACTGATTAGAGATTGCTACACACTAACGGGCAGTGTACCCGATCGTGTAGTAGTATAGTAAATGATAAAATTCGTGTATCGTTCCAAGGACAGTATCTAAATCAAATTAGGATTATAGACTAAATTGTGATTGACTAAGAAAATTACAAGTACAGGATATATTTGGGTTTGCCCTTTTACGATAGACGAATCAAGTGATGAATAAGATTAAAAAGACAATATTTTTGGTATTTTTAGTTTATGAAAACAAAAAGATAGTTTTGATATCAAATTAAGAAAATATGCTCATCTAGACTTTTTACCCTTAATGTTGAATGTTATTTAGGATGAAGACCGGATTGATTAGTTATGCACGAGAACTAATTAATTGGTTCACCAAGAGTAGTCTTGCGCAAACACTCAAACGGGATTACAAGACGCAAGTGATGTTCTTGTCATCTAAGACCTCCTATTTGTAATCAACTAATTCAACTAGTTTGAAGACTTGAAGAATGATCATGTCAATGGTGTGTTGTACATGATCCACTCCTATATCAACTAAAGGTTTAACTTAGTTCATTCCCTTGGTCCGGTTAAATGCTCAATTCACCCAACCCAAATAATTAACTAAGTGTTATAACAAGATCCCTATAAACGTCACTAGATAAGGCAAATCACTAACACATGTTAATTGATGGAACTAGGTAGTTGAAAATGTGTATAACAGATTCTAAGGAATTGGTCATTCTCCTAGACAATTATACATACTAATTAAGCTATTCCAAAGTATCTACAAGAGTCGTTCTTACATTCTTATGTAAATTAACCATTTGAACTCAACTTATCCCTTTTGGTAAAAGACGGATAAACACATGTCACTAGGTATAAATCAATACATTAACTTAACAAGATGATGTTTCTTAATCAAATGAACATATCAACTAGTTGAATCGAAAGGATTATATTTAACAAGAATGATTCTTGTATTCAAACATCAAACTATCGTGCATAATTACAATCAATCAAAAGTAAACATTCAACATCTCGGTTATTTATCTAGATGAACATAAAATGGACTAGCCAACAATCATGCTTGAAAACTTAAACACAATAGTAACAAAGATAGAATTCATTGTAAATACAAGATTAACCTTTTAGGAGTAATCTTGGATGAAGCTCTTGAACGATCTTGGATTCTTCAATGATTTGAGTGCTTAGATGCACTTTGATAAGCCCAAGAACTGCTTTGAATCGTATGTTTTCGTCTCTAAACAGAAAGGAAATAGGTACCCTTGAAATGAAACTGGAAATGGAATTAAATAAGCTGAAAAGTTGGTGAAAAGTACTGTGCGCGGCGCGCACAGTAAGGGTGCGCTGAGCGCACTCTCACCTACTTCACTTTTCCTTTACAGCTCGACAACGCACGTTCAAATCTGCTTTTCTGTTAAAAGTGCGCGAATGGGTGCGCTGAGCGCACTACTGTGCACGGCGCGCACAACCTAAATGTGCGCTTGGCGCACTTTGGTTTTGGCCAAGAAATCCTCTGATCAAATTTATGCAATGTGCGTTGAGTGCACATTTTGTGGTGCGCTGAGCGCACTCTTCTGTCTTTGGGTTTCTGGTCTTGTTTTCGATCTCTGAGCTGTTATCATACATAATCTTCATATTTCTTCAAGTTTACATTGATTCTAGACTATATTACAATACTATGAAATACAAACGGAATTACTATGTTTACATATGAAATAAATAACAATAGGACGTGATATTACGACTAAAGATATGACTAATTTGAGTAATATCAAAATCCCCCATACTTAACTCTTGCTTGTACTCAAACAAGTCTTGTTCTAATCATTCATATACAAAACACAAATATCAATGAATCACACGCATTATTTGAGGTACAATTTACACAAATCACACGAATCACACAAAACACACACAAACTCACGCTATATGAAACCCATAAAACACAAATGGAATACACACTCATTTAGGTACATACACAATTTATGGAACACACGTACACATTTGGATTATTTGGGAGAGACGAACTTTGGTGAAAGTTCTTTTAAAAGTTTGGATCCTTAGGGAAAATTGGATCTTTGAGAAAACGTTTTAAGATTTTGAAAATGTCAATGCTAGTTGTTAAACTAAACACGTTTTCCGGTCTTAACCTCAAATTCCGGTCGAGGGTAACCGAAAACTGAAGTCTCAGTCGGCGATTAGCAAGCTATCCGCCCCCATGATTGTAGCATCATGGAAATCTTAACCGGGCGTCCAAAAAATGGTTTTACACAATATAGTTCATAAAATAGCATAAGTTTTAGAAGAAACTTATATCGTGTCTAAATATCATCGGTGAACCATGGGTTTGCACACCTCAATTTGTTATGGCATATTTATGTTGACCGTGGTGAAACATAGATGCAGTTGATCTTTACGGAGATCATCCATCTAGGGATTAGATTCATTAGTCTTAAAAGTTAATTTGCAATGTGCCCCCCATTGTACGAGATAGATCCATCTCATGGTTAGGATAAGTCTGACCACAAAAAACCCTGTTTGATGCTGAGGTGAGGTGGATTTCCAGCCGATGATAGAGATGACTTTTTAAGTTTTTTCGTTAACCTACAGCTGTTCTGGACTACATCTTCTAACATAAGTTAGCAAGTGTGTCGTTTTGGAAGACTTTACTTCCTTAAGGGATGAACTTGATTCATCCTTTTCGTTCAGTGACTTTTATTTCTTTTATTTCCAAGCCAAAAGTACTTTAATCGTTTTAACATTACAAAAATTTGTGATAATAATTTGAAAAGATTAGTAACATCCCCCACACTTGGCTTTTTCGCTAATAATTTTAGTTCTGAAATTTAAAATTTTTCATAAAATGCGACAATAAGCCAAGTTGTATTGCATTTCCGAGAGAATTACCCCCTCCCCCACACTTAAGATTAAGTAAGGCCCTCATTACTTAAAATCAGAAATAATTTAAAAATTCACGAGGGCATTAGTGTGAAAAGAGTTCGAAAAACCTTGGCATAAAGCCGGAGATCGTGAAATGTAGGTGAGCGATGGCGCTGAACTTAATGTCAGCATAAGAACATCGTTCATTCCTTGATCTCTATCACAAATTCCCAATTGATTGTACTTCGCTGAACTTAATGCCAGCATTACTAAACCTTAACAATAAGAAATAAACTAACACAAAATAGAATAGATAAAAGTGGTGTATGTAACACAACCACCACAAATGTCAAGCGTACAACATAAATATTCTAATTATTACACACCATTGTCTTAAAAGAAACAATTCTAAAAAATTACCAAATGTTACCAAACATTACCAAATATGGCACATGAGCCCTCTAATTGTCACCAAAGAAGTTACCAAAAGGCCAGCCGGAGTAGGTTCCCGAACCATCATTCCTAGATCTTCCCTGCGGGTATTGCTCCTCAAAGCGTCTTTGAGCATCTTGCATGGCCGCCTATTCCTCATATAACGGAGGACTCGGAATTCGGTTTGGGGTGTTGTAATAGGTCGGATGTTGGTAGGAAGTAGCATAATATTCTTGTGGGTTTTGCATATATAAACCAACATTATGGCGAAGCCAATCGCCCCTGTAATTCCCCCACCTTTGGTCATACCTTACCGCCCTATTATGCTTGCGTTGTTCTTCATGATATTGGTTAAAATGTTTCCTTTGTTCCTCATATTGGTTATCCCTGTGTTGATAACCTACCCTCATATCATGAAAACTGGAAATCACTTCCTCCAACTCTTCTCCCCTTGACCTTTGTGTCCGCCTACGCCTTCGCCTTTGAGCTTGTGGTAACTCTTCTTCAGTTTCAGGTTCTTCCATGTGAACCTCTTCCCCCGCTTCATCTCTTCCAACACCGCTACCACCCGCTTCATGATCATGGGCACGTGGTGGTTCGTTTACTCTCGAGACAAATGGAATAAACCTTTGATGATTATTATAGCTTAAAAATTCTGCATTTAGATAATAAGTCTTGCTTAAAGGCTTCAACCGCGAGAAATCGACACCAAAATGCCTGGAAATCTGGGTGATGTAATGCCCACTAACAATCTGATTCAACCCTCTATCTCCCCGCGAATTGTCAAGATAATCCGCCAAAGTAGATGGAATGTCGACACTACTTTGGTTGTAGATTTTGTCTACAAGAAAAACATCTTGACGTGTTACCTTATTTGTGCCATGTTTTCTTGCATTAAACTTACATGCAACTAACCGATGAAGCATTCTTTTGTCTTTATCATTTATATCGGTGAACTTGCTTCGGCTAGAGGAGAATTGAGTGTCACTCATATCGTTCCAAAATGGACGTGGATCATAAGAATCGTCATAATACTCGGCTGACCGTAAGTAAGCATTGAGTTGGGTATCATCTAGTTCGATATACAGATCAAATAGTCGGGCAAACTCGATTTGACTAAGTGCCCGATCGATCCCACCTAAACGAAATCTCATGAAGTTTTGATTTGTCGGGTCCATAATGAGATCAAAACGTAAAGATGCTATGAATTCTTTGCATAATTCCGGGTATATGACATCATTGAATCCCATAATTCTTTCCCATGCCCTGATTGTTATTAACCTGCCAGTTAAAAGCCGGTATTTAACCTCCAACATTCTCGACACTCTATCATATTCCCTTACTTCAACCAATGGAGCCGGGTCAAAATACCAAGTGGCATCACATGTTTTGTTCGCTACCCAATTATATGCACTTGCATAATCCGGATGATCAAGACATAAGCTAACCAAACCCTTGGATCATTTTGATCCGGTGATCCTTCAGGTGAAGATTGTCGTTCATTTGGTGGAGAATTTTGTTCATCTGAAGAATCTTGTTCTTCTCGGTACTGGTGGGAAGGTTCTTCTTGTTGTTGACTTCCCTTTGATCTAAAGTTGTACTGCACACATAAAACATACACCAAAACAAAAGAGGCGCATAGACAATAGTATGCATTAGTGTGAGTTCATCATAAATCAAGTATATGTTCAAAAATACATATAGCACATAATCATGTTAATCATTCATGTAAACATTTTCTCAAAAGATCCAAGATCAACATAACTAGTCTAGCGTTCTAGAAACCAAATTTGAACATGAACCTCATATCATTCTCATCCCCCAAACTACCACATTAGAAACAAAGTAATGGAAACTTAACAATTTTCAAGTATTTATATCAATTAAGAACCAAAATATGTTAGATTTCCAAAACATTAACCATGTCATGCTGAAAATGTGATACATACTTATGAAATACACAAATTATCTCAAACATTCATAAACACTTAGCTAGGAACCAAATTCAACCTAATTCAAAGCCAAAATTTGGATTTAAATTCTATATAAACCCTAGAATCATGAATATACCCTAAAAACACAATGTAACATGATTTCAAGGCATACAAGGCAATTATAACAACCTAAAGCATGTTAATGTTCATAATAATTAACAATTCAAGAAAACCCACATAAATTTCTTAAACTATCAGAAAAATTAAGCATGAAATTGAAGTATTGGAAAGAAAATTAAGTGGAATCACATGAACATACCCTAGGCATCTTGATTTAGACTTTGATTTGAGAAGACTTGGTTAAAATTGGAAGAATTGAAATTAGGGTTTGGAGTGTTTTAGAGGGGAAGAGAGAATGAATCTGCAATTTTGGGTGAGGAGTGAGTGAAAAACAAGTGTGTGGTGGTAATGAGGAGATAAAAACGTGGACCCCACAAAAATTTGAAGCTGAACCGAGAATTTTGAGAGAGTGCGCCAAGCGCACATTTGTGGGTGCGCGACGCGCACTAGTGATCCGAGCTAAAAAACCTTCTGACCCAGTTTTTGCAAAGTGCGCTGAGCGCACATCTGAGGGGTGCGCGGTGTGCACAGTTGGTTTTCAGGCATTTTTCACGTTTGGTCAGTATCGTGAGGTTGGTAACATATTGGTGAACGTAATGGCATTCAACAAATATTAAAAATCACTCAAAATCATGTAATTCACACAAAAACCTATCTTTAACATTTGTGAAGGTTTTAAAAACGAGTCGCTTCACCCGACTCTTCCCCCAAACTTAGGTAGCTTTGGGGTTGAAAATGAGTTTTACCTCATCTTCAATGTTCATGGGTCCGTCGACATATAGTTTGACCCTGTGTCCGTTTACCTTAAACGTATCACCCTTTGCATTCCGTAATTCCACCGTTCCATACGGAAAAACCTTGTTAACAACAAATGGTCCCATCCATCGGGACTTGAGTTTTCCAGGGAAAAGTTTAAATTGTGAGTTGAATAACAAAACACGGTCACCTTCTTTAAAATCTTTCGGATTCTTAAGACGGTTATCGTGCCAAACTTTGGTCTTTTCCTTGTATATGAGCGAGTTTTCATAGGCGTTATGTCTCAACTCATCCAACTCATTTAGTTGGTTTAAACGAAGGATTCCCACGTCTTCAAGATCGAGATTACAAGTCTTAAGAGCCCAATATGATTTGTGCTCTATCTCCAAATGGAGATGACATGCCTTCCCATAGACTACGCGGTAAGGTGTGGTTCCAATAGGAGTTTTGTAGGTGGTTCTAAATGCCCACAAAGCGTCGTCAAGCTTTGTTGACCACACCTTAGGATTGGATCCAACCGTTTTCTCAAGGATCCTTTTAAGTGCCCGATTCGTATTTTCAACTTGCCCACTTGTTTGTGGGTGATAAGATGTAGAAATTTTATGGGTTATCCCATATCGTTTTAACACCTTTTCTAATTGAGTGTTGCAAAAATGGGTACCACGATCACTAATTAAAGCCTTCGGGGTACCGAACCGGGCAAAAAGCTCTTTAAGAAAAGTTACATCAACTCGTACATCATTTGTGGGGAGAGCCTTTGCCTCAGCCCATTTTGATACGTAGTCGACGGCAACGAGTATATATTGGTTGGAATGAGATTTTGGGAATGGTCCCATGAAATCAATGCCCCAAATATCGAAAACCTCACAAACTTGGATTATGTTTTGAGGCATTTCGTCTCTTTGACTAATCTTTTCTGCCCTTTGGCAAGAATATCATGATTTACATATACGGTGGGCATCTTTAAAGATGGTAGGCCAATAAAAACCGGCCTCATAGACTTTTCTCCCCGTGATTTGGGGTCCGAAATGTCCACCAGTAGGACCAAGATGACATTGGATAAGAATTTGATTGCATTCTTCCCCGGAGACACAACGACGGATTATCCCATCGGGACACCATTTGAAGAGATACGGGTTTTCCCAAAAATAGTATTTTAAGTCACTGAAAAATTTCTTTCGTTTTTGATGTGACATACCGGTTTCTAGGAATCCACCCGTAAGATAGTTGGCTATGTCAACAAACCAAGGATCATCAATTTTCTCAATTTTCATGAGATTTTCGTCCGGAAAGTTATCTTGGATAACAGTCTCATGGAGAACTTCAAGATTCGGGTTCTCAAGGCGAGAAAGGTGATCGGCAGCTAGGTTTTCGGTCCCCTTTTTGTCTTTAATATCGATGTCGAATTCTTACAAAAGCATGACCCAACGTATTAATCGGGGTTTAGCATCTTGTTTAGTAAGCAAGTACTTTAATGCTGAATGGTCTGTATAGACAACCGTCTTTGCTAGTACCAAATAGGATCGGAATTTATCAAACGAAAAGACAATTGCCAGGAGTTCCTTCTCGATGGTAGTGTAATTAAGTTGGGCTCCTTGCAATGTCTTACTAGCATAATAAATGGGCTGAAAATGTTTTTCAATTCTTTGCCCCAAGACGGCACCAATAGCAAAGCCACTTGCATCACACATAAGTTCGAATGGAATTGACCAATTCGGTGATATGAGGATGGGTGATTGTGTGAGCTTTGCTTTAAGGAGGTTAAAGGCGTTAAGACACTCGTTCGTGAAGATAAATGGAGAGTCTTTCTCAAGAAGTTTGTTCATCGGGGTCGCAATTTTAGAAAAATCTTTAATGAACCGACGGTAAAAATCGGCGTGCCCCAAAAAACTTCTTACACCTTTCACATTTGTCGGTGGTGGTAATTTGGCTATGACTTCCACTTTATCTCTATCCACCTCCAATCTTGCACAAGAAATTTTATGACCTAATACAATTCCCTCTCTTACCATGAAATGGAATTTTTCCCAGTTAAGCACAAGATTAGATTCTTCACACCTTATCAACATACGCTCAAGATTATTAAGACATGAGTCAAAAGAATCACCGAAGACTGAAAAGTCATCCATGAATACTTCCATAAAGTCTTCAATCATATCATGAAAAATAGCTACCATACACCTTTGAAAGGTAGCAGGAGCATTGCATAAGCCAAAGGGCATACGTCGATAGGAGAAAGTACCATAAGGGCATGTAAAGGTGGTTTTCTCTTGGTCCTCGGGTGCTATAGGGATTTGGAAATATCCCGAGAAACCATCAAGAAAACAATAAAAGTTCTTTCCTGCTAACCTTTCTAACATTTGATCAATGTAAGGAAGGGGAAAATGGTCTTTTCGGGTAGCATCATTTAATTTTCTGTAATCAATACATATCCTCCAACCCGTGACAGTCCTAGTGGAAATTAATTGGTCGTTTTCGTTGGTGATAACGGTCAGTCCACCCTTTTTGGGTGCACATTGGACCGGACTCACCCAAGGACTATCCGAAATTGGGTAAATAAGACATGCATCAAGGAGTTTGACAATCTCCTTTTTAAAGACTTCTTGCATATTAGGGTTCAGTCGCCTTTGTCTTTGTACACATGGCTTATAGTCATCTTCCATTAAAATCTTATGTGTACAATAAGAGGGACTTATACCCTTCATGTCATGAATTTTCCATGCTAGAGCCGGTTTATGGGCTTTTAACATGGAAACAAGTTTAGACTTTTCACTTACAGAGAGTTCGGATGAAATGATAACCGGGAGAGTAGAATCCTCTTGAAGGTAAGCATATTTCAAGTGACTTGGAAGTGGCTTCAGTTTCAAAACGGGAGGTTTTTCAATCGATGTCTTACATCGGTACTCATTTTTTAAATCTAACTTTCTGTATTCTTCATCATTTGGCTCATAACCATTAGCCATCAAAGTGGTCAACATTTCCACTTCTTCCACCATGTTCTCTTCATCACCTTCTGCCAAAATGCATTCTCCCGAGCCTTGCAATTCTGGAAATTCCTGCAACAACTCTGAATACGTGTCTACGGTTTGCAAATAATAACATTTATCATTAGTAGACTCGGGGTATTGCAAGGCATGGTCAACGGAAAAGGTAACCTTAATATCCTCAATGCTAAGGGTCAATTTCTGCCCATGAACATCTATCATAGCTCTAGCGGTATTGAGGAAAGGTCGACCCAATATAAGAGGCACACATGTGTCCTCCTCCATGTCCAAAATTACAAAATCGGCCGAAAATACTTGGGTACCCACTTTTACTAACATATTCTCTAAAGTTCCACGAGGGAATTTAATAGAGCGGTCCGCTAGTTGAATTGCCATTTGGGTTGGTTTTAGTACCCCGGGGTCTAGCTTAACATATAATGAATAAGGCATCAAATTAATGCTAGCCCCTAAATCCGCTAATGCTTTAATGCATTCCAAATCTCCTAAGAGACATGGTATGGTAAAACTCCCAGGATCTGCTAACTTTTTTGGTATTTTGTTCATCAAAATTACGGAATAATTAGCATTTATGGTGACGGATGAAAGTTCCTCCATTTTCTTCCGATTAGTAAGTAAGTCTTTTAAGAACTTAGCACACTTGGGCATACCTGAAATCACATCAATGAAAGGTATATTTATGTTAATTTGTTTAAACATATCTAAAAATTTTGACCTTTCGGCTTCGAGCCTTTCTTGTTGTTGTTTCCTTGGGTATGGGAGCGGTGGTTGATATGGCTTCACTACGGGTTTTTCCCATTCTTCCTTCTCAACCACTTGTTCCGGCTCCTTAACCGGTTCATCATTTTTGTTCAACGGAACACTAAAATCAGAATCTTCGGGCATTCTTGGAGCTTCGTATGCTAGACCACTCCGTGTGGTGATAACATTTGCGTGCTCATTTCGGGGGTTCTTATTGGTATTGCCTGGTAAACTTCTTGGTTTTCTCTCACTAAGTAAACTAGCTAAACCATTCATTTGCTTCTCCAAATTCTGAATTGAGGCTTGTTGGTTTCTAAACTGGTGTTCGTTTTTCTCGTTTGTTTGGTTTATGTTTGTAACAAGCTGGGTTTGTGATGCAATCAACTTTTCCAACATACTCTCCAAATTTGACTTTTTTTCTTCCTGTTGGGGTTTTTGATAAAAACTCGGAGTTTGTTGTTGGAACCCACTACTCGACCCTTGTTGGTAATTGAAATTTTGACCTCGAGGGTTGTATGGGTTGTTGAAGTTTCGGTTAAACTGGGCTCTTCCTTGAAATTGATTATTATTTCTTTGGCTTATGAAAGCCACTTCTTCTTTTTGAGCCATTGTTAGACCGGCATCACAATCTTTTCCTAAATGGAGACCACCACAGTATTCACAACCTACCTTCATACTATGAATTTCCTTGGTGATTTTGTCCATGTTTCGAGCAACACCGTCTATTTTCACACTTAGGGAACTAAGGTCATCATAAGCACCGACGCTTTGAACTTGAGCATTACGAGTAATTGGTCGTTCTTGATGCCGCTCATGAGAATAATCGGCTAGCTTCTCGATTATCTCATAAGCCTCTTGCTCGGTTTTGTCCATGAGTGAACCTCCGGACGCTTGATCAATGGAAATTCGGGTTGCAACATCACAACCCTTGTAAAAGATTTGGACTTTTTGGAAGGTATCCAAACCATGGTTTGGATAACCTCTTAGTATTTTGGAAAATTGATTACATGCTTCGTACAAGGTTTCCATCGGCTTTTGACAGAATTGGGTAATTTCGTGTTGGAGTCTCGCGGACTTAGAAGCTGGAAAATATTTCTTAAGAAATTTTTCCAACATACCATCCCAAGTTTCTATCGTAGCCTCGGCCAATGAATCTAACCAACTTCGTGCTTCCCCGTGGAGTGTCCATGGGAAAAGTCTTAAAAATATGGCCTGGTCAGTGTCTGGTTTAAGTTTGAAAAGAAGACATATCTCTTGAAAAAGACGAATATGTTCGTTTGCATCTTCATTCGGACCACCACCAAATTGACACCTTTTATTAATCATTTGGAGAATAGGTCCTTTTATTTCAAAATTTACCTCACCAGTGGGCGGAGTAATAGCACTGCCTTGTCCGGTTCGGGTTGCCTTCATCTTGGCCGCCATTGATTGTCTTGGTACCACCGGTCTTGCTTCTCCTTCCATTTCAAATTTTAGAGGATGAATGGTTGTACTTGATTATGAATCAAAAGTTTCCTGCTTTGATGAAGATTCTAAAAGTTCAAGTACTTCTTTTGGGATCCTACCAAGCTTTCTATCAGGTTCCGTAAGCGGTGTAAGTAATGGAGAATCTGAACTTCGGGTATGTGGCATATGCATATATCAAAACACTCTTACTTAACAAAAATAATCACAATTGTATTCCCATTTGTTTTCATCAATAATTCTACTCGTATTCGCTCGGTATTTGCACTCGTATTATACCTAACTTCTAGATGTATTTACTATTGGTATATACCAATAAAAATATGCTCCTTAGCAGTCTTAAATGATTAAGGAACATGTGGAACCAATCATTTGTCAAGTAGCATGAATTATTTAGCAAGAAAACAAAATTAGGAATCTTTTCTTTCTTTATAAACTAAAAACGTTTTTATGCATACACACCATTTCTTCATTCCATTTTCTCATACTTACAATCCCAATTCTCTCTTAAAATACTCCTAACTTCATACTTGATCATCTCCAAGTATTTTCCCCATCATTTAGCTTCAATTACAAGCTTTAATCATCATAAAAACAACCTAGAATCAAGAAGTTGCAAGATTACTTCCAATCTTTTTAATTCAATCCAACAACTCATCAAAGATCAAGAACTTCCATCTAATCTCGGTAACTTTTCATTTTTAATCAAGGTAATAATCATATCCAAGCTTTGGTTTAATTCCTATAAACATAACTACCTTAAATCAAGAAGTAATCTTACTTGAACTTGTTTTCTTGTCATGATTCTGCTTCAAGAACTTCCAAGCCATCAAAGATCCTTTGAAGCTCAAGTTATTTTCTCATCATTTCCAGTAGGTTTACCTACTATACTTGAGGTAGTAATAATGTTCATAACATCATTCGATTCATATATATATAACTATCTTATTCGAAGATTTAAACTTGTAATCACTAGAACATAGTTTAGTTAATTCTAAACTTGTTTGTAAACAAAGTTAATCCTTCTAACATAACTTTTAAAATCCACTAAACACATGTTCTATATCTATATGATATGCTAACTTAATGATTTAAAACTTGTAAACACGAAGAACACCGTAAAACCGGACATACGCTGTCGTAGTAAAAGCGGGGGCTGTTTTGGATTGGATAATTAAAAACTATGATAAACTTTGATTTAAAAGTTGTTCTTCTGAGAAAATGATATTTCTTATGAACATGAAACTATATCCAAAAATCATGGTTAAACTCAAAGTGAAAGTATGTTTTTCAAAATGGTCATCAAGATGTCGTTTTTCGACTGAAATGACTACCTCTTTCAAATATGACTTGTAACCTAAAATCTGACTATAAATCACTACTTTTTCAGTTTAGTTCTAAATAATATAGTTCATTATGAAACCATAGCAATTTGATTCACTTTGAACGGAGTTGTAATGAATATTTGGCGAGCAAAACAAAATCTGCTAAAATTAACGTTGTTTAGACGAAATTTATATTGTAAAAACTATATTAACCATATCCTTGCTAACTTTTCCTATATATATTTGGACATGTTATCATTAGTATAACAAAATATTATAATCTTAGTTAATTCTGAGATTGTATATATATATATATATATAATAATCTTGGTACATTCCATGACAATAAGTATACAATATGTTTTGATAAATCCTAAGACAATAAGTATACAATACGTTTTGATGCAAAGACAATACGTATACAATACATCGTGGGGTAATTCTAAGATTATATATATACCGATTATTGGACTGTTGGACATTTCGGACTATTTTGGACTACTAACAAAGGATTACTAACATAAAAATCTTAAAAATTAAAATATAAGTATTCTATGAACTTGTTTTATTTTTTTCACATATTGTATTATTATCTGAATCATTATTATTGTTATAGGTTCGTGAATCCAAGGACGACAGCCATATTTTTAATAAGCTGAAAACTTATTATTAATATACTTTTACTACCGTGAGTATATAGCCCCATTTTTAAACTCTAAAAATATTTTGGGATGAGAATACATGCATTATATGTTTTATGCCATGGACGCAAGTACTTAAAATATATTCTACGTTGAGTTGTGTGACAACCCGGAAATTTCCAACCAAATTTAAACTTTAATCTTTATATGTTTCCGACACGATAAGCAATATTTGTTAAGTTAAATTTCAAGAATTTTAAACTATGTTCATACATTCATTCAACCTCGACCAAGTTCCAACGATTCACGAACCATTAAACGAATATGATTATATATGTATATGTGTATATATATTATAACTTGAAACGTAAATAAAATATTAGATTAAATACTTTATATGATTGTATCTGTTTCAAAATGTTTATCAATGGAATTAGAAGATAAGATCAAATGATTGAATTATCAGATATATTGAATTATGATTACGAGTCTCTGTTGAAAGGCCCACGTTGATTTGAGAAATCTTTCCATTTTAACAATATTCGGAAAATGGTAAAGTGATTTATAAATAAGAACAAATTGTCAATCATTGAGAACTAGACAAAGGATAGTGGAAGATTTAATCTCATAAAGACTCGATTGATATATTTAGTTTCAAACGTACAAAAACGTTTTCAGTTTAAAAAGAACTTTATTATTAAAACGTATATAACTTTTATAAATATCTGGAACCACTTTTGACAACTCATTACTTAACTAGTATGATAAAGATAACGATATTTATATTTTATTTTATTAAATATATATAATGATTTAAATTAATATTATATATATTTATACGCGTATTATACGTACATAGTTTTATACTTTTACTATACTTAAACTTTACATTTACTTTATTTTTACTTTACTTTAACTTTAATAATTTACTTTAATAATTCATACTTTAATAATTCACTTTAATAATGCATTCTTTAATAATTCACTTTAATAATTCATACTTTAATAATTCACTTTAATAATTCATACTTTAATAATTCACTTTAATAATTCATACTTTAATAATTCACTTTAATAATTCAAAAATCTATTATAAATAGAATTCAATAGGTTTCATTATTTCATAGAAACTTGAAAATATTTTTCTCTAAACTCTCTCAATCGATTTACATATATATATATTTACTCCGTATTATTTCAAGATATTATTAGTATACATAAAATATTACGATGGAGTGCTGTCCGAGTGATTTCGAAATTGTTTTTCGAGTAGGATAGGATTAAGGAAATTATGGGTTATAGCTATGGAGGTGATTGAGTATGGTTCATGGGTATGCTCGTGAGGTCAATATAGTGTTTATCATTTCCGTTGCATCTACGTACCTTTCCTGCAATATTGAATCTCAATATTGATACGTGAGTACTCATAATTTTACTTTTACATACTAATAGTGTATCCCTGACTAGTGCTCGAGTATTTAGGATTATGCATGCTTGTACTTTTGATATTACCCTTAGACAGGTTAGGTTGAATCTTGAATTAGTTACACTTACGGTTGAGATAAGGTATAAGATATGCATGTCCTTGGAAAGCTAGCGAAAAATTAAGAACTTTTCCTTTAGATATCGAATGGTTTCGATGAACGGATTAGAAGTTATAATCAATTGAATTTTCGATATTTTTATTAAAAATGATTATTATTATCGTCGTTTTTATCGTCGTTCTAGTTTTATCTTATTATTATCATTATTATTATCTTTATCAATAAAAGGGATTTATCATTAAAAATTGTTATTTTTTTTATTATTACTATCGTTATTATCGTTAAAGTTATAATTAGTATTATTATTATTATCCAATTATTATTATTAATATTATTATTATTAGTATTATTATTATTATTATCATTATTAATATGTATATCATTATTTAAAAATAGTTATTGTTATTGTTATTATTATTATTACTATATTATCATTAAGATAATTATTAGTATTATCGTTAATAATGTTATAGTAACTATCATTATTAATATTAGTGTAATTAAAACAAATATTTGTAACACCTAATTATTTTGATTACTATTATTATCATTATTATGAACACGATATAAAAGACGATTAAAAGCTATTAAACGAAACGATTAGGAAATAATGAGTAAGAGTATCATGATGAAATTAAAATATTATAAGATATTGATTTAGATAAAATTATCGTTCTTATTATTTTTATCATTACTATTATTATTAAAAGTATCATTAGTATTAAAACTATCATTTTAACAAAAATTATCATTTTAATAGAAATGTCATTGTTACTATAAATATCATTATTATTATTTTAAATAGAATTATTAATTTTAAAGATAATATTAAAAATTATCGTAAATATTAAAGTTATCATAATTAGAATTATCGTTTTATCATAATGTCATCTTAGTATATTTTTATAATAATAATTATTATTACAAAATAATACAACTTTTACTTACTATCATTATAGATATTATTTTATCAAATAAATATGTGATACAAACATATTTTACTACGTGTAATAACTTACTTTAATAATACCTATCATATTATCTTTATGATATTAAATGAACCCTACAATTTTTATTACTTAATATATATAAAAATATATTTTATTATATAAATTTAATATAAAATTTTATTTATTAATAAATAAATTATATTATTTACTCTAATAAATCTTTTAAAAATATTTAAAAATATAAAACGACGATATTTAAACTATATATTAATCATGTATAGATTTTTGGAAATTATTTTGAGTCAAATTTACTTTTGTTGACTTTTGCATATTAGTCTCGAGCATTAGGATTGTGGTACACTATGACTTGACCTAATTTGTTAGACAAATATTGACCAACACATAAATATATATAATTAATTTAGGTTCATGAATCCGAGGCCAACCTTGCACTTATTCAATGACGTTATATGTATTTTTACTACGAAATACAGTATGGTGAGTTTCATTTGCCTTTTTACCCTTTATATTTTTGGGACTGAGAATACATGCGCTTTTATAAATGTTTGACGAAATAGACACAAGTAATTGAAACTACATTCTATGGTTGAATTATCGAAATCGAATATGCCCCTTTTTATTAAAGTCTGGTAATCTAAGAATTAGGGAACAGACACCCTAATTGACGCGAATCCTAAAGATAGATCTATTGGGCCTAACAAACCTCATCCAAAGTACCGGATGCTTTAGTACTTCAAAATTTATATCATGTCCGAAGGAGGATCCCGGAATGATAGGGGATATTCTTATATGTATCTAGTTAATGTCGGTTACCAGGTGATCACCATATGAATGATTATTTTTGTCTCTATGCATGGGACGTATATTTATGAGAAGTGGAAATGAAATTCTTGTGGTCTATTAAAATGATGGAAATAAATGATTATGATAAACTAATGAACTCACCAACCTTTTGGTTGACACTTTAAAGCATGTTTATTCTCAGGTGTTAAAGAAATCTCCCGCTGTGCATTTGCTCATTTTAAAGATATTACTTGAAGTCTTTCATAGCATATTTCGAAGAACGTTGCATTCGAGTCATTGAGTTCATCAAAGATTATTATTAAATCAATTTATAGTTGGATAGTGGATATTATGAAATGGTATGCATGCCTGTCAATTTTCGATGTAAAGAAAGTTTGTCTTTTAAAAACGAATGCAATGTTTGTAAAATGTATCATATAGAGGTCAAATACCTCGCAATGTAATCAACTATTGTGAATCTTTTATAATGTATATGAACGGGTCCTTTCAGTTGGTATCAGAGCGGTGGTCTTAGCGAACCAGGTCTGCATTAGTGTGTCTAACTGATAAGTCGTAAGATGCATTAGTGAGTCTGGGCTTCGACCGTGTCTGCATGTCAAAAGTTTTGCTTATCATTTTGTGTCGAAAATTAACTACTTATCATCCTCAGGAAATTAACTGCTTATCATTTTTAGTCTAAGACACGTCTTGCTGCATTGATTGCATGAATAGTGTATAGACAAAAATTCATATCTTAGCATATCTGCTAAATCATATCTTATCGTATCTGTTACTTTAAACTTTACCTGACATATCCCGCAAAGTCCTCCGTAATCTACGAAATCTTTTGATCTATATATATATATATATATATATATATATATATATATATATATATATATATATATATATATATATATATATATATATATATATATTCTATGTAATTAGAATACCATCCGTTAGCCAAATCATTTCATATCGGAAAAAAATCCTTTATCCGATCGTACGAAATGGAATTCGTCATCATTTCAAGTCACTCAGATTCCGAAATGGAATCCCATTCAAGCTCCGAAAGCAGTGTGATCGGAATAGATCAACCAATCAGTCATCACCTATTCTGAATGAATTGGGGATGGGTTCGTAGCCTCCTCAATCATTGGAGATAAGAAGAAGGTGATCCCTTCCATCCACCACATTGCCCTCTTGACGAAGAACCTGAAGCACTTACCGGCGAACCTGTCAGAAACACCATTTTCTCGCTCATTTCCAGAGTATCTCGTCACGATTATATATTATGTAGTGACCCGAACTTTTCCATGTTTATATATATTAATTGAGATTGATATTTACATGATTAAATGTTTCCAACATGTTAAGCAATCAAACTTGTTAAGACTTGATTAATTGAAATATGTTTCATATAGACAATTGACCACCCAAGTTGACCGGTGATTCACGAACGTTAAAACTTGTAAAAACTATATGATGACATATATATGGATATATATATATATAGTTAACATGATACTATGATAAGTAAACATATCATTAAGTATATTAACAATGAACTACATATGTAAAAACAAGACTATTAACTTAATGATTTTTAAACGAGACGTATATGTAACAATTATCGTTGTAAAGACATTTAATGTATATATATCATATTAAGAGATATTCATACATGATAATATCATGATAATATAATAATTTAAAATCTCATTTGATATTATAAACATTGGGTTAACAACATTTAACAAGATCGTTAACCTAAAGGTTTCAAAACAACACTTACATGTAACGACTAACGATGACTTAACGACTCAGTTAAAATGTATATACATGTAGTGTTTTAATATGTATTTATACAGTTTTGAAAGACTTCAATACACTTATCAAAATACTTCTACTTAACAAACATGCTTACAATTACATCCTCGTTCAGTTTCATCAACAATTCTACTCGTATGCACCCGTATTCGTACTCATACAATACACAGCTTTTAGATGTATGTACTATTGGTATATTGTCATAACCCGTCCTTAACCATAAGAACGAGTTAGATAACGTATGATTTCATTGCGAGGTATTGACCTCTATATGCGACATTTTTAAAAGAACAACTGCATTTATTTTACATTACAAACCATAACTCTTATATTAATACAAGCTTTAGACAATATAAAGATGATTATCGTTTAGCGATAATCTTAGACTTACAAACTTTACATGTGATGATAACAATACGATTTCTAGCATATTTTACATTACAATTCCTCGGATATGCAGTTTTATTTTTGACACAAATATGCATACTCAAGATCTTGCTTAAATTCAACATACTGCAGCGGAAGCTTTTAGTTATCACCTGAGAATAGACATGTTTAAAACGTCAACATAAAGTTGGTGAGATATAGGTTTAATGCCGGCAGCAATATATATATATAGACCACAAGATTTCATATATAAACATTTTAATAAAAATATTCTAAGTGGTTGAGCACTTGGTAACCGTACTTAACATTTAATCACGTCGCATATTCCCTTTATTATGAAATCTTACTACACCGTACCAAGTGTAGTCACAAAACGAAGTATTGTGCAACCGTTGAATACTGGTCGTCCAGTCCGGTTGGGGTTGTCAGGCCCGATAGATCTATCAACAGGATTCGCGTTTACAATACCGCTGTAAATAACAGTTACCAAGCTACAGGGAAGTATGCCAGTGGTACAACTCAACGTAGAATATATTTTTCAGTTACTTGTGTCCATAACGTAAAACATAAAATACATGTATTCTCATCCCGAAATACTTAGAGTTTAAAAGTGGGACTATATACTCACTTTTGTCTTGAAGATATGTAATTTCGACTTGGTCTCCGATTGATATCACGAACCTATCCATATATAATATATCAATACCTTTTCTTTTTAAAACAATAGTCACATATATATACTTATTATACTTTTAATACTTTTAATAATTTCTTAGTCCGTAGTTAGCAGTCCGATGTTAGTAATTCAATTTTAATGGTTCATTTTTAGGTGTTTAATAAACCCCCAATGAAATAAATAAAACCCCCATCGTATATGTATTGGTCGAGATTAATCTTGACCCACGGTACCGGTGTTGTCAAATGACGTGTTGCGTACATAAAGTACCGGTGTTGTCAAATGACGTGTTGCGTACAATCATGGGATCTTATGATTAATCTTCTCGTATTGTTTACGGGTGATCCTGAACCATATAAAATTAAATTATGAGTACATATATATAAAATATCATGTTATTTTAAAAAGATGTGATTTATTTAATTTTCTCCAATTATTTTCGTAGCTAAACTAGTCTTGGATATCCGATTTTGTTTTGGTCGTAGTTTCTTCGTTACAACTCCGTTTTCGTTGGTTCAACTTGCCACTTCCTTGGATCGAGTCCCTCTTTAAGACTATGAACTGTAAATACCTTAGTTTGTATTCAAAATCACAGGTCATAGGTCAAACTTTAGTGAAACTTATGAAGTTAATCATTTTCCATCATGTAAACAACCTTAAATGATTATTTTTCTAAAAATACTTATACTTTGAGTTAAATCATGAAATTTTTATGTGTTATCATATTCATAGTAAAAATCATTTTTCCAGAAAATAAACCTCCAATTCAAAGTTTAAGATGGTTTTTAATTATCCAACCCAAAATAGCCCCCGGTTGCACTCCGACGTCGTAAAAACAGTTTTTAAGATGTTCTTTGAAAAACCAAGTTATACCTTGTTAAATTAGCATATATTTAAGTTATATTACAGGTCTTGAAATATTTTAAAAGTTAAGTTAGAAGGATCTATTTAGTTTGCAAACAAGTTTGAAAACATTCAAACTATGTTCTTGTTGTTAAAATTTTATACCACAAAATAAGATAGCTATATATATATGAATCGAATAAGGTTATGAACAAAGTTACTACCTCAAGTTACTTGGACAAGATTGCTGTAAAAGAGGAGTAAGAACCTAGAACCAAAAGGGTGATGGAATTGGATGAAAGATTGGAAGTAAACTTGTGTTCTTGGAAGGATTCTTGAAGTGTTTTTGTAAGAGTTTTCTTATGGTGATTAAGTGATGTTTTTATGGCTAGATCTTCATGGATATTAGCTGAATGGTTATGGAGGTTAAGGCTCTTAAAAGTGTGTGTGTTTTAGTTAAAGGAAATGTGTAGTAAAATGAAAATGGAATGGAGTATAAATGGTGGTGTAAAAGGTGTATAAGTTTGTAATTTTGTGAAAAAATCTTTTAATCATGTGAAATTGTCATACTAGATAACAAAAGTAGTTACCTTATACATAAGGCATTGAACAAGGGCTGGTTGGTGGTGATTTGATGTGTATATACCAATAGTAAATACGTATAGAGGTTAGGTATGATACGAGTACATGTACTCTAGATATACGTATAGAAATCTTGTGAAAAATGGAATGAGAATTCAAATATAGCTATCTTTTGTGAATATACTTATATTGTTTTATGTATTTAAGTCCTTAAAAGTGATTAAATACATTACTTATACGATATATGTATAAACATTATAGGTCATAAGTATTTATGTCAAATAACGTTACGTATGGTTATCTTTTTGAAAACTTAGGTTAGTAGTTTCAAAATATACTTGTAACTTATTGTTATTAATACAAAATGAGGTATTAAAACATTCTTAGATCATGTTAAATATGTATATATACATATATATACACAAACGTATAATTATCATATGTTATATAGTTCGTGATATCATCGGTCAAACTAGACGGTCAAACGTTGTGTAAAACTCTTTTCGAAGGCATAAGTCTCAACAATTTGGATTGCTTGTCATGTTGGTAAGGTTTAATTTATGTAAATATTAATCTTATAAGTATAGAATGATCGAAAAAGTGCGGGTCATTACAGTACCTACCCGTTAAATAAATTTCGTCCCGAAATTTTAAAATTGTACCTATTTTGCGTCATCGGGAAACAAGTGTGGATACTTTTGTTTCATTTGATCCTCTCGTTCCCAAGTAAACTCGGGACCCCTTCGAGCATTCCAACGAACCTTAACGATCGGTATGTTGCTCTGCTTGAGCCGTTTTACTTCACGATCCATGATTTCGATTGGTTCTTCGATGAATTGTAGTTTCTCGTCGACATGGATTTCTTCAAGAGGAATGGTGAGGTCTTCCTTTGCTAGACACTTCTTAAGGTTTGAGACGTGAAAGGTATTATGTACTCCGGCGAGTTGTTGCGGTAACTCGAGTCGATAAGCTACCGGTCCAATGCGTTCGATGATCTTGAACGGGCCTACATACCTTGGGTTTAGTTTACCCCTTTTTCCAAAACGTATTACACCTTTCCAAGGTGACACCTTTAACATAACCATGTCACCGATCTGAAACTCTAATGGTTTCCTTCGAACATCAGCGTAGCTCTTTTGGCGACTACGGGCTGTTTTCAATCTCTCCTTGATTTGTACTATCTTCTCAGTCGTTTCGTGTATGATCTCGGGACCAGTTAATTATCGATCTCCTACTTCATTCCAACAAATAGGAGATCTACACTTCCTTCCGTACAATGCTTCGAATGGCGCAGCTTTAATGCTCGCATGATAACTATTATTATACGAGAATTCTGCTAATGGTAGATATTTATCCCATCCGTTTCCAAAATCGATCACACATGCCCTGAGCATGTCTTCAAGAGTCTGAATTGTTCTTTCACTCTGACCGTCAGTTTGCGGATGATATGCGGTACTCATATCCAAACGAGTTCCTAGGGCCTCCTGTAGTGATTGCCAGAACTTTGATGTAAATCTACTATCACGATCGGATATAATGGAAATAGGTATTCCATGCCTTGAAACTATTTCCTTTATATATAATCGTAATAATTTCTCCATTCTATCTGTTTCCTTTATAGGCAAGAAATGTGCAGATTTGGTAAGACGATCAACAATTACCCAAATGGTGTCATATCCCCAGGCAGTCTTTGGTAACTTCGTGATGAAATCCATGGTAATACCATCCCATTTCCATTCTGGGATTTCTGGTTGTTGAAGTAACCCTGATGGCTTCTGGTGTTCTGCTTTGACCTTGGAACAAGTTAAACATTCCCCAACATATGTTGCAACGTCTGTCCTTAAATTAGGCCACCAATAATGTGTCTTAAGATCTTGATACATCTTTCCAACTCCAGGATGTATCGAGTATCTTGTCTTATGTGCCTCGTTCAATATCAACTTCCTTAATCCACCC
The DNA here is from genome assembly GCF_046630445.1 of Rutidosis leptorrhynchoides. NCBI lineage: Eukaryota > Viridiplantae > Streptophyta > Magnoliopsida > Asterales > Asteraceae > Rutidosis > Rutidosis leptorrhynchoides. Next base: position 151,864,137 of record NC_092337.1, read on the forward strand.
AACTTCGGTACCCAAATACGGTTTGCAAAATATCGAATTCCGTCTTCCCGTATAACGAGTTGCTTCTCATACTTCTTCATTATTTCATTTCTTATGTTTTCTTTAATAAGTGCTTCTCGTTGAACTTCTTTGATTTGTGAGTTGAGATTCATGAGAATTTTTATGTTCATCGCTCGTACTCGAATTGGTTCTCGTTCCTTTCTGCTTAGCGCGTCAGCCACCACATTCGCTTTCCCGGGATGATAACGAATTTCACAATCATAGTCGTTTATTAACTCGACCCACCTACGTTGCCTCATGTTCAGCTGTTTCTGATCAAAAATATGTTGAAGACTTTTATGATCAGTAAACACAGTGCATTTAACCCCATACAAGTAGTGTCTCCATATCTTCAACGCAAACACGACTGCTCCCAGTTCTAGATCATGCGTCGTATAATTCCGCTCGTGAATCTTCAATTGTCGGGATGCGTATGCAATAACTTTCTTTCGTTGCATAAGAACGCAACCAAAACCTTGTCGCGAAGCGTCACAATATATTTCAAAATCATTGTTCCCTTCTGGCAGCGATAAAATAGGCGCCGTAGTCAACTTCTTCTTCAGTAATTGAAATGCGTTCTCCTGCTCCGAGGTCCATTCGTATTTCTTCCCTTTTTGCGTTAATGCTGTCAATGGCTTAGCTATTCGGGAAAAATCTTGAATAAACCTTCTATAATAACCGGCTAAACCCAAAAATTGGCGTATCTGCATTGGTGTCTTAGGAGTCTCCCATTTTTCAATGGCTTCAATTTTTGCTGGATCAACCTGAATTCCTTTGTTACTAACAACGTGGCCAAGAAATTGCACTTCTTTCAACCAGAAAGCACATTTAGAAAATTTAGCATATAGCTGTTCTTTTCTCAACAACTCTAATATCAACCTTAAATGCTGCTCATGCTCTTGCTCACTCTTGGAATAGATAAGAATGTCATCAATGAAAACAATAACAAACTTATCTAAATATGGACTACAAACTCGATTCATGAGGTCCATGAATACAGCTGGCGCATTCGTCAATCCAAACGGCATGACCAAAAATTCGTAATGACCGTAACGTGTCCGAAAAGCAGTTTTCGGTATATCTTCTTCTTTGACGCGTAATTGATGATAGCCCGATCTTAGGTCAATTTTCGAGTACACACATGATCCTTGGAGTTGATCAAATAAGTCGTCAATTCTCGGTAGTGGATACCGATTTTTGATAGTTAACTTATTTAATTCACGATAATCTATACACATCCTAAAAGATCCATCTTTCTTTTTAACAAATAGAATCGGAGCTCCCCACGGTGAAGTACTTGGTCGTATGAATCCACGATCCAGTAATTCTTTTAACTGACTCTGAAGTTCTTTTAACTCGGATGGTGCAAGTCTATATGGAGCACGGGCAACTGGTGCAGCTCCTGGTACTAAATCTATTTGAAATTCTACAGATCTAAATGGAGGTAATCCCGGCAACTCTTCCGGAAAAACTTCAGGAAAATCTCTTGCCACAGGCACGTCGTTGATGCACTTCTCTTTTTCTTTCTTTTCGACTTTATTAACATGTGCTAGAATAGCATAACATCCCTTTTCTAAACACTTCTTGGCTTTCAAACAGCTAATGAGTTTTAGCTTTGAGTTACCCTTCTCTCCATAAATCATCACCGGCATTTTATCCTTACAAGGAATGCGAATTGCCTTCTTGGCACACACAACTTCTGCTCCTACTTTGGACATCCAGTCCATGCCGACTATTACATCAAAACTTCCTAATTCTACGGGTATTAAGTCAATTTTAAATGTTTCTCCGGCTAAATTTATTTTACAATCACGGCAAATTTTATCGGCTTTAATTAGTTTACCATTAGCTAACTCAATCATGTACTTAGCATCTAGAGGTAATGATGAACAATTCAATTTAGCGTAAAAGCCTTTACTCACGTAACTTCTATCAGCACCAGTATCAAATATAATAGATGCGGATAAGTTATTAATGGTAAACGTACCCGTAACAAGCTCCGGGTCTTCACACGCCTCTCTAGCATTAATAACAAATGCTCTTCCACGTGCAGATCCATTATTCTTCTCTGGATTCGGACACTGGCTCTTATAGTGACCTTGTTTTCCACACCCATAACAAGTAATGGTAGCCAAAGCAGTTCTATTTGCATTGGTGGCAGGAGTCTTGGTACCATTTGTATTTGTAACGAGGGCCCTACAATCTTCAGCAAGATGACCCTTTCGATTACATTTGTTGCATACCACATTACAGTAGCCAGAGTGATGTTTGTGGCATCGGTTACATAAAGGATTTTGTCCTTTGTAACCAAAGCTTAAACCACTACCCGCACCTTGCGTGATTTCTTGTTTCTTAAAAGATTGTTGTTGGTTACCTCGATCATAATTTCCATTCCACTTTCTTTTGTTACCTGATACCTTCACATCAGTATTGGATACTTTCTTATCCATGATGACCTGATCCATTAGCTCGTTTGCCATGGTTATAGCTTCATGAATTGTCTTAGGTTTCGATGCTGTAACATTTGCCTTGACCTTTTTGGGCAAACCATCTTTGTACATTTCAATCTTCCGTTCTTCGGTTGGAACCAATTCAGGACATAGCAAAACTAATTCCATGAATCGCTGATTGTAGTTGGTGATTTCAGTACCAACAACCTTCAGGCTTCGTAATTCATCTTCCAACTTCCTAACCTCGTTCCTTGGACAATACTCGTTGATTAACATTGTTTTGAATTCTTCCCAAGGAGTATCATAAGCTACATCTCCTCCTACAGCCTTCACATAATTTTTCCACCACGTGAGTGCACTATCTTGTAAAGTGCACGATGCATACTTGGTCATGTCCTTTTAAACACAACCACTTATTTTAAACACAGTCTCCATCTTTTCTATCCACCGGGTTAAACCGATCGGTCCTTCTGTTCCACTGAATGATGAGGGCTTGCAAGCTTGAAAAGTTTTGTAAGTGCACCCCACACGAGGATTTGGGTTAACTGCAGCACCTCTTGCAGCCTCGACCCATAACATTCTGTCGTTCACTCGCTGATTGATGAGTTCCTGGATTTCTTGTTCCGTCATTCGGTTCAATCGCGCCATATTCTTCTATAAGAATGAAAAGAAAATAATTATTCACATGGAATATTATAGATGTAGTGTATATTTACAGTACATTATAGCTTATTAATAATATGAACCAGGTATTATTATAAAAGCCTTTTCTTCTTATTAGCGTTTTATAATTATATCTAGGGTAGTACCTACCCGTTAATGTCCATACTTAATAGCTTAGTACAGAATCAATTACTACCATCTAAATAATACTTAACCATGGAAAATTATTGCATTTCACACTTCACTATTTTACATATGCTTATCTTACATCGAACATTAAGCAAACCACACTAATAATATTATACAAAACATTATATGATCCCATGGTTTAATACGGCAGCGCATCGTTTGGTCTATTTTCTAGGACGTTTAGGTTCAAGGAATGGCCTAACGCTTATCCTAGCTGTCTGCCTATATTTTGGCTGTGGGGCTGAAGAACTGGATGCCGGGATAGAACGAATAGGAATAGCGGGAATATGGGTGGTAGTGTCTAGTGGAGTTGGTGCCACATCATCCTCACTAAACTCGGGATTTGCATTTTCTAATTCATTAGCCTTTCGTTTCTTTCCTAGTTCGAACTCGTCTTTTGTAATTTCCTGTATATCTTCCTCGGGTTCACTTTCCTCCTCGGGTTCACTTTCCTCCTCGGGTTCACTTTCCTCCTCGGGTTCACTTTCCGGGTTCTCTATAGTTGGTTCATCCGGAATTTGTGAGTCTTCCCCAAATATATTATTTTCGTCATCGGATAGGTTAATGACTGGAACACCATCTGAAGATTCTGGTTCGGAGTCGCTGAATGTGATGACAAGTTTTGAGCCCGACATCTATCACACAACAACTAACCCATTAGTACTACATAATATTTACATATAAATTTTAACCAACAATGATAAGCAATAGTTTTTAAATCAGACCCGGTCAAAGTCCAGACTTACTAATGTATCCTAACGACTTATCAGTTAGACACACTAATGCAAACCTGGTTCGCTAAGACCACCGCTCTGATACCACATGTCATAACCCGTCCTTAACCATAAGAACGAGTTAGATAACGTATGATTTCATTGCGAGGTATTGACCTCTATATGCGACATTTTTAAAAGAACAACTGCATTTATTTTACATTACAAACCATAACTCTTATATTAATACAAGCTTTAGACAATATAAAAATGATTATCGTTTAGCGATAATCTTAGACTTACAAACTTTACATGTGATGATAACAATACGATTTCTAGCATATTTTACATTACAATTCCTCGGATATGCAGTTTTATTTTTGACACAAATATGCATACTCAAGATCTTGCTTAAATTCAACATACTGCAGCGGAAGCTTTTAGTTATCACCTGAGAATAGACATGTTTAAAACGTCAACATAAAGTTTGTGAGATATAGGTTTAATGCCGGCAGCAATATATATATATATATATAGACCACAAGATTTCATATATAAACATTTTAATAAAAATATTCTAAGTGGTTGAGCAGTTGGTAACCGTACTTAACATTTAATCACGTCGCATATTCCCTTTATTATGAAATCTTACTACACCGTACCAAGTGTAGTCACAAAATGAAGTACTGTGCAACCGTTGAATACTGGTCGTCCAGTCCGGTTGGGGTTGTCAGGCCCGATAGATCTATCAACAGGATTCGCGTTTACAATACCGCTGTAAATAACAGTTACCAAGCTACAGGGAAGTATGCCAGTGGTACAACTCAACGTAGAATATATTTTTCAGTTACTTGTGTCCATAACGTAAAACATAAAATACATGTATTCTCATCCCGAAATACTTAGAGTTTAAAAGTGGGACTATATACTCACTTTTGTCTTGAAGATATGTAATTTCGACTTGGTCTCCGATTGATATCACGAACCTATCCATATATAATATATCAATACCTTTTCTTTTTAAAACAATAGTCACATATATATACTTATTATACTTTTAATACTTTTAATAATTTCTTAGTCCGTAGTTAGCAGTCCGATGTTAGTAATTCAATTTTAATGGTTCATTTTTAGGTGTTTAATAAACCCCCAATGAAATAAATAAAACCCCCATCGTATATGTATTGGTCGAGATTAATCTTGACCCACGGTACCGGTGTTGTCAAATGACGTGTTGCGTACATAAAGTACCGGTGTTGTCAAATGACGTGTTGCGTACAATCATGGGATCTTATGATTAATCTTCTCGTATTATTTACGGGTGATCCTGAACCATATAAAATTAAATTATGAGTACATATATATAAAATATCATGTTATTTTAAAAAGATGTGATTTATTTAATTTTCTCCAATTATTTTCGTAGCTAAACTAGTCTTGGATATCCGATTTTGTTTTGGTCGTAGTTTCTTCGTTACAACTCCGTTTTCGTTGGTTCAACTTGCCACTTCCTTGGATCGAGTCCCTCTTTAATACTATGAACTGTAAATACCTTAGTTTGTATTCGAAATCACAGGTCATAGGTCAAACTTTAGTGAAACTTATGAAGTTAATCATTTTCCATCATGTAAACAACCTTAAATGATTATTTTTCTAAAAATACTTATACTTTGAGTTAAATCATGAAATTTTTATGTGTTATCATATTCATAGTAAAAATCATTTTTCCAGAAAATAAACCTCCAATTCAAAGTTTAAGATGGTTTTTAATTATCCAACCCAAAACAGCCCCCGGTTGCACTCCGACGTCGTAAAAACAGTTTTTAAGATGTTCTTTGAAAAACCAAGTTATACCTTGTTAAATTAGCATATATTTAAGTTATATTACAGGTCTTGAAGTATTTTAAAAGTTAAGTTAGAAGGATCTATTTAGTTTGCAAACAAGTTTGAAAACATTCAAACTATGTTCTTGTTGTTAAAATTTTATACCACAAAATAAGATAGCTATATATATATGAATCGAATAAGGTTATGAACAAAGTTACTACCTCAAGTTACTTGGACAAGATTGCTGTAAAAGAGGAGTAAGAACCTAGAACCAAAAGGGTGATGGAATTGGATGAAAGATTGGAAGTAAACTTGTGTTCTTGGAAGGATTCTTGAAGTGTTTTTGTAAGAGTTTTCTTATGGTGATTAAGTGATGTTTTTATGGCTAGATCTTCATGGATATTAGCTGAATGGTTATGGAGGTTAAGGCTCTTAAAAGTGTGTGTGTTTTAGTTAAAGGAAATGTGTAGTAAAATGAAAATGGAATGGAGTATAAATGGTGGTGTAAAAGGTGTATAAGTTTGTAATTTTGTGAAAAAATCTTTTAATCATGTGAAATTGTCATACTAGATAACAAAAGTAGTTACCTTATACATAAGGCATTGAACAAGGGCTGGTTGGTGGTGATTTGATGTGTATATACCAATAGTAAATACGTATAGAGGTTAGGTATGATACGAGTACATGTACTCTAGATATACGTATAGAAATCTTGTGAAAAATGGAATGAGAATTCAAATATAGCTATCTTTTGTGAATATACTTATATTGTTTTATGTATTTAAGTCCTTAAAAGTGATTAAATACATTACTTATACGATATATGTATAAACATTATAGGTCATAAGTATTTATGTCAAATAACGTTACGTATGGTTATCGTTTTGAAAACTTAGGTTAGTAATTTCAAAATATACTTGTAACTTATTGTTATTAATACAAAATGAGGTATTAAAACATTCTTAGATCATGTTAAATATGTATATATACATATATATACACAAACGTATAATTATCATATGTTATATAGTTCGTGATATCATCGGTCAAACTAGACGGTCAAACGTTGTGTAAAACTCTTTTCGAAGGCATAAGTCTCAACAATTTGGATTGCTTGTCATGTTGGTAAGGTTTAATTTATGTAAATATTAATCTTATAAGTATAGAATGATCGAAAAAGTGCGGGTCATTACATATATACACTCCAATGATCAGCTCTTAGCAGCCCATGTGAGTCACCTAACACATGTGGGAACCATCATTTGGCAACTAGCATGAAATATCTCATAAAATTACAAAAATATGAGTAATCATTCATGACTTATTTACATGAAAACAAAATTACATATCCTTTATATCTAATCCATACACCAACGACCAAAAACACCTACAAACACTTTCATTCTTCAATTTTCTTCATCTAATTGATCTCTCTCAAGTTCTATCTTCAAGTTCTAAGTGTTCTTCATAAATTCTACAAGTTCTAGTTACATAAAATCAAGAATACTTTCAAGTTTGCTAGCTCACTTACAATCTTGTAAGGTGATCATCCAACCTCAAAAAATCTTTGTTTCTTACAGTAGGTTATCATTCTAATACAAGATAATAATCATATTCAAACTTTGGTTCAATTTCTATAACTATAACAATCTTATTTCAAGTGATGATCTTACTTGAACTTGTTTTCGTGTCATGATTCTGCTTCAAGAACTTCGAGCCATCCAAGGATCCGTTGAAGCTAGATCCATTTTTCTCTTTTCCAGTAGGTTTATCCAAGGAACTTAAGGTAGTAATGATGTTCATAACATCATTCGATTCATACATATAAAGCTATCTTATTCGAAGGTCTAAACTTGTAATCACTAGAACATAGTTTAGTTAATTCTAAACTTGTTCGCAAACAAAAGTTAATCCTTCTAACTTGACTTTTAAAATCAACTAAACACATGTTCTATATCTATATGATATGCTAACTTAATGATTTAAAACCTGGAAACACGAAAAACACCGTAAAACCGGATTTACGCCGTCGTAGTAACACCGCGGGCTGTTTTGGGTTAGTTAATTAAAAACTATGATAAACTTTGATTTAAAAGTTGTTATTCTGAGAAAATGATTTTTATTATGAACATGAAACTATATCCAAAAATTATGGCTAAACTCAAAGTGGAAGTATGTTTTCTAAAATGGTCATCTAGACGTCGTTCTTTCGACTGAAATGACTACCTTTACAAAAACGACTTGTAAATTATTTTTCCGACTATAAACCTATACTTTTTCTGTTTAGATTCATAAAATAGAGTTCAATATGAAACCATAGCAATTTGATTCACTCAAAACGGATTTAAAATGAAGAAGTTATGGGTAAAACAAGATTGGATAATTTTTCTCATTTTAGCTACGTGAAAATTGGTAACAAATCTATTTCAACCATAACTTAATCAACTTGTATTATATATTATGTAATCTTGAGATACCATAGACACGTATACAATGTTTTGACCTATCATGTCGACACATCTATATATATTTCGGAACAACCATAGACACTCTATATGTGAATGTTGGAGTTAGCTATACATGGTTGAGGTTGATTCCAAAATATATATAGTTTGAGTTGTGATCAATACTGAGATACGTATACACTGGGTCGTGGATTGATTCAAGATAATATTTATCGATTTATTTCTGTACATCTAACTGTGGACAACTAGTTGCAGGTTACTAACGAGGACAGCTGACTTAATAAACTTAAAACATCAAAATATATTAAAAGTGTTGTAAATATATTTAGAACATACTTTGATATATATGTATATATTGTTATAGGTTCATGAATCGACCAGTGGCCAAGTCTTACTTCCCGACGAAGTAAAAAATCTGTGAAAGTGAGTTATAGTCCCACTTTTAAAATCTAATATTTTTGGGATGAGAATACATGCAGGTTTTATAAATGATTTACAAAATAGACACAAGTACGTGAAACTACATTCTATGGTTGAATTATCGAAATCGAATATGCCCCTTTTTTTTAAGTCTGGTAATCTAAGAATTAGGGAACAGACACCCTAATTGACGCGAATCCTAAAGATAGATCCATTGGGCCTAACAAACCCCATCCAAAGTATCAGATGCTTTAGTACTTCGAAATTTATATCATATCCGAAGGGTGTCCCGGAATGATGGGGATATTCTTATATATTCATCTTGTTAATGTCGATTACCAGGTGTTCACCATATGAATGACTTTTATCTCTATGTATGGGATGTGTATTGAAATATGAAATCTTGTGGTCTATTATTATGATTTGATATATATAGGTTAAACATATAACTCACCAACATTTTTGTTGACGTTTTAAGCATGTTTATTCTCAGGTGATTATTAAGAGCTTCCGCTGTCGCATACTTAAATAAGGAAGAGATTTGGAGTCCATGCTTGTATGATATTGTGTAAAAACTGCATTCAAGAAACTTATTTTGTTGTAACATATTTGTATTGTAAACCATTATGTAATGGTCGTGTGTAAACAGGATATTTTAGATTATCATTATTTGATAATCTACGTAAAGCTTTTTAAACCTTTATTGATGAAATAAAGATTATGGTTTGTTTTAAAATGAATGCAGTCTTTGAAAAACGTCTCATATAGAGGTCAAAACCTCGCAACGAAATCAATTAATATGGAACGTTTTTAATCAATAAGAACGGGACATTTCAGTTGGTATCCGAGCGTTGGTCTTAGAGAACTAGAATTTTGCATTAGTGTGTCTTATCGAGTTTGTTAGGATGCATTAGTGAGTCTGGACTTCGATCGTGTTTACTTGAAAAATGATTGCTTAACAAATTTTGTTGGAAACTATATATTTTTAACATGTGAATATTATGTGATATATTAATCTCTTAACGCGTTTGATATTATGTGATAGATGTCTACCTCTAGAACAAGTCCCATTGACTCACCTAATAATAATGAAGAGTCAAATGTAAATTGGAATGATTCGTGGACTGATTCACAAGTTCCCGAAGAGGAACCGGAAGAAGAGTCGGAACCGGAAGAAGAATCGGAACCGGAAGAAGAATCGGAACCGGATGAAGAAATAGAACCGGTGGGGGAAATAATAAAATGATTAAGTAAAATAAAATCCTCAACTAACCGACCAAGGTTAATTATGGTCAATGGTGTATCCGCCAAGGAAGCAAAATATTGGGAGGATTACCAATTCTCCGATGAATCGGATTCCGACGAGAATTCCAATGATGTTATAGAAATTACCCCAACTAAATTTAAAAAGGCAAAAGAAAATAATAAGGGAAAGGGCATAAAAATAGAGAAATCTAATTCCAACCCCGATGAACTTTATATGTATCGTCAACCCCCGAAGTCCTTAAGTTGTAACAATGACCCGGGAACCTCTAAACCACCAGGTTTTTCTAAACCAATGTGGAAAACGACGGCTCGTATTAGGGGAACATCATATATCACTAGAAACTTGGCAAAACAAACCAAAACCGAAGAAGAAGAAACAAGCGAGTCGGAATAAGATAGTTGTATTCGTGTGGTGTAATATATGTAATATAGTGTGCTTATGCTTTATGATATATGTAAAAATTGCTTGTATTAATAAGTATTTTTTTTATGAATCTAACTCTTGTCTATTTTACAGTATAAAAACACAAAATGGATAGACAACCCAATATTTTAAGAGACCTACCCGGAGACATGATTGATGAAATCTTGTCTAGAGTCGGTCAGAATTCTTCGGCACAACTATTTAAGGCGAGATCAGTTTGTAAGACATTCGAAGAACGTTCTAAGAATGCCTTGGTTTATAAAAGGCTTTCGTTCGAAAGATGGGGGATATCACATTGGGAAATCCATAAGTTACGATGTGTTTACTTTGACGCATATATTGCGGGGAACCCAAATGCTATTTTACGCAATGGGTTAAGAAATTATTTTGACTCAATATATCCGAATATTGGACTTCATGATTTAGAAAAAGCGGCTAACATGCAACATAAAGAAGCATGTTATGCTTACGGATTAGTAATGTTCGCTTCTCACCCAAGTGAGAACAAGAACATCGGGCTACAACTATTAAACAAAACGTTCCCACAAGTGAAGGAGTCGGTAATTGGGGTAAGAAATGAGGTTTTTAGATTGTTACGGGACTGTTGGACATTACGTAACCCTCGTCCCTTTGACGATGTTACAACACGCTGTCTTATCAACGGCCATAACAGTTATGTTCCACAAGACCAAGGATGGGAAGTAATCCTAGTAAAACCAGAATGCATGACTTGTTTCTGGACGTATGAATTACGTGTCTTTATTGCCTTTGCTGAACGACTTGTGTACTAGCTAGAATTATCTTCACAACCATCTTGTATCAAATTTATTGTGTGCTATATTTCATGCTATATGTAAAATAAGCGGTATTGTAAGTTTGTAAAATATTGTGTAAAAGTTTGAACGCGAAATATTATTATAATCAATTTTTCATATAGAATTGTAGTAGTTGAATTGTATATTAGCTACTAAGTATGAACTTAACGGGTAGGTACTACCCGAATTTAAACTTATAAAACGCTAATATGAAGAAAAAGCTTTTATAAATGAGTTCATATTATGCTACGAAATACTATTAACTACTCTTAATATTCTGTATGATTAACTTGTTCCATTTGATTATTTTGAAGGAAATGGCACCGACTACTTGACACACCATGAATATGAATGAAGAGGAATTCCGTACTTTTCTAGCTTCAAACATAGCCGCAGTACAGGCTGCGCTACATACCAACAATAACCTTGGATCTAGCAGTACAGGAAATCGTGTAGGATGCACCTACAAAGAATTCACTGCTTGCAAACCTTTGGAATTTGATGGAACCGGAGGACCGATCGGATTGAAACGGTGGACCGAGAAGGTCGAATCGGTGTTTGCCATAAGTAAGTGTACCGAAGAGGACAAAGTGAAGTACGCTACGCATACCTTCACAGGTTCTGCGTTAACATGGTGGAATACCTATCTAGAGCAAGTGGGACAAGACGATGCGTACGCACCACCGTGGTCAGCATTCAAGCACTTGATGAACGAGAAGTACCGTCCCAGAACCTGAGGTCAATAAGCTCAAGACAGAATTTAGAGGGTTACAAACCCAAGGATTTGATATTACCACGTACGAAAGACGATTCACAGAATTGTGCCTATTGTGTCCGGGAGCATTCGAAGATGAGGAAGAGAAGATTGACGCGTTTGTGAAAGGATTACCGGAAAGAATCCAAGAAGATATAAGTTCACACGAGCCCGCCTCCATACAACAGGCATGTAGAATGGCTCACAAACTAGTAAACCAGATTGAAGAAAGAATTAAAGAACAGACTGCTGAAGAGGCCAATGTGAAGCAAGTCAAAAGAAAGTGGGAGGAAAACGGTGATAAGAATCACCAATACAACAACAACAGCAATTACAACAATAATCGCAACAATTATCCCAACAATCGCAACATCAATCGCAACTACAACAAACGGCCCAACAATAACAACAACAACAACAACAACAACAACAACAACAACAACAACAACAACTACAACAATCATCCCAACAACAATAATAACCGCAACAACAACAACAATCAGAAGCAGCTATGCCAAAGGTGTGAAAAGTATCACTCGGGGTTCTGCACCAAATTTTGCAACAAGTGTAAAAGAAATGGTCATAGCGCGGCGAAGTGTGAGGTCTACAGACCAGGGGTTAATAGAACGAAAGGAACAAATGGTGTCGGAACGAGTAATGGCGGAGCAAGTAGTGTTGGAGCAAGTTATGCCAATGTAGTTTGTTATAAATGTGGAAAACCGGGCCACATTATTAGAAATTTCCCGAACCAGGAGAACACGAATGGACAAGGCCGCGGAAGAGTTTTCAATATTAATGCGGCAGAGGCACAGGAAGACCCGGAGCTTGTTACGGGTGCATTTCTTATTGAAAATAAATCTGCTTACGTTTTATTTGATTCGGGTGCGGATAGAAGCTATATGAGTAGAGATTTTTGTGCTAAATTAAGTTGTCCATTGACGCCTTTGGATAGTAAATTTTTACTCGAATTAGCAAATGGTAAATTAATTTCAGCAGATAATATATGTCGGAATCGAGAAATTAAACTGGTTAGCGAAACATTTAAGATTGATTTGATACCAGTAGAGTTAGAGATCGTTTGTTACAAAAATGCAATTCGCATTATACGAGAAAAAGGAAAACCCTTAATGGTGTACGGAGAAAAGGGCAACACGAAGCTACATCTTATTAGTAATTTGAAGGCACAAAAACTAATAAGAAAAGGTTGCTATGCTGTTCTAGCACACGTCGAGAAAGTACAAACTGAAGAAAAGAGCATCAATGATGTTCCCATTGCAAAAGAATTTCCCGATGTATTTCCGAAAGAATTACCGGGATTACCCCCACATCGATCCGTTGAATTTCAAATAGATCTTGTACCAGGAGCTGCACCAATAGCTCGTGCTACTTACAGACTCGCACCCAACGAGATGAAAGAACTACAAAGCCAATTACAAGAACTTTTAGAGCGTGGTTTCATTCGACCAAGCACATCACCGTGGGGAGCTCCTGTTTTGTTTGTCAAGAAGAAAGATGGTACATTCAAGTTGTGTATCGACTACCGAGAGTTGAACAAACTTACCATCAAGAACCGCTACCCACTACCGAGAATCGACGACTTATTTGATCAACTACAAGGCTCGTCTGTTTATTCAAAGATTGACTTACGTTCCGGGTATCATCAAATGCGGGTGAAAGAAGATGATATTCCAAAGACTGCTTTCAGAACACGTTACGGTCATTATGAGTTTATGGTCATGCCGTTTGGTTTAACTAATGCACCAGCTGTGTTCATGGACCTTATGAACCGAGTGTGTGGACCATACCTTGACAAGTTTGTCATTGTTTTCATTGATGACATACTTATTTACTCAAAGAATGACCAAGAACACGGTGAACATTTGAGAAAGGTGTTAGAAGTATTGAGGAAGGAAGAATTGTACGCTAAGTTTTCAAAGTGTGCATTTTGGTTGGAAGAAGTTCAATTCCTCGGTCACATAGTGAACAAAGAAGGTATTAAGGTGGATCCGGCAAAGATAGAAACTGTTGAAAAGTGGGAAACTCCGAAAACTCTGAAACACATACGCCAATTTTTAGGACTAGTTGGTTACTACAGAAGGTTCATCTAAGACTTTTCCAGAATAGCAAAACCCTTGACTGCATTAATGCATAAAGGGAAGAAATTTGAATGGAATGATGAACAAGAGAAAGCGTTTCAGTTATTGAAGAAAAAGCTAACTACGACACCTATATTGTAATTGCCTGAAGGGAATGATGATTTTGTGATTTATTGTGACGCATCAAAGCAAGGTCTCGGTTGTGTATTAATGCAACGAACGAAGGTGATTGCTTATGCGTCTAGACAATTGAAGATTCACGAACAAAATTATACGACGCATGATTTGGAATTAGGCGCGGTTGTTTTTGCATTAAAGACTTGGAGGCACTACTTATATGGGGTCAAAAGTATTATATATACCGACCACAAAAGTCTTCAACACATATTTAATCAGAAACAACTGAATATGAGGCAGCGTAGGTGGATTGAATTATTGAATGATTACGACTTTGAGATTCGTTACCACCCGGGGAAGGCAAATGTGGTAGCCGATGCCTTGAGCAGGAAGGACAGAGAACCCATTTGAGTAAAATCTATGAATATAATGATTCATAATAACCTTAGTACTCAAATAAAGGAGGCGCAACAAGGAGTTTTAAAAGAGGGAAATTTAAAGGATGAAATACCCAAGGGATCAGAGAAGCATCTTAATATTTGGGAAGACGGAACCCGGTATAGGGCTGAAAGGATTTGGGTACCAAAATTTAGAGATATGAGAGAAATGGTACTTAGAGAAGCTCATAAAACAAGATACTCAATACATCCTGGAACGGGGAAGATGTACAAGGATCTCAAGAAACATTTTTGGTGGCCGGGTATGAAAGCCGATGTTGCTAAATACGTAGGAGAATGTTTGACGTGTTCTAAGGTCAAAGCTTAGCATCAGAAACCATCAGGTCTACTTCAACAACCCGAAATCCTAGAATGGAAATGGGAAAACATTACCATGGATTTCATCACTAAATTGCCAAGGACTGCAAGTGGTTTTGATACTATTTGAGTAATAGTTGATCGTCTCACCAAATCAGCACACTTCCTGCCAATAAGAGAAGATGACAAGATGGAGAAGTTAGCACGACTGTATTTGAAGGAAGTCGTCTCCAGACATGGAATACCAATCTCTATTATCTCTGATAGGGATGACAGATTTATTTCAAGATTCTGGCAGACATTACAGCAAGCATTAGGAACTCGTCTAGACATGAGTACTGCCTATCATCCACAAACTGATGGGCAGAGCGAAAGGACGATATAAACGCTTGAAGACATGCTACGAGCATGTGTTATTGATTTCAGAAATAGTTGGGATCGACATCTATCGTTAGCAGAATTTTCCTACAACAACAGCTACCATTCAAGCATTGAGATGGCGCCGTTTAAAGCACTTTATGGTAGAAAGTGCAGGTCTCCGATTTGTTGGAGTGAAGTGGGGGATAGACAGATTACGGGTCCAGAGATTATACAAGAAACTACCGAGAAGATCATCCAAATTCAACAACGGTTGAAAACCGCCCAAAGTTGACAAAAGTGCTACGCTGACATTAAAAGAAAAGATATAGAATTTGAAATTGGAGAGATGGTCATGCTTAAAGTTGCACCTTGGAAAGGCGTTGTTCGATTTGGTAAACGAGGGAAATTAAATCCAAGGTATATTGGACCATTCAAGATTATTGATCGTGTCGGACCAGTAGCTTACCGACTTGAGTTACCTCAACAACTCGCGGCTGTACATAACACTTTCCACGTCTCGAATTTGAAGAAATGTTTTACTAAAGAAGATCTCACTATTCCGTTAGATGAAATCCAAATCAACGAAAAACTTCAATTCATCGAAGAACCCGTCGAAATAATGGATCGTGAGGTTAAAAGACTTAAGCAAAACAAGATACCAATTGTTAAGGTTCGATGGAATGCTCGTAGAGGACCCGAGTTCACCTGGGAGCATGAAGATCAGATGAAGAAGAAATACCCGCATCTATTTCCAGAAGATTCATCAACACCTTCAACAGCTTAAAATTTCGGGACGAAATTTATTTAACGGGTAGGTACTGTAGTGACCCGAACTTTTCCATGTTTATATATATTAATTGAGATTGATATTTACATGATTAAATGTTTCCAACATGTTAAGCAATCAAACTTGTTAAGACTTGATTAATTGAAATATGTTTCATATAGACAATTGACCACCCAAGTTGACCGGTGATTCACGAACGTTAAAACTTGTAAAAACTATATGATGACATATATATGGATATATATATAGTTAACATGATACTATGATAAGTAAACATATCATTAAGTATATTAATAATGAACTACATATGTAAAAACAAGACTATTAACTTAATGATTTTTAAACGAGACGTATATGTAACGATTATCGTTGTAAAGACATTTAATGTATATATATCATATTAAGAGATATTCATACATGATAATATCATGATAATATAATAATTTAAAATCTCATTTGATATTATAAACATTGGGTTAACAACATTTAACAAGATCGTTAACCTAAAGGTTTCGAAACAACACTTACATGTAACGACTAACGATGACTTAACGACTCAGTTAAAATGTATATACATGTAGTGTTTTAATATGTATTTATACAGTTTTGAAAGACTTCAATACACTTATCAAAATACTTCTACTTAACAAAAATGCTTACAATTACATCCTCGTTCAGTTTCATCAACAATTCTACTCGTATGCACCCGTATTCGTACTCGTACAATACACAGCTTTTAGATGTATGTACTATTGGTATATACACTCCAATGATCAGCTCTTAGCAGCCCATGTGAGTCACCTAACACATGTGGGAACCATCATTTGGCAACTAGCATGAAATATCTCATAAAATTACAAAAATATGAGTAATCATTCATGACTTATTTACATGAAAACAAAATTACATATCCTTTATATCTAATCCATACACCAACGACCAAAAACACCTACAAACACTTTCATTCTTCAATTTTCTTCATCTAATTGATCTCTCTCAAGTTCTATCTTCAAGTTCTAAGTGTTCTTCATAAATTCTACAAGTTCTAGTTACATAAAATCAAGAATACTTTCAAGTTTGCTAGCTCACTTCCAATCTTGTAAGGTGATCATCCAACCTCAAGAAATCTTTGTTTCTTACAGTAGGTTATCATTCTAATATAAGATAATAATCATATTCAAACTTTGGTTCAATTTCTATAACTATAACAATCTTATTTCAAGTGATGATCTTACTTGAACTTGTTTTCGTGTCATGATTCTGCTTCAAGAACTTCGAGCCATCCAAGGATCCGTTGAAGCTAGATCCATTTTTCTCTTTTCCAATAGGTTTATCCAAGGAACTTAAGGTAGTAATGATGTTCATAACATCATTCGATTCATACATATAAAGCTATCTTATTCGAAGGTCTAAACTTGTAATCACTAGAACATAGTTTAGTTAATTCTAAACTTGTTCGCAAACAAAAGTTAATCCTTCTAACTTGACTTTTAAAATCAACTAAACACATGTTCTATATCTATATGATATGCTAGCTTAATGATTTAAAACCTGAAAACACGAAAAACACCGTAAAACCGGATTTACGCCGTCGTAGTAACACCGCGGGCTGTTTTGGGTTACTTAATTAAAAACTATGATAAACTTTGATTTAAAAGTTGTTATTCTGAGAAAATGATTTTTATTATGAACATGAAACTATATCCAAAAATTATGGTTAAACTCAAAGTGGAAGTATGTTTTCTAAAATGGTCATCTAGACGTCGTTCTTTCGACTGAAATGACTACCTTTACAAAAATGACTTGTAACTTATTTTTCCGACTATAAACCTATACTTTTTATGTTTAGATTCATAAAATAGAGTTCAATATGAAACCATAGCAATTTGATTCACTCAAAACGGATTTAAAATGAAGAAGTTATGGGTAAAACAAGATTGGATAATTTTTCTCATTTTAGCTACGTGAAAATTGGTAACAAATCTATTTCAACAATAACTTAATCAACTTGTATTATATATTATGTAATCTTGAGATACCATAGACACGTATACAATGTTTTGACCTATCATGTCGACACATCTATATATATTTCGGAACAACCATAGACACTCTATATGTGAATGTTGGAGTTAGCTATACAGGGTTGAGGTTGATTCCAAAATATATATAGTTTGAGTTGTGATCAATACTGAGATACGTATACACTGGGTCGTGGATTGATTCAAGATAATATTTATCGATTTATTTCTGTACATCTAACTGTGGACAACTAGTTGTAGGTTACTAACGAGGACAGCTGACTTAATAAACTTAAAACATCAAAATATATTAAAAGTGTTGTAAATATATTTTGAACATACTTTGATATATATGTATATATTGTTATAAGTTCGTGAATCGACCAGTGGCCAAGTCTTACTTCCCGATGAAGTAAAAAATCTGTGAAAGTGAGTTATAGTCCCACTTTTAAAATCTAATATTTTTGGGATGAGAATACATGCAGGTTTTATAAATGATTTACAAAATAGACACAAGTACGTGAAACTACATTCTATGGTTGAATTATCGAAATCGAATATGCCCCTTTTTATTAAGTCTGGTAATCCTAAAGATAGATCTATTGGGCCTAACAAACCCCATCCAAAGTACCGGATGCTTTAGTACTTCGAAATTTATATCATATCCGAAGGGTGTCCCGGAATGATGGGGATATTCTTATATATGCATCTTGTTAATGTCGATTACCAGGTGTTCACCATATGAATGACTTTTATCTCTATGTATGGGATGTGTATTGAAATATGAAATCTTGTGGTCTATTATTATGATTTGATATATATAGGTTAAACCTATAACTCACCAACATTTTTGTTGACGTTTTAAGCATGTTTATTCTCAGGTGATTATTAAGAGCTTCCGCTGTCGCATACTTAAATAAGGACGAGATTTGGAGTCCATACTTGTATGATATTGTGTAAAAACTGCATTCAAGAAACTTATTTTGTTGTAACATATTTGTATTGTAAACCATTATGTAATGGTCGTGTGTAAACAGGATATTTTAGATTATCATTATTTGATAATCTACGTAAAGCTTTTTAAACCTTTATTGATGAAATAAAGGTTATGGTTTGTTTTAAAATGAATGCAGTCTTTGAAAAACGTCTCATATAGAGGTCAAAACCTCGCAACGAAATCAATTAATATGGAACGTTTTTAATCAATAAGAACGGGACATTTCATATTACATCAAATTTTAAATTTTATTTATCCGCTCCTCCGAACCGACAATCACCCCGGTGTAATAGAAGAAGTCAACGAGCTTCGCGCTCAGGTAGTGGCTTTGGAGAATATGGTGCAGAGATTACAAACACCAGCAACAGCATCAGCAGCATAACCAGTACCACCATCATCAACGCCAACAGTACCATTACCACCTCCAACCACAACCGCGTCGTAAACCTCAACTTCACAATCTGTCCCACGAGCATCAACATCATACGCACCATAGATACCAAGGAGTACCAACAACAATAACTGACGAAGTATTAATTCATAACTTCATTGGAGAAACATTCCGCGGCAATTATGTAATCTCTAAAGTCTTAGAGATTATCTAATCTAGCCCTAACCATAAATCAGTTAAGCGAACCAAAATGATAGAAGGAAGAGTAGAAACCCTGATAAAAATGGTGTGTGATTAACAAGTTAAACTTGCTTTACCAACAGCATCAACAGTACCGTCAGCGTTACCAGCATCGTCAGTACAGTTAACATCCGAATCAACAACACCGATAACATCACAAACTCTGTTAGTTCAAGAATCAATGTGGACATCATTACGAATCAATAACATGTATATTGTATCAACGAGTTATGAAGAATTAACTCATTCCATCTGAAGAAATTATATGCATATTATATATATATATATATATATATATATATATATATATATATATATATATATATATATATATATATATTTGAAATAAATCTTTCCGTGCTAAGCTATTGTGTGTGAATCTTAACTACTCGGTTAATTCATATTACAAATATGCAATAATGTACGTCCTTCAGCCACAACTTAACCAGCGTTAACTACAATCTCTGTCGCAATTCAACAAATTCCAATTCATAATAAATCAAGTATATATTTGATTTTACACTTTCATCATCGATGTACCCGAAACTTTTCAGATAACATCATTCGTACTTTGCGAAATTCACAAGAATTCCACGAACCGAATATCATACATCAACAAATAACGAAGTATTGATTCATAATTTCAATGTCATTAAAGAAATACCGCGTAAAAGTTATGTACTTTTTAAAGCCTTTAGGGAATATTCAATTCTAGTTCCAACCGTAAATCAAATGAGTTTAATTTAACATTAACTCATTAAATCTATGTTACATCTGAAGAAAATATACATATATATATATATATACATATATATATATATATATATATATATATATATATATATATATATATATATATATATATATTTTCATAAAGACTGTAATAAAATTCTTTTGTATAAAATATTAATTGTGAAATTTTTTTTAACGGGTAGGTAATACCCGAGAGATATATAAATTCACAATTAATATGTTACATTCTTCGAATTTGATTCTGCAAATCATCCATTATACTCCCTACTTTCACAACAATATACATTCTTTTATAGAAATCAAAACAACCATACTCATTCAAAATTTAATTACATATTCTGATTTTGAAATCTCAAAATTCAACTTGAGATATGACCAAAATCATCACTCTTAGATCCTTACATCTTTCACAAGCTATATTTTGACTTCAAAACTGTGTTAGAATATCAAATGTATGTTAATGATTAGAATCTGTGTTCAAACCCTTCGAAAATTTCTGAAGACACTTCGAATGATGAGCAATCGAGATGATGATCCAACCACATGTTACCCATAGTTATGTACCCGAAAAACTCTTGAAACCAAAGTAAAAGTTTAAACAACGTATCCGCGTCAGATTCTTTGGCATTTATTAGCAAAAATAACTTTGCGACTCCTATTCAAAGTAGCCAGTTTTGTCACAGCTCCAGCAAGTCAACTTCGACTTTTCAGTCAGACTAACCTTATTATAACCTTGAGATATACACCATCGTTACCAGTAAACCTTTTTACATTCCACCACATTATTAGCAGATGTACCAATAACTTCATTACCCTTTGACTTTAGCCTCTCCAAAAAGTCATTATAATTATTCATTGAAACCCCATCATTTACTCATTCGCATCTTGTAATGAGAATTTCCATACGAATCATTGGGAATTAGCAATAAATATTTTGAAATCTCGCAGCATGTCTACGCCAACAGTTATATGTGTATATATAACGTCTATCTTCTGGACTTAATTTGAATGTGAAGTTTCTGAAAAACACTCCGAACTACGAATTGGTTCTACGAAAATGGAAAAAATTCTGATGAAGTAGCAAAAACTATAAACGACTTTAAACGGTAAAAGCTGGATGATAATGATGAAGTGTGCTGGCAAAGCGCAGAAAAAGAGAAGTTTTGGAACTGGAAAACGGATTGAGCAAAGTAGGAAGGAGGTTGTGGACAAATTACAAAGACTGAACCTGACTTCAAAGGATCCAAATGATTCAGTACCTGCTGAAGTTATTAACGAATACCTTGCTCCTGACTCTAAACCCCTGCGGACAATATTCTTCATCATCCTCTGATATTAGAAATTCTAAAATATCATCATATTTTTCATTATAAATATCCTCCATATTTCTGAAGATATTTTCTTAATTTTTCTTATTTGAAATCATTTACCTCTTCGCGCTATCTGTATTACATCATAAAAGAAACTATTTTAGTTTCTAAATTCTGAAACATTCAAGTTTAAAATAGGAATATTTTGAAGTAGTGTTGGGAACTGAAGCATGAATTAGTATAATATAATGACACTTGATCAATGTGATTATATTACAGTAAGTCATGCTGAGTTTCTAAATAGAACGTGATGATTTACAGATTATAACATCATCATGTGCCATGTTATACGACTCTGTATTCTATTTAACCTCTAAAATATCAAGAAAATATTTCTTGATGATTCGGCCTTTTCTAAGATATTCTAGTAATTTGACAAGTCAAGATCGTGCAATCACAATTTTCTTCCTAGAACATTAACAATGTTCATTCCTAAATTCATATCTGTGAATTCTGGACCATTACAAGCGGTGCTTAATCGCAAGAAGAAGAAACGAAAGGACAAAACTCCCAAATAGAAATTGGGGTATAAATTGCAGCAAATAAAAGAGAGCATTAACTGTGAATGATAATGATTATAGAAGACAGAAGCAGAGACTTTGAAATATAAGGGAACATATAAAGCCCAATGACAAACCAGAAATTATAAACCATATATATCGATGCATATAGCAATATAAAGACACGGGAGAACTAGAAACACTATAAACCCAAGAGTATAGTAGAAGTAAATAGATTCTTCCGGCGGTAGATGAAAAAGAAGAATGACCGATATGAAAGTTAGAAGTATATCGAGAATTAGAACAGGATGGAGCATATTGATGAATACTTTAAAATATGAGTTG
This sequence comes from Rutidosis leptorrhynchoides, assembly GCF_046630445.1. Lineage (NCBI taxonomy): Eukaryota > Viridiplantae > Streptophyta > Magnoliopsida > Asterales > Asteraceae > Rutidosis > Rutidosis leptorrhynchoides. The sequence goes on from NC_092337.1 coordinate 151,886,894, forward strand.
AGGGGGAAAGAATAGAAGGTAATGAAATATGACTAGGAACTTAGAAATCAATAGATTTAACTCACACAATGGCGGAATAAGTGAATCAAACCCTCTAGTGAATAGGTTAAGTTTTTTTTTTGATTAATTTAGTCAAACCACAACTAAATCAAGTGTGATTAGATCAACACATAGAGCTATTATTCACCACCTGGGTGATTTGGACTGAGAGAGAATCGGAGGAGCTCACTAGATCTGAGTGTGTGTAACAAATGAGAGGCTTAACCTAAAATGAAGAACATAAGACTTTATATACCCCTGTTGTTGACTCACCCATATGATTCATTCATCACACGTACGAGTTGGCTTCATCAGCCGTACGGGTGATCACTCACTCGTGTATTCTCATTTAGGTTATAATTGTGACTTAGCTCAGCATCAACCGTGCGTATGAGCCTGTCAGCCGTACTAGTGAGGCTTCACTCGTACGTCTGACTAAGTCTAACTTAGTCAAATATCTAAATCTCGTTCCTGCATTTCCTGTAACCACATACAAACGCGGATAGGATAATAACGAGCAATCATGGTGGCCTGTAAACTGTTGTACCTGCAATGGACGTGGGTAGATGTCTAGGGATTTGCATAAAATGCATCAACAGAAGGTGTGAGTTGTAAGGAAACGAAGGAGGTGAATTTATAAGAAAATCTCTGACAGAACAATTAAAATGGATGATCGCATTTAAAGCGGATCCTAATTCCCTTGATTACCGGAGAGTCAAATCTTATTAAGAAGATTTTCTTCAAATCCCTTGAAATCTGGGAATCAATCATATCTATGTCAAATGATAAGATGAATCTACACTTACTCATTTCACTCTTCTATGTTAGCTTCATTCGTACTCTTCATATAAATGGATTGTTTATCCAAATTATTAGCTGATGATAAAACTCTAATTTTTAGCCCGTATGCATCATGAAAATATACTTATTATCATTCACGACCTTTCCACTCAAATTTCGGGACGAAATTTCTTTAACGGGTAGGTACTGTGACAACCCGGAAATTTTCAACCAAATTTAAACTTTAATCTTTATATGTTTCCGACACCGGAAATTTCCAACCAAATTTAAACTTTAATCTTTATATGTTTCCGACACGATAAGCAATATTTGTTAAGTTAAATTTCAAGAATTTTAGACTATGTTCATACATTCATTCAACCTCGACCAAGTTCCAACGATTCACGAACCATTAAACGAATATGATTATATATGTATATGTGTATATATATTATAACTTGAAACGTAAACAAAATATTAGATTAAATACTTTATATGATTGTATCTGTTTCAAAATGTTTATCAATGGAATTAGAAGATAAGATCAAATGATTGAATTATCAGATATATTGAATTATGATTACAAGTCTCTGTTGAAAGGCCCACGCTGATTTGAGAAATCTTTCCATTTTAACAATATTCGGAAAATGGTAAAGTGATTTATAAATAAAAACAAATTGTCAATCATTGAGAACTAGACAAAGGATAGTGGAAGATTGAATCTCATAAAGACTCGATTGATCTATTTAGTTTCAAACGTACAAAAACGTTTTCAGTTTAAAAAGAACTTTATTATTAAAACGTATATAACTTTTATAAATATCTAGAACCACTTTTGACAACTCATTACTTAACTAGTATGATAAAGATAACGATATTTATATTTTATTTTATTAAATATATATAACGATTTAAATTAATATTATATATATTTATACGCGTATTATACGTACATAGTTTTATACTTTTACTATACTTAAACTTTACATTTACTTTATTTTTACTTTACTTTAACTTTAATAATTCACTTTAATAATTCATACTTTAATAATTCACTTTAATAATTTATTCTTTAATAATTCACTTTAATAATTCATACTTTAATAATTCACTTTATTAATTCATACTTTAATAATTCACTTTAATAATTCATACTTTAATAATTCACTTTAATAATTCAAAAATCTATTATAAATAGAATTCAATAGGTTTCATTATTTCATAGAAACTTGAAAATATTTTTCTCTAAACTCTCTCAATCGATTTACATATATATATTTACTCCGTATTATTTCAAGATATTATTAGTATACATAAAATATTACGACGGAGTGCTGTCCGAGTGATTTCAAAATTGTTTTTCGAGTAGGATAGGATTAAGGAAATTATGGGTTATAGCTATGGAGGTGATTGAGTATGGTTCATGGGTATGCTCGTGAGGTCAATATAGTGTTTATCATTTCCGTTGCGTCTACGTACCTTTCCTGCAATATTGAATCTCAATATTGATACGTGAGTACTCATAATTTAACTTTTACATACTAATAGTGTATCCCTGACTAGTGCTCGAGTATTTAGGATTATGCATGCTTATACTTTTGATATTACTCTTAGAAAGGTTAGGTTGAATCTTGAATTAGTTACACTTACAGTTGAGATAAGGTATAAGATATGCATGTCCTTGGAAAGCTAGCGAAAAATTAAGAACTTTTCCTTTAGATATCGAATGGTTTCGATGAACGGATTAGAAGTTATAATCAATTGAATTTTCGATATTTTTATTAAAAATGATTATTATTATCGTCGTTTTTATCGTCGTTCTAGTTTTATCTTATTATTATCATTATTATTATCTTTATCAATAAAAGGGATTTATCATTAAAAATTGTTATTTTTTTTATTATTACTATCGTTATTATCGTTAAAGTTATTATTATTATTATTATTATTATTATTATTATTATTATTATTATTATTATTATTATTATTTTTATTATTAGTATTATTATTATTATCATTATTAATATGTATATCATTATTTAAAAATGGTTATTGTTATTGTTATTATTATTATTACTATATTATCATTAAGATAATTATTAGTATTATCGTTAATAATGTTATAGTAACTATCATTATTAATATTAGTGTAATTAAAACAAATATTTGTAACACTTAATTATTTTGATTACTATTATTATCATTATTATGAACACGATATAAAAGACGATTAAAAGCTATTAAACAAAACGATTAGGAAATAATGAGTAAGAGTATCATGATGAAATTAAAATATTATAAGATATTGATTTAGATAAAATTATCGTTCTTATTATTTTTATCATTACTATTATTATTAAAAGTATCGTTAGTATTAAAACTATCATTTTAACAAAAATTATCATTTTAATAGAAATGTTATTGTTACTATAAATATCATTATTATTATTATTTTAAATAGAATTATTATTTTAAAGATAATATTAAAAATTATCTTAAATATTAAAGTTATCATAATTAGAATTATCGTTTTATCATAATGTCATCTTAGTAATTATAAATATTGATATTTTTATAATAATAATTATTATTACAAAATAATACAACTTTTACTTACTATCATTATAGATATTATTTTATCAAATAAATATGTGATACAAACATATTTTACTACGTGTAATAACTTACTTTAATAATACCTATCATATTATCTTTATGATATTAAATGAACCCTATAAATTTTATTACTTAATATATATAAAAGTATATTTTATTATATAAATTTAATATAAAATTTTATTTATTAATAAATAAATTATATTATTTACTCTAATAAATCTTTTAAAAATATTTAAAAATATAAAACGACGATATTTAAACTATATATTAATCATGTATAGATTTTGGAAATTATTTTGAGCCAAATTTACTTTTGTTGACTTTTGCATATTAGTCTCGAGCATTAGGATTGTGGTACACTATGACTTGACCTAATTTGTTAGACAAATATTGACCAACACATAAATATATATAATTAATTTAGGTTCGTGAATCCGAGGCCAACCTTGCACTTATTCAATGACGTTATATGTATTTTTACTACGAAATACAGTATGGTGAGTTTCATTTGCCTTTTTACCCTTTATATTTTTGGGACTGAGAATACATGCGCTTTTATAAATGTTTGACGAAATAGACACAAGTAATTGAAACTACATTCTATGGTTGAATTATCGAAATCGAATATGCCCCTTTTTATTAAAGTCTGGTAATCTAAGAATTAGGGAACAGACACCCTAATTGACGCGAATCCTAAAGATAGATCTATTGGGCCTAACAAATCCCATCCAAAGTACCGGATGCTTTAGTACTTCGAAATTTATATCATGTCCGAAGGAGGATCCCGGAATGATAGGGGATATTCTTATATGTATCTAGTTAATGTCGGTTACCAGGTATTCACCATATGAATGATTATTTTTGTCTCTATGCATGGGACGTATATTTATGAGAAGTGGAAATGAAATTCTTGTGGTCTATTAAAATGATGGAAATAAATGATTATGATAAACTAATGAACTCACCAACCTTTTGGTTGACACTTTAAAGCATGTTTATTCTCAGGTGTTAAAGAAATCTCCCGCTGTGCATTTGCCCATTTTAAAGATATTACTTGAAGTCTTTCATAGCATATTTCGAAGAACGTTGCATTCGAGTCATTGAGTTCATCAAAGATTATTATTAAATCAATTTATAGTTGGATAGTGGATATTATGAAATGGTATGCATGCCTGTCAATTTTCGATGTAAAGAAAGTTTGTCTTTTAAAAACGAATGCAATGTTTGTAAAATGTATCATATAGAGGTCAAATACCTCGCAAGGTAATCAACTATTATGAATCGTTTATAATGTATATGAACGGGTCCTTTCAAGTTGTACCACATTGCATATGTTCCCTAATAGCTTGGTAACTAATATTTACATGTTGTAAGAACATGTAAGGGCGAATCCTATTGATAGATCTATCGGGTTTGACAACCCCAATCGGGCTAGTCGCTATAGTATCGTAAACGGTTGCATAGTACTTCGTTTTTACTACACTTGGTACAGTGTAGGGAGATTTCATAATAAAGGAAATATGCTACATTTATGGTTAAGTATGGTTACCGAAGCGCTCAACAACTTATAGAATATCTTTATTGAAATATTTATAACTATGAAATCTTGTGGTCTATATTTATATCGATGCTAGCTTTAAACCTATATATCTCACCAACCTTTGTGGTGACTGTTTAAGCATATTTATTCTCAGGTCCTTAAGAAAGTCTTCCGCTGTTGCATTATCTGAGCAAGCTGTGCATGGAGTCTCATGCTTTTGTTTAAATGAAGTGTTGCATTCAATAAAACCTTTGTCATGTATTATATTCGACTGTTATGTCACGTGTGTAGTATTTGGAAACCGATGTATTATGGGGATTATTTCATAAATAATCGCCCACTTGTTTAAAACATGCATTATGTATAATAAGGGTGTGTCTTTTTATGAAACGAATGCAATATTTTCTAAAATGTATCATATAGAGGTTAAATACCTCGCTATGGGACCAATGAATAAAGTACCGCGTTTATAGTAATATGTACGAGTCGTTTCAGTTGGCATCAGAGCAGAGGTCTTAGCGAACCAGAAATTGCATTAGTGTGTCTGACCGGTATTTGTTAGGATGCATTAGTGAGTCTGGACTTTGACCGAACTTGTTTTTGAAAACCATTACTTATTTTTTTGGTCGGAACTTAAATATTATAACATGTAAATATTATGTGGTATATTACTAATGTGGTAGTTAATGTGTGATAAATGTCTAGTTCTAGCACCAATCTCATTATCACATTCAGCAACTCTGAAGTTGAATCTCTAGCAAAAGTACCAATCATCGACTTATCTGATAACGACGATGACCCGAAGGAAGGTGTATCAATCGTCTATATAACTGATGACGATGATGACCTGGAGTCAGATGCATTTTTGGAAGACTCACAATTCCCAGAGTAACCAGAAGAGGAACCTATAATCGACAACTCAAAAATTCCAAAAGCAGAAACTAATAAAACAATTATTGTACCAAATGCTCCCAATACTACCACACCTAGTCAACCATGTCTTACCAATACTACAGAAATGTCATCCACATAACCCCAACCAAAACCTAGACTTACCGCTGAAATACGCACTCTGATAGCAGGGAAGCGAAAATTCTATGATTTCCCAGATTTCTTTGAATTCCCAAGGAAGCCTGATGTGCAAAACGTGGTATATGAATTGTTGTATAAAATAGTATGGAAAAATACCGATTAGAGATTGCTACACACTAACGGGCAGTGTACCCGATCGTGTAGTAGTATAGTAAATGGTAAAATCCGTGTATCGTTCCAAGGACAGTATCTAAATCAAATTAGGATTATAGACTAAATTGTGATTGACTAAGAAAATTACAAGTACAGAATATAGTTTGGTTTGCCCTTTTACGATAGGCGAATCAAGTGATGAATAAGATTAAAAAGACAATATTTTTGGTATTTTTAGTTTATGAAAACAAAAAGATAGTTTTGATATCAAATTAAGAAAATATGCTCATCTAGACTTTTTACCCTTAATGTTGAATGTTATTTAGGATGAAGACCGGATTGATTGGTTATGCACGAGAACTAATTAATTGGTTCACCAAGAGTAGTCTTGCGCAAACACTCAAACGGGATTACAAGACGCAAGTGATGTTCTTGTCATCTAAGACCTCCTATTTGTAATCAATTAATTCAACTAGTTTGAAGACTTGAAGAATGATCATATCAATGGTGTGTTGTACATGATCCACTCCTATATCAACTAAAGGTTTAACTTAGTTCATTCCCTTGGTCCGGTTAAATGCTCAATTCACCCAACCCAAATAATTAACTAAGTGTTATAACAAGATCCCTATAAACGTCACTAGATAAGGCAAATCACTAACACATGTTAATTGATGGAACTAGGTAGTTGAAAATGTGTATAATAGATTCTAAGGAATTGGTCATTCTCCTAGACAATTACACATACTAATTAAGCTATTCCAAAGTATCTACAAGAGTCGTTCTTACATTCTTATGTAAATTAACCATTTGAACTCAACTTATCCCTTTTGGTAAAAGACGGATAAATACATGTCACTAGGTATAAATCAATACATTAACTTAACAAGATGATGTTTCTTAATCAAATGAACATATCAACTAGTTGAATCGAAAGGATTATATTTAACAAGAATGGTTCTTGTATTCAAACATCAAACTATCGTGCATAATTAAAATCAATCAAAAGTAAACATTCAACATCTCGGTTATTTATCTAGATGAACAAAAAATGGACTAGCCAACAATCATGCTTGAAAACTTAAACACAACAGTAACAAAGATAGAATTCATTGTAAATACAAGATTAACCTTTTAGGAGTAATCTTGGATGAAGCTCTTGAATGATCTTGGATTCTTCAATGATTTGAGTGCTTAGATGCACTTTGATAAGCCCAAGAACTGCTTTGAATCGTATGTTTTTGTCTCTAAACAGAAAGGAAACTGGTACCATTGAAATGAAACTGGAAATGGAATTAAATAAGCTGAAAAGTTGGTGAAAAGTACTGTGCGCGGCGCGCACAGTAAGGGTGCGCTGAGCGCACTCTCACCTACTTCACTTTTCCTTTACAGCTCGACAACGCACATTCAAATCTGCTTTTCTATTAAAAGTGCGCGAATGGGTGCGCTGAGCGCACTACTGTGCGCGGCGCGCACAACCTAAATGTGCGCTTGGCGCACTTTGGTTTTGGCCAAGAAATCCTCTGATCAAATTTATGCATTGTGCGCTGAGTGCACATTTTGTGGTGCGCTGAGCGCACTCTTCTGTCTTTGGGTTTCTAGTCTTGTTTTCGATCTCTGAGCTGTTATCATACATAATCTTCATATTTCTTCAAGTTTACAATGATTCTAGACTATATTACAATACTACAAAATACAAACGGAATTACTATGTTTACATATGAAATAAATAACAATAGGACGCGATATTACGACTAAAGATATGACTAATTTGAGTAATATCAAAGCCTCGTCATTTCTAATCTGTGTTTGCAGCTATTCGACTTCACGCCTTATATAATAATATATCATGTGCTATATTTCATCTTACATATGTTTTATGTAAATAGTGGTATTGAATTATTGTAAAATATTGTACCAAAAGAATAAGCGTGAATTATTAATGCATTAAGTTTTTCATGATAGAATATTATCATGATTGTAGTAGTTAATTTGTGTACTAGCTATTAAGTATGAACTTTAACGGGTAGGTACTACCCGGGCTACAATTATAAAACGCTAATAAGAGGAAAATGCTTTTATAATAATTGGTTCATATTATTAATATGCTACGATGTACCATTAATTACTTGCTACATCTGTAATATTCTATGTGATTAATTATCTTATATGTTTATTGAAGAAACATGGCTCGATTAAATCGAATGACGGAACAAGAAATTGAGGAGCTTATCAACCAACGCATAAACGACCGAATGCTTTGGGTCGAAGCGGCAAGAGTAGAAGTAAACAACACAAACCCTCGTGTTGGATGCTCATATAAAGAATTTCAAGGTTGCAAACCTTCATCATTCAGTGGAACAGAAGGACCAGTCGGTTTAACCCGATGGTTCGAAAAACTGGAGTCCGAATTTAAAATCAGTGGTTGTGCGGAAGGGGATCGGACAAAGTATGTTTCATGCACATTACAGGATGGTGCACTTACATGGTGGAAAAACTATGTAAAAGCTGTAGGGGCGATGAAGCATATGATACTCCTTGGGAGGAATTGAAAAATATGCTAATCAACGAATAATGCCCAAGGAACGAGGTTAGGAAGATGGAAGCCGAGTTACAAAATCTGAAAGTTGTCGGAACGGAACTTACCAACTATAACAGGCGATTCATGGAATTAGCCTTGTTATGTCCTGAATTGGTACCAACGGAAGAGCGAAAGATTGAATGGTACAAAGATGGTCTGCCAAAGAACATCAAGGCCAATGTTACAACATCCAAACCCAAGACAATTCATGAAGCTATCACCATGGCAAACGAGCTAATGGATCAGATCATCCTGGATAAGAACGCATCAAATATCGATGCCAAGGTATCGGATAACAAAAGAAAGTGGGATGGAAACCGTGATCGAGGTCACCAGCAACAATCTCTCAAGAAACAGGAAACCACGCAAGGTGCGGGTAGTGGTTCAAGCTCGGGTTACAAAGGGCGTAATCCCTTATGTAACAGATGCCACAAACATCACACTGGTTTTTGTAATGTGGTGTGCAACAAATGTAATCGAAGGGGTCATCTTGCTGAAGATTGTTGGTTTCCTGTTACAAATACAAATGGCACCAAGACTCCTGCCACCAATGCAAATACAACTGCCCTGGCTACTGTTACTTGTTACGGGTGTGGGAAACAGGGTCATATTAAGAGCCAGTGCCCGAATTCAGAGAAGAATAACGGACCTGCACGGGGAAAAGCATTTGTTATTAATGCTAGAGAGGCATGTGAAGACCCAGAGCTTGTTACGGGTACGTCTACCATTAATGACTTATCAGCATCTATTATATTTGATACTGGTGCTGATAGAAGTTACATGTGTAGAGACTTTTACGCTAAATTGAATTGTTCATCATTACCTCTAGATGCTAAGTACATGATTGAGTTAGCTAATGGTAAACTAATTAAAGCTGATAAAATTTGCCGTGATTGTAAAATAAAGTTAGCCAGAGAAACATTTAAAATTGATTTGATACCCGTAGAATTAGGAAGTTTTGATGTAATAGTCGGCATGGACTGGATGTCCAAAATAGGAGCTAAAGTTGTGTGTGCCAAGAAGGCAATTTGCATTCCTCGTAAGGATAAAACGGTAGTAATGATATATGGAGAGAAGGGTAACTCAAAGCTAAAACTCATTAGCTGCTTGAAAGTCCAAAATTGCTTGAAGAAAGGGTGCTATGCTATCCTAGTACATGTTAATAAAGTCGAAACGAAGGAAAAAGAGAAGAGCATCAACGACGTGCCTGTGGCAAGAGATTTTCTTGAAGTCTTTTCGGAAGAGTTGTCGGGATTACCTCCATTTAGATCCGTAGAATTTCAAATAGATCTAGTACCAGGAGCTACAGCAGTGGCTCGTGCCCCATACAGACTTGCACCGTCTGAGATGAAAGAGTTACAAAGCCAGTTACAAGAATTACTGGACTATGGATTCATTCGACTGAGTACTTCACCGTGGGGAGCTCCAATTTTATTTGTCAAGAATAAAGATGGATCCTTCCGAATGTGTATAGATTACCGCGAATTAAACAAGTTAACTATCAAGAATCGGTACCCATTACCGAGAATTGATGACTTGTTTGATCAGCTGCAAGGATCACGTGTTTACTCCAAAATCGATCTATGATCGGGATATCATCAGTTGCGTGTCAAAGAAGAAGATATTCCGAAAACCGCATTTCGGACATGCTACGGTCATTATGAATTTTTAGTCATGCCGTTCGGGCTGACAAACGCACCAGCTGTATTCATGGACCTCATGAATCGGGTAAGCAGTCCGTATTTGGATAAGTTTGTTATCGTCTTTATTGATGATATTCTTATTTATTCTAAAAATGAACAAGAACATGAGCAACATTTAAGGTTGGTGCTGGAAATGTTGAAGAAAGAACAGTTATACGCAAAGTTTTCTAAGTGCGCCTTTTGGTTAAAGGAAGTACAATTCCTTGGTCATATCGTGAGCAGTCAAGGAATTCAGGTCGATCCTGCGAAGGTTGAAGCCATTGAAAAATGGGAAATCCCAAAGACTCCGACGCAAATACGCCAATTTTTGAGTCTTGCTGGCTATTACAGAAGGTTTATTCAAGATTTTTCCCGGATAGCCAAACCATTGACAGCATTAACACATAAAGGGAAGAAGTACGAATGGACTTCTGAGCAGGAAGCCGCATTTCAATTATTGACGAAGAAGTTGACTACATCGCCTATTCTATCGTTACCTGAAGGAAACGATGATTTTGTAATTTATTGTGACGCTTCACGACAAGGTTTTGGTTGTGTCCTCATGCAACGAAAGAAGGTTATTGCATATGCATCCTGACAACTGAAGATTCATGAACAAAATTATACGATTCATGATCTAGAATGGGGAGCAGTGGTGTTTACATTAAAGATTTGGAGACACTACTTGTACGGGGTTAAATGTACTGTGTATACCAACCATAAAAGCCTTCAACATATCTTCAACCAAAAACAACTGAACATGAGGCAACGTAGGTGGGTCGAGCTGATAAACGACTATGATTGTGAAATTCTCTATCATCCCGGGAAAGCAAATGTAGTAGCAGATTCTTTAAGCAGGAAGGAAAGAGAGCCGATTCGAGTACGGGCAATGAATATGAAGATTCATACAAACCTGACTACACAAATAAAGGAGGCTCAACGAGGAGCTCTTACTGAAGAAAACTTTGGAAATGTGATGCTCAAGGGTTTAGTCAAGCAACTTGAGATACGAGAAGACGGGACCCGGAATTTTAATGGACGTATTTGGGTACCGAAGTTTAAACGGTTAAGAAAATTAGTTTTGGATGAGGCACATAAGACGAGATACTCGATACATCCTAGATCTGGAAAGATGTATCAAGATCTTAAGGCACACTTTTGGTGGCCAAATTTGAAAGCTGATATTGCAACATACATTGCAGAATGTTTGACTTGCTCCAAAATCGAGGCGGAACATCAGAAACCATCAAGTTTGCTTCAGCAACCAGGAATCCCTGAATGGAAATGGGAATGTATTACTATGGATTTCATCATGAAGCTACCAAAGACTGCATGGGGTTATGACACCATTTGGGTAATTATCGATCATCTCACCAAATCTGCACATTTCCTACCTATGAAGGAAATGGATAAGATGGAGAAATTGGTTCGATTATACATTAAGGAAGTTGTTTCAAGACATGGAGTACCTATTTCCGTTATATCTGATCGCGACAGTCGGTTTATGTCAAGGTTTTGGCAATCACTACATGAAGCTCTAGGGACTCATCTGGATATGAGCACTGCATATCATCCTCAGACCGATGGGCAAAGTGAAAGGACCATTCAGACTCTTGAAGACATGCTTAGAGCATGTGTGATCGATTTCGGAAACGGATGGGATAAATATTTACCATTGGCAGAATTCTCATATAACAACAGTTATCATATGAGTATTAATGCTGCACCATTCGAAGCACTTTATGGAAGAAAGTGTAGATCCCCTATCTGTTGGAACGAAGGAGGTGACAGACAACTGACTGGTCCCGAGATCATACAGGAGACTACTGAAAAGATTGTGCAAATCAAGGAGAGATTGAAGACCGCCCAAAGTCGTCAAAAGAGCTATGCTGATGTTCGAAGGAAGCCGTTAGAATTTCAGGTTGATGACATGGTTATGTTAAAGGTGTCACCTTGGAAAGGTGTAATACACTTTGGTAAGAGGGGTAAATTTAACCCAAGATACGTAGGACCATTCAAGATCATCGAACGTATTGGACCGGTGGCTTATCGACTTAAGCTACCACAAAAACTTGCTGGAGTACACAATACCTTTCACGTATCGAACCTAAGGAAATGCCTTGCAAAAGAAGACCTCAATGTTCCTCTTGAAGAAATCCAAATCGACGAGAAACAGCATTTTATAGAAGAGCCTGTCTAAATCATGGATCGTGAAGTCAAACGGCTCAAGAAAAGCAATCTACCTATAGTTAGGGTTCGTTGGAATGCTCGAAGAGGTCCTGAGTTCACTTGGGAAAGAGAGGACCAGATGAAACAGAAATATCCACAGCTGTTTACAAACACCGCCCATTGAATAGGTATTACTTCAAATTTCGGGACGAAATTTCTTTAACGGGTAGGTACTGTCATGACCCGGATTTTTCCATGATTATATATTGAACAATATTAATATTTACATGATTAAATGTTTCCAACATATTAAGCAATCAAACTTTTTAAGACTTGATTAGTTGAAACGAATTTTATGTAAACGTGTGACCACCCAACTTGTCCGATGATTCACGAACGTTATAACTTGTAAATAACATGATAATATATATATGAACTTATATATATATATATATATATATATATATATATATATATATATATATATATATATATATATATATATATATATATAACATGATGAAATGATAATTAAGTATCTCATTAAGTATATTAACAATGAACTATATACATAAAATGAGACTACTAACTTAAGGATTTCGAAACGATATATATACGTAACGATTATCGTAGTAATAACGTCTTAATATTTATATATCGTATTAAGATATATTAACACACTATGTTATTATGACAATATAACAATTTAACATCCCATTAGATATAATAACAATGGGATTAATTACATTTAACAAGGTCGTTAACTTAAAGGTTTCGAAACAACACTTACATGTAACGACTAACGATGATTTAACGACTCAGTTAATATATATATATATATATATATATATATATATATATATATATATATATATATATATATATATATATATATATATATATATATATAGTGTATTAAGATGTATTAATACACATTTGAAGGACTTCAATACATATATCAAAACACTCTTACTTAACAAAAATAATCACAATTGTATTCCCATTTGTTTTCATCAAGAATTCTACTCGTATTCGCTCGGTATTTGCACTCATATTATACCCAGCTTCTAGATGTATTTACTATTGGTATATACCAATAAAAATCTTCTCCTTAGCAGTCTTAAATGATTAAGGAACATGTGGAACCAACCATTTGTCAAGTAGCATGAATTATTTAGCAAGAAAACAAAATTAGGAATCTTTTCTTTCTTTATAAACTAAAAACATTTTTATGCATACACACCATTTCTTCATTCCATTTTCTCATACTTACACTCCCAATTCTCTCTTAAAATACTCCTAACTTCATACTTGATCATCTCCAAGTATTTTCCCCATCATTTAGCCTCAATTACAAGCTTTAATCATCATAAAAACAACCTAGAATCAAGAAGTTGCAAGATTACTTACAATCTTTTTAATTCAATCCAACAACTCATCAAAGATCAAGACCTTCCATATAATCTCAGTAACTTTTCATTCTTGATCAAGGTAATAATCATATCTAAGCTTTGGTTTAATTCCGGTAAACATAACTACCTTAAATCAAGTAGTAATCTTACTTGAACTTGTTTTCGTGTCATGATTCTGCTTCAAGAACTTCCAAGCCATCAAAGATCCTTTGAAGCTCAAGTTATTTTCTCATCATTTACAGTAGGTTTACCTACTATACTTGAGGTAGTAATGATGTTCATAACATCATTCGATTCATATATATATAACTATCTTATTCGAAGATTTAAACTTGTAATCACTAGAACATAGTTTAGTTAATTCTAAACTTGTTCGCAAACAAAGTTAATCCTTCTAATATAACTTTTAAAATTAACTAAACACATGTTCTATATCTATATGATATGCTAACTTAATGATTTAAAACCTGTAAACACGAAGAACACCGTAAAACCGGACATACGCTGTCGTAGTAAAACAGGGGGCTGTTTTGGGTTGGATAATTAAAAACTATGATAAACATTGATTTAAAATTTGCTCTTCTGCAAAAATGATATTTCTTATGAACATGAAACTATATCCAAAAATCATGGTTAAACTCAAAGTGGAAGTATGTTTTTCAAAATGGTCATCAAGATGTCGTTTTTCAACGGAAATGACTACCTCTTTCAAATATGACTTGTAACCTGTAACTCCGACTATAAACCACTACTTTTAAGTTTAGTTATAAATACTACAGTTCATTATAAAACCATAGCAATTTGATTCACTTTAAACGGAGTTGTAATGAATATTTGGCGAGCAAAACAAAATCTGCTAAAATTAACGTTGTAAGGACGAAATTTATATTGTAAAAACTATATTAACCATATCCTTGCTAACTTTTCCTATATATATTTGGACATGTTATCATTAGTATAACAAAATATTTTAATCTTAGTTAATTCCGAGATTGTATATATATATATAACAATCTTGGTACATTCCATGACAATAAGTATACAATACGTTTTGATAAATCCTAAGACAATAAGTATACAATACGTGATAAATTCTAAGACAATACGTATACAATACGTCTCTGGGTTGATACAAATACAATACGTATACAATACATCGTGGGGGTAATTCTAAGATTATATATATACCAATTATTGGACTGTTGGACATTTCGGACTATTTTGGACTACTAACAAAGGACTACTAACATAAAAATGTTAAAAATTAAAATATAAGTATTCTATGAACTAGTTTTATTTTATTCACATGTCGTATTATTATCTGAATCATTATTATTGTTATAGGTTCGTGAATCCAAGGACGACGGCCATATTTTCAATAAGCTAAAAACTTATTAATAATATACTTTTACTACCGTGAGTATATAGTCCCATTTTTAAACTCTAAAAATATTTTGGGATGAGAATACATGCATTTTATGTTTTACGCCATGGACGCAAGTACTTAAAATATATTCTACGTTGAGTTGTACCACATTGCATATCTTCCCTAATAGCTTGGTAACTAATATTTACATGTTGTAAGAACATGTAAGCGCGAATCCTATTGATAGATCTATCGGGTTTGACAACCCCAACTGGGCTAGTCGCTCTAGTATCGTAAACGGTTGCATAGTACTTCGTTTTTACTACACTTGGTACAGTGTAGGGAGATTTCATAATAAAGGGAATATGCTACATTTATGGTTAAGTATGGTTACCGAAGCGCTCAACAACTTATAGAATATCTTTATTGAAATATTTATAACTACGAAATCTTGTGGTCTATATTTATATCGATGCTAGCTTTAAACCTATATATCTCACCAACCTTTGTGTTGACTGTTTAAGCATATTTATTCTCAGGTCCTTAAGAAAGTCTTCCGTTGTTGCATTATCTGAGCAAGCTGTGCATGGAGTCTCATGCTTTTGTTTAAATGAAGAGTTGCATTCAATAAAACCTTTGTCATGTATTATATTCGACTGTTATGTCACGTGTGTAGTATTTGGTGTGATGACCCGGGAATTTCCGACCAAATTTAAACCTAATCTTGATATGATTTCGATACGATAAGCAAAGTCTATTAAACTGTGTCTCAAAATTTTTGAACTATTTACATGAATTCAGTTGACCTCTGACTATTTCCAACGATTCACGAACATGTTGTGTAAATAAAAATGTATGTATATATATATATATATATATATATATATATAAGGATACATATTAAGTTAAATTAATACAAAATAATCATTTGAAACAATTATGTAAAGAATGATGCAAAATAATTAAACTGTTATTAAAATGAACCTATATATATATATATATATATATATATATATATATATATATATATATATATATATGATTTTTGCATACAAATAATATAATATATATATTATATTCGAATATGTTATATGAGTATTACATGATTAATAATATGAAAATTATTTTCGTTATTAATATTGATATCAATATTATTAATATTATAAATTTAATACATAATATATATATATATATATATATATATATATATATATATATATATATATATATATATATATATATATATATATATATATATATATATATATATATATATATGAAATTCGATAAGCATAATTTCTATTATTCTCATTGATAGTATTATTATTTGTATTACCAATATTATTAATATAAAAACTTTGATTACAATATTTAGAATTTCTCGTTTCACCTTTCTTAACAAAAATTACTAATTAATATTTATATACTTAAAAATTCTAGGTTAACACATGAAATTGTATATACACATAATTATTTAAATGATTGTTGTAATTTCAATAAATTAGAAATATTATATATATATATATATATATATATATATATATATATATATATATATATATATATATATATATAAATTTGTAATGTTTCATTAAAAATTAGAAGAGATATGTGATAATATTGTTATGTTATATTAATAGTAACATTATTATTAAAATATTTATGATTATGTTTACTAATTAATAAACTTAATATAATATATAAAGTATGGAAATAGATATTACATTTAATAATCTGTCTAATACCTACCTACTACGACTTTTATTTTTCTTTGATACCTCTTTATACTCGTGATTCTGTGTTGAATTCCAACCACCACAAAACAAATTTTTTCTCTTATTAATGATGCTAATTTATTCAATCAAAGGATTAACGGAGCATGTCTTTCGTTTAAAAAAAAAATATCAGAGAACAGAAACATATTTTTTTTTAAACTTTCGGTTCTCTGCTTGTTCATCTTTTTCAACATAAACCGATTTTTAACAAATTTTCAAAATCTATCAATGCAAAGTTGTTATAAATCTTTCACTTAAACTTTCTTTAAAGTTTCAAATCCCAATTTATAGTGTCGAGCAAGAATTTGGAAGTCAAAGTTATATGTCAAAAAGTCAAACTGGTGTTCCAAGATCGAATTGAAGGTTTATATGTTATTAAAGTTTTAATTGATGATTCATAAAGATTACATGGATGATTTACAAACTCTTTTATGTTGTAAGTTTAGTCTAATACGCGATCAAAATCAAGATCATTTTTTTTTCAAAAGTAAACAGCGACGCAGGCTGTTCTTTATTTTTATTTTTATTTTTTTTAATTTTTTTTTCGAATCTGTTAACTTAAAACACAATTATAAGTCATTTTCTGTTTCTAGTACAAGTTTAAAACAAATAGTATGAAAATTGGTTGTGCTGGTCGACCTTTTAAAAAAAATTGAGAGGAAGAAGGAGATTAGGAAATAGAGGAGATGTAGTTTATAATTAATTGGAAGGGTATTAAATCAGAAAAATGTAAACAGCTGGATGGTCAAGGGTGTTAGCGTGCGAGCGGGAGGTCTCGAGTTCGAGCCCGGTCTTGGGCAATTCTTTTTAGGACGGATTTTAAAAGGGTATACTTTATCATTTATTTTACTTTTATTATTATTGATTATTGATATTATTATTATGCTTATGAATATCATTATAATTAGGATATAGAAGATGATAATAGAAAGATAACTATAAGATAATATATAACTATGATTAAAAATTGTTATTTTGATTATTACCGTTAACTTTGGTATTAGTATTATTATCAACATAGTTATTAGTTAAAGTTATATATATATATATATATATATATATATATACAGATTATAAATGCAAATACGATTTTAAAGATGATTATACTTGTAATTGAATAAGGATTTAAAATGAAATATTATTATTATTAATATCATTATATTATTATTATTACTATTAATATTACTATCATTAAAAATTAAATACTTGTATTATTTTATGATTGATAACATTATTATTAGTATTATTACTAGTATTATAATTATTATTAGTAACACAATTATCATTATAAGTATCATAATTATTATTATTATTATTATTATTATTATTATTATTATTATTATTATCATTATAAGTATGACTATTTATATTATAATGAGTATTACTAATAGGTAATTACTAAAATCATTATTATAAGTATCATTAATCGAAAATTTAATATTTTACAGTTACTATTATAAATATCATTATTAATATCATTAACATAATTATTAACAATAATACCTTATTTAGTAATATTAAGTATTGTGATTATTATCATTTTTATCAATATTAATGTAATCGTCGTATTACTAAAATTACTATTTTTAACAAACAAATGATATATACATATATATAAAAATATATTTAATACATATAACATAACAACATTACTAATTTTATATACAAAATGAATATAAGAGACGTATATATATATTATTAATATAAAATTGATATAATTAGTAATATATATATATATATATATATATATATATATATATATATATATATACAAACTTATTCGATTACAAATATGTATAATAATAAATATACAACTGATATAGGTTCGTGAATCCGAGGACAACCCTGTATTGTTCAATATAGTCATATGTATTTTTACTACAAAATACATTAGGTGAGTTTCATTTACTTTTTTACCCTTTATATTTTTGGGCTGAGAATACATGCGCAACTTTTATAACTGTTTTACGAAATAGACACAAGTAATCGAAACTACGTTCTATGGTTGAATGATCGAAATTGAATATGCCCCTTTTAGCTTGGTAGCCTAAGAATTAGGGAACAGACACCCTAATTGACGCGAATCCTAAAGATAGATCTATCGGGCCCAACAAGCCCCATCCAAAGTACCGGATGCTTTAGTACTTCGAAATTTATATCATGTCCAAAGGAGGATCCCGGAATGATGGGGATATTCTTATATGTATATTGTGAATGTCGGTTACCAGGTGTTCAATCCGTATGAATGATTTTTGTCTCTATGCATGGGACGTATGTTTATGAGAATTGGAAATATGAAATCTTGTGGTCTATTAAAATTATGAAATGATTATTTATGATAAACTAATGAACTCACAAACCTTTTTGGTTGACACTTTAAAGCATATTTATTCTCAGGTATGAAAGAAGTCTTCCGCTGTGCATTTGCTCATTTTCAAGATATTACTTGGAGTCATTCATGACATATTTCAAAAAAGCGTTGCATTCGAGTCATTGAGTTCATCAAGATTATTATTTAGTCAATTATAGTTAGATATATTATGAAAGGGTATGCATGTCGTTAACTTTCGATGAAATGAAAGATTGTCTTTTCCAAAAACGAATGCAATGTTTGTAAAATGTATCATATAGAGGTCAAGTACCTCGCGATGTAAACAACTGTTGTGAATCATTTATAATCGATATGGACTTCGTCCGGATGGATTAGGACGGGTCTCTACAGTTGGTATCAGAGCTGGTATAACGATGTCCATGTGTGGCGGGTTAGTCGTAAAGGAGGTTCTCACAGTGTTACCTGTGACGAAGCATTGGCTCTTACTCCTTGCGATCCCTTACGAGGGTTGGCAGTAGCCGAGAGGCAGGCTCTAAAATCAGTATCTGAGGTACACTCAGTGGTCACCAGGCGGTTAGCTGGGAAGGCACTGGGTGGGATGGTGGTTGTCCCCACTGTATCTACAGTTAGTATCAGAGCGGTGGTCTTAGCGAACTAGGTCTGCATTAGTGTGTCTAACTGATAAGTCGTTAGGATGCATTAGTGAGTCTGGACTCCGACCGTGTCTGCATGTCAAAAGTTTTGCTTATCATTTCGTGTCGAAAATTTCCTGCTTATCATTCTTAGGGAATCACTTGCTTATCATTCTTAATCTAGACATATCTTACTGCCTGGATTGCATGAATAGTGTATAGACAAAATTCATATCTTAGCGTATCTGCTAATTCATATCTTAGCATATCTATTACTGTAAACTTTACCTAACATATTCCGTAGATTCCTCCGTAACTTATGGGATTTCAGTATTATACTTGCATATGTAAATTATGTATTGCAGGGTACTAATCTACATCCTATAATCTATTTCTTATCGAAAATCCTTCATCTGATCGTACGAGATGAATCCCTCAACCAGTTCGAGTTCCTCAGATTTCGATAGCTATTCCGATAGTTATTCCGACAGCTATTCCGATATGGAGTTTCACCTAAGCTCCGAAAGCAGTGACACCAGAATGAATCAAACAATCATCCATCCCCAATTTATCTGATGGGTTCGTAGTTGACTTAACCGATGGAGACGAGAAGAAGGCGATCCTTTCCACTCACCAACCTGCACTCTTGGTGAAGAACCTGAAGCACTTACCGGCGAACCTGTTCGTAACACCATTTTCTCTCTCATTTCCAGAGTATCTCGCCACGACTATATCACAAGATAGATGCTAAACTTTATTCATCCGCTTGTTCTGCCCGACAATCATCCTGGAGTAATCGAATAAGTCAATGAATT
Source organism: Rutidosis leptorrhynchoides (assembly GCF_046630445.1). Classification (NCBI taxonomy): domain Eukaryota; kingdom Viridiplantae; phylum Streptophyta; class Magnoliopsida; order Asterales; family Asteraceae; genus Rutidosis; species Rutidosis leptorrhynchoides. The sequence continues at coordinate 151,907,821 of NC_092337.1, forward strand.
TCGAGCTCGAGTAATCAATTTGGAGAATATGGTGCAAAATATATCAGCTTCAGCAACATCACCGGCTTCATCAGTACCATCAGTAATAGCAACCGTACCATCAATAACACACTCCTCAACATCTCATTCTGTATATCGATTATAATCATCAATCTACGTATCGTTCTACATTATTTATCTTCGTTCGACATGATGATCATGTAATCTCTAATGTTTTAGAGATTATGTACTCTAATTTTAACCGAAAAGCAAATGAGTTTAATGTTATATTAACACATTAAATCCATAATTACATCTGAAGAAAATATATACGTATATATGTTTTCATAAAGATTGTAATTAAAAATTCTGTTATACAAACTGTTAATGGTGAAAATATTTTAACGGGTAGGTAATACCCGAGGAATATTTAGATTTCACATTAATAAGTTACACTGTACATTCTTCGAATTTGATTCAACGATCATTTACTATCCTATTTACAACCACCAATATACGTAACCATTCACCACAGAATAATCTTTTTCATCCAATTTCATATTTGGATTTTGATTTATCAGAATTCAACAAGTGGCATAATGAAGAAAACATTGGACAAAATAAAATTTGTTAGAAACAAACAAATTAACTATGAGAAATTTTGTTAAGAATCCACGCTAACTGTTCCTAGCTAACTGATTACATTTTTATTTATAGCAATTTAATTATCGCAATTTACAATCTCGCAATTTTATTTATCGTCATTTAATTTCTGTTATTTACTTTACGCACTTTATTTATCGTCATTTATTTTCTGTTATTTATTTTACGCACTTTAAATATCGGGACACGTATACAAGGTTTTGACATATCATATCGACGCATCTATATATATTATTTGGAATCACCATAGACACTCTATATGCAGTAATGATCGAGTTCTCTATACATGGTTGAGGTTGATTCTACAATAATATATATAGTTTGAGTTGTGATCGAGTCTGAGACAGGTACACGGGTCACGATACGAATTAATTAATTCGTATATTATATATTAAACTATATATGAATTATTGGACTATCAACTGTGGACTATCGACTGTGGACTAATATGATTGGACAATTAAAATGAATTAAAATATTGATTAAAACATATGAAACTAAACAATTCTTCAAGTTTGCCACTTGATTTCATCTCAAATCTCATTGTATCTTGACAATTATAATCCACGTTCAAACCTTTCATGATCCTTGAAAACACCTCAATCGAGAAGATGAACCAACCGCACTTCATCTACGGGAGAAAAGATTGATGTATTTAGTTATGCATCTGAAAAACTCTCAGAAACTGAGTAAACGCTTAACACGTATCTGTGCTAATTATTATTACCCAAAATAACTTGGTGATTCCTTTTAAAGTAGCAAATTTTGTCACAGCTCCAACAAGTCAACTTCGACTTTTCGTTCGAAACAACCTTATTATCACCTTGATTTATATGCATGCTCTTTTATTGTTACCAGAGAATCTTTTATATTCCACTATATTACCAGCAGACGCACCAGCAACCTCGTTGCTCCTTGGCTTAAATCTCTTCGACAAATCACTATAATTATCTATTGAAGTTTCATCATGTACTCATCCGCATCTTGTAATAAGAAGTGCCATACCAATTACCGGGAATCAGCAAATCTGTATTGTAAGTCTCACAACATTTCCACATCAATAGTTATATGTATCCATATAACATTTATATATTAGAACTATGATCTTCCATTCTGAAATTCTAAAAGAGCTGAAATACAGCAGCACAAACTGTACACGACCTTAACTGTCGAAAATTTGATGATAAAGAATGGAGTTTTGGAAACACTCAATAGAAAATTTAGTACCGAAAAGCGGATTATGCGAAACTATGAATGAAGCCGTGGACAAATCACAAAGAATAAGTTTGACTTCAAAGAATCCAAATGATTCTGTTTCTGATGAAATCTTTAGCGAATACCTTGCTTCTGAATCTAAACCCTTACGGATAAATCTTCTTCATCATCCATCGATATTAGAAATTTCAAGATATCATCGTATCTTTCATTATAAATATCCTCCATATTTCTGAAGATATTTTCATAACTATTTTTATCTGGAATCAATAATCTCTTAGTGCTATCAGTGTTACATCATATAGAAACTGTTAGTTCCTATATTCTGTAAACTTTCGAGCTTAAAATATGAATGTTTTTAAAGTAGTGTTGGGAACTGATGCATGAGTTAGTATAATATAATGACACTTGATCAACGTGATTATATTACAGTAAGTCATGCTGAGTTTCTAAATGGAACATGATGATTCACAGATTATAACGTTATCATGTGTCATGTTACATAACTCTTTCATTCTGATTAACTTCTGAACATATCAAGAAAATATATTCTTGATAGTTCTATTCTCAGTGATTCTGGTAATTTGACAAATCAAATCGTGCTATAACGTTCTTTCTTGTTTAGAACATTAAATTCATTCGAAACTCCATATCTACGAATTCTGGACCATTGCCAGAGATGTCCAATCGTAAAAAGAAGAAACGAAGGGACAAAGCTCCAAAAGAAATAGAAAATTGGAGTATAAATTGCAGCAAAATAGGAGAGAGCATTAACTGTGGATGTCAATGATTACAGAAGGACAGAAGCAGAAACATCGAAATATAAAGGAAGCTATAAAACCCAAATAATAACACGGAGGTTACAAACCATGGATATTAATACGAATAGCAATATAAAGACACGGTATAATTAAGAATAATATCACCCCAAGGTAATAGTAGAAGTAAACAGATTCTTCTGATAGAAGATTGAAAAGAAGGATGACAGAAATGATAATTAGAAAAATATCAAGGATTAGAACTGGAATAAGCATTTTCACAATCTTTTGGATGTATGAACTAAGAAAGAAAGTATAGGAATGGTGAGAATAATGGAACGGAAGAGCTTAATTTATAAGGGAAATATCAGACAGAGTAATCAAGACAGATCACCGTATTTAATTAAAGTGATCTTAATTTCCTTACTCGCCGAAGAATCAGATCTAATGGATCTCCAAGATTTTCTTTTTACTCCTTAAATTTTGGAAATCCGTCGTATCTACGTCAAAAGTTAAATCTCTACCTCTATACTTCGTGATAGCTTCACTCGTACGCTTCGAATAATCGAATTGTTTATTCTATATTACTCAATAATGATAAAACTCTATTTATCAACTCATATTAGTCAGGAAAACATATTTATTGTTAGCCATGACGACCTCACTCAAATTTCGGGACGAAATTTCTTTAACGGGTAGGTACTGTGATGACCCGGGAATTTTCGACCAAATTTAAACCTAATCTTGATATGATTTCGATACGATAAGCAAAGTCTATTAAACTGTGTCTCAAAATTTTTGAACTATTTACATGAATTCAGTTGACCTCTGACTATTTCCAACAATTCACGAACATGTTGTGTAAATAAAAATGTATATATATATATATATATACATATATAAATATAAGGATACATATTAAGTTAAATTAATACAAAATAATCATTTGAAACAATTATGTAAAGAATGATGCAAAATAATTAAACTGTTATTAAAATGAACCTATGTATATATATATATATATATATATATATATATATATATATATATATATATATATATATATATATATATATATATATATATATATATGATTTTTGCATATAAATAATATAATATATATATTATATTCGAATATGTTATATGAGTATTACATGATTAATAATATGAAAATTATTTTTGTTATTAATATTGATATCAGTATTATTAATATTATAAATTTAATACATAATATATATATATATATATATATATATATATATATATATATACATATATATATATATATAAATATATGAAATTCGATAAGCATAATTTGTATTATTCTCATTGATAGTATTATTATTTGTATTACCAATATTATTAATATAAAAACTTTGATTACAATATTTAGAATTTCTCGTTTCACCTTTCTTAACAAAAATTACTAATTAATATTTATATACTTAAAAATTCTAGGTTAACACATGAAATTGTATATACACATAATTATTTAAATGATTGTTGTAATTTCAACAAATTAGAAATATTATATATATATATATAAAAAATTTGTAATGTTTCATTAAAAATTAGAAGAGATATGTGATAATATTGTTATGTTATATTAATAGTAATATTATTATTAAAATATTTATGATTATGTTTACTAATTAATAAACTTAATATAATATATAAAGTATGGAAATAGATATTACATTTAATAATCTGTCTAATACCTACCTACTACGACTTTTATTTTTCTTTGATACCTCTGTATACTCGTGATTCTGTGTTGAATTCCAACCACCACAAAACAAATTTTTTCTCTTGTTAATGATGCTAATTTATTCAATCAAAGGATTAACTGAGCATGTCTTTCGTTTAAAAATAAAAAATATCAGAGAACAGAAACATATTTTTTTTTTAAAACTTTCGGTTCTCTACTTGTTCATCTTTTTCAACATAAACCGATTTTTAACAAATTTTCAAAATCTATCAATGCAAAGTTGTTATAAATCTTTCACTTAAACTTTCTTTAAAGTTTCAAATCCCAATTTATAGTGTCGAGCAAGAATTTGGAAGTCAAAGTTATATGTCAAAAAGTCAAACTGGTGTTCCAAGATCGAATTGAAGGTTTATATGTTATTAAAGTTTTAATTGATTATTCATAAAGATTACATGGATGATTTACAAACTCTTTTATGTTGTAAGTTTAGTTTAATATGCGATCAAAATCAAGATCATTTTTTTTTCAAAAGTAAACAGCGACGCAGGCTGTTCTTTATTTTTTTTATTTTTTTTAATTTTTTTTCGAATCTGTTAACTTAAAACACAATTATAAGTCATTTTCTGTTTCTAGTACAAGTTTAAAACAAATAGTATGAAAATTGGTTGTGCTGGTCGACCTTTTAGAAAAAATTGAGAGGAAGAAGGAGATTAGGAAATAGAGGAGATGTAGTTTATAATTAATTGGAAGGGTATTAAATCAGAAAAATGTAAACAGCTGGATGGTCAAGGGTGTTAGCGTGCGAGCAAGAGGTCTCGGGTTCGAGTCCGGTCTTGGGCAATTCTTTTTAGGACGGATTTTAAAAGGGTATACTTTATCATTTATTTTACTTTTATTATTATTGATTATTGATATTATTATTATGCTTATGAATATAATTATAATTAGGATATAGAAGATGATAATAGAAAGATAACTATAAGATAATATATAACTATTATTAAAAATTGTTATTTTGATTATTACCGTTAACTTTAGTATTAGTATTATTATCAACATAGTTATTAGTTAAAGTTATATATATATATATATATATATATATATATATATATATATATATATATACATATTATAAATGCAAATACGATTTTAAAGATGATTATACTTGTAATTGAATAAGGATTTAAAATGAAATATTATTATTATTAATATCATTATATTATTATTATTACTATTAATATTACTATCATTAAAAATTAAATACTTGTATTATTTTATGATTGATAACATTATTATTAGTATTATTACTAGTATTATAATTATTATTAGTAACACAATTATCATTATAAGTATCATAATTATTATTATTATTATTATTATTATTATTATTATTATTATCATTATAAGTATGACTATTTATATTATAATGAGTATTACTAATAGGTAATTACTAAAATCATTATTATAAGTATCATTAATCGAAAATTTAATATTTTACAGTTACTATTATAAATATCATTATTAATATCATTAACATAATTATTAACAATAATACCTTATTTAGTAATATTAAGTATTGTGATTATTATCATTTTTATCAATATTAATGTAATCGTCGTATTACTAAAATTACTATTTTTAACAAACAAATGATATATACATATATATAAAAATATATTTAATATATATAACATAACAACATTACTAATTTTATATACAAAATGAATATATGAGACGTATATATATATTATTAATATAAAATTGATATAATTAGTAAATATATATATATATATATATATATATATATATATATATATATATATATATATATATATATATATATACAAACTTATTCGATTACAAATATGTATATTAATAAATATACAACTGATATAGGTTCGTGAATTCGAGGACAACCCTGCATTGTTCAATATAGTCATATGTATTTTTACTACAAAATACATTAGGTGAGTTTCATTTACTTTTTTACCCTTTATATTTTTGGGCTGAGAATACATGCGCAACTTTTATAACTGTTTTACGAAATAGACACAAGTAATCGAAACTACGTTCTATGATTGAATGATCGAAATTGAATATGCCCCTTTTAGCTTGGTAGCCTAAGAATTAGGGAACAGACACCCTAGTTGATGCGAATCCTAAAGATAGATCTATCGGGCCCAACAAGCCCCATCCAAAGTACCGGATGCTTTAGTACTTCGAAATTTATATCATGTCCGAAGGAGGATCCCAGAATGATGGGGATATTCTTATATGTATATTGTGAATGTCGGTTACCAGGTGTTCAATCCATATGAATGATTTTTGTCTCTATGCATGGGACGTATGTTTATGAGAATTGGATATATGAAATCTTGTGGTCTATTAAAATTATGAAATGATTATTTATGATAAACTAATGAACTCACCAACCTTTTTGGTTGACACTTTAAAGCATGTTTATTATCAGGTATGAAAGAAGTCTTCCGCTGTGCATTTGCTCATTTTCAAGATATTACTTGGAGTCATTCATGACATATTTCAAAAAAACGTTGCATTCGAGTCATTGAGTTCATCAAGATTATTATTTAGTCAATTATAGTTAGATATATTATGAAAGGGTATGCATGTCGTTAACTTTCGATGAAATGAAAGATTGTCTTTTCCAAAAACGAATGCAATGTTTGTAAAATGTATCATATAGAGGTCAAGTACCTCGCGATGTAAACAACTGTTATGAATCGTTTATAATCGATATGGACTTCGTCCGGATAGATTAGAACGGGTCTCTACATTTGGAAACCGATGTATTATGGGGATTATTTCTTAAATAATCGCCCAATTGTTTAAAACATGCATTATGTATAATAAGGGTGTGTCTTTTTATGAAACGAATGCAATATTTTCTAAAATGTATCATATAGAGGTCAAATACCTCGCTATGGGACCAATGAATAACGTACTGCGTTTATAGTAATATGGACGAGTCGTTTCACCCATAGCTTGCTGCAATGTTTTGTACAAGTGTGTTAGTAAAATTCTTGTAAATAGAATGAAAAGAATTCTGGAGAAGTTGGTGAGCATTAATCAAAGTGCATTCATTCCTGGGAGAGCTATTCAAGACAACATTTTGGTCACTCGGGAGCTTTTAAAAGGTTACACTAGATTACATGGTGCTAAAAGATGTGCTATTAAAATTGATTTACAAAAGGCTTATGACACTGTTGATTGGTGTTTTTTAAGACTGATTCTCATTAAGTTTGGTTTTCATCCTAGAATGATAAACTGGATTATGGTTTGTGTGACTACAACCAAGTTTTCAGTATGCATAAATAATGAAATCAAAGGATTCTTTAATGGTGGAAGAGGTTTAAGACCAGGTGATCCTATTTCACCTTATCTTTTCACATTAGTCATGGAGGTTTTGAATCTTACTTTGGCCAATAGAATTAGAGAGAATCCAAATTTTAAATATCATGTTGGATGCAGAAGGATGAAACTGACCCATGTATGTTTTGCTGATGATTTTTTGGTCCTTTGCCATGGTGATGTCAGTTCTGTGGAAGTTATTAAGCAAGCATTGGAGGACTTCAGTCAAACATCTGGTCTACTTCCCATTTTGCATAAAAGTACCATCTTTTTTGGCAGTATGAATTTAGGTCTGCAAAATGATATTCTCAAAATCCTTCCTTTTAAAGTTGGTAAACTTCCTGTTAGATATCTTGGTGTTCTACTATTGGCCAAAAGGTTAAGCATTGCTGATTGTAATGAGATTATTGAAAAGATTAAGTCCAAAATTGATACCTGGAAGAACAAAATATTGTCTTATGCTAGAAGGCTGCAACTCATTGCTTCTGTGCTCTCTTCTATGCATGTATATTGGGACTCAGTGTATAAGTTGCCCTGTGCTGTGATTGATGAGATTGAGAAGATTCTCAAAATATTTCTTTAGTGCCAAGGAGAGTCTTTTAAAGGTAAGGCTAAAGTAGCTTGGAAAGTGGTTTGCTCTGCTAAGGATCAAGGGGGTCTTGGACTCAAATCTCTTAAAGAATGGAATGATGTTTTACTGATTAAGCAAGTTTGGAAGTTAATTGAAAAGAAGGATTCTTTATGGTTTAATTGGGTCAATATTGTAAAGCTTAAAGGTAAAACCATCTGGGAAATTGAAGGCAAACAGAATGACAGTTGGGGTTGGAAGCAATTGCTCAAATTGAGAGATAGAATAAAAGATCATGTGAATTATGATAGCAATGGTGGTGTTAGTTGGATAACCAATAATGGGAAAACTTGTTCATATAAGACTAGTCAGGCATGGGCTGACCTTAAATTTAATAGACAACCTGTTCATTGGCACCATGTTATATGGTTTCCTCAAGTTAACCCTAAACATGCGTTTATCCTATGGCTCACAATACTTAACAGAATGACAACTCAAGATAAATTGAAAGAGTGGTACCCTTCTCAGGTTTATAAATGTTCTCAGTGTGAAAGAGTTGAAGATTCAATTCAACACCTTTTCTTTGAATGTGAATTTGGAAGAAAAGTATGGAATAGCATAAAGGGGAAGTTGATGTTCAGAGGCTTAAATGATGATATCCAATCAATTACTTCTACTCTTGCTAGTTTTCCTTTTAGAAATCAGATTTGGGATGTAATTAATCGAATTGTGTTTGCTGTTGCTGTTTACAATGTGTGGCAAGAAATGAATTGGAGAATTTTCAAAGGGAAAAAGAGAAAGGAGGAAGAATTATGCTTGCTTATTGAAGATTATATTCGAATTAAACTCTCTACTCTTAGGGTAAAAAGTTCTAGGGCTGTTCGAAGTGCTGCTAAGAATTGGGGGCTTCGATTGGAGGAAGATAGATTGAAGATTGATGATGCTGCTTGATGGTCTGAAGGTATGGATGTTCATCAATGTCGTATGGATATGTTTGCGATTTAGGTTTTGTTTGTTACATGTATTTGATTGTTGTTTTTGATGGTGAAGGGTATATCCTGCCACGTGTATCATTTTTTGGATGAAATAAAATTTTCGTTTTAAAAAAAAAAAAAAAAACTTGATTAAATCGGGTAGCAACTTGATGTGACGATTTAACAAACGGTAATATATGTTTACTGTTCAACTTGTTAACTCCTTTCATTTTACTTCTACATGTGCGTATATTGTTATCACACCATCGTTTTTACAAGAGACATTTGCTATTTATAAAGATTAGGTTTTCTGTTCATCTTAGAGCTTTGTAGTCGTGACTAATCGCCATGAACCACCGACTCTAAAATCATCACACCTAGCTATTAGCATAAATTAACATTAGTATATGACTGACAAGGATTATAGTTGCTCGTTGTTACCACTAGCCATAGACTGGAAAACGTGGTCCTCATTCTCATCTAAAACTTACACTACTGGAATAAAGTTTTTTCTTTCCGACTATATTGCTTCTTTGAGAAAAATCACATTGCACGAAAAAACCAACTTTTTCCCTTCCATCCAATCAACTTGTTGCCTGAAATCTTTGACGACGAGATAAAGATCTAAAGATAAATAGAAACCTCGAGCAATGGCGAATTTACATTAATGAAGGTTTAGCTTGAAAATTTTATTACAAATATCACACAAATTGTATAAAACGCCACAAAATTTAAAAATATGGTCCGATATGTTTTCAAACTAATGATGTTTGGAAGTAAACAACCGTTTTCTGAAGAAATGTTTTTTTTTTTTTACAAAGTATCACTCAAATTGCATATTTTGAGTTTTAATTCCAGAATCGTTACTGACTATGATGATTGTTTTTAGTTTATCCTTCAATGATTGTGCACTGTTTGTTTAGTTTATTCATCATATTTCTCATATTTAGTGTTTAGTTATGTGTTAATTATAATACTTTAGCTTTGATTTGACAGTAAAGATTATTATTTTTTAGCCATAATACAAAATGTTCTTTTTATAGTTTTTGATCAAGCCAAAATTGATTTTGTAAGAACCTTGGTAACGCGTCATGTTAAAGATGCTCTAAGTTGATCCATCACCCTGTTGTTGGCGATTTTTCCGAGGTTTACGGGGAATGGAGGAGGTGGTGGTTGGTGTGACTCGGCTACCGGTGTAGGGTATATTGTTGTCGTGGTTGTGTTTCGGGTCCTTGCCTTTTTGGTTGCGCCTTCAGTTTGGATCATGCTACGATCTCCTTACTGGAGATCCGTTTTTGATTCGGGTGTTGTTTCAATTTTTTCCAGGTTTGGTGTCTTTGTGTGACGACTCGACTGTTTCTGTAGTGTCGGTCGGCGTTCTCCATTCTGTCGTCGTTGTTTATTTGTGGTTTATTTTGCTTATTAGTACTTTTGTTACATATGTTTTATTCATTGGTTATGTTAGCAATATTTTACTTTTTTAGCTAATTGTGTTCGGCTTGGCTGAACAATTTATTTCAGGCTTGTAGTTATTTGATCATTTTTTTGGCTTTGTTTGAATTGTTTCAGTATCGATTGTATTTATTAATCTTCGAATCTGTTGAAATGTTGAATGTTATCATTTTTATTAAATAAAATAATAAAAAAATAATTCACCTTATATATTAAGTGTAGAAAACTACATGAATACTATGACATGTTAAGATCACTCAACTTTGTAATTTGTGTACCTATAAATTATAAATTAGTCTATATTATATTAAACCGTTCTTCCTACGGTATATGCTATCTTCTATCCACGACATTTGGTAAGCTTGCAATATTCGTGTTATTTAAAACACTTTGCCAAATTGCAAGCGGTGGATGTTGTTGAGGCGTGTGTTGTCCCCATTTTCCTGCGTTGTTCAACTAAAAAAATACAATTATTATCTTGGTGATGGTTACAATTATAAATGAATTTGGTTATGCAAATTTTTTTTTTTTTTTTCCTTAATTCATTAAGAAATTGTGAACTTAAACAGGATCACAAAAGCTCATTAAAATCCTAACAAGATTACAACAAACTGAACTGATTTTTAGTAATTGTATTTATTAATTTTGACATTTTTCTGCGTCACACGGAGAATTTTAACGTCAACGTTTTCAAATCTTCCACCACTATGCGCCCAAAAAAAATTTGATGCTATTTTTACGCTTGAAAAATTTGACACTCGATAATGTTTAGATATTGAATTCCCCGTGCATATTATTGATTACAATACACTATTTATAGAGTATATAGAACCCTAAACCTAATTTAACCTAATGGACCGAGTCCACTACACAATCTGGTCGGGCCAATAATACTAATACTCTAACACTCCCCAGCAGTCCGAACGACGAAATCGCAAAAGTTTGGACTGGAGTTAAAAATAAAATAAAAAACCTAACAAATAAACAAAAGTGACAATTTTTTTTCTTTGTTTGTTGCACTGAATAGAATGATATTCGCTGATTTGGAGCATTGCTTGACTGCGTTTCTTTTTCCGTAGCGCTTTTTTTTCTGTTACGTCGTGGCTTGCTTTACTTAGCCTAAGGATTGAGCAGAACTTGCGCTTAGAACTTTTATCGCCGATACAATCTTATTCAATGCTGCAAAACAAGAGACTTTTTTTTTCCTTTTTTTTTCGGGGTTTGGAACCTAGTCAAGCTAGGCGGCTCAGCCCCACGCCGATTATTCAATTAAATTGGTGTAATTAAGGAAAATAGATTAGAAGTTTACGAAAAAGAAATTGTGAGGAGATTTGATCGAATAAGGAAGTAAGGCCACTCCCTATCGTAACTAAACTATTCATCCTCTTAACCTTCCACATCAGCGCCACATCAACACCAATATCCTATAACTAACTCGTAACTAAACACTCCCTATCATGGCTAAAACAATACTCCTCTTAATATACAACGTACAAGCAATAAAACATCAAATTCAACAATAAAAAGCCACCGGGCCCCACAATTCCTATAACTAACTAAACACATCCGTTAAATCCATGGTGAGTGCGGGTAACTAATGCGGGTAACTAAGCCGTGCCTATGGTTCATTACGGGTAACTACGGGTAATGAGCGGGTAATGACGGATAACTAACCCATAGGGAGTGGTCTAAGAGTAAACATATTGAAAAAATACGGAAAAAGACAGATTACAAAATTAGATTGTTTTGATTTTGGTAGGGATATTTGATTTATTATTGTGTAAAGTCAGAAATAATATAAAATAAGAGTGGTATTGAAAATTAAATATTGAAAAGATAATAAAACCAATAGAATATGGCCGTGTGCATAGGGTGCATCAATGCATGTTCAGAGGTATTTGGATTAGGCCACATATGATATGGTGCATGTTTACGTAGGCTGAATACAAGAAGAAAGAAAATGAAACGAAATACGAGTAAAAATCAAAAACTGCGGCGGATTGTTTTGTTTAGTTATTTAGATGAAGGAAAAAAAACAATCGAACACAACAATTACGGATCCTTCCGTATCACCACAAAGTGATCGGAGGATAATGAACACGAAGGAGAAGCGGGTCACATAGTTAGAGCACTGGCTCGGATACCATGTTAGACATTGAATTCCCCGTGCATATTATTGATTACAATACACTATTTATAGAGTACATAGAACCCTAAACCTAATTTAACCTAATGGACCGAGTCCACTACACAATCTGATCGGGGTCGGTCCAATAATACTAATACTCTAACAGATAAGAGATGTCAAATTTAACGGTATGTTGACGTTAGTAAAGTACCTGATGAAAAACGTAAAATCTGACATCCAATAACAATTTGACACGTCAACTTTATATTATTAATTTTTTTTCAACTCGTACTCATATTTTGATGCATTATTTAAAAAAAATTTCATTAATATTTGACACTCGATTTTAATACTCACTTTAAATTTAAGATTCGACAGTGTAACGTTATATCAAACTTTTACCTCTCAAAACTCTCAAATTTGCTGTTAACGAGTGATAACAAATATACTTCGTGTTATATTTACTTCGGAAAGGACAAGCACAACATGACACACGAAAAAACAAGGGTACAAACAAAAATACACGACGTACAAGAACTACATTCCATTTCATCTACTAGGACTGCACAGTTAGCTTCCTGTATCCCACAAAAAATATACCAATTCCTCATTCCCAATTTACCGCCACGTGTCACTATATCCCCAAGTCTTTTGTCACCTACTGTCATTTTAATCTGGCCGTCCGTCACCCCCATCTCTTCAATAATTATATAACCCCAATTTCACTCTCAATTTCTATTAACCGATCGACACTTCACATAAAACGACACCGAATTGGATGAAATATAATCATTAATCTCTATGGCAACATTACGAAAATTTAGGCTATTAGCAACACAATGTGCGATCGCCGGAAGTCCGACGCGCAGTCCGTCAACAAGTCCGGCAATTCATCTCCGGAAACGAAAAACACTACGGATGTTATTGAGTCGAGGTGGAAGCGGTCGCCGGAGATTAACGCCGCGAGATGAACTATTAGATCGGAGATCTGGTGACGTTGAATCGGCGGAAAATAGCAAAAACGACGGTGTGAGACAGAAGTTGAAGGACTTGCTTGTGTTGTCCGCATCACCGCCGTCGCCGCCGTTGCTGGAAGAGAACGGCGGAGATGAAACGAAACGGTGGAGTATTGGCGGTGGTTTGATTGCACGGCGCGGTGGTGGTTTGAGAGGGTTGAGGCCGTTGAACGGGACGTTACGGCAGCGGTTACTTAGACGACATTGGAGACCTGTACTTGTAACAATTCCAGAATGAATTAAATTAAAATTATTCATTATATTTCAAATGCTTTATAAAAATAATTACTAGAATAATTCCTATTTAAGTTATTACTTCTAATTTTTATGTTTTAAGTATATAATTCGTGTTAAATTGATTGTCAGAAAAATATGTACAATTGAAGAACAGCACTATATAATAATTTAATTATAATTATAATTATAATCATTCTTTCTCTCTTGTTTATTTATACGGTATAATTTGGTAACATATATATACATAAGTGTATTACAAAGTGATTAGTATTAGTACTTCTGTCACTGTTATTCAAATATACAGTGTATTTATTATGCGCTTAAAAATGTAGTTAGAAAAATTCTAATTAGTACAATATGAAATTAAAAAAATATATATATATAATAAATCTAGACAGATTTTCTTATCCATATTGTTGGTAGTAAATAACATTTATACTCTCTAGATTATATATTTGATCTACTATTTAATTATAATTATTTAAATATATATGTATTATTTAGTATATTATATAATTATATATTATATATTATATTAATAATTATAATTATAACAGGAAATATATGTAGATTATACTATTGATGTACTTTTTATCTTATTTAGTTCATATTATATTTCTAAAAATAATTATAAGAAATAAAAAGTAAAATAATTTAAATAACAATTAAAGATCTAAGTTTTTAGCGAGTTCAAACTTGAGCTTAAAAATCAAATTTGAAATATATATTGACCCGAACTCGAACTCTATTAACACGCGACTTGAGCTTATATTAAGTTTTTCAACCCTTTGATTAATTTGTATATATTTATATAAGTAGGAATTTTTCTAAGGAAATATATATGATTTTTTTGAACGGCATATCGACATCGAATGCTCTCATTTGTAATACGCACACGCTTTAGGAGGAAACTCAATTACCGACGATATTGACAGTATCTTCGAAGGTTGAGAAACCCTTCTGAGACTTTTTTTCAAAAGAGTATTGATATTAACAATACCAACGAAATATACGTGATTTTGGACCAAGGAACGAAACTATTACTCCACAATAAATTTTATATTATTTTATATATTGTTATATATGGCCGACACTATATGGCCTACACTTTTGATAAATGTGGTTTGGTGGATCTCAAATTCACGGATATATTACTATTTCACCTAACTGCACAGTGAAATATTGTACTATAAATATGTTAAAATGTAGTTTATAGTTGTATACCATTTTCTTAATACAATTCTTCTTTCTATCTTTTGTTCTCTACTTTCTTTTAATCCTACAAGTTAATAGACCACTAAAGGTAGTTATATACTACAAATTTATAACACGTTATCAGCACGAAGTTGTGAAGACCCGTCCTAATCCATCCGGACGAAGTCCATATCGAATATAAACGATTCACAACAGTTGATTACATCGCGAGGTACTTGACCTCTATATGATACATTTTACAAACATTGCATTCGTTTTTGAAAAGACAATCTTTCAGTACATCAAAATTTGACGGCAGGCATACCATTTCATAATATATCTAACTATAATTGACTTAATAATAATCTTGATGAACGCGACGACTCGAATGCAACGTCTTTTGAAATATGTCACGAATGACTCCAAGTAATATCTCTAAAATGAGCAAATGCACAGCGGAAGATTTCTTTCATACCTGAGAATAAACATGCTTTAAAGTGTCAACCAAAAAGGTTGGTGAGTTCATTAGTTTAACATAAATAATCATTTCATAATTTTAATAGACCACAAGATTTCATATTTCCATTTCTCGTAAACATACGTCCCATGCATAGAGACAAAAATATCATTCATATGGATTGAACACCTGGTAATCGACATTCACAATATGCGTATAAGAATATCCCCATCATTCCGGGATCCTCCTTCGGACATGATATAAATTTCGAAGTACTAAAGCATCCGGTACTTTGGATGGGGCTTGTTGGGTCCGATAGATCTATCTTTAGAGTTCGCGTCAATTAGGGTGTCTGTTCCCTAATTCTTAGATTACCAGACTTAATAAAAAAGGGCATATTCGATTTCGATCATTCAACCATATAATGTAGTTTCAATTACTTGTGTCTATTTCGTAAAACAGTTATAAAAATTGCGCATGTATTCTCAGCCCAAAAATATAAAGGGTAAAAAGGCAAATGAAACTCACCTAATGTATTTTGCAGTAAAAATACATATAACGACATTGAACAAAAGTAGGGTTGGCCTCGGATTCACGAACCTATATCAAGTACATATATTAACACATATAATAATAATTAATAAGTTTATATATTAATATTTATTAATAAATAACTTAGTTACATCTAATTATATATTTTAAATAATATTTAATATTTATATATTATATATTTAATTTGTGTATATATTCCAAACTGATTAATATTTATTTATTTACTTTGTTATGTTTAAAATCAATAGTTTGTTATGTATAAGTATTTATATAAATAATATTATTAGGTTTGATATATATATATATATTTAGTTATGTGAAATATTTTTATAATATTGGTAATAAGTATATTTTATGTACAAATAGTTATGTGTTTAAAAAGATAATTTTTATGATAGTAAAGATTTACTAATAATAATAATAACTTTAATACTAATAATACTAACAATTATAAAAATGATATTAATATTAATATTAGTGAAAATAATAATAATAGCAGCTTGTATTATTCTTATAACAACCATAATAATAATAATCCTAATTATATTCATAATAATAATACATACGTCAACATTAATAATACTAAAAATTTTAAAATGATACTAATACTAATATTAACAAAAATACTATTAAGTCTTATTATTTACATAATAGTAATAATAATAATGTTCATAATCATAATCATAATAATAATAATAATAATTAATACTAAGAATAATAATAATAATTATAGTAGTAATACTACCTTTAAAGTAGTAAGCTCCAAAAATAAAAATTTGTTGTTGCTCAGGCTCGAACCTTAGACCTCTCGCTAAACCCAACCTCTCATAACCATTCTTCTATATCTGTTTATCGATTATAATACGATCTCCTTATCTATTTATATAACTCGTCTTCACCAGGGAGTATTAAATGGGTCTCGGCCCAAGAATAGGAGCACGGCCCAATTATAAACAGAAGCTTAATCAGGAAAGCAGAAGCCCAATCGTAAGTTGTTTATGGATTACAAAAAAATATACATATAGGCTGCAGCAGCCTAGATTCGAACCCACAACCCCTTAAGTACCAAGCACTCAGCTAAACCACTGAACCATGGTGTTGTTTCTTGTTATATCTGTAACATCCCAACCCAATACACGACAAAAACCATTGTAAATTCGTGGCAAAAAAAAATTTTTTTTTTTTTTTGCTGACTGACCATCTGCGCGCCGCGCAAATGCCCTTGCGCGCCGCGCAAAAGCTGACTGTCCCCGGTGCGCTTTAATGCGAAAAAGATGAGGTGCTTCCCGACACATTTGACCGAAACGCTTTTAACCGTACGTTAATATATGTAAAACTAGCACATAACTAAGGTATGAACGAGTTTTACAAAGTGGGGCCCACACGTGCCCAAAATGCCATTAAGTGTAAAAATACAAGTTTAATACAAATGAGAGTTTCGACCACAAAAAGTTTAATTGCCAAACGACACAACGAGCATGGTGTTTGGGGTTAAACTACCCAAGTCTCGGTCAAACTCCAAGCCATAACCAAAAGCGCTTCCTAATCATCAAAGCGGGAAACTCAATCCAAGGTAATGCCCTTACCCTTATCCACACACGAACCTATAAAAAGGTAAACAACGAGAGGGTAAGCAAAGCTTAGTGAGCACAATAATTATACATACACATATATAATCTACTTACTTGCATCACTTACACAACATCATACTCGGTTTAACAATTCGACAATCATGCAACAATATTATGCATATACCATAAACCGCAAATCCACAAGTAGCTATTAATACAAAAGCATACGATTCATAAATAAATACTTTCAATACATAACTCACGCAACCTTGGTTAACCAATTCGAACAAGGGAAACGGTACATACAAGACCGTTGGAGTTCATAACATCCGTTAGTGCTACTTAATCAACGCGTAGTCACTAATCCCCCGGGTGATGTCTTAAACAACGCGACTCACTCACCCTTTCCAATGTGGCGTCTTAAACAACGCGACGATTCCACATGCCATTCAATACGATGGGTGGTGTCTTAAACAACGCGACATCCACTCCAATACATTGTGGTGTCTTAAACAACGCGACATCCACTTCCTTACCATGTGGTGTCTTAAACAACGCGACAATGCCACATTCATACGACACAAATAAATACATTATATACACATACGCATAATTATTCCACTCACCTTATGCCTTCGGTGATTATTAAACCAAGCTTGAGTTCCGAGGTGACGTACCTATTTTCACAAGCATATAATCAATCAACTTGGTCAAATCTTACAACCCACACCCTCCTAGGTCATCTTGACCCATTTGGACACTTAACCCTAAATTGGGTCATTTTCACCAAAAACCCTAACGCTTGGCACTCAAGGCCTTCCTACACATTAGATTACTAGGTTTTATCACAAAACTCAACCATTTACCAACCTTGGTCCAATTTTGACCCATTTGACTCAATAAAAGTCAATACGCCCATTTTGGGTCATTTATACCCAAATCACACCCATTTACTCTTCCTTAAGGTGTTCTAACAAATTATTAGCCAATTAGGGTTTCATGACAACAATTAATACTTTTAAAACCCTAGCTAACCCATTATTGAGCCTACATGACCCAATTTACCCAAGAACACCCAATTTACCCAAAAATGGGTCTTAATGTTCATCTTCACACAAACCCTAACCCATACACGAAATCAAAACAAGAATTGAAAGTTAAGGCATACCACAACTATCAAAATGTAGCAAATGACGAGATGAACAACTTTAGAACTTGGACTTTAGCAAGAAACCCTCTTCTTCCTCTTCAAAGTGAGCTTTCCCTCTCTAAAACTCACTCTCTCACTAAAATAAATTGGGAGGTGATAAGGTTGGTGAACAAGGGAGTAAATGAGCTCCCAAACTACTGAACCAAGCATTAAACTCGGCCTTGATGTGAATTTACCAAAATACCCACGTTTAAATTTAAATAAAACAAAGAATAGCTGGCAGCCGCTTTGCGCGGCGCGCGCCTCATCTGCGCGGCGCGCAGACCCCAGTTCAGCAATGATTTTCCCCTTTTTAAATGTATGAAACATGAACTCCACAACTCTAGTCATATAATTACACATACAAACATTATGTACAATAATTACACGGGTCTTACAACTCTCCCCCACTTATTCGGATTGCGTCCTCGCAATCCATGCCGCATGACAAGCGGGAAGATAAACCAACACAAACTCTTCAGGTTCCCAAGTGAACTCGGAACCCTTATTCCGTCACCATTGAACTTTGTAGGTCCTAACCTCCTTATGTCTCAATCGTTTGACCTTCTCATCAAGTATGGCAATCGGCTCTTCAATATACTCCAACTTATTGTTTAGTTCGATCTCACCTAAAGGCATCCATGAGGAATCATCCGCAAGGCACTTACGGAGGTGAGAAACATGAAACGTGTTATGGATCCCCGCAAGCTCTTCGGGCAATTCCAATCGATATGCAACTTCACCAACACGAGCTAAAACTTTAAACGGTCCAATAAACCGAGGACCTAACTTTCCCCGTTTTCGAAATCGAATAATACCCTTCCATGGCGAAACCTTAAGCATAACCATGTCGCCCTCTTGGAATTCGATCGTTCGTCTACGTTTATCGGCATACGACTTTTGCCTATCTTGAGCCTTCTTCAAATGCTCCCGAATAATATCAATCTTGTTATTCGTCTCTAAAACCAAATCGGTACTTCCGATTTCTCTTTGACCCACTTCTCCCCAACAAATGGGAGTTCGACACCTTCGGCCATAAAGCATCTCGTAAGGTGGCATCCCGATACTAGTATGAAAACTATTATTGTATGAGAATTCCACCAAAGGTAAATGCTCATCCCAACTACCACCAAAATCAATGATGCACGCCCGTAGCATATCTTCCAAAGTTTGATTCGTACGCTCGGTTTGACCGTCCGTTTGAGGATGATACGCCGTGCTCAACTTTAATTGTGTACCCATATCTTCATGAAACTTTTCCCAAAATCGAGATGTAAAACGGGTATCTCGATCCGAAATAATAGATATAGGAACGCCATGCCGCGAGACCACTTCCTTGATAAACAACTTAACCAAGGCCTCCGACGATATTGCTTCTTTAATGGGAAGAAACAAAGCACTTTTCGTCAATCGATCCACTATAACCCAAATCGAATCGAATTGAGTTCTCGCCGTCTTAGGTAATTTAGTGATGAAGTCCATGGTAATGTGCTCCCATTTCCATTTCGGGATCTCTAACGGTTGCAACTTACCATACGGCTTTTGATGTTCGGCTTTAACTTGCAAACAAGTAACACATCGTTCAACGTATTTTACAACATCGCGTTTCATGCCCGGCCACCAATAATCTTTCTTCAAGTCATGATACATTTTCGTCGCGCCCGGATGAATGGAATATTTCGACTTATGTGCTTCATCGAGTAGCACCCGTCGGTAATCACCCGTCTTAGGCACCCACACCCTTCCTTGAAACGACAATAAACCCCGCGGGCCCATTGTAATGAACTCCGATTGGCCCACAATTCGTTCCGCGTGCTTATCGTGAACATAAGCCTCTATTTGGTCTTCACCCATCTTTTCAAGAAAGTCATTAGTGATAATCAAACGTAACGATGCTACACGTATCGCCGGATGTTGAGTCTTCCGACTTAACGCATCCGCGACCACATTCGCCTTACCCGGATGGTAAAGTATCTCACAATCATAATCTTTCACCACATCCATCCATCTACGTTGACGATAATTCAAATCCCTTTGAGTAAAAAGGTGTTTCAAATTCTTATGATCCGAATATATCGTACACTTGACACCATACAAGTAATGGCGCCAAATTTTCAACGCATGCACAACCGCCGCCATTTCAAGATCATGAGTCGGGTACCTCGTTTCGTGTTCCTTTAGTTGTCGAGAGGCATAAGCAATGACTTTACCCCTTTGCATAAGAACGCACCCGAGCCCATTTAAGGAAGCATCACAATAAACCACCATGTCTTCGACGCCTTCCGGTAACACTAACACCGGAGCTTGACACAACTTCTCTTTCAATAATTGAAAAGCAATTTCTTGCTCGTTTTCCCAATTGAACTTAGCACTCTTCCTCGTCAACTTTGTTAATGGAGAAGCAATCTTAGAAAAGTCTTGGATAAACCGACGATAATAACCGGCCAATCCGAGAAAACTTCGGATCTCCGTGGGCGTAGTCGGTCGTCCCCAACTCTTCACCGTCTCAATCTTCCCCGGATCCACTTGGATACCGCTTTCGTTCACAATGTGACCAAGGAATTGAACCTCCCTTAGCCAAAATTCACATTTAGAGAACTTTGCATACAACTTCTCTTTTCTTAGCGTCTTCAAAACTTCACGCAAGTGACGTTCATGTTCGTGCATACTTTTCGAGTAGACTAGTATGTCGTCAATGAATACAATAACCGACTTGTCCAACATAGGTTGGCACACCCGGTTCATAAGATCCATGAATGCCGCCGGTGCATTCGTAAGACCGAAGGGCATAACTACAAATTCATAATGCCCGTAACGCGTTCGGAAGGCCGTTTTCTCAATATCTTCCTCACGGACCCGCATTTGGTGATAGCCGGACCGTAAGTCGATCTTAGAGAAATACGTTGCGCCTTGAAGTTGATCAAACAAATCGTCGATCCTAGGTAGTGGATAACGATTCTTGATCGTCACTTTATTCAACTCACGGTAATCAATGCACATACGCATACTACCGTCTTTCTTCTTCACAAATAAGACCGGAGCGCCCCATGGCGAAGCACTCGGTCGGATAAAACCCTTCTCGAGCAATTCTTGAATTTGATTCAATAACTCTTGCATCTCCGTTGGTGCTAAACGATAAGGAGTTTTAGCAATGGGGGTAGCCCCCGGAACCAACTCGATGCGAAATTCGACTTGTCTTTCCGCCGGGACACCCGGTAACTCATCCGGAAAGACATCTTCAAACTCATTAACTACCGGAATTTCACGAATTGGTGGTGGCTCATTACGAGTGTCGACAACATGAGCAAGGAAAGCCATACCACCGGTAACAACGTGACGTCGTGCCCGAGCAAAAGTGCATATCGGCACCGATCTCCTTCGTTTGTCACCATGAATAATCATCTCTCCCCCACTTGGGGTCTTTACACGAATAAACTTGTCGTGGCATGCAATATCGGCTCTATAACGATCGAGCCAATCCATACCAACGACAACATCAAAATCACCCAAAGTCATCGGAATAAGATCAATTTCGAAACTTTCGGCGCCAAACACAACATTGCAATTTTTACACACATCAACCACTAGCGCCGTCTTGCCATCCGCTATTTCAACTTCTACCGGACGACTCAACTTTACTAGCGGTTTATTTAACTTAGGCACAAATCTTGGAGATACGAAAGACAAATTAGCACCACTATCAAAAAGTATTCGAGCCGGATTAGAATTAACCATGAAAGTACCTGAAACGACTTCATTGGATTGTTTAGCTTCTTCATTAGACATCAAGTAGTTACGACCCCTAGCCGTACCCGCTGCCTTCTCTATCCGCTTAGCATTGTCATTACGCAACTCGGGACACTCGGGCCGTTTGTGCCCTTCTTTACCGCAATTGAAACAAGTAAACTTGGGTGTAGTAGAGGGATTGGTGCAATCACGGGCCATATGTCCCTTTCGCCCACAATTATGGCAAGTATAACGAAACTCTCCCGGCGCACTCTTCTTGACACTTCCGACACTCTCGGTTGCACCCTTCTTTGAAAAGTTTGACTTCTTGCTTGAAAAATTTGAATGACTAGAACCTTCAAACTTTCTCTTCCTCAACACAATCGCTTCAAACCCTTTCGCCATATTAAACAACTCATCGAAGCTCTTTACCACATTTACGCTAATCTTTTCTTGATAACTGTCATTCAAGGTTCGATAGAAGTCTTCTTTCAACATTTTATCATTCCCGACATACTCCGGGCAAAATTGCGTCTTGGACAAGAACACGGATTTGAGAGTGTTCAAGTCCATCGACCCTTGCCTCAAGGTACGTAGCTCGTCCTTAAGTCTTGTAAGATCGGCCGAAGTTCGGTACTCATCGAAGAACTCCGCTTTAAATTCCTCCCAAGTGAAGTCCATACATTGTTCTTCACCATAGAGTTGGATCTTAGCATCCCACCACAATTTCGCGTCACCCCTTAACATGCTACAACCATACCTAGTCTTCTTGTCGGGTGGACACTCACAAGTACGGAAGGCCCCCTCCATATCGGAGATGAATCGGGCACTCTTGAGTGGGTCCCGATCGCCCTCAAAAGTAGGAGGTTGAGCATCCCTAAAGTTCTTGAAGAAAAAGTCACGCCTTCCCCCATTTTCTTCTTGAAGAGCAATCTTAATTTGCTCCTTAACCAAAGTGACGACTTGTTCGTCAATCGTCTCGAGAAACATCTTCTTAACATCTTCGCGAAACTCCGCCTTTTGGCGTTCAAAGATGGCCTCAACCTTGGCCGTGAACTCGGGGTCCTCGCTCGTGCCCCCGTTATCAAGTTCGGTGTCGTGTCCGTTTCGCGTCCTCATTCTATAAAACGGAATAGATTAAATAACGAAACGAAAGACATGACAATACTCATCTCGCTCGACGATCATCGTACATCGCTTGTTTGACACGATTTGCACCCGTAGTAAGGGTAGCTAATCATTACTACGCGAGCACGTTGCGCTAACGCGCTAGTACAATGTCCATTTCGCTCGATGATTACTATACAACACAACCAATAATGCATGATTAGTTCACATAAACCTATGTACTAACCAAGACCCGGTCCGACCCAAAGTCCTACAAGTCCCGCACAATACGCACACAAAAGTCTAAGTCTAGGCGCCTATCTCAAGTCACCTAAATCCCTTAGACCATGCTCTGATACCACTTGTAACATCCCAACCCAATACACGACAAAAACCATTGTAAATTCGTGGCAAAAAAAAAATTTTTTTTTTTTTTGCTGACTGACCATCTGCGCGCCGCGCAAATGCCCTTGCGCGCCGCGCAAAAGCTGACTGTCCCCGGTGCGCTTTAATGCGAAAAAGATGAGGTGCTTCCCGACACATTTGACCGAAACGCTTTTAACCGTACGTTAATATATGTAAAACTAGCACATAACTAAGGTATGAACGAGTTTTACAAAGTGGGGCCCACACGTGCCCAAAATGCCATTAAGTGTAAAAATACAAGTTTAATACAAATGAGAGTTTCGACCACAAAAAGTTTAATTGCCAAACGACACAACGAGCATGGTGTTTGGGGTTAAACTACCCAAGTCTCGGTCAAACTCCAAGCCATAACCAAAAGCGCTTCCTAATCATCAAAGCGGGAAACTCAATCCAAGGTAATGCCCTTACCCTTATCCACACACGAACCTATAAAAAGGTAAACAACGAGAGGGTAAGCAAAGCTTAGTGAGCACAATAATTATACATACACATATATAATCTACTTACTTGCATCACTTACACAACATCATACTCGGTTTAACAATTCGACAATCATGCAACAATATTATGCATATACCATAAACCGCAAATCCACAAGTAGCTATTAATACAAAAGCATACGATTCATAAATAAATACTTTCAATACATAACTCACGCAACCTTGGTTAACCAATTCGAACAAGGGAAACGGTACATACAAGACCGTTGGAGTTCATAACATCCGTTAGTGCTACTTAATCAACGCGTAGTCACTAATCCCCCGGGTGATGTCTTAAACAACGCGACTCACTCACCCTTTCCAATGTGGCGTCTTAAACAACGCGACGATTCCACATGCCATTCAATACGATGGGTGGTGTCTTAAACAACGCGACATCCACTCCAATACATTGTGGTGTCTTAAACAACGCGACATCCACTTCCTTACCATGTGGTGTCTTAAACAACGCGACAATGCCACATTCATACGACACAAATAAATACATTATATACACATACGCATAATTATTCCACTCACCTTATGCCTTCGGTGATTATTAAACCAAGCTTGAGTTCCGAGGTGACGTACCTATTTTCACAAGCATATAATCAATCAACTTGGTCAAATCTTACAACCCACACCCTCCTAGGTCATCTTGACCCATTTGGACACTTAACCCTAAATTGGGTCATTTTCACCAAAAACCCTAACGCTTGGCACTCAAGGCCTTCCTACACATTAGATTACTAGGTTTTATCACAAAACTCAACCATTTACCAACCTTGGTCCAATTTTGACCCATTTGACTCAATAAAAGTCAATACGCCCATTTTGGGTCATTTATACCCAAATCACACCCATTTACTCTTCCTTAAGGTGTTCTAACAAATTATTAGCCAATTAGGGTTTCATGACAACAATTAATACTTTTAAAACCCTAGCTAACCCATTATTGAGCCTACATGACCCAATTTACCCAAGAACACCCAATTTACCCAAAAATGGGTCTTAATGTTCATCTTCACACAAACCCTAACCCATACACGAAATCAAAACAAGAATTGAAAGTTAAGGCATACCACAACTATCAAAATGTAGCAAATGACGAGATGAACAACTTTAGAACTTGGACTTTAGCAAGAAACCCTCTTCTTCCTCTTCAAAGTGAGCTTTCCCTCTCTAAAACTCACTCTCTCACTAAAATAAATTGGGAGGTGATAAGGTTGGTGAACAAGGGAGTAAATGAGCTCCCAAACTACTGAACCAAGCATTAAACTCGGCCTTGATGTGAATTTACCAAAATACCCACGTTTAAATTTAAATAAAACAAAGAATAGCTGGCAGCCGCTTTGCGCGGCGCGCGCCTCATCTGCGCGGCGCGCAGACCCCAGTTCAGCAATGATTTTCCCCTTTTTAAATGTATGAAACATGAACTCCACAACTCTAGTCATATAATTACACATACAAACATTATGTACAATAATTACACGGGTCTTACAATATCTTGAACGTTTAATTATTTGACATATAAGATCTGTTTGTTTTTCTTCTTAAATTAAAAACACAAATCATCATCGTCGCTTATGTTTATAACATCAACATCTTAATCATCAAAACCTTATCATTATCATATAAATAAAAATCGATCTTCAGAATCCTTCTAATCACGATTACCGTCACATAAAATCATAGATTATACATCATCATTTTTGTTATATTCACGCCATCATCCTTTTCGTTAATATAATAGAATCAGAATCGATCGAGCAGAAAGGGTAGTTCACAGGAAGCGTTGAACTCCGGTTACCATCATGAAATATTCATCGTCACACTCGTTCATCATCGTCACCATCATTTCATCATACCACGTCATCTTCTTTCTTCACTACCCCGTTCATCTTCTTTCTTCACTGTTCCATCATAACGTAATCATAATAGTGAACCGAAACAATTATAAAAACGTAGCAACAACAGTGGTTTCGACAGATTGTAGGCGTGTTGTGTGATCGAAAAAGGAACAAATATATAGAGGTAGCAACGTAGTAGCAGTTGAAAAAAAATGAATCAAGAATAGATGGTTTGTGAGGTATTCGAAAAATAAGGTGATAAGAAAAGGTGGGTTTGAAATATATAATGGGTGCAGCAGCTGTATATACAGCAGCAACGGTAATTGCATATGATGGTGGTGGCTTTTGTTCAAAAAGAAACAGAAAGTAGGAGTAATACAGTGGAGTAATATTCAGTTGCAGGTTGTCATGTATGTGGTGATTTAAGGTGGTGTACGAGCTTGGTTATGGTGATACTCAAATAGCAATAATTCAATCAGGGATTCTTGGTTTATCCAAACCACAAGGGAGTTGCAGTTTATAACTCGTGATAGACGATGTTTGTTGATCAGACAGGAATGGAAATAAAAAAATATAGAGATGTTGAAGGTGGTGTTGGGTGGTTTACGAAGAAGAATGGTGAAGGTGGTGTGCATCTCTTTATGTATATTCTATATATATATATATATATCTATAATATAAAACAATAAGTGTAAAAGTAGTAATAATGGATATTAGTCACGGATTCAATATGCACAACATTAGTGCTAATTAAGTACCAATCAAGTAGTACCAATTAAGAATAGGATATCAACCACTTGTGTTTTAGAATAATATCAACGTATATATGTATATATATTGAGTTTATGATAAAATAAAGTAATAATAAATTAATCCTAATAATTGTAATCAAACACTCGTGAAATCTTGTTGTTGAATTTGTGTGAATGGATATGTTAGAAATGAGGTAGTGGATGTTTACATGTGATATAATAATAATTATAGGTTAATAAATTAAACGCATGTGAATTCAATCAATATCCATAATCAATTAAGCACAGTAAGACAGTCGATGAATTATATTATTCTACCGACAGTTTTCACGGAGTGCTAAATCGTGCTCCGTTGATGATCAGTGACGAATAAAAGTGTTCGGAAAATTCTCAAATTTTTAATTAACTATATTTATTTATTTTGGTCCCTATGGCATAAAATTCATTCATTAATTTAATATATAAAAATTACATCAACTATCCCTCTCATTTATGGGTAAAATATAAAAAGTGTTAAAATTAATTAATTAGATCCTAAATATACTTTTAATAAGCCTATAACTTATATAACTCATTTTCGTATCACCGTTTATTTTAAAATCATATAAGTTCCTTTTTAACTCGTTTACTATTAATCGAATTACAATTGAGCGTTACCGTTGTTTACTAAATAACTTTGAAATCACAAAATATAATTAATATACTTTTTATGTATATGTATAGATTTATTTTATATAATAAATTTTATTATCTCTTATATTATTTTATAATTTAAATCATATATTAAATCAAACTATATTTCAAAGTATTATATATATTTATATATTTAAAATCTATATGTATTTATTTATTTATATGTAATAGTTCGTGAATCGTCGGAAATGGTCGAAGTTAAATTAATTGTATGAAAACAGTTCAAAATTTTAAGACCCAACATTACATACTTTGCTTATCGTGTCGAAATCATATAAAGATCAAGTTTAAATTTGGTCGGAAATTCCCGGGTTGTCAAAGTACCTACCCGTTAAAGAAATTTCGTCCCGAAATTTGAGTGAGGTAGTCATGGCTAATGATAAAAATGTTTCCATGACGAATATGAGTTGATAAATATAGTTTTATCATCATTGAGTAATATGGCTAAAATGATTCGATTAATCGAAGCGTATAAATGAAGCTATCACAAAAGATTGAGATGAAGAAATGGAGATTTTCCATAACTTTTGACGTAGTCGCGATTGAATTTAGAAAACATGATGCGTCTTAACTTTTGACGTTGTTTTGGTTGAATTCCGGAATTTAAGGGATTTGAAGAAAATCTTCGAAATCTAAATGATTTGATTCTCCTGTGAATAAGGAAATTTAGATTTCTATAATTAAATGCGGTGATCTGCCTCGATTCCTCTGTCTGATATTTTCACTATAAATTTTACCTTTTCCGTTCCATTAATTTTCACCACTTCAATACTCAATTCCCAAATTCAAAAGATCGTGGAAATGCTTAATCCAGTTCTGATCCTTGTCCTTATCTTGATTTCGCAACAATCATTCTCCTTTTCCAACTTCCACCGGAGGAATCCGTTTATTTCTACTATGCTTTAGGGATTATTGTATTTATAATCCTCCCGTGTCTTTATATTTCTATACGCACTGATATCCACGGTTTGTAATTTCGGTGTTGTTGTTGGGCTTTATATTTTCTCTTATATTTTGGAGCTCTTTGCCTTTTTATTATCCTCCCGACCTCTAGTAAAGCGAGTAACGGTCCAGAATTCGTAAGTATGGAATTTCTAATAAACATCGTGTTCAAAATAAGAACTAATATATTAGCACGATTTGATTTATCAAATTACCAGAATCACTGAGAATAGAACTATCAAGAATATACTTTCTTGATATGTTCAGAAGTTAAGCATAATGAAAGAGTTATGTAACATGACACGTGATGACGTTAGGATCTGTGAATCATCACGTCCCATTAGAAACTCAGCATGACTTACTGTAATATAATCACGTTGATCAAGTGTCATTATATTATACTAACCCATGCATCAGTTCCCAACATTACTTCAATAACATTCATATTTTAAGCTCGAAAGTTTACAGAATATAGAAACTAACAGTTTCTATATGATGTAATACTGATAGCACGAAGAGATTAATGATTTCATATAAGAATAGTTATAAAAATATCTCCAGAAATATGGAGGATATTTATAATGAAAGATACGATAATATCTCGGAATATCTAAGATCAGCGGATGATAGAAACTATTGTCTGCAAGGGTTTAGAGTAAGGAGCAAGATATTCACTAAAGACTTTAGCAGACATTGAATCATTTGAATTCTTTGAAGTCAAACTTATTCTTTGTGATTTGTCCACGACTTTCTTCATAGTTTCGCATAATCTGCTTTTCGGTACTAAATTTTCTCTTGAATGTTTCCAATATAATGATACACAGGAAGCACGAAGAGGTATATAATTTCGGACGAGAATATTTATGAAAATATCCTCAGAAATATCGAAGATATTGATGATGATATTTTGGAATTTCTAAGTTCGATGGTTGATGGAGAAAGATTTTCCGCAAGATTTTAACATGACTCCGGGGCAAGATATTCTCTAAAGATTTCAACGGATCCAGAATTATCTGGATTCTTTGGATATAGGGTATGGTCCTTGTATTTGTCCTCGGTCTCCTTCATGGTTAACTCTATCCGTTTTCCAGTTCCAATGTTTCTGAGCTTTTCCAACATATTACTCTTTATCATCAAACTTCTGACGACTAAGGTCGTTTACGGTTGCCTACAGTTTCTGCTGCTTCATTCAGCTTTTTCAACATTCAGAGTATCAATTCGTAAACTGGGTGCCTTTTCAAAATTTCAGAATTGAAGGTCGTAATTCTAGGAGATAATTGTTATATGTATACATATAACTATTCATGTAGAAATGCTACGAGATTCGAAATACTGATTGGTGATTCCCGGTAATTGGTATGGCAATTATTGTTACAGGGTATAGATGAATACAAGATGGGGTTTCAATGAATATAATTATTTTTCGGAAAGTTCAAATTCATTGAAGTTGCTGGTAATTTTACTGCTAATGTGGTGAAATATAAACGGTTCTCCGGTAACGATGACGACAGGCAAACTTATTTATCGAGGTTATAATAAGGCTAATTCGAATGGAAGTTAAAGTTGATTTGTTGAAGCTGTGATTAAATTGGCTAATTTGAAAAGGAGTTGTAATGTTATTTTCGGTAATAACAATGCCAAAGGAGCTAACACAGACACGTGTTAAACTTTTACTTAGGGTCCAGGAGTTTTCAGGTGCATAACTATATGTGTCAATCTTTTCTTCCATAGATGAAGTGCGGTTGGTTCATCCTTTCAATTGAGGTGTTTTCAAGAATCATAAAAGATTTGAATGCAAATTAGAATTGTCAAGATACAAATGGCGTTTAAGATGAAATCAAGTGGCAACTTGAAGAATTATTTAGTTTCATATATTATACACAGTATTTTAATTCATTTTAATTGTCTAATATTATTCGTCCACAGTCGATAGTCCACAGTTAACAGTCCAATAATTCATATATAATTTAATATATAATATTTGAATTGATTAATACTTATCGTGACCCGTGTACATGTCTCAGACTCGATCACAACTCAAAGTATATATATTATTATAGAATCAACCTCAACCCTGTATAGAGAACTCGATCATTACTGCATATAGAGTGTCTATGGTGATTCCAAATAATATATATAGATGCGTCGATATGATATGTCAAAACCTTGTATACGTGTCCCGATATTTAAACTGCGTAAAATAAATAACAGAATTTAAATAATGATAAATAAAGTGCATAAAGTAAAAAGCAGAAATTAAATGACGATAAATAAAATTACGAGAATGTAAATTGCGATAATTAAATTGCGATAAATAAAATGTAATCAGTTAGCTAGGAACAATTAGTTAGGAATAGTTAGCGTGGATTCTTAACAAAATTTCTCATAGTTAATTTGTTTGTTTCTAACCAATTTTATTTTGTCAAATGTTTTCTTCATTATGCCACTTGTTGGATTCTGATAAATCAAAATCCCAATATGAAATTGGATGAATATGGCTATTCTGTGGTGAACGAATTTGTATATTGGTGGATGTAAGTAGGATAGTAAACAACTGTTGAATCAGCTTCGAAGAATGTACAGTGTAACTTATTAATATGAAATCTGAATATTCCTCGGGTATTACCTACCCGTTAAAATATTTTCACCATTATCAGTTTGTACGAAAGAATTTTTAATTACAATCTTTATGAAAACATATATACATATATATTTTCTTCAGATATAATCATGGATTCATTGAGTTAATATGTTATTAAACTCATTTGGTTTACCGTTAGAACTAGAATACATAATCTCTAAAACATTTAGAGATTACTTAATCGCCATAAAGAACGAAGATAATTGATGTAGAACAATACGTAGAATGATGATTATATTCGAGGTACAGAATGAGATGTTGAGGCATGGATTGTTGATGGTACTGGTATTGATATTGGTGATACTGTTGATGCCGGTGATGTTGCTGAAGCTGGTACGTTTTGCACCATATTTTCTTTCAAGGCTACAACTCGGGTGCGAAGCTCGTTGACTTATTACTCCGGGATGATTGTCGGTAGGAACGAGCGAGATGTATAAGGTTTTGAATTTGAGATAGTATATAATCATAGCGAGATATTCGGAAAATGAGGGTGAAAATGGTGTTTCAGACTGGTTCGCCGGTAAGTGCTTCAGGTTCTTCACCAAGAGATGAATTCGGTTGGTGAAAAGGATCGCCTTCTTCGCATCTCCATTGATTAAGTCGTTTACGAACTCATCAGATGAATTGGGGATGGTTGATTTGTTGGTACATTCTGATGACACTGCTTTCGGAGCTTAGGTGAATATCCATGTCGGAATAGCTGTCGGAATAACTATCGGAATAGCTATCGAAATCTGAGGGACTTGAACTGGTGGAGGGATTCATCTCGTACGATCATATGAAGGATTTTAGATAAGAAAAAGATTATAGGATATAGATTAGTACCCTGCAATACATAGTTTACATATGCATATATAATACTAAAATCTCATAAGTTACGGAGGAATCTACGGAAGCTGTCAGGCAAAGGTAACAATAATAGAAACGCTAAGATATGAATTTATCTATACACTGTCTATGCAATAGAGGCGTAAGACGTGTCTAGACTAAGAATGATAAGCAGGTAATTTCCTAAGGATGATAAGCGGATGATTTCCGACTAGAAATGATAAGCAAAACTTTTCACATGCAGACACGGTCGAAGTCCAGACTCACTAATGCATTCTAACGACTATCAGTTAGACTCACTAATGCAAGACCTGGTTCGCTAAGACCACCGCTCTGATACCAACTGTGAAGACCCGTCCTAATCCATCCGGACGAAGTCCATATCGAATATAAACGATTCACAACAGTTGATTACATCGCGAGGTACTTGACCTCTATATGATACATTTTACAAACATTGCATTCGTTTTTGAAAAGACAATCTTTCAGTACATCAAAAGTTGACGGCAGGCATACCATTTCATAATATATCTAACTATAATTGACTTAATAATAATCTTGATGAACGCGACGACTCGAATGCAACGTCTTTTGAAATATGTCATGAATGACTCCAAGTAATATCTCTAAAATGAGCAAATGCACAGCGGAAGATTTCTTTCATACCTGAGAATAAACATGCTTTAAAGTGTCAACCAAAAAGGTTGGTGAGTTCATTAGTTTAACATAAATAATCATTTCATAATTTTAATAGACCACAAGATTTCATATTTCCATTTCTCGTAAACATACGTCCCATGCATAGAGACAAAAATATCATTCATATGGATTGAACACCTGGTAATCAACATTCACAATATGCGTATAAGAATATCCCCATCATTCCGGGATCCTCCTTCGGACATGATATAAATTTCGAAGTACTAAAGCATCCGGTACTTTGGATGGGGCTTGTTGGGCCCGATAGATCTATCTTTAGAGTTCGCGTCAATTAGGGTGTCTGTTCCCTAATTCTTAGATTACCAGACTTAATAAAAAAGGGCATATTCGATTTCGATCATTCAACCATAAAATGCAGTTTCAATTACTTGTGTCTATTTCGTAAAACAGTTATAAAAATTGCGCATGTATTCTCAGCCCAAAAATATAAAGGGTAAAAAGGCAAATGAAACTCACCTAATGTATTTTGTAGTAAAAATACATATAACGACATTGAACAAAAGTAGGGTTGGCCTCGGATTCACGAACCTATATCAAGTACATATATTAACACACATAATAATAATTAATAAGTTTATATATTAATATTTATTAATAAATAACTTAGTTACATCTAATTATATATTTTAAATAATATTTAATATTTATATATTATATATTTAATCTGTGTATATATTCCAAACTGATTAATATTTATTTTTTTACTTTGTTATGTTTAAAATCAATAGTTTGTTATGTATAAGTATTTATATAAATAATATTATTAGGTTTGATATATATATATATTTAGTTATGTGAAATATTTTTATAATATTGGTAATAAGTATATTTTATGTACAAATAGTTATGTGTTTAAAAAGATAATTTTTATGATAGTAAAGATTTACTAATAATAATAATAACTTTAATACTAATAATACTAACAATTATAAAAACGATATTAATATTAATATTAGTGAAAATAATAATAATAGCAGCTTGTATTATTCTTATAACAACCATAATAATAATAATCCTAATTATATTCATAATAATAATACATACGTCAACATTAATAATACTAAAATTTTTAAAATGATACTAATACTAATATTAACAAAAATACTATTAAGTCTTATTATTTTCATAATAGTAATAATAATAATGTTCATAATCATAATAATAATAATAATAATTAATACTAAGAATAATAATAATAATTATAGTAGTAATACTACCTTTAAAGTAGTAAGCTCCAAAAATAAAAATGTGTTGTTGCTCAGGCTCGAACCTTAGACCTCTCGCTAAACCCAACCTCTTATAACCATTCTTCTATATCTATTTATCGATTATAATACGATCTCCTTATCTATTTATATAACTCGTCTTCACCAGGGAGTATTAAATGGGTCTCGGCCCAAGAATAGGAGCACGGCCCAATTATAAACAGAAGCTTAATCAGGAAAGCAGAAGCCCAATCGTAAGTTGTTTATGGATTACAAAAAAATATACATATAGGCTGCAGCAGCCTAGATTCGAACCCACAACCCCTTAAGTACCAAGCACTCAGCTAAACCACTGAACCATGGTGTTGTTTCTTGTTATATCTTGAACGTTTAATTATTTGACATATAAGATCTGTTTGTTTTTCTTCTTAAATTAAAAACACAAATCATCATCGTCACTTATGTTTATAACATCAACATCTTAATCATCAAAACCTTATCATTATCATATAAATAAAAATCGATCTTCAGAATCCTTCTAATCACGATTACCGTCACATAAAATCATAGATTATACATCATCATTTTTGTTATGTTAACGCCATCATCCTTTTCGTTAATATAATAGAATCAGAATCGATCGAGCAGAAAGGGTAGTTCACAGGAAGCGTTGAACTCCGGTTACCATCATGAAATATTCATCGTCACACTCGGTCATCATCGTCACCATCATTTCATCATACCACGTCATCTTCTTTCTTCACTACCCCGTTCATCTTCTTTCTTCACTGTTCCATCATAACGTAATCATAATAGTGAACCGAAACAATTATAAAAACGTAGCAACAACAGTGGTTTCGACAGATTGTAGGCGTGTTGTGTGATCGAAAAAGGAACAAATATATAGAGGTAGCAACGTAGTAGCAGTTGAAAAAAAATGAATCAAGAATAGATGGTTTGTGAGGTATTCGAAAAATAAGGTGATAAGAAAAGGTGGGTTTGAAATATATAATGGGTGAAGCAGCTGTATATACAGCAGCAACGGTAATTGCATATGATGGTGGTGGCTTTTGTTCAAAAAGAAACAGAAAGTAGGAGTAATACAGTGGAGTAATATTCAGTTGCAGGTTGTCATGTATGTGGTGATTTAAGGTGGTGTACGAGCTTGGTTATGGTGATACTCAAATAGCAATAATTCAATCAGGGATTCTTGGTTTATCCAAACCACAAGGGAGTTGCAGTTTATAACTCGTGATAGACGATGTTTGTTGATCAGACAGGAATGGAAATAAAAAAATATAGAGATGTTGAAGGTGGTGTTGGGTGGTTTACGAAGAAGAATGGTGAAGGTGGTGTGCATCTCTTTATGTATATTCTATATATATATCTATAATATAAAACAATAAGTGTAAAAGTAGTAATAATGGATATTAGTCACGGATTCAATATGCACAACATTAGTGCTAATTAAGTACCAATCAAGTAGTACCAATTAAGAATAGGATATCAACCACTTGTGTTTTAGAATAATATCAACGTGTATATGTATATATATTGAGTTTATGATAAAATAAAGTAATAATAAATTAATCCTAATAATTGTAATCAAACACTCGTGAAATCTTGTTGTTGAATTTGTGTGAATGGATATGTTAGAAATGAGGTAGTGGATGTTTACATGTGATATAATAATAATTATAGGTTAATAAATTAAACGCATGTGAATTCAATCAATATCCATAATCAATTAAGCACAGTAAGACAGTCGATGAATTATATTATTCTACCGATAGTTTTCACGGAGTGCTAAATCGTGCTCCGTTGATGATCAGTGACGAATAAAAGTGTTCGGAAAATTCTCAAATTTTTAATTAACTATATTTATTTATTTTGGTCCTTATGGCATAAAATTCATTCATTAATTTAATATATAAAAATTACATCAACTATCCCTCTCATTTATGGGTAAAATATAAAAAGTGTTAAAATTAATTAATTAGATCCTAAATATACTTTTAATAAGCCTATAACTTATATAACTCATTTTCGTATCACCGTTTATTTTAAAATCACATAAGTTCCTTTTTAACTCGTTTACTATTAATCGAATTACAATTGAGCGTTACCGTTGTTTACTAAATAACTTTGAAATCACAAAATATAATTAATATACTTTTTATGTATATGTATAGATTTATTTTATATAATAAATTTTATTATCTCTTATATTATTTTATAATTTAAATCATATATTAAATCAAACTATATTTCAAAGTATTATATATATTTATATAATTTTTAAAATATATATGTATTTATTTATTTATATGTAATAGTTCGTGAATCGTCGGAAATGGTCGAAGTTAAATTAATTGTATGAAAACAGTTCAAAATTTTAAGACCCAACATTACATACTTTGCTTATCGTGTCGAAATCATATAAAGATCAAGTTTAAATTTGGTCGGAAATTCCCGGGTCGTCACAGAAGTGCTCTGTATAATCAAGGTTTATCTAAGCAAGCACAAGTCACTAATCAAAGTAAGAAATTCTTTAACGATATCTTCTATTATTTATTAGTAAGGTAAATATTATTATCATCATAAGTAAAATTATATTTATGTAATCTAACTTTTATTAACTTCAGTAACATTTATATTTATGTTATTTAAGTTATATATGGTCGGTTATACCGCCTGAATTATATTTCTGTAATCTAACTTTTATTAACTTCAATAACATTTATATTTATGTTATTTAAATTATATATGGTCGATTATAACGCCTGAATTATATTTCTGTAATCTAAATTTTATTAACTTCACTAACGTTTATATTTATGTTATTTAAGTTATATATGGTCGGTTATACCGCCTGAATTATATTTCTGTAATCTAACTCTTATTAACTTCACTAACATTTATATTTATGTTATCTAACATTTATGATTATTTATGCAATTAATCATTATTTATTTCATGCATACTAATGTTTATTCTTAAATTTATTATTTATGCATAATATGTTTATTCTCTTAATCTTCGTATTTATACTAAACATGTTTATACTAAATGTATTTATAGTAATCGTATTTATAATAATTAAATTCTTCTATTAAAATTATTATTAATAACTCGAAACACATCATGCCTCAACAAACATAAATGATCTTAACATTCTCATTGAATTTTGATAAGAATGAGAGTGTTGCTGGCCCTTAGGGTGAAGACGATCTGTCACACCCCCCAAAATGGACCAGGGGTAATTGTGACCAATCATATCATAACACAGTTGTATAAACGAGAACGACTCTATATGAGACTTTTTAAATAAAACCTTTGTTAATAAAATAGCGGAAGCAGTAATACATGTTTACATTATTATTAAAACGTAAAATAAATGTTTATGAACTAAAATATAATATGCGATGTAGAATCCATGCAAGCATCAAATCTATCATCACAAAGTTGCAAACAGCTAGCTCAATCATCACCTGAGACAAAACATGCTTAAAGTGTCAACCAAAAAGGTTGAGTGAAATTCACAGGTTTATATGTGACAACCCGGAAATTTTCAACCAAATTTAAACTTTAATCTTTATATGATTCCGACACGATAAGCAATATTTATTAAGTTAAATTTCAAGAATTTTAAACTATGTTCATACATTCATTCAACCTCGACCAAGTTCCAACGATTCACGAACCATTAAACGAATATGATTATATATGTATATGTGTATATATATTTTAACTTGAAACGTAAACAAAATATTAGATTAAATACTTTATATGATTGTACCTGTTTCAAAATGTTTATCAATGGAATTAGAAGATAAGATCAAATGATTGAATTATCAGATATATTAAATTATGATTACAAGTCTCTGTTGAAAGGCCCACGTTGATTTGAGAAATCTTTTCATTTTAACAATATTCGAAAAATGGTAAAGTGATTTATAAATATGAATAATTTGTCAATCATTGAGAACTAGACAAAGGATAGTGGAAGATTGAATCTCATAAAGACTCGATTGATCTATTTAGTTTCAAACGTACAAAAACGTTTTCAGTTTAAAAAGAACTTTATTATTAAAACGTATATAACTTTTATAAATATCTAGAACCACTTTTGACAACTCATTACTTAACTAGTATGATAAAGATAACGATATTTATATTTTATTTTATTAAATATATATAACGATTTAAATTAATATTATATATATTTATACGCGTATTATACGTACATAGTTTTATACTTTTACTATACTTAAACTTTACCTTTACTTTATTTTTACTTTACTTTAACTTTAATAATTCATACTTTAATAA
Source organism: Rutidosis leptorrhynchoides (assembly GCF_046630445.1). Classification (NCBI taxonomy): domain Eukaryota; kingdom Viridiplantae; phylum Streptophyta; class Magnoliopsida; order Asterales; family Asteraceae; genus Rutidosis; species Rutidosis leptorrhynchoides. The sequence goes on from NC_092337.1 coordinate 151,946,552, forward strand.
TTCACTTTAATAATTCATAGTTTAATAATTCACTTTAATAATTCACTTTAATAATTCATACTTTAATAATTCACTTTAATAATTTATACTTTAATAATTCACTTTAATAATTCAAAAATCTATTATAAATAGAATTCAATAGGTTTCATTATTTCATAGAAACTTGAAAATAGTTTTCTCTAAACTCTCTCAATCGATTTACATATATATATTTACTCCGTATTATCTCAAGATATTATTAGTATACATAAAATATTACGACGGAGTGCTGTCCGAGTGATTTCGAAGTTGTTTTTTAGAGTGAGATAGGATTAAGGAAATTATGGGTTATAGCTATGGAGGTGATTGAGTATGGTTCATGGGTATGTTCGTGAGGTCAATATAGTGTTTATCATCTCCGTTGCGTTTACGTACCTTTTCTGCAATGTTGAATCTCAATATTGATATGTGAGTACTCATAATTTAATTTTTACATACTAATAGTGTATCCCTGACTAGTGCTCGAGTATATAGGATTATGCATGCTTGTACTTTTGATATTGCCATTAGATAGGTTATGTTGATTCCTGAATTAGTTACATATACGATTGAGATAAGGTATAAGATATGCATGTCATTGGAAAGCTAGCTAAAAATAGTTGAATTTTGGTTTAAGAATCACTTGAATCCAAGTAACGGTTAGAAAGTTATGAAATAAACAAATTGCATAATTAATTTCGTAATTAAAATTGCTGATGATAATTAGTGAACTAATTTTCTGGGTTATAAAAAGTGGTTATTTGGATTCTACTCGTCGAGTAGATGAATTTTCATATAAAGCACGTCTCGTTTCGTTGAACGGTTGTCAAGTTATGGACAAAAGAAGTTTTGCAAATTTTGATGAAATGTCGAAACGAGAACTGAAATTCTCGCTGATCTGCGTTGTTTCATATATAAAAAAAATACCACTGAATTCTTTGCTGTAAGGTCTAACAAACGACTCTGGCCGTTTGTCAATTCGAGTCTCGACGATTTTTCTAAAAATCATCAAAGTTAACGGTTTGGTCACATTTTAAAATTCTAAAAAGAGCTGAAACTTTTTTATTTAAAAATGTCAGTTTTGTATCAGTTGTCATGGTCGGCCTGATATGTGTTTACTCTTTCCAAAAATCATGTTATATCTTTGTGGTAACGAGAATTTGCAGGCTTTGACCGTTTGTCAATACGAGTTTTGAGGAATTTTCTAAAAATCTCCAAAGTAGGCTACTCGGTCACTTTTGTAAATTTATTAAAGCTGAAAAATTAACTTTGAAACGCCGAAAACGCGTTGGCAACTATGAGTTGTCTAGGTTTAGTTTACTTCTGTAATATTTATGCTTAATCTTTTTGGTAATGTGTAACTTTTATCTTTGGCCGTTTATCAATCGGAGTTCCGATAATTTTTCTAAAAATAGCTGAAGTGGCCCGTTTAGTCATGTGTGACCGAAAATCATTTTTATATAAGTTATTATATATTTGCATGCGACCTCATTTTTACTTTGACCTTTGACTTTTGACTTTAACCTTTGACTTTTGACTTTGAACTTTGACTTTTCCTGTTAACTTTTCAGTTAACTTTTTGTGTTGATTTTCTCTAAAAAAAAAAAAAAAAAAAAACCTAAAATATTATTTTATGATTATGAAACCATTTGTGTTACGTTGTTTCACACGTCACCTTTTACTAGAATCTTAATTGAACATGAGTAATATAACATGTTACTATACTGTAGAGTCAGACTCGAGCTATAGGATAGGATTACACTATGACCTGACCTAAATTGCTATACAAATATTGACCAACATATAAATATATATAATTAATATAGGTTCGTGAATCCGAGGCCAACCTTGCACTTGTTCAATGACGTTATATGTATTTTTACTACGAAATACAGTATGGTGAGTTTCATTTGCCTTTTTACCCTTTATATTTTTGGGCTGAGAATACATGCGCAATTTTTATAAATGTTTTTCGAAATAGACACAAGTAATCGAAACTACATTATATGGTTGAATTATCGAAATCGAATATGCCCCTTTTTATTAAGTCTGGTAATCTAAGAATTAGGGAACAGACACCCTAATTGACGCGAATCCTAAAGATAGATCTATTGGGCCTAACAAACCCCATCCAAAGTACCGGATGCTTTAGTACTTCGAAATTTATATCATGTCCGAAGGAGGATCCCGGAATGATAGGGGATATTCTTATATGCATATTGTTAATGTCGGTTACCAGGTGTTCACCATATGAATGATTATTTTTGTCTCTATGCATGGGACGTATATTTTTGAGAACTGGAAATGAAATTCTTGTGGTCTATTAAAATGATGGAAATAAATGACTATGATAAACTAATGAACTCACCAACCTTTTGGTTGACACTTTAAAGCATGTTTATTCTCAGGTGTTAAAGAAATCTTCCGCTGTGCATTTGCTCATTTTAAAGATATTACTTGGAGTCTTTCATAGCATATTTCGAAGAACGTTGCATTCGAGTCATTGAGTTCATCAAAGATTATTATTAAATCAATTTATAGTTGAATAGTGGATATTATGAAATGGTATGCATGCCTGTCAATTTTCGATGTAAAGAAAGATTGTCTTTTAAAAACGAATGCAATGTTTGTAAAATGTATCATATAGAGGTCAAATACCTCGCAATGTAATCAACTATTGTGAATCGTTTATAATGTATATGAACGGGTCCTTTCAGTTGGTATCAGAGCGGTGGTCTTAGCGAACCAGGTCTGCATTAGTGTGTCTAACAGATAAGTCGATAGGATGCATTAGTGAGTCTGGACTTCGACCGTGTCTGCATGTCAATAGTTTTGCTTATCATTTTGTGTCAAAAATTAACTACTTATCATCCTCAGGAAATTACCTTCTTATCATTTTTAGTCTAAGACACGTCTTGCTGCATTGATTGCATGAATAGTGTATAGACAAAAATTCATATCTTAGCGTATCTGCTAAATCATATCTTATCGTATCTATTACTGTAAACGTTGCCTGATATATCCCGTAAATTCCTCCGGAATTTACAAAATCTTTTGTTCTATATATATGGATATTCTATGTAATTAGAATACCATCCGATAACCGAAAATCATTTCATATCGAGAAAAAAAAAATCCTTATTCAATCGTACGAAATGAAATTCATCATTAATTCAAGTTCCTCGAATTTCGAAATGGAATCCCACTCCAGCTCCGAAAGCAGTGTGACCGGAATAGATCAACCAATCAGTCATTACCTATTCTGGATGAATTGGGGATGGGTTCGTAGCCTCCTCAATCATTGGAGACAAGAAGAAGGTGATCCCTTCCATCCACCACATTGCCCTCTTGATGAAGAACCTGAAGCACTTACCGGCGAACCTGTTCGAAACACCATTTTCTCGCTCATTTCCAGAGTATCTCGTCACGATTATATATTACATCAAATTTTAGATTTTATTTATCCGCTCGTCCGAACCGAAAATCACCCCGGTGTAATAGAAGAAGTCAACGAGCTTCGCGCTCGGGTAGTGGCTTTGGAGAATATGGTGCAGAGATTACAAACACCAGCAGCAGCATCAGCAGCATAACCAGTAACACCATCATCAACGCCAATAGTACCATTACCACCCCAACCACAACCACGTCGTAAACCTCAACTTTACACTCTGTCCCACGAGCACCAATGTCATACGCCCCGTAGATACCAAGGAATACCAACAACAATAACCGACGAAGTATTAATTCATAACTTCATTGGAGAAACATTCCGCGCAGATTATGTAATCTCTAAAGTCTTAGAGATTATCTAATCTAGCTCTAACCATAAATCAGTTAAGCGAACCAAAATGATAGAAGGAAGAGTAGAAACCCTGACAAAAATGGTGTGTGATTAACAAGCTAAACTTGTTTTACCAACAGCATCAACAGTACCGTCAGCGTCACCAGCATCATCAGTACAGTCAACATCAGAATCAACAACACCTATAACATCACAAACTCCGTCAGCTCAAGAATCACTATGGACATCATTACGAATCAATAACCCGTATATTGTATCAACGAGTTATGAAGAATTAACTCATTCCCTTTGAAGAAATTATATGTATATTTTATATATTTTGAAATAAAAATAAATCTTTCCGTGCTAAGCTATTGTGTGTGAATCTTAACTACTCGGTTAATTCATATTACAAATATGCAATAATGTACGTCCTTCGGCCGCAACTTAACCAGCGTTAACTACAATCTCTGTCGCAATTCAACAAATTCCAATTCATAATAAATCAAGTATATATTTGATTTTACACTTTCATCATCGATGTACCCGAAACTTTTCAGATAACATCATTCGTACTTTGCGAAATTCACAAGAATTCCACAAACCGAACATCATACATCAACAAATAACGAAGTATTGATTCATAATTTCAATGTCATTAAAGAAATACTGCATAAAAGTTATGTACTTTTTAAAGCCTTTAGGGTTTATTCAATTCTAGTTTCAACCGTAAATCAAATGAGTTTAATTTAACATTAACTCATTAAATCTATGTTACATCTGAAGAAAATATACATATATATATTTTCATAAAGACTGTAACAAAATTCTTTTGTACAAAATATTAATTGTGAATTTTTTTTTAACGGGTAGGTAATACCCGAGAGATATATAAATTCACAATTAATATATTACATTCTTCGAATCTGATTCAGCAAATCATCCATTATACTCCCTACTTTCACAACAATATACATTCTTTTATAGAAATCAAAACAACCATACTCATTCAAAATTTAATTACATATTCTGATTTCGAAATCTCAAAATTCAACTTGAGATATGACCAAAATCATCACTCTTAGATCCTTACATCTTTCACAAGCTATATTTTGACTTCAAAACTGTGTTAGAACATCAAATGTATGTTAACGATTACAATCTGTGTTCAAACCCTTCGAAAATTTCCGAAGACACTTCGAATGATGAGCAATTGAGATGATGATCCAACCACATGTTACCCACATTTATGTACCCGAAAAACTCTTGAAACCAAAGTAAAAGTTTAAACAACGTATCCGCGTCAGATTCTTTAGCATTTATTAGCAAAAATAACTTTGCGACTCCTATTCAAAGTAGCCAGTTTTGTCACAGCTCCAGCAAGTCAACTTTGACTTTTCAGTCAGACTAACCTTATTATAACCTTGAGATATACACCATCGTTACCAGGGAACCTTTTACATTCCACCACATTATTAACAGATGTATCAACAACTTCATTACCCTTTGACTTTAGCCTCTCCAAAAAGTCATTATAATTATTCATTGAAACCCCATCATTTACTCATTCGCATCTTGTAATGAGAATTTCCATACGAATCATTGGGAATTAGCAATCAGTATTTTGAAATCTCGCAGCATGTCTACGCCAATAGTTATATGTGTATAAATAACGTCTATTTTCTGGACTTAATTTGAGTGTGAAGATTCTGAAAAACACTTCGAACTACGAATTGGTTCTCCGAAAATGGAAAAATACTGATGAAGCAGCAAAAAAACTATAAACAACCTTAACAGTAAAAGTTTGATGATAATGAATAGGTGTGCTGGCAAAGCGCAGAAAAAGAGAAGTCTTGGAACTGGAAAACAGATTGAGCAAAGTAGGAAGGAGGCTGTGGACAAATTACAAAGACTGAACCTGACTTCAAAGGATCCAAATAATTCAGTATCTGCTGAAGTCATTAACGAATACCTTGCTCCTGACTCTAAACCCCTGCGGACAATATTCTTCATCATCCTCTGATATTAGAAATTCTAAAATATCATCATATCTTTCATTATAAATATCCTCCATATTTCTGAAGATATTTCTTAATTTTTCTTATTTGAAATCATTTACCTCTTCGCGCTATCTGTATTACATCATAAAAGAAACTATTTTAGTTTCTAAATTCTGAAACATTCAAGTTTAAAATAGGAATATTTTGAAGTAGTGTTGGGAACTGAAGCATGAATTAGTATAATATAATGACACTTGATCAATGTGATTATATTACAGTAAGTCATGCTGAGTTTCTAAATGGAACGTGATGATTCACAGATCATAACATCATCATGTGCCATGTTATACGACTCTTGTATTCTATTTAACCTCTAAAATATCAAGAAAATATTTCTTGATGATTCGGCATTTTCCAAGGTATTTTAGTAATTTGACAAGTCAAGATCGTGCCATCACAATTTCCTTCCTAGAACATTAACAATGTTCATTTCGAAATTCATATCTGTGAATTTTGGACCATTACAAGCGGTGCTTAATCGCAAGAAGAAGAAACGAAAGGACAAAACTCCGAAATAGAAATTGGGGTATAAATTGCAGCAAATAAAAGAGAGCATTAACTGTGAATGATAATGATTATAGAAGACAGAAGCAGAGACTTTGAAATATAAGGGAACATATAAAGCCCAACGACAAACCAGAAATTATAAACCATATATATTGATGCATACAGCAATATAAAGATACGGGAGAACTAGGAACACTATAAACCCAAGAGTATAGTAGAAGTAAATAGATTCTTCCGGCGGTAGATGAAAAAAAAAAAAAAAAAAAGAAGAATGACCGATATGAAAGTTAGAAGTATATCGAGAATCAGAACTGGATGGAGCATATTGATGAATACTTTAAAATATGAGTTGAGGGGGAAAGAATAGAAGGTGATGAAACATGACTAGGAACTTAGAAATCAACAGATTTAACTCACACAATGGCAGAATAAGTGAATCAAACCCTCTAGTGAATAGGTTAAGTTTTTTTGATTAATTTAGTCAAACCACAACTAAATCAAGTGTGATTAGATCAACACCTAGAGCTATTATTCACCACCTGGGCGATTTGGACTGAGAGAGAATCGAAGGAGCTCACTAGATCTGAGTGTGTGTAACAAATGAGAGGCTTAACCTAAAATGAAGAACATAAGACTTTATATAACCCTGCTGTTGATACACCCATACGATTCATTCATCACACGTACGAGTTGGCTTCATCAACCGTACGGGTGATCACTCACTCGTGTCTTATCATTTAGGTTGTAATTGTGACTTAGCTCAGCATCGACCATGCGTATGAGCCTGTCAGTCGTACTAGTGAGGCTTCACTCGTACGTCTGACTAAGTCTAACATAGTCGAACATCTAAATCTCATTCCTGCAGTTCCTGTAACCACATACAAACACGGATAGGATAATAACGAGCAATCATGGTGGCCTGTAAACTGTTGTACCTGCAATGGACGTGGGTAGATGTCTAGGGACTTGCATAAAATGCATCAACAGATGGTGTGAGTTGTAAGGAAACGAAGGAGGTGAATTTATAAGAAAATCTCCGACAGAACAATTAAAATGGATGATCGCATTTAAAGCGGATCCTAATTCCCTTGATTACCGGAGAGTCAAATCTTATTAAGAAGATTTTCTTCAAATCCCTTAAAATATGGGAATCAATCATATCTACGTCAAATGATAAGATGAATCTACACTTACTCATTTCACTCTTCTATGTTAGCTTCATTCGTACTCTTCATATAAATGGATTGTTTATCCAAATTATTCGCTGATGATAAAACTCTAATTTTCAGCCCGTATGCATCATGAAAACATACTTATTATCATTCACGACCTTTCCACTCAAATTTCGAGACGAAATTTCTTTAACGGGTAGGTACTGTGACAACCCGGAAATTTTCAACCAAATTTAAACTTTAATCTTTATATGATTCCGACACGATAAGCAATATTTGTTAAGTTAAATTTCAAGAATTTTAAACTATGTTCATACATTCATTCAACCTCGACCAAGTTCCAACGATTCACGAACCATTAAACGAATATGATTATATATGTATATGTGTATATATATTTTAACTTGAAACGTAAACAAAATATTAGATTAAATACTTTATATGATTGTACCTGTTTCAAAATGTTTATCAATGGAATTAGAAGATAAGATCAAATGATTGAATTATCAGATATATTAAATTATGATTACAAGTCTCTGTTGAAAGGCCCACGTTGATTTGAGAAATCTTTTCATTTTAACAATATTCGAAAAATGGTAAAGTGATTTATAAATATGAATAATTTGTCAATCATTGAGAACTAGACAAAGGATAGTGGAAGATTGAATCTCATAAAGACTCGATTGATCTATTTAGTTTCAAACGTACAAAAACGTTTTCAGTTTAAAAAGAACTTTATTATTAAAACGTATATAACTTTTATAAATATCTAGAACCACTTTTGACAACTCATTACTTAACTAGTATGATAAAGATAACGATATTTATATTTTATTTTATTAAATATATATAACGATTTAAATTAATATTATATATATTTATACGCGTATTATACGTACATAGTTTTATACTTTTACTATACTTAAACTTTACCTTTACTTTATTTTTACTTTACTTTAACTTTAATAATTCATACTTTAATAATTCACTTTAATAATTCATACTTTAATAATTCACTGTAATAATTCACTTTAATAATTCATACTTTAATAATTCACTTTAATAATTTATACTTTAATAATTCACTTTAATAATTCAAAAATCTATTATAAATAGAATTCAATAGGTTTCATTATTTCATAGAAACTTGAAAATAGTTTTCTCTAAACTCTCTCAATCGATTTACATATATATATTTACTCCGTATTATCTCAAGATATTATTAGTATACATAAAATATTACGACGGAGTGCTGTCCGAGTGATTTCGAAGTTGTTTTTTAGAGTGAGATAGGATTAAGGAAATTATGGGTTATAGCTATGGAGGTGATTGAGTATGGTTCATGGGTATGCTCGTGAGGTCAATATAGTGTTTATCATCTCCGTTGCGTTTACGTACCTTTTCTGCAATGTTGAATCTCAATATTGATATGTGAGTACTCATAATTTAATTTTTACATACTAATAGTGTATCCCTGACTAGTGCTCGAGTATATAGGATTATGCATGCTTGTACTTTTGATATTGCCATTAGATAGGTTATGTTGATTCCTGAATTAGTTACATATACGATTGAGATAAGGTATAAGATATGCATGTCATTGGAAAGCTAGCTAAAAATAGTTGAATTTTGGTTTAAGAATCACTTGAATCCAAGTAACGGTTAGAAAGTTATGAAATAAACAAATTGCATAATTAATTTCGTAATTAAAATTGCTGATGATAATTAGTGAACTAATTTTCTGGGTTATAAAAAGTGGTTATTTGGATTCTACTCGTCGAGTAGATGAATTTTCATATAAAGCACGTCTCGTTTCGTTGAACGGTTGTCAAGTTATGGACAAAAGAAGTTTTGCAAATTTTGATGAAATGTCGAAACGGGAACTGAAATTCTCGCTGATCTGCGTTGTTTCATATATAAAAAAAATAGCACTGAATTCTTTGCTGTAAGGTCTAACAAACGACTCTGGCCGTTTGTCAATTCGAGTCTCGACGATTTTTCTAAAAATCATCAAAGTTAACGGTTTGGTCACATTTTAAAATTCTAAAAAGAGCTGAAACTTTTTTATTTAAAAATGTCAGTTTTGTATCAGTTGTCATGGTCGTCCTGATATGTGTTTACTCTTTCCAAAAATCATGTTATATCTTTGTGGTAACGAGAATTTGCAGGCTTTGACCGTTTGTCAATACGAGTTTTGAGGAATTTTCTAAAAATCTCCAAAGTAGGCTACTCGGTCACTTTTGTAAATTTATTAAAGCTGAAAAATTAACTTTGAAACGCCGAAAACGCGTTGGCAACTACGAGTTGTCTAGGTTTAGTTTACTTCTGTAATATTTATGCTTAATCTTTTTGGTAATGTGTAACTTTTATCTTTGGCCGTTTATCAATCGGAGTTCCGATAATTTTTCTAAAAATAGCTGAAGTGGCCCGTTTAGTCATGTGTGACCGAAAATCATTTTTATATAAGTTATTATATATTTGCATGCGACCTCATTTTTACTTTGACCTTTGACTTTTGACTTTAACCTTTGACTTTTGACTTTGAACTTTGACTTTTCCTGTTAACTTTTCAGTTAACTTTTTGTGTTGATTTTCTCTAAAAAAAAAAAAAAAAAAAAAAACCTAAAATACTATTTTATGATTATGAAACCATTTGTGTTACGTTGTTTCACACGTCACCTTTTACTAGAATCTTAATTGAACATGAGTAATATAACATGTTACTATACTGTAGAGTCAGACTCGAGCTATAGGATAGGATTACACTATGACCTGGCCTAAATTGCTATACAAATATTGACCAACATATAAATATATATAATTAATATAGGTTCGTGAATCCGAGGCCAACCTTGCACTTGTTCAATGACGTTATATGTATTTTTACTACGAAATACAGTATGGTGAGTTTCATTTGCCTTTTTACCCTTTATATTTTTGGGCTGAGAATACATGTGCAATTTTTATAAATGTTTTTCGAAATAGACACAAGTAATCGAAACTACATTATATGGTTGAATTATCGAAATCGAATATGCCCCTTTTTATTAAGTCTGGTAATCTAAGAATTAGGGAACAGACACCCTAATTGACGCGAATCCTAAAGATAGATCTATTGGGCCTAACAAACCCCATCCAAAGTACCGGATGCTTTAGTACTTCGAAATTTATATCATGTCCGAAGGAGGATCCCGGAATGATAGGGGATATTCTTATATGCATATTGTTAATGTCGGTTACCAGGTGTTCACCATATGAATGATTATTTTTGTCTCTATGCATGGGACGTATATTTTTGAGAACTGGAAATGAAATTCTTGTGGTCTATTAAAATGATGGAAATAAATGACTATGATAAACTAATGAACTCACCAACCTTTTGGTTGACACTTTAAAGCATGTTTATTCTCAGGTGTTAAAGAAATATTCCGCTGTGCATTTGCTCATTTTAAAGATATTACTTGGAGTCTTTCATAGCATATTTCGAAGAACGTTGCATTCGAGTCATTGAGTTCATCAAAGATTATTATTAAATCAATTTATAGTTGAATAGTGGATATTATGAAATGGTATGCATGCCTGTCAATTTTCGATGTAAAGAAAGATTGTCTTTTAAAAACGAATGCAATGTTTGTAAAATGTATCATATAGAGGTCAAATACCTCGCAATGTAATCAACTATTGTGAATCGTTTATAATGTATATGAACGGGTCCTTTCATTATAAATAATATCCAAAGTTTTAGACCACAAGATTTAGTTTAAAGTTGATTGATATAGAAATATCAATCTAAAAGTGTTGCTGCATTTTGTAATATCGCTACTAAACAAGTTTACCCTATGACACCTTGTACTGTCAGTGTCGTGGAATCATTATTATGTAACCAAAGACCAACGGTCGAATGGTTAGAGACGTTACTCTCAATAGGCCTACTCACAATAATTAAGTTTGCATTTAAACGTAGCAATTGACGATATTACGGCAGGGATTTAGCATGAATCAAAGCATGACAGCATAGTTAACAATTTAGTACTTGTGTCTAAGTGTAAAACAGTTATAAAGCAAGCATGTGTCTCACCCAAAAGTTATAAAACAGTTATGAAATAGTAAAAAGTGGGGCTATGAAGTTCACCTTAGCAGCACAAAAGAGTATTTCACGAAAGAATTGAACGGAAGGACGTGACCGAGATCTCAACCTAGAGATAGAACGTATGATCAGACATTGCCTAACAGACAATAGTATATAGTACTATATTGATAGTAATTGTTCACTAAAGAATTTCCATTTTCGGAAGGTTACTATTTATGGAAAGTTTCCACTTATAGTAATTTTCCAATTTTAGAAAGTTCGGGTTAATCTTTAGCAAGACGTTGTATAACTTTACTCAAACTTCGTTGCTATCAAATAAGTCAGGAATGACCAGATGTAACCGGGGGCCCAGGACTCTTGACCAGAATCTAAGTCATGGCATTCGAGATCCACAAGCTTACCCATAAATGGCAACCTAGACATCATTCACTTACGACCGTGAGTAGCGATGAAGTTCACATGAATTGTACATTATCTTTGATTAACCTTCACTTTAGGTTTATATGTTATATTATATTTATTAATGTATTAACAATTTGATTATCTTATATTATATACTATAAGTTATTATTATTAAATTAGTATAGTTATAAAATAAGTGTTTATTAATAATGTATTGTTATTAACTTACATTATAAGCATTATACTTTATTATATAGTATACTTAGTTATTAACCGTAAGTTATAATAATAATATTAATTTAGTATATGTAATATACTTATGTTAATCGAAAATCATACTAATATATGTTAATTCGAATATTAATTCATTAAATATTATATTTATAATTTTTATAAACTTAGTTAATTATACAATTCAGTAGGATATTTTATAAAAATAATTTTATCAAGTTTTTGTATTTATTTCCCACTTTTCTTTATATATATACTCGATTTATATTAATCAAATTTAATTAGGTAATAAATATTAAATTGACCTAAATAAATAATTTTATATTTTTTACAGGTTCTATATTATGTAAAAATGTTATAAAAATTATTAAATCAAATTTTATATCAAAATATTATTTATTTAATGTTTTCTAATTATTTAACCATTGTAATCGGCCTATAATTAAATAAATAAGAAAAATAATTTAAAATTAATTTTTATATTTTTTTTAAAGTATCTAGTGATGCTACTAATCATATAAAAATTTTATAAAAATATTTAATACACGTTTGTATTTATTTTGTATTTTCTTTCTTATTTCTCTCGGTTTAGAATAATGTAAAAGTAAATTCTTTTTAAATACTAATCGTCCTATTTATTTAATTTTTATAATTTTCGCTTGTTTATAAAAGTATAATAATCTCAAAAAAAATTATAATTATTTTTATTACTGTTTAATATTTTATTACGAATTTTATATTGTTTTTATGTTTAAATACTACATAATTCGTATTTAATTATAAATAATATTCCATAAATTATAAAAATTATTTTTATACATCATAATACTTATAATACTAATTATAACATGTAAAAATAATTTATATATATTAAATTCAAATTTTTAATGAATATACAAAAAATAAAAGCAATTCGATAAAAAATATAGAAAATACCTCAAGTACTTTCCCAAGTTTGTGAGAGGGTTTTTCCAAAGATTTGATACAAGTTTTTATGAAATGGAAGTGGGTATTTATAGGAAAAAAATGGTTGGTGAAAAGAAAAAATATAAATAAAATAAAGGTGCCAATTTTGACAAAAAATAAAAACATGTTAAAAATGTTTTTAATAAGTTTTTGTTTTTAAAAATATTTAGTCAAAATTCATGGGCACATTATTTAATTTATAAAAAAAATCTCTTTTTTTATAAGCTAAAAATATATATATAATTATTAAAATAACTTATCATTTAATTAATAATTATGTTTCATAGAGTTTTAAATATAATACGCATTAATATTAATATTAACTAAAGTTATTTTATATAATTAGTGTAAACTTTAGTTAACAAAAAGTGTCGACTATAAATAAATATTTGATCAATGTCAAATTTAATTATATATTACGTATGGATAACAACCCTATAGTCAAATTAGTCAATTCAGGTATGGAAATATGAGGGTTGTTATAGTACCTACCCGTTAAAAGAAATTTCGTCCCGAAATTTAGTTGTTACCATTAATCGGTGTTGTTCGTACATAGACGAGGATATTTACGTTTTATTTGATTTTCACATTCCCAGGTATGCTCGGGGCCTTGCGTGAATTCCAACGGATAGAATATTGTTCTGTTTTAAGAATTAGAATCATACAAACCATAATTTCTACAAGTTCTTCTACGAAGTGCATTTTATTATTAATGCGGAGATCATTCAAAATGATGATGTTATACAAGTGATTTCAGTAAATTGGATATATAAAATATGTTATGAATAATATCGAGCTCATTTAAACCTTGAGCGTTTATGCCACCACGCTAGGGTAGACAAAATAGAGAGGAGTTCATGAAAAACATAGTCGTGAAATTTGATAGAGATTGTCATTCTTTACAACAAGAATGATGAATATGAGTTGAAAATATTGTTTTATCAATATTGGGTAATATGGATAAAACGATTAGATTATAGGAAGAGTATAAATGAAGTTATCTTAAAAGAGCGAATGAGAAAATTAAATGTTCGCCTAAACTTTTGACGTAGTCACGATTGATTTCCGGAATTCAAGGGATTAAAGGAAATCTTCGTAATCTATAAGATTTGATTCTCCGGTATTTACCGAATTTTGAGATTTCTTTGATTAAATGCGGTGAATTGCCTCGATTGATGTGTTTGGAAATTTTGCTATAAATTAGCTTCTTCCGTTTCATTATCTTTATCACTTCTATACTTTCTTCCTCAATTCAAACTTCTAAAAGATTTGTTAATATGCTCAATCCTGTATTGATACTTGTTATTATATTGACCATATATGCAGTCATTCTTCTTTTTCTTTTACCACCAGAGGAATCTGTTTACTTCTACTATGCCCTTGGGGTTATAGTGTTTTTAATTATCCCGTGTCTTTATATTGCTATACGCATTGATATACACGGTTTGTAATTGCGGAGTCGTTATCGGGCTTTATATTTTCCCTTATATGTCGGAGCTTTATGCTTTTGTAAAGCAAGTAATGGTCCAGAATTCGTAGGTATGAAGTTTCGAATGATCATAATATATAAAGTAGAAAGGAAAGGTAATAGCACGATTTGATTTGTCATATTACCAGAATATTCGAAAAAGACCGAATCGTCAAGAAAAATATTTTCTTGATATGTTTAGAGGTTAAATAGAATGTAAGAGTCGTGTAACATGGCAAATGATGATTATAAAGTCTATGAATCATCATCTTCCATTAAAAATTTAGCATGACTTACTGTAATATAATCACGTTGGCCTGAAGTCATTATATTATACTAACTCATGCTTCAATTCTCAACACTTCTTTAAAACATTTATAATTTAAACTTGAATTTTACAGAATATAGAAACTAATACAGTTTCCTTTATGATGTATTAAAGATATCGCAAAGAGATAATTAATTGCGGACAAAAATCGTTATGAAAATATCTTCAGAAATATAGAGGATATTTATAACGACATTTTGGAATTTCTAAGTTCGAAAGTTGATGAAGAAAAATTTTCCGCAAGCTTTTAACATAACTTCGGAGCAAGATATTCTCTAAAGATTTCACCGGATCCAGAATTACCTGGATTCTTTGAATATAGGGTTTGACCCTTGTGTTTGTCCTTGGTCTCCTCCATGGTTAGGTCAATCCGTTTTTCAGTTCCAAATTTTCTTTTGAGCTTTTCCAACGTACCATTCTTTATTATCAAACTGTTGGCCCTTAAGACCATCTACAATTTTTCTGTTTCCTCTGCATTTAATGCAGCCATATTTGAATCATCGGTTATCAATCCGAAATGGTTTCAAAAAATTTCGTTTTTAGATGATTAAACGCTGATTGTGATCGTCAAGATTCAAAGGATGTTTTCAAGAATTTTGAATTTGAAGTGTTTAAGCGTAAGTTGCAGCCATCAATGGATCTAACGGTTGACAAAGAAATATTGTGATTTTCAAAAGTAAGGAATGGTAAGTTTGGTGGTTTGGTGTGATAATTCATCATAGAATACGAATGAATATAATTCATGAATTTAGTAATCTTTAGGAAGATAACACTTGCTAAAGCTTTACTTGGATTCTGATATGTCAAAATTAAAATATGTAATTGAATTTGTACGAAAATGGTTATTCTTTAGTGAACGGATACATATATCTTCTGAACGTAAGTAGTATAGTTACTGATTATTGAATCAGAATTGAAGAATGTACAATGCAACATATTAATGTGAGATATAAATATTTCTCGGGTATTACCTACCCGTTAAAATATTTTCACAATTAACAGTTTGTACAAAAGAACTTTAATTACAATCTTTATGGAGATATACGTTCATATATGTATTCTTCAAATATAATATAGATTTAACGAGTTAACATAATATTAAAATCATTTGATTTGCGGTTGGAACAAGAATAAATAATCTTCAAAACTTGAGAGATTACATAATCGTCGCGGAATATTTCTTTAATGGAGTTATGAATCAATACTTCATCGTTCATTGTTATTGATATACCTCGGTATATGATGTTGGTGCTCGTGGAATTCTTGCGAAATTCACAAGACACGAATAATGTTTTCTAAAAAGTTTCGAGTACATCAAAAATGGAAGTGTAAAATCAGACATGTATTTGAATAATACACTTTTTTTATTATGAAATGGAGTTTATTGTGCTGAAGCAGTGATTAATGATCATTAAGTCATTAACAAAGGATGTACATTATAGCATATTAGTGATATGAATTAACCAAGTAGTACATACTAGTTAAGATTCACACGTAATAGTTTAGTACGAAAAGATTTATTAGTGTTCCAAACCATATATATAAAGTATACATATATAATTCTTCAGGAAGAATGAGTCAATACATCTTAACTCATTATTACTAATATTCCTTGGTATCTATGGGGCGTATGATGTTGATATCCGAGGTACTGAGTGTGATGTTGAGGCGTGGGATGCAGATGTTGTTGGTGGTGAAGCAGATGTTGTTGGTGGTGATGCTGATGGTACTGGTTATGCTGCTGGTGCTACTGCTGGTGTTCGTAGGTTTCACACCATATTCTCCAGAGCCACCACTCGAGCGCGAAGCTCGTTGACTTCTTCTATTATTCCGGGATGATTGGCGGTTCGGACAAGTGGATGAATAAGATCTAGAATTTTAGATATTATATATTCATAACAGGATATCCTGGAAATGAGGGTGAAAATAGTGTTCCGAACGGGTTCGCCGGTAAGTGCTTCAGGTTCTTCACCAAGAGGTGAATTCGGTTGGTGGAAGGGATTACCTTCTTCTTGTCTCCATTGATTAAGTTTACTACGAACCCATCCCCAATTCATCCAAAATAGATGATGGCTGATTGGTTCGTTTGTTCCGGTTACGCTGCCATTGGAGCTCGAGGAATCAGTTGAGAAATCCATATTATGTGATTTGAATTAGGATTTGATATGAGATTAGTGTTGAATACTGGATGATATATTCATCTCCTTGAATATGTATATGTAGCAAAAAGATTTCCGTAATTTACGGAGGAAATTTAGGAAAAGTGTTAGACAAAGATTATTGGGATAGATACGATAAGATATAATATGATATGATGTGTCTATACTCTAATAATGGCAGTATGACGTGTGTAGATGATAAGTATGTAATCTGATAATCTTTTGATTAAAGATTTTCAATTCGTAATGACCTATTCAGGTCCAGGGGCTTGAGCTATAGGATCCTTTAAATCAGTAATCCAAACGCTTTCTATTCTATAGTTTCGTAGACGTCATCCGTCAGGAAATTTCAATGATTAAAATAACAAGAAAGCAAAGAAAGTAATGAATATGAATAGTGATGACATTATAATGTCTTTGAGATTCTCGATAACTCAATGACATTTTCTGGTTCGCAAACCGATGCATAAAGGCATAAGGCATACAGGTACGTGATATAACAGGGAGTTATATACGTTTGAGTATGAATAGTAACAAATATAGGAGTTTCAAAATTCATGGATAATATTTCATGTAATACATATGTAATACACAAACCATGATAGATGACTTAGGAATGTCAAGAATTTCAGAAATCATAGTGTCACATTTAAACGCGGTGGTGTAATTGGATAGTACTTAGAAAAGTGGACAGAGTTCTTAGATTGGCTTGGCATTCTAAGATAAGTAAAGTTTCTAAAGTATAGTGTAGCATTTAACAATTAAAGGCAACAATTAAAGGCACTATAGTCAAAGGAAGTTGTAGTCCTACATTGCTAAGGTACCTAATTGTATAAGGCACACTTAAAATGCAATCCTGGTTCTCTACAACAGCCTGCTCTGATACCAATCTGTCACACCCCCCAAAATGGACCAGGGGTAATTGTGACCAATCATATCATAACACAGTTGTATAAACGAGAACGACTCTATATGAGACTTTTTAAATAAAACCTTTGTTAATAAAACAGCGGAAGTAGTAATACATGTTTACATTATTATTAAAACGTAAAATAAATGTTTATGAACTAAAATATAATATGCGATGTGAAATCCATGCAAGCATCAAATCTATCATCACAAAGTTGCAAACAGCTAGCTCAATCATCACCTGAGACAAAACATGCTTAAAGTGTCAACCAAAAAGGTTGAGTGAAATTCACAGGTTTATAAATAATATCCAAAGTTTTAGACCACAAGATTTAGTTTAAAGTTGATTGATATAGAAATATCAATCTAAAAGTGTTGCTGCATTTTGTAATATCGCTACTAAACAAGTTTACCCTATGACACCTTGTACTGTCAGTGTCGTGGAATCATTATTATGTAACCAAAGACCAACTGTCGAATGGTTAGAGACGTTACTCTCAATAGGCCTACTCACAATAATTAAGTTTGCATTTAAACGTAGCAATTGACGATATTACGGTAGGGATTTAGCATGAATCAAAGCATGACAGCATAGTTAACAATTTAGTACTTGTGTCTAAGTGTAAAACAGTTATAATGCAAGAATGTGTCTCACCCAAAAGTTATAAAACAGTTATGAAACAGTAAAAAGTGGGGCTATGAAGTTCACCTTAGCAGCACAAAAGAGTATTTCACGAAAGAATTGAACGGAAGGACGTGACCGAGATCTCAACCTAGAGATAGAACGTATGATCTGACATTGCCTAACAGACAATAGTATATAGTACTATATTGATAGTAATGGTTCACTAAAGAATTTCCATTTTCGGAAGGTTACTATTTATGGAAAGTTTCCACTTATAGTAATTTTCCAATTTTAGAAAGTTCGGGTTAATCTTTAGCAAGACGTTGTATAACTTTACTCAAACTTCGTTGCTATCAAATAAGTCAGGAATGACCAGATGTAACCGGGGGCCCAGGACTCTTGACCAGAATCTAAGTCATGGCATTCGAGATCCACAAGCTTACCCATAAATGGCAACCTAGACATCATTCACTTACGACCGTGAGTAGCGATGAAGTTCACATGAATTGTACATTATCTTTGATTAACCTTCACTTTAGGTTTATATGTTATATTATATTTATTAATGTATTAACAATTTGATTATCTTATATAAATATAATATTAATTTAGTATATGTAATATACTTATGTTAATCGAAAATCATACTAATATATGTTAATTCGAATATTAATTCATTAAATATTATATTTATAATTTTTATAAACTTAGTTAATTATACAATTCAGTAGGATATTTTATAAAAATAATTTTATCAAGTTTTTGTATTTATTTCCCACTTTTCTTTATATATATATACTCGATTTATATTAATCAAATTAATTAGGTAATAAATATTAAATTGACCTAAATAAATAATTTTATATTTTTTATAGGTTCTATATTATGTAAAAATGTTATTAAAATTATTAAATCAAATTTTATATCAAAATATTATATATTTAATGTTTTCTAATTATTTAACCATTGTAATCGGCCTATAATTAAATAAATAAGAAAAATAATTTAAAAATAATTTTTATATTTTTTTTAAAGTATCTAGTAATGCTACTAATCATATAAAAATTTTATAAAAATATTTAATACACGTTTGTATTTATTTTGTATTTTCTTTCTTATTTCTCTCGGTTTAGAATAATGCAAAAGTAAATTCTTTTTAAATAATAATCATCCCATTTATTTAATTTTTATAATTTTTGCTTGTTTATAAAAGTATAATAATCTCAAAAAAAAATTATAATTATTTTTATTACTGTTTAATATTTTATTACGAATTTTATATTGTTTTTATGTTTAAATACTACATAATTCGTATTTAATTATAAATAATATTCCATAAATTATAAAAATTATTTTTATACATCATAATACTTATAATACTAATTATAACATGTAAAAATAATTTATATATATTAAATTCAAATTTTTAATGAATATACAAAAAATAAAAGCAATTCGATAAAAAATATAGAAAATACCTCAAGTACTTTCCCAAGTTTGTGAGAGAGTTTTTCCAAAGATTTGATACAAGTTTTTATGAAATGGAAGTGGGTATTTATAGGAAAAAAATGGTTGGTGAAAAGAAAAAATATAAATAAAATAAAGGTGCCAATTTTGACAAAAAATAAAAACATGTTAAAAATGTTTTTAATAAGTTTTTGTTTTTAAAAATATTTAGTCAAAATTCATGGGCTCATTATTTAATTTATAAAAAAATCTCTTTTTTTATAAGCTAAAAATATATATATATAATGATTAAAATAACTTATCATTTAATTAATAATTATGTTTCATATAGTTTTAAATATAATACGCATTAATATTAATATTAACTAAAGTTATTTTATATAATTAGTGTAAACTTTAGTTAACAAAAAGTGTCGACTAAAAATAAATATTTGATCAATGTCAAATTTAATTATATATTACGTATGGATAACAACCCTATAGTCAAATTAGTCAATTCAGGTATGGAAATATGAGGGTTGTTATACGAACAATGTCAATCACATAAAAGAAAATTATGAAATTAGACATAAAAAAAACAAATTTACATGTTTGCCTAAGAAAGCACCGAACTAACTCAACATTAGTATTATTATATTATGTAGATAAATTAATACTCCATAAATGTCATTTAACATACTTGTTTACAATTTGATGAATTAATAAAACGTACTTTGTGCTCAAGATGTAAACTTGACCATAGATAAGGGACAATATGTATAACTCACATTAAATTAGTTGTAATATAAATTTGGACAAAACCAAACGAGTATTAAATTAAATTACCTGATGTTATAATTATTACTAATACAACGAGTACATAACAGTCGTTAACGTCAACTAATGACGTTATAACGGTCATATATACATAACGGTTGTTAACGTCAATTGACGACGTTACAACGACTATAATTTTCAAAATAAAATAAACATATCCGTTTTCACATTTTCACAAATCAAACTTCATTTTCTCAGATTACCACTCTCAAAAAAATTTGTAAGATGATTCACCCGAGGATGATTTTCCCTATTATATTGGTCATACCAAGTATTATCATTGTTGCTAATATACTACCGGGTGAACCTATATTCTATCATGCCCTTGTGGTTTTATCATTTGTAATCATGCCATTATTATGTTGTTTGCTACTTATGAATTTAAAATGATTCTAATTTCATTTTATTATTTGTCTATGAATAGAAGTTGATTATGATTATGATTTATGTTGTTCATTTTTTTTTTTTGATAATAGAAAATGTAGAATTTGAAAAGACTTAAATTTGCTCCTTTAGAATCAAATGGGAACAACTACTTAACATGGGTTATGAATGTAGAAAAACATCTCGAATCAATCGGTATTTTAGAAACCCTGAATGAAAATAACAATTGTTCCGAACAAGAGAAAGCAATAGCAAGTATTTTTCTTAGCAAACATATTGACGAGTCCTTAGAATCTACATATTATATGATCGAAGATCCAAGTGTATTATGGAAATACTCAAAGATAGATACGATATTAATTATCAAGAAATAACGGTGATCCATGAAAGAATAAAATTGAAGATGTTAGTAGACGCTCTTATAAGAATCCCGGAGATTCTTATTAATGATCTAGTAACGTGGATCATCAGCTAGTATTTCTTGAATACATGAACATCTTATTTAGTTCTACAAATAAGTTCCAAAAGAAAAGAAAACGAGAGTGAATCTGTTGAAAAATCTTGATTAAATAAACCCTGAGTTACCTTGAGACTTGAATGGTTTGAATTTTCTAAGATGTCTAGCTTTTATGTATCACTCATAAATAAATCGCATATGTTTTATTAAGTGTTATCTTTTATGTACTTCAGATTGTAACTTGTTTGCAGGTAATATAATTTGATTATCTTGCTGAAATATAACTCATTATTTGCTTACCTTATTTGAAGTTTTAGTATGAATCCTGCTGAAATACAACATCAATTAAATGGTAAAAACCTATGTATTGTAGATAGTGGTAACATACACATTATGATCAAATCCAAGAAATATTTCATTGTTTTGAATCAAATGAAGGAATTATAAATACTATATCAGGTCTTGCAAACTTGATATAAGGAACGAAAAAGGCAAAAATTCATATTACCAAATGGTACGAATTTTCAGATAAACAATGCTTTGTTTTCTCCCAAATCAAAGAGAAATTTGTTAAGTTTCTCTGATATATATCATAATGGATATGATTATCAGTCAATGATAACCGAAAATGAGAAATACCTATGTAGCACCGAAAAGCGCATATGATAAAAAGCGCATATGATGAAAAGCGCAGCGCATATGATTAAAAGCGCATATGATAAAAATCGCATATGAGGAAAAGCGCAGCGCATTTGATTAAAAGCGCAGCACATATGATTAAAAGCACATATGATGAAAAGTGCATATGATGAAAAGCGCAGCGCATATGATTAAAAGCGCATATGGTGAAAAGGATATATGATGAAAAGCGCATATGGTGATTAATGAAAAGCACATATGGTGATTAATGAAAAGCACATATGGTGATTAATGAAAAGAATATTGAGAAAGAATCACCAATGTTTCTTAAAAGAATTCAAGGTTATATATATGGACCAATTCATCCATCATGTGGACCATTTTTATATTTCATGGTTCTAATAGACGCAATTAGCGGATGGTCTCATGTTTGTGTGTTATCAAGCCGTAATATGGCATTTGCAAAGTTTTTTGCACAAATTATTAAATTGAGAACACATTATTCTGATTACACCATTAAAAGGATGAGGCTTGATAATGCTGGTGATTTAACATCTCAAGCATTTAATGATTATTATATGTCTACCGGGATTGTTGTTGAACATCCAGTTGCTCATATGCATACACACAATTGGTTTAGCTGAATCAATAGATAAACGCTTGCAGCTAATAACTAGACAATTGGTAATGAGTACAAAACTCTCAATATTTATATGGGGACATGTAAATTTACATGATGTGATATTAATTCGCATTAAACCAAGTGCAAGTCATAATTATTCTCCATTACCAATTTAATTTTGGTTGAGAGCCAAATATTTTCCATCTTAAAACATTTGATTGTGCAGTGTATTTTTAATTGCACCACCACAACAAATGGTTCCTCAAAGAAGGATTGATATATATGTTGGATATGAAACATCTTCAATCATAAGATATATTGAATCCATGACGGATGATGTTTTTACAGCACGTTTTTTTTTGGTGATTGATATTTTAATGAAAAAAAATTGTTCCGTAGACTAGGGGGAGAAATAAATAAAATGATGTTTCATGATGTGAACATCAATTAAGGTATCTTGATACTCTCTTGATACTCGCACAAAAGAATGCAAAACAAAAATTAAAAAAATAAAAATAAAAAAAAATAATGCATATGCAAGAACTTACGAATAAATTGCCCGATGCATTTACAGATGCAAAAAGAGTGACTAAATCATATATACCAGCAGTAAATGCTTCGGCTATAATTGAAATTCTAAAAACTGACAATAATGTCACTCATGAGTCCATTGCCACGCTAGAAACGTGGAAGACCAATTGGTTCTCAAGATAAAAATCCTCCAAAAGAAAAATCAGCTGATAATGAGGTAAAAGAAAGTGTTCAAGATGAACCACAAATCAATACTCCTTCTGCAGAGGAGATTGATGATGTCAATACAGAAATCGCAAACAATTATGCACATTCAAAAATATTATGGAACCGATATGACACGAAAAATCTTAATGAGAATTTTCATATAATGACATCATGAATAAAGATGATGAGCTGGAACCAAAATCTGTCATTGAATATCAAAATAGACATGATTGAGCTCAATGGAAATGAGCAATACTAGCTGAATTAGAATCGCTCAATAAAAGAAAAGTTTTCGGATCAATCGTTATCACTTTTAAAGATGTGAAACGTATGGGATACAAATGAATTTTTATCCGAAAAGGAAATGTGAAAATGAAGTTACAAGGCAAAATTAAACTTGTAACTCAAGAATTCCGACAAAGACCAGAAATGAATTATGAGGAAAACTTATCCTCCTGTAATGGATACAATTACTTATTAGATACTTAATCAACCTGGTAGTCACTTAAATGCATCTCATGGATGTTGTTACTACTTATCTGTATGGATCACTTGATAGTGATATGAATGAATATACCTGAAGGGTTTAAGGTATCTTAAGCATCTAATGCAAAACCCAAGGGAATGTATTCCATTAAATCAAAAAGATTTTTATATGGGTTTATACAATCGGAACGTATGTGGTATAACCGATTAAATGATTACTTGATAAGAAAAGGGTATACATATAAACTTATTTGCACGTGTGTTTTATAAAAACAATGTTCGGATATGTGATCGTAGCTGTTTATACCAATTATCTTAAATAAAGAAATCTATGAAGCTATTCAACTTCTAAAGAAAGATTTTGAAATGAAAATAAAAAATCAAGTATTACGTTGATTTACATATTGAGCATATGCCTAATGACTTACTTTTACATCAGAAAAGATTTGTAAAACATTTTAATATGGGCAAGACAAAACCATTAAGTACTCCTATGGTTATTAGATCACTCAATATTGACACTGATCCATTTCATCACCGTGAAGATCATGAAGATCTTAACGGATCAGAAGTTCCATATCTTAGTGCAATTGGAGCTCTTATGTATCTTACAAATTGTACAAGACTTGACATTTCTTTTGCAGTTAATTTGTTGGCAAGGTTTAGCTCAGCTCCTACAAAAAGACACTGGAATGGGATCAAACATACATTTCGATACCTTCGAGGAACTACTGATTTAGGATTATTTTATTCTAACGAATCAAAACAAGATTTGGTTGGTTATGCAGATGCAGGTTATTTATGTGATCCTCATAAAGCTAAATCTTAAACTGGATGTGTATTCTTAAATGGAGGTACCGCCATATCATGGCGTTCTCAAAAACAAACACTTGTTGCAACATCATCAAATCATGCCGAAGTGATTGAATTACATAAAGCCACTCGAGAATGTTTTTTGGTTGAGATCAATGATACAACTCATTACTGATTCTTGTGGACTATAACGCGATAAAAGTCCAACAACTATCTATGAAGATAATGCAGCTTGCATAGCACAGATGAAAGAAGAGTATATCAAAAGTGACCGAACGAAACACATACCTCCTAGATTCTTCTCATACACTCAAGATCTCATCAAAGACAACCAGATTGAAATGAGATATGTTCAATCCAGCAAAAACTCTGCTGATCTTTTCACCAAAGCACTTCCAACTGCTATTTTCAGAACGCATGTCACAATATTGGCATGGGGCATGTTCAAAAGATGTGACGACTCAGCGATGTCTACTTGAGGGGGAGTCAACTCTATGCTGTACTCTTTTTTCCTTGGCTAAAGTTTTTATCCCACTGGGTTTTTCTTTAGCAAGGTTTTTAACGAGGCAGTAACATGTAGTTGATTTTTAATAAGGCAAAATTGTCGTCCAATGGGGAGTGTTATATATGGCCGACACTATATGGCCGACACTTTTGATAAAGTGTGGTTTGGTGGATCTCAAATTCACGGATATATTACTATTTCACCTAACTGCACAGTGAAATATTGTACTATAAATATGTTAAGATGTAGTTTATAGTTGTACACCATTTTCTTATTACAATTCTTCTTTCTATCTTTTGTTCTCTACTTTCTTATAATCCTAAAGTTAATAGACCACTAAAGGTAGTTATATACTACAAATTTATAACATATATAATGATTTTGATTAATCTTCACAATTAAATTTAGACCTTCCAAAATTGCATTGATGTGTGTTTGGGATGATTTTTATATTATTTTATATTTTATAATAAATATGAAATAAGTTTGACATGTTGAAATTTGATTTTGTAAATATATATATTTTCTGCGTGATCTATTAATAAACACGTTTGAATATTCTTGAATCCTAGCTGGAGTAGTATATGACAACTTTAATTTAATGCTTTTGTTTACATTGGGAAGTAGAACTCATAACTTTTTGTGTCCTTTCTTTTGTGATAGATAAATAATTTATCTTTATAATCAACTCTACGAGTTTCAGTTCAAAATTTTAAAAGTTATGTCGAATAGATTATTGAGTAACCTGGCGTGTTTTAGACAGGAATGCTTGGTGTTTTTGCACCTGTTACATAGTACGAGTAAAACAATGATATGATACATATTTTTTGAATAAAGTAAGGCGTTAATGGTTAAAACATTTATACTCAATACAACGTTTAGTTTAAAATTTAAATTTAAATTTAGAATCAGGTTCAAGTGCCAAAATGTTGAAACAAAAATTTGTAGAGAAATGAGCACGCCAAAAAGGGACCCCGGAGTGCTTCTTTTTGGCCTGATAAAGTACCATAATTCAGATCATCAATGATCTTGCTCTTTTTCAAAAAAATTATGTATATGAAAGAAAAATTGGAATGTATATGAATTGAAGTTGAGAGTTGAGTGTAATAGCGACCAATTAAATTAGCATTATGATTAGTATCTAATTAATGATGGTTCAGGTTCGAATTCCACATCCACCATCTTATTTTGAAGTTATGATATGGTCCAGCGGTTGGTGGCCAGCTTCCTTTAGGGGAGGTCAGGAGTTCGACCTCCGTTGGCTACATATTAAAAACACAATTCCATCCCTGTCATGAAGTATCCACCCATCGCACCTTTCGGTTTCAAGGTTTCCTCCCAGGCAGCGATGGGGGCGGGGTTATTATCGCTGCATTGGCATAGTCGAAACGGGAGATGATCGCAACGGATGGTTTAGTCCCTCTCGGGTGATCCCAATCGCTGTTAAAAAAAAAAGTATCTAATTAATGATGAAGTCTTTTATTAATTAAATTTATTTACTAATAGTGTTTATATAAGCTTATATAATCATAATATAATATAATAACTGTGAACTCATGAGTTGTGACGAAAGTATAATTCCTGATGGCTCAAATTTGAATTTCAAGGTTCACGAATCACGAAAAGATTAATTATGATCATGTAATGATCTCAAGGTTACCAAAGTATAACTTTTCTCACCAAACATCTCAATGCATGGCGTGTATTTTAATCAACAAAAGGACCATCATTCAAGACTCTCTTTCGAATTAGAATGTGTGCATCTGTTTGATAAAAAAAAAATTATCCGATTCAAAATCTGAATAATTAAATTTATATTATTTAACTTCGTTATTAACAATAATAACATGATTTTTTTGGACAGCTGTTAGGATCAATCAGGGGGACTTAACCACCACGCGTTCATCTCCTACACAGTTATACCCGCCCCCAACTGCGTGGCCAGGAGGAAACCCGCACCAATCCCATACAGGGCATGGACGGTAAAACCCACTTATCTTTACCCCCAACGCGATGTGAGAAAGGTGCCATGACAGAGATGAAATTGTGGGTTAAAATGTAGCCAATGGGCGTCGAACTCCTGACCTCCGCTAAAGGAGGCAGACCACCAACCACTAGACCACGTCACAACTTCAACAATAATAACATGTTTTACAATTATTCCGAATAAGCTCTATCAATGATTTAAAATTAATGTATTAACTTGTAAAATAAATAAATAAATAAAATAATATAATTGTTTGATTAATGTTCCGGATATAAGTTAATAGAAAAAAAATAAATGAATTGGAAGTACTGAATGGTAAAGAGAAAATTTTAAACTGTAAAAAGTTCAACTTCATTTGTCATTCACATGTCAGTAACGAACACATCAAATGTTGAACCGTTTAGTATTCAATGTTGAACCATTTAATTAATAAGTAATCATACGCAGACTTAGGCATACAATGAAGCTTTGGGAGCAAGGGCCGAGTTTCTTAGGGCAGGAGGGGGCCATCGCCCCTCCAAAAGTTTGAGTGGATAGTGGGGATTTGTAGCCCTCTGAGTTACGGACGTTTGGGCGTTTGATTCAGTTAAAGCGGAGTTCGTATGAAAGAGATATGACCAAAATAGTGAAAGCTAGCAGAATTTGCGAGTTGCCACCGTTTTGGTTATATCTACTTCAAAGAGATTCGGATTTAGTTGATTTAAAGGCTCAAACGCTCGTAACTCAAAGGACTACAAATTTCATTTTGATTGTTACCTGAAATCAAAAGCCACGATTCTCGGAGAGGCCTTTTCCTATTGGGGATATCACCAACATACTCTAAATTAATATCTTTCACTAAAATTATTTGGTATCTCGATATAAAATGTCATGTTGGCCCCTTCAAAACCATTTTTCAAGCTCCGCCACTGTTTAGGAGAGAGTTATTGAGAGGTATAAAGTTACTCAGTCATACAATGAAGCTTTAGGAGAGAGTGATTGAGACTAGGTTACGTCACGAAACAAAGATTTCATAGAACCAATTTGGTTTCATGCTAGAACGCTCGTCGATGGAGGCGATCCACATTCTTAGAAGTCTTATGGAGAAGTATATGGAAAAACAAAAGAACTTACACATGACGTTCTTAGACTTCGAGTCGCCCACCTACAGCTCGAGTTAGGAGAGTTGAGGCCCTCACTGTTGGCATTGTAAGGCGAATGGGGAGACCTAGACGTAGGTTGGAGGATAGATTGAAGCTTGACATGAAGGAGCTTATTTTGATCAAGGACATGACTTCGGATAGGAATATGTGGAGGAGTAAGATCAGAATAATTGAGTAAGATATTAATATATTGTTACGTTTATTTTGAATAAGTATTTATGGGTAAGGTCTAGAGATTTTCATTATGTTTACCGGTCTATTTTAATTTTAATGTGTAGTACATATCTAGCCTACTATTATTTATATACTACTATTATATATATATATATATATATATATATATATATATATATATATATATATATATATATATATATATATATATATATATATATATATATATATATATATATAATAGTAGTATATATCTATTTTAATTTCCATTATGTTTATATATATATATATATATATATATATATATATATATATATATATATATATATATATATATATATATATATATATATATATATATATATAATAGTAGTATATATCTATTTTAATTTCCATTATGTTTACCGGTTGACTACCTACCAGGGTGACCGCGACGCGACGGTGCGCCAATTTCAGGTTTTGAAGAAGGGGCTCCCTTCGTTGGTCTCTCGCGCATGTGATTCCAAATATGTGAGCGACCTGTTTGTTGATGTTGTGGTTGCTTTTAAGGCGGAGGAGAGGTTCACGTTTTGGGAGAAGATCAGGCCCCATGTTCAACCTTCTGCGGCTTTGGATGCCATTATTGCTGAGGACGTGGATCCTCAGGCGGTTCAAAAGAGCGAGGAGATTGCGCCTACCTTGGAGAACATCATGGTCCTTTCGTTAGTTGCTCTGTCTAAGGACCCCTCCGGTTCTTCCTCTTCAGACTGCCTTTCGGGTTCAGACTGGGTATTATCCGCAAACTCGAGTATCGTATTCCCTTGTGCTTGCACGGTTTCTTTGGATTCCGTGTCGGAGTAGGTAAGAATGATAGGATTAGAAGAAGTCATCTAGCACTCAAAGAAAACACAAAGTTAGTTCATTTAGTAATCATGTCATCATAGAAATCAAGTAACATAACAAATAATGTAACTAGGGTTCATGCAACTTAATAAGTCTAGGGTTACAATCTAAACTCAATAGATGTCCTAACGTTCGACTCTCTAATGCAGCCTAGTCCTAGGTAACCGATCTGCTCTGATACCAAATGTAATATCCCGTCAGAATCCACTAACGGTGTATTAACTCTGGTCCCACAATTTAGCTGTCACGCCCTCTATATGAGACGTTTCCGAAAAGTATTCGCATTAATTATTAAAGCAAAGTCATTTATTTAAGAAAATGTAACTGAAAAGTATTGGACACAAATGACTATCGTAATGAACCCAAAACATCTCAAAAGTAAATAGTTTAAATGCGGATATTTATTCTTGAAATAAAGACGATAAAATATGATGGACACCGTCCAGTTCTAGCAGCAAACAGCATGACAACTTCTGTATAGTGGAAGCACTACCTCTATGAACCTGAGATAAAACATGCAAAATGTCAACGAAAACGTTGAGTGAATCTACAAGTTTAGTAAAGCATTTCGTAAGTTAGGCCACAAGATTTTCTGGAAAACATCGTAAGAAAAGTATACATTATCATGAGCACTTGATTATAAAGCTTTAACCTTTGCAGATAGCCGAGCTACACATCTTCCTTTTACCTATCTAAGCATACACCGATCAAGTGTACAAGTAACGACAAAATAAGCACCAGTTATGTTGCGGTGAGGTTTGTCAAACCTAACGGTACCGTCCCTATAAGTCGAGCTTACAAAGTAACTGATATAATCAAGCTAAGGGATTTTTGATCTGAACTTATATGTATATGTTTAAGTTACTTATCCCTAATATGTAAAACAATTGTAAAAAGCATGTGTCTCATCCCTGTAAAAACTTAGTAGGGACTGTAGACTCACCTTTGCAAAAGCACTCGAAATATCTTAGCAAAATGTACTGTAGTCGAACACTCTCGACCGAACAACGCAACCTAATCACGTAAGTCATCTTAAGTATACACATATAGGTCATACTATGTCAACCCATAGTGTACGCAAAGTCCTAGTGCTCAGACTGACTCAACGAACAAATAAAAGTCAACTAATCCAAGCAAGCTAACAAAAGTCAACCAAAGTCAAACCAAAAGTCAACTCAATCAAAGTGGTCAACTAAAGTCAAACATCTCAGTAGGTCATGCAAACATGGTCAACATGTCAAACCTATATCAACTAACACTTTACAACTCACAGTTAAGAAAATTGCACATTCGCAGATTAAATCATGCCTTCAAATTACGTACATCGTAGAAAGATACAACTATAGCTCATAGCATATAACTCATAAAATTATGAACAACTCCAGATCACAATTATACTTTTAAAATCAATTCCAAAAAGTCTGGCCAAAGCCTCATACGACATTTAAAAGTCAGAAATTAGAAGAGGTCTAGTTATGGTTTACTAAATCAGTTTCAGCACGCGCATCAGTTTTGAAATATTTCTCAGAAAATATGGAAAATTGATTTTGATGAACGACCAATTGAAGTCATCATAAAACATCCCAAAATTTTAGTGATAAAATAATCAAAGATATCTCTTTAGCCAATTCGTACAGTTTAATCAATCTTTACAGACCTTCCAGTTTTAAATAGCAAACAGACATGTCACTTAGATGAGCATATATCTCATGGCAAATCATGGTTTCATAAGTTTGCATAGAAATGAAACACATCAAGTAATATATAAACTAATATATTGCAGAAGATCATAGTCTCAATCAACTTCTAGTTCTCTCTAGAGATTTTCTTTCACATTTGAAAACAGATTCAGCTCACTTAACAACACGAATCTTTGTTTTAACATATTGGAAGCATTACGAAAGCGTTTAACGTAAATCTTAAGTCTAACATGCATGATTTTTCACAAAAAATACAATATTACACTTTTCATTAGCTAAATCACAAAGCATTCAAGTCAGAAAATTCGGATTACGAGCATAACCTAATCAAAACTTCGATTAAGCATATCTTGAGCATACGATAACGAAATCACGCAAAAACAGAGTTTAAAATTAATAACTTTTCGATATATATCCATATAAACATATTACAAGATCAGTTCATAAGTCAATTTTATCAGATCTACAAGATACAAATTCGTTTTTCATGCAAACATCACCAATCGAGCAATCAAACGATAATTAACAACACAAGACACCATTAATTGAGCACTAGACTCTAATACACTATGTAATTGAACAAAAATCTGATTTATAAAAGTTAGGGTTTGCAATTATACCTCAATTGATCAAATAGCTTATACTATCATTAAGAGAATGATGCGTAGATCAACGTTCGTGCACGAGGTTTCTTCTAAAATCAACTTTTGATGGTGGTATGGTGATGGTGATGACCGACAGCCTAGAAGAGAGGGAGAGGGGCAGTTTTTGGTCGATCAAAGTGAAGAATGAGGAGTTAGGGATGTTTACTTGCTATTTAGATTAAGTTAGGCCCTAAATTAAAAGACCATTAATGACCCACTAAGCCAAAACAAGTCCAATAAGGTGTCCACTAGGGGGGTTCGGTCGAATGGCCTTCTTATGGGGTCATTGGGCTCGTTTTCATTAAATCTTGGTACGCGCGTGGTCCGTTTCGGGTGCCGTTAACCGTACCGGGTCTCCGGAACGTTAACTAGTCGTTGAAACGAAATCACCGAATTTAATTCATTAAATAAATAATAAATTAAATAAGTTTTTCTTAAAGTCAATAATTATTAAAAATAATTATTCTGTCGTTTTTCTGAGTTCCGTAAACTGAAAAGCTTTCTAGGCGATTAACCTAATCGTAACGTTTTCTAGTTATTTCACTTTCCGAAATAAGTTCATAAATTAATATAACATATTAACTCAAGTAATCCTCTAAGAACAAGTATGCATTTAATCGTAGTAAACACACAAGTCTAAGTAAACACCGTTAAACACTTAATGGATAAGCAACGATAATAAACGGAAAAAGTCGGGTTGTTACATTACCCACCTGTTATGAAAAATTTCGTCCCGAAATTTTAGTGCTCATCCGCCGTAGTCGTCTACTCGGGAAACAATTGCGGATACTTCAGTCTCAATTGATCTTCACGCTCCCACGTGAATTCTGGTCCTCTACGGGCATTCCATCTAACCTTAACGATCGGAATTCTGCTTTGCTTTAGTTGCTTAACCTCATGACCCATAATCTCAACAGGTTCTTCAACGAAATTAAGTTTAGGATCAACTTGTACCTCGTCTAAAGGAATCACCAAACTTTCGTCTGATAAGCATTTCTTTAAATTGGAAACATGAAAAGTGTCGTGAATCTCGCTAAGTTCTTGCGGTAGTTTCAGTCTATACGCTACCAGTCCTATTCTTTAGGTAATCACAAACGGTCAATGACCTTGTTCCAAACTTCATACTCAGAAGAGAGATGTCTTCCCATCATTCCAGACCTCTCGATTTCATCTCGAGGAGCACTTTCTTTGCACAGTGTATCTATCAATGCCGTTTTGTTGGAGATAAAATTTGGAAGATATGCCAGTCCATGATGCGAACTGAAGAATTCTTTACCATCTGTTGGAACTTGGAGAATGCGCTCGAAATCCACAAGAGAGTAGCAGTAATTAGTGCCTTGAAGACTGAAGGAGACTTCATTATTCACAAAATTGAAATTTGCATAAAATTTGCGAATGAGAGATGGATAAATGGGACCATCAAGAGTGAGAAATGCTTCCCATTTAAGAGTTTTGAATTATCTTATAAGCCCCGGCATTTGATCGTGGGTAACTTTTCTTCCTTCAGTGATAGGACGGTCAGAGAGAAGCCAAATGTTGTAATTAATTCTTTCTGTAGGATCTGACGGTGGATCGTATGAGTCCTTTCTTCTTGGATCACTGCTCCTTCCCTTTCCTCTCGTCATTTTCTACACAGTGATACTTCAAATTAATTCAAAGTGTATAATTCAATTGTAGGCAACAAGTTTTGCAAACTTTGATTATCATCAATACTTAGATGTTTTGATGTTTCACTCTTCATTAGTGTCAATGAGTTTGCAACTAGATTACGATTTTCACAAAGTTCATATGTGTTCTAGACTTTTAAGATCATCATCAACACATGTTTTGACATCCAACATTATTACACTCAATTTGCAACAATGTCATTTATATCATATGAACAATGATTCTATGAAAATCTAACCTACATGAATAATGAACCCTAGAATTATTCAATGTTAAATTAACGCATAGATAGGTACTACTACAATCGTTTCCAAGTTGTTCTTCAAGAACAATTTTGATTTTTTGCATCAATTTAAGTTTTTATTCATTCTAGTTAGGGTTTCTTCATAACCCTAATTCATCATACAAACACAATTGAATGCTAGGAAAGTAAGGATTAATCATACCAAAAGTAGGAATTGAGATTGAAGGAATGAGCGTTCTTCTTCGTGCGGTCGATCTCCTTAGTCGTGTGCAAAGTGCGTATGTTTTAAAGTGAGTGGGAGTGAAGTAAAAGTGAGGGTTTTATTTAATTTAAAAACAGAATCAGACCACGCACGGTTGAAGCATGGTCGACCGTGGTGTTAGCCGTGCAGGAATTTTCACACGTACAGGACAGGAGTCTGCGGTCGGGTATACAGTCAGCGGTGATGCAGCCGTGGATTCTTCTGATCACCAATTTCTTCACTTCTTCTTTCTTTGAGCGCGTTTTGACGATTCTTAGGTTCTATAGAATAATTGAGGACAAGTTTTCTTTTCCTAACATTGAATGATTACATCCTCCCGATGTTTAATCATCAATGACACATAATATACTATATTTATATGTATATATATGTATATATGTATATATATATATATATATATATATATATATATATATATATATATATATATATATACACACACACACACATATATATTCAATCATGCACATAGTATACAAAAAAACGCATCAATCTAGTATTTAGCATGCAATACATAGTTTCACATAAACACACAATCCTAATGCAAGTAAGCTTCCTTCACTAATCTTTTAAAATCAATTTTCAAAAATAATTTTGCATTTGTGAGAAAAACCTTTCATTAATACAAAGTCTTTTTGAGAAGGTTATTCTCATTAGCATTTTGATCATTGATTTTGATTGATTTTAAGATTACCCAATCCTTGACTTATCCCTACCATTGAATTGCTAGCTTGGTCCATTTTTCCCATGTTCTCAATTTTCCTAATAATAGACAATGGACTTTGATTACACGATTTGTGTTTGCTAGAGTCGTGACGTATATTCATTTCATGTTTACCTCTTGATGATTTACACATAATCATTCTTTCAAATTTTCTTTTTTCAACGCGTTGTTTTCATCAATTAAAGTTTTGTTAAGTTGTCTAACATTGTGTAATTCTTTATCTAAAAGTTTTACTTTGTCACGACTACTATCATACACAAATTTAATAGTCTTGTAATCATCTAACAATTCTTCATAATTAGAAGGATACAATACATGTACCTCATTGCAATCCATGTTTGAGACATCATCTTCTTTGAATGGAGATTCAACCTCTTCCTCACTTTGAACATCTTGATCCAAATCATTCCAAGAACTCATGAGACAAAAGTCTTCATTTCCATTCAACCCATTTACTTAAGAATCACCAAGCTTCTCCAAATCCTTCCCTACTCCTTTATCCTTTAAACTCCTAGAGTTTTCTTCTTCCTGAGAACATAGTGAATCCCAATATTCCTTTGCACTTTCACATGAAATTATCTTTAATCTTTTTTCACTAGGAAGAATTCCATGAAGTAGTGAAATTGCATCAAATTGTTTCAAAACCTCATTGTTTTGAAATGTTAACTTCACTAGTCTTGAACTAGCTTGTGGTACAAAGTCTCCTACTTTGATTATTCTCCACAAGTAGTAATCCTTGAATTTGAGATAAGCCTCAAATCTTAATTTTCACACATCAATATCCATCTTATCAAGGATTGGTGCTTCTTTCACCAAATCTTCCAAGAATCCCATAGTTTGAGTTGATCCGAGAATCGTTGACTCAAGTTTTTGCACAAAACGAATTTTGACACTTTCACAATCGTTTATAGAGCAATGATTTGAGCAACCGCTCTGATACCAATTGTAAGTAACTAGAGGGGGGTGAATAGTTACTTGATACGTTTTTAATACTTTTTCGATTGATCACCAAATTCAATTAACTTTGATCAACCAATTCAACTCAAACTTGATGTGTGTAGTGTATATGTTCAAAATGATAAATGAAGTAATGTAAAGAACATAGACACAAGGATTTATAGTAGTTCTGGTGGATGTTAACTAATCTACCTTAATCTACTCCCCAATTACACTAATCGGGATTTGTTGCTTCACTAAGCACTTTTCTCCAAACCCGGTGGAGATTCGATTTACAAGTCTTCAACTTCTTTGGTAGACAACAAACCTAATCTTTCTATCCCTTTGAAAGATCAACTCCAACCTAGATCAACTTGTCTTCACCTTGGACAAGTATTAATCTCCAAATAAGATTAATCAACTTCCTAAGTCCCTTTAAGAAACTAGATCACTAAGCTAGCCTATGCTTCTACTAATTGAAGTTACAAGACTTATACACTTTGTAATGATGATCCTAAGACAATACTAGGACATACATTACACTAAGTAAACTTACAAGATTAATGATTTTGATTAGTAAGTTTACAACAACCAAATTCTATATCTATAAGATCATAGAATCTTCTCTTGCTTGAAATATGCAAG
The DNA here is from genome assembly GCF_046630445.1 of Rutidosis leptorrhynchoides. Lineage (NCBI taxonomy): Eukaryota > Viridiplantae > Streptophyta > Magnoliopsida > Asterales > Asteraceae > Rutidosis > Rutidosis leptorrhynchoides. Next base: position 151,983,203 of record NC_092337.1, read on the forward strand.
AGGGTCAGCTTTAAATGCTCTTTAATGTTTCCCTTTTATAGTGGGATTCAAAAAGTAGCCGTTGACACACGGTCGCCTGCACGGTCGACCGTGGTTCGACCGTGCGTGCTCCAGTCCAAATTTAGTATCCGTTGTATAGCAGTTTGACTCAAATTTGAAACACCACATTTTGGTACCTTTACTCTTTCTAGCACCTTCAAAAGAAACCAAACATCCTATACAAGTACTATATGCATTAAGTGTGTGAGATTTGGTCTTATTGCATGAAAGTGACATAACACTCCATTAGTGGTAAGCCCAACATTCTTGGAGAAGTGTCTTGATTGATACTTTGGGAAATCTCAATTTGGTCAAGACTTAGTTAGTCACATTAATGCATTTGGTTCAATTCTAAAGACTAGTCACTATGTCATTAACTTCCTAGTTTCAATTAATCACAAATCATGTTCCATTTGGGTTTAGGTAGAGATTAATTGAATGATGTCTTTATAAGATAATCATGAAGTATGTAGAGACATCAAAGTTAAGTAATTCTTGAATAAGCAATCACACTTAGTTACTTAGACCAAATAGACAATTGACTATAATTTCATTGTGAACCATTTTACACTTAATTTATTGGAGTATGTTAGTTACTTGAATCCTAACTAGTAAGCACATAGCAAACATATTAATCAAGTTGACAAATTTATGAGTATTAAGCATATTGGCAAGTAGCAAGTAATTCTCACACATAGCAAGAGATAGTTATTCTAGGATCAATCATATAGATATTTGCACAACTTGTAACAACCCAAACCAATAACCAACCGATTACACGAAACAAATTTTTATTTTTTTTATAACAGGAGAGTGCGCCGCACCACCTCAGGGTGCGCGGCGCGCACAGGCCAAAATCAGTTCTGTCCGGTTTTGCAATTTTTCAAATAAAGATCTCCCACTTCCCGACATATTTAGATGAAACGCTTTTCACAACATGTTCTAATATGAAAAACTCATACGATTCAATCATAAAATGAGTTTTACAAAACGGGGCCCACATCGGCCGCTTTACGAGTTTTGTACAAATCATGAGTTTCGACCACATTAGTTTAATTTCCAAACGACACTAAGAGCATGGTGTTTGGGGGTTAAACTACCCAAATCTTAGTGAAACTCCAAAAGCTATTACATCCAAAAGCGTCCCCTAACAAACAAGCGGGATCTCTAATCCATACGAATGCCCTTACCCTTGTCTCCACCGGAGCCTATAAAAAGATAAACAACGAGAGGGTAAGCAAAGCTTAGTGAGTGCAACAATTATACATACACATACATAACCCATCTATTTGCATTCGCACCCACCAAATACCTCATACGAGAATATAACTCAATTAGCATGCCGTCTTACTCATAATGCTAACAACTCGTACACTATCACTACATCACATTAGCATATACACAACACAATATATATATATATATATATATATATATATATATATATATATATATATATATATATATATATATATATATATATATATATATATATATATATATATATAGCATGCTAAACAATATCCATCATCATAATATGGTTAACCATAACGCTATGGTGCTACCGGCACGTGGTTCACACCATACGCATTTGAGTTTCACTCTTTTATAGTGCTACCGGCTCGTGGTTCACACTTTGGCGCTACCAGCACGTGGTTCACGCCTCATTTTATAGTGCTACCGGCACGTGGTTCACACTTGATGCTACCGGCACGTGGTTCACATCCGAATTTTATAGTGCTACTGGCTCGTGGTTCACACTTGTTTATAGTGCTACCGGCACGGGGTTCACACTTGATGCTACCGGCACGTGGTTCACATCATAATACCCGTCGAATACATGTTATGGCACTACCGGCACGTGGTTCATACCATAATATTCACAAATAAACATGCCATATACATGTACGCATAATTATTCCACTCACCTTAAAGATTTGGTGATGGTTTTATCCTTTCACAAGCTTCAAAGCCAAGTACCTAATGCAATAAGTACTCGATCAACCAACAAACTTGTTGGACTAAATACCAACACTTCACTCATGTGTATTTAATGACTTAAATGCATTAAATGCCCCATTTTCACCAAAACCGCCCCTTAAGGGTTAAGACCATCGTTAATCACTTAAAAGCTAGTGATTAAGGTCCAACAACACTAACTAACACACAATTAGGGTATTTCATACCCATCTTTCCCAACTAGGTCAATTATTACACACTTGACCATTTTAAAACCAACACACCCATTTCGGGTTATCCACTAACCCAATGACACCCATTTACATTAATAACTAGGTGTGCTAGTAACTGAAATGTCCCGTTCTTATTGATTAAAAACGTTCCATATTAATTGATTTCGTTGCGAGGTTTTGACCTCTATATGAGACGTTTTTCAAAGACTGCATTCATTTTAAAACAAACCATAACCTTTATTTCATCAATAAAGGTTTAAAAAGCTTTACGTAGATTATCAAATAATGATAATCTAAAATATCCTATTTACACACGACCATTACATAATGGTTTACAATACAAATATGTTACAACAAAATAAGTTTCTTGAATGCAGTTTTTACACAATATCATACAAGCATGGACTCCAAATCTCGTCCTTATTTAAGTATGCGACAGCGGAAGCTCTTAATAATCACCTGAGAATAAACATGCTTAAAACGTCAACAAAAATACTGGTGAGTTATAGGTTTAACCTATATATATCAAATCATAATAATAGACCACAAGATTTCATATTTCAATACACATCCAATACATAGAGATAAAAATCATTCATATGGTGAACACCTGGTAACCGACATTAACAAGATGCATATATAAGAATATCCCCATCATTCCGGGACACCCTTCGGATATGATATAAATTTCGAAGTACTAAAGCATCCGGTACTTTGGATGGGGCTTGTTGGGCCCGATAGATCTATCTTTAGGATTAGCGTCAATTAGGGTGTCTGTTCCCTAATTCTTAGATTACCAGACTTAATAAAAAGGGGCATATTTGATTTCGATAATTCAACCATAGAATGTAGTTTCACGTACTTGTGTCTATTTTGTAAATCTTTTATAAAACCTGCATGTATTCTCATCCCAAAAATATTAGATTTTAAAAGTGGGACTATAACTCACTTTCACAGATTTTTACTTCGTCGGGAAGTAAGACTTGGCCACTGGTTGATTCACGAACCTATAACAATATATACATATATATCAAAGTATGTTCAAAATATATTTACAACACTTTTAATATATTTTGATGTTTTAAGTTTATTAAGTCAGCTGTCCTCGTTAGTAACCTACAACTAGTTGTCCACAGTTAGATGTACAGAAATAAATCGATAAATATTATCTTGAATCAATCCACGACCCAGTGTATACGTATCTCAGTATTGATCACAACTCAAACTATATATATTTTGGAATCAACCTCAACCCTGTATAGCTAACTCCAACATTCACATATAGAGTGTCTATGGTTGTTCCGAAATATATATAGATGTGTCGACATGATAGGTCGAAACATTGTATACGTGTCTATGGTATCTCAAGATTACATAATATACAATACGAGTTGATTAAGTTATGGTTGGAATAGATTTGTTACTAATTTTCACGTAGCTAAAATGAGAAAAATTATCCAATCTTGTTTTACCCATAACTTCTTCATTTTAAATCCGTTTTGAGTGAATCAAATTGCTATGGTTTCATATTGAACTCTATTTTATGAATCTAAACAGAAAAAGTATAGGGTTATAGTAGGAAAAATAAGTTACAAGTCATTTTTGTAAAGGTAGTCATTTCAGTCGAAAGAACGATCTAGATGACCATTTTAGAAAACATACTTCCACTTTGAGTTTAACCATAATTTTTGGATATAGTTTCATGTTCATAATAAAAATCATTTTCTCAGAATAACAACTTTTAAATCAAAGTTTATCATAGTTTTTAATTAACTAACCCAAAACAGCCCGCGGTGTTACTACGACGGCGTAAATCCGGTTTTACGGTGTTTTTCGTGTTTCCAGGTTTTAAATCATTAAGTTAGCATATAATATAGGTATAGAACATGTGTTTAGTTGATTTTAAAAGTCAAGTTAGAAGGATTAACTTTTGTTTGCGAACAAGTTTAGAATTAACTAAACTATGTTCTAGTGATTACAAGTTTAAACCTTCGAATAAGATAGCTTTATATGTATGAATCGAATGATGTTATGAACATCATTACTACCTTAAGTTCCTTGGATAAACCTACTGGAAAAGAGAAAAATGGATCTAGCTTCAACGGATCCTTGGATGGCTCGAAGTTCTTGAAGCAGAATCATGACACGAAAACAAGTTCAAGTAAGATCATCACTTGAAATAAGATTGTTATAGTTATAGAAATTGAACCAAAGTTTGAATATGATTATTACCTTGTATTAGAATGATAACCTACTGTAAGAAACAAAGATTTCTTGAGGTTGGATGATCACCTTACAAGATTGAAAGTGAGCTAGCAAACTTGAAAGTATTCTTGATTTTATGTAACTAGAACTTGTAGAATTTATGAAGAACACTTAGAACTTGAAGATAGAACTTGAGAGAGATTAATTAGATGAAGAAAATTGAAGAATGAAAGTGTTTGTAGGTGTTTTTGGTCGTTGGTGTATGGATTAGATATAAAGGATATGTAATTTTGTTTTCATGTAAATAAGTCATGAATGATTACTCATATTTTTGTAATTTTATGAGATATTTCATGCTAGTTGCCAAATGATGGTTCCCACATGTGTTAGGTGACTCACATGGGCTGCTAAGAGCTGATCATTGGAGTGTATATACCAATAGTACATACATCTAAAAGATGTGTATTGTACGAGTACGAATACGGGTGCATACGAGTAGAATTGTTGATGAAACTGAACGAGGATGTAATTGTAAGCATTTTTGTTAAGTAGAAGTATTTTCATAAGTGTATTGAAGTCTTTCAAAAGTGTATAAATACATATTAAAACACTACATGTATATACATTTTAACTGAGTTGTTAAGTCATCGTTAGTCGTTACATGTAAGTGTTGTTTTGAAACCTTTAGGTTAACGATCTTGTTAAATGTTGTTAACCCAATGTTTATAATATCAAATGAGATTTTAAATTATTATATTATCATGATATTATCAGGTATGGATATCTCTTAATATGATATATATACATTAAATGTCTTTACAACGATAATCGTTACATATATGTCTCGTTTAAAAATCATTAAGTTAGTAGTCTTGTTTTTACATATGTAGTTCATTGTTAATATACTTAATGATATGTTTACTTATCATAGTATCATGTTAACTATATATATATATCCATATATATGTCATCATATAGTTTTTACAAGTTTTAACGTTCGTGAATCACCGGTCAACTTGGGTGGTCAATTGTCTATATGAAACATATTTCAATTAATCAAGTCTTAACAAGTTTGATTGCTTAACATGTTGGAAACATTTAATCATGTAAATATCAATCTCAATTAATATATATAAACATGGAAAAGTTCGGGTCACTACAGTACCTACCCGTTAAATAAATTTCGTCCCGAAATTTTAAGCTGTTGAAGGTGTTGACGAATCTTCTGGAAATAGATGCGGGTATTTCTTCTTCATCTGATCTTCACGCTCCCAGGTAAACTCGGGTCCTCTACGAGCATTCCATCGAACCTTAACAATTGGTATCTTGTTTTGCTTAAGTCTTTTAACCTCACGATCCATTATTTCGACGGGTTCTTCGATGAATTGAAGTTTTTCGTTGATTTGGATTTCATCTAACAGAATAGTGAGATCTTCTTTAGCAAAACATTTCTTCAAATTCGAGACGTGGAAAGTGTTATGTACAGCCGCGAGTTGTTGAGGTAACTCAAGTCGGTAAGCTACTGGTCCGACACGATCAATAATCTTGAATGGTCCAATATACCTTGGATTTAATTTCCCTCGTTTACCAAATCGAACAACGCCTTTCCAAGGTGCAACTTTAAGCATGACCATCTCTCCAATTTCAAATTCTATATCTTTTCTTTTAATGTCAGCATAGCTCTTTTGTCGACTTTGGGCGGTTTTCAACCGTTGTTGAATTTGGATGATCTTCTCGGTAGTTTCTTGTATAATCTCCGGAACCGTAATCTGTCTATCCCCCACTTCACTCCAACAAATCGGAGACCTGCACTTTCTACCATAAAGTGCTTCAAACGGCGCCATCTCAATGCTTGAATGGTAGCTGTTGTTGTAGGAAAATTCTGCTAACGGTAGATGTCGATCCCAACTGTTTCCGAAATCAATAACACATGCTCGTAGCATCTCTTCAAGAATTTGTATCGTCCTTTCGCTCTGCCCATCAGTTTGTGGATGATAGGCAGTACTCATGTCTAGACGAGTTCCTAATGCTTGCTGTAATGTCTGCCAGAATCTTGAAATAAATCTGCCATCCCTATCAGAGATAATAGAGATTGGTATTCCATGTCTGGAGACGACTTCCTTCAAATACAGTCGTGCTAACTTCTCCATCTTGTCATCTTCTCTTATTGGCAGGAAGTGTGCTGATTTGGTGAGACGATCAACTATTACCCAAATAGTATCAAAACCACTTGCAGTCCTTGGCAATTTAGTGATGAAATCCATGGTAATATTTTCCCATTTCCATTCTAGGATTTCAGGTTGTTGAAGTAGACCTGATGGTTTCTGATGCTCAGCTTTGACCTTAGAACATGTCAAACATTCTCCTACGTATTTAGCAACATCGGCTTTCATACCCGGCCACCAAAAATGTTTCTTGAGATCCTTGTACATCTTCCCCGTTCCAGGATGTATTGAGTATCTGGTTTTATGAGCTTCTCTAAGTACCATTTCTCTCATATCTCCAAATTTTGGTACCCAAATCCTTTCAGCCCTATACCGGGTTCCGTCTTCCCGAATATTAAGATGCTTCTCCGATCCTTTGGGTATTTCATCCTTTAAATTTCCCTCTTTTAAAACTCCTTGTTGCGCCTCCCTTATTTGAGTAGTAAGGTTATTATGAATCATTATATTCATAGATTTTACTCGAATGGGTTCTCTGTCCTTCCTGCTCAAGGCATCGGCTACCACATTTGCCTTCCCCGGGTGGTAACGAATCTCAAAGTCGTAATCATTCAATAATTCAATCCACCTACGCTGCCTCATATTCAGTTGTTTCTGATTAAATATGTGTTGAAGACTTTTGTGGTCGGTATATATAATACTTTTGACCCCATATAAGTAGTGCCTCCAAGTCTTTAATGCAAAAACAACCGCGCCTAATTCCAAATCATGCGTCGTATAATTTTGTTCATGAATCTTCAATTGTCTAGACGCATAAGCAATCACCTTCGTTCGTTGCGTTAATACACAATCGAGACCTTGCTTTGATGCGTCACAATAAATCACAAAATCATCATTCCCTTCAGGCAATGACAATATAGGTGCTGTAGTTAGCTTTTTCTTCAATAACTGAAACGCTTTCTCTTGTTCATCATTCCATTCAAATTTCTTCCCTTTATGCGTTAATGCAGTCAAGGGTTTTGCTATTCTGGAAAAGTCTTGGATGAACCTTCTATAGTAACCAGCTAGTCCTAAAAATTGGCGTATGTGTTTCGGAGTTTTCAGGGTTTCCCACTTTTCAACAGTTTCTATCTTTGCCGGATCCACCTTAATACCTTCTTTGTTCACTATGTGACCGAGGAATTGAACTTCTTCCAACCAAAATGCACACTTTGAAAATTTAGCGTACAATTCTTCCTTCCTCAATACTTCTAACACCTTTCTCAAATGTTCACCGTGTTCTTGGTCATTCATTGAGTAAATAAGTATGTCATCAATGAAAACAATGACAAACTTGTCAAGGTATGGTCCACACACTCGGTTCATAAGGTCCATGAACACAGCTGGTGCAATAGTTAAACCAAATGGCATGACCATAAACTCGTAATGACCGTAACGTGTTCTGAAAGCAGTCTTTGGAATATCATCTTCTTTCACCCGCATTTGATGATACCCGGAACGTAAGTCAATCTTTGAATAAACAGTCGAGCCTTGTAGTTGATCAAATAAGTCATCGATTCTCGGTAGTGGGTAGCGGTTCTTGATGGTAAGTTTGTTCAACCCTCGGTAGTCGATACACAACCTGAATGTACCATCTTTCTTCTTGACAAACAAAACAGGAGCTCCCCACGGTGATGTGCTTGGTCGAATGAAACCACGCTCTAAAAGTTCTTGTAATTGGCTTTGCAGTTCTTTCATCTCGCTGGGTGCGAGTCTGTAAGGAGCACGAGCTATTGGTGCAGCTCCTGGTACAAGATCTATTTGAAATTCAACGGATCGATGTGGGGGTAATCCCGGTAATTCTTTCGGAAATACATCGGGAAATTCTTTTGCAATGGGAACATCATTGATGCTCTTTTCTTTAGTTTGTACTTTCTCGACGTGTGCTAGAACAGCATAGCAACCTTTTCTTATTAGTTTTTGTGCCTTCAAATTACTAATAAGATGTAGCTTCGTGTTGCCCTTTTCTCCGTACACCATTAAGGGTTTTCCTTTTTCTCGTATAATGCGAATTGCATTTTTGTAACAAACGATCTCTGCTTTCACTTCTTTCAACCAGTCCATACCGATTATCACATCAAAACTCCCTAACTCTACTGGTATCAAATCAATCTTAAATGTTTCGCTAACCAGTTTAATTTCTCGATTCCGACATATATTATCTGCTGAAATTAATTTACCATTTGCTAATTCGAGTAAAAATTTACTATCCAAAGGCATCAATGGACAACTTAATTTAGCACAAAAATCTCTACTCATATAGCTTCTATCCGCACCCGAATCAAATAAAACGTAAGCAGATTTATTGTTAATAAGAAACGTACCCGTAACAAGCTCCGGGTCTTCCTGTACCTCTGCCGCATTAATATTGAAAACTCTTCCGCGGCCTTGTCCATTCGTGTTCTCCTGGTTTGGGCAATTTCTAATAATGTGGCCCGGTTTTCCACATTTATAACAAACTACATTGGCATAACTTGCTCCGCCACTACTTGCTCCGCCATTACTCGTTCCGACACCATTTGTTCCTTTCGTTCTATTAACCCCTGATCCGTAAACCTCACACTTCGCCGCGCTATGACCATTTCTTTTACACTTGTTGCAAAATTTGGTGCATAACCCCGAGTGATACTTTTCACACCTTTGGCATAGCTGCTTCTGATTGTTGTTGTTGTTGCGGTTATTATTATTGTTGGGATGATTGTTGTAGTTGCTGTTGTTGTTGTTGTTGTTGTTGGTGTTGTTGTTGTTGTTGTTGGGCTGTTTGTTGTAGTTGCGATTGATGTTGCGATTGTTGGGATAATTGTTGCGATTATTGTTGTAATTGCTGTTGTTGTTGTATTGGTGATGCTTATCACCGTTTTCCTCCCACTTTCTTTTGACTTGCTTCACATTGGCCTCTTCAGCAGTCTGTTCTTTAATTCTTTCTTCAATCTGGTTCACTAGTTTGTGAGCCATTCTACATGCCTGTTGTATGGAGGCGGGCTCGTGTGAACTTATATCTTCTTGGATTCTTTCCGGTAATCCTTTCACAAACGCGTCGATCTTCTCTTCCTCATCTTCGAATGCTCCCGGACACAATAGGCACAATTCTGTGAATCGTCTTTCGTACGTGGTAATATCAAATCCTTGGGTTCATAACCCTCTAAGTTCTGTCTTGAGCTTATTGACCTCGGTTCTGGGACGGTATTTCTCGTTCATCAAGTGCTTGAATGCTGACCACGGTAGTGCGTACGCATCGTCTTGTCCCACTTGCTCTAGATAGGTATTCCACCATGTTAACGCAGAACCTGTGAAGGTATGCGTAGCGTACTTCACTTTGTCCTCTTCAGTACACTTACTTATGGCAAACACCGATTCGACCTTCTCGGTCCACCGTTTCAATCCGATCGGTCCTTCGGTTCCATCAAATTCCAAAGGTTTGCAGGCAGTGAATTCTTTGTAGGTGCATCCTACACGATTTCCTGTACTGCTAGATCCAAGGTTATTGTTGGTATGTAGCGCAGCCTGTACTGCGGCTATGTTTGAAGCTAGAAAAGTACGGAATTCCTCTTCATTCATATTCACGGTGTGTCGAGTAGTCGGTGCCATTTCCTTCAAAATAGTCAAATGGAACAAGTTAATCATACAGAATATTAAGAGTAGTTAATAGTATTTCGTAGCATAATATGAACTCATTTATAAAAGCTTTTTCTTCATATTAGCATTTTATAAGTTTAAATTCGGGTAGTACCTACCCGTTAAGTTCATACTTAGTAGCTAATATACAATTCAACTACTACAATTCTATATGAAAAACTGATTATAATAATATTTCGCGTTCAAACTTTTACACAATATTTTACAAACTTACAATACCGCTTATTTTACATATAGCATGAAATATAGCACACAATAAATTTGATACAAGATGGTTGTGAAGATAATTCTAGCTAGTACACAAGTCGTTCAGCAAAGGCAATAAATACACGTAATTCATACGTCCAGAAACAAGTCATGCATTCTGGTTTTACTAGGACTACTTCCCATCCTTGGTCTTGTGGAACATAACCGTTATGGCCGTTGATAAGACAGCGTGTTGTAACGTCGTCAAAGGGACGAGGGTTACGTAATGTCCAACAGTCCCGTAACAATCTAAAAACCTCATTTCTTACCCCAATTACCGACTCCGTCACTTGTGGAAACGTTTTGTTTAATAGTTGTAGCCCGATGTTCTTGTTCTCACTTTGGTGAGAAGCGAACATTACTAATCCGTAAGCATAACATGCTTCTTTATGTTGCATGTTAGCCGCTTTTTCTAAATCACGAAGTCCAATATTCGGATATATTGAGTCAAAATAATTTCTTAACCCGTTGCGTAAAATAGCATTTGGGTTCCCCGCAATATATGCGTCAAAGTAAACACATCGTAACTTATGGGTTTCCCAATGTGATATCCCCCATCTTTCAAACGAAAGTCTCTTATAAACCAAGACATTCTTGGAACGTTCTTCGAATGTCTTACAAACTGATCTCGCCTTAAATAGTTGTGCCGAGGAATTCTGACCGACTCTAGACAAGATTTCATCAATCATGTCTCCGGGTAGGTCTCTTAAAATATTGGGTTGTCTATCCATTTTGTGCTTTTAAACTGTAAAATAGACAAGAGTTAGATTCATAAAAAAATACTTATTAATACAAGCAAATTTTACATATATCATAAAGCATAAGCACACTATATTACATATATTACACCACACGAATACAACTATCTTATTCTTCTTCTTCGGTTTTGGTTCGTTTTGCCAAGTTTCTAGGGATATATGATGTTCCCCTAATACTAACTGTCGTTTTCCACAACGGTTTAGAAAAACCTGGTGGTTTAGAGGTTCCCGGGTCATTGTTACAACTTAAGGACTTCAGGGGTTGACGATACATATAAAGTTCATCGGGGTTGGAATTAGATTTCTCTATTTTTATGCCCTTTCCCTTATTATTTTTTTTGCCTTTTTAAATTCAGTTGGGGTAATTTCTATAACATCATCGGAATTCTCGTCGGAATCCGATTCATCGGAGAATTGGTAATCCTCCCAATATTTTGCTTCCTTGGCGGAAACACCATTGACCATAATTAACCTTGGTCGGTTGGTTGAGGATTTTCTTTTACTTAACCGTTTTATTATTTCCCCCACCGGTTCTATTTCTTCATCCGGTTCCGATTCTTCTTCCGATTCCGATTCTTCTTCCGGTTCCGACTCTTCTTCCGGTTCCTCTTCGGGAACTTGTGAATCAGTCCACGAATCATTCCAATTTACATTTGACTCTTCATTATTATTAGGTGAGTTAATGGGACTTGTTCTAGAGGTAGACATCTATCACATAATATCAAACGTGTTAAGAGATTAATATATCACATAATATTCACATGTTAAAAATATATAGTTTCCAACAAAATTTGTTAAGCAATCATTTTTCAAGTAAACACGGTCGAAGTCCAGATTCACTAATGCATCCTAACAAACTCGATAAGACACACTAATGCAAAATTCTGGTTCTCTAAGACCAACACTCGGATACCAACTGAAATGTCCCGTTCTTATTGATTAAAAACGTTCCATATTAATTGATTTCGTTGCGAGGTTTTGACCTCTATATGAGACGTTTTTCAAAGACTGCATTCATTTTAAAACAAACCATAACCTTTATTTCATCAATAAAGGTTTAAAAAGCTTTACGTAGATTATCAAATAATGATAATCTAAAATATCCTGTTTACACACGACCATTACATAATGGTTTACAATACAAATATGTTACAACAAAATAAGTTTCTTGAATGCAGTTTTTACACAATATCATACAAGCTTGGACTCCAAATCTCGTCCTTATTTAAGTATGCGACAGCGGAAGCTCTTAATAATCACCTGAGAATAAACATGCTTAAAACGTCAACAAAAATGTTGGTGAGTTGTAGGTTTAACCTATATATATCAAATCATAATAATAGACCACAAGATTTCATATTTCAATACACATCCCATACATAGAGATAAAAATCATTCATATGGTGAACACCTGGTAACCGACATTAACAAGATGCATATATAAGAATATCCCCATCATTCCGGGACACCCTTTGGATATGATATAAATTTCGAAGTACTAAAGCATCCGGTACTTTGGATGGGGCTTGTTGGGCCCGATAGATCTATCTTTAGGATTCGCGTCAATTAGGGTGTCTGTTCCCTAATTCTTAGATTACCAGACTTAATAAAAAGGGGCATATTCGATTTCGATAATTCAACCATAGAATGTAGTTTCACGTACTTGTGTCTATTTTGTAAATCTTTTATAAAACCTGCATGTATTCTCATCCCAAAAATATTAGATTTTAAAAGTGGGACTATAACTCACTTTCACAGATTTTTACTTCGTCGGGAAGTAAGACTTGGCCACTGGTTGATTCACGAACCTATAACAATATATACATATATATCAAAGTATGTTCAAAATATATTTACAACACTTTTAATATATTTTGATGTTTTAAGTTTATTAAGTCAGCTGTCCTCGTTAGTAACCTACAACTAGTTGTCTACAGTTAGATGTACAGAAATAAATCGATAAATATTATCTTGAATCAATCCACGACCCATTGTATACGTATCTCAGTATTGATCACAACTCAAACTATATATATTTTGGAATCAACCTCAACCCTGTATAGCTAACTCCAACATTCACATATAGAGTGTCTATGGTTGTTCCGAAATATATATAGATGTGTCGACATGATAGGTCGAAACATTGTATACGTGTCTATGGTATCTCAAGATTACATAATATACAATACGAGTTGATTAAGTTATGGTTGGAATAGATTTGTTACCAATTTTCACGTAGCTAAAATGAGAAAAATTATCCAATCTTGTTTTACCCATAACTTCTTCATTTTAAATCCGTTTTGAGTGAATCAAATTGCTATGGTTTCATATTGAACTCTATTTTATGAATCTAAATAGAAAAAGTATAGGTTTATAGTCAGAAAAATAAGTTACAAGTCGTTTTTGTAAAGGTAGTCATTTCAGTCGAAAGAACGACGTCTAGATGACCATTTTAGAAAACATACTTCCACTTTGAGTTTTACCATAATTTTTGGATATAGTTTCATGTTCATAATAAAAATCATTTTCTCAGAATAACAACTTTTAAATCAAAGTTTATCATAGTTTTTAATTAACTAACCCAAAACAGCCCGCGGTGTTACTACGACGGCGTAAATCCGGTTTTACGGTGTTTTTCATGTTTCCAGGTTTTAAATCATTAAGTTAGCGTATCATATAGATGTATAACATGTGTTTAGTTGATTTTAAAAGTCAAGTTAGAAGGATTAACTTTTGTTTGAGAACAAGTTTAGAATTAACTAAACTATGTTCTAGTGATTACAAGTTTAAACCTTCGAATAAGATAGCTTTATATGTATGAATCGAATGATGTTATGAACATCATTACTACCTTAAGTTCCTTGGATAAACCTACTGGAAAAGAGAAAAATGGATCTAGCTTCAACGGATCCTTGGATGGCTCGAAGTTCTTGAAGCAGAATCATGACACGAAAACAAGTTCAAGTAAGATCATCACTTGAAATAAGATTGTTATAGTTATAGAAATTGAACCAAAGTTTGAATATGATTATTACCTTGTATTAGAATGATAACCTACTGTAAGAAACAAAGATTTCTTGAGGTTGGATGATCACCTTACAAGATTGAAAGTGAGCTAGCAAACTTGAAAGTATTCTTGATTTTATGTAACTAGAACTTGTAGAATTTATGAAGAACACTTAGAACTTGAAGATAGAACTTGAGAGAGATTAATTAGATGAAGAAAATTGAAGAATGAAAGTGTTTGTAGGTGTTTTTGGTCGTTGGTGTATGGATTAGATATAAAGGATATGTAATTTTGTTTTCATGTAAATAAGTCATGAATGATTACTCATATTTTTGTAATTTTATGAGATATTTCATGCTAGTTGCCAAATGATGGTTCCCACATGTGTTAGGTGACTCACATGGGCTGCTAAGAGCTGATCATTGGAGTGTATATACCAATAGTACATACATCTAAAAGCTGTGTATTGTACGAGTACGAATACGGGTGCATACGAGTAGAATTGTTGATGAAACTGAACGAGGATGTAATTGTAAGAATTTTTGTTAAGTAGAAGTATTTTGATAAGTATATTGAAGTCTTTCAAAAGTGTATAAATACATATTAAAACACTACATGTATATACATTTTAACTGATGTAGCGACCCCGACAAATCGTCAAATGACGGCGTCATCTACGTATGGTCCCATTACATGGTCGTAAGTCTTTATAACAAAATTTGACCGAAAAATATGTCGCATTCATTTCATAAATAAGGATGTTTCAAAGTTTACAAAAGTAGTTTCCATAACAAGTACATAACAATGTTTAAAGTTTGTATGAAACACGTGCGACACAATTAAAAGTAGTCAAAAAGACGCTCCACGTATGCAAGTATACTCGACATCCAATGCAAGTATCAAAAAGTATGAGCGGAAGCATGTATCACCTAAGTTCAAGGACCTGAGAAAACATAGAGAATCTATCAACGAAAACGTTGGTGAAATCATAGGTTTAAATAAGTAAGTGAGTAAAAGTAAGTTGAACCACAAGATTTGCAACATCGATAAAGTCATAGTACATTCTAAAAGTTAATATTCACGAGCACTCAATTATCAAAGCTTAACATTCCGTCCGTTGAACCCCGTAATAATAGTGTTAGAACATACACTGTTTCCCGAAAATATATTTCACCCGTAGACGGTAGCGAACCGTCCGAAGTGAGGGTTTGTCAAACCCATATGGCCATATAACATAAGTTCTCGCTTACACCATCTGATGTAACTAATGATAATCGAATTGAGGATTTGTGTTCAAACTCGTATGTAGAATGTTTGTTTTCCCTGTACTTGTGTTCACGTAGTTTAAAAGAACGTTTATGTTTTCTCATCCCAAAAGTAAGTTCAAAAAGAGTAAAAGTGGGACTATGATCTCACCTTGTATGCACGAGTAGTAAAGTACTTCAACAAGTAAACGTGTGCAAAGAACAATGCTAATCTTGACCTAAGCAATAGGTTGTATCAATAACGGTAAACAAGATAGGTCAAAGATGTTCAATTAGTCCTATGGCTCGTTACGACTCGATTATGTAGCATGTGAATCAAATTGTCACGTTTCATGCAAGATACAAGTATAAGAGCATGTTAGAACGATTGCACAACCATTTGGTTAAGTTTGATTAAAAGTCAACTTGGTCTGGTCAAAGTCAACGAAAAAGTCAACATGTTCGGGTCGGGTCCCGAACTATTTTTCTGAGGTTTTTATTCA
Organism: Rutidosis leptorrhynchoides; assembly: GCF_046630445.1. Classification (NCBI taxonomy): domain Eukaryota; kingdom Viridiplantae; phylum Streptophyta; class Magnoliopsida; order Asterales; family Asteraceae; genus Rutidosis; species Rutidosis leptorrhynchoides. The sequence goes on from NC_092337.1 coordinate 151,999,234, forward strand.
TATATAAGCATGTTAGAACAAGTCTCATGTGAATCGGAGGTCCATAGTGTGCCAAACATTTTCCGTATTTTGACCAAAGAGGTCAGAGCCTGGACACGGCTTATGCCGCGCCGCGGCCCACAATTGTCGCGCCGCGACAATACACGGGAGCTGGTACCTGGCCAGTTTCAAATGTTTAAGTCTTGATCCAAAATTCGTTTTAGCACAAAATGCAAACCGTAAACATTTAGAACTCGCACCTTATATCGTTGGAAAGCTCTTTTGACAAGGAACATAACTAAACATGTTTCATCAAACAAAAACATCATTTCCAATGACCGATTTCTCGTCATGTGATCATTTAAAGTCCATTTTCAAGTTTCAAGTTCACAAAATGCATTTTAAGTTTCGGGAATCCAATTCACACATATGATATGCCGTTTTGAAGGTAATGAAACATGCATTACAACTAAATACTAACAATTAACATTTCATGGTATTCAAGCATCAAAAAGTTCATCTCAAGAACGATCAAACCCTAATCAAGAATCACAAAATCATTAATCATGTTTTTGAAGTTTTACAAATCAACCTACACATCAAAATGAAGCTAGTGATACTAGTAACACAATTAAAACATGAACTTTAACAATTTAACAACATTTAATCTTCCAAAATCAAAGATTAAGCAAACCCATTTTCAAGTGTTCAAACTAGTTACTCAAAACAACAAATCGAACAAACAAAACATATATTCATGTTATACACGAGCCATAGACACTAATTAACACTTTTATAATTCAAAAACATCAAGAACACAAAATCTAGTAATTTTAGAAAGTTACCCAAATGAGATGAAATTGGTATCAAGTCGAAGAGGATGAAGAGAGGATTCCAAATATGTAATTTGTTTTGATGTTAGCCTCCAAATCCGAAATTAGATGATGAATCTTGGTTGAGTTCTTGAGAGGAAAATGGAAGTATGAAAAGAGAGAAAGAGAGAAAATGAGAGGAGGAGGTTGAAGGTTTGACTAGTTGACCTAGTCAAATCTTTGGCCTCTTTGCAAGTTTAGTCCCTCTAGTTCGGGTGCGGGTGCGTGAATTACCTAGATGAGATATTTTTAAAACACGTATTAACGAGATGTGTTATAAACATATAACGGAACTTAAATATCTAAACGGAAAATTGACGGAAAAAGGCGGGATGTTACATTACCTACACCTTAAAAGAAATTTCGTCCCGAAATTTAAGCAGGCGTAGTAATCGTAGTTTCTTCCTCAGAATCTGACGTTTCCGGAACCGGGAATAGATGAGGGTGTTTCTTTCGCATTTGATCTTCCCTTTCCCAAGTAAACTCGGGTCCTCTTTTGGCATTCCATCGGACCTTAACAATCGGGATCCGGCTTTGTTTTAATTCCTTCTCGACGTAGTCCACAATTTCAACCGGTTCCTCCACAAAATGGAGTTTGTCATTAATAGTAAGTTCTTCGAGAGGGACGACGATATCGGGCTCGGCAAGACATTTCTTCAAGTTAGATACATGAAATGTAGGGTGGACGGAGCTTAGTTGAGGCGGAAGATCCAAACGATACGCAACGGTTCCAACACGCTCTAAGATTTCGAAAGGACCAACGTACCGCGGATTTAGTTTCCCACGTTTCCCAAAACGGATGACACCTTTCCAAGGTACGACTTTTAACATGACGCGGTCACCGACTTGAAATTTGAGGTCTTTGCGTCTTTTGTCGGTATAGCATTTTTGACGACTCCGGGCCGTCCGAAGCCTATCTCGGATTCGAAGAATCTTTTAGGTTGTTTCGTGAATGTGTTCGGGCCCGGAAATTTGCACGTCACCCACTTCGGCCCAACAAAGAGGAGAGCGACATTTTCGACCATATAACGCTTCAAAAGGTGCGGCCTTAATACTCGCGTGATAACTACTGTTGTAAGAGAATTCGGCGAGAGGTAAGTGATTGTCCCAAGCTTTTCCAAAATCAACCACGCAAGCTCGTAACATGTCCTCCAAGGTTTGAATTGTACGTTCGCTTTGTCCATCGGTTTGAGGATGATATGCGGTGCTCATGTCTAAACGCGTTCCCAACGCTTCTTGTAACGTACGCCAAAATCTAGAAACGAAACGACCATCTCGGTCGGAGATAATCGATAACGGTACTCCGTGTCGGGCTACAATCTCCTTAATGTAAAGTCGTGCAAGTTTCTCCCTTTTGTCGGTCTCTTTCATGGCGAGAAAGTGCGCGGATTTGGTGAGACGGTCAACAATAACCCAAATGGTATCATAACCGCCCGTCGTTTTTGGTAGTTTGGTGATAAAATCCATCATTATTCTTTCCCACTTCCATTGCGGGATCTCGGGTTGTTGAAGTAGTCCGGACGGTCTTTGGTGTTCGGCTTTGACTTTGGAACATGTCAAACACTTGGAAACATAAGTAGCTACGTCCCTTTTGATGTTCGGCCACCAATATAGTTGTTTAAGGTCGTGGTACATCTTATTGGCACCGGGGTGAATCGAATATCGTGACTTATGGGCTTCGTCTAAAATAAGGCTTCGCAAGTCCCCATAACTAGGTACCCAAATTCTTCCGGTGAAATATCGGAGTCCGGTCTTCCTAATTTCGAATCGAGAGACGAGAATGTTCAAGAGCTCGTGTGAAAGGTTTTCATCCTTGAGGGCCTCATCTTGGGCTTCACGAATTTGACTATTGAGGTTGCTGTGAATGGTGATGTTTAAAGCTCGGACACGAAGAGGCACCGCTCTTTCTTTTCGACTTAAGGCATTGGCCACTACATTTGCCTTCCCGGGGTGGTAACAAAGCTCGCAATCGTAATCGTTCAAAGTTTCAATCCACCGTCGTTGTCTCATGTTTAGTTGCTTTTGATCGAAAATGTGTTGGAGACTTTTGTGGTCGGTAAAGATAGTACTCTTGGTTCCATAAAGATAGTGTCTCCACATTTTAAGTGCAAAGACAACGGCTCCGAGTTCGAGATCATGCGTCGTGTAGTTTCGTTCATGAATTTTGAGTTGTCGGGAGGCATAAGCAATGACTTTCTTTCGTTGCATCAATACACACCCAAAACCATGTTTCGAGGCATCGCAATATACAACAAAATCATCATTGCCTTCGGGAAGTGACAAGATAGGAGCGGTGGTTAGCTTTGTCTTCAAGATTTGGAACGCGGATTCTTGCTCGGTCGCCCAAATGAATTTCTTTCCCTTGTAAGTTAATGCGGTTAGAGGACGTGCAACCAAAGAGAAGTTTTCGATGAATCTACGATAGTACCCGGCGAGACCCAAGAATTGACGAATGTGAGTAGGAGTAGCAGGAGTCTCCCATTTACTAATGGCTTCGATCTTCGTGGGATCGACTTTAATACCTTGATCACTTACAACATGACCAAGAAATTGAACTTCCTTTAACCAAAATTCACACTTGGAGAATTTGGCGTAGAGTTGTTCTTGTCTTAAAAGTTCAAGCACAAGTCGGAGGTGTTCCTCGTGTTCTTCCTCGCTTTTTGAATAGACTAAAATATCATCGATGAACACGATAACGAATTTGTCAAGATACGGTTTGCACACGCGGTTCATAAGATCCATGAACACCGCCGGTGCGTTAGTGAGACCAAACGGCATTACAAGAAATTCATAACTACCATAACGAGTTCGGAAAGCGGTTTTGGAGACATCTTCCCCCTTAACCCTTAATTGATGATAACCCGAGCGGAGATCGATTTTTGAATATACGCAAGACCCTTGTAATTGATCAAAGAGGTCATCGATGCGAGGAAGAGGATATCGGTTCTTAACCGTCAATTTGTTTAGTTCACGATAATCAATGCACATTCGTAGGGATCCGTCTTTCTTTTTAACAAACAAAATCGGAGCGCCCCAAGGTGAATGGCTAGGTTGGATAAAGCCACGATCAAGTAACTCTTGGATTTGACTTTGCAATTCTTGCAATTCGGATGGAGCGAGTCTATATGGTGCACGCGCTACGGGTGCGGCTCCTGGAATAAGATCGATTTGAAATTCAACCGTTCGATGAGGTGGAAGACCCGGTAATTCGTCGGGAAATACATCGGAAAAGTCACTAACAATCGGCACATCATCGATGCGCTTTTCATCGGCTTCGACTTTCTTAACGTGAGCAATAATTGCGAAACAACCCTTACGTAGTAGTTTTCGAACTTTAAGGCACGAAACGAGATTGAGTCCGGTGCAATTTTTGTCGCCATAGACAATCAATGGTTCACCATTCTCGATAGGAATTCGGATTGCGTGAAGATCGCAAAGAATGTGAGATTTATTTTTGACCATCCAATTCATACCGATTATTACATCAAAACTCCCTAATTCCATGGGTATCAAGTCAATTTCAAATTCCTTACCCAAAATGTTAAAAGTACACCCCCGGTAATATGTGTCGGCACTTAAGAGTTTTCCGTCGGCCACTTCGATGGAATAAGTAGTATCTAAAGGGTGTGGTGGAGTGCAAAGGGTAGGAGCCAAAGTCTTAGACACAAAACATTTATCGGCACCCGAATCGAATAAGCAAGTAACATAAGAGTTGTTGAGAAGAAACGTACCCGTGACTAGTTCATTGTCATCTCGGGCTTCCTCGGTGTTGATGTTAAAGGCTCGGCCTTGGTTGTTGGGGTTGGCTTTCTTTTTCGGGCATTCGTTCTTATAATGGCCCGTTTGGCCACATTCGTAACAAGTGACCGTTTTTGGAGGATTGGGCCCCTTTCGAGCAACGGGGGCGGTGCTTGTGCAATTGTTGGCCCTATGACCAACACCTTGGCAACGGTGACAAACTAGCTTGTTACATTCGCCGTGATGATGCTTGTGGCATTTGTTGCAAAAAGGTAAGTTTCCGACATAACCCTTCTTGCCGTCGTTGTTGAAAGGCTTTTTGGTGAAGGTGTTGTTGTAGTTGGTTGATGGAGTGGCTTCCCATTTCCTTTTGTTGCCACCCGACTTGTCCTTGGCCTTAGGAGCCGGCACTACGATTTCGTCAACCGTTTCGATTAATTGGCGGGCCATGTTCATAGCGGCTTGATGAGTAGCGGGTTTGGATGACATCACCCCTTGTTTGATGCTTTTTGGAAGACCGAGCATGTAGAGCTCAATCCTTTGAGATTCGGGGTTAACAAGATTAGGACACATCAAGGATAGTTCGGCGAAGCGTTGATTATAAGCTTTAAGATCGTTTCCGACCGCTTTCAAAGCTCTTAATTCTTCCTCAAGCTTTCGGGTTTCTTCGCGCGGAAAATATTCAACAATCATCTTTTCCCTTAGATCGGCCCAAGAGAGGGCATGAGCTTCATCGGTACCCACCGATTGAACATAGGTGTTCCACCATGTTAGAGCAATTCCGGAGAAAGTGTGGGTGGAGTATTTGACCTTGTCTTGATCCCGACAACCGCTTATGCTAAAGACGGCTTCCGTTTGCTCAAACCATCGGGTGAGCATGACCGGTCCCCCGGTTCCATCGAAAGTGTGAGGTTTGCACCCCATGAAAGCTTTATAGGAGCATCCCTTGTTTGAGTTACCGGCTCCATTGTTGTTGTTGTTGTTGTTGTGGTTGTTGTTATTATTGTTGTTGTTGTTGGATGAGTGACCGGCCATGGCCGCATCTACGGCGGTAGCTATCATCCGTTCGAGAGCTTGTTCGGGAGTTTCATTGCGGCGTACACGACGAGGAGCCATTGTTCCTTCAAGACACAAGAATATCATTGATTAGTATTCTCAATAATACTAACCGTGATATAGAATAAAGATAAAGAGAAGCTTTTCCTCGACTCGCCTTAAATTCTTTATGTCATAATGTCGGAACGTTCATATGAGTCACCGTAATATAATCCCGGAAATTATATTACCCTGATTCATATGTGCATTCGACATCATTTCATATAGTCAAGGTGGCGTGTCAATCAAATTAAACAACGTGAGATTAAGATGAACTAAGAGTAGATATGAGTAGAAGCGCTCGAGTATAAATGCACAAGTAGTCAAGTAATTCCTACTTCAAGTCTATATGCCGGTTGTAGTCTAGACTCACCAATGTACCCTATGACTCGGGGTCGACACCAATGAACTCTAAATCACTACAACCAATGCTCTGATACCACTTGTAGCGACCCCGACAAATCGTCAAATGACGGCGTCATCTACGTATGGTCCCATTACATGGTCGTAAGTCTTTATAACAAAATTTGACCGAAAAATATGTCGCATTCATTTCATAAATAAGGATGTTTCAAAGTTTACAAAAGTAGTTTCCATAACAAGTACATAACAATGTTTAAAGTTTGTATGAAACACGTGCGACATAGAGAATCTGAGCGGAAGCATGTATCACCTAAGTTCAAGGACCTGAGAAAACATAGAGAATCTGTCAATGAAAACGTTGGTGAAATCATAGGTTTAAATAAGTAAGTGAGTAAAAGTAAGTTGAACCACAAGATTTGCAACATCGATAAAGTCATAGTACATTCTAAAAGTTAATATTCACGAGCACTCAATTATCAAAGCTTAACATTCCGTCCGTTGAACCCCGTAATAATAGTGTTAGAACATACACTGTTTCCCGAAAATATATTTCACCCGTAGACGGTAGCGAACCGTCCGAAGTGAGGGTTTGTCAAACCCATATGGCCATATAACATAAGTTCTCGCTTACACCATCTGATGTAACTAATGATAATCCAATTGAGGATTTATGTTCAAACTCGTATGTAGAATGTTTGTTTTCCCTGTACTTGTGTTCACGTAGTTTAAAAGAACGTTTATGTTTTCTCATCCCAAAAGTAAGTTCAAAAAGAGTAAAAGTGGGACTATGATCTCACCTTGTATGCACGAGTAGTAAAGTACTTCAACAAGTAAACGTGTGCAAAGAACAATGCTAATCTTGACCTAAACAATAGGTTGTATCAATAACGGTAAACACGATAGGTCAAAGATGTTCAATTAGTCCTATGGCTCGTTACGACTCGATTATGTAGCATGTGAATCAAATTGTCACGTTTCATGCAAGATACAAGTATAAGAGCATGTTAGAACGATTGCACAACCATTTGGTTAAGTTTGATTAAAAGTCAACTTGGTCGGGTCAAAGTCAACGAAAAAGTCAACATGTTCGGGTCGGGTCCCGAACTATTTTTCTGAGGTTTTTATTCATATATAAGCATGTTAGAACAAGTCTCATGTGAATCGGAGGTCCATAGTGTGCCAAACATTTTCCGTATTTTGACCAAAGAGGTCAGAGCCTGGACACGGCTTATGCCGCGCCGCGGCCCACAATTGCCGCGCCGCGACAATACACGGGAGCTGGTACCTGGCCAGTTTCAAATGTTCAAGTCTTGATCCAAAATTCGTTTTAGCACAAAATGCAAACCGTAAACATTTAGAACTCGCACCTTATATCGTTGGAAAGCTCTTTTGACAAGGAACATAACTAAACATGTTTCATCAAACAAAAACATCATTTCCAATGACCGATTTCTCGTCATGTGATCATTTAAAGTCCATTTTCAAGTTTCAAGTTCACAAAATGCATTTTAAGTTTCGGGAATCCAATTCACACATATGATATGCCGTTTTGAAGGTAATGAAACATGCATTACAACTAAATACTAACAATTAACATTTCATGGTATTCAAGCATCAAAAAGTTCATCTCAAGAACGATCAAACCCTAATCAAGAATCACAAAATCATTAATCATGTTTTTGAAGTTTTACAAATCAACCTACACATCAAAATGAAGCTAGTGATACTAGTAACACAATTAAAACATGAACTTTAACAATTTAACAACATTTAATCTTCCAAAATCAAAGATTAAGCAAACTCATTTTCAAGTGTTCAAACTAGTTACTCAAAACAACAAATCGAACAAACAAAACATATATTCATGTTATACACGAGCCATAGACACTAATTAACACTTTTATAATTCAAAAACATCAAGAACACAAAATCTAGTAATTTTAGAAAGTTACCCAAATGAGATGAAATTGGTATCAAGTCGAAGAGGATGAAGAGAGGATTCCAAATATGTAATTTGTTTTGATGTTAGCCTCCAAATCCGAAATTAGATGATGAATCTTGGTTGAGTTCTTGAGAGGAAAATGGAAGTATGAAAAGAGAGAAAGAGAGAAAATGAGAGGAGGAGGTTGAAGGTTTGACTAGTTGACCTAGTCAAATCTTTGGCCTCTTTGCAAGTTTAGTCCCTCTAGTTCGGGTGCGGGTGCGTGAATTACCTAGACGAGATATTTTTAAAACACGTATTAACGAGATGTGTTATAAACATATAACGGAACTTAAATAGCTAAACAGAAAATTGACGGAAAAAGGCGGGATGTTACAACTGAGTCGTTAAGTCATCGTTAGTCGTTACATGTAAGTGTTGTTTTCAAACCTTTAGGTTAACGATCTTGTTAAATGTTGTTAACCCAATGTTTATAATATCAAATGAGATTTTAAATTATTATATTATCATGATATTATCATGTATGAATATCTCTTAATATGATATATATACATTAAATGTCTTTACAACGATAATCGTTACATATATGTCTCGTTTAAAAATCATTAAGTTAGTAGTCTTGTTTTTACATATGTAGTTCATTGTTAATATACTTAATGATATGTTTACTTATCATAGTATCATGTTAACTATATATATATATCCATATATATGTCATCATATAGTTTTTACAAGTTTTAACGTTCGTGAATCACCGGTCAACTTGGGTGGTCAATTGTCAATATGAAACATATTTCAATTAATCAAGTCTTAACAAGTTTGATTGCTTAACATGTTGGAAACTTTAATCATGTAAATATCAATCTCAATTAATATATATAAACATGGAAAAGTTCGGGTCACTACAGTAATTAACTAACCAATTATGACTCATAAACCCATTCATCATTTTGAAATCCTAGGTTAGTCATTCTTGAGTCCTCATGACTCAATCTTATCCAAGAACACCCAAAATCATCAAATATGGGTTTTATGTTCTTCATTTACCCAAACCCTAACCCATACATAAATCAAAGTAAGGAAATCCAAGTTAGAACATACCACTACAACCAAAACGTAGCTAGAGAGGAGATGAACAACTTTATAACTCGAGCTAAGACTCAAAACTAGCTCCTTCTTCCTTTGCTTGAGCTTTCTCACACAAGAACCTCACACACACACACACACACACACACACACACACACACACACTCTCTCTCTCTCTCTCTATCTCTCTCTCTCTCTCTCTCTCTCTCTAAAATTGAAGTGGATAGGATAAGGTTGTTGGAAATGGAGTGAATGACTCCCCAAGATCTGACCTACTGGCCTCAAACTCGTCTACAAGTGAAATTACCAAAAATCCCATCAAAATATCTGATTAAAATAAGCAGAACCCGGCTACAGTAATAGTGCACTGCGCGCACCCTTAGGTGTGCGCTGAGCGCACCAAGCTCAGCTCAGTCTGTAACCTTTGTTTAACTGTATATAATTTCTCACTCCTCAATTACCCTATTTACACCACTGTACAAACATTATTCGGGTCTTACAACTCTCCCCCACTTGAATCGGAGTGCGTCCTCACGATCCAAGCTGCATGACAAGAGGGAAGATAAACTAATACAAACTCTTCGGGCTCCCAAGTAAACTCGGAACCTTTACTACGACGCCATTGAACTTTAAAAGTTTTCACCTCTTTATTTCTCAATCGTTTGACCTTCTCATCGAGTATAACAATCGGCTCCTCAATATACTCTAACTTATTGTTTAGCTCGATCTCGTCTAATGGCACCCAAGAAGAATCATCTGCAAGACACTTACGGAGATGGGAAACATGAAATGTATTATGGATCCCCGCAAGCTCTTCGGGTAATTCTAAACGATACGCGACTTCACCAACACGAGCTAAAATTTTAAAAGGACCAATAAACCGAGGAGCTAAATTTCCCCATTTTCGAAACCGAATAACACCTTTCCATGGCGAAACTTTAAGCATCACCATGTCACCTTCTTGGAACTCAATTTGTCGTCTACGCTTATCGGCATAAGATTTTTGTCTATCTTGGGCCTTTTTCAAATGAGCCCGAATCATATCAATCTTGCTATTCGTTTCTAAAACCAAATCGGTACTCCCAATTTCTCTTTGACCCACTTCGCCCCAACAAATCGGAGTTCGACACCTCCGCCCATAAAGCATCTCGTAAGGCGGCATCCCGATACTAGTATGATAACTATTATTGTACGAGAATTCCACCAAAGGTGAGTGCTCATCCCAACTACCGCCGAAATCAATAATATACGCCCGTAACATATCCTCTAAAGTTTGATTCGTATGTTCGGTTTGACCGTCCGTTTGAGGATGATACGCCGTGCTCAATTTCAATTGTGTGCCCATATCTTCATGAAACTTTTCCCAAAACCTAGATGTGAAACGAGTATCTCGATCCGAGATAATAGATATAGGAACCCCGTGTCTCGCTATCACCTCCTTGATAAACAACTTAGCCAAAGTTTCTGACGATATCGCTTCCCGAATGGGAAGAAACAAGGCACTCTTTGTCAATCGATCAACTATTACACAAATCGAGTCAAATTGGGTTCTCGCCGTCTTTGGTAACTTTGTGATGAAATCCATGGTAATATGCTCTCATTTCCATTTCGGAATTTCCAACGGTTGTAACTTACCATACGGATTTTGGTGTTCGGCTTTAACTTGCAAACACGTGACATATTGTTCAACATACTTTACAACATGACATTTCATGCCCGGCCACCAATACTCTTTCTTCAAATCAAGATACATTTTTGTCGCTCCCGGGTGAATGGAATACTTTGACTTATGTGCTTCATCAAGTAGCACTCATCGATGATCACCCATTTTAGGCACCCACACTCTTCCTTGAAAAGATAACAAACAATGCGGACCTAAGGTAATAAACTCCGTTTGTCCCACGATTCGTTCCTCATGCTTATTGTTAACAAAAGCTTCGATTTGAGTCTCGCCAAGCTTTACAAGAAAATCGTTAGTAATAATCATTCGCAACGATCCTACTCGTATCGCCGGATGTTGACTCTTTCGACTTAACGCATCCGCGACCACATTCGCCTTACCCGGATGATAAAGTATTTCACAATCATAGTCTTTCACCACATCCATCCATCTACGTTGACGATAATTCAAATCTCGTTGATTGAAAAGGTGTTTCAAACTCTTGTGATCCGAATAAATCGTACACTTGACACCATACAAGTAATGGCACACCAAATTTTTAACGCATGAACAACCGCCGCTAACTCAAGATCATGAGTCGGATATCTCGTTTCGTGTTCCTTTAATTGCCGGGAGGTATACGCGATGACTTTACCTCTTTGCATTAGAACACAACCGAGTCCATTTAAAGACGCGTCACAAAAAACCGTCATGTCTTCTACCCCTTCCGAAAACACTAACACCGGAGCTTGACATAACTTCTCTTTTAACAAATGAAAAGCAATTTTTTTATCGTTCTCCCAATTAAATCTTGCGTTCTTTCTCGTCAATTTCGTCAATGGAGAAGCAATCTTGGAAAAGTCTTGGATAAATCGACGATAATAACCGGCCAATCCGAGAAAACTTCGGATTGCCGTAGGCGTAGTCGGTCGTCCCCAACTCTTTACCGTCTCAATCTTCCCCGGATCTACTTGAATACCATTTTCGTTCACAATATGGCCAAGGAATTGAACTCCCCTTAGCCAAAATTCACATTTGGAGAATTTAGCATACAACTTCTCCTTCCGCAACGTCTTTAACACACACCGCAAATGAAGTTCATGTTCCTTCATAATCTTCGAATAGACAAGTATGTCGTCAATGAACACAATTACCGACTTGTCCAACATAGGTTGGCACACTCGGTTCATAAGATCCATGAATGCTACCGGTGCATTCGTAAGACCAAAAGGCATTACCACAAACTTAAAATGCCCATAACGCGTTTGAAAAGCCGTTTTCTCAATATCTTCCTCACGGACCCGCATTTGGTGATAGCCGGACCGTAGGTTGATTTTAGAAAAATACGTTGCACCTTGGAGTTGGTCAAACAAGTCGTCAATCCTAGGCAATGGATAACGATTCTTGATCGTCACTTTGTTCAACTCCCGATAATCGATGCACATCCGCATACTACCATCCTTTTTCTTCACGAATAAAACCGGAGCGCCCCATGGCGTAGCACTCGGTCGAATAAAACCCTTCTCAAGTAACTCTTGGGTTTGATTTAACAACTCTTGCATTTCCGTCGGCGCTAAACGATAAGGAGTTTTAGCAATGGGGGTAGCCCCCGGAACCAACTCAATGCGGAATTCAACTTGTCTTTCTGTCGGAACACCCGGTAACTCATCTGGAAAAACGTCTTCAATTTCACTTACCACCGAAATTTCACGAATGGATGGTGGCTCATCTCGAGTATCAACAACATGGGCAAGAAAAGCCATGCCACCACTAACAAGAAAATGACGTGCCCTTGCAAAAGTGCATATCGGCAAAAGTCTTCTCCGCTTATCGCCATGAATAATTAACTCTCCCCCACTTGGGGTCTTTACCCGAATAAACTTATCATGACATGCAATATCGGCTCTATTATGATCGAGCCAATCCATACCAACAACGATATCAAAATCACCCAAAGTCATCGGAATGAGATCGATTTTAAAACTTTTGGCACCAAACACAACATTACGATTTTTACACACATCAACCACTAGCACCGTCTTGCCATCCGCTATTTCAACTTCTACCGGACGACTTAACTTAGCTAACGGTTTATTTAGTTTCGGCACAAATTTTGGTGACACAAACGACAAGTTAGCACTACTATCAAAAAGTATCCGTGCCGGATTAGAGTTAACCATGAAAGTACCTGAAACAACTTCGTTGGATTGCTTGGCCTCCTCATTCGTCATCAAATAATTGCGACCCCTAGCCGTGTCCACCGCTTTTTCCAACTGTTTAACATGATCGGTGTTCAAACCGGGACATTCCGGCCTCTTGTACCCTTCTTTACCACAATTATAACAAGTAACTTTGTTCGGCGCATTGGTACAATCACGAGCCATGTGTCCTCTTTGTTTACAATTGAAACACGTGGGCCCGTAACCCGGAGCATCACCCTTCTTCACGCTATTTGCACCTTCGGAACCCTTCTTTGACTTTTTGTTTGAAAAGTTCGAATGACTTGATCCTTCAAATTTTCTTTTTGAAAAAGTGAAATCGCTTTTTCTTGGAACCTCTTGCTCAAAACCCGGAGCCAATTCAAATAACTCTTCAAAAGACTTAGCCGCTCCTTGACTAATCTTACCCTTAAACTCATCATTCATGGTACGGTAGAAATCCTTCATCAACTTGTGATCGTCGCCAACATATTCCGAACAAAAACGAGTCTTTGCCAAAAAGGTAGACTTGAGAGTAACCAAGTCCATTGAACCTTGTCACAAATTGTGCAACTCGTCCCGGATTCTATCATGGTCGGAAGAAGTTCGGTATTCTTTGAAGAATTCTTTCTTAAACTCCTTCCACGTCAAGCTCATGTATTGCTCTTCACCATATAATTGGATTTTATCATCCCACCACAACTTCGCCTCTTCTCGTAACATGCTAGAACCATACCTCGCCTTCTTCTCGGGAGGACATTCCGCGGTACGGAAAGCTCCCTCGATATCGGAAATCCAACATGTGCTTTTCAATGGATCTCGTACCCCATTAAACATCGGGGGTTGAGCATCCTTGAATTTTTTGTAATGGAAGTCCCGCCTTCCATTCCCACCGTTACCATCACCCCCTTCGCCCCGAGGATGAATGTTTCTAGCTTCTAATGCCTCCACGATCGCGGAATTCATTCGCTCATTTATCATTTTGGTTACTTGCCCATCGATCGATTCTTGAAAAACCTTTCGGACATCGTCAAGAAATTCCGTTTTTAGCCTTTTAAAGATGGCCTCAACCTTGGCCGTGAGTTCAACGTCCTCGCTCGTGCCTCCTTCATTGGTATCATGTCCATTTCTCATCTTCATTCTATAAAATGAAGTAAATTAAATAACGAACGAAAAGACATGACACAATATACATGAGCACCACACCGCCCCATCTTGCTCAACAATCGTCGTACATTGCTTGTTCGACACGATTTGAACCCGTAACAATGGTAGCTAATCATTGTTACACGATCACGTCGCATTAACTCGCTAGTACAACGTCTATCTCGCTTGATGATTGCAAAACGCAACACAAAACAAATAGCGTATAGTTAGTTCACCTAAAACTAGGCACTAACCAATCCCCCGTCTGACCCGTCTCCTACAAGTCCCGCATAACACACATACAGAATAAAGTCTAAGTCTAGGCACCTATCTCATGTCGCCTAAATCCCTTAGACCATGCTCTGATACCACTTGTAACAACCCAAACCAATAACCAACCGATTACACGAACCAAAATTTTTTATTTTTTATTTTATAACAGCAGAGTGCGCCACGCGCACCATCTCAGGGCGCGCGGCGCGCACAGGCCAAAATCAGTTCTGTCCGGTTTTGCAAATTGTCAAATAAAGATCTCCCACTTCCCGACATATTTAGACGAAACGCTTTTCACAACATGTTCTAATATGAAAAACTCATACGATTCAATCATAAAATGTGTTTTACAAAACGGGGCCCACATCGGCCGTTTTACGAGTTTTGTATAAATCATGAGTTTCGACCACATTAGTTTAATTTGTAAACGACACTAAGAGCATGGTGTTTAGGGGTTAAACTACCCAAATCTCGGTCAAACTCCAAAAGCTATTACATCCAAAAGCGTCCCCTAACAAACAAGCGGGATCTCTAATCCATACGAATGCCCTTACCCTTGTCTCCACCGGAGCCTATAAAAAGATAAACAACGAGAGGGTAAGCAAAGCTTAGTGAGTGAAACAATTATACATACACATATATAACCCATCTATTTGCATTCGCACCCACCAAATACCTCATACGAGAATATAACTCAATTAGCATGCCGTCTTACTCATAATGCTAACAACTCGTACACTATCACTACATCACATTAGCATATACACAATACAATATATATATATATATATATATATATATATATATATATATATATATATATATATATATATATATATATATATATATATATATATATATATATATATATATATATATATATATATATATATATATATATATAGCATGCTAAACAATATCCATCATCATAATATGGTTAACCATAACGCTATGGTGCTACCGGCACGTGGTTCACACCATACGCATTTTAGTCTCACTCTTTTATAGTGCTTCTATTGGCTCGTGGTTCACACTTTAGCGCTACCGGCACGTGGTTCACGCCTCATTTTATAGTGCTACCGGCACGTGGTTCACATCCAAATTTTATAGTGCTACCGGCTCGTGGTTCACGCTTGTTTATAGTGCTACCGGCACGTGGTTCACACTTGATGCTACCGGCACGTGGTTCACATCATAATACCCGTCACATACATGTTATGGCACTACCGATACGTGGTTCATACCATAACATTTTCAAATAAACACGCCATATACATGTACGCATAATTATTCTACTCACCTTAAAGATTTGGTGATGGTTTTATCCTTCCGCAAGCTTCAAAGGCAAGTACCTAATGCAATAAGTACTCGATCAACAAACAAACTTGTTGGACTAAATACCAACACTTCACTCATGTGCATTTAATGACTTAAATGCATTAAATGCCCAATTTTCTCCAAAACCGCCCCTTAAGGGTCAAGACCATCGTTAATCACTTAAAAGCTAGTGATTAAGGTCCAACAACACTAACTAACACATAATTAGGGTATTTCATACCCATCTTTCCCAACTAGGTCAATTATTACACACTTGACCATTTTAAAACCAACACACCCATTTCGGGTTAACCACTAACCCAATGACACCCATTTACATTAATAACTAGGTGTGCTAGTAATTAACTAACCAATTATGACTCATAAACCCATTCATCATTTTAAAATCCTAGGTTAGTGGTAATGCTAAAAACGAACATATATTTCATAGCATTATTCCTCAAGAAAGACAAGCTTTTAGTTGCAATTGTTCTATTTACAAGTGATATTCGTTTGTATAATAAAAGGTGAAGACAAAAGACAGATTCGACGAATTGAAGACGCAAACGACCAAAAAGCTCAAAAGTACAAAATACAATCCAAGAGGTTCCAATTATTGATAAGAAACGTCTCGAAATTACAAGAATACAAGATTCAAAACGCAAAGTACAAGATATTAAATTGTACGCAAGGACGTTCGAAAATCCGGAACCGGGACCAGAGTCAACTCTCAACGCTCGACGCAACGGACTAAAAATTACAAGTCAACTATGCACATAAATATAATATAATATTTAAATAATTCTTATAATTATTTAATATATTATATTATTTATAAAACCGTCGGCAGAAGAAAACAACCAAATATGAGCCTCCCCAGCTGGCCATGCGATCGCATGGCCTGGAAGGCATAAATCCATGCGATCGCATGAGCCCCAGTTTCAGCCCACATGCCTATAAAAATCGAGCTTTGGTGCACCACAAAATCAATCTATCTTTCTCTTCTCTCCATTCATACGTAATATTTATATTTATAATTTATATTTTAATTTTAATTTTAATTATAATTCTAATAATAAGGGTATGTTAGCGAATATTGTAAGGGTGTAAGTCGAAATTCTGTCCATGTAACGCTACGCCATTTTTAATCATTGTAAGTTATGTTCAACCTTTTTACATTAATGTCTCGTAGCTAAGTTATTATTATGCTTATTTAAAACGAAGTAATCATGATGTTGGGCTAATTACTAAAATTGGGTAATTGGGCTTTGTACCATAATTGGGGTTTGGACAAAAGAACGACACTTGTGGAAATTAGACTATGGGCTATTAATGGGCTTTATATTTGTTTAACTAAATGATAGTTTGTTAATGTTAATATAAAGATTTACAATTGGGCGTCCCTAAAAATTACCATATACACTCGATCGGACACGATGGGAGGGGTATTTATATGTACGAATAATCGTTCATTTAACCGGACACGGGAATGGATTAATAGCCACTAGAATAATTAAAACAGGGGTGAAATTATGTACAAGGACACTTGGTATAATTGATAACAAAATATTAAAACCTTGGATTACACTCAGTCGACATCCTGGTGTAATTATTAAACAAAGTATTAAAATCTTGTTACAGTTTAAGTCCCCAATTAGTTGGAATATTTAACTTCGGGTATAAGGATAATTTGACGAGGACACTCGCACTTTATATTTATGACTGATGGACTGTTATGGACAAAAACCAGACGGACAAATTAAATAATCCAGGACAAAGGACAATTAACCCATGGGCATAAAACTAAAATCAACACGTCAAACATCATGATTACGGAAGTTTAAATAAGCATAATTCTTTTATTTCATATTTAATTTCTTTTATTTTATATTTAATTGCACTTCTAATTATCGCATTTTTATTGTTATTTTATTTAATTGTACTTTTAATTATCGTACTTTTTAATTATCGCAAGTTTATTTTATCGCACTTTTATTATTCGCAATTTCATTATTGTTATTTACTTTACGCTTTAATTTAAGTCTTGTATTTGTATTTATTATTTTACATTTGGTTTTAACTGCGACTAAAGTTTTAAAATCGACAAACCGGTCATTAAACGGTAAAAACCCCCCTTTTATAATAATAATATTACTTATATATATATTTGTATTTTTATAAAAGTAAACTAATACAGCGTTAAGCTTTGTTTAAAAAGATTCCCTGTGGAACGAACCGGACTTACTAAAAACTACACTACTGTACGATTAGGTACACTGCCTATAAGTGTTGTAGCAAGGTTTAAGTATATCCATTCTATAAATAAATAAATATCTTGTGTAAAAATGTATCGTATTTAATAGTATTTCCTGTAAAAATTAATAGTATTTTATATACACCTCGCGACACATCAAGTTATTTTTGGCGCCGCTGCTGGGGAAACTCTTAAAAGCCGGAAGCGCAATGCTAATATATATAAAAAAAGGGATTTTTAGTTTACTTTTATTAAAATTCGTTTTTATAAAAAAATACGTTTTAAATATTCTAAAATATAAAAAGAAAAACAAAAATATAAATATTTTTAGGAGTTTGATAAATATTTAAGTTTTATAAAGTTTCTTTAGTTTGTAAAAATATAAGTTTTATTTAATTTATTTTATAAATATATTTTAAAACCGAAAAAAAAATAATTATATATAAATCTATTTTTTAGATTGTTATTTATAAAATTATAAAGTATTTTATTTTTATCTTAGTTTTTAAGATAAGTTTTATTTAATTTATATAAATACTTTTTATAAATATTAAAAAAAAAAAGTAGTAAAAACCACTCGGCCCGATCACTGTTGCAGCCCAAAGTGTGGCCCGGATTCGCAAGCCATGTGATCGCATGGTAAAACAACTAACACCTCATGCGATCGCATGAGGTGAGTTGACAGGTATGGTAACCTAGTCCGACCAGTTTAGGGTTTAAATTAATTATAATTATTATTAATTAACCCTAATTAGGGTATTGTTATTTTATTATTTAGTTTATTTTGTATTTTTTTTAGTTTTAATTAGTTTTATTTTGTTTTAATAAATTATAAAATTGATACCTTTAAAAATAAATAATATAAAAATAATATTTTTATAAAAATTTTTACTTTTTACAACTTTAAGTTTATTTTTATATTTTGTAACTTTTTATTTGTTTTAGCGTAATATTTGTATTTTTCGCTCATATTTAGTTTTAAACTTAGTTTTTGCCATAGTTATTTTTACTTCTAGATTTTTAGGCTTTGCCGTAAAATTCCTTAAGTGCTTTTTCTTTAGACTAAGATTTAGGTGCTTTAGAATTTTGCGACGCCTTTTTAAGTTTTAGTTTCTTTTTAAGTTATTTCCATTTGGGATATAGTTTTTCCTGCAAGCTTTAATATTTTTAGACACCTTTTACCTATGTATCAATTATCATTCCAATTAGTAATTTCAATTTGCGATTATAATTTTAGGTTAGTTGTAGTTATAAGGTTAGGTTAGTCAATTGTTTTTAAGTTTTATAAGTTTCTTTTATTTTTCCGTCACCTTTTATTTTTCAACCATTTTTCTTTTTCGACCTTTTTCCGACGAGCTCTTTTTCTTTCTTATTTCTCGCTATTCTAGTTTTAGGACATAGATTTTTATTCTACTTCTTATCTAATTTTCTTAAAATTACGAAAATTTATTTTAAGTGGTTAAATTGATAGACATCAAAATTTTCTGGTTCGTAGTAATAGTTGGATTTGTACGTGGACCGGGTTATTGGAGCCAAACAGTCCTCAATTATATTGAGACCAAACGAATCCTGCCCCTCTGCTGCATCTTTTGGCTATTCAAAACGTGGGCAAAATCAGAAAAGTCTATTGATTGGATAACTTATTATAATTTTTCTTTCCTTTTAAAAACTAATAGGATATTCAGTGAATGCACCGAGCAAGACGTTCACCACCTTTTGTACGTTCACCACCTGTAACTAGATCAAGACATTTAGCAAATATTACTGCTGTTGATTTCTCTTTAGAATCGTCATCCAGTTGACCAAGTACTCCAGTTCAAATTTCCGATAATCCATTTTTTGAACCCGACCTCACAATTGAGAATCCGGAGAATATTCAGGAACGATTCGTAGACCCTGAACCACTAAACTTTCCTCCGGAACCACCAATCATTCAAACAGAGATTGTTGAGGAACGAACCATTAAATCAGAATCCTCTAGTGATTCCGATTCAACAAGTTCAATTATGGAGAATCTGGAACCTTTAAGTATGGAAGACCGAATGAGAGCTAAACGCACTGGCCAATGTCACACAATTACTCATCCAGACATTAATGCGCCAGATTATGAAATCAAAGGACAAATTCTACACATGGTGACTAATCAATGCCAATTTAGTGGTGCGCCGAAGGAAGATCCAAATGAACATTTACGTACCTTTAATAGGATCTGCACACTATTTAAAATCCGAGAAGTGGAGGATGAACGGATATATCTCATGTTATTTCCCTGGACTTTAAAGGGAGAAGCCAAAGATTGGTTGGAATCGTTACCTGAAGGGGCGATTGATACATGGGATGTTTTAGTTGAAAAATTTCTTAAACAATTCTTTCCTGCATCTAAAGCCGTAAGACTTCAAGCAGAAATTGTTACGTTTACACAGAAACCAAATGAAACTCTATATGAGGCATGGACTAGATATGGAAAGTTATTAAGAGGATTTCCGCAACATGGTTTAGACACCTGTCAAATAGTACAAATATTCTACCAAGGATACGACATCACTACAAGGAAAGACTTAGATATAGCAGCTGGTGGTTCTATTATGAAGAAAATCGAAACTGATGCTTACAAAATTATTGCTAACACTGCTTCCCACTCACATGAGTGGCACTAAGAAAAAGATATCGTTAGATCATCTAAAGCAGCTAGAGCCGATTCTAGCCATGACTTAGATTCCATTTCCGCAAAGATAGATGATGTCGAGAGACGAATGGAAAAGATGAATAAAGATATTCACTCAATACGAATTAGTTGTGAGCAGTGTGGAGGACCACATTTGACAAAAGATTGTCTCAGTATTGAATTAACAATGGAACAAAGAGAGAATATTTCATACATAAACCAAAGGCCTGGAAATAATTATCAGAATAATTATCAACCGCCAAGACCAATTTACAATCAAAACCAGAACTATAACCGAAATATTCCATACAACAACCAACAAGGTCCTAGCAATCAACAAGTATCCAATAATACTTACAATCAGCAAAGACCTAATTTTCAAAACAAACCACCACAACAAACCGATGATAAAAAGCCGAATTTAGAAGATATGATGACGAAGCTAGTTGAAACTCAAACGCAGTTTTTCACATCTCAAAAACAAACCAATGAACAAAATGTTCAAGCATTTAGAAATCAACAAGCTTCTATTCAAAATCTGGAACAAGAAGTAAGTAACCTAGCAAGGTTAATAGGTGAAAGAAAACCGGGAAGTCTACCTAGTGATACAAATGCTAACCCCCGGAATGAAACAGCTAAAGCCATTACCACAAGAAGTGGTACAACACTTAAACCACCTGAAATACCTGTAACTTCTGATGAAGCTATTCCTACTCCACAAGAACCACAACCTGATCAAGATAAGGAAAAAGAACCAGTAGTTGAAAAGGTTAATGAAGATAACACAGTTAAGGCTAAACCTTATGTTAAACCATACCAACCACCACTTCCTTACCCGAGTAAAATGAAGAAAGGGAAACTTGAAGCCGAGCAATCTAAATTCTTGGATATGTTTAAACAGATAAATGTAAATCTTCCTTTCATTGATGTAATTTCAGGAATGCCTAGATATGCTAAATTCTTGAAAGATCTAATCTCAAATAGAAAGAAAATGGAAGAACTCTCGGCTGTTACTATGAATGCTAATTGTTCAGCAGTGCTGTTGAATAAGATACCAGAAAAACTATCTGATCCAGGAAGTTTCACAATTCCATGTTTTCTGGGTAGTCTTAGTTCAATAGAAGCATTGGCAGACTTAGGTGCTAGTATAAATCTAATGCCGTATTCACTATACGCTAAACTAGACCTTGGAGAATTGAAACCAACCAGAATAAGCATACAACTAGCCGATAGATCAATAAAATATCCTAGAGGGATAATGGAGAACATGCTAGTTAAAGTTGGTACTTTAGTATTTCCAGTAGATTTTGTTGTTCTGGACATGGAAGAAGATTCTCAAGTTCCTCTCATATTAGGAAGACCATTCTTAAACACGGCTAAAGCAATGATAGACGTGTTCGGTAAGAAATTGACCCTAAGTATAGAGGATGAGAGTGTTACCTTTTCAGTTGATAGAGCAATGCAACAACCGCAATCTGCAGATGATACATGTTATTATATTCAAACTATAGATGCACATGCAGAATTATTAGAAGAATTTCCAGAATTACAAGGAACAGGAGAATGTTCTTTAGGAGAAGGTAATGAACCAATTGATGAAGCTGAAATGTTAGCTACACTTATAGCTAATGGATATGAACCAACAACAGAAGAAATTCAAATGCTAAAAGAAGAAGACAGATATCGATATAAATCATCGATAGAAGAACCTCCGAAATTAGAGTTAAAGCCACTTCCAAACCATATGGAATACGCTTATTTACATGGTGAATCTGAATTACCTGTAATAATATCGTCTTCTCTTACTGAAAATGAGAAATCACAACTCATTTCTGTGTTGAAAGCCCATAAACCAGCCATTGCATGAAAGATTCATGATATTAAAGGAATAAGTCCTTCGTATTGCACACATAAAATCCTTATGGAAGAAGGTCATAAAACGTATGTGCAACGCCAACGAAGACTAAATCCTAATATGCAAGATGTAGTTAAGAAAGAGATTATTAAACTGCTAGATGCAGGTCTAATTTATCCAATCTCTGATAGTCCATGGGTAAGCCCAGTTCAATGCGTGCCTAAGAAGGGTGGCATGACTGTCATTACAAATGAGAAAAATGAGCTTATTCCTACTAGGACTGTAACAGGATGGCATGTGTGTATTGATTATAGAAAATTAAATGACGCCACCAGAAAAGATCACTTTCCCCTACCTTTCATAGATCAAATGTTGGAAAGATTAGCCGGAAATAGTTACTATTGTTTTCTAGATGGATTTTCCAGATATTTTCAAATTCCAATAGCACCCGAAGATCAAGAGAAAACCACATTCACGTGCCCTTATGGTACTTTTGCTTACAAACGCATGCCATTTGGACTTTGTAACGCCCCTGCAACCTTTCAAAGGTGTATGATGGCGATTTTTCATGACATGATAGAAGAATGCATGGAAGTTTTCATGGATGACTTTTCAGTCTTCGGTGATACATTTGAATCATGTCTAGTTAATCTGGAACGAATGCTTATTAGATGCGAACAATCAAATCTAGTACTTAATTGGGAAAAATGCCATTTCATGGTTAAAGAAGGCATCGTTCTTGGTCATAAAATTTCAAAAGAAGGAATTGAAGTGGATAGAGCTAAAGTAGATGTAATTGCTAAACTTCCACATCCCACCAATGTTAGAGGAGTTAGGAGTTTTCTAGGGCATGCCGGTTTTTACCGACGTTTCATAAAAGATTTTTCTAAAATTGCCACTCCTATGAATAAACTCCTAGAAAAGGATGCTCCATTCATCTTTTCAGATGAGTGTATCAAATCTTTTAATATTCTTAAAGAGAAACTCACTAATGCGCCGATCATGATAACACCAAATTGGAATCTACCATTTGAACTAATGTGCGATGCAAGTGATTTTGCAATGGGAGCCGTTTTAGGACAAAGGATTGAAAAACGATTTCAACCTATATATTATGCTAGTAAAACGTTACAAGGAGCACAAACGAACTATACAACTACTAAAAAAGAACTCCTTGATATTGTCTTTGCTTTTGACAAATTTCGATCATATCTCGTTCTAGCAAAAACGGTGGTCTATACCGACCATTTTGCTCTTAGATACCTATTTTCGAAACAAGATGCTAAACCAAGATTAATCCGTTGGATCTTACTCTTACAAGAGTTTGATATTGAAATCCGAGATAAAAGAGGAGCAGAAAATCTCGCCGCTGATCATCTTTCTCGTCTTGAAAATCCTGAGTTAGAAGTTCTAAATGAATCGGCCATACAAGATAACTTTCCTGATGAATATCTATTGAAGATAGATTATAATGAAATTCCATGGTTTGCAGACTATGCAAACTACTTAGTTTGTGGATTCCTTGAAAAAGGATTATCGTACCAAAGACGAAAGAAATTCTTCAGTGATATAAAACACTATTTTTGGGAAGATCCACATTTGTTTAAAAGTTGTCCCGATGGAATAATACGCCGATGTGTATTTGGAGATGAAGCTAGTAAAATTTTAAACCATTGTCACACAGGACCAACAGGAGGGCATTATGGGCCTCAACTAACAGCAATAAAAGTTTATGATGCTGGATTCTATTGGCCTACAATTTACAAAGACGCACACCTTCTTTGCAAATCTTGTGATGCTTGTCAAAGGGCATGAAAAATAAGTCAACGTGATGAAATGCCACAAAATGTCATCCAAGTATGTGAAGTATTTGACATTTGGGGTATTGACTTTATGGGTCCATTTCCAAAATCACATAATAATCTATACATACTCGTAGCCATTGATTATGTATCTAAATGGGCGGAAGCACAAGCTCTCCCAACTAACGATGCACGAGTTGTAGTCAACTTTTTAAAACGTCTTTTTGCAAGGTTTGGAACACTGAAAGCTTTAATAAGTGATCGGGGTACTCATTTCTGTAATAATCAACTTGAGAAAGTTCTTAAAAGATATGGAGTAACTCATAAAATCTCCACTGCATATCATCCACAAACAAGTGGACAAGTTGAAAATACCAACCGAGCCTTAAAACGTATTCTAGAGAAAACCGTAGGATCAAATCCGAAGGAATGGTCAATTAAATTGGAGGATGCACTCTGGGCTTTTAGAACAGCCTACAAAACTCCAATTGGAACCACACCTTTTAGACTTGTTTATGGAAAAGCATGTCATCTTCCAGTAGAAATTGAACACAAAGCATTTTGGACTTTGAAGACATGTAATCTTGATATACATGAAGCTGGACGTCTACGATTAAGTCAACTAAACGAATTAGAAGAATTAAGACATGAAGCATACGATAATTCGTTAATCTATAAAGAAAGAACGAAGAAATGGCATGATAAAAGAATGAGAAGTTCAAAAGATTTTAAAGAAGGAGACAGAGTTCTTCTTTTCAATTCACGATTCAAGCTATTTCCTGGAAAATTGAAATCAAGATGGTCTGGACCATTCATAGTTAAAAGAGTTTTCCCATACAGAACAGTAGAATTGATAAATTCAAATGGGATTGAATTTAAAGTTAATGGTCACAGAGTTAAACACTACATAGATAGTCCGATGGAAGTCGACAACGAAGTTAATCACAATTTCGACACCACAGCTAACTAAGTGTGAGGAGAATCAAGTCTTTAAAGGATAATATGTATTTCTGTTAGAGTTAGATTGTCTGTTTTCGTGTAGTTCTCGAAAATGGAACCCGAATGGTCTTTCCCTAGCAGACCCTAAAGAACCAGTCTTCTCCCCCCATTCTGAATTTTATTTTTTTTAGGAAATGAAGGCTGCCTGTGAACTAAACCATGGTCTAATGCTACACGCTTTGATCACTAAACGTAATAATGACATACTTCCGAGTGAAATAGTATCAGTAATCAGAGAAAGAATGGACGGAGTTAGAAAAGAATCCAGATGCGAAGATAATAAGTTACAATTTGGTAAAGGAAAATCAAAATCCGCAGCGAAAAGAAGAGCACGACACCTAGAAAGATGTCACAAATGCGGAAAATGGTCACATGGAGGTAAATGTTCAAATAATCAAACCTATTCAAATACCGAATTTGTTACTTTATGCAGAGACGGACCGTTCATATGTTTAGAAGAAAAAACACTGAATGCTCGAGGTTACGCCTATGTAGCTATGGAAAACCAATTAAACCGACTATCTTATGAATGGGATAGATCATATAACTAAGAATACTATCTCACAGGTAAGTCTGTACAGTTTTTATTTTTTTATTTATTTTTATTTTTAAACCTTTTGATAATAAACGCTAATTTGTTTGCTATAAAGTATTAAATTGGTATTAAATAAAATTAGGTTTGGCGACCGAAATTATTGATATCATTAAAAAAATTTATTACATCAATGCGAAATTTAACGTTTATTCTTAAGGTATAAATATCTTTAATCAATCAACCCAAAATATTTCAAAAATTCGTCATGAGTTAAATTAGGTCTTGGAACCGAAATTACTTTACCGAAAAGAGGGGCGCATATTTTTGATAATATTTGATTGATTAAAGTGGAATAAAAGCCAAAAATATTTTTAATTTTATTTTTACCATGTTTTTAAAATTAATATTTAAATCTTAAATTAATATTGTAAACTTTGTAAAAACAATATTTTTAAAATTGTAAATATTTAAATTTTTAAATTAAGTTTGGTGTGAATTTTAAATTTTTAAAATATGAATTTTTAATTTTATGCATTTCAAATTTTAAGTTTGGTGTGAATTTTTAATATTAATTTTGAATTTTATATTTAAGTTGTGTGAATTTAAAAACAAAAATTTACTTTATCTCATTAAGTTAAAAATATGATTTTTAAAATTCGTCGTAAGTTGAAGACTAGGTCTTTGAACCGAAATTGCTTTACCCGAGGGAGGGACGAGAACTTTTATTATCATTATTTTTAATCTTATTGAATTAAAGTATGCCAAAAACATTAAAAAAACCCAAAAATCTTTACTTTTAAAAACCGCGCTTTGATTTGACAAATTTTAAAATTTTGTCGAGGGACAGACTAGGACAACGATCCGAAACGCCCTCGCTCCTAAAGGAAAACAAAATTTTTAAAATTTAATTAATTATAAGTTTTATAAAGTATAAAGTTTTTTTAAAAAAAAAAAAAAAAAAAAATGAAAACACTGTACCCGGACCCCCATGCGATCGCATGGGTTTTACACTTCAACTCCATGCGATCGCATGGAGCTGAAATCCAGGCCAGATACAAGAAGTCCAGCGGGTCTGTTCTTCACACAAAACACACACATACACCCGAAAAAACTCTCAAATCTTCACCAAATTTCGCCAAAATTCACCGTAATTCGTCATTTTTCTTGCTCTAATCATGCCTAGATTCTCATTCTTCAGCAAATTGGTAAAAATTACACCCCTAAACTCTATAAATTCCTAGTTTTTGTGATAATTACCAATTTTTTACCTAATGCAATTTTGTTAATTTCTAGTGTAATTAGTGTTAAATTGTTAGTATTTTATGCATGTATAACCTAGATTGATGCTATTTAACATGATTTGAAGCCAAAAACTTCAAAATTTTTAGAAATCTAGGGTTTGTGTTCTTGAGCAATTTGGGGCTTTTTGATATAAACAGGTTATGGCCGATTTTTGTCATGAATTATTGCTAAATTGAGTAGTGTAACATGTTTAGATAGTTAAATGATCCAAACAATGATCCTAAACATGATTTTTGGAGATTAAAGTGGACTTTTTAAGTCCAAAATTCATGAACTATATTAATTTGATATATTTGCCATTTGAGACTTGTTTAATTATTAGTAATGAATATCTTGACATGTTATTTGAGTTAAATGCTTATGAATTTTGTATACATTTTCATATGTGCTTATTTGAAAAGTGTAGAATTGTGAAAAATTGTGAAAATGTGTATAAGTTTAATTTTGATTTAACATGTTATAGTGATTGTTTTAAGTTGTTATTTTGCTAACACTAATGCATATTTGGATGCACAAATTTTGTATTTAATGTGTTTTACAGAGAGCCGATACTGGAGGTTCAGGAGCATCATCATCTAGACGACCAGCACCAGCACCAGCACCAGAACCAGAAATGCAACACGAACAAGAACCACAACAGGAACAACAACAGCCTGATCAGCACATACCTTATTATGATCCGGTACAGTTTGTTGATGAATTCATAGTATTCCCAATGAGGCCGCCAGTAGAATTCCCAACGATTCCTGAGCACACTCTACATCCTAATCTGAGATTTGATAGAAGATGGAGAGATTACGAGACATATCAAAGGAACAAATTCAAATTGGTAACAAAAAATGTAGAGGTGCCAAGGGTAATCGATTGGGCCCCTTTGGAAACGGTCCATCTAGCTGACCGTGTTAGACAGCTTTTAGTTCAAAGGTATGGCAGTTCTTCTTTTACAGATTGGGAACGTCTTTTCACCATTCGTAGACCTGTATATAAGGAATGGTGTGTTGAGTTGATGAGTACTGTATCACTTGATACAAATATAGTTAGAATAGATGATAGAAGATTTCTTAGGTTTATCCTTGGCGGTAGGATGTACAGAATGTCCATGCTGGACATGGCCAGGGCCTTACAGATATATACTCCTGGTGAGTTACTATTACCCAATTGTACAAACTTGATTCATTATGGTGAACGGGTAGATAGTAACTTTGACGCTGACGCCATTTGGAGGCGTATGTCACATTTTGATGTTTTTACACGAGCAGGAGGACACTCCTATACACATATTGACAGAGCCGAGCTTCGTATTATTCATAGATTTTTGGCTAACTCAATTACACAAAGAGGTCATAATAAAGAAAAAATTACCTTATATGATTTATTCTACCTAAAGTGTATTCGGGATCCTAGAAGCTTTGTCAATACCCCTTACTGTGTTGCTTTTTATTTATCTAAAATGGTAGAGGGAATGCAGGACGGGAGTATAATAGGAGGAGGTATTTTTGTTACTCTCATTGGAGAGTATTTAGGTGTTGATAGGAACCAAGGGGGTCCATTACAGATTTGTAGAGAACAGGTTGAGCCCTTAGGATTGAAAGTTTATGTGGGTGCTAAGGTATTGAAAAGTAGACGTAACCAGGCAGTACCTTATGAGGGATCTCATCCTCAGGTAGAGAGAGGCTCAGACGAGGAAATGGAGGAGGCGGAAGACATTAGGGATGTCTTTCGAGATGCTATTCTTGACGTCCACGTTCGTATAGATGAGGAAGCAATGACGAACGCGGCCAGACATAGTATGTATGAGCAGTGGAACTCCGAGCGAGTATACGAGGATTATAGGCGACGCCAACACGATAGCTGGTTAGTTCATCAGCACCAAATCATGAGCCAGCTATCATATCAAGTACCAAATAACTATGTACCTACTCGACCTGCTCATTTTCCGCCACATAGCCCCGATATCCGACCACCCTTTAACCTGTATGACTATAACCAAGCCTATCAGAACACCTATAATCAGCAATGGAACCCACCCGATGAGATGAACTGGAACCCCTATCCAGACTGATTTAGTTCCATTTGGTTATTTTTATGATTTTTATGATTTTATCTTTTGACTTTTTCATGTTTAAACTTATGTTATTGGATATATTTGTGTAATTTTTATTATTTTATTATTATTGTGTACTAATATTTCATTTTTAGAATTTGAAAGTGGGATATTAAGTCCCATTTCAAATTGCCATACATGATTATATTTGTATGTATGTATATTGTCGATTGTACAAAACAGGGTAAAACAGCGCAATTTCAAAGACTGGCATTAAGTTCAGCAAAAGCTACTAATTTTGACGACAAGATGACAAATAAATGTGATGTAACAACAGACGAAATGAACAAATGCTATGCACCATTTATCATTCAGCAAACAAACGCCAATATGTTTGGAAACTTTGGTAAAATTTAATCATTTCTACGCTAATCACCCTCAATAATTTAAATTGTACTGATTTCTTGCAAATGAGGGCATTGCAAGATCTTAAGTGTGGGAAGGGGTTAAATTCTTGCGGATTTTTAAAATCTTTTATCTTTATACACTTGGTTACCATTAAAAATACTAGTAAAGCAGTAGTTGTATTAGAATCTAGTGCTCTCTGATAATAAAGAACAGCCCTAGTCTTATATACTGACTACCCAATTCTAGTAAAATTTTTCAAAATTTTCAATTAAATGAACTCAAAATCATGTTTATACATATTTATGAACGATAAAACTAGGTGTTAACACCGAAATTATTGTTACCTCGGAAAGGACATAAATTGAGAAACAAACTAAAATGTTAAAATTCATTTAAAATGGAATAGAGGACAATAAAAAGGAAAATAAAAGCCAAGTGTGGGAAAAATTACCAAGTTATCTTAAACATATGTCACATATTTCTGTAACAAATAACTGAAAATACTTTTGCTTTGGACTAAACTAAACTATTTTACCCGATGAAAGAAAAGAAGAGATGGATCTACACGATGAATCAATTCCATCATTAAAAGGAAGTAAAGTCTTCCGAAAAAGACACGCGCTTCTTGATTTAGGTCAAGAAGTTGTCGTCCAGACCAGTTGTAGGTTGACGAAAAATCTAGAAAAGTCATCACTAAAATCAGCAGGAAATCCACGGACCTCAGCATTAAACAGGGTCGCCAAGTGGTCAGATTTATCCTAACCATGAGAAGGATTTATCTCGTACAATGGGGGGCACCATGCAAATTAGCTGGATAAGACTAATGAATCAGATCCCCAGAAAGGATAATCTCCTTAAAGATTAAAAATCAGCTTTTAAGACTGATATTACTCAATCCTTGAGATTGACCTTAAAGATTGAGAATTACAAACTCATGGAATTCGATGATATCTAAACTCTAGCTTGAACGAGAAAATATTTTGATCAAATTAAAAAAAAAAAACCGATTTGTTTTCTAAAAACCCATTTTCAATGCATTCATTACCATTGAACGTAAAATCCTAGGAATTCACCTGGAATTCATTAGGTCACCTGAACCAAATCGGGTGTCAACCGTAAGAACGGTGGTTGCATAGCATGGTCAAAGACAGGACCTTGTGCCAGACTGAAAAATCATAAGGGTGAGCTTTACTATTGCTCCTACCAAGGATAGTAATTGCGTCCGACACGTTATAGACCATAATTAAAAGCATGTCAGGGGACATTGCCTTAACAGTTGCTTGTTCAACGCTTTCCTTTACAACCGGACGGTAGTTTATCGAAAGGTAATATACGGGACAAGTAAATTGGACGTGTTGCTTTCCAAATACAAGGTTAGCAAGTGGGTGACACAAAACCGCAAGTTTTGAGCTAAAATTTTCAAATCTGAAACCCACCAAACCCACAAAAATATTTTGCAAACACCGGTGAAGGGTTATTCCGGAAAACTTATCTAGGGTAAAAGCTAGATTGAATTTTCAAAAGATCAAATATTTTCATAAAGATCTAATTTCCTTAAGGATCTACATTTTCATAGTCATGTGGGACTGTAAACCGCCTTTCAAATGTGCACTTTGCTTTGGAAACCGAAAGTAAATCGGCTATTTGATTGCAAGTGTCGTTGACCTAAACCCGAGGCAACTGTGGATGACACACCCACCTTTAACCATGGTTCTATCGTTACTATCATTGTTTATACCACCGTATAGAAATCACTGATGTACAAAGTGTGAAGAATAAAGAAGTGATTCTAGTATTTCAAGACGATATTGCTTGAGGACAAGCAACGCTCAAGTGTGGGAATATTTGATAATGCTAAAAACGAACATATATTTCATAGCATTATTCCTCAAGAAAGACAAGCTTTTAGTTGCAATTGTTCTATTTACAAGTGATATTCGTTTGTATAATAAAAGGTGAAGACAAAAGACAGATTCGACGAATTGAAGACGCAAACGACCAAAAAGCTCAAAAGTACAAAATACAATCCAAGAGGTTCCAATTGTTGATAAGAAACGTCTCGAAATTACAAGAATACAAGATTCAAAACGCAAAGTACAAGATATTAAATTGTACGCAAGGACGTTCGAAAATCTGGAACTGGGACCAGAGTCAACTCTCAACGCTCGACGCAACGGACTAAAAATTACAAGTCAACTATGCACATAAATATAATATAATATTTAAATAATTCTTATAATTATTTAATATAATATATTATTTATAAAACCGTCGAAAGAAGAAAACAACCAAATATGAGCCTCCCCAGCTGGCCATGCGATCGCATGGCCTGGAAGGCATAAATCCATGCGATCGCATGAGCCCCAGTTCCAGCCCACATGCCTATAAAAAGCGAGCTTTGGTGCACCACAAAATCAATCTATCTTTCTCTTCTCTCCATTCATACGTAATATTTATATTTATAATTTATATTTTAATTTTAATTTTAATTATAATTCTAATAATAAGGGTATGTTAGCGAATATTGTAAGGGTGTAAGTCGAAATTCTGTCCGTGTAACGCTACGCTATTTTTAATCATTGTAAGTTATGTTCAACCTTTTTACATTAATGTCTCGTAGCTAAGTTATTATTATGCTTATTTAAAACGAAGTAATCATGATGTTGGGCTAATTACTAAAATTGGGTAATTGGGCTTTGTACCATAATTGGGGTTTGGACAAAAGAACGACACTTGTGGAAATTAGACTATGGGCTATTAATGGGCTTTATATTTGTTTAACTAAATGATAGTTTGTTAATGTTAATATAAAGATTTACAATTGGGCGTCCCTATAAATTACCATATACACTCGATCGGACACGATGGGCGGGGTATTTATATGTACGAATAATCGTTCATTTAACCGGACACGGGAATGGATTAATAGCCACTAGAATAATTAAAACAGGGGTGAAATTATGTACAAGGACACTTGGTATAATTGATA
Source organism: Rutidosis leptorrhynchoides (assembly GCF_046630445.1). Lineage (NCBI taxonomy): Eukaryota > Viridiplantae > Streptophyta > Magnoliopsida > Asterales > Asteraceae > Rutidosis > Rutidosis leptorrhynchoides. Next base: position 152,031,756 of record NC_092337.1, read on the forward strand.
ACAAAATATTAAAACTTTGGATTACACTCAGTCGACATCCTGGTGTAATTATTAAATAAAGTATTAAAATCTTGTTACAGTTTAAGTCCCCAATTAGTTGGAATATTTAACTTCGGGTATAAGGATAATTTGACGAGGACACTCGCACTTTATATTTATGACTGATGGACTGTTATGGACAAAAACCAGACGGACATATTAAATAATCCAGGACAAAGGACAATTAACCCATGGGCATAAAACTAAAATCAACACGTCAAACATCATGATTACGGAAGTTTAAATAAGCATAATTCTTTTATTTCATATTTAATTTCTTTTATTTTATATTTAATTGCACTTCTAATTATCGCATTTTTATTGTTATTTTATTTAATTGTACTTTTAATTATCGTACTTTTTAATTATCGCAAGTTTATTTTATCGCACTTTTATTATTCGCAATTTCATTATTGTTATTTACTTTACGCTTTAATTTAAGTCTTGTATTTGTATTTATTATTTTACATTTTTAACTGCGACTAAAGTTTTAAAATCGACAAACCGGTCATTAAACGGTAAAAACCCCCTTTTATAATAATAATATTACTTATATATATATTTGTATTTTTATAAAAGTAAACTAATACAGCGTTAAGCTTTGTTTAAAAAGATTCCCTGTGGAACGAACCGGACTTACTAAAAACTACACTACTGTACGATTAGGTACACTGCCTATAAGTGTTGTAGCAAGGTTTAAGTATATCCATTCTATAAATAAATAAATATCTTGTGTAAAAATGTATCGTATTTAATAGTATTTCCTGTAAAAATTAATAGTATTTTATATACACCTCGCGACACATCAGTTAGTCATTCTTGAGTCCTCATGACTCAATCTTGCCCAAGAACACCCAAAATCATCAAATATGGGTTTTATGTTCTTCATTTACCCAAACCCTAACCCATACATAAATCAAAGTAAGGAAATCCAAGTTAGAATATACCACTACAACCAAAACATAGCTAGAGAGGAGATGAACAACTTTATAACTCGAGCTAAGACTCAAAACTAGCTCCTTCTTCCTTTGCTTGAGCTTTCTCACACAAGAACCTCACTCTCTCTCTCTTTCTAAAATTGAAGTGGATAGGATAAGGTTGTTGGAAATGGAGTGAATGACTCCCCAAGATTTGACCTACTGGCCTCAAACTCGTCCTCAAGTAAAATTACCAAAAAGCCCATCAAAATATCTGATTAAAATAAGCAGAACCCGGCTACAGTAATAGTGCGCTGCGCGCACCCTTAGGTGTGCGCTGAGCGCACCTAGCTCAGCTCAGTCTGTGACCTTTGTTTAACTGTATATAATTTCCCACTCCTCAATTACCCTATTTACACCACTGTATAAACATTATTCGGGTCTTACACAACTTATAATTTAAGCTTTTAACAAGTTTTAATTGCAATATAACATATTGCTTGATTAATGTGTAAACACACATTAATGTCCAACACATGCACAAGGGAAGAGCAATCTCTAGTTAGAACTTGGTGACCATCCTAAATATATCTATGTGTATTTTAGGATTACAAGTCATTACTAGTTATACTTGAGAGCATTGTTCCTCATTTAGCCTTAATTAATCACTAAGTCATTTTCAATATCAATTATTGTTCTAGTGACATTGGCTTAAGTGTGTTAGTACTTGATGATCATACTAAGGATGTTTATATAAGATTTAAGATCACAAGTTATTATTTAACACTTATGTGTTAAGCCTAATCTTGGTTAATTTGTCATTAAGATGTCTTTAGACGTAATTAACCACAATTAGTGTTTTTATGACCAAAACTCAATTGAGTATGGAGAAGGCATCTATTCTAAGCATTTTGAGAAAGGTTTCATGAATTATAGATGTTGGGAACTAGTCAAACTTTATTTGGTCAAAATTGGTAACATAGAAAACTGCGGTCGCACTGAGGTTGACCGTGGTGGCGACCGTGCAACTTGTTTTCACAAAACTGCGTTGCAATTCAGTTTGGGGTTCTGCGGCTGGCTATGCGGTCGACCATACCTTGACTGTGTATTTAGTTGAACTTTAATTCTATTCTTTAAGCTATGTTTGACTTGGTCATTTGCAAGATAAAGTATGGATTAGTGACCTTGCGTGTTTTATGTTAAGATGTCGGTTATCACTTATGCATATGTATGTGTCATCATCAAAACATATTCTTTGGTTAATCATACTTAAGTTTGTCATTTAGTTCATTAACCAACATTCAACCAACAAATTATTTTGTCGTTTTTCTGAGTTCCGTAAACTGAAAAGCATTCTAGGCGATTAACCTAATCGTAACGTTTTCTAGTTATTTCACTTTCCGAAATAAGTTCATAAATTAATTTAACATATTAACTCAAGTAATCCTCTAAGAACAAGTATGCATTTAATCATAGTAAACACACAAGTCTAAGTAAACACCGTTAAACACTTAACGGACAAGTAACGATAGTAAACGGAAAAAGTCAGGTTTTTGCGGCGACTCTTCTCTAAGTAATGCTTTTACCGCATATCGTTTCTATTTGACTAGTTGTATTAGTTTTCCTCATAGATATTTATGATTAATGCATGAGATCATCCGTTAACATGTTTTTTTGTTCGGCTAAGTTATTTGTTGATTTTAATCGTAATTATACTCAAGGCATGTCAACACTTAACTTATCATATATATTGTTGTGCACACAATATATACTTAAGTTATGAGTCCATGTGTGCGCATCGGGACTCTTTTAAGTGCGCCAACACTTAGGATTGAGGTCAGGCGTGACCAACGCTGTCGTTTATAGTCATGACTTGCAGATCTCAAGTTCTGCGTGGTCGGGATAGGCCAACCCAATGACTCTTAACCATCCGGTTATGGTAAACTAGCCTGTCGCCAAACAGGCTTCTGCCACACGGGTGCCGAAGAAAGCGACCCTTCAAAGGCAGGAGTGCGCCGCCTAAAGAATTGTGCGCACCAATTTCAAGTTATAGAACTACTTTACATATAATGGCATAAAGATTCTAGCAGACAATAACTTGGAGACAATATTTAAACATAGATGGATGAATTAGTTTTGTGCTTAAAGCGCTTACAAACATTGTTATACTGGTACAAGCTTCAAACATGCACTAGACAAGGCGCGTTTAAAAACAAACATCCAAATGATTCACCAATAATAAGAATAACCACCATGATCATAACTGAACCCGCATGATCTCTCTCTCAACTTCTCATCCTTGTATTCTTCAAACTCGTAGTCTATGCCGACGATCTCATCTCCCTCGTCTTTTGCAGTTCCTGAGGAGCTGCCCCCATCTTTCTTCTCCTTTGTCACGGCTTGAATACTTTAGATCTGTGGACACCAGTCAAATTATGTTACAAAATCAACGAATGCGCGAGCATTGTGCATTAAATCTATTCTAATAGGCGTTTTATGCTTTGGATTATGTACGATTATGCTCATTTTAGTACGGTAAGCGCGCAGACTGGTTGCGCATTTATAGCTTGTCATCCGGTTAATTATGTAAGCGGTGATTTTATTTTTAAGCAATCGTGCGCGATCTGTATTTACATTTCGAAAATAATTAGCTCTACGCGTATATATGATATGGCCGAAAAGGACTATTTATGCGGTGTCGTTAGGCCGCAAGACGTTAAGTATCAGTTGATCAAGGTAGTAGACAGTGGTTTATTATTTATATTGTGCGGGGCCTAAATTTACTTTTAACTTTCTAAGGTGTAGAAGGTGTAAGTTAACCTAGGGTCTTGTTTTTGAATGGTTTAACGAATTGAAGATCAAGTGGATAATTGTCTATTATTTAAATTACCTGGATAAGGGATAGTAGTTGGTTTAAGCTATTGGTCCTAATGGCGAAAAAGTAAATAAAGTGGAAGGATATCCGGAGTATGCAGATCAGGAAAATGTTGACCAAGATATTAGTTTTGGGTTAGGGGAAGGTAATTATGTTTATGTTAAGGCTATGTTTGGAATGGTGTAGATCTGGTTGGATAGCCAATTACACAGACCTACTTGTCTCGATACTCTCGGAGTTCTCGTTGAGTAGTGAAAAGCATGTCACTTGGTTGTATAATCGAAAGGTAACTATACCTTGGAGGTTATCCTCAGTAGAGCACTAGGTTTATTAGTGTGTTGAGCTCTAATCCTAACCCTCATTATCAGTTTAGTTAACTGAATAACAACTAGCCGTGTTGATTGAACACTGATCACAAACGGAAGGAGTCCGTCGGTTTAAGTTGGCAAAACCTTAAATGAAAACTAACAATCATTTCATCATACTAGTGAGATCATATCAATCCAAACATTATACAGCATTACAGTTGATATACTGAAAGTAGAGCATATAGAAACCTAATAGATACCTAAACAGTTTATATGACTTAGTCCTAGGGCAACAATCAAACAAGAACATGCAATAGGTTTGGGTCATATAGTAAAGGTACTAACTATATCTTAACAGCTCCTAAGAGGTCTCTTTGGAATAGTCAATAGGCATACTAGGTCATTCATATCTCAATTCCTAAGCTCCATGTCCTAAAAGCGCACTAGATGCCTCTCGGGAACTCCGACCATACCGAGTTCATAGAATCTTCAGATACAGTATAATCAGGGATCTTAATCCTATGAAGTAGCTAAGTTAATATGGGTGGACAAGTCCTAATCACAACCTAGGTTGTTCAATCCTTAAGATGCTAGCATACAAATCTATCAGACTCAAAAGTTCAGCATAATAACAGTAATCGTACTAAATTAACATAACTACGCTAACCCAAACTTCTATCATGGAAACATACAGATTAATTAAGCTATCATGGTAATATCGGAACACATTATTAAACATAAAAGGTAACAATACATGTGTAATACAAAAGACAAGCGTTTCAGATAAAAACCTTAAAAGGCTGAAGAAATCTGCTCGAGATCGCAGGGACTCTCCGGGATATCCTCCGAAAAATAAAAGTTAAGCTAGCTACTACTAAAAACTAACTAAAAATCTTAGAAATATAAAGTGAAATACAAATTGAGTGTGTGTTGAGATGGATGGAAGGAGCCCTTTAAATAGACTTGGAATTTGCCAGCAAACGGCTGGCAGGCCGTTTGACAGGCCGTTAGGCAGGCCGTTTGCTGAGGCCGTTTGATCAGATCACCCGTTTCTTGTGCCTGTTTGCCTTGGCCATTTGGCAGGACATTTTACATAGAGGCAAGCCGTTTGGCTTACCTGGTTTGTTGAATTCACCGGATCGTAACTTGATTTCTTGTCTTTCACCGTTTTCGCTCTAGAATCTTCATTTTAGCTCCATTTTACTAGATTCTTTTTGCATCGCCTTCGTAATTACTTAATCTACAAAATCAATCGACAAAGTGATAATTTTGCCAAAAAATCTTGAAACTTTATTGATAGAGGGCCTAATATCGGGGGTAAAAACGTGACTTTTTGGCCGATATCAATACATACCTACTGAAGTCGATAGTCCTCCGCTGTTACTTTGGACTTGAGGGTAGATTTTCTAAATGGGGTAGGTAGCACGATAATACCCTGAGCCACATAGGTCGTGATGCTGAAATGCGATAGCACCGGCTGCCCAAAAACAACATCATATTCTGATTCGGCGCAAATCACTCGGAAGTCAAAATGTGTGCTCCCTCTCCCGGTCATGATCATTCCTCAAGTTCAATGCTGCTCCAATTATCCCTTTTGGCCAAGTGGGCTCTCCTCTTATCCTTCTAAACTGTTGTCTTTCTTCCCTTATGTTGCTCTTCATTTTGTACGACAGGTTACTGAAACAGTGAAAGGACATGACATTGACGTAGCTTTCGGTGTCGATGAGAATCTTGTTAATGTATTGGACACACTCTGGCTAGTATCCTTCGACTACCAACGGAGCGCAATTCCTTTCGTAATTTGGTTCACGCGGAAGGTGCGACTTGATTGATTCCCATGGAAGTAGCGGTTCCTGTGCGACGTCCTTCTATTTTTGCCAGGAAGACGTACATTACTTTATCTTTTTCAGCGCCTTCATCCTTGTTGTTTGAATATGGGTTAATGCACTAAACGATAAACTTAAGTATGATTAACCAAAGAATATATTTTGATGATGACACACGCATATGCATAAGTGATGATTGACATCTTAACATAAAACACGCAAGGTCACTAATCCATACTTTATCTTACAAACGACCAAGTCAAACATAGGTTAAAGAATGAAATCAAAAGTTCAGCTAAACACACGGTCGAGGTACGGTCGACTGCATAGTCAACCGTGAAACCCCAAACTGAATTGCAACGCAATTTTGTGAAAAAAAGTTGCACGGTCGCCACCACGGTCAACCGCAGTGCGACCGCAGTTTTCTCTGTTCCCATTTTTGACCAAATAAAGTTTGACTAGTTCCTGACATCTATAATTCATGAAACCTTTCTCAACATACTTAGAATAGATGCCTTCTTCATACTCAACCGAGTTTTGGTCATGAGTGTTAATCAACAACTTGTGATCTTAATTCCTATCTAGATATCCTTAGTATGATCATCAAATACCAACACACTTAAGCCAATGTCACTAGAACAATGATTGCTATTAGAAATAACTTAGTGATTAATTAAGGCTAAATAAGGAACAATGCTCTCAAAGTTAACTAGTAATGACTTATAATCCTAAAACACACTTAGATACATTTAGGATGGTCACCAAGTCCCAACTAGAGATTGCTCTTCCCTTGTACATGTATTGGACATTAATGTGTGCTTACACATTAATCAAGCAATATGTTATATTTCAAATTAAGTGCTTGAATTATAAGATGTGCAAGTATCGATATGATTGATCCTAGAATAACTATCTCTTGCTATGTGAGTATTACTTGCTACTTGTCAATATGCTTAATACTCATAAACTTGTCAACTTGATTAATATGTTTGCTATGTGCTCATTAGTTAGGATTCAAGTAACTAACCTACTCCAATAGATTAAGTGTAAAATGGTTCATAATGAAATTAGAGTCAATTGTCTATATGGTCTAGTCTAAGTAACTAAGTGTGATTGCTTATTCAAGAATAACTTAACCTTAATGTCTCTACATACTTCATGATTATCTTATAGAGACATCATTCAATTAATCTCTAATTAAGCTCAAAGAGGACATGACTTGTGATTAATTGAAACTAGGAAGTTAATGACATAGTGACTAGTCTTTAGAATTGAACCAAGGGCATTAAAATGACTAACTAAGTCTTGACCAAACTGAGATTTCCCAAAATATCAATCAAGACACTTCTCCAAAAATGTTGGGTTTACCACTTTTGGAATGATTAGTCACTTTCAGGCATTAAGACCAAATCTCGCACACTTAATGCATATAGTACTTGTATAGGATGTTTGGTTTCTTTTGCAGGTGCTAGAAGGAGTAAAGGTGCCAAAATATAGTGTTCAAATTTGAGTCAAACGGCTATACAGCGGATACCAAATTTGGACTGGAGCACGCACGGTCGCACCACGGTCGACCGTGATGGCAACCGTGTGTCAACGACTACTTTTTGAATATCAATATAAAAGGCAAACATTTAAGAGCATTTGAAGGTGACCCTCTTGCATATTTCAAAGGCTTATTTAAAGTGATCACAAGTGCAATAATTACTACTCAAATGTGATCAAGCAAGAGAAGAATCTATGATCTTCTAGATATAGAATTGGGTTATTGTAAACTTACTAATCAAAATCATTTATCTTGCAAGTTTACTTAATGTAATGTATGTCCTAGTATTGTGTTAGGATCATCATTGCAAAGTGTATAAGTCTTGTAACTTCAATTAGTAGAAGCATAGGCTAGCTTAGTGATCTACTTCCTTAAAGGGACTTAGGAAGTTGATTAATCTTTTTTGAAGATTAATACTTGTCCAAGGTGAAGACAAGTTGATCTAGGTTGGAGTTGATCTTTCAAAGGGATAGAAAGATTAGGTTTGTTGTTTACCAAAGAAGTTGAAGACTTGTAAATCGAATCTCCGCCGGGTTTGGAGAAAAGTGCTTAGTGAAGCAACAAATCCCGATTAGTGTAATTGGGGAGTGGATTAAGGTGAATTAGTTAACATCCACCCGAACCACTATAAATCGTTGTGTCTATGTTCTTTACATTACTTCATTTATCATTTTGAACATATACACTACACACATCAAGTTTGAGTTGAGTAGGTTGATCAAAGTTGAATCGAATTTGGTGATCAACCAAAAAAATGTTAAAAACGTATTAAGTAACTATTCACCCCCTCTAGTTACTTATAATTGGTATCAGAGCGGTTGCTCAAATCATTGCGCTATAAACGATTGCGAAAGCGTCAAAATTCGTTTTGTGCAAAAACTTGAGTCAATGATTCTCGGATCAACTCAAACTATGAGATACTTGGAAGAATTGGTGAAAGAAGCACCAATCTTTAATACGATGAATATTGATGTGGGGAAATTAAGATTTAAGTCTTATCTCAAATCCAAGGATTACTACTTGTGGAGAATAATCAAAGTAGGAGACTTTGTACCACAAGCTAGTTCAAGGCTAGTGAAGTCAACATTTCAAAACAATGATGTTTTGAAATAATTTGATGCAATTTCACTACTTCATGGAATTCTTCCTAGTGAAGAAAGGTTAAAGATAATTTCATGTGAAAGTGCTAAAGAATGTTGGGATTCACTATATTCTCAAGAAGATTTAAACTCTAGGAGTTTAAAGGGTAAAGGTGTTAGGACCCCGAAGTTGTATAGTATTAATGTGAAATAAGCTTAAATGATGGTTCCTTAGAAGAGGGCTATATAAGGAACCTAAGTAGTCCTAATTAGATAGCCATTGCATTGTAACTGAGTTCTAGAAGCTGTGGAATGTAAATCTTATTGATTCTCTCTCATACCGAATCTCCTTTACACTTCCCGAATCTCATTCTAACTTGTCTTTTCTCCTAATCTCAACATAATCTGACCTTTCATTTAGTATCAGAGCTTTCAGGGAGTGATATTACATCACTAGATCGATCCAGAGATTGAAGATTACAGAATCTGAGCACTCTCGGTATATTGAATCAAATTCGGTATAATCGAATCTGATAATCTGACGTTCAGATTCTTGTGATAAGTTCAGTGAAGGTGTATTAGGTTGATTAGAAAGAGTTTCAATCATCATTACAGCTTTTTAACATCAATTATGAAGAATCAAGTTGATTTTTAGAGTTCGTGGCTAAAACTCTCGGTATTCATCATTTCTAGCTTGATTCTGTAGTTTAGTAAAGGTTTGAGGTTTCAGTTGTGATCGTGAGGTGTTTAATCACATTTCTGACGCTTAATTTAATCAATTCTTCAAGTTTTGAAGATTTGATCTACATTCGGTATCGTAACTGCCTTACCAAATCTGCTTCAAAGCTGTTAATTCTCAATCAGTGTTGCAGATTGTGGTGTGTTTGTGATTCTATCACATTCGGTTTGATCATACGCAGCTAATTGGTGTGATTTGAGAAAGGATTTGTTTGAATTCTAAGTTTTCATACTTAGACTCGGTATTGTCAACTGCTACAGTTGACATTCGGTATCCTATACATTCGGTATCTTTGATATTTGTGTGATACTAACTTGTTTCCTTGTGCAGCAAGGTTACAGAATCTAATTCAAAGGAATTGAATTGTGTTTGAATTCAAATTCATAAAGAATCTGACTACCGAGTCAGATACCGAATCAGAATCTCGGTATCACTTAATTCATTGATTTTAAGTGTTACCAGGCTACAAATCTTATGGTTACCGAATCTATACTGAATCTGGGTGTGTTACTTGTATTTCTGATCACTTTCTGATACAGAATCTGGTTTACCGAATATGCTACAGTACAGAATCTGTACCGAATCTGCTACAGTACCGAATCAAGTACCGAATCTGACATTTTTGTTAGATTGTTGTGATTTTTCATCCTAGATTTGTGTAATACCGAATCTTTACCGAATCTACCTTATTTTCAAGATGTCTACTCAAGATACTTTGATCATTAGATCAGATTCCCGTCCTCCAGTGTTGTTTGATAGCAAATACACTCAGTGGCTTCACCGTATCACTCAGTACATAGGCTACAAGGGTGAAAAAGCAAAGTACATATGGGCTTCTCTGAGAGATGGTCCAGTTGTAGATTATCATCTGGATACTGGTATGCCAATTCCAGTCTATGAACTTTTTGGTGATAAACGTGAGAGAGCTCAGGGTGACATAGAGGTAAAGAACATTGTTATGCAAGCTATCCCGTATGAGTTGTTTGAAATTGTTGATAGCAACACAACAGCAAAAGATATATGGGATGAGATCAAACGACAGCAAGAAGGTTATGACATGTCAGATGTTACTAAATTGAATAAGGCTCTGGGATTTTATGAAGATTTCAAGCAGGAACCTGATGAACCACTCAAGGATACCTACCGTCATTTCAATGGTGTTCTCAATGAGTTGAAAAGGTGTAAGACAATAAAAGTAAATGCTGAATTCAACATGAAATTTCTCAAAAAGCTCAATGTTGATTGGCTTCCTTATGGAACCATTGTTCGATCTACCAAAGAGATTGACAAGTTGACTATTCATGAGCTTGTTGGAGTTCTTATGAATTGCCAACCTGAAGTGTCTAAACTTCAAGAAGGAAGGAAAGAGTCATATCCAAGTGATCCTCTTGCTCTCATTGCCAAAAAGAAGAGCAAATTATTTACGACTTCCAAAAGTTTGTCCAAGAAAGTGCTTGTTGAAGAATCAACTGATTTTGAAGAGTTGAATCTTTCTGATGTTGATGATTCTCACTTGAATTAGTCAAAATGGCAGCCTTGTTCACAAAAGCCTTGACCAAACACAAGTTCAAAGGCAAATCAAGCAATCAACGCAAGAACTCATCGTCTTCCTCGTACTACAAGAAAGCTGATCACTCAAAACAACAACAACGTGTTGATGATTCCAAGAAGGATGAATCAATCTGTTTCAATTGTGGCAAAGCTGGTCATTACTCTCATGAGTGCAAGATGCCTAAGAAGAAAGATGCAGCTACCTACAAGAAAAAAATGTTGATGGCTAAGATTGTAGATACTGGGGGAGAGCTGAAACCGGTTGATGATACTTGGTTTAACTAGACTGACGATTCAGATTCATAGGTGGAACTTGCAAATGTTTGCAAGGTGACTAAGCTCATCAAAGCTAAGGAAGCAATGGAGAATTCTGACTCAGCATCTGATTATGAAGAGGTACAATCATCTGAAATTCCACCTGATTTTATAAAAGTGCAAAATGACATGATGAAGAATTTGGTCTCAATGTCAAAAGAAGTCAAAGGTTTAAAATCTGAAAACAAGATTTTAAAAGATAAAATCAAACTTTCTGAAACTAAACCATCTTCATTTAAATTACAATCGGAATTGCAAAGATTGACTGTCCAACTCAGCTCCACGGAAACTGAGTTGGAAGATCTTAAAAAATCAATTCATCCGATTAAGGTCGAAAGGGCAGATTATCGTCTAAAATCGGAACGACTTGCAGAAAAAGTTCAATTTCTAGAAAAAGATTTTTCTGATTGAAAACTCAACATGAACCCACACTTTCAAAGCTAAACAAGAAAATTATTCAATTGGAAAACACCATAATTGAAAAGAACTCTGAAATCTCTTCGTTTTCAAAAGAGTCTTTTCAAATGAAAGCACAACTTGCTCGATATGAGGAAAAACTCTATCGAACAGATCAATCCAAAGCTATCATGAATATGGAACTTTCAAAACAATTCATGAATAGACCAAAAACAATTCATGGTGACAAGTGGGGGTTGGGTTATGAAGATCCTAAGATCTTAGATAATGCTTCCAAAAAGATTCCAGGATTATAACATTCTGATTACTTTCAAGCTGGTTTACCATCTCATTTTGTGCATGCTTATGATGCTGATTTTGATGATATTATTGTTAATCGCAAATCTAGGAAATACCATCAAATTAGCTTAATGTATGAGAAAATCAATGCTAAAATGGGTAAATCAAATCCTGATTTCTTGAAGGAACTTGTTGAAACTGAAAAGAATATGCGACGTGAAAATTATGTGCCTAAGCGTAGACTGGTTTATATCCCAACACTCATGCTTGAGAAATACATTTTAATGCTTGAGAATGAAGTGTTTAATAAACCTAGTTCTAGCATTATTGCCATAGATGAGGTGTTTGATGAACTAACTTTTGATGTGAAACCAATTCTACCGGCTTTACCTGCATGTTCTGATAATGTTTTCCGTGAAGACCTAGCACATGAACTAACTGTCTTCTTTAAGACAGAACCCCTACGTTAAACTGATTTAGATGTAAAGGTAGAACCTCGAGATGAACCAACTGTTGAAAACTTGATGGACTTTGACACAACAATTAATGAATTTTACGTAAACATACCTGTTGTACGAAACTTGAAACGTATATTAGGTATAGTTGAACAGGAAAATGTTGATTTGCAACTTAAGTGTCAATCTTTAGAACAAATGCTTGCTTTGTGTGATAAGTTGCCTCCACTTCTTAAGAAATAATGTACTTATGATTTTAAGGAAGGTGAAGTGCTAGTGTCTGCAGAGGAATTATGTCTTGAGATTAAGAGCTTAAAACAAAAAATTATTCAACTGAAACAGGCTAACACACTTAAGCAATCATCTACTGTTAAAACCAATGTGCATGAATGTGTTGGTGGGATTACTAAGAAAGGGAAGGGAAAAACAACATCTACGGATGCAAAACCCATTACTATTCTTCAAAACCCACTACGTTCTCAATTTGGTAAATGTGTTTCAAAAGTTGCACCTTCAACACAATTTGTTGTCAAGAAAGTTCATTCTCAAAATGGTTATGTGTTAACTGAAAAGATTCCTATGGTTCCAATGTCAAATCAATCAAAGGAAAGTCTTTTATGAAATCAGTCAAGTCAACACAACACATGAGTCCAAAACCTGATTTGAGTGAGTATGATGCAAAAGAACGTAAAATCAAATTAGAAATTTTGAAAAATCAATCATCTCATATGTCAACAGAAAAGTTTGGACGTCTAACTAACAGAGGTGTTTTTCGTGTCACATGTCATAATCCAAATTTGACTTACAAGTCTGTATGGGTTCCTAAGTCCACGACTAAGAAAGTAGCAATCAAACCAAAGAAATCTGCTAGTCGACCTAGGAAAGCATCTCATGTCTTTCAATTTTTGTCTGTGAACAAAACATCTACTTGGAATAAGTTGTGTGTTAAGACTTCTGATAATGATGTAAAACTTGATATTACGTATGATGCTTCATGTAATGTGGTTTTAAATGATGCTTTATTGTCTAAATTGCATGTTGCTTTACGTGATTATCTTGTTGTTGATCCAAAGTTTGTTGTTGGTACTAACCGTAGAGGACCCAAGAAACTTTGGGTACCTAAACTCTAGGAAATTAACGTTTACAGGATTTCGACGTCTGTGTTTGGTATATCGATTCTGGTTGCTCTCGACACATGACGCGCGATAAATCCTTGCTTGTCAATTTTGTTGACAAATTCCTAGGAACGGTTACTTTTGAAAACGATGAGATTGCAGCAATAACGCGTTATGGAGATTTTGTGAAAAATGGCATAACGATCAAACGGGTCTCATATGTTGAGGGTTTGGGGTGCAGTTTATTTAGTGTCAGCCAATATTGTGACGGAGATGTCGAAGTTTTGTTTGAACGTCGTCAATGCTCGGTGCAATCCACTGATGGAAACGAACTCCTTGTTGGTAAACGTTGTGCTTCACTTTATACTATTGACCTCAATGATGCACCATCACATGGAACCATGTGTTTGGTCACTCGTTCAACAAAGGAAAATTCATGGTTATGGCATCACCGGATGTCTCACCTGAATTACAAGGGTATTAATCGGCTAGTCTCTAAAGACTTAGTTGATGGTATTCCAAGCTTTCAATATGATAAGCATCATGTGTGTCCATCATGTGCGATGGGTAAGCTGAAACGGACTAATCATCTGCTTAAGCAAAACCCTAGTACTTCATCGTCCTTACAATTATTGCATATGGACTTATGTGGACCCATGAGGATTTCTAGTCTTGGTGGCCGGAAACATGTGCTTGTCATTGTTGATGATTATACCCGATTTACATGGATTTTCCTTCTAAGAACTAAGTCCGAAACCCCCGCATTATCATCGAGTTCATTAAAAAGACTCAACGCTCTTTTAAAAAACATGTTAAGAGTATTCGAACTGATAATGGGACGGAATTTAAGAATGACCTGCTTGATAGTTATTTGAAAGACCAAGGCATTGAACATCAGTTCTCTGCTATACGAACCCCTCAACAGAATGGAGTAGTCGAACGACGTAATCGTACGTTGTGCGAAGCAGCTCGAACGATGATTTCTTACTCCAAACTACCTCCGAAAATATGGGGGAGGCCATTTCCACTGCATGTTATACCCAAAATTGATGTATCATTAATAAACGTTTTGATAAAACTCCTTATGGGTTACTATATGGTAGATGCCCGAATGTCAAATATTTCCGTGTCTTTGGTTGTATATGCTATGTACTTAACGATTTTGACAGCCTTGGAAAGTTTGATCCTCATGGCGATCAGGCCATATTTCTCGGTTATTCTACGAACAAAGTTGCCTATCGTGTCTATCACAAACGGACAAAGACGATCAAGGAAAGCATTAATGTAAGGTTCGATGAGTTATCGGGAATGGCTTTTGAACAACTCGGTTCAAAACCCGATCCTAACCTGGCTACTACTTCTTCTGCGCAAAACGCAACTTTCTTGAAGAAGGGTGTTCCTACGGTAACAACAGAGGAACTGGATGTCTTGTTTGATAGTCTTTATGCTCCTCAACGGAATTCAAATGTTCAAACCGTACCGGTTACACCATCATAGTCAACTACTGTGGAGACTCAATCAAGTCTTTTTGATGAAGATACAACACCAACTGATTCACCCGTTGCTTCTTCATCCTCCCTCCCACCTCCAGTTACTGATAATCTTGAACCAGTTCAAGATTCATCAGTTGATACAACTCAGTTGTTTCTCCAGATATTCAATTGAATCCATTAGATAATGATACATCAGATCAAGTGGATCAAGGCTCAATGTCAACAACGGTTGATATTTCAATGGATACCACTGATGTACAACCTCTTCCACATAACAACCGATGGACTAAAAGTCATCCATTGATCTTATCATTGGTAATACATCTGCTCCAGTCTCAACTCGACGGGCAACTTGGAATATGTGTCTATACACTGCCTTTCTTAGTAAGATTGAACCAACAACAGTTGCTCAAGCTTTACTAGATCCGAACTGGGTGGTACCAATGCAAGAAGAGATCAGTCAATTTGATCGTTTGAAAGTATGACGATTAGTTCTAAGACCAACGGGTCAATGACCAATAGGGATTAAGTGGATTTTTAAGAACAAGAGGGATTCTGATGGAATTGTGGTTCAAAATAAGGCACGTCTTGTGGTCAAGGGATATCGACAACAAGAGGGTATTGATTATGATGAAACGTTTACTCCGGTTGCTAGGATTGAGGCTATTCGTCTTTTCCTTGCATTTGCTTCTTATATGAAGTTCACGGTATTTCAAATGGATGTCAAAACTGCTTTTCTGAACGGTCATCTTCAAGAGGAAGTTTATGTTGATCAACCAGAAGGCTTTGTCGATCCCATTCATCCAAACCACGTATACTACTTGGAGAAAGCTTTGTATGGTCTGAAGCAAGCACCGCGTGCATGGTACGAGACCTTAACAAAGTATTTGCTGGACAATGGCTTCTCTCGTGGAACGATTGATACAATGCTATTCATCCGTAAAAACCACGGTCACATTCTCTTGGTTCAAATTTATGTTGATGACATTATTTTTGGTTCCACGTCCCCGGCCTTATGCAAAGAATTTGGTGACCTTATGGCCAACAAATTCGAAATGAGCATGCTTGACCAGTTAAATTTCTTCTTGGGGTTACAAGTAAAACAATTACCAAACGGGATTTTTATCAGTCAAACAAAGTATATCAATGATATGCTAAAACATTTTAAAATGACTGCTTTAAAACCAATGATAACCCCAATGAGGACTTTACTGGATACTGATGCTAATGAAGAACCCTTTGACATTACGCTTTATCAAAGCATGGTTGGTTCTTTAATGTATCTGACTGCAAGTAGGCCTGACATTACACTTGCTGTCACTGTCTGTGCCCGCTTTCCGTCAAACCCTAAGAAATCCCACTCCAAAGCGGTTGTTAGGATTTTTTTAGTACCTTAAAGGTACACCTAACCTTGGGATCCGGTATCCTCATGTGTAGTGACCCGGGAATTTCCGATCAAATTTAAACTTTAAACTTTATATGTTTCCGACACGATAAGCAAAGTCTGTAATGTTGAGTCTCGAAAACCTTAAAACTATGTTCATATATTCAATTGACCTTTGACCAGTCTCGAAGATTCACGAACAATAATTTGTAAATATGATATAACTAATAAACTGTAACATTAATGTATTAATTGTATTTACAAGTTGAAAGTATATTTGTATAATATTATTATTACTTTTATTATTATTAATATCAATATCAAAATTTTAATATCATAAATCTAATACGAAAATAGAATACATGTAACTTGATATATCTTCCATATCACTTATATTGGATATTATTATCATTATTAAGAACTATTAGTATTATTATAAATTAATATTATCATTATCATATTTTGTAGTAACATTATAAATATATTGAAAATATGTATTATTAATATTATTGTTATAAATCTTATAGATATTATTATTAGTATCAATAATATTATTACTATTGTAAACATCATTTATTAATAATAATATTAAAAGTATTATTAATATAGTTATATTTTATTAATTAATTAGACTAATTATATTATATAGATAATATAGATACAAATATATATAAAACAGATATGTCTATATATATATATATATATATATATATATATATATATATATATATATATATATATATATATATATATATATATATATATATATATATATATACAGATATACACATATCAAGAAATCAGTACTATTTTATATATAGATTATTAGTATTAGGATTATTATTATTATTATATTTATTAGTTATTAATATTATCCTTATAGAAAATAAAGTCAAGAAAAGCGTACAAGTTGTTACATGTTGTAATCAGACTTTTTCAATAATTTGTTTCTGTCTAAAAAATTGGTAACTAATCGAATATAATCACAGAATAAATCCAACTCTCTGTTAACAATTATTTTCGCCTTTTATATATTTATTATTTTTTTTCTTTCTGAGTTCATTTGTTTGATTGAGGGAACTTATACGATGTTCATTATAATCGACCAAACTAGGTATATCTGAGTCATTTTCAATTCCTTCTCTCTATCTGATTCAGATTACAACAATCTGTTGTTGATGATAATTATTAAAATTCTTTCTACAGCTCATTTACTCTGTTTCAAACTCAAAAATACAAAAATCTGGAATTCGAATGAAAGATCAAAAAGTAGCAATGTAGTTTTGTTAAAAATCTTGTACTCAATCTATCTGCAAAAGTTCATAATTCAATTCCTCTTATTGATTGAGAATTTTGAGGTCAAACTTTTGAGATTAAAAAGTCAAACAAATTTCTATGAGCGAATTCGAATAGTTTGTTGCAGTTTGAGTTAAATTAATAATTTTTATAGATTATAGGAAGGGTTGGGAGTATATTTCGTTTAGTAATCTCTGTCTCAAAAGGTTTCGATTTCAAAAATCAATTTCATTTTTTTTATGAAGAACCGTAGCACAGCAGGGAATGGATTTTTATTTTTTTTCGTTGTTAATAATTTTAAAACTCAATTTAAATGTTTCTGTTTCATTTACGTTTTAAATAAAACCGAAAGTCAGTCGATGGTTACACTTGATGGATATTGAATCGAGTCAGTCGATGGAGGAAGAAGAAGATATATGATACATAGATGATTCGAGTTAATTAAATACGAAATGGGTTATAATCAGAAAACGGGCATCAGCCCAGCTGGTTTGGGTGTTGTCGGGTGTAAGAGTGGTCGCGGGTTCGAGTCTCTTAAGAGGCAGAAATTCTTTTTAAACCTATTTTCCATGGAGGTAGTTCCTTTTATTTAGTTTTTATTATTATTATTATTATTATTATTATTATTATTATTACCATTTTCATTATAATTATAATTATTATTATTATTGTTATTATAATTGTTATTATTATGATAAAAGTTATGAGATGATTATTATTAATATCATTTTAATTATTAATAAGTAACATCACTAAGTATTTGTAGGATTATCATTGTAATTACAATCGTTAATATCATTATTATTATTATTGTTATTATAAGTATCATAATAATTATTATTAGTATCATCATAAGTGTTGTAACAATTATTATTATTATTTCTACAAGTATTATTAATGTCATTATCATTATTAATTCATCATTTCAGTACCATTATTATTATTATTATGATTATGATTAGGATTATTATTATCGTTATTATAAAAATAATATAAGTTATTATTATTTTCACTAATATTAGTATTAATAATATTATTAGTAGTAAACTTATTACTATTAGTATTATCATTTAGATTATAAGATTATATATAAAGGTATGGATTTAAAAACTATGGATAAAAATATAATTTGAATAAATTACTAATTATTAGTATTATCATTAATAAAGTTATTATAATTATTAGTACATCATTATTATTATCAAAAACTACCTTTTTAAACATATACATATTTTATATATAAAAGATACTTATTACATATAATATAATTATATTAATAGTTCATGTAACTATATAAGTCAAACTTACTAATATTATTTATTTAAATACGTACATAACAGACTATTGATTTTAATTATAACACTAAACAATAATGTATATAAATAAATATAAATATATTAATATAACTATATAGATAGTAAATCATTTTGAATATATCCACAAATTAAATATATAATATATAAATTAAGATATAATAACTAAATTTGTTCGATTACGCTTTTGTGTATTAATAAATAAACAAATGATATAGGTTCGTGAATCCGAGGCCAACCCTGCATTGTTCAGTTGTTCAATAGCATTATATGTATTTTTACTACAAAATACATTAGGTGAGTTTCATTGACCCCCTTTTACTCTTTACATTTTTGGGGCTGAGAATACATGCAAATGCTTTAGTAACTGTTTTACAATAATTATATGCGTGAGTTTCATTTGCCTTTTTACTCTTTATATTTTTGGGCTGAGAATACATGCGCTGCTTTTATAACTGTTTTACGAAATAGACACGAGTAAATGAAACCACATTCTATGGTCGAATTATCGAAATCGAATATGCCTCTTTTTATTAAGTCTGGTAATCTAAGAATTAGGGAACATACACCCTAATTGACGCGAACTCTAAAGATAGATCTATCGGGCCCAACAAGCCCCATCCAAAGTACCGGATGCTTTAGTACTTCGAAATTTATATCATGTCCGATGGAGGATCCCGAAATGATGGGGATATTCTTATATGCACATTGTGAATGTCGGTTACCAGGTGTTCAATCCATATGAATGATATTTTTTGTCTCTATGTATGGGACGTATGTTTATGCGAAATGGAAATTGAAATCTTGTGGTCTATTAAAATTATAAAATGATTATTTATGATAAACTAATGAACTCACCAACCTTTTGGTTGACACTTTAAAGTATGTTTATTCTCAGGTATGAAAGAAATCTTCCGCTGTGCATTTGCTCATTTTAAAGACATTACTTGGAGTCATTCATAGCATATTTCAAAAGACGTTGCATTCGAGTCGTTGAGTTCATCAAGATCGTTATTTAGTCAATTATAGTTACATGTATTATGAAATGGTATGCATGCCGTCAACTTTAGATGTAACGAAAGATTGTCTTTTCAAAAACGAATGCAATGTTTGTAAATGTATCATATAGAGGTCAAGTACCTCGCGATGTAATCAACTGTTGTGAATCGTTTATAATCGAGATGGACTTCGTCTGGATGGATTAGGACGGGTCATCACAGTTGGTATCAGAGCGGTGGTCTTAGCGAACCATGTCTACATTAGTGTGTCTAACTGATAAGTCGTTAGGATGCATTAGTGAGTCTGGACTTCGACCGTGTCTGCATGTCAAAAGTTTTGCTTATCATTTTGTGTCAAAAATTACCTACTTATCATTCTTAGAGAATCACTTGCTTATCATTCTTAGTCTAGACACGTTTTACTGCATTGACTGCATGAATAGTGTATAGACAAAATTCATATCTTAGCGTATCTGCTACTTCATATCTTAGTGTATCTATTAATATACCTTTGCCTGACAACTTCCGTAGATTCCCCCGTAACTTATGGGATTTTAGTATTATATATGCATATGTAAATTATGTATGGCAGGGTACTAATCTACATCCTATAATCCATTTCTTTTCGAAAATCCTTCATCTGATCATACGAGATGAATCCTGCAACCAGTTCGAGTCCTTCAGATTCCAATAGCTATTCCGATAGTTATTCCGACAGCTATTCCGACATAGATGTTCACCTAAGCTTCGAAAACAGCATCATCGGCATGAATCAACCAATCAGCCATTATCAATTCATCTGACGGGTTCGTAGTCGACTTAATTAATGGAAACGCGCAGAAGGCGATCCCTTCCACCAACCGAATTCACCTCTTGACAATGAACCTGAAGCGTTTACCGGCGAACCTGTTCGAAACACCATTTTTCAATCTCATTTCTAGGGTAACTCGACAAGATTATATTATATCCACAATTCTAAACCTTATTCATCCACTCATTCCGACCGACAAACATCCTGGAGTAATAAGTCAACGAACTTCGCGCTCGAATAATCAATTCGGAGAATATGGTGCAAAATGTACCAGCTTCAGCAACATCACCAGCACCAACAGTACCATCAGTAACAGCACCAGTACCATCAACAATCCATGCTTCAATATCACTTTCTATACTTCGAGTATGATCTTCGTTCTACATATCGTTCTACCTCATTCATCTTCGTTCGACATGGCGAATATGTAATCTCTAAAGTTTTAGAGATTATTTATTCTAGTTCCAACCGAAAAGCAAATGTGTTTAATATCATATTAACTCATTAAATCCTTGATTACATCTGAAGAAAATATATATGTATATATGTTTTCATAAAGATTGTAATTAAAAATTCTCTTGTACAAACTGTTAATGGTGAAAATATTTTAACGGGTAGGTAATACCCGAGGAATATTTAAAATTCACATTAATAAGTTACATTGTACGTTCTTCGAATCTGTTTCAACAGTCATATACTATCTTACTTACATCCACTGATATACAAATCCGTTCACCACAGAATAACCATTTTCATTCAATTTCATATTTGGATTTGGTTCTATCAGAATCCAACAAGTGGTATAATGAAGAAAACATTAGACAAAATAAAATTTGTTAGAAACAAACAAATTAACTATGAGAAATTCTATTAAGAATCCACGCTAACTGTTCCTAGCTAACTGATTACATTTTATATTATCGCAATTTAATTATCGCAATTTACATTCTCGCAATTTTATTTATCGTCATTTAATTTTTGTTATTTACCTTACGCATTTAATTTATTGTCATTTAATTTCTGTTATTTATTTTACACACTTTAAATATCGGGACACGTATACAAGGTTTTGACATATCATATCGACGCATCTATATATATTATTTGGAATCACCATAGACACTTTATATGCAGTAATGATCGAGTTCTCTATACAGGGTTGAGGTTGAATCTACAATAATATATATAGTTTGAGTTGTGATCGAGTCTGAGACATATACGGGTCACGACATGTATTAATTAATTTGAATATTATATATTAAACTATATATGAATGATTGCACTGTCAACTGTGGACTATCGACTGTGAACTAATATCATTGGAAAATTAAAATATTGTTTATAACATATGAAACTAAACAATTCTTCAAGTTGCCACTTGATTTCATCTCAAACCTCATTTGTATCTTGACGATTACGATCTACGTTCAAACCTTTCATGATTTTGAAAACACCTCAATCAAGAGGAGGAACCAACTATACTTCATCTACGGAAGAAAAGATTGATGCATATAGTTATGCACCTGAAAAACTCTCAGAACCTGAGTAAACGTTTAACAAGTATCTGTGCTAGCTCCTTTGGCATTATTAATACCGAAAATAACTTTACAATCCCTCTTCAAAGTAGCCAATTTTGTCACAGCTTCAGTAAATCAACTTCGATTTTCATTCGGATTAGCCTTATTATAATCTTGATTATATAAGTTACCTTTCGTCATCGTTACCTGAGAATCAATTATATTTCACGACCTTAGCATTAAATTTACCAGCAATTTCATTGATCTCTGACCTTCCGAAGAATTATTATGTTCATTGAAACCCTATCATATACTCATCTGTATCTTATAACAAAAATTGCCATACCAATTACTAGGGTTTAGCAATCAGTATTTTGAAATCTCACAGCATATCTACATCAACAGTTATATGTATGATATTTATCTCTTAGAATTATGATCTCTCCTTCTGGAATTCTGAAAGGCACTCAGTCACAAATCAATACTCTGAATGTTGAAAAAGCTGAATGAAGCAGCAGAAACCATAGACAACCGTAAACGACCATAATCATCAAAAGTTTAATGATAAAGAATAGTATGTTGGAAAAGCTCAGAAAAGTTGGAACTGGAAAACGGATTGAGCTAACCACGAAGGAGATCAAGGACAAATACAAGGACCATACCATATATTCAAAGAATCCAGGTAATTCTGGATCCGATGAAACCTTCAACGAATATCTTGCTCTGTATTCATGTTAAAATCTTGCGTAAAATCTTCCTCATCAACCATCTAACTTAGAAATTCCAAAATATCATCATCAATACCTTCGATATTTCTGAGGATATTTTCATAAATATTCTCGTCCGAAATTATATACCTCTTCGTGCTTCCTGTGTATCATTATGTTGGAAACATTCAATGGAAAAAAATTTAGTACCGAAAAACGGATTATGGAAAACTATGAAGGAAGCCGTGAACAAATCACAAAGAATAAGTTTGACTTCAAAGAATCCAAATGATTCCGTTATGATGAAATCTTTAGTGAATACCTTGCTTCCGAATCTAAACCCTTATGGATAAATCTTCTTAATCATCCATCGATATTAGAAATTCCAAGATATCATCGTATCTTTCATTATAAATATCCTCCATATTTCTGAAGATATTTTCATAACTATTCTTATCTGAAATCAATAATCTATTCGTGTTATCAATGTTACATCATATAGAAACTGTTAGTTTCTATATTCTGTAAACTTTCGAGCTTAAAATATGAATGTTTTTGAAGTAGTGTTGGGAACTGATGCATGAGTTAGTATAATATAATGACACTTGATCAACGTGATTAAATTACAGTAAGTCATGCTGAGTTTCTAATGAAACCTGATGATGATTCACAGTAGATTATACCATCATCATGTGTCATGTTACATAACTCTTTCATTCTACATAACCTCCAAACATATCAAGAAGAATATATTCTTGATAGTTCTATCGTCTGTATTTTTGATAAAATTGAAAATCAAATCGTGCTATCATGTTCCACCCTGCTTATAACATTATAATCATTTAGAACTCTATATTTACAAATTTTGGACCATTATTCGCTTGACTTGGAGTCGGGAAGAGAAAACAAGAGCATGGAGCTCCGAAAAATAAAGGAAAAATATAAAGCCGATCACAAACATAGGAATTACAAACCGTGTATATCAATGTTTATCGCCACATAAAGATACGGGAGAATCAAAAACACTATAACCTCAAGGGCGAAGTAGAAGAAAACAGATTCCTCCGGTGAAGGTTGGAAAAGGAGAATGATTGTGGCAATAGTCATGATAAGGACAAGGATCAGAACTGAATTAAGCATTTTCACAATCTTTTGGATGTATGAACTAAGAAAGAAAGTATAGGAATGGTGAGAATAATGGAACGGAAGAGCTTAATTTATAGTGAAAATATTATACAGAGTAATCGAGACAGATCACCGTATTTAATTATAGAGATCTTAATTTCCTTACTCGCCGAAGAATCAAATCTTTTAGATTCTGAAGATTTTCTTTAAATCTCTTGAATTCCGGAATTCAACCCTCTACATCAAAAGCTATGACGCACCATATATTCTAAATTCAACCATGACTAGTCAAAAGTTATGATGAAACTTATCTTTCTCATTTCACTATTTTATGATAACGTCATTCGTACGCTTCACATAATCGAATCGTTTTATTCATATTAATCAATAATGATAAAACTCTATTTATCAGCTCATATTCGTCAGGAAAACATATTTATTGTTAGCCATGACGACCTCGCTCAAATTTCGGGACTAAATTTCTTTAACGGGTAGGTACTGTAGTGACCCGGGAATTTCCGATCAAATTTAAACTTTAAACTTTATATGTTTCCGACACGATAAGCAAAGTCTGTAATGTTGAGTCTCGAATACCTTGAAACTATGTTCATATATTCAATTGACCTTTGACCAGTCTCGAAGATTCACGAACAATAATTTGTAAATATGATATAACTAATAAACTGTAACATTAATGTATTAATTGTATTTACAAGTTGAAAGTATATTTGTATAATATTATTATTACTTTTATTATTATTAATATCAATATCAAAATTTTAATATCATAAATCTAATACGAAAATAGAATACATGTAACTTGATATATCTTCCATATCACTTATATTGGATATTATTATCATTATTAAGAATTATTAGTATTATTATAAATTAATATTATCATTATCATATTTTGTAGTAACATTATAAATATATTGAAAATATGTATTATTAATATTATTGTTATAAATCTTATAGATATTATTATTAGTATCAATAATATTATTACTATTGTAAACATCATTTATTAATAATAATATTAAAAGTATTATTAATATAGTTATATTTTATTAATTAATTAGACTAATTATATTATATAGATAATATAGATACAAATATATATAAAACAGATATGTCTATATATATAT
The DNA here is from genome assembly GCF_046630445.1 of Rutidosis leptorrhynchoides. Lineage (NCBI taxonomy): Eukaryota > Viridiplantae > Streptophyta > Magnoliopsida > Asterales > Asteraceae > Rutidosis > Rutidosis leptorrhynchoides. Next base: position 152,057,009 of record NC_092337.1, read on the forward strand.
ATATATATATATATATATATATATATATATATATATATATACAGATATACACATATCAAGAAATCAGTACTATTTTATATATAGATTATTAGTATTAGGATTATTATTATTATTATTATTAGTTATTAATATTATCCTTATAGAAAATAAAGTCAAGAAAAGCGTACAAGTTTTTACATGTTGTAATCAGACTTTTTCAATAATTTGTTTCTGTCTACAAAACTGGTAACTAATCGAATATAATCACAGAATAAATCCAACTCTCTGTTAACAATTATTTTCGCCTTTTATATATTTATTATTTTTTTTTCTTTCTGAGTTCATTTGTTTGATTGAGGGAACTTATACGATGTTCATTATAATCGACCAAACTAGGTATATCTGAGTCATTTTCAATTCCTTCTCTCTATCTGATTCAGATTACAACAATCTGTTGTTGATGATAATTATTAAAATTCTTTCTACAGCTCATTTACTCTGTTTCAAACTCAAAATACAAAAATCTGGAATTCGAATGAAAGATCAAAAAGTAGCAATGTAGTTTTGTTAAAAATCTTATACTCAATCTATCTGCAAAAGTTCATAATTTAATTCCTCTTATTGATTGAGAATTTTGAGGTCAAACTTTTGAGATTAAAAAGTCAAACAAATTTCTATGAACGAATTCGAATAGTCTGTTGCAGTTTGAGTTAAATTAATAATTTTTATAGATTATAGGAAGGGTTGGGAGTATATTTCGTTTAGTAATCTCTGTCTCAAAAGGTTTCGATTTCAAAAATCAATTTCATTTTTTATGAAGAACCGTAGCACAGCAGGGAATGGATTTTTATTTTTTTTCGTTGTTAATAATTTTAAAACTCAATTTAAATGTTTCTGTTTCATTTACGTTTTAAATAAAACCGAAAGTCAGTCGATGGTTACACTTGATGGATATTAAATCGAGTCAGTCGATGGAGGAAGAAGAAGATATATGATACATAGATGATTCGAGTTAATTAAATACGAAATGGGTTATAATCAGAAAATGGGCATCAGCCCAGCTGGTTTGGGTGTTGTCGGGTGTAAGAGTGGTCGCGGGTTCGAGTCTCTTAAGAGGCAGAAATTCTTTTTAAACCTATTTTCCATGGAGGTAGTTCCTTTTATTTAGTTTTTATTATTATTATTATTATTATTATTATTATTATTATTATTATTATTATTATTATTATTATTATTATTATTACCATTTTCATTATAATTATAATTATTATTATTATTGTTATTATAATTGTTATTATTATGATAAAAGTTATGAGATGATTATTATTAATATCATTTTAATTATTAATAAGTAACATCACTAAGTATTTATAGGATTATCATTGTAATTACAATCGTTAATATCATTATTATTATTGTTGTTATTATAAGTATCATAATAATTATTATTAGTATCATCATAAGTGTTGTAACAATTATTATTATTATTTCTACAAGTATTATTAATGTCATTATCATTATTAATTCATCATTTCAGTACCATTATTATTATTATTATGATTATGATTAGGATTATTATTATCGTTATTATAAAAATAATATAAGTTATTATTATTTTCACTAATATTAGTATTAATAATATTATTAGTAGTACACTTATTACTATTAGTATTATCATTTAGATTATAAGATTATATATAAAGGTATGGATTTAAAAACTATGGATAAAAATATAATTTGAATAAATTACTAATTATTAGTATTATCATTAATAAAGTTATTATAATTATTAGTACATCATTATTATTATTATTATCAAAACTACCTTTTTAAACATATACATATTTTGTATATAAAAGATACTTATTACATATAATATAATTATATTAATAGTTCATGTAACTATATAAGTCAAACTTACTAATATTATTTATTTAAATACGTACATAACAGACTATTGATTTTAATTATAACACTAAACAATAATGTATATAAATAAATATGAATATATTAATATAACTATATAGATAGTAAATCATTTTGAATATATACACAAATTAAATATATAATATATAAATTAAGATATAATAACTAAATTTGTTCGATTACGATTATGTGTATTAATAAATAAACAAATGATATAGGTTCGTGAATCCGAGGCCAACCCTGCATTGTTCAGTTGTTCAATAGCATTATATGTATTTTTACTACAAAATACATTAGGTGAGTTTCATTGATCCCCTTTTACTCTTTACATTTTTGGGGCTCAGAATACATGCAAATGCTTTAGTAACTGTTTTACAATAATTATATGCGTGATTTTCATTTGCCTTTTTACTCTTTATATTTTTGGGCTGAGAATACATGCGCTGCTTTTATAACTGTTTTACGAAATAGACACGAGTAAATGAAACCACATTCTATGGTTGAATTATCGAAATCGAATATGCCTCTTTTTATTAAGTCTGGTAATCTAAGAATTAGGGAACAGACACCCTAATTGACGCGAACTCTAAAGATAGATCTATCGAGCCCAACAAGCCCCATCTAAAGTATCGGATGCTTTAGTACTTCGAAATTTATATCATGTCCGATGGAGGATCCCAGAATGATGGGGATATTCTTATATGCACATTGTGAATGTCGGTTACCAGGTGTTCAATCCATATGAATGATATTTTTTGTCTCTATGTATGGGACGTATGTTTATGCGAAATGGAAATTGAAATCTTGTGGTCTATTAAAATTATGAAATGATTATTTATGATAAACTAATGAACTCACCAACCTTTTGGTTGACACTTTAAAGTATGTTTATTCTCAGGTATGAAAGAAATCTTCCGCTGTGCATTTGCTCATTTTAAAGACATTACTTGGAGTCATTCATAGCATATTTCAAAAGACGTTGCATTCGAGTCGTTGAGTTCATCAAGATCATTATTTAGTCAATTATAGTTAGATGTATTATGAAATGGTATGCATGCCGTCAACTTTAGATGTAACGAAAGATTGTCTTTTCAAAAACGAATGCAATGTTTGTAAATGTATCATATAGAGGTCAAGTACCTCGCGATGTAATCAACTGTTGTGAATCGTTTATAATCGAGATGGACTTCGTTTGGATGGATTAGGACGGGTCATCACAGTTGGTATCAGAGCGGTGGTCTTAGCGAACCATGTCTACATTAGTGTGTCTAACTGATAAGTCGTTAGGATGCATTAGTGAGTCTGGACTTCGACCGTGTCTGCATGTCAAAAGTTTTGCTTGTCATTTTGTGTCAAAAATTACCTGCTTATCATTCTTAGAGAATCACTTGCTTATCATTCTTAGTCTAGACACGTTTTACTGCATTGACTGCATGAATAGTGTATAGACAAAATTCATATCTTAGCGTATCTGCTACTTCATATCTTAGTGTATCTATTAATATACCTTTGCCTGACAACTTCCGTAGATTCCCCCGTAACTTATGGGATTTTAGTATTATATATGCATATGTAAATTATGTATTGCAGGGTACTAATCTACATCCTATAATCCATTTCTTTTCGAAAATCCTTCATCTGATCATACGAGATGAATCCTGCAACCAGTTCGAGTCCCTCAGATTCTAATAGCTATTTCGATAGTTATTCCGACAGCTATTCCGACATAGATGTTCACCTAAGCTCCGAAAACAGCGTCATCGGCATGAATCAACCAATCAGCCATTATCGATTCATCTGACAGGTTCGTAGTCGACTTAATTAATGGAAACGCGCAGAAGGCGATCCCTTCCACCAACCGAATTCACCTCTTGACAATGAACCTGAAGCGTTTACCGGCGAACCTGTTCGAAACACCATTTTTCAATCTCATTTCCAGGGTAACTCGACAAGATTATATTCTATCCAAAATTCTAAACCTTATTCATCCGCTCGTTTCGACCGACAAACATCCTGGAGTAATAAGTCAACGAACTTCGCGCTCGAATAATCAATTCGGAGAATATGGTGCAAAATGTACCAGCTTCAGCAACATCACCAGCACCAACAGTACCATCAGTAACAGCACCAGTACCATCAACAATCCATGATTCAATATCACTATCTGTACTTCGAGTATGATCTTCGTTCTACATATCGTTCTACCTCATTCATCTTCGTTCAACATGGCGAATATGTAATCTCTAAAGTTTTAGAGATTATTTATTCTAGTTACAACCGAAAAGTAAATGAGTTTAATATCATATTAACTCATTAAATCCTTGATTACATCTGAAGAAAATATATATGTATATATGTTTTCATAAAGATTGTAATTAAAAATTCTCTTGTACAAACTGTTAATGGTGAAAATATTTTAACGGGTAGGTAATACCCGAGGAATATTTAAAATTCACATTAATAAGTTACATTGTACGTTCTTCGAATCTGTTTCAACAGTTATATACTATGTTAGTTACATCCACTGATATACAAATCCGTTCACCACAAAATAACCATTTCATTCAATTTCATATTTGGATTTGGTCCTATCAGAATCCAACAAGTGGCATAATGAAGAAAACATTAGACAAAATAAAATTTGTTAGAAACAAACAAATTAACTATGAGAAATTCTATTAAGAATCCACGCTAACTGTTCCTAGCTAATTTTTCCTTGCTAACTGATTACATTTTATATTATCGCAATTTACATTCTCGCAATTTTATTTATCGTCATTTAATTTTTGTTATTTACCTTACGCATTTAATTTATTGTCATTTAATTTCTGTTATTTATTTTACACACTTTAAATATCGGGACACGTATACAAGGTTTTGACATATCATATCGACGCATCTATATATATTATTTGGAATCACCATAGACACTTTATATGCAGTAATGATCGAGTTCTCTATACAGGGTTGAGGTTGAATCTACAATAATATATATAGTTTAAGTTGTGATCGAGTCTGAGACGTATACGGGTCACGACATGTATTAATTAATTTGAATATTATATATTAAACTATATATGAATGATTGCACTGTCAACTGTGGACTATCGACTGTGAACTAATAACATTGGAAAATTAAAATATTGTTTATAACATATGAAACTAAACAATTCTTCAAGTTGCCACTTGATTTCATCTCAAACCTCATTTGTATCTTGACGATTACGATTTACGTTCAAACCTTTCATGATTTTGAAAACACCTCAATCAAGAGGAGGAACCAACTGTACTTCATCTAAAAAAGAAAAGATTGATGCATATAGTTATGCACCTGAAAAACTCTCGAAACCTGAGTAAACGTTTAACAAGTATCTGTGCTAGCTCCTTTGGCATTATTAATACCGAAAATAACTTTACAATCCCTCTTCAAAGTAGCGAATTTTGTCACAGCTTCAGCAAATCAACTTCGACTTTCATTCGGATTAGCCTTATTATAATCTTGATTATATAAGTTACCTTTCGTCATCGTTACCTGAGAATAAATTATATTTCACGACCTTAGCATTAAATTTACCAGCAATTTCATTGATCTCTGACCTTCCGAAGAATCATTATGTTCATTGAAACCCTATCATATACTCATCCGTATCTTATAACAAAAATTGCCATACCAATTACTAGGGTTTAGCAATCAGTATTTTGAAATCTCACAGCATATCTACATCAACAGTTATATGTATGATATTTATCTCTTAGAATTATGATCTCTCCTTCTGGAATTCTGAAAGGCACTCAGTCACAAATCAATACTCTGAATGTTGAAAAAGCTGAATGAAGCAGCAGAAACCATAGACAACCGTAAATGATCAGAATCATCAAAAGTTTAATGATAAAGAATAGTATGTTGGAAAAGCTCAGAAAAGTTGGAACTGGAAAACGGATTGAGCTAACCACGAAGGAGATCAAGGACAAATACAAGGACCATACCATATATTCAAAGAATCCAGGTAATTCTGGATCCGATGAAACCTTCAACGAATATCTTGCTCTGTATTCATGTTAAAATCTTGCGGAAAATCTTCCACATCAACCATCTAACTTAGAAATTCCAAAATATCATCATCAATACCTTCGATATTTCTGAGGATATTTTCATAAATATTCTCGTCTGAAATTATATACCTCTTCGTGCTTCCTGTGTATCATTATGTTGGAAACATTCAATGGAAAAAAAATTAGTACCGAAAAACGGATTATGTGAAACTATGAAGGAAGCCGTGAACAAATCACAAAGAATAAGTTTGACTTCAAAGAATCCAAATGATTCCGTTATGATGAAATCTTTAGCGAATACCTTGCTTCCGAATCTAACCCCTTACGGATAAATCTTCTTCTTCATCCATCGATATTAGAAATTCCAAGATATCATCGTATCTTTCATTATAAATATCCTCCATATTTCTGAAGATATTTTCATAACTATTCTTATCTGAAGTCAATAATCTATTCGTATTATCAATGTTACATCATATAGAAACTGTTAGTTTCTATATTCTGTAAACTTTCGAGCTTAAAATATGAATGTTTTTGAAGTAGTGTTGGAAACTGATGCATGAGTTAGTATAATATAATGACACTTGATCAACGTGATTAAATTACAGTAAGTCATGATGAGTTTCTAATGAAACCTGATGATGGTTCACAGTAGATTATACCATCATCATGTGTCATGTTACATAACTCTTTCATTCTACATAACCTCCGAACATATCAAGAAGAATATATTCTTGATAGTTCTATCGTCTGTATTTTTGATAAAATTGAAAATCAAATCGTGCTATCACGTTCCACCCTGCTTAGAACATTATAATCATTTAGAACTCTATATTTACAAATTCTGGACCATTATTCGCTTGACTTGGAGTCGGGAAGAGAAAACAAGAGCATGGAGCTCCGAAAAATAAAGGAAAAATATAAAGCCGATCACAAACATAGGAATTACAAACCGTGTATATCAATGTTTATCGCCACATAAAGACACGGGAGAATCAAAAACACTATAACCTCAAGGGCGAAGTAGAAGAAAACAGATTCCTCCGGTGAAGGTTGGAAAAGGAGAATGATTGTGGCAATAGTCATGATAAGGACAAGGATCAGAACTGAATTAAGCATTTTCACAATCTTTTGGATGTATGAACTAAGAAAGAAAGTATAGGAATGGTGAGAATAATGGAACGGAAGAGCTTAATTTATAGTGGAAATATTATACAGAGTAATCGAGACAGATCACCGTATTTAATTAAAGAGATCTTAATTTCCTTACTCTGTAACAACCCGACTTCATAACCCAAAAATGCGTACCAAAAAAAAAAAAAAAAAATTAGGCAGTGCATCTGGACGGCGTCCAGAATCCTGGACGGCGTCCAGCTCAGAAGGGTGGGACGGCGTCCAGAGTTTTGGGACGGCGTCCAGCTCAAACAACTGGGACGGCGTCCAAGCAATTGGTACGGCGTCCCAATGGTCTTCCAGCTACTGATCATGGGTCCAACTCACACGAGCGGAAAACCCGCTTCCCGACACTTTCAAACGAAAACCTTTTTACCACAAGTCAATATAAATGAAGCTAAGAGATTTTCATCATCAAATCAAGTTTTACATCAAAGGGACCACATCGCCCGTTTTACGAGTTTCGTTCAAAAATAAAAGTTTCGACCAAATATAAGTTTAAGTTCTAAACGACACTAGAGCATGGTGTTTGGGGTTAAACTACTCAATCTCGGTCGAACTCCAAAAGCTAACACCCAAAAGCATCCCCTAACAAAACAAGCGGGAGATCACTAATCCAATTGAACGCTCTTACCCTTGTCAATGCCCGAGCCTATAAAAAAGTAAACAACGAGAGGGTAAGCAAAGCTTAGTGAATGCAATAATTATACGAATACATATATAATTATACCTACTTGCATACACTTACACAACCGCAAACATGCTAGCAAACAACATTAGCTTATCGTCGCAATAACAAGCTATAATTCACCAATACCCCCAAGCTAGCATAACATCCGCATATAAATATAACTCGAATAATATAATATGCTTACAACACAAATAACCATGGTTAACCAATAGTACAAGGGAACGGCGCTCGCGAAAACGCCATCGGTGTTCGTAACATCCGTTAGGGCACTTAACACCTCGCACCACTAACCCCTAGGGTGGCACCTTAACACCTCGGCACATCACCCCGAGTGGCATCTTAACACCTCGATGCAACACTCATTATTTTACGGAGTGGTGTCTTAACACCTCGACACTACACTCCTAGGTGGCATCTTAACACCTCGATGCTACACCTGAGTGGCATCTTAACACCTCGATGCTACACTCTTCACGTGAAACGTGGTGTCTTAACACCTCGACACTACACCTTTCACGCTACAACAAATAGATACGTTATATACAGACGCATATAATTATTCCACTCACCTCAAATTCTTCGTGTAAGATAACCGAACTTGCAACGTCAATGTAACGTACCTATTACATTTTAGCACATAATCAATTCACAACTCAAGTCGGTCAAGCAACTCACTTAACAATCTAGAGTCTTTTGACCCTAAGTGCAATCCCGACCCATTTTGCACCTTTAACCCTAATAATGGGTTAACTTCACCAAAAACCCTAACTTTAGTCAATTAAGGTATTAACACACTTTTAACCACAAAGTTAACTCGTTTTCATACATGCAAGACAACCTAGGTCATCAAAGATCCATTTGACCCATTTCAAAGTCAACAAACCCATTTAGGTCACCCACAACCCAAATGACTCCCACTAACACTAACTATAGGTGTACTAGTGATCTATTAGGCCTTTAAGACCCATTTACACATTTCAACCTTTCCAAAACCCTAAGTTAGTCACCATTTGGGTCTTCATGACCCAAACTTACCCAAAAACCCCAAATTACTCACAAATGGGTTTTATGTGCAATACTAACCCAAACCCTAACCCTTAAACACATTAAACTAAGGTAATCAAGTTTAGGGCTTACCACAACAATCAAAACGAAGCTAACGAGGAGATGATCAACTTTAATGCTCGAGCTAAACCCGAAACAAGCTTCTTCTTCTCCGATTTGAGCTTTCTCACACTTGAATCACACTCTCTCACTAGGATTTAAGTGGATGAAGTTTGGTGGTTAGGAATGGAGTAATGAGACACCCAAAACTGATCTAGGGCTTTAAGATTCGTCCAAGAAGTGAAATTACCAAAATACCCATCTAAATAATTAATAGCAAAAAGACCTGCCTGCCAGCCATTCTGGACGGCGTCCAAAATGATGGACGGCGTCCAGGTCTTCAAACTAGGACGGCATCCCAAAGTGTTGGACGGCGTCCAAACCCAAAAGAAAACAGGATCTTACAACTCTCCCCCACTTGAACCGGATTGCGACCTCGCAATCCACGCCGCATGACAAGCAGGAAGATAAACCAAGACAAACTCTTCGGGCTCCCAAGTAAACTCGGAACCTTTACTTCGCCGCCATTGAACCTTGAAAGTTCTCACCTCTTTATTCCTCAACATTTTCACCTTCTCGTCAAGGATAGCAATCGGTTCCTCGACATATTCTAACTTGTTGTTTAGCTCGATCTCGTCTAAAGGCATCCATGAGGAATCATCCGCAAGATACTTACGGAGGTGGGAAACATGAAATGTATTATGGATCCCCGCAAGCTCTTCGGGTAATTCCAATCGATATGCAACTTCACCAACACGAGCTGAAACCTTGAACGGCCCAATAAACCGAGGAGCTAACTTTCCCCGTTTTTGAAATCGAATAATACCCTTCCATGGCGAAACCTTAAGCATCACCATATCGCCTTCTTGGAACTCAAACAATCGCCTACGTCTATCGGCATACGACTTTTGCCTATCTTGAGCCTTCTTCAAATGTTCCCGAATCAAATCGATCTTGCTATTGGTCTCTAAAACCAAATCGGTACTCCCGATCTCTCTTTGACCCACTTCTCCCCAACAAACGGGAGTTCGACACCTATGCCCATAAAGCATTTCGTAAGGTAGCATCCCGATGCTAGTATGATAACTATTATTGTACGAGAACTCCACCAAAGGCAAATGCTCATCCCAACTACCACCAAAGTCAATGATGCACGCCCGTAACATATCTTCCAAAGTTTGATTCATACGTTCGGTTTGACCGTCCGTTTGAGGATGATATGCCGTGCTCAACTTCAATTGCGTGCCCATATCTTCATGAAACTTTTCCCAAAACCAAGATGTAAAACGGGTATCTCGATCCGAAATAATAGATATAAGAACCCCATGTCGCGAGACCACTTCCTTGATAAACAACTTAGCCAAAGTCTCCGACGATATCGCTTCTTTAGTGGGAAGAAACAAAGCGCTTTTTGTCAAACGGTCAACTATAACCCAAATCGAATCGAATTGGGTTCTCGCCGTTTTAGGTAACTTTGTAATGAAATCCATGGTAATGTGTTCCCATTCCCACTTCGGGATTTCTAACGGTTGCAACTTACCATACGGCTTTTGGTGTTCGGCTTTTACTTGTAAACACGTGACACATTGCTCAACATACTTCACAACATCACGTTTCATGCCCGGCCACCAATAATCTTTCTTCAAGTCATGATACATTTTTGTCCCGCCCGGATGAATGGAATATTTTGACTTATGTGCTTCATCAAGTAGCACCCGTCGGTAATCACCCATCTTAGGCACCCACACCCTTCCTTGAAAAGACAACAAACCATGCGGGCCCATAGTAATAAACTTCGATTGGCCCACGATTCGCTCCGTATGCTTGTTGTGAACATAAGCCTCTATTTAAATCTCACCAAGCTTTTCAAGAAAATCATTGGAAATAATCAAACGTAACGACCCCACTTTTATCGCCGGATGTTGACTCTTTCGACTCAACGCATCCGCGACCACATTCGCCTTACCCGGATGATAAAGTATTTCACAATCGTAGTCTTTCACCACATCCATCCACCTACGTTTGCGATAATTCAAATCTCGTTGATTAAAGAGATGTTTCAAACTCTTATGATCCGAATAAATCGTACACTTGAGACCATACAAGTAATGGCGCCAAATTTTCAATGCATGCACTACCGCCGCCAACTCAAGATCATGAGTCGGATACCTCGTTTCAACTTCCTTTAATTGTCGAGAGGCATAAGCGATAACTTTACCTCTTTGCATTAGAACACACCCGAGACCATTTAAGGAAGCATCACAATAAACCACCATGTCTTCAACACCTTCCGGTAACACTAACACCGGAGCTTGACACAACTTCTCTTTTAACAATTGAAAAGCAATTTCTTGCTCGTTCTCCCAATTAAATCTTGCATTCTTTCTTGTCAATTTCGTCAACGAAGAAGCGATCTTAGAAAAATCTTGGATAAACCGACGATAATAACCGGCCAATCCGAGAAAACTTCGGATTTCCTTAGGCGTAGTCGGTCGTCCCCAACTCTTCACCGTTTCGATCTTCCCCGGATCTACTTGAATACCGTTTTCGTTCACAATATGACCAAGGAATTGAACTTCCCTTAGCCAAAATTCACATTTGGAGAACTTTGCATACAACTTCTCCTTTCGTAGCGTCTTCAATACTTCACGCAAATGATGTTCATGTTCGTTCATACTTTTCGAGTAGACTAGTATGTCGTCAATGAACACTATTACCGACTTGTCCAACATAGGTTGGCACACTCGGTTCATAAGATCCATGAATGCCGCCGGTGCATTCGTAAGACCAAAGGGCATAACTACAAATTCATAATGCCCGTAACGCGTTCGAAAAGCCGTTTTCTCTATGTCTTCCTCACGGACCCGCATTTGGTGATAGCCGGACCGTAGGTCGATCTTAGAGAAATACGTTGCACCTTGAAGTTGATCAAATAAATCGTCAATCCTAGGTAATGGATAACGATTCTTGATCGTCACTTTATTCAACTCACGGTAATCAATGCACATACGCATACTACCATCTTTCTTCTTCACAAATAACACCGGTGCGCCCCACGGTGAAGCACTCGGTCGAATAAAACCCTTCTCGAGCAATTCTTGAATTTGATTTAACAACTCTTGCATCTCCGTTGGCGCTAAATGATAAGGAGTTTTAGAAATGGGGGTAGCCCCCGGAACCAACGCGATGCGAAATTCAACTTGTCTTTCCGCCGGAACACCCGGTAATTCGTCCGGAAAAACGTCTTCGAATTCACTAACAACCGGAATTTCACGAATAGGTGGTGACTCATTGCAAGTATCAACAACATGGGCAAGGAAAGCCATGCCACCGGTAACAACAAAACGACGTGCCCGTGCAAAAGTGCATATCGGCACCGGTCTCCTTCGCTTATCACCATGAATAATTAACTCTCCCCCACTTAGGGTCTTCACACGAATAAACTTATCATGGCACGCAATATCGGCTCTATAACGATCGAGCCAATCCATACCAACGACAATATCAAAGTCGCCCAAGGTCATTGGAATAAGATCAATTTTAAAGGTTTCGGCACCAAAAACAACATCACAATTTTCACACACATCAACCACTAGCACCGTCTTGCCGTCCGCAATCTCGACTTCTATCGGACGACTTACCTTAGCTAACGGTCTATTAAGTTTAGGCACAAATTTAGGAGACACAAACGACAAATTTGCACCGCTATCGAAAAGAATCCTTGCCGGATTAGAATTAACCATGTAAGTACCTGAGACAACTTCGTGCGATTGTTTGGCTTCATTATTGGTCATCAAATAGTTGCGACCCCTAGCCGTACCCGCCGCCTTCTCTAACCGCTTCACATTATCATTTCGCAAATCGGGACACTCCGGCTTCTTATGCCCCTCTTTTCCGCAATTAAAACAAGTGACTTTGTTTCCGGAACGTGGTTTCGGACACTCACGAGCCATATGACCCGGTTGCCCACAATTGTAGCACGTATAAGAAAACCCGCCGGTAGTGCCCTTCTTTGCACTATTGACACTTTCGGCCCCCCTCTTGCTCTTTCTCTTCTTGCTTGAGGCGTTAGAGTAACTAAAACCTTCAAATTTTCTTTTGGAAAACATGAAATCACTCTTTCTTGGAACCTCCGGCTCAAAACCCCGAGCCAACTCGAACAATTCATCAAAAGACTTAGCCATACCCCAACTAATCTTCCCCTTGTACTCATCATTCAAAGTACGGTAGAAATCCTTCATGAGCTTATGATCATCACCAACATATTCCGGGCAAAAACGAGTCTTTGCCAAGAATGTAGACTTAAGAGTAACTAAGTCCATTGAGCCTTGTTGCAAATGGTGCAACTCGTCCCGGATTCTATCGAGATCGGAAGAAGTTCGGTATTCCTTGAAAAACTCCTTCTTAAACTCTTCCCACGTCAAGCCCATACATTGTTCCTCAATATCGGAGATCCAACATGTACTTTTTAAAGGATCCCGCACCCCAATAAACATCGGGGGTTGAGCATCCTTGAAGTTCTTGTAGTGGAAGTCCCGCCTTCCTTCACCTCCTTCACCGCGAGGGTAGATATTCCTAGCGTCAAGGGCCTCTTCAATAGTGGCCTTCATTCGTTCATTTATCAAATCGGTCACCTGCCCATCGACCGAATCTTGAAAGACCTTTCGGACGTCCGTAAGAAAATCCGCTTTTAACTTTTTAAAGACGGCCTCAACCTTGGCCGAAAACTCGGCGTCCTCGCTTGTACTTCCGTTATCATGATCGAGACCGTTTCTCGTCTTCATTCTATAAAACGAAATAGGTTAAACCACAAAAACGAAAGGACAAATTACATATGTATACACATATATGCCACACTACTCCATCTCGCTCAACAATCGTCGTACATTGCTTGTTTAACACGATTTGCACCCGTAACAACGGTAGCTACTCGTTGTTACGCGAGCACGTCGCATTCACTTGCTAGTACAACGCCCGTCTTGCTTGATGATTGCTAAACACAACACAAAACAATTAGCACAAGGTTAATTCTCATAAACCAAAGCACTAACAATTCCCGATTAGACCCAAAGTCCTACAAGTCCCGCATAAGGCGCTCACATAATAAAGTCTAAGTCTAGGCACCTATCTCAAGTCGCCTAAATCCCTTAGACCATGCTCTGATACCACTTGTAACCACCCGACTTCATAACCCAAAAACGCGTACCAAAAAAAAAATTTTAGGCAGTGCATCTGGACAGCGTCCAGAATCCTGGACGGCGTCCAGCTCAGAAGGGTGGGACGGCGTCCAGAGTTTTGGGACGGCGTCCAGCTCAAACAACTGGGACAGCGTCCAAGCAATTGGGACGGCATCCCAATGGTCTTCCAGCTACTGATCACGGGTCTAACTCACACGAGCGGAAAACCCGCTTCCCGACACTTTCAAACGAAAACCTTTTTACCACAAGTCAATATAAATGAAGCTAAGAGATTTTCATCATCAAATCAAGTTTTACATCAACGGACCACATCGCCCGTTTTACGAGTTTCGTTCAAAAATAGAAAGTTTCGACCAAATATAAGTTTAAGTTCCAAACGACACTAGAGCATGGTGTTTGGGGTTAAACTACTCAATCTCGGTCGAACTCCAAAAGCTAACACCCAAAAGCATCCCCTAACAAAACAAGCGGGAGATCACTAATCCAATTGAACGCTCTTACCCTTGTCAATGCCCGAGCCTATAAAAAAGTAAACAACGAGAGGGTAAGCAAAGCTTAGTGAATGCAATAATTATACGAATACATATATAATTATACCTACTTGCATACACTTACACAACCGCAAACATGCTAGCAAACAACATTAGCTTATCGTCGCAATAACAAGCTATAATTCACCAATACCCCCAAGCTAGCATAACATCCGCATATAAATATAACTCGAATAATATAATATGCTTACAACACAAATAACCATGGTTAACCAATAGTACAAGGGAACGGCGCTCGCGAAAACGCCATCGGTGTTCGTAACATCCATTAGGGCACTTAACACCTCGCACCACTAACCCCTAGGGTGGCACCTTAACACCTCGGCACATCACCCCGAGTGGCATCTTAACACCTCGATGCAACACTCATTATTTTACGGAGTGGTGTCTTAACACCTCGACACTACACTCCTAGGTGGCATCTTAACACCCCGATGCTACACCCGAGTGGCATCTTAACACCTCGATGCTACACTCTTCACGTGAAACGTGGTGTCTTAACACCTCGACACTACACCTTTAACGCTACAACAAATAGATACATTATATTCATACGCATATAATTATTCCACTCACCTCAAAGTCTTCGTGTAAGATAACCGAACTTGCAACGTCAATGTAACGTACCTATTACATTTTAGCACATAATCAATTCACAACTCAAGTCAGTCAAGCAACTCACTTAACAATCTAGAGTCTTTTGACCCTAAGTGCAATCCCGACCCATTTTGCACCTTTAACCCTAATAATGGGTTAACTTCACCAAAAACCCTAACTTTAGCCAATTAAGGTATTAACACACTTTTAACCACAAAGTTAACTCGTTTTCATACATGCAAGACAACCTAGGTCATCAAAGATTCATTTGACCCATTTCAAAGTCAACATACCCATTTAGGTCACCCACAACCCAAATGACTCCCACTAACACTAACTATAGGTGTACTAGTGATCTATTAGGCCTTTAAGACCCATTTACACATTTCAACCTTTCCAAAACCCTAAGTTAGTCACCATTTGAGTCTTCATGACCCAAACTTACCCAAAAACCCCCCAAATTACTCACAAATGGGTTTTATGTGCAATACTAACCCAAACCCTAACCCTTAAACACATTAAACTAAGGTAATCAAGTTTAGGGCTTACCACAACAATCAAAACGAAGCTAACGAGGAGATGATCAACTTTAATGCTCGAGCTAAAACCCGAAACAAGCTTCTTCTTCTCCGATTTGAGCTTTCTCACACTTGAATCACATTCTCTCACTAGGATTTAAGTGGATGAAGTTTGGTGGTTAGGAATGGAGTAATGAGACTCCCAAAACTGATCTAGGGCTTTAAGATTCGTCCAAGAAGTGAAATTACCAAAATACCCATCTAAATAATTAATAGCAAAAACACCTGCCTGCTAGCCATTCTGGACGGCGTCCAAAATGTTGGACGGCGTCCAGGTCTTCAAACTGGGACGGCGTCCCAAAGTGTTGGACGGCGTCCAGGTCTTCAAACTAGGACAGCGTCCCAAAGTGTTGGACGGCCTCCAAACCCAAAAGAAAACAGGATCTTACATACTCGCCGGAGAATCAAATCTTTTAGATTCCGAAGATTTTCTTTAAATCCCTTGAATTTTGGAATTCAACCCTCTACGTCAAAAGCTATGACGCACCATATATTCTAAATTCAACCATGACGAGTCAAAAGTTATGATGAAACTTATCTTTCTCATTTCACTATTTTATGATAACTTCATTCGTACGCTTCACATAATCGAATCGTTTTATTCATATTAATCAATAATGATAAAACTCTATTTATCAGCTCATATTCGTCAGGAAAACATATATATTGTTAGCCATGACGACCTCGCTCAAATTTCGGGACGAAATTTCTTTAACGGGTAGGTACTGTAGTGACCCGGGAATTTCCGATCAAATTTAAACTTTAAACTTTATATGTTTCCGACACGATAAGCAAAGTCTGTAATGTTGAGTCTCGAAAACCTTGAAACTATGTTCATATATTCAATTGACCTTTGACCAGTCTCGAAGATTCACGAACAATAATTTGTAAATATGATATAACTAATAAACTGTAACATTAATGTATTAATTGTATTTACAAGTTGAAAGTATATTTGTATAATATTATTATTACTTTTATTATTATTAATATCAATATCAAAATTTTAATATCATAAATCTAATACGAAAATAGAATACATGTAACTTGATATATCTTCCATATCACTTATATTGGATATTATTATCATTATTAAGAATTATTAGTATTATTATAAATTAATATTATCATTATCATATTTTGTAGTAACATTATAAATATATTGAAAATATGTATTATTAATATTATTGTTATAAATCTTATATATATTATTATTAGTATCAATAATATTATTACTATTGTAAACATCATTTATTAATAATAATATTAAAAGTATTATTAATATAGTTATATTTTATTAATTAATTAGACTAATTATATTATATAGATAATATAGATACAAATATATATAAAACAGATATGTCTATAAATAAATATTTATATATATATATATATATATATATATATATATATATATATATATATATATATATATACAGATATACACATATCAAGAAATCAGTACTATATATATATATATATATATATATATATATATATATATATACAGATATACACATATTAAGAAATCAGTACTATTTTATATATAGATTATTAGTATTAGGATTATTATTATTATTATATTTATTAGTTATTAATATTATCCTTATAGAAAATAAAGTCAAGAAAAGCGTACAAGTTGTTACATGTTGTAATCAGACTTTTTCAATAATTTGTTTCTGTCAACAAAACTGGTAACTAATCGAATATAATCACAGAATAAATCCAACTCTCTGTTAACAATTATTTTTGCCTTTTATATATTTATTATTATTTTTTTCTTTCTGAGTTCATTTGTTTGATTGAGGGAACTTATACGATGTTCATTATAATCGACCAAACTAGGTATATCTGAGTCATTTTCAATTCCTTCTCTCTATCTGATTCAGATTACAACAATCTGTTGTTGATGATAATTATTAAAATTCTTTCTACAGCTCATTTACTCTGTTTCAAACTCAAAATACAAAAATCTGGAATTCGAATGAAAGATCAAAAAGTAGCAATGTAGTTTTGTTAAAAATCTTGTACTCAATCTATTTGCAAAAGTTCATAATTCAATTCCTCTTATTGATTGAGAATTTTGAGGTCAAACTTTTGAGATTAAAAAGTCAAACAAATTTCTATGAACGAATTCGAATAGTCTGTTGCAGTTTGAGTTAAATTAATAATTTTTATAGATTATAGGAAGGGTTGGGAGTATATTTCATTTAGTAATCTCTGTCTCAAAAGGTTTCGATTTCAAAAATCAATTTCATTTTTTTTTTATGAAGAACCGTAGCACAGCAGGGAATGGATTTTTATTTTTTTCGTTGTTAATACTTTTAAAACTCAATTTAAATGTTTCTGTTTCTTTTACGTTTTAAATAAAACCGAAAGTCAATCGATGGTTACACTTGACGGATATTGAATCGAGTCAGTCGATGGAGGAAGAAGAAGATATATGATACATAGATGATTCGAGTTAATTAAATACGAAATGGGTTATAATCAGAAAACGGGCATCAGCCCAGCTGGTTTGGGTGTTGTCGGGTGTAAGAGTGGTTGCGGGTTCGAGTATCTTAAGAGGCAGAAATTCTTTTTAAACCTATTTTCCATGGAGGTAGTTCCTTTTATTTAGTTTTTATTATTATTATTATTATTATTATTATTATCATTTTCATTATAATTATAATTATTATTATCATTGTTATTATAATTGTTATTATTATGATAAAAGTTATGAGATGATTATTATTAATATCATTTTAATTATTAATAAGTAACATCACTAAGTATTTGTAGGATTATCATTGTAATTACAATCGTTAATATCATTATTATTATTATTGTTATTATAAGTATCATAATAATTATTATTAGTATCATCATAAGTGTTGTAACAATTATTATTATTATTTCTACAAGTATTATTAATGTCATTATCATTATTAATTCATCATTTTAGTACCATTATTATTATTATTATGATTATGATTAGGATTATTATTATCGTTATTATAAAAATAATATAAGTTATTATTATTTTCACTAATATTAGTATTAATAATATTATTAGTAGTAAACTTATTACTATTAGTATTATCATTTAGATTATAAGATTATATATAAAGGTATGGATTTAAAAACTATGGATAAAAATATAATTTGAATAAATTACTAATTATTAGTATTATCATTAATAAAGTTATTATAATTATTAGTACATCATTATTATTATTATCAAAAACTACCTTTTTAAACATATACATATTTTGTATATAAAAGATACTTATTACATATAATATAATTATATTAATAGTTCATGTAACTATATAAGTCAAACTTACTAATATTATTTATTTAAATACGTACATAACAGACTATTGATTTTAATTATAACACTAAACAATAATGTATATAAATAAATATGAATATATTAATTTAACTATATAGATAGTAAATCATTTTGAATATATACACAAATTAAATATATAATATATAAATTAAGATATAATAACTAAATTTGTTCGATTACGATTATGTGTATTAATAAATAAACAAATGATATAGGTTCGTGAATCCGAGGCCAACCCTGCATTGTTCAGTTGTTCAATAGCATTATATGTATTTTTACTACAAAATACATTAGGTGAGTTTCATTGATTCCCTTTTACTCTTTACATTTTTGGGGCTGAGAATACATGCAAATGCTTTAGTAACTGTTTTACAATAATTATATGCGTGAGTTTCATTTGCCTTTTTACTCTTTATATTTTTGGGCTGAGAATACATGCGCTGCTTTTATAACTGTTTTACGAAATAGACACGAGTAAATGAAACCACATTCTATGGTTGAATTATCGAAATTGAATATGCCTCTTTTTATTAAGTCTGGTAATCTAAGAATTAGGGAACAGACACTCTAATTGACGCGAACTCTAAAGATAGATCTATCGGGCCCAACAAGCCCCATCCAAAGTACCGGATGCTTTAGTACTTCGAAATTTATATCATGTCCGATGGAGGATCCCGGAATGATGGGGATATTCTTATATGCACATTGTGAATGTCGGTTACCAGGTGTTCAATCCATATGAATCATATTTTTTGTCTCTATGTATGGGACGTATGTTTATGCGAAATGGAAATTGAAATCTTGTGGTCTATTAAAATTATGAAATGATTATTTATGATAAACTAATGAACTCACCAACCTTTTGGTTGACACTTTAAAGTATGTTTATTCTCAGGTATGAAAGAAATCTTCCGCTGTGCATTTGCTCATTTTAAAGACATTACTTGGAGTCATTCATAGCATATTTCAAAAGATGTTGCATTCGAGTCGTTGAGTTCATCAAGATCATTATTTAGTCAATTATAGTTAGATATATTATGAAATGGTATGCATGCCGTCAACTTTAGATGTAACGAAAGATTGTCTTTTCAAAAACGAATGCAATGTTTGTAAATGTATCATATAGAGGTCAAGTACCTCGCGATGTAATCAACTGTTGTGAATCGTTTATAATCGAGATGGACTTCGTCTGGATGGATTAGGACGGGTCATCACATCATGGATCCGATTTCAATCTCACTACTTATACTGATGCGGATCATGGCGGTTGCCATGTTGATAGAAAGAACACATTTGGATCAATTCAGATGTTAGGGAATAGGCAAGTTGGTTGGTCATCCAAAAAGCAGAACTGTGTGTCTTTATCAACAGCTGAGTCTGAGTACATTGCTGCAGATCACTGTTGTTCACAAGTTTTGTGGTTGCAAACTCAACTTTTGGACTATAGCTTTCAAATTTCTAAGACCCCAATTTACTGTGATTCACAAAGTGCTATTGCAATTACAAGCAACCCGGTCCAGCATTTTAAGACTAAACACATAGATATTCGTTATCATTTCATTAAGGATCATATAGAAAAATAGGATGTAGAGTTATACTTTGTGCCTACCAAAGTGCAATTATCTGACATGTTTACTAAGCCCTTAGATGAACTTAGGCTAAAGTTCTTGATAAAAGAGATTGGCATGGTAGAGTATAGTGCTTGACATTCCTTAGATCTATTGGGACTTATACTTGGGATCTTGTGTTTAGGGGGAGTAGATACTTTCTAGGGGGAGCAACTACTTTCTTATGCTTTAGATAACATCTTTCAAGGGGGAGTCTTTTAGAATTCTGTTAACTTCCTGGGATTAATTTTCAATGGTTACGAAAGGGGGAGGTAACTCATTGATATCATATTTCTAGGAGGAGTTAATTCATTTTCTTGGGAAAATATCAAAATAGTGATTTACTTTCTTGTATATCACATTTTGAGGGGGAGAAAATGGGAGAAAATGAAAAGAAAAATTGTTTTTCAAAAGTGAATTTCATAAATTCTTTGTTTATATCTGAAAATAATTTACTAAGGCTTGTATACATCTCAGTATGCAACCCGTTTTAACAATTGGTATCACTGAAGATTTGTACTGTGTACATAATTCAAAATTTTCTAAGTGCAAATCTTGTTTTATAAAATTCATAAAAGTTGGAAAAGATAAAATTCAAAAAGATGTGAATTGTAAATGAATAAATGCTAATTTTAGCATTATACCGAATCTGACAACTAACTGTACAGATTCGGTAAGTTCAAAATTTTCAAAATTTGTCTCAGAAATGTTTTTCATTAAAAATGTGATAACCTTGAATAATTTTTGATAAAGATTTGTTAAAATTTGAAGTGCAATGTGTCTAAATTTAAAATTGGACTGCATTCGGTATTTAAGGCCCATTCGATAAAGCTCAAGTCTTCAAAATATTCGGTATCTATAAATATCAGGGTCAAAGTCAAACTTTCTTTTACTTTTACCTAATTGCATACCGAATCTGATAAATCCTACCGAGTCTGCCTAATCTACCGAATCTGTCTTTCTGCATCTTCAAATCTTTGGTATATTCTTATTTTAATTGAATTTAAATATCACATGTTGTAGATCTGAGATAATTGAACACTAATAAACCAGAAAATCAAGCAAATAACATGATTGTGACACTTAATTTTTGAAAAATGTTGTTTATACCGAATCTGAGTCGTATTTCTTAATTCTTAAGATTAAACTCATCTGATTTGGTTAAATAACATGAAATCTTGTCAAATCTATGTTAAATTAGTTTATCTATCAATTGACCGAGTCTGATTATATGTTTAATTGAGTATTTGATGGATTCTATACATACGGAATGTGTTCTTGCTACAGTACCAAGTTTGTTCAAGTCATTAACATGTTTCACTGATTTGTTTGAGCTGTTAATTGATTGTGACTATATTTTTGCATGATATAAGACTGAATATGCATGTTTGGGTAATTATGTATGATTTTTGAAGATACCGAATCTGTTCTTGGCATTATACCGAATCTGTAATTTGGTACTTTCAAAATCTGAGATTTTCAACTTGATAAATCTTACATGCTTCATTTAAGTCTTTGGTATGAAAACTCAAGCTTATTTGGTTACAAAATCTCAAGTTTTCATGACTACCGAATCTGCTTGAATTGTACTTAAAATTGATTAAGTGTTGTTCTGATTCTTTGTGTTATATAATTGACTTTGCATGATGATTTTGTACTGAAATGAATATCATGTTTGTCAATTATTTGTTCATATTTGAAATAAATGATTTTTATAACTTAGTAAAATCATAAAAATTATAAAATTTGAAAAATACAAAGGACTTCAAAGGCAAATAAGAATACAGATATGTGCTTTATGTTAAATATCTTGTGGTCTTCTATTTCTTATTTATACAGCTAAATGGCGAACAATCACTTCATCAACTCTGAAACCAACATTCCGTGCAATTACTGGACTGCAATACTAGAGAGGCATACACTGTGGCCTGCTCTAAGCTCAACTGTCAGTGTACCTATGACAGATCTGGAGCTACTTAACAGAACTATTAGGTTTGTGGAAGCTACACAACCTACTACTGCAAATTCAAAGGGTATACAAGCTCGATTTGAGTTTGAGCTAAGAGGAGTTTAAGGGATGTGGAGTATCACTAAGGCTAATTTTAGGAGGATCTTCAGGCTTCCTCTTGTACAGAATGCTCCTGCTTTCCTTGCTACACAGCAGATGATGACATCAATCTTTGATCTTGGTTATGTTGGAGCTACCAATGTTCCACCGGCTAAGTTTCAGAAGAAATACTTGTACTCAAGGTGGTATGTAATCTTCTCAATCATCAACAGATGCTTGTTGATGACAAGGAGTGGATCAGACAGCTTGACGGTGCGAATGCTAAGGCTGTTCTACTCATTCACAAGAGTAGAGACTCCTGACTATGCAGAACTTCTATGGGATTTGTGTGACGATCGCTCCAAATCCATATGGACGAACACATCATTCATTGATTTCATTGCGAGGTATTTGACCTCTATATGATACGTTTTGTAAACATTGCATTCTTTTGAAAAGGGACACCATAAATGAATGTTTAAATCAAAGGTTTTCGACATCTGATGATTTCTATGTATAGACAATCACCGTAAATAATGGTTTACAATAATACTTCCGTTGACAATGCAGTCAAAATAAGATACATGGTGATGATTTGGTGAATGCAACGTTTCCTTGAAAAATATGCCATGTATGAATCCATGCACATAGCTT
Organism: Rutidosis leptorrhynchoides; assembly: GCF_046630445.1. Classification (NCBI taxonomy): domain Eukaryota; kingdom Viridiplantae; phylum Streptophyta; class Magnoliopsida; order Asterales; family Asteraceae; genus Rutidosis; species Rutidosis leptorrhynchoides. The sequence continues at coordinate 152,080,504 of NC_092337.1, forward strand.
GTCTAACATATAAGCAAACAGCGGAAGACTTCCAGGGAACCTGAGAATAAACATGCTAACAAGTGTCAACACAAAGGTTGGTGAGTTCATAGTTTTAATGTTTTGCATAATCTGTACATAAAGGTGGATCACAAGATTTCAGTTGTTTCATCCAGAAACGTTTATCAAAATATTCTACGAAATTGAGCACCTTGGTAACTAAACTTAAACGTTATTATAAGTACCCCTGTTTTAACATACATGAAACCAACATGTACAATACATGCAATCCAACGTGTATTAACCTCAAATAGCATACGTCTGTTTTATAGTTCAGGCTAGGGTTTCTATACCTGGAACAGACGGGGATGTCAAGACCTATGGATCCATATATAACTACTCGCGCCCACCAGTTCTTATAACCGGTAATTACTAGTTACCAAAGCTAAGGGATTTTCGGTTCAAACTCAGTGTAGAATTTAGTATGTACTTGTATCCATTGTATTTAAAATAAAGTGCATGTATTCTCAGCCCAAAAATATAGATTGCAAAAGCAATTAAAAAGGGAGCAAATGAAACTCACCTTAGCAGCATATAAATTCGTTCACCAAAATGTGACCGAAACTCAGATTACCAAATAACCGTAGATCTCAACCTAGAGAATATATGTTGGTCAATAAATGTCTATCAAGCTAGGTCAGGTCATAGTGTATCACAATCCTAATGCTCGAAATCGACATACAAAAGTTATCCAAAGTCGTTTCAAAAAGTCAATTTTGACAATAGTTCAACAAAACGAGACGTGCCTTATATAAGGATTCATTTACTCGGTTGGTAATATTCAAAAATCCAAGTTATCAATCTTACAAACAAGTTGTTTAAATATTAATTGCAGATTCAAAAGCAATTCCAACTAACGTCAATCATAATTCAGTTGACCATATCTTTTAATTCATTCATCGAAATTACGCGATTTCTAAATGAAAAGTTATTGATTTTTCGCCAGCTTTCCAAAAACATGTATATCATATACCTTTTACCAGTAATATATGTATTTAATTCGTGATTCATTATAAACTGTTTAACGAAGAAATTTAGCATACAAGCATGCATAAATATATATACTCGAGCACTAGACATGTATACACAATTAATATATAAAAGATAAGATATGAATGCTCACGTATCAATATTGTGATTCAATATTGCAGGAAAGTACGTAGACGTAACAGAGATGATAAACACTAGGTTAGACTTGCTAATAATACCCACGTACATTACCCATAACCTCCATAGCAATAGCCCATAGTTTCCTTAGCTTTGACTCATTTGAAAACTCGGTTTGAAATTATTTGGACATGACCTCGTCGTAGTATTTTATGTATAATACTAATAATATTACTAATAATAATTAGATTAATAATAATATTAATCTTAATCTTAATCTTAATAATAATAATAATAATAATAATAATAATACTAAATAAATAAATAAATATTACGGAGTATATATCTATATCTGTGTAAATATGTGTGTGTGATATTCGTTGGAGCAAAAACACTTGAATTTATAGTACCTGGACAGTTGTTTAGCCCCATGCGATCGCATGGTTTAGAGGTGCAATGGCCATGCGATCGCATGGCCCCTTTTTCCAGCTCAGTATGTTTTTGTCCATAAGCTTGTCGACATATTTATTAATTATATTTATAATATATATAATTTATATTATATATATATATATATATATATATATATATATATATATATATATATATATTATATTCTCTTGCATAGTGGACTTGTAAATTTAGTCCCGTTATTTTGTACGTTGATGCCCGGTTTAAGTCCCGGTTTCGGTTTTTCAAACGTGGTTTTGTACACTTAAAAAACTAGCATTTTACGTTTCATGACTCGTACCTTGGTCAAAATATAGACTTAAATTACCAGTAAACTATATTACTCAATATATAACTTATAAATTTGAGTATTTTGGTCATTTACTTCTATAAATCATCTTCTCGTTATTTGTTAATATATATATATATATATATATATATATATATATATATATATATATATATATATATATATATATATATATATATATATATAATAACAAATCGTATTGTTAAATATATATTTTCAATATTAATAAACACGTTTTAAATATACGTCGCAAGTTATTCATACAATTAATATTCCAACTTATCATATGTATTCAAATAGATATTTAAACCAAAAACATATTAACAATCAATTGAATATTATGCTGCTTAGTTCTCCACTAACTTTTATCTAACCTTCATCATCTAACACTTTACCATTTATTCCGAATACCGTTAAAAATGAATGATTTCTCAAATTAGTGTAGACCTAACAACAGGGACCCGTAACAATATCATAATCATTAAGAGGCCTGATAAATATCTTTTAATTCAATCGTTTGGCATTATCTTTTAACTCCGTAGTTAAATATATCAATCAGATAATTAAACCAATAAGTTTAATGCACAGTAATGTATAATTAATACTTTGTTACACTTTTAAGTTATATCATATATATGTATCTATTTACATATAATTGTTCGCGAATCGTTGAGAACAATCGAAGAGTAATTGAATAGTTCAAGAATTTTGAGATTCAACTTCATAGACTTGGCTTATCATGTCAGAAATATTAATTCATTTATAGAATTTGGTTCAAAATAAGTCGAAATTTTCCGGGTCATCACAATTTGGTTCAAGCCTAAGTTGATAAGCCAAGGGGTTCATACATCCCTTGTGAAAGGTTTTTCTGTATCTTTATCCATGATGCTATAAATGCTTGCAGAAATGCAAATATATTTGTACCAGGTACACATGGATTACAGATGAAAAGATTTGGGGAGCTGAAGATGAATACCCCAATGGTATCTGACAATCAATTCACTGCGCCGATTCCAAATTGGCTTGTGAGGCTAGCTACACCCCAAGACGCTCGAATGCGTTCATATTTTGAGGCTGTAGGAATACCTCTTTCGAACCCGGTACAACAAGCACAAGTTGAACCCGCCACGGTTCCAGCCCCAGAGGTTGTTGAGGAACCTGTAGTACAACCACCCGGGCCAGCTAATCCTCTACTTAGGGTAAACCTCAAACGTTCTAGGGTAGCACACCAAGCTCAACCCGTGAGGATCAGGGAACCTAAATCATCTAAGATTGAACCAACCCTTTCAACAACACCCGAAGTGAGCAGTGACACCGATTCTTCAGCAACTGAATCATCTCCTGAACATTCTCCTAAGAGAACTCGATTTATGCCTGATGAGATGATTCAGACTCCGCCAACCCAATGAGTAACTAGATCTAGGACTTCGACACCTATCGTCTGCCAAATAGTTACTCCAACCATTGGTGATACGGACCAAGACCTAGAGCCAATTAGGTCACCCTCACCCATTTCCGTATCACATCCAATAATAACAGTAAGCCCTACGCTAAATGAAGCGCAAGCTTCGGTAGGCAAGAGAGCTAAACCCAAGGATGGTAAAAAGACCACTAAGCCCATCCAATCTAAACAAGACTTAATAATAAATCCTACACAGCAAGATGCTTCGGCATCTAAGGAAGTAAAGTCTTCCTCTACAGTAAAGTCTGCGTTGACTCAATCGATTGAGGAAACTCAATCATTGAAGTCCAGAACGGCCGAAGGGAAGCCGACAAATCTTGAAAAGGCACCCTGTATATCAGCTGGAAATCCTCCTATGCCTCAACGTACAACAGGGCCTCTAGGTCCAGCTTATCTTGATGAGGGAGATCTGCTGCGTCCCATGGAAACGAGTCAACATGACAATCCTTCGGGATATTTATCAGACTTCCAGCAGACTGATCCCTTGGTTCATGAAATTGATCCATTGGTTTAAACCACTTCTCTTTTGAATTCTAAAACTCAGGGTCTGGAGGAAGATTAGTTAACTGAAAGAGATGTACCACCTCATGGTATATCAATAATTTTAGGAGTCAGAGATAGCAATATCTCTGCGAGATCTAAACTAACGGGTAGTTCTACTACTTTGTCAGAGTCCCATGAGACTAAAGTCATGGAGGTGGATGCTTCGAAAGAAACTTCGCCGGCGACAACTCCGGTTGTTGCCCAACCTCCATCAGAAGGGGATATCACGAATCTGACTAGTAGTATGTACATCCCTACATATAAGAATAATACTGCACAAACATCCTTACCTGCCATCACGGAAAATCAAACACTTTCACCGACATCACCTCCAACCGATGCTGCTGCTGCTGCTGCTATTCCTTTTGTTACATTACCACCATCACCCTCACGTTCACCAAATTTCTATGATGCTTTGGAGCAAGAATATTTCAGTCGTATGTTTTCTCGCATTAATCTTGATGTTCTTCAACGCACTTCACTTCAAGCATTGTTTCACGCTTGAGTTTGATATCCACTTACTTCTTGCTCTTCTCCTTTGAGTCCTCGCCGTGATGATGAACATGACGATTCCGATCCACAGAATAGCCATGAGGGGGAGATAGGAGTAGATGGAGAATATCTAACGGTGAACATTTCAACTAAGGGTGGTGGTGTGAGGTCTTCATCAGCTTCTCAAGCTCATCAGGTTCAGACGGAATCAGAAATGGTTTCTACTCATGATGAAATTGATGATAAGGAGCCTGAGCAAGTTATAATTCCAATTATTCATTATGAGGCTGATAGTGGACCGGTAGATGAGGATTTGAACTTAAGTGATTTTTATCTTGAAGAGACAGATGATGATGGGTTTGTCATTCTAAGCAAATTATCTTCAGTATCTTCAATTTCGGAAGATGTAGAGATTGTAGGTGAAGAAAATGCTGATCCAGTAACAGAAAGTGATGATGAAATGGATTCTTCTGATGACGATGAAGACAATCTTTATGTTAACCCAAATGATGATGATATCTTTGACCATATTGAAGATGATGATGTTCCAACTGATGATGCAGCAAATCCTACTGATCATTCATCGAATTCTACACCTTCATCGAGTTCAAATCCAACAAATGCTAATGAAGGGTCAACTTCTGGTACATCTACATCAAGTGAAACAGTGAATTCCAGATTCAAATACAACCATGGTATATTCTTTAAAAATCGGGAACAAAGATTGTTATTGGGAGTTGAACATGATTTCATAACTTTACGAAACACATTCATCGAAGAAAATGCTTACAAGATCTTCCGCATTAACAAGACACCAAGGAGTAAAAGATTTACTTATATAGGTTCACGATTGCCTCCGGCAAGTGAAAAAAATTGGTATGAGTTTATGTGGAGGAAACACATCAACAAAGATGAAGATGATTTGTGGCTTCAAAGAAAATATCGTATTTCAGAAGTGTTGAATATTACTCGAGTCGGAGTAGAGATAAGTGAGAAAAGAGACGTCATCAGTTAGTTCCACGTGATTAGAGAAGATGAGAAGGAATACAATTTCACGGAAGCAGATTTTCATAATCTAGATATGCTTGATATCATTCACATCTACAACTACCTCAGTATCATCACTATTTGACCTTTTGCTAAGGCTCAAGCTTTGGAAGTTGTGAAAAGATACATGATGGTGACAATTGAACTGATGAGACGTGAAGATTTTCATATTGGTCTCGAAGCGAATAGGAAAAAGATTCGAATAACCTGTCCAAATCAATATACAGAGGGACTGAAGGATATGAGAATGTTTCAAATGCAAATCGAACCCGAAGGGTTTGTATTTGTGAATTCTCAGAAAGAAAAAGTGTTCATCCGTACTGCAGAGTTAAACAAACACTCAGATGAGAAAGAGAAGATATTTCAAAGAAATGGATGAATATCCATTACATGAGGGAGATCCAAGAAAAACGTGGGGCGTCTGGAAACCTTCTAAGCAAATTTCTGAAAATCAAGTAGAAGTTTCAAAACCAGACGGCACACGATGGAAACTAACGTTTGGACCTCTCAAGATTGCTTAATGGGATTATATTTTAAAATTCACATTTAACGCTAAGGGAAAGATTGTTAGGACCCCGAAGTTGTATAGTGTTAATGTGAAATAAGCTTAAATGATGGTTCCTTAGAAGAGGGCTATATAAGGAACCTAAGTAGTCCTAATTAAATAGGCATTGCATTGTAACTGAGTTCTAAAAGCCGTGAAATGTAAATCTTATTGATTCTCTCTCATACCGAATCTCCTTTACACTTACCAAATCTCATTCTAACTTGTCCTTTCTTCTAATCTCAACATGATCTGACCTATCAAAAGGAATTGGAAATGATTTGGAAAAGGTTGGTGATTCTCAAGCAAAAGGGTTGAATGGAAATGAAGACTTTTGCCTCATGAGTTCTTTGAATGATTTGGATCAAGATGGTCAAAGTGAAGAAGAGGTTGAATCTCCATTCAAAGAAGATGATGTCTCAAGCATGGATGCAATGAGTTACATGTATTCTATCCTTCTAATTATGAAGAATTGTTAGATGATTACAAGACTATTAAATTTGTGTATGATAATAGTCGTGACAAAGTAAAACTTTTGGAGAAAGAATTACACAAAGTTAGACAACTTAACAAAGTTTTAATTGATGAAAATAACACCTTGAAAGGATAAATATTTGTGATTCATCAAGAGATAAACATAAAATGAATATATGTCACGACTCTAGCAAACACAAATCTTGTAATCAAAGTCCATTGTCTATTATTAGAAAAATTAAAAATATGGGAAAAATGGACCAAGCTAGCAATTCTATGGTAGGGATAAGTCAAGGATTGGGTAATCTTAAAATCAATCAAAATCAATGAACAAAATGCTAATAAGAATAACCTTCTCAAAAAGACTTTGTATTAATAAAAGGTTTTTCTTGCAAATGCAAAATTGTTTTTGAAAAGTGATTTTAAAAGATTAGTGTAGGAAGCTTACTTGCCTTAGGATTTTGTGTTTATGTGAAAATATGTATTGCATGCTAAATTCTAGATTGATATATTTTGTGTATACTATCTGAATGATTAAATATATATATATATATATATATATATATATATATATATATATATATATATATATATATATATATATATATATATATATATATATATATATATATATATATATATATATATATATATATATATATATGTATATGTATATATATATATATAGTATATTACGTGTCATTGATGATTAAACATCGGGAGGATGTAATCATTCAATGTTAGGAAAAGAAAACTTGTCCTCAAGTATTCTATAGAACCTAAGAATCGTCAAAACGCGCTCGAAGAAAGATGAAGTGAAGAAATAAGGGATCAGAAGGATCCACGGCAGCACCACGGCTGACCATATACACGACTACAGACTCCTATCCTGTACTTGTAAAAATATCTGCACGGCTAACTCCACGGTCGACCGTGCTTCGACCGTGCGTGGCCTGATTTTGTTTTAAATCAAATTAAACCCTAACTTTTATTTCTTTTTAACCTACTTCAAAACACACACACCTACACACGGCTGAGGAAATCGACCGCACGGAGAAGAACGCTCATTCCATCAATTTCAATTCCTACTTTCGGTATGATTAATCCTTGCTTTCCTAGCATTCAATTGTGTTTGTATGATGAATTAGGGTTATGAAGAAACCCTAACTAGAATGAATCAAAACTTAAATTGATGCAAACAATTGAAATTGTTCTTGAAGAACAATTTAGAAACGATTGTAGTAATGATTATAGTATATCTATGCATTGATTTAACTTTGTACAATTCTAGGGTTCATTATACATCTAGTTTAGATTTTTATAGAAGCATTATTCATATGATATGAATGACATTGTTGCTAATTGAGTGTAATAATGTTGAATGTCAAAACATGTGTTGATGATGAATTTAAAAGTCTAGAACACATATGCACTTTGTGAAAATCTTAATCTAGTTGCAAACTCATTGACACTAATGAAAAGTGAAAATGTGAAGAACATTAGCATCAAAACATCTAAGTATTGATGATAATTAAAGTTTGCAAAACTTGTTGCCTACAATTGAAATTATACACTTTGAATTAATGTGAAGTATCATTGTGTAGAAAAATGGCAAGGACCCGAGATGCTCAATCTAGGGGAGGAGAGAATAGATATAATCCTCCAACTGATGCGAGACAACGTACAACATATAACAAGAAATGGCTCAAAACAAGAGCAATAGCAGAAGGAAGAATCATAAGCCTTGAAGCATTCCCTGAAGTAATTGACAAGCTGTTCCAAAGGAATCTTGCTTCGTTCGTACTAATCAATGGACCTATATATCCCGAGCTGATAAGAGAGTTCTATGCCAACTATAGCTTCAACATAGAAACTAAGATAGTAAGATTTCATCTCAACAAAAAGTGGTGGGAATTTCCTCTCAGTACTTTTGGTGAAATTCTGGGTGTTCCCACTGAAGGAATGGAGTTCTACAGTAGACGACACAAACTAGAACATCTTCCTGGTGTTATTCAAGCTACCGATATATTAACCTTGCTTTGCAGACCTAACGCCAATCACTCAGAAGTCCTATCTAAGGGATTAACTGGAAAGGATCTCCGATTAGATCTGGATATCTTGAACAAAATCATTGACTTAAATTTTTGTTATGCGGGCAATTGAATTAAATATGGAGATTAATATGGCATTTTGATGGCATCACGAATGAGCAATCTGATGACTGAATCAACTAGATCTCTTCCGTATGGAATGCATCTAAATAGTCTATTCAACTACCTCAAGGTAACTTACGCTATTGTTCAACAACCTTCATTCGAGCCACTAGACAAGTCAACTATCATTCGAAGTGGTCATCTAGGAGAATCCTCTCGTGGAAGAAGATCGAGTCTTCAAGAGGATCTCGAAGAGATTGAGAACTATCAACCAGAGGAAGAATCGGATGAAGAGGAGATAGAAGATGAGGAGGCAAACTTACGGGAACATCAAGAGTTCGTGAATTCTAATTTTGAAACCAAGATGACAGGATTCTGAACCGAGAGGAAGAGATTAGCGAAAATCACTCTAGGTTCAAGAAGGCATTGAAAGGATTTGTGAAAATAATTTCTTGCAGTAGGTCATAACTTGTATGTCTGGGATAATGATCTTTATTTGTGCACTACGTGGAGTGCTTAAATGTTGGAACTAAACAATTATGTGTAAGATAATTAATAATGTTGTGTTTATTGTGTGCTTAAGCGGATTTTGCTTGTATACCCATGCAAAAATAGAAATCTGTCACTGTACGACTGCTTCCACGGTCGACCGTGATTCGATCGCAGAACACCTGACAGAATTAATTTGTCCTAGCACTCTTACACAAATTCAATAATCAATAGATTGCAAAAGGACAAATTGATATCTCTGACAAAGTGTTCTCAATGTAGATACCTACCCCATTAAAGTTTGCTAGACACCATTCATCATTTGTCTATTAAAGTAAATACATTCAACAAATTCACACCTCCATCAACTACCCCAAATATTTCTTTGCAAAGCAAAGGTTCTTCACAATGAGGTCCATTGTTGAAGGGAAAGAAGTTCTTACACATCATCTTACTACCTACTCTCTTGAAAGCTTCTCAAACATCAAGTGGGATGTCTTTCTTAATCTAAGAGGTTCACTCTATCCCCTTCACATCAATGAATTCTATGAGAATTTTCAATTCTCACACAATAATGAGAAAATCTCATTTTCTCTTTATGAAAGAAGTTATTCATTAACACTTAAAGAATTTAGAAATATTATGGATGTTCCAAATGAAGGTCGAACATTCTTTCTAGAGCCAAATTTCGTTCAATGAATTTCCTAAATGGGTAAAGAAAGACAATGCGCTCGACATTATGTGCAACGGAACTCTTAGACCCGAATACATCAAAAAGGATGGATTCCTTTGCAAACATCTTGCACCAACATATGATCTTTGGCAACAGATCATCACTGCAAATGTTTACAGAAAAGGGGAACTACTGGATAGACTGGATGCAAATGAAGTCACCTTCATATGGTGTCTTCTGAACTCCACGAAAGTAATTGCACACTTCATGGCATCAAGAATGCAACAAGCTACTCAACATTCCCATACGTCACTTCTGTATTGTCTCCATCTGACCAAGCTATTCGCATATGTTGGAATGACTTCTCCGTTTCATCATTCCATTCAAGTCTCTTCATATCCAATATGCAAAGCTTCAACCAAGCATATCCAAGAACCTCCTCTTGAAAATCCACCCAACTTTTGTTCTCTTTCGACACAGGGACAAATCAGTGTAATTCATGGAAACATTCTAAAACTTGGTCGAAGATTATCACAACTTGAGGACAAGGACAAGGGTCACTCCTCTTATCATGATAATTGAATTTCTTTTTTCTATCATGTATTATCTATGTATGGATTATCTATGCTTAGTATGAGCTTTGAATAAAATGTGTGCTTGTTATTTCTTTCTTTCCAACGTGCACAATTGAAGGGGGAGTTTTTCTCTAAGGGCGAGCTTAGTTCTAGGGGGAGCTAACCTTTTTGCTTCGACAAAAGGGGGAGAAAGATGGATACAAGTGATTGTTAACACTTGCGTATTTATAGCAAAATGTCCCTCATCACTTGTATGTTTATCATCATCAAAAAGGGGGAGAATGTTGGTTGAACATGGGTTAATGCACTAAACGATAAACTTAAGTATGATTAACCAAAGAATATGTTTTGATGATGACACACGCATATGAATAAGTGATGACTGACATCTTAACATAAAACACGCAAGGTCACTAATCCATACTTTATATTACAAACGACCAAGTCAAACATATGTTAAAGAATGAAATCAAAAGTTTAGCTAAACACACGGTCGAGGTACGGTCGACCGCATAGTCAATCGTGAAACCCCAAACTGAATTGCAACGCAGTTTTGTGAAAACAAGTTGCACAGTCGCCACCACGGTCAACCGTAGTGCGACTACAGTTTTCTCTGTTACCATTTTCGACCAAATAAAGTTTGACTAGTTCCCGACATCTATAATTCATGAAACCTTTCTCAACATACTTAGAATAGATGCCTTCTTCATACTCAATCGTGTTTTGGTCATAAAAACACTAATTGTGATTAATTACGCCTAATGACATCTTAATGACAATTTAACCAAGATTAGGCATAACTCATAAGTGTTAATCAACAACTTGTGATCTTAATTCCTATCTAGATATCCTTAGTATGATCATCAAATACCAACACACTTAAGCCAATGTCACTAGAACAATGATTGCTATTAGAAATGACTTAGTGGTTAATTAAGGCTAAATGAGGAACAATGCTCTCAAAGTTAACTAGTAATGACTTATAATCTTAAAACACACTTAGATACATTTAGGATGGTCACCAAGTCCCAACTAGAGATTGCTCTTCCCTTGTACATGTGTTGGACATTAATGTGTGCTTACACATTAATCAAGCAATATGTTATATTTCAAATTAAGTGCTTGAATTATAAGTTGTTCAAGTATCGATATGATTGATCCTAGAATAACTATCTCTTGCTATGTGAGTATTACTTGCTACTTGTCAATATGCTTAATACTCATAAACTTGTCAACTTGATTAATATGTTTGCTATGTGCTCATTAGTTAGGATTCAAGTAACTAACCTACTCCAATAGATTAAGTGTAAAATGGTTCACAATGAAATTAGAGTCAATTGTCTATATGGTCTAGTCTAAGTAACTAAGTATGATTGCTTATTCAAGAATAACTTAACCTTAATGTCTCTACATACTTCATGATTTTCTTATAGAGACATCATTCAATTAATCTCTAATTAAACTCAAAGAGGACATGACTTGTGATTAATTGAAACTAGGAAGTTAATGACATAGTGACTAATCTTTAGAATTGAACCAAGGGCATTAAAGTGACTAACTAAGTCTTGACCAAACTGAGATTTCCCAAAATATCAATCAAGACACTTCTCCAAGAATGTTGGGTTTACCACTTTTGGAATGATTAGTCACTTTCATGCATTAAGACCAAATCTCACACACTTAATGCATATAGTACTTGTATAGGATGTTTGGTTTCTTTTGCAGGTGCTAGAAGGAGTAAAAGTGTCAAAATGTAGTGTTCAAATTTGAGTCAAACGGCTATACAACGGATACCAAATTTGGACTAGAGCACGCACGGTCGCACCACGGTCGACCGTGATGGCAACCGTGTGTTAACGGCTACTTTTTGAATCTCACTATAAAAATCAAACATTTAAGAGCATTTGAAGGTGAACCTCTTGCATATTTCAAAGGCTTATTTTCAGTGATCACAAGTGCATCAATTACTACTCAAATGTGATCAAGCAAGAGAAGATTCTATGATCTTATAGATATAGAATTGGATTGTTGTAAACTTACTAATCAAAATCATTTATCTTGTGAGTTTACTTAATGTAATGTATATCCTAGTATTGTGTTAGGATCATCATTGCAAAGTGTATAAGTCTTGTAACTTCAATTAGTAGAAGCATAGGCTAGCTTAGTGATCTACTTCCTTAAAGGGACTTAGGAAGTTGATTAATCTTATTTGGAGATTACTACTTGTCCAAGGTGAAGGCAAGTTGATCTAGGTTGGAGTTGATCTTTCAAAAGGATAGAAAGATTAGGTTTGTTGTCTACCAAAGAAGTTGAAGACTTGTAAATCGGATCTCCACCGGGTTTGGAGAAAAGTGCATAGTGAAGCAACAAATCCCGATTAGTGTAATCGGGGAGTGGATTAAGGTAGATTAGTCAACATCCACCCGAACCACTATAAATCCTTGTGTCTATGTTCTTTACATTACTTCATTTATCATTTTGAACATATACACTACACACATCAAGTTTGAGTTGAGTAGGTTGATCAAAGTTGAATCGAATTTGGTGATCAATCGAAAAAGTGTTAAAAATGTATTAAGTAACTATTCACCCCCTCTAGTTACTTACAGTCCTCTTTTTTGTATGCGCCAGACCCATCCTTCACCGGTTTCAGATGCTTCAGCTCCCCTCTAGTTACTTACACTTTGTCTACAATTGGTCTCGTGTCCAAAGTCAACATGGAAGTCACAAAACTTTCATTTGTCTCGCCGCGCATACTCGGACATGCGTGCCGGTCTCTCAAACGGCATGGAGATAGGTTCTGTAACATATATCTCTTTCAAGCTTTTGGTAAGGCTCCTGATTAGTGCATGTTTGTTCTCTCGGGTGTCGCTGTTTCCGTTCCTGTGGTGTTGTTGGTTGTTGTTGTTTCTTTGGTAACCTAGCTGGTGCTTTTTGTCGCCGTGACTTTTGCTGCCGTGGTGGCGGTACGGACTAGAGTTGTGTTGTCTTCTACCGAAGCCTCCTGACTGGCTACCGCATCAAGGCGAATCATAACCGTCGCGCCGGTTGTTTCCGGAACCACGATAGCCTGAGTACTTGGTGGTATCTTCCTCGGCGCGCATGTACTCATGCGCCTCACGGATTGCTTCCGCTAATGTTTCAGGAAGACGCTTCCTAAGCCTTTGCCATAGTGTCAAGTGACAGTCTCGGCAAGTTCTGTGTATAAAACCTGATACTTTTTGTGATTCCGCTAAATCAGGGATCTTGGCGACAGCCTGGCAGTACCTGTCTATGAACTGTCCCAATGATTCTTCGCGCTCGTGCTTGATGTCGTGGCATTCCACGTGTGTCCTTCGAGTTGTGCGCATGTTATGAAAATTGACCTAGAAGCGCGTTCGCAGATCATCAAAGCAGCTGATGGTAGGTGCAGGGAGGTTATTGAACCACTGACGGGCCACACCCTCAAGCAGCGGAGGAAACTCCATACATTTTGTTTCATCAGCCCAGCTCTGGTTCCGCGCTATCCCTTCGTACTTTTGTAAAAAATCATCTGGGTCTGAGAACCCATCGTAGTATCCCAAAGTGAGCGGTATCACAGGTAGTGGCGTTGAAACATGATTCAGTATATGGGTCACGAATTTCTCCCCAGTAGGAGCAGTTTCAAAGGAGTGTTTGACAGGTACGCCCTTCATTCCTGCATACAGGTTCTTGATCATGAGCTCAGCCTTTCCATACTGTTCAAATTCATGCACCATGTTATCCGGCGCAATGTTCATCAACACGTTGATCAGATTGGCTTGGTGGCGGGCGTGTTGCTCGCGCGTCTGAGCAGGTGACTCAGCGAGGGCCTCTTTTCTCGTAGATGAAGTTCCTTGTATGAAATTAGTAGCGCTAGACCTTGAAGGTGTCGAAGAAGCATCCCGTTGTGGCGAAGGCAAAGGCGTCGCGCCCAGGGGACCGACAGGGCTACCCGCGTGGCTAGGGCTGTTACATGTGGTCTCAGGCGCTGGGTAAGCGGGGGGTGAATCCCACAATCGTAGTGTTCGAAGCCCATGGTATGGGTCAGATTGCCTCATGGGTCTTGAAGGGAGATGTCGGGGCTCTTCGGGGGCGCACTATCAGCGGTTCCCGCTGATCCTTTGGTGGCGGGCTTGGGTCCCGCGGGTGTGGTAGCTCGCGCTTGCACATGCTTGGGTACCTCTGGCTTGATTATCATTTCGATACCTGTCACTGTGTTAAAAAGGAAACAAGCGAGCTATTTAGCAGACATATAGAAACAACAAATCAAAACCTTTTAACTTGTATGTCCCATAGATGCCGCCAATTGATCAAGCATAGAATAAACGAGTCGGGTTCGGTCCATGCTTGACATCAATAAAAGGGGGATTTAAGGGTCAATTGAGTTTAACTCTCCGGTCCGGAGTACCGTGAATAACCCCTTACAAGATAAGGATCTCAGTAGGGGTGGTTAAACATAGACCCACCATCGACGGGTTACTCGGGATGTGATGGCTCGCGCTAGGTCATAGGGTTTATGTTCATAGAATGTTACATGTAGATCAAGAGTATGTCTAGTGTAATGCTGTAAGTCGGTAGCGCGGGTAAAAGTGCGCTATGTAATAGGCGCTATTGTTTTGTATGCTAAAAATAGTATATGTGTAAATGTAGAATGGATGTCCAGCCGCTTCTGCTGCGGATTGAGTCCTTTATTTATAGGGTAAACCTTTTTGTCTTCTATTGCCACATAATAGAGCTAAAATGATCATGGTCTGCCAATAGTACCTCCTTGTGTGAGCTGACCCGACAAAAGTAAAAAGTGTTTTGTCGGACCTGACTCTTGTCTGCCATGTGTCTTCTGCCAGCCAGTGGCGAATCCAGGATGAAAACTAAATGGGGTCCTAAATTTTTTTTTTCAAAGCTAACTACATTTGAGAGGATACTTTAATGGTTGTTTACCTTCAAAAAAACTACAAATTTTAAAAATATATGGGGTCCTATATTTAAATTTAGTGGTGTCCTATATAATTTAAAGAGTGCATGTTATAAAAATTTTTAAAAGTAGTGGGGTCATAGGACCCCACACCCTTACATGTAGATTCGCCAATGCTGCCAGCTACAGCGTCGCCTGACACGCATGCGTACCCTTGGCGCTAATATAGAATCCGCGCTAGGTCCGCGACCGGGGGCTTATTCCTTTTAGCACGTACGTAATATGCGTGGCTCACATGGTGATGCTGTTTGATATGTTACACGAGCTAATTGAGTATGTGTATCTTTAAAAATTTTACTCCCTCCGTCCCATATTTATTGTCACCAGACAAAAAACACACAGACTAACTTCATTTCTCAACCAATAAAATATCTTCTCTCTCTAGATCCACCAATGAAATATCTTCTTTCCTTTCCATTTATGGAAGTGGACAATTAATTTGGGATATCTCAAAATGGAATAGTGGACAATTATATAGGGACGGAGGGAGTATTACATATCGATGTGGGACTAACCTCCTTTAAAAAATTTTAAACTTCTCTAAAGATACACTATATTGGGAATGGGAACTGAAGACTTGCATGCGTGAATAAATATCATCTGTATAGCCTCTTCTTTATAATTTACAAGTAATAATTAATCCAAATGTAAATTACAAAAACGAGTTTTGAGCTTTTCTATTCGGTTGAGCGTGTCTTTTAATTTACACCCCTATATGTATCTTTTACTGAAGATTACAGGATGAGTTTTTCTGCTCGGAGCCCAAATGTATTTATAACAAGAGCTTTGAGCTGTCTCTTTTTTGAAACATCTTGCAAATCTTGCAATTGATGCATACATATGAAAGCTCGTACAGGCTCGCGAGCTCGTTCGAGTTCGAGATATGAAGCTCGAGCTCATTTATTAACCGAGCTTTAAAATATGTTCAAGCTCGGGCTTGAGTTCGTTTAGCCTCGGCTCGAATCAAGCTTTTAAAGAGTCGAGCTCGAATAGCTCATGAGTAGCTCGACTCATTTATAGCCCTAGCAGAAGATTTTTCCATTTAAAAGCAAAAAGTCTGTGATTATAGCCTTGACAACCCTATAGTCAAAACCATTAAGTGAATCATGTATGTCGCTCATATTATAGAACTAGAAAAAAAATTCTAACCCGGCGTTGCTGCGGTTGTATTCAACGTGCGGTCGAAGTTGGATATACGTTGTTTGGTACCTAATATATCTAGTAGGTTGTGTTGTTTGTTGTACGTATATGTATGAAATATAAACCGAAATATTTAGTGTTTTTTTAACGATGTCCGTTTCGCGCGTACTTAGTCACGTTGTGTTCATTAGATTTTTTCGAGTTGAACGGTGATTTCGGAAAAATTTAACTCGCACCGAGCGAGAAGATAGGGTACGTTAAAAATTCGGGTGGAATTAGTTTCTTTTATTTTAAAGAAATTATATATTTACACTTTCTACTCCTGAAAAAGTATAAAGTTTAGGGGTCGTTGTGTAAAGTGAGCCGAAGTTGAGAGGGTAGTTGTAGTGTGAACGCAAACTCAAAACGACAATTCGATATAATTGAAACGACGTCTTTCACAACGACTATTAGTATATAGGTATAGTATAATAATATAATATAATATAATATAATATAATATAATATAATATATAGGTATAATATAATACAATATAATATAATATAATATAATTAGCCTAGTCAGTTGTGAACCTGTCCGAGACCGGTTATAACCCTTTTCTATAATAACATATATTCATATTATGGTGCTTTCAACTAGGGGTGTTCAAAATATCCGAATCCGAAATCCGAATCCGAATTATCCGAAATCCGAAAATATCTGAAAAATCGGATATCCGAAAATTCGGATATCCGAAAATCGGATATCCGATTTTTCGGATTCGGATATCGGATGGAGTTTTTAAAATTTTCGGATATTCGGATATCCGAATATCCGAAAATTTCGAAAAAATCCGAAAAATATCCGAAATATTCGAAAAATATCCGAAAAATATCCGAAATATCCGAAAATTATCCGAATATCCGAAAAATTATCCGAAAATATTCGAAGTTCTTCAAAAATATCGGATATTCGGATAATCCGATATCCGAATCCGAAATTTCGGATATCCGAAAATCGGATATCCGAAATTTCAGATTCGGATTTCGGATGGGATTTTTCACTATCTGAATTTTCGTATATCCGAAAATTCGGATATCCGAAAATGAACACCCCTACTTTCAACACCCGTTATTTCAAGAAATTTTAAGTATACATTTAACTTTGTTTTAAAAGTTAATATATCAAATTACACACACCTAAGTCCCACTAATCCGTTAGGTTTACCCATGTCAAAAAGACAGACGTGAAACTTGTATATGATTAATAATAACTCGCATGATTACTAGTAGTTCAAAGTAACTACAGACAAGGGTTAAATAATTATTTGACCTAGCACAAACTTTCTTAATGGAGATGTGGTTCCTTTTGTTGTGGGGTCTCAAAAAACTGTCTTTATTTGTAAGAAACGCAAAAAAGAGCTGCGCATTATAGGGACATATTATTCAAACTATGAATTTTGATTCATATATCATACTTTACAAAACATTGATTTGAACCAAATAATTTTTTACAACAGTGAATGTTCATAATTTAAATGATTTAAAGATTTTGAAAGAAATTAATAATTAATCAATAATCTATTTGACAATCAATCTGAATGAAAAATATGGATGATTTAAGATTAATTTATTAATATTTTACTTGACTAAAAATCAATGTAGTTGTTTGGTAAGTAATCTTGATATAATTTAAAGAGGTCATTACATAAAATTTAGGTGTTTAATGGTTAAGAGAGTATTTCAGCTTTAAATAGTTTGATACTGAATGTTGAATCATTCAGCACCATATGTCATTTGTAGGTCAGAAACAAATGCGTTGAATGTTGAATGATTCATCTATTTCGATTCTAATCTTAGGATTCAACACCATATTATTATTATGTATTTTTTTTTATGTAATTCGATTGGAATGTTATGAATTGCGCGTCATCCTCATAATTTCTGGTTAGCTAGGTGTTAGTACGATTTTCCGTATAGCGGCTGTAAGGTACTAGTACATAAAACTAGCTGCTCAGCGCGTGGCGTATGCTGCTGATTGTTGTTTACTGAAAGGACCCGTCCTAATCCACCTGGACGAAGTCATCAACATTTGGTTCCATTGCGAGGTACTGACCTAAATATGTCATGTACGACTCCAAGTAATATCTTTAAAATGAGCAAATGCACAGCGGAAGATTTCTTTCATACCTGAGAATAAACATGCTTAAAAGTGTCAACCAAAAGGTTGGTGAGTTCATAGGTTTATCATAATAATCATTTCAATATATTAATAGACCACAAGATTTCCGTTTATAAATATATGTACACTCGCAAGTGCATAAAAGTATTCTGTAAGTTGTAGGCACCCGGTAACAAGCCTTAACGTTCATGTTTTACCCTCTGAAGTACACCAAAGAATGATGTTTTTTTACTAATAATGATAAAATGATAGTTTTACTTATAATGATTCGTTTAATAATAATACAATTGTAATAATAATAATAATTATACTTTTTAATAATAATACTAATAATAATAATAATCATAATAATAACAATAACAATAACAATAATAATAGTAATAATAAACTACCTCAAAGAATAAGTTCCAAAAATAAGTGCCCTTGCCCGGGCTCGAACCCGAGACCTCTCACTTCACAACACCCACAGAAACCATTGAGCCATTTCTGTTTTCCTTATCTAATATCAAACCCATTAATACTTAACTCGTATGTTTCTGTTCCCATCTTTAGCCCAACAACGAAGTGGGTCTCGGCCCAACTCGGCCCACAATGAAGCCTAATATAACGGCCCAAGTTGTAGACCTAATAAAGGTATCGATCTATCCAGAAAATTTATAAAGTGATCATCAGTCGACAAAAAAACAAAAAAAATAAATAAAAAAAACGTGTGGGTTTCGGTTTTTTTTTTTTTTAAATCTCAGTAACATCATCATTCAAACATCCATTATACATCAAGTCCTGATCATCTTTATCATTACTGTCTTTTCTGTTTCATCACCGATCCCACCATCATTAACTCGCCATTTTCTTTCTCATGTAACACCTTCCTGTTGCAGGTTCACGTAGATAAAAACAATACTGTAGCAGCTGCAGTTGTACTCGATCAAACAGCAACAGAAAACAGTTGGTTACGTTGGTGATCGAATTGAATATAAACAGAAGGTTCCATTAACGTTTGTAGGTTGTTTGTGGTGGTGTTTGGGTCTATAAAATAGAAATGATAACAATAGCAAATTTATGGGTTTTGTTGTGATTCGAACGTGTTAGAAGGAGCAACAATAGTATAATCGAACAGTGGCCGACAACAGGATTAAACGAGTTGTATGTGAGTCCTTGGGTGGTGATCGGAGCCAAATGCTAAACAGAAGCAGTATCAATTTCAAGTGGTGATTATAAGAGTGATGGGTGTTCGGTGGTGGTGTGTTGATGGTGATTTTAAGATGAAAAGGGTTCGGTTGTAGCAAGGGTGGCGAGGTGGTGTTCGGTTTATTGTGATGATGAGGGCAATGTTTTAAGGTGGTGCTAGTGATGA
Source organism: Rutidosis leptorrhynchoides (assembly GCF_046630445.1). Lineage (NCBI taxonomy): Eukaryota > Viridiplantae > Streptophyta > Magnoliopsida > Asterales > Asteraceae > Rutidosis > Rutidosis leptorrhynchoides. The sequence continues at coordinate 152,100,489 of NC_092337.1, forward strand.
TAATGGTGTTTCGATTGAAGAAGAAACAAGAGAGGAATAGTAGGAGTATACATTTCGATATAAATAATATTTCATGAGGTTATAGTGATGGTGGAGATCGGATGGTGAAGGTGGTGAGCTTTGGCGGTTGATGTTAGTTGGAAGTGGTGGTTCTCCGGTGACCGAAGAGGAAGGAGAAGAAATTGATGGTGGTTCGGTTTTGGTGATCGTAACAGGCGAGCAAAAGTTGGTGTTGAATGGGTTTCATATTGTTATTGTTTTCAAATTTCGCAGCACACGTGTATATGTATATATATATATTTGAGATTGAGATTGTGAGGAAAGAAACAAGAAATGAAGGTTAGTGATCGTAATTGGTTGAAGGTGGTTATCGCAGTTTAAATGGAAAATAAGAGAAAAGAAGAAGATAGAAACAAGTAATAGTTCTGGGTTTATGTTTCATATTTCTATATGCATATGCATACATATATATAGAGTAGTTATAATACTTATAAATATAATAATATAATAATAATAATAATAATTATATAATAATGATATCTATAAACACATGTGAGATTGAAAATGAAGAAATGAGCAGCCATAAATTTTGGCATTCATCTGCCGACGGTTTTTCCACGCGGAGTACTATCGTGTTCAATGCTAAACAGTTAATGTATAAAAGTGTTCCTAAAAATTCCAAATTTTTAGCTCAAGTATATTTAATTATTTCACTCATTAACTGTTTGAAACCTGATCAAAAAGGTTCACTAATTATTTATTTTCTGTTTCAATTAACGTGTACGGAGTACTAAAACTTAAACTAAAAGGGGTAAAAATATTTTTATCAAACCTAAAATCTTCGAAATCAATTTACTGTTCAACTTTTATTTTAAATCTTCATAAACTTGTACTAGATCTATATTAAAACCAACGAAGCGTCAACCGAGTGTCACTGATGTTTACTAATTAGGCTCGAAATCATTCATTTTCCATTTACTCTCTCTACATATATAATCAGTTTTAAATAACAAGTTTTATCACATAAATATATATTATATATTTTTAAACAAATAGATTTAATATTATTTTATATATTTCCAAGTAGTATTTATATACACATTTATATACACACACATATATATGTATCTATTTACAAATAGTTGTTCGTGAATCGTCGAGAACAGTCGAAGGTCAATTGAATATATGAAACAGTTCAAAATTTTTGAGACTCAACCTAACAGACTTTGCTTATCGTGTTGAAATTACACTATCGTATCGAGAGTTTGGTTTAAAATTAGTCGAAATTTTCCGGGTCGTTACAGTACCTACCCGTTAAATAAATTTCGTCCCGAAATTTGAATGCGATCGTCATGGCTAACAATAAAAATATTTTCATGACGAATATGAGTTGATAAATAGAGTTTTATCATTATTGATTAATATAGATAAAACGATTCGATCATGTGAAGCGTACGAGTGAAGCTATCACAAAAGTTTGAGATAGAAATCTATCTTTTGACGTAGTCATGGTGAAATTCCGGAATTCATGGAATTTAAAGAAAATCTTGGAAATCTATAGGATTTGGTTCTTCGGGATTTATGGAAAAATTAGGATCCTCTTTAATTTAATGCGATTATCTGTCTCGATTGCTTTGTCTGGTATCTTCTCTATAAATGAACTTCTTTCGTTTCATTATTTTCACCACTCTAATTCTTTCTATCTCGATCCATACTTTCAAACGATCGTGAAAATGCTTAATCCAGTTCTGATTCTTGTCCTCATCCTTACTATCGCAACATTCATTCTCCTTTTCCAACTTCCACCAGAGGAATCTACTTTCTTCTACTTCGCCTTTGGGGTTATAGTGTTTTTAATTCTCCCGTGTCTTTATGTTGCGATAAACATTAACATACACGGTTTGTAATTTATGTGTTGTTATCGGGCTTTATATTCTCCCTTATATGTCGAAGCTCTATGATTTTGTTTTCTCTTCCCGACTTCAAGTCAAGCGAATAATGGTCCAGAATTCGTAGATATAGAATTTCGAATGATTATAATGTTCTAAGCAGGAAGGAACGTGATAGCACGATTTGATTTTCAAATTTATCAAATTTACTGAAGATAGAACTATCAAGAATATATTCTTCTTGATATGTTCGGAGGTTATGTAGAATGAAAGAGTTATGTAACATGACACATGATGAGGGTGTGATCTGCGACTCATCTCGTTCCATTAGAAACTCAGCATGACTTACTGTAATATAATCACGTTGGCCTGACGTCATTATATTATACTAACTCATGCTTCAATTCCCAACACTTCTCCACAATTCATTCATAATGTATACTTAGATTTTACAGAAGTTTCCAATATAATGGAATACATAAAACACGAAGAGGTAGATAATTTCGGACAAGAATATTTATGTAAATATCCTCAGAAATATCGAAGATATTTGTGATGATAGTTTGGAATTTCTGAGTTCGAAAGTTGATAAGGAAAAATTTTCCGCAAGATTTTAACGTGGGTACGGAGCAAGATATTTTCTAAAGATTTTGGTGGATCCAGAATTACCTGGATTCTTTTGAAAATAGGATTTAGTCCTTGTATTTGTCCTTGGTCTCCTTCATGGTGTGCTCAATCCGATTTTCAGTACCAAATTTTCTATCGAGCGTTCCTAACACTTCCTTCTTTATCATCAACTTTTGACCATTAAGACCATCTATAACATGCTGCTTTGTCAGCATTTTCAAAGTTAACGGATCTAGGTCATCGGTTATCAAACCGAGGTGTTTGCAGGAGAATTGTGTTTTTAGATGATTAAACGTCGATGGTAATATGGTGGAATATGAAAGGTTCCCCGGTAACAATAAAAGAGCACGTATATATATCAAGGTTATAATAAGGTTGTTTTGAGTGAAAAGTCTTGTTGGAGCTGTGACAAAATTGGCTATTTTAGAGAGGGATGGTAAAGTTATTTTCGATAATATCAACGCCAAAGGAGCTAGCACAGATTCGTGTCTATCGTTTACTCAGGTTTTGAGGGTTTTTAGATGCATAGCTATATGCATCGTTCTTTTCTTCCGTAGATGAAGTGCGGTGGGTTCATCCTCTCGATTGAGATGTTTTCAAGAATTATGAAAGGTTTGAACGCAGATTGTAATCGCCAAGATACAAATGAAGTTTAAAATGAAATCAAATGGCAAACTTGAAGAAATGTTTAGTTTCATATGTTATAATCAATATTTTAATTCATTTTAATTGTCGAATATTATTAGTCCACAGTCGATAGTCCACAGTTAACAGTCCAATAATTCATGTATAGTTTAATATATAATATTCGAATTAATTAATACGTTTCGTGACCCGTATACGTCTCAGACTCGATCACAACTCAAACTATATATATTATTGTAGAATCAACCTCAACCCTGTATAGTTAACTCCCGCATTACTGCATATAGAGTGTCTGTGGTTATTCCAAATAATATATATAGATGCGTCGATATGATATGTCAAAACCTTGTATACATGTCCCGATATTTAAAGTGCGTAAATAAATAACAGAAATTAAATGACGATAAATAAAATTGCGAGAATGTAAATTGCGATAATTAAATTGCGATAAATAAAATGTAATCAGTTAGCTGAGAACAGTTAGCTGGAACAGTTAGCATGGATTCTTAACAATATTTCAATTAGTTAATTCGTTTGTTTCTAACAAATTTTATTTTTGTCCAATGTTTTCTTCATTATGCCACTCGTTGGATTCTGATAGGTCAAAATCCAAATATGAAATTGAATGAAAATGAAAATAGTTGTTCTTTGGTGAACGGATACGTATATGTGCGGACTTGAGCAGTATTGTTAATGACTGCTGAATCAGAACTGAAGAGTGTACAGTGTAACTTATTAATGTGAAATCTAAATATTTCTCGGGTATTACCTACCCGTTAAAATATTTTCACGATTAACAGTTTGTACAAAATAATTTTTAATTACAATCTTTATGAAAATATACTTACATATATATTTTCTTCAGATTCATGGATTTAATGAGTTAATAAGATATTAAACTCATTTGATTTATCGTTAGTACTAGATTACATAATCTCTAAAACTTTAAAAATTACATAATCGCCATGTCGAGCGAAGATAATCGATGTAGAACGATATGTAGAACGAAGATAAAGTAGATAGAACGATACGTAGAACGATGATTATGCTCGAGGTACAAAATGAGATGTTGAGGCATGTGATGTTGAAACTTGGGTTGTTGGTGGTACTGGTGTTGATGTTGGTAGTACTGTTGGTGCCGGTGATGTTGCTGGAGCTGTTAAGTTTTGCACCATATTCTCCAAAGCCACTACTCGAGCACGAAGTTCGTTGACTTCTTCTATTATTCCGGGATGATTGTCGGTCGAAACGAGCGGATGAATAAGGTTTAGAATTATAGAGATTATGTAATCGTTTCGAGCTATTCTAGAAATGAGGTTGAAAAAATGGTGTTTCGGATAGGTTCGTTGGTAAGTGCTTCAGGTTCTTCGCCGAGAGGGCAATTTGGTTGGTGGAAAGGATCGCTGTCTTCGCATCTCCATTGATTAAGTCGACTACGAACCCATCAGATGAATTGGGGATGGCTGATTGATTGATTCATTCTGGTGAATATCAGAATAGCTGTCGGAATCCGAGAAATTCGAACTGGTTGAGGGATTCATCTCGTACGATCAGATGAAGGATTTTCGATAAGAAATAGATTATAGGATGTAGATTTGTACCCTGCAATACATAATTTACATATGCATATATAATACTAAAATCCCACAAGTTACGGAGGAATCTACGGAATATGTTAAGCAAAGTTTACAGTAACAGATATGCTAAGATATGAATTAGCAGATACGCTAAGATATGAATTTTGTCTATACACTATTCATGCAATCCAGGCAGTAAGATATATCTAGATTAAGAATGATAAGCAAGTGATTCCCTAAGAATGATAAGCAGGAAATTTTCGACACGAAATGATAAGCAAACCTCTTGACATGCAGACACGGTCGAAGTCCAGACTCACTAATGCATCCTAATAACTATCAGTTAGACACACCAATGCTAGACCTGGTTCGCTAAGACCATCGCTCTGATACCAACTGAAAGGACCCGTCCTAATCCACCTGGACGAAGTCATCAACATTTGGTTCCATTCCGAGGTACTGACCTAAATATGTCATGTATGACTCCAAGTAATATCTTTAAAATGAGCAAATGCACAGCGGAAGATTTCTTTCATACCTGAGAATAAACATGCTTAAAAGTGTCAACCAAAAGGTTGGTGAGTTCATAGGTTTATCATAATAATCATTTCAATATATTAATAGACCACAAGATTTCCGTTTATAAATATATGTACACTCGCAAGTGCATAAAAGTATTCTGTAAGTTGTAGGCACCCGGTAACAAGCCTTAACGTTCATGTTTTACCCTCTGAAGTACACCAAATCAGGTGTGTTTAAAATAACCTCGAAGTACTAAAGCATCCCATAGTCAGGATGGGGTTTGTCAGGCCCAATAGATCTATCTTTAGGATTCGCGCCTACCGTACATAGACAAGTAGTTTAATGTTACCAAGCTAAGGGTATATTTCTGGTTTAAACCCACGTGGAATTAGTTTTAGTACTTGTGCCTATTTTGTAAAACATATATAAAACAGCGCATGTATTCTCAGCCCAAAAATATATATTGCAAAAGAAATTAATAAGGGAGCAAATGAAACTCACCATACTGTATTTTGTAGTAAAATACATATGATGACATTTAACGAGTGTAGGGTTGGCCTCGGATTCACGAACCTATATCAGTTATATATTTATTAATATACATAATTTGTAATCGAGCAAATATATTATTATTAGTGATGTAGTGCATTTATATAATAGATTAATAAGTTTCATTATATATATTTTCATTTTATATATTTAGATATATTAATATAGGTAAGTTATGTGTATTAAATATATATATATATATATATATATATATATATATATATATATATATATATATATATATATATATATATATATATATATATATATATATATATATATATATATATATCAAATCTTTATTTTTATGATTATAACTTTAATATTAATGATAATTTTACTAAAAATGATGTTTTTTTACTAATAATGATAAAATGATAGTTTTACTTATAATGATTCGTTTAATAATAATACAATTGTAATAATAATAATAATTATACTTTTTAATAATAATACTAATAATAACAATAATCATAATAATAACAATAACAATAACAATAATAATAGTAATAATAAACTACCTCAAAGAATAAGTTCCAAAAATAAGTGCCCTTGCCCGGGCTCGAACCCGAGACCTCTCACTTCACAACACCCACAGAAACCATTGAGCCATTTCTGTTTTCCTTATCTAATATCAGACCCATTAATACTTAACTCGTATGTTTCTGTTCCCATCTTTAGCCCAACAACGAAGTGGGTCTCGGCCCAACTCGGCCCACAATGAAGCCTAATATAACGGCCCAAGTTGTAGACCTAATAAAGGTATCGATCTATCCAGAAATTTTATAAAGTGATCATCAGTCGACAAAAAAACAAAAAAAATAAAAAAAAATAAAACGTGTGGGTTTCGGTTTTCTTTTTTTTTTAATCTCAGTAACATCATCATTCAAACATCCATTATACATCAAGTCCTGATCATCTTTATCATTACTGTCTTTTCTGTTTCATCACCGATCCCACCATCATTAACTCGCCATATTCTTTCTCATGTAACACCTTCCTGTTGTAGGTTCACGTAGATAAAAACAATACTGTAGCAGCTGCAGTTGTACGCGATCAAACAGCAACAAAAAATAGTTGGTTACGTTGGTGATCGAATTGAATATAAACAGAAGTTTCCATTAACGTTTGTAGGTTGTTTGTGGTGGTGTTTGGGTCTATAAAACAGAAACGATAACAGTAGCAAATTTATGGGTTTTGTTGTGATTCGAACGTGTTAGAAGGAGCAACAATAGTATGATCGAACAGTGGCCGACAACAGGATTAAACGAGTTGTATGTGAGTCCTTGGGTGGTGACCGGAGCCGAATGCTAAACAGAAGCAGTATCAATTTCAAGTGATGATTATAAGAGTGATGGGTGTTCGGTGGTGGTGTGTTGATGGTGATTTTACGATGAAAAGGGTTCGGTTGTAGCAAGGGTGGCGAGGTGGTGTTCGGTTTATTGTGATGATGGGGGCAATGTTTTAAGGTGGTGCTAGTGATGATAATGGTGTTTCGATTAAAGAAGAAACAAGAGAGGAATAGTAGGAGTATACATTTCGATATAAATAATATTTCATGAGGTTATAGTGATGGTGGAGATCGGATGGTGAAGGTGGTGAGCTTTGGCAGTTGATGTTAGTTGGAAGTGGTGGTTCTCTGGTGACCGAAGAGGAAGGAGAAGAAATTGATGGTGGTTCGGTTTTGGTGATCGTAACAGGCGAGCAAAAGTTGGTGTTGAATGGGTTTCATATTGTTATTGTTTTCAAATTTCGCAGCACACATGTATATGTATATATATATATTTGAGATTGAGATTGTGAGGAAAGAAACAAGAAATGAAGGTTAGTGATCGTAATTGGTTGAAGGTGGTTATCGTAGTTTAAATGGAAAATAAGAGAAAAGAAGAAGATAGAAACAAGTAATAGTTCTGGGTTTATGTTTCATATTTCTATATGCATATGCATACATATATATAGAGTAGTTATAATACTTATAAATATAATAATATAATAATAATAATTATATAATAATGATATCTATAAACACATGTGAGATTGAAAATGAAGAAATGAGCAGCCATAAATTTTGGCATTCATCTGCCGACGGTTTTTCCACGCGGAGTACTATCGTGTTCAATGCTAAACAGTTAATGTATAAAAGTGTTCCTAAAAATCCCAAATTTTTAGCTCAAGTATATTTAATTATTTCACTCATTAACTGTTTGAAACCTGATCAAAAAGGTTCACTAATTATTTATTTTCTGTTTCAATTAACGTGTACGGAGTACTAAAACTTAAACTAAAAGGGGTAAAAATATTTTTATCAAACCTAAAATCTTCGAAATCAATTTACTGTTCAACTTTTATTTTAAATCTTCATAAACTTGTACTAGATCTATATTAAAACCAACGAAGCGTCAACCGAGTGTCACTGATGTTTACTAATTAGGCTCGAAATCATTCATTTTCCATTTACTCTCTCTACATATATAATCATTTTTAAATAACAAGTTTTATCACATAAATATATATTATATATTTTTAAACAAATAGATTTAATATTATTTTATATATTTCCAAGTAGTATTTATATACACATTTATATACACACACATATATATGTATCTATTTACAAATAGTTGTTCGTGAATCGTCGAGAACAGTCGAAGGTCAATTGAATATATGAAACATTTCAAAAATTTTGAGACTCAACCTAACAGACTTTGCTTATCGTGTTGAAATTACACTATCGTATCGAGAGTTTGGTTTAAAATTAGTCGAAATTTTCCAGGCCGTTACATTTGCTCTCGAGAAATAATCTCTGCAGACCCGGAACACAGATGTAAGATCTGTGGGGTGGCCTCAATCAATCTGTTAATCAATCTGTAATGATCCATATAGCACACTGCTGCTAAGCGGCTAATGTTGTTTTAGAGTGAGAAAGAACTGTGTGAGAGAGAAAGTGTACTTCTCTCTGACTGAAGTTCAGATCAGAATCATGTGAAATGTGGTGACCCAGGGGTCTATTTATAGGCGTAGAATGTCCGAAATTCACGGGATACACGTGTCAATCACTGAATGGTTCTGTTACGTGAAGTATCCGGAATGTCGGTGGCGTATGCTGACGTGGCTGCGTGCCATTCACGCTCTGAGTTAAAGGGCTTATGCATAGAAGTTGCCTGCAGGGCTTACGCTTGACACTGGGCGGCCTGTTTAACGCTGGACGACAAATACTGAACACCGCTAGATTTTGTTATTTTCTGTGCTCTTTGTTCGATTTTTCTGTATAAAATAATGTTTTTATGCGTGTATCCCCTAGGATACGCCATTAAGTCCCCCAGTTTAATGTCTTTATTTTTGTAAAAAATAAAGTTATTAAACTAAAAAAATAAGAAATGCCTTTTTCCTTGAAGATACAAAACTGCTGCAGCCGTCTGATTTTCTGCTCTGACGTCACATATCTAATTATGAATTTGCCCCCAAAATCTTTTTGATTTATTTTCACAATTCAAATTGTTCTGTTCGATTAATCTGATCCATACACGCGTCATAATCTCGTCCCCTCTTCCATTCATTAATCTACTTATACATAAACCGTTCCCTTTTTTCTTTTTACTCTTTCGAAAACCGATCATCTGTAAGGAAGACAACTGCAAATATTTGTTTTAGCAAAGCTGTGAATTTTAAGGTTAGTGTAATTATTCTTCACTTGTCTACCTCTTTTCCCAGTTTTACTTTTCACACTACCATGGCCGAATCCTGCAGCACTTCATCTCAAAGAGATAATCGAGATGCGAGCACTATTCCGTCCAGTATCACTGAAGCTGAAATCGACAAGCTATGTATAGATCATAGAAACCTTAGATTATTGAACCCCATGGTTCCCTCTCCTGATGCGAGGGCAAATAATCCCCCTAAGAAGATGATTACACTGTATAAGCTTCAGCTTACAATTGGAAATCTTGGTATTCCTCGCACAATTTTCCTGCAGACACTGTTATCTCACTATGGGATTGGCCTTAGTCAGATTCATCCACTAGGTTTACAAAAAATTGTGCTTTTGAACTATACTGCAATGCTGTTAGCAAGACTCCAAGTATAAATATTTTTCATGAGTTATTTAGGACTCGATTGGTTGGTAAATGCTGGTATACTTTTGATTGTAAAGCTAATAAAGCCTTTACTGGAACAAAAGAAACTTCTCTGAAAGGATGGAAAGAACCCTTTTTCTTTGTTAATGAAAGAGTTATTCAGGATAATTGGGCAAACATTCGAAAATGGAGGAAAACCAAAATAGGGGTAAGTAAGTCAATTGTTTTGTCTGATGATGAAAGAATTACTGTTGAAAAATGGAAATCATTGGAACTAACACAGCTTTCATATGCTGATAATGAAGCCATCTTAGCACGGTGTGGAATGAATGATAATTGGCGTGATGGATTTGTGCCAGTGTTGCATTGGAAAGGCTGTGGTAGGCAACTTATATGTGTTTTACTTACATTATGTTACTGTAAAATGTATTCGTATGTGCCTTGCATTTAATGCGTTTATTATGCTTTGCAGAAAGCGAAATGCAGGTTTTTAAAATATTCAAGAAGGCCAATCTGGATGCTCTTACTGTTTCTGAACGTCCAAAAACTGCTGCTGAACTTGAGGCTGACAAGGCCAGAGATACTGCGTTTGAAGAACAATTGAAAAGCCCTGAACGGCCTACGGAAGGTGATAATGATGATACTGTGCAACCTTCCTCATCGAATGTGGAAATTATTGAGTCTGATCCAAAATCGCCTATCACTAAGAAAACTGGAAAACGCACAAAGCGTTTGTGGAATCGTGCATCTAGCAAAGCTTCTCAGCAATCAAAGAAAAGAAGTATGTCTTCATAATTTTTTTCTGTACTATACAATGTTTGTTACTGTTTATCTGTAAGATTGATTATCTATGATGTAGAACCGAATTTATCAATAGATGGTGACAAGGCCACTGCTAGTGGTGATAAGAGTGATAAAATTGTTGATGCTGAGAATGATAATGATGAAGAAGAGAGTGAAGAAGCAGATGAAGATAATACTGTTAAAACTCCTCCTTATACTAATCCATTAACTTCATCAAGGGTTGATACAACACAGTCTTCTTCCGCATCGCAGTCGCCTTCCGTTGTTCTCCTGGCCGGCTTAAGAGGGTTTTTAGAAAATTCTGTCAATAAATCTGACAGCTTTGCCAATTTTCTGAAGGTGCATATTATCAGCTAATTCGTGGAAATCTATCTGTATTATTCATTTTGACTGTAATTTATTGATCGTATGGTTATGTTGCAGGGAAATACAATTGCTGATCTTTCTTCTTCTCTATCTGCAATGACCTTAAACAAAGTTGACAATCAACAGCTGCATCACTACTGCCTCTGAATCACCATGTTCTTCATGGTCTGAAAATGCAAGAGGCGCAAGCAACTCTTGTGGATAATGCTATCCATACTTCCAGCAAGCTAAAAAGGATGGAGATTGACTTAAAAGATGCTGATCTTAAGTGGAAAACGGCAGTTGACATGGCAAAAAAGAAGGAGGAGGCATTGTAGCTAATTGAGAAAAAATGTGTTGCAGAGAGGACTGAGAAAGAGAAGGTTATAGAAGAGAAAGAAAAACTGTTGAAAGAAGCAGAAGAATTGAAAAGAATGGTTGAACGAGAAAAAGGTCATGCTGATGAAAAAGCCATTACTGCTGCTGCTTCAGAGAAAAAATTTGTGGAATTGAAGAATGGGATTCCTGCACTAATGCAGAGGGTGTTGAGTTCTCCCCTTGTTGGGCAAACTTTTCATGGATATCTTGAGGCATCCATAGAAAGTGATCTTTTAGATGCTACTTTGGAAATTTTGGATGCTCTTCCCGTGAAGCCTGGCCCCCTACCAGCTGCTATTGCAAAATTTATCAAACCAGGTGCTGATGCTAGACTGAAAGTGGCCATGGATGAAGTTACTTTGTTGAAGATTAGCTCTGTAGAGGAGGTGTGTGCTAGGGAAGATGCGTCTGTTAAGGACATTTAAGATGTGCCCATTTAAGGAAATATTTTCTCTGTAATAACAATATGTAATAACTTAATAATTTGTGTAACATCCCGCATTTTTCCGTTAAATTATTTTAACGCCCGTTTTTTTTTTTTTTTTGATAATATCTTCCGTCATCTAAATTCGTACTTTTCGTTGACTAATGTTCTAATATTTCCGTTATTTAATTATAACATCACTCGTTTACTCGAGCGTTTTTAAAATGTTCGTTCGGTTAATTCCCGCACCCGACCACAAACTTGAGGGACCAATATTGCCAAGAGACCAAAGGTGTGACTAGGTCAAATGGTCAACACCTTCCTCATCCATTCATTCATCCACCTTTTTCTTTCTTTCTTACTTCCTTTTTCTCTCAAGAACACAAACAAGAAATCATCATCTAAATTCGATCTAGGAAGCTTGCAACAAAAAAAATTACATATTTGGAATCCTCTCTTCATCCTCTACAATTTGATACCAACTTCATCTCGTTTGGGTAACATTTCTAAAACTCTAGATTTCTCTAAATTCGTGTTTTTGACTTGAAATGGTGTTAGTTAGTGTCTATGGCTCGTGTCTAGCATGAATATATAATTTATTTGCTCGATTTGTTGTTTTGGGTAACTAGTATGAACATTTGAAATGGGTGTGCTTAATCTTTGATTTTGGATGAGTTAATGTTGTTAAATTGTTAAAGTTCATGTTTTAATTGTGCTACTAGTATCACTAGCTTCAATTTGATGTGTCGGTTGCTTTAGAAAACTTCATAAACTTGAATATTGATTTTGTGAGTTTTGGTTAGGGTTTGATCTCTCTTAAAATGGACTTTTGATGATTTGAATGCCATGAAATGTTGTTGGTAAGTGTTTGGTTGGATTGTATGCTTGATGTGATGACCCAGAAATTTCTGACCAAATTTAAACTTTATCTTTAAATGATTTAACGTTTCCGACACGATAAGCAAAGTCTGTAAAACCGGATCTCAAAATTTTTGAACTATTTAAGTACCCTTCGGTTTTTCTCAACGATTCGCGAACCATTACATGTAAATAGATACATATATATACTATAACTTGAAAACGTAATAAAGTTTTAATTGTTAAATACCGTACATTAAACTTATTGGTTTAAATATTTATTTGAATATATATGATAAGTTGGAATATTAATTGTATGAATAACTTGCGACGTATATTTAAAACGTGTTTATGAATGTTGAAAATATATATTAACTTGGTCATAAAACGATTTGTTATTATATATATATATATATATCAACAAATAGCGAGACAATGATTTATAGAAGTAAATGACCAAAACACTCGAAAGTTTAAGATACACTTTGAATGATATAGTTTATTGATAATTTAAGACTATATTTTGACAAAGGTACGAGTCACAAAACGTAAATTGCGAGTTTTCTAAGCGTACAAAAATGCGTTCGAGAAACCGAAACCGGGACATAAGTCGAGTGACAATGTACGGGTCATCGAAATGAAAATTACACGTCAACTATGCACATGAATTTAATATAATATATAATTAATTATTTAAATTATATATATTATATATATTATATAATAATATGTCGACAAACAAGAAAACAAAAACATTTTGAGCTGGATCAGGCGGCCATGCGATCGCATGGCAAATACACTAAAAACCCATGCGATCGCATGGGCATCAGATTTTAAAAAGTTGCCTATAAAAGTCCAGTTTCTGCTCGAGTTCTTATACATATATTACTCCATGTGTAATATTATTATTATTTATTATTTATATTAATTATTATTATTATTATTATTATTATTATTATTATTATTATTATTATTATTATTATTATTATTATTATTATATTATTATTATTAAGATTATTATTATTATTATTATTATTATTAATCTTAATATTTTTAGTAATATTATACATAAAATACTACGACGAGGTCATGAGCTTGTCACTTTCAAAATGGTTTTTCGAGCGGGATAGAGCTAAGGAAATTATGAGTTATAGCTATGGAGGTTATGGGTATGATTTGGGGATTATGCTCGTAAAGTCAAACCTAGTGTTTATCATCTCCGTTACGTTTACGTACTTTCCTACAATATTGAATCTCAATATTGATACGTAAGCACTCATATTTTATCTTTTATATATTAATTGTGTATCCATGTCCAGTGCTCGAGTATATATATTTATACATGCTTGTATGCTAAATTTCATCGTTAAACAGTTATAATGAATCACGAATTAAATACATATATTACTGGTAAAAGGTATATGATATACATGTTTTTGGAAAGCTAGCAAAAAATCAATAACTTTTCATTTAGATATCGAATAGCTTCGATGAACGGATTAAAAGATATGATCAACTGAATTATGATTGACGTTAATTGAAATTGCTTTTGAATCTGCAATTAAGATATAAACAACTTATTTACGAGATTGATAAAATGGATTTTTAAATATTACCAACCGAGTAACTGAAATCTTATATAAGGCACGTCTCGTTTTATTGAACAATTGTCAAAACTGATTGTTTTATCATATTTTAAAGCCTTATAAAAACTATAGTTTAATTTTACAAGAATTGGAAAACTATGTGAAATATTAAAATGATTCGATTGCCATGATCATTCAACTATTGTATGGAGTCAGATTGACTTTTTGAAATAACTTTTGATAACTATTGTATGTCGATCTCGAGCATTAGGATTGTGATACACTATGACCTGACCTAGCTTGATAAACAATTATTGACCAACATATGTTCTCTAGGTTGAGATCTACGGTAATTTGGTAATCCGATTTTTGGTTACATTTTGGTAAACGACTTTTTATGCGGCTAAGGTGAGTTTCATATGATCCCTTTTACCCTTTACATTTTTGGGCTGAGAATACATGCAAATGCTTTAATAACTGTTTTACAATAATTATAAAGTGTGAGTTTCATATGATCCCCTTTTACCCTTTACATTTTTGGGCTGAGAATACATGCAAATGCTTTAATAACTGTTTTACAATAATTATAAAGTGTGAGTTTCATATGATCCCTTTTACTCAATATATTTTTAGGCTGAGAATACATGCGACTGTTTATAAATACTGAAAATACTAGATTTATATGCGTGAGTTTCATTTGCTCCCTTTTTAATTGCTTTTGCAATATATATTTTTGGGCTGAGAATACATGCACTTTATTTTAAACGCAATGGATACAAGTACATACTAAATTCTACACTGAGTTTGAACCGAAAATCCCTTAGCTTTGGTAACTAGTAACTGCCAGTTATAAGAACTGGTGGGCGCGAGTAGTGGTATATGGATCCATAGGGCTTGATATCCCCTTCCGAGCTAGAGCACTAGCCTTTTAACGGACGTATGCTATTTGAGAAGCGTACACGTTGGTTTGCGTGTATTATTAAGATGATTATACAAAGGGTACAAATTATATATACATTAAGTTTAGTTACCAGGGTGCTCAATTTCGTAGAATATTTTGATAAACGTTTCTGGATTAAACAACTGAAATCTTGTGATCCACCTTTATATACAGATTGTGCGAAACACTAAAACTATGAACTCACCAACCTTTGTATTGACACTTGTTAGCATGTTTATTCTCAGGTTCCTAGAAGTCTTCCGCTGTTTGCTTATATGTTAGACAAGCTATGTGCATGGAGTCTTACATGGCATATTTATCAAGGAAACGTTGCATTCACCAAATCATCATCATGTATCTTATTTTGACTGCATTGTCAATGGAAGTACTATTGTAAACTATTATTTACGGTGATTGTCTATATGTAGAAATCATCAGATGTCGAAAACCTTTGATTTAAATATTCATTTATGGTGTGCCTTTTCAAAAGAATGCAATGTTTACAAAACGTATCATATAGAGGTCAAATACCTCGCAATGAAATCGATGAATGACGTGTTCGTCCATATGGATTTGGAGCGATCGTCATAGTTGGTATCAGAGCGTTGGTCCTAGTGAACCAGGTCTTGCACGAGTGTGTCTAACTGATAGTTGTTAGGATGCATTAGTAAGTCTGGACTTCGACCGTGTCTGCATGTTAAAAGTTTTGCTTATCATTTCTTGTCGGATATTACATGCTTATCATTCTTAAGTCTAGACACGTTTTCCTGCATTTATTGCATAAATAGTGTATAGACAAAAATTCATATCTTAGCGTATCTGTTACTGTAAACTTTTCCTGACATCTTCCGAAAATTTCTCCGTGATTTATGGAATTTGGTATTATATATACATATGTAAATTATATATTGAAGAATACCAAACTAAATTCTATAATATAATTCATATCAAAAATCATCTCCCTAATTATACAAGATGGATCCCGTATCTAGTTCAAATTTCTTAAACTTTGACAGCTATTCCGATATGGATATTCATCTGAATTCCGAAGACAGTGTAACCGGAATGGATCAACCAATCAGCCATTACCTATTCTGGATGAATTGGGGATGGGTTCGTAGCCTGCTTAGACATTGGAGACAAGAAGAAGGTGATCCCTTCCATTCACCACATTTCCCTCTTGGCGAAGAACCTGAAGCACTTACTGGCGAACCTGTTCGAGGCACTATTTTCTCTCTCATTTCCAGAGTATCTCGTCACGATAATATACTATCTCAAATTTTGAATCTTATTCATCCGCTCGTCCGAACCGACAATCATCCCGGTGTAGTAGAAGAAGTCAACGAGCTTCGCACTCGGGTAGTGGCTTTGGAGAATATGGTGCAAAGGTTATAAGCACCAGCAGAATCACCGGCATCAACAATACCACCGACAACAACACCAACAGTACCATTACCACCACCAACAACATCCGCACCGCAAGCCTCAACATCACAATATGTACCTTGAACATCAACGTCATACGCACCATAGATACCAAGGAATACCAACAACAACAAACGATGAAGTATTGATTCATAACTTCATCGAAGAAATATTTTGCAGAGAATATGTAGTTTCTAAAAGTTTTAGAGATTATATATTCTAGTCCTAGTCAAAAACCAGATGAGATTAATATTATGTTAACTCATTAAATCCATGATTACATCTAAGAAAAATATATATGTAGGTATATTTTCATGAAGATTGTAATTAAGAAAATTCTTTTATACAAACTGTTAATGGTGAGAATATTTTAACGGGTAGGTAATACCCAAGAGATATATAAATTCACAATTAATATGTTACATTCTTCAATTCTGATTCAATAAATCATCAACTATACTCACTACTTTCACAACAATATATATTCTTTTATAAAAATCAAAGCAACCATCCTCATCCAAATTTGATTACATATTCTGACAGAACAGAATCCAAGTCATAACTCTGAACTAGTAACATCATTCTTAGATCTCTACATCTTTCAAAGCTATACTTTGACTTCAAAACTTTGCAAGATCCTTTAGCGTTGTTTTTACCGAAAATAATCTTGCAATCCCTTTTCAAAGTATCCAGTTTTATCACACTTCCAACTAGTCAACTTCGACTTTTCAGATTAGCCTTATTATAACCTTGACATATACGTTCTTGTTACCGGGGAACCTTTCATGTTCCACCACATTAGCAGTAAATTTATCAACAACTTTATTAATCCTTGACCTTTCGAAAAATCCTTATACTCATTGAAACCCTATCATGTACTCATCCACATCTTGTAACAATAAATGCCATACCAACCATCGAGAATTAGCAATCAGTATTTTGAATCTCGCAGCATTTTCTACGACAACAGTTATATATAGATAACATATGTCTTCTAGACTTACATACTTCGAATGTGAAGTTTCTGAAAAACACCCCAAACTACGAAACTAGTTCTCCTTATTTTGGAAAAATGCTGATGAAGCAGCAAAAACTGTAAACGACCTTAACAGTCAAAAGTTTGATGATAAAGAATAGTATGGTGGTAAAGCTGAGAAAAGAGAAGGTTTGGAACTGGAAAACGGATTGAGCAGACCATGAAGGAGGCTGTGGACAAATCACAAAAACGAAATCTACCTTCAAAGAATACAAATGATTCAGTGTCTGCTGAAATCCTTCGCAAATACCTTGCTCCTTACTCTAAAACCTTTGCGGACAATATTCTTCATCATCATCTTATCTTAAATATTCTAAGATATCATCGTATCTTCCATTATAAATATCCTCCATATTTCTGAAGATATTTTTTTTTATAACCATTCTTATCTGAAATCATTCATCTCTTCGCGCTATCTTTGTTACATCATAAAAGAAACTATTTTAGTTTCTAAAATCTAAAAAATTCGAAAAATAGATGTTTTAAAGTAATGTTGGGAATTGAAGCATGAGTTAGTATAATATAATGATACTTGATCAACGTGATTATATTACAGTAAGTCATGCTGAGTTTCTAATGGAACTTGATAAAGGTTCATAGATCCCACCCTCATCATAAACCATGTTACATAACTCTTTCATTCCATATAATCTCTATATCAAGAAAATATATTTCTTGATGATTCGGTCTTTTTCGGATATTCTGGTAATTTGACAAGTCAGATTGTGCCATTACCGTTTCTTTCTTAGAACATTAACTATGTTTATCCAAAACTCCATAACTACGAATTCTGGACCATTACAAGAGATGCCTAATCGCAAGAAGAAGAAACGAAGGGACAAAGCTTCGAAATAGAAATTGGAGTATAAATCGCAGCAAATAAGAGGGAGTATTAACCGTGAATGACAATGATTATAGAAGACAGAAGTAGGGACATTGAAATATAAGGGGAGATATAAAGCCCGATAACAAACATGAAATTACAAACCGTGTATATCAATGCGTATAGCAATATAAAGACACGGGAGAATGAAAAACACTATAAACCCAAGGTAATAGTAGAAGAAAATAACCTCCTCTGGTGGCAGATGAAAAAGAAGAATGAAGGATACGATAGCCAAGAAAATATCAAGAATCAGAACTGGATTAAGTATTTTCACAATCTATTGGGATGTATGAAATAAGAAAGAAGATGTAGGAGTGGTGAAAGAAATGAAACGGAAGAGGTCAATTTATAGCGAAATATCAGACAAAGCAATCGAGGCAGATTACGCATTTAATCAAAGAAAATCCTAATTTCTACAAATTCCGAAGAATCAAATCTTATATAGATTATGAAGATTTTCTATTCCTTAAATTCCGGAAATCAATCGTTAATACGTCAAAAGTTAAGATGAATCTCTATTCTCCATTTCACTTTATTACGACGGCTTCTCTCATACGCTTCAAGTAATTGGATTGTTTTATCCATATTATTCAACGGTGATAAAACTCTATTTATCGACTCATATTCGTCATAAAAACTTTTTTATTGTTAGCCATGACAACCTCACTCAAATTTCGGGATGAAATTTCTGTAACGGGTAGGTACTGTGATGACCCAGAAATTTCTGACCAAATTTAAACTTTATCTTTAAATGATTTAACGTTTCCGACACGATAAGCAAAGTCTGTAAAACCGGATCTCAAAATTTTTGAACTATTTAAGTACCCTTCGGTTTTTCTCAACGATTCGCGAACCATTACATGTAAATAGATACATATATATACTATAACTTGAAAATGTAATAAAGTTTTAATTGTTAAATACCGTACATTAAACTTATTGGTTTAAATATTTATTTGAATATATATGATAAGTTGGAATATTAATTGTATGAATAACTTGCGACGTATATTTAAAACGTGTTTATGAATGTTGAAAATATATATTAACTTGGTCATAAAACGATTTGTTATTATATACATATATATATATATATATATATATATCAACAAATAGCGAGACAATGATTTATAGAAGTAAATGACCAAAACACTCGAAAGTTTAAGATACACTTTGAATGATATAGTTTATTGATAATTTAAGACTATATTTTGACAAAGGTACGAGTCACAAAACGTAAATTGCGAGTTTTCTAAGCGTACAAAAATGCGTTCGAGAAACCAAAACCGGGACATAAGTCGAGTGACAACGTACGGGTCATCGAAATGAAAATTACAAGTCAAATATGCACATGAATTTAATATAATATATAATTAATTATTTAAATTATATATATTATATATATTATATAATAATATGTCGACAAACAAGAAAACAAAAACATTTTGAGCTGGATCAGGCGGCCATGCGATCGCATGGCAAATACACTAAAAACCCATGCGATCGCATGGGCATCAGATTTCAAAAAGTTGCCTATAAAAGTCCAGTTTCTACTCGAGTTCTTACACATATATTACTCCATGTGTAATATTATTATTATTTATTATTTATATTAATTATTATTATTATTATTATTATTATTATTATTATATTATTATTAAGATTATTATTATTATTATTATTATTAATCTTAATATTTTTAGTAATATTATACATAAAATACTACGACGAGGTCATGAGCTTGTCACTTTCAAAATGGTTTTTCGAGCAGGATAGAGCTAAGGAAATTATGAGTTATAGCTATGGAGGTTATGGGTATGATTTGGGGATTATGCTCGTAAAGTCAAACCTAGTGTTTATCATCTCCGTTACGTTTACGTACTTTCCTACAATATTGAATCTCAATATTAATACGTAAGCACTCATATTTTATCTTTTATATATTAATTGTGTATCCATGTCCAGTGCTCGAGTATATATATTTATACATGCTTGTATGCTAAATTTCATCGTTAAACAGTTATAATGAATCACGAATTAAATACATATATTACTGGTAAAAGGTATATGATATACATGTTTTTGGAAAGCTGGCGAAAAATCAATAACTTTTCATTTAGATATCGAATAGCTTCGATGAACGGATTAAAAGATATGATCAACTGAATTATGTTTGACGTTAATTGAAATTGCTTTTGAATCTGCAATTAAGATATAAACAACTTGTTTACGAGATTGATAAAATGGATTTTTAAATATTACCAACCGAGTAACTGAAATCTTATATAAGGCACGTCTCGTTTTATTGAACAATTGTCAAAACTGATTGTTTTATCATATTTTAAAGCCTTATAAAAACTATAGTTTAATTTTACAAGAATTGGAAAACTATGTGAAATATTAAAATGATTCGATTGCCATGATCATTCAACTATTGTATGGAGTCAGATTGACTTTTTGAAATAACTTTTGATAACTATTGTATGTCGATCTCGAGCATTAGGATTGTGATACACTATGACCTGACCTAGCTTGATAAACAATTATTGACCAACATATGTTCTCTAGGTTGAGATCTACGGTTATTTGGTAATCCGATTTTCGGTCACATTTTGGTAAACGACTTTTTATGGGGCTAAGGTGAGTTTCATATGATCCCTTTTACCCTTTACATTTTTGGGCTGAGAATACATGCAAATGCTTTAATAACTGTTTTACAATAATTATAAAGTGTGAGTTTCATATGATCCCTTTTACCCTTTACATTTTTGGGCTGAGAATACATGCAAATGCTTTAATAACTGTTTTACAATAATTATAAAGTGTGAGTTTCATATGATCCCTTTTACTCAATATATTTTTGGGCTGAGAATACATGCGACTGTTTATAAATACTGAAAATACTAGATTTATATGCGTGAGTTTCATTTGCTCCCTTTTTAATTGCTTTTGCAATATATATTTTTGGGCTGAGAATACATGCACTTTATTTTAAATGCAATGGATACAAGTACATACTAAATTCTACACTGAGTTTGAACCGAAAATCCCTTAGCTTTGGTAATTAGTAACTGCCAGTTATAAGAACTGGTGGGCGCGAGTAGTGGTATATGGATCCATAGGGCTTGATATCCCCGTCCGAGCTAGAGCACTAGCCTTTTAACGGACGTATGCTATTTGAGAAGCGTACACGTTGGTTTGCGTGTATTATTAAGATGATTATACAAAGGGTACAAATTATATATACATTAAGTTTAGTTACCAGGGTGCTCAATTTCGTAGAATATTTTGATAAACGTTTCTGGATTAAACAACTGAAATCTTGTGATCCACCTTTATATACAGATTATGCGAAACACTAAAACTATGAACTCACCAACCTTTGTGTTGACACTTGTTAGCATGTTTATTCTCAGGTTCCTAGAAGTCTTCCGCTGTTTGCTTATATGTTAGACAAGCTATGTGCATGGAGTCTTACATGGCATATTTATCAAGGAAACGTTGCATTCACCAAATCATCATCATGTATCTTATTTTGACTGCATTGTCAATGGAAGTACTATTGTAAACTATTATTTACGGTGATTGTCTATATGTAGAAATCATCAGATATCGAAAACCTTTGATTTAAATATTCATTTATGGTGTGCCTTTTCAAAAGAATGCAATGTTTACAAAACGTATCATATAGAGGTCAAATATCTCGCAATGAAATCGATGAATGACATGTTCGTCCATATGGATTTGGAGCGATCGTCACACTTGATTACCTTCAAAACGGCATATCATACATGTAAATTGGTTGCCCGAATCATGAAATGCATTTTTTGCGAACTTGAGACTTTGATTATGAACATTTAACGACCATTTGATGAGGTTTTTGTTGTTGTAAATGATGAACTCGATTGATGATATGTGGTTAGTTGTATTCCTTGTCAAAATACCTTTCCAACGATATAAGATAAATGTTCTAAGTGTTTTCGGTTCATAAATTGGGATTGTTTGAGTTTTGGTTCGTGCATTTGTTTGTTTCAGCAAAACAGGGTCTGGATACAGATCTGGACGCCGTCCAGATTATTGGACGCCATCCAGGCCTTCAATTCTGGACGCCGTCCAGCAAATCTGGATGCCGTCCAGCAAATCTGGATGCCGTCCAGATACACTATCAGATTCTGTTTGGATTGGTCAATTTTACGAAAAATGTTTGCCATGCTATGGACCTCCGATTCACATGTAACTTGCTCTAACATGCTCATATATGATTATATAACTTAGAAAAATTGTCCGAGACCCGAACCGACCGCGTTGACTTTGACTTTGACCAAGTTTGACTTTTAGTCAAACTTAACCAAATACTTATGCAATCGTCGTAATCTTCTTTTATACTTGCCTCTAGCATGAAACTTGACAATTTGATTCACATGCTAATTAATCGAGTCGTAACGAGCCATAGGACTAATTGAACACATTTCGCCCGACCTTGTGTCGTAACCGGTTAATTGATACAACTTACTTGTTTAGGTCAAGGCTAAGCAACTTTCATGCACACGTTTACTTTGTAAAGTACATTTATACTCGTGCACTCGAGGTGATATCATAGTCCCACCTTTTCAACAACTTTTATACTTTTAAATCGTGGGCTGAGAAACATATACTTTGTTACATCTTGTACTACTTACTTTTATGTTTTGAACACAAGTCCGATGAAACAAACATTCTACATCGAGTTTAGAACAAAATCCTCAATTCGATTATCATTAGTTACACTTGCCGGGTGTAAGCGAGAACTTATGTTGTATGGATCCATATGGGTTTGACAAACCCTCATTCAAATGGTTCGCTACCGTTTACGAATGAAATATATTTTCGAGAAACAGTGTATGTTCTAAAACTATTGTGATGGGGTTCTATGGAAGGAATGTTAAGCATTGATAATTAGGTGCACGCGAACCTATTTTTGGAATGTAACTTTTGGATGATCAATTTTATGGAAATACTAAATCTTGTGATTCAAAAATAACGTTTATTACTACATCTATGATTTCACCAACGTTTTTCGTTTACAGTTTTCTATATGTTTCTCAGGTTCAT
This sequence comes from Rutidosis leptorrhynchoides, assembly GCF_046630445.1. Classification (NCBI taxonomy): domain Eukaryota; kingdom Viridiplantae; phylum Streptophyta; class Magnoliopsida; order Asterales; family Asteraceae; genus Rutidosis; species Rutidosis leptorrhynchoides. The sequence continues at coordinate 152,124,144 of NC_092337.1, forward strand.
ACTTGGCTACTTGATACATGCTTCCGCACACTTTGATTACTTGCTTGGAGTCAAGCATACATGCATACGCTAGTGATAGCACCTTGGATTCAAACTTTAAGCATACATACTTTCGCTATTTATAGTAAACCGTGATTTTAAACTAATTATGTCGCAAGTTGTTTCATTTACACTTCATAACTTTTGTAAACTTAAACTTGTTGTCGATCCGTTTGGTAAACTAAACTTTGTAAGTTTTGTACGTTTCAAATGAATGCGACATAATTTTGGTCAAACTTGTCTCATATAGGGACTACGACCACGTAACGGGACCTAAGTTAACGGCGCCGTCAATGACGATTTTGTCGGGTCGTTACAATTTGTTTGTGTATACTGCCATTATGCTTAATGTTAGCATATTTTGCTATTCTTATTATTATTTTGCTGCTATGTGCATTTGAATTTCATATAGCATGTCATATGAAATGATGTTTGCCTTAAACTGATTTTTGATTATGCATTGAACTATAATCCGTCGTCCGTTGTTCGTAATACCCCATCACAGCATTCTCCTTTATGAATCTAAAGTATACTGCTACATAAATGTCATTGTGTTATTCAGTTTAAAAATTGTATATCTGGCCTGTAGCTGATCAAAACATGTAAAAATTTTATGATTACTGTGTAAACAACTTATCCATTCTCCGTTCTGGATTAGCTGAATTATGTTATGAAGAAATATCGAGAAGTCTTTTGATAACTTCTGAAATAGGATGTGAATGAATCATAATGATGGTATTCTGTCTATATGTTATAATATTTAGTAAATGTGTTGGAGAAAATTCTGTTTATGGAACTAGCGATGTTCCGTTTAGCGTGTTGCGCTTAGGTTTTGTGCGGCTTATAAAATACACTTGTATTTAATGTTTTCTGTTTACAAGTTATAAATGGATTTATGCCGTTGTGATAAACTATTCTGTATGTCATGACATTATGAGATCTTTAGTTTTGCTTCGGTGCCCTCTAGCGAAGTAAATACTTTACGCTAGCCGATCCCTTGTGTCTATAATGTTGACACAAGAGCTTCTACCATCGGGGGCATAAAAATTCCTTGCCTTATGTGGGTAGGAATGAATGCCATGCTTTACATTCGAACGCGTAATGCTGTGCGTAAGAAAAATTTAAAATTTTACTGATAATACTGTCACACATACAACATTTTTATGTAATATCTTCGCATTGGGTGATCAAGTCCCAATTAGAAAATTACAAAAAGTGTATTGTGTTGTTGCCTGAACTGATGAAAATTAAAAATGTGATAAAAACTGTTCTGCGAGATTCATGCTGTTATACTGTCTTCCGTGTACCGTATTGCATCCTGCTTTCAATGTTGCCACTTTTTAGGTGGTTTGAAGTACCCGTTCACATGATTTCTACTGAACAACTGCCTTGATGATTCCCCCCTGACAAAATTCCCTGGAGTTTCATGAACAACTGATCTCTCCCTTGGTGGTCCAACATATTCAGAGTGTATCACTGTTACACCGTTTGGTGTTGGGAACCGTAATTCTGCATGCGGTGTAGAAGTAATTGCTCCGAATTTGCGAAAGGTCCGTCTACCGAACAACGCACTGAACCGTGATCTTCCATCAAGAACTGTAAAGTCTACAATTTCTGTGCGGACTAAAGGGTGTGTTCCCAGTGTGACATCCAGTTTCACTTTACCAATTGCTCTTATTGATTCACCCGTGATACCAGCAATCTTTAATTCGTGTAGCGTAGCCGATCCTTCACGCTGAACGGATATTCCTTAAAACAATGCAAATACAAAATATCTGCTTCACTACCTGTGTCAGTATAAATGTGAGTGATGTTTTTGTTTGCTATTACAGCTGAAATGACCACAGGCGCCAATTTGGAATGGTATGAAATATAATTGGAGCATACATCCAGCTTTCCGTGATGCGTTCTCCATCTGCTTCATTTTCATGCTCTTCATTCCATATGACCTTGATGTGCATTTCTGGAGTTGGATCCCTTTCATCATTCCGTTCTTCTCTTCTGTTCCTGTCACGCCGTCCTCCGTGACGCATTTTTCCCTTCCAAGCAAAACGTTTGTTTGGATCATTTCGTCGATACTTTTTTCCTGGCAACAGATGATTCAGCTCGCCAGCCTTGATCTTTGCAATGATCTCTCTCATTAATGACTTGCAATTATCTGTTTCATGTCCATATGCCTCATGGAAGTCACACCACTTGTCACTCTGTGGTCCCTGACGTTCTTCCATCGGCGGTGGAGGGTGAAATGATTCCTTAATTGGATCTGTGAACAAGATTTTCTTTGGAGTTTTTGTTAATGCCATAATAAGTTGATGCCTGTCTAATGGCTTTCGATGGTGATAATTGTCATTTGGATGATTATTTCCTCTCCAACCGCTCTGCTGTTGCTGGTAATTATTGTCATAACCCCGTTGCCTCTGATAATTGTCATTCCTGTTCCGCTCTTCGTCTTGCTGCCTGAAGTTTCTTTGGTAATTATCCACTCTTGGATATCCCATTTCACCTGCTCGTAAATGCTTCTGAGCAATACCCAACGCTTGATGTAATGTCTTTGGAATATCATAACGCAAAGCATGAATTAGTCGTCCAAAACGTCATTGATCGAGACAAAATATAAATCCTGAAACAAGCTGAGACTCTGGTATGTCTGGTATTTTCTGACATTCAATGGTATAACGCTTCATGAAATCACTCAATGATTCATTCTGACGCATTGTTATCTCATGTGCATCAAGATGTGACAACGTGCAGCTTCTCAAACTCTGATACTGCATCACGAACTTTGCCCTCAAATCAAGAAAACTGGTAATACTCCTTGGTGGCAAACTAGCAAACCACTCGCGTGCCATTTTTTGCAGTACCATTGGAAACATATGGCACGCAGTTTCATCCTCCCAATGCTACAACCTCATAACTCCTTCAAACATAGTCAGAAAATCCTCCGGATCTGTTGTACCATCATAAACACCGATTGATGGAATTCCCAAATTTCTTGGTAATGGATAATCTGCAATTCGAGGAATAAAACACTGTGTTGATTCTGCCATTGCTGGTGGTTTGATAGCTTCATCACCAGTAATCAAAGCAAACAAATTATCTACAGCTGTTGCACGGATGGTTGGTTGTGCTAACTTTTGTTTAAATCGTGATGGCGCTATTTTAGTTAAAATTCCATCCAGTAACTTGCTTGCCATTTCTTCAGTCATAAAGAATTGTTCACCTTCGTCTTCAAAATTCCAATCATCGTCCAAAAAACCTTCATCATTGTGTTGATTATCTGTATCATCAACTAAGGCATTCAACTGATTGAATAGCTTGGACAATTGTGATTTGGAAATTGACTTTCCTTTGCTGTTATGCCCAGCCTTCACATCAGAAGTCTTCTTGAAAGAGACATTATGTGTTCCTCGCCTGGCCTTCCACATTCCTGTGCTGGAACCTCCCATCAATGGTTTTCTCAATCGTGGTATGGTTTCATGAACTTGACCATCTGCTGTGTCAGTGTTCAAATGATCTTCTTCTTCAATGGAAGTCTCTTCGAGAGTTAACTGATCAACTGGTATATTTTCAATGAGGTTTTCATCAACTGGTTCAAGTGTTATTTTCGATGAGGTTGTTTCAGTTGCCTTCGTGCTCTTGGTGGTTTTGGTGGTCTTTGAGACGGGTGGCGCCATCTGTTAGTACGATTTTCCGTATAGCGGCTGTAAGGTACTAGTACAGAAAACTAGCTGCTCAGCGTGTGGCGTATACTGCTGATTGTTGTTTGCCCTCGAGAAATAATCTCTGCAGACCCGGAACACAGATGTAAGATCTGTGGGGTGACCTCAATCAATCTGTGGATCAATCTTTAATGATCCGTCTAGCGCACTGCTGCTAAGCGGCTAATGTTGTTTTAGAGTGAGAAAGAACTGTGTGAGAGAGAAAGTGTACTTCTCTCTGATTGAAGTTCAGATCAGAATCATGTGAAATGTGGTGACCCAGGGGGTCTATTTATAGGCGTAGAATGTCCGAAATTCATGGGATACACGTGTCAATCATTGAATGGTTCTGTTATGTGAAGTATCCGGAATGTCGGTGGCGTGTGCTGACGTGGCTGCGTGCCGTTCACGCGCTGAGTTAAAGGGTTTATGCATAGAAGCTGCATGCAGGGCTTACGCTTGACGCTGGGCGGCCTGTTTAACGCTGGACGTCAAATACTGAACACCGCTAGATTTTGTTATTTTCTGTGCTCTTTGTTCGATTTTTCTGTATAAAATAATGTTTTTATGCGTGTATCCCCTAGGATACACCATTACTAAGCATGTTATACTCAATAGCATAATACTCTCGTTTAACTATAAGTGTTCATGTTATTATTTTGGATTGTCTCTTGATAAATGTTCATTTCTTTGTTTAAGTAATCATAAAAGACTTAATTGGGTAGAGATAGAAAGTTGATTTTGTAAGATAGTGTTTTTACGGAATGTAAGAGTTGTATTGCTATCAATTACTGTATATAATACAATAAGTGGGCTTCATGGCCCAATTTTAAAATGGACTAATCAGAGTAAAGCTAATCTACAAATGTATTACAAAATACATAGAGATACATATATGCTATCATCTGTATGATAAATGTGGAGAGTACAACATATAAATATACATGGGTGGTGGTGGTATGGTAAGACTCCAACCTTCTAATGTGGAGGTCAAGAGTTCGATTCCTATCATTCACATAGTTATTTTCCTTCATAGCCACAGTGGTTCGCCTACAATGACTCCGGGCTGCTCGCAAAATGGACAGTCGCCTTGGGATTAGTAAGTTCAAAAAATAGTTGGATACCTAGGTTAAAAAAGATAAAAAAATATAGCTAAATTTATTTGAGTCTTCGGGATCACCGGGCTGCTCGCAAAGTGGACAGTCGCCTTAGGATTAGTAAGTTCAAAAAATAGTTGGATACCCAGGTTAAAAAAGGAAAGAAAAAAAATATAGCTAAATTTATTTGAGTTTTCGGGGTCATGCATATATACCTATACCTAGACGTATATATATTAAATTATTTAATTACTTAAATTATATATATATATATATATATATATATATATATATATATATATATATATATATATATATATATATAATTATTTAATTTAAATTATTATTTTTTTGGGTAAGCAAAGAAACCCTCTTATGAACAAGCACATTAGCTCCCCATAGAAGGTAAAACCTCGGGTAATCAAGCCCCCCGAGCGCGAGACCTGATATATATTAATATATTAATATGTGTGTGTTGTATGTATTATTAAAGTAACGGAACATTTTAAATACTTAAATTAAATTAAATTATTTAATTATTTAGTTAACGATATGTAACTGATTTGTCAAATAAATTGCCATAGCTTCCCTTACGTTCAACAATAAGGAATAGAATATAAAACGAAATATTTTTCACTGGAGTTCCCACTGACATATGAAGTCGATTGACTTTTTTTTTTTTTTTTTTTTTTTTTTTTTTTTTTTGACAGCGATTGGGATTACCCGGGGGACTAAACCACCCGTTGCGATCATCTCCCGTTTCGACTTTGCCAATGCAGCGATAATAACCCCGCCCCCATTGCTGCCCGGGAGGAAATGTTGAAACCGATCCAAGGGCACGACCAAGTAAAACCCCCTCCTCTTTACCCCCAAACTATATGGGAAATGTGACATGGGTGGATATTTCATAGCAGGGATAAAATTGTGTTTTTAATATGTAGCCAACGGGGGTCGAACTCCTGACCTCCCTAAAAGATATCACTCTCTATATATGATTTTTGGTTTTGCCTTGTAGAGACGTAAGAAAATAAAAACCTCAAAATCTTTTGGTCATTATCTTTCTAGTAATAGGTCTGGAAAACAATAGAAATAAAACCATTCCCGTTTCGAAACCTTATATCAAGTAACTAGTTTTATGAGTCCACATTACACGACATTTGTATAAATTAGTGATCGATAACGTTAACATTGATACTTATCAAATGTATAATACAATTACAATAGTAAATCCTTTATTACTGATAACATTTGTATCAGAAACATTTAAATTGAAAACCAACGCATAGATTATAAGCCCGGCCGTTGAAAACATTTTAACTTTAGTTGACAAATAATCGATAAAACACTAAACATATGCCCCTAAAAATTTGTTTTAAAACAAATTGTTAAGAATATTATTTTATTTACATCTCTAATTATATGTTTTTAGTATAAACTACTTTCATTATGTCAAAACTCAAACGAAGCATGGCAGAAATAAAAATAAATAACTATAAGGATTATCAAATAACTATTTTAACTTCAATTGACAAACATGAGCCCGTACATTTACATAATATTCTACAAATATTATATTAACGTAAACTTTATGCGCAAAATGTAAATTAATTTGATATTTATACAATATCATTCATACATAATATTATAATGTTAATAAAGAAGTATCTATTTTATAATTTTTATTTCAATAAAAACATTGTAAATGGTTTTCAATATATCACCATTATATATATATATATATATATATATATATATATATATATATATATATATATATATATATATATATATATATATATATATATATATATATATATATATTATCAATATTTATATTAAATTGATGTATCTTTTAAAATAATACTACGTATTATTTATGATCATTTAAAATAAATAAATAATTTTATAATAATAATATAATATAATATAATATTTTAGGTAATAACATATGTTAATATTAATTAATATAACACTTGACAGGAATAAATGAGGAGTTGATGTGTGACAGAGATTAATAGGGAGTTGACACGTAGAATTATTGTGACACGTAGATTTTTTTGGCCCATGCAATGCACATCTTATTAGTAACATGAAGTTATTAACTATAAAATATAAAAATATTTTGTTATCAAACAATTTTAAAGTAGCGCCAAACTACAAATTCGAAACATTAGATGCATGTCATTTAAATTACTTTATTTAAAATTTGTATATAATAAATGGATATATGAGAAGCGTACAACTAATAAATCATTTATTTATTTTTTTGAAACAAAAATACAAAAAAACTAGGGCGAACATTTATGACTTATTTACTATCTCTCGATATTGATTTAATTTTTCAAAATTATCATTATATATGAATTTTGTTAACGTATGTTTTTGTAACTTATCTTGAAACACATTTAATATCAAATATATGAAATATGAAATATGGATATACGGAACACTATTACTAATTTATTGTTGCCTTACTTTAATTTATTAATATTATATACTAGTTTTATGAGCTCGTGCATTACATGATTGTTGTACAAATTACTATTCGTTAACGTTAGTATTGATATTTTATCAAATCTATAATACACTTACAATGAAAAAATCCTTTATTGCTCATAATATTTGTATCAAAAGCATTAGTATTGAATACTCACGTGAGCTCGTCATTGCACGATAGTTGTATAAATTAGTATCCGATAACATCAGTATTAATATTTATCAAATATATATTACAATTACAATGAAAAAATCGCTTTATTACTAATAACCTTTGTATTGAAAACATTAATATTGAATACTAACACACAGATTATGAGCTCATTTATGTAACATATTATTTATTTAAATATATAATTATAGTAGCCTTTAATTATTAAAATATTAAGTTTAATGAGTACTAATTAAAACTTGAAGTCGTATGATATTATATTTTCGCAAATGTAAATATCAGGCCTTGAACCGTATGTTGCACGACTGTTAATGAGCGGAAAAGGATACGTGTAATAATATTGAATGATTAGGGTACTTAAAATCGGTGACTGAATTTCGAAAACATCATGATCATCATCCAATATTGACAAATCAAAATATAAATAAATTGAAATGATCGAGTGATCGTCTTCAAAGAAAGTATATGATTTTGAGCCCGTGCAGAATTTTAAAATATTAGTTGTAGTTAGTCTTAATTATAATGTATAGAATTTAATGTAATAAAAAATTGTTTAAAAGTAACGATATTTACTTCGCATATGAAACAATGAAAACTTAAAATTTAACAACATGGTAATAATAATAATAATAATAATAATAATAATAATAATAATAATAATAATAATAATAATAATAATAATAATAATAATAATAATAATAATAATAATAATAATAGTAATAGTAATAATAATAGTAATAATACTAATAATAATAATACTAATAGTAATAGTAATAATAATAATAATAATAATAATATTAATAATAATATTATTAATAATAATAATAATAATAATAATAATAATAATAATAATAATAATAACAATAATAACAATAATAATAATAATCACTGTTGTAAAAAACTCGATTACTCCCCGTTTAATCTCCAATTACTCGTTTTTAAGAGTAGTCCATTATGATTTTTCAAAATCCGTTTAATTAATTGGTCAACATCAATTCATGGGTGAAAATCGAATTTGGTAATCAAAGCCGATTAAAGTAAAAATTGACCAACATATTAACATGAATCAAAACGAAACTTTAGAGTTTTTGAAACAAATCAACAATTTTACATAATAACCTTAAAGTTTATGTTTATGTTTATATTTTTCTTCTATATTTACACATGTAATTTTTGAAATTTAATATTTAAATGCATAATTTACAATTCAATTAATCGCTGATTAATTCTCGAATTGCCGAATACTCCTTCCAAAGTCCTGAACGATTAATCCCCGAATAGCGAATTTTGCAACCTTGATAATAATTATAAAAATAAAATATTATAATGTTAAAATGGAAACTAAAATATTAAAATAGATAATTGAATATAATATCAACATCAGAAGATTAGATACACCTTGAAGTCATTATTATAGGATTATTACGTGTTTATTTATATGAGATTATCTAATATAATACGCATTTATAAGTTTTAGGGGGTGTTTGAATTTGCATTTTAAAAATTAATTATGCGTTTTAGATAGTTAGAGTCAGATAATCAGTTGTAGCAAAAATATGTTTTACATTAATGGTGTTTGGATTTATTTTTGCTGTTTGATAATGCAATAATCTAATAATCAATTTTCTAAGTGTTTGGTAAATTGAATTATTTAATAACTTAAAAGATAAAATTACTAAAAGGGACATTCTTATAAATTAAATTAAATAATGAAATATTTAAACATAACATATTATAATTCATTTTTTTTATCAATTTGTAAATATTATTTTTCCAATATAAGAAATTAATGACATTAGTGGTACAGTACAACTATTACTGGTATTTACTTGGTAAATAATCATGTAGTATAACTGGCCTAAAAAACTTTTATTTAGTATTAAATCAAATTAAATTTTAAATATGAATGTAAAAGAAATATAATATTAAAATATAGTACTCCGTATATAATTTATGGAATATGTTGAATAAAGAATACACATGAAGTGTATAGAAGCTAAAAGCCATGAAAATTAAAATATAGTATATATAGTACTCCGAATATTAATTTATAGAATTTGTAAAAATTAAAGAAAGGGTTATTTTAGGAAGTTATTATTATTTAATTTAGTTTAGTTGAGAAAATCACACGTGTGAAATTTAATTCAGATTAATTCAGAAGCCGTTGTAACATCCCAGATATTTCACAGAAGAGGAACGACGAACGACGTTCCAAAAGAGGGAACGACGTTCTAGAAGCCTAGAACGACGTTGTGTAACAAGGAAAAGGGTAAAAAGTCGAACAGACCATTTTGGAGCAGTTTGGGGAACGACATTCCCTTATGTGGAACATCGTTCTAAATGTGGAGAGGAACGACATTCCTAATTCCGGAACGATGTTCCTGTTGCCACAATGAAATTTTAAACTCGGTTTTGGGTTTTAAATGAGGGGAATTTCGGTCTTTTCACATGGGTGTCGGGTTTGAGGCCGCAAAACTGGTCCAGCCTCATCTTTATCCTCATTTTCACCTTCTTAGAGAGAGAGAGAGAGAGAGAGAGAGAGAGAGAAAGCTTGAAATCTTGAAAAAGTAACTTGATTCTCAACAAAGTCCAAGCACTAACGTTGTTCATCTCGTTCCTAGCTACATTTTGGTAGTGGCGGTAAGTCATAACTTCGGATTTCATATAATTTGATGTTAGGGTTGGAACTTGCATGTTCTTTAGAAAACCCATCTAGTCCACAAATGGGTGTTTGAAGCTAGTTGTGGGTGTTGTTGACCCTTGTTAGTGGGTTTTAGGTTGGAAAACGTCTTGGAGATGTTAGGGCTTGTTAATTGGGTATAATCACTAGTATTAGTGATTATGTTGGTGTTGGAACCCAAATGGGTGTCTTTGGAAGCTTGATTTTGAAATGGGGCAATATTAGGATTTGTGACTTGATTTTGGGAAAGACAAGTGTTTAGCACTTGAGATTTGGGTTAGTTGTCGTTATAGGACCATTTTCACTAGTGTTAAGTGATTATTGGTTAGTTTGGGCATTGGTTGTGCTTGGAAGTGCAATTGGGTCATAATTGCACTAAGTGTCAATTTGGGTTGGTTTGTAATCCACCCTAATTGTGTTGTTTGTTTATGTGATAAATGGAATAGGTACTTTCTATTGTTGGATTGCAGATTTGGTTTTGCATTCATCAAGGAGCTAATGTGAGTATAGATATATTATATGCATATGTATGCATAGGATGAGTGCCGGTGGGGTAGAGTGATCCTTGTGCGTTCGGGTTCACTTTACATGTGTGTGGGATGATGGCCCCCGTGAGTTTCGGGTTCACTTGGCACGTTTGTGCGTTTTGGGTTACTACCCTTGGGGTAGTGAATCTCGTGTGTTTTCGGATTCATATTGGCGTGAGTAAGCCAACCCCTTTGATGTTGTTATGGTGATTTAGGAAGTGGATCGCGTGAGTTTTTGGATTCACAATGTCGCGTGAGTTTTCGGACATACCCATTGTTGTTGTTATGGCTTAGGGTAGTGAATCGCGTGAGTTTTCGGATTCACTGGTCGGTGTGAGTTTTCGGCCAACCCTATTGTCGTATGGATTGGGGTAGTGTGTCGCGTGAGTTTTTCGATACACTAGGGCGTGTGAGTTTTCGGCCAACCCCGATTGTCATTGCGGTGAAGGTAGTGAATCGCGTGAGTTTTCAGATTCACTAGGGCGCATGAGTTTTCGGCCAACCTTCATGTGTTTGAGGTTAAGGGGTTAACCTTGGGATATTCGTGTATATGCGTATATATATTGTTGTGTTTGTAGCTAATCTTGCGAATTGACATGGTGGTACGTAGTGTATAGCTTGCTTAGTTATACATGGGCATGGTATGTGTTTATTACTTGTGTTGGTGATACTTATTCATTTTATGCATATGTATGGATATAGTATGTTTACATTCACTAAGCTTTATAGCTTACCCTCTCGTAGTTTATATTTTATAGATTCGTAAGGAAGAGGTGGCAAGGGTAAGCACGCGGACTAGTGGATTCTTGCGGGTTGCTTTAGAAGACTTTGCTTTTGGATTCGACTTATGATTGGGTAGTCTAATCCCAATTATCATGCTCGGTCTTTGTTGAAATTTAAACTAGTTGAGTCGTAGTTATCTTTTAGTTATGTCAAACGGGTCGTGGGTCGTTATGCCCATTTTGACACTTGGTCTTATGTATTGAATAAATTAAAGATGTTTAAATTTATCGAGTATTGGAAGTGTTTTGAAAACATGAATTGTGGTGTCATGTTATTAATAATAATGTGTTGTAATAAATAATAATTTTTTTGGGGTCGGTATAATGACAGGTTGGGTCATTACAAGTGGTATCAGAGCATGGTCTAAGGGATTTAGTCGACTTGAGATAGGTGCCTAGACTTAGACTTTTGTATGTGCTTAATTGTTGCGGGACTTGTAGGAGTACGGGTCGGAATGGGGAATTTGTTAGTGCCTTAATGTGTAGGTGAACTAATTAGGATTGTGGATTGTATCGTGATATTATTCATGTGTGTGCCTATATCACGTTGTGTTTGTGTATATCATCAAGCAAGATAGTCGTTGCACTAATGATTTGATGCGGCATGCGCGCGTAATAATGACTAGCTACCATTGTTACGAGTATAAATTGTGGCTAACAAGTGAGGTACGATGAGTGTTGAGCAAGATGGGGCGATGTTGTGCGTGTGTCGTATTTGCGTTTCGTTGATTAATCGTTTTGCGTTCTTTAGAATGAAGACGAGAAGCGGGACTTCAAATGGGAATCAAGGTTATGATGATGAATTGACGGCCAAGATTGAGGCCACTTTGGAGAGTTATTCCGCGGTTTTTACCGTGAAGGTTAAAGAAGTCTTTCAAGGGGCGATTGAAGGACAAGTAACCGATCTTATTAAGGAACAAATAGGTACGATTGTTTAAGCAGAGTTTGAGAAGAGGTTTCCTAAACCTCAAGTGGAAGGCGGTGGAGAGGATGTTCCTCTTGATCATGAGATTCGAGGCAATATAGTCAGAAGGGAGTTTATTTACAAAAACTTTCATGATGAATAAACCTCTTATGTATGCCGGAGATCCCGATCCTTTGATAAGCACCGGTTGGATCTCGGATGTCGAAGGGTGTTTTTGCACGAGTGAATGCTCTCCTGACAAGAAAACGAGACTCGCTACTAGTTTATTGCGGGGTAATGCGAAGAATTGGTTGGATGGTAAGATCCATATCGTTGGTGAGGAACCGTTTATGGGGTTATCGTGGGACAATTTTAAGAAGGAATTCTTCGAGGAGTTCCGGACATAAGCCGATTTGACAAGGTTGCGTGATGAGTTGCGAAGTTTGCGCAAGGGTCTATGGACCTAAATACTCTTAGGGCCACCTTTTTGGCGAAGGCCCGATTTTGTCTTGAATATACGAGGAACGATAGATTGTTGATGGAGCATTTTCTTAATACCTTGAATGATGGTTTGCGCGGGAAGATTAGCCTTGGGCAAGTGGACTCCTTTGCTAAACTATTTTCCGTGGCTAAGGGTATGCTCTGATGATGGTTGATGATACTTTGGGTAAGAGAATGGTTAAATCGTATGGCGCTCCGAGAATTAAAGCTAAAAGTGGAATTGAGAGCACGGCTAGCGTGAGGAAAGGAGTGTCAGACACTAGTGCATCTAGATGTTTAAATTGCTGAGAAATGGGTCACATGTCTTGGGAGTTCCCGGAATCGTCCTCGAGAGGTAGTGGCATTGTGTGTTTCAATCACCGTAAAGAAGGGCATCGCAAGACGGAGTGTCCCGAGCTATAGGTGGCGGGCGTCTCGAGAGGACGTTCAGGTACTTTGAATTATGGTGTTTGTATGTTGTTCATTTTGTTTTGACATGCGGTGTGTATATGAGCCTTAGCTAAATTTTATCCTCCGATGGAGATAATATTAGCAAGCGATCGGCTTACGATTATGGTTTTGATTTGCACTCGGTAAAGTGTGTGGTTAATGTGTTGTGCCTTGGCTCTATTGTGTGAGTCTTTTATTGCTTAGGTATTTGGGGGTACTCGGGTCGTTAAACTCACCTGAGTGAGACCCGTAGGACGTTGGTTGTGATAGTGTCCTAGTGAGTGGAATGGTGATATATATGTGTACATAGTTTGTTTACTTGTGGACTTTGTGGTTAGTGTTATACGGGCGTGAGGATTCAATATAGTGTATTTACTTTTGTGGGATGCGATGTGGGTTTAAAGTTCGGGCGTTCGATACCACATCGTGTTGGCATATGATATGGGTTTAATGTTCGGGTGTTCGATACCATATCATCATGTGTACGTGGGCGTGATAGGTGGGTGTGACCGATTTATCAGTTGTTTACGGCAAGTGCGGACGACCACTTTAGGGGTTAGTGCTACAAGGCGTATGTACACTTACGGTCATTGTGCGAGTACCAACTGTCATTGTGCGAGTACTGTTCCCTTATGCGCGTGTTATTCGGTTAGTGTGTACCGGGTGTTATATCACCATGTGAGGGTACGTGACGTGTGTTCGTATTACTTAGAGTGTTGTGTATTGTTGCTCGTTGTGAGTGAGGTGGTGAGTGACATCCTTGCGTCAGGATTCGCTCTTCATTGGCCACTTGATGCAATGTGGTTAGTGAATCCGTAAGATCTCACTCTTCGTTGACCACGATTGCAGTTTGATGTGTGTGGAGAGTGTCGTTCACTCTTCGTCGACCACGTTTGCGTGTAAGATGTGTGGCGAGTGCTGTTCACTCTTTGTCGACCACCTTTCGTTATGCATGCGTGGAGGCGCTTTCGTCGACCACGTACGTGTGCGAGTAGTGTCATGGCTGTTGACTAGCTTTGATGTGTGAAGGTGACCGTGTTAACGGTTTGACGGTGTGCGAGAGTGTGTATGCCTCGGTGTTTCCAAGCATCTCCTTAGTGATGAGTTGAAGGATTAATAGGCTAGCTGTGCGTCCTAGGTGGATTGTGACAAGCGGGTGTCGCTAGGAAAGTTGTGGGCATTGAGCCCTGAGGTTCGTTGGATTTGTGTGACTTCGTCGGGTGACGTGTGACACCGGGAGTGGACCCGAAAGGGTCGAGTTCATGAATCTCGGTGGTAGCGGTGGGAGTTGCATAACACTGCGTCAGGTGCCTCCGTATACCTGCTAGTGTAATGTTTGACTCCGATAGTGTGATAGCTTTGTACTTGGGTACCGGTGAGAAACCCAAACATACAACTGTGATTGGTTATGGTGTTTAGCGAGCGTTAACGATTTGACTGATTTGAAAAGGCGAGGTTCGAGTACCTTGTAGCAAGTCCGCAGAGGATTGGTGTGTATGACCAACATTGAGATCGGTCATGTGTACTAAGTAATGTTCTCATCTTGGCGGTGAGAGTGTGGGGTTAGAACCCTAAGTGGGGGAGTTATGTACCCGGAGGGTACGGTGTTGCTTCGGTTTGGTAGGCTTGTTCGAGCGATTTACCAAAAGTCATCCCGGTTGTCGGTCGACGGTACCCGGAACACATCCATTCGAGCAGTGTTCCGGGTAGAAGTCCTTGAACGAATTCGACAAAACCTCTTTATAGGGTCAAAATATACCACAATTATTTCATTACTCCTTATTGTATTAAAGGACTCAAAAATTTGTTTGAGTAACTAAAACGACAATCTTTGTCTCTTTGTGATTGCTTTCATTTTTTTTTTTTAAGATTTCAAAATCTTAATATACACAAGCAACTACCTAATATAATAAATAAATATACTAACTAATATTAACATGAAAAGAATAATTTTTTTATGGGCAAATTGCCCAGAAAGGTAACATAAAAGCCACTTTTTTCCAATAAAGGGCATATCAGTTTTTTCTTTGCCCATAAAGCAGTTTAATTTCAATTTAGTACTTAAAAGGGCGTGTGATTTGAAAACGCTTGCAATTGAGGTAATATCTGACATGTGGTATTTTTAATTTATTTTTTTGCTGAGTTGTAAATTCCATGTCATTTCCATGTCATTTTATTAATTGAAAGAAAAAGATTTCTTTTCATTTTCCAAATCCCGACTTCGAAACCCGTTATTCATATACTCCGTATGATTTATACTTAAAACCCATTGTTCATATATATGGTTTGGAACGGTTTTTCATTGTTCAGATCTGG
The DNA here is from genome assembly GCF_046630445.1 of Rutidosis leptorrhynchoides. Taxonomy (NCBI): domain Eukaryota; kingdom Viridiplantae; phylum Streptophyta; class Magnoliopsida; order Asterales; family Asteraceae; genus Rutidosis; species Rutidosis leptorrhynchoides. The sequence continues at coordinate 152,139,785 of NC_092337.1, forward strand.
AACGTATGTAGCGGTTTATCATGCGAAGTGGAGTGGAACAATCTGACTCAACGATTATCAAATGTTCATCTTGAATACGATTTGTTGACTGAGATCGAGAAACCACCGAATCCAAATTTGTAATTGTAATTTATTTAATTTTGTAGATCCGTAAAACTTTGTTTTATTTGTATCGATTTGTTGTTGTAATTTGTTTAATTTTGTAGATCGGCAACTATATGTTGAACCAAAACAATAGATCCGGTGCGAATTCTTTTGGCCAGAAAATTTGTCTAACCAAAACAGTTTCTTTAATTTTGATAACTGATCGGAATTTTATAGTTGACCGGAATTTGATAGCTGACCTGAAAATTTGTTTAACCAAACGATTTGTTTATTTTTAATAGCTGTTTGGAAATTTTATTTAACTAAAAACGATTTTTTGGCAAGAAAATGATTGGAGAAGATGACCGGAAATAATGACGTGACAATAAGGTTATTACATGAAATTACAACTCAGCAAAAAAAAAAAAAATTTAAAAATGCCACATGTCAGATATTACCTTAATTGCAATCGTTTTCAAACAATACACCTTTTTAAGCACTAAATTGAAATCAAACTCCTTTATAAAGGACAAAGAAAAAAGGAATATACATTTTATTGGGAAAATGTGACTATATTTGCCCTTTTTTTATTGCAACATTATCTTTATTTTTCTTAAATTGTTTTCTTATTAATATTTGTTTTTGGTTTTTTTTTTTTTTTGAAATTTTCTTATTCATCGTTATTGATTTCCAAAGATAACACGTGATTCTACTTGCTGCAACGCGCGACCGTAGCCATTTTATTGACGTAAATACTCAGCGCTACGCGTAACGCTATCGAATAATATTAACTTATGACCCACTACTAATCAACTACAAAAACATAACCGTTAAAATGCACCCGCAGCAACGCACGGACCATTTCTTAACTAGTAAGTTATAATTTATTATAAATAACACGTCACGTTTGATGAATGATCTCGGGGCGTAGGGTGTTGATTCTGACTATGTCATGTGGAGACATGTGGGTGTTGTGCGCATTCGAGAGAGTTCTCTAGAATATTGAGGACTTGTACGTGCGAAAAGTGACAAGATCATCCTTAATGGACGGTCAAAGCGAGGGTTCACATGGTAATGGTGGACATGTAGTGAGTTGAGTAAGATTGCGTTTCGGTTGGAGTTACTGAAGAGCTTGCGAAAAATTCCATCACCGTGTGCGTGGTGCGGAAGACCCAAATAGGTTGTCGGTTGTCGATGGTACTCTAAGTCGTAAGTTAGAGTGTGCCAAGGAATCGTGTAGGATTTGTTGTGTGTGTTTAGAACGTTGCGTAACAAGAAGTGAGACTGATAGGATGCAATGGCGTCATCGAAGGGTCCAGTGTTATGTGAGAACTCGAAGAGTTGAGGAATGAGTATTTTATTGACTGTTATAAGGTTTAGATCGCGAGGGCGCGATCCAGTTTAAGTGGGGGAGAGTTGTAACATCCCAGATTTTCCACAGAAGAGGAACGACGTTCCAAAGGGAGGAACAATGTTCCAAAAGAGGGAATGACGTTCTAGAAGCCAAGAATAACGTTGTGTAACAAGGAAAAGGGTAAAAAGTCGAACAGACCATTTTGGAGCAGTTTGGGGAACGGCGTTCCCTTATGTGGAACGACGTTCAAAATGTGGAGAAGAACGACGTTCCTAATTCTGGAACAACGTTCCTAATTCTAGAACGACGTTCCCGTTGCTAGAGTGGAGTTTTAAACTCGTTTTTGGGGTTTTAAATGAGGGACATTTTGGTCTTTTTACATGGGTGCCGGGTTTGAGGCCACAAAACTGGTCCAACCTTATCCTTATCCTCATTTTCACCTTCTTCACACATTATCACTTAGAGAGAGAGAAAGGGTTCTTGAGAGAGAGAGATAGAGAGAAAGAGAGAGAGAGAGAGAGAGTGTTTGAAATCTTGAAAAAGTAGCTTGATTCTCAACAAAGTCCAAGCATTAAAGTTGTTCATCTCGTTACTAGCTACATTTTGGTAGTGGTGGTAAGTCCTAACTACAGATTTCATATAATTTCATGTTAGGGTTTGAACTAGCATGTTCTTGTGAAAACCCATCTAGCTCACAAATGGGTGTTTGAAGCTAGTTTTGGGTGTTGTTGACCCTTGTTGGTGGGTTTTGGGTTGGAAAATATCTTGGCCATGTTAGGGCTTGTAAATTGGGTATAATCACTAGTATTAGTGAATATGTTGGTGTTGCAACCCAAATGGGTGTGTTTGGAAGCTTGAATTTGAAATGGGTCAAAATTAGGGTTTGTGACTTGATTTTGGGGAAGACAAGTGTTTTGCACTTGGGATTTGGGTTAGTTGGCGTTATAGGACTATTTTTACTAGTGTTAAGTGATTATTGGTTAGTTTGGGCATGGGTTGTGCTTGGAAGTGCAATTAGGTCATAATTGCACAAAGTGTTAATTTGGGTTGGTTTGTAATCCAACCTAATTGTGTTGTTTGTTTATGTGATCAATGGAATACGTACTTTCGATTGATGGATTGCGGATTTGGTTTTGCATTCTTGAAGGCGCTAAGGTGAGTGTAAATATATTATATGCGTATGTATGCATAGGATGAGTGCGGGCGGGGTAGAATGATCCTTGTCGTTGGGGTTTACTTTACATGTGTGTGGGATGATGTACTCCGTGAGTTTCGGGTCCACTTGGCACGTTCGTGCGTTTTGGGTTACCACCCTTGGGGTAGTGAATCTCGTGTGTTATCGGATTCATATTGGCGTGAGTAAGCCAACCCCGTTGATGTTGTTGTGGTGATTTGAGATGTGGATCGCGTGAGTTTTCGGATTCACAATGTCGCGTGAGTTTTCGAACATACCCATTATTGTTGTTATGGCTTAGGGTAGTGAATCGCGCGAGTTTTCGGATTCACTAGGGCTCATGAGTTTTCGGCCAACCCTATTATCGTATGAATTGGGGTAGTGTATCACGTGAGTTTTCGGATACACTTGGGCGCGTGAGTTTTCGGCCAACCCCGATTGTCGTTGCGGTGAAGGTAGTGAATCGCGTGATTTTTCGAATTCACTAGGACGCGTGATTTTTTGGCCAACCTTCATGTGTTTGAGGTTAAGGGGTTAACCTTAGGATATTTGTGTATATGCGTATATATATTGTTGTGTTTGTAGGTAATCTTGCGGATTGACACGGTGATACGTAGTGTATAGCTTGCTTAGTTATACATGGACATGGTATGTGTTTATTACTTGTGTTGGTGATACGTATTCATTTTATGCATATGTATGAATATAATATGTTTACATTTACTAAGTTTTATAGCTTACCCTCTCGTTGTTTATATTTTTATAGATTCGCAAGGAAGAGGTGGCAAGGGTAAGCACGGAGACTAGTGGATTATTTCGGGTTGCTTTAGAAGACTTTGCTTTTGAATTCGACTTAGGATTGAGTAGTGCAATCCCAATTATCATGCACGGTCTTTGTTGGAATTTAAACTAGTTGAGTCGTAGTTATCTTTTGGTTATGTCAAACGGGTCATGGGTCGTTATGCCCATTTTCACACTTGGTCTTATGTTTTGAATAAATTAAAGAAGTTTAAATTTGTCGAGTATTGGAAGTGTTTTGAATACATGAATTGTGGTGTCATGTTATTAATAATAATGTGTTGTAATAAAGAATTTTTTTTTGGGTCGGTATAATGACGGGTTGGGTCATTACAGCCGCCACATAAGATTATTGTCACGCGCTTTATAATAATGTATAGATTTTTACAGATAGTTTAGAACTAGATTTGTGACTTATTTAATAATTACAGATATAAGGTTCTCATGTCTATTTAATATACGTGTAACTAATTTAAAACTAAACTAATTTATATTCTGTGATAACTTCGTATAATAATTTAAGACCAAATTTATGACTTGTTTAATATTTCTCTCGTTAATATAGGACTATTTTATTTAAAAAGATAATGTGAGGACGACATAGGATTTTTGCTACGAATAATTTAAGACTTAATTTATTAATTTTTGAAAATTTTCTTTTGGGCAATATAGCACAAATTTTTTTTTTTAATAATGTGATGATGACACATAAATTTTTTTCTTAGTTGTCAAATAGACATATATGCCTAATATTTTTGGATGGATAGACCCTAATCGTACATTCTTTCTTTTTTATAATAATAATAATTATATATATTTAATATTTAATATTTAATATTTAATTTGGATTAATAATACAATGACATGTAGGATTAGTTTAATTGAAAATTTTACACATAAAATTATATAATTCAGATTAATGAGCAAATGACAAGTATGATTTAATTCACGTGCATTATAACAATGTATAGATATTTATTGTCTGTTGATGTTGGCCTACTCAGATAAAAAACCATAATCGTTTTTTGTTCCTTTTAATCGAACGAAAAAACCATGAAGTATTATTTATTTATTGTATTAATATAATTTGATTAAATTAATATATTGTTTGAACTAGCATCCATTAACGGTCGTTTGAAAGTGTAGTGGATTATCCAAAGAGACCATCATAATTTTGATCGTAGGTTTCTCTCAATTCATCCGGTTCTTCAAGAAATGCGTATTGTTAACTCACTTTGTGATTTTTTATTTTTGACAATTATTAGTGGTGTAACTGGATCTCATGTGATTATTTAGACGTGTGAATGTTTTATTAAATATATGATTATTTAATCTTGTGAATGTTTTATAAAATAATAAAAGATTATTATTTTAAGTACCCACTGCGTGCACACGATTTTCTATCATCATCCCCCCGCAGTTTTATCGGGAGGTGAAACCAAATGTTCAAGTTGGACCGAAAGTCTGTGAATAACGATGTCGGAAGTCCCTTGGTGAAGATATCAACATATTGAGAGTGAGACGGAATACGTAGAACGTGAATATTCCACAAAGCAACCTAGTCATGAACGAAATGAATGTCAACCTCAATGTGTTTCGTCCGCTAATGTTGTACTAGATTAGATGTCATGTATACGGAGCTAATGTTGTCATAATAAACAATTGTGGCTTTGGTGGAGAAGAGTGAAGCTCTCTGAGAAGATTGCATAGCCACTATGTCTCAGTAACAGCTTTGGCAACACCACAATACTCGACTTCGGCACTAGTTCTAGATGTAACATACTGCCACTTTGATGATCGTGATAAAGATTTGTCACCGAGAAAAACACAATAGCCAAATGCCTAATAACGTGTAGCTGGGCATCCACCCCAATCATCGTTAGAATATGCAACAAGGCCATCTGTGGATGAAACGTGTGTCTTTAACCCATAATCAAATATGTCGTGAAGATACCGCAAATTACGCTTAAGAACATCAAAATGTGGCTTGCGTGGATTGATGATACGCTTATTTCCGCATTAGGTGCCCATGCGTATCGCGTGCTCACACACACTTATTGATTAAAGTCTTGTACTATCCTTAGGGTGCGCCCAGATGAAGTGCGCCCAGAACGGGGTGCGCCTAGAAAGGGGTACGCCGTGCACCCAGACGGGGTGCACCCAGGCAATGAAAAGGGGTGCACCAGATGACTAAAGGGGTGCACACAGCTTTGCTTAGTGTAGAAGAAACAATCATATCCTTAATTAACTGTGATCATTTCCTAACTATAATTCCATTATTTATGGCTATTATTTGGGAAGGATCTAGAATGAATTAAGGTGCATTTAGGGTTAGGGTATCACTATAAATATAAGTCCTAACCTCATTTATTCAACACATCCTTTACGGATTGACAATCCTTTAGGGAATAACATCATAACAATTTTATACATGCTCTGTAGATTATGAGATACGGCTTGAAGCCCCTGATATTGCTAAAAACGAACACATATTTCATAGCAATATCATTCCAGAAAGACAAGCTTTTAGTTGCAATTGTTCTAGTTTCAAGTGATTATCGTTTAAATAAATAAATGTGAAGACGGAGTACGAAAATGAAGATTTAAAGAAGAAAACAGTCAAAACGCTCAATGTACAAATAATACTCCAAGATGTACAAGATCTTAATGCACAAAGTGAATTTAGTACAAGTTGACGAGCCAAAATACAGATGTTACCTTGTTTTTAACAAGGCAATAATAATTATCCGGAACAGATAATGATTGAGCCACATCACACTGCACAATGAGATTTAAATAATATATAAAATTCTTGTCTTGTCTTGGGTTAATGTAAGAAATGTTTTAAGGTTTTGTAAGTCGGAACTCTGTCCGTGTAACGCTACGCGATTAATCACCAATGTAAGCTATGTTCTTCCTTTTTAAATTAATGTCTCGTAACTAAGTTATTATTATGCTTATTTGAGCCGAAGTAATCGTGATGTTAGACTAAATATTAAAGACGGGGTTATTGGATTTTGTACCATAATTTGGGTTTGGACAAAAGACCGACACTTGTGGACATTGGACTATGGACTATTAATAGATGGGGGGTATTGTCTAAAAACGAATGACAACTCGTTGGAATCGGTCAAACCTATCTTCAAATTAGTTAATCTAATAATTATTAAATGATTATGAATGTTCTATTTAGTGACGTTTATACGACATTTGTTACAATCATTTAATTAATTATTCGAGTTGGGTAATTGATTATTTAAACTGATCAAGTGGGTAAATTAATATTCATATCTCATTAAAACAGGGGTGGATTACATTCAAGGGTAATTGGTGTAATTGTTAATAAAGTATTAAAACCTTGGATTACACGCAGTCGATAACCTGGTGTAATCATTAACAATGTATTAAAACCTTATTACATTTCGAATCCCTAATTAGTTGGAATATTTGACTTCGGAAATAAGGTTAATTTGACGAGCATTTTATAATTATGACCAATGGACTATTATGGATAAAAACCAGATAGGTATCAAATATATACAGGACAAAGGACAATTAACCCAGAGTAATAAATTAAAATCAAAACGTTAAACATCATGGTTATGGAAGTTTAAATAAGCATAATTGTGTTAATTTATATTTCATCGTACTTTTATTTGCTGTTATTTTATTTATTGTCATTTTAATATTGTTATTTATTTTACGCACTTTAATTATCGTCATTTATCTTTACGCTTTATTTAAAATCGACAAACCGGTCATTAAACGGTAAAACCCCCCTTTTATGAAACAACCCCAATCCGATAAACCAAAAACGGAGTACATTTTTTTTAAGTTAGGTCCCAATAGCATCCAAGTACAAAACCATTTCAAAATAATTTCCATATACAATTTATTATAATAACACGTTAACGTTTTATCTCGACTCTTGGTTTACAATTGACATCATACATCCTTACGAGAATGTGTTTCACATACAAGGTTTGACTCGACATAACCAAACAATACGACCTCAAAATATTTATTCAACACCACGGTTAAGACACAATAGCCTAACCCGATACCAAGAGCATAATCCCGAGGATCTACCAAATACCCAATCCACATCCATATCCGAAAAGCTACCCCATCGAGCCCAAGCGCTCCTACGCATCTAGTCTAACGACTAACTAGCTTCATAATCACAATACCTGTAAAAAGGTAAACAACGAGAGGGATAAGCTTAAAGCTTAGTGAATGCAATAATTATACATATACATATATAATATACCTACTTGCAATCACTTACACACATACCGCATACACGCTAGCAATTTAATTAGTATACCATCGCAAAGTATAACGCTAAAATCTCCAATACGCAAGCTAGCACAAACGATAGCATATAATCCGAACAATATAATATGCTACACGACAACACATAACCATGGTTAACCAATTGCACAAGGAATGGTACTCAAATTTACCATCGGTGTTCATAACAACCGTTAGTGTACTTAGCACGTCGTATACTAACCCTACGGGTGGCATCTTAACACATCGATACTTCACCCCGGGTGGTGTCTTAACACGTCGACACTTCACCTGAGTGGTGTCTTAACACGTCGACACTTCACTCGTCATTTCTTGGAGTGGCATCTTAACACGTCGATACTTCACTCCGAGTGGTGTCTTAACACGTCAACACTTCATTCTTCATATTACTTGGGATGACATCTTAACACGTCGATACTTCACCCCGAGTGGTGTCTTAACACGTCGACACTTCACTCGTCACGTGAGACGTGGTGTCTTAACACGTCGTCACTTCACATCTCACGCTACCTAAATAAATACGTTATATACGTACACGCAAAATTATTCCACTCACCTCGGAATGCCAGCACAAGTCATGTATAACATGATCTCCGTCCTCAAATCCGAGCAAGTAACCACCTATATCACACATAGGCACAATATACACATAAATATACATTCTCTAAAAGAGAATCCGACACAAACATCCCTTAGTCGAGGTATTACGCCTTGCTCGCCATAACCCGCCCATTTAACACCTAAAGTGCAAAGTATACCTTTTTATACCTTTAACGACACCCGAAGGTCCAAAACTAATGAGACTAGTTCCCGTGTTCCCGAAATACCAAAATACAACAACTTAGTCTTTAAACGTATACTATCTCGTATATTACACAAAAACCCGTTTCATAGTTGACAAAGTTTGACTTTATGGTCAAAATACCAAATTTTAACCCGAAATCATTTCCAACGATTACTTTCATTCAAAAACTTCATTTAACACTTAACGAAAGTGTTTAACATCCCTTTGACCAAAACTAGTGTCATCATCAAGTTTGACCCAATTCAATTTACCCATTTTGACCAAAGTCATAAAAATGCCCAAACTAACCAATAATCACTAACACAAGTGAAAATGGCCCTAATACACGAATTAAACCAAATCACAAGTGTTAAACACTTAACTTACCCAATTTGACACATAAACCCTAATTTTGACCCATTTTAAAATTAGTCAACCCAAATACACCCAAAAAGGTTCCAACACTTTCAAAATCACTAAATTAAGTGATTACACCCAAAACCAAAGCCTAATCATGGCCAAAACGTCAATCAACCCAAAAACCCGTCATGTATCAAAAATAACTAGTTTCCATAAACCCACTTCATCATCTAAATGGGTTTTACAACTAAAAAGCTCAAAACCCTAACTTGAATATCAAATCATAAAGATGAATTTCGGAGTTAGAACTTACCAACACTACTAAAACGTAGCCGTGAATGAGGAGAACAACTTTAACTCTTGTGACCCGACCCAAAACACTCTTCTTCTTCCCTGATTCGAGCTTTCTCTCTCTAAACCATTTACTCTCCCTCTCTAGGGTTTGGTGTGTTAGTGGGAGGGAAGAAATGCGAAGGAAACGAGGTTTGGATAAGGTTGGGATCAGTTTTATAGCTAAAAACCCGTCCACATGTGAAATACCAACTTTGCCCTTCATTTAACTCATTAAAAGGCTGAAAAGCATCAGATCGTGCCTATTGTCGCACCGCGGAGTAAACTCTCCGCGCCGTGGCCCAAAGGGTGATTTTAAATCACATTTTCAAGCTTTCTGACCCTCAAAATAGGCAATTGTCGCGCCGTGGCCATTCTGGTCGCGCCGTGGCAATAGCCTATTTCATCCGAACTTCAACAACTTATTTTGGCCATAACTTTTTGACCGTAACTCTGTTTTTGATGAATTAAATATCGTTGGAAACATAATAAGATTTCCTTTCTAATGGTAAGGTTTTGAAACATCAATTCAAAATTTATTTGGGGTCGAAAAGGTACGTACACACCTTGTAGCTCAAACAACGTCAGTTTTCTTCGACATTCAAACAAGCAACACGTACATGCTTGGTACCCTTCATACACGCTTCGTACAATCATCTTTATACAATTATACAACCAAGTATGAACATTCTAAAGATCAATTACGTACCTCGGACATGTATGAAGAAAAACGGGATGTTACATTTTATAATATTACTACTTATATATATATATATATATATATATATATATATATATATATATATATATATATATATATATATATATATATATATATATATATATATATATATATATATATAGTAGTTAAAAATATAGTACGTAATCACTAGCTCCCTGTGGAACGAACCGGACTTACTAAAAACTACACTACTTTACAATTAGGTACACTGCCTATAGTGTTGTAGCAAGGTTTAGGTATATCCCATCCGTAAATTAATTAAAACTTGTATCATATTTCGTAGTATTTCGTAGTAAAAATAATACTATTTCGTACACCTCCGCCACAACATCAGCCCCTCACCTAGGTTTTTCCTACACCTCGTGTAGGATTTTTCCTACACCGGCGATTAGACTCCGGCCTTAAACCATTAACCACCATCTCGAAATCATCATCACGAATCGGGTTATCCACGGTATTCGGACCGGAGTGTTGATATCGTTGATCCTTAAAAACCCCTCTCTTGCACTCGATCATACTTCTTGCCCCGACTACAGATTTATGTTCGATCATGGATCATGCATGAACAGGCATATCTGCTGAACTGCATAAGAGATGTCAGGGCGCGTGAAAGTGAGATATATAGTGGGATAAGTAACATTTGGACCAATGATGTCCAGTGTGTCAGCTGGCGTGCGACAAAGTTTGCCTTGCATCATATCTGCACGGTCTAAGATGTCTATAGCATATTTCTGCTTAGGTAGAAACATTGATTTAAAGCTGCGAGTAGCATAAATTCTAAGAAAATAGTTAAGATCACCCAAATCAGTCATAAAAAACTCTCTAATAAACTGGACAATAATGGTGTGTAGCAACGAAGTAGAAGATGCAGTGAGGATAATGTCATTGACATAGAGAAGAAGGTATGATGTAGAGGAACCCTGATGATATACAAATAAATATGAGTCACATCGACTGCGTAGAAAACCCTGTGTTAGAAAAATATCAGCAAACCCAATATACCATGCGAGTAATGACCATTTTAGGCCATATAAAGAGCACTGCAAGCAGCAAACATAGTCACGAAATATAGTAGCTCGGTATCCGGGTGGCCGATTCATGTAAAGTGTATCCTGTAAGTCACCATGAAGAAACGCGTTCTTCACGTCAAGCTGATGAATGAGCCAATGGCGAGAGACACCCATACTTAAGAAAGTAGGAATAGTTGTCGGTTAGAAAACCGAGCTAAAAGTCTCATTACAATCAATACCAATCTGTCGACTGTTACCATTAGCAACCAACCTGGCTTTGTACCTAGCCAAAGAGCCATCATCATGAAACTTTTGATTGAACATCCACACTGACCGAACCACATTAGCCCAAAGAGGGCATGAAACAAGTATTCAAGTGCCATTAGAAATATGAGCGTGATATTCCTCATCCATGGCTTTATGCGAGTGATAGCATCGAAATTATACATATTTTTATACCCTTTTTATGATGCTATCTTCATCATTTTCACACATAAACGACCTATTCCTTTGCTTATTGGGGGAAAACTGAGCAAATGCTACTAACAGTGTGGAAAAGTTCATTGTGATGATTCCAAGTATATTTATATAGAAACAATCTAAAAGACGTAAGAAATTCAAAGAGCAAAAAATCTTTAAATGATTGACCTAAACATTGAAGCAATTCTAATGAACCATGGAAATCTGCGTGCTGTCACCATTTTTGGCATAACTCGGTGATCCGGATGCCGATTAAGGTGAATCCAAAGCCCACGTTTGCGTAAGACGAAGATCTACAACTTTCAAGGGAAGTACGACCGTCCTAAACACTCTCAGGTCGGCGGCCTGGCCATTTAGGCATGCGGCCTGACAAAACACTCAAGATTTTCAAGTTGGTCAAAGACTTAGTCACGGAACCTCTAGATGGCGGCCCAGGGTCTCAAGCCGACGGCTTGACCCAAAAGTGAAAAGTTCTTAATTTCATTTAAGAGATATCAAGGATTTCAACGAGCATATCCCAAAAGCCATCTTAGTCCGTTGGCCTGGCATTGTCGGCCGACGATGTGGTTCAAAACTGTCAGAATTAATGAACCGTCAAATTGTAACATCCCGCCTTTTTCCGGTTACTTTTCCGTTATACTAATTTAAAATCCGTTATATATTTATAACATCTCCCGTTGATACGCGTTTTAAATTATCTCGTTTAGGTAATTCACGCACCCGAATGAAAGTTGAGGGACCAAACTCGCCAAAGGATCAAACCTTTGACTAGGTCAAAGGGTCAAACCCCTCTTACCCATTCATTCATCTCTCTCTCATTTTACTACTTCCTCCATTTTCTCTCAACATCCATTTCAAAGAATCATCATCCAAATCCGAACTAGCGGGTGTTTTGCAAAACAAATTACATTTTTGGAATCCTTGCAGCTTCCTCTTCGATTCCATACCGATTTCATTACATTTGGGTAACTTTCTAAAATCACTAGATTTTGTGTTCTTGATGTTTTTAACTTATAAAAGTGTTAATTAGTGTCTATGGCTCAAGTCTAACATGATTATATGATTTATATGCTCGATCTCGTTGTTTTAGTGTAACTAGCATGAACTTGAATTTTGGTGTGTTGTTCTTGATTTTGGATGATCATATGTTGTTAGATGTTAAAAGTTCATGTTCTAATTGTGTTCCTAGTATCACTAGCTTCAATTTGATGTGTAGGTTGCTTTAGAAAAGTTCATGAACTTGATTTATGATTTTGGTGAATTTGGGTTAGGGTTTGATGAACTTGAAATGGACTTTTGATGCATTGAATGCCATGGATTATGGTTGGTAAGTGTTTAGTTGGATTGTATGCTTGATTACCTTCGAAACGGCATATCATTCATGTAAATTGGTTGCCCAAATCATTGAATTGCATTTATGAACTTGTATGCGATTAATGTTGAGCATTAGATGCGGGTTTGGTTGTTATAATAGGTAGATTGATTGATGAAATGTGTTTAGTTGTCTTCCTCGTCAAATTACCTTCCCAACGGTATAAAATACTTGACTTGATTGTTTGCGGATCATAAATTGTGTTTATTTGGTTTTTGGTTCGTGTACTTAGAAACTTACTGCATCAGACTGGAATACCAATCTGGACGCCGTCCAGATTCTTGGACGCCATCCAGCCCTTCAGCCTTGGACGCCGTCCAGCATTTTGGACGCCGTCCAGGCCTTCAAAGCTGGACGCCGTCCAGAAAATCTGGACGCCGTCCAGATGCACTGATAGGCCTCTGTCTTCGTTGGTCATTTTTCGAAAAATGTTTGCTATACTATGGACCTCCGATTCACATGTAACTTGTTCTAACATGCTCATATATGATTAAAAACCTCAGAAAAATAGTTCGGGACCCGACCCGAACGTTTTGACTTTTTCGTTGACTTTGAACCGACCAAGTTGACTTTTAATCAAACTTAACCAATTGTTTGTGCAATCGTTCTAACATGCTTTTATACTAGTACCTTGCATGAAACATGACAATTTGATTCACATGCTATTATGATCGAGTCTTAACGAGCCATAGGACTAATTGAACATCTTTGACCAATCGTGACTATCGTTATTGATACAACCTATTTGTTTAGGTCAAGACTAGCATTGTTCTTTGCACACGTTTACTTGTTGAAGTACTTTACTACTCGTGGACTCAAGGTGAGATCATAGTCCCACTTTTACTCTTTTGCACTTACATTTGGGATGAGAAAACATAAACGTTTCTTTTTACTAAGTGAACACAAGTACAGGAAAACAAACATTGTACATACGAGTTTGAACAAAAATCCTCAATTCGATTATCATTAGTTACACTTGCCGGGTGTAAGCGAGAACTTATATTATATGGCCATATGGGTTTGACAAACCCTCATTCAAACGGTTCGCTACCGTTTACGAATGAAATGTATTTTCGAGAAACAGTGTATGTTCAAACACTATTGTGATGGGGTTCTATGGAAGGAATGTTAAGCATTGATAATTGGGTGCTCGTGGAACAAACTTTTGGAATGTATTACTATTATACCAAAGTTACAAATCTTGTGGTTCACTTGTACTTACTTACTTAAACCTATGATTTCACCAACGTTTTCGTTGACAGATTTCTATGTTTTTCTCAGGTCCTTGAACATTTGTGTGATACATGCTTCCGCTCATTATTTTGATACTTGCATTGGATGTCGAGTATATATGCATACATGGAGCATCTTTTGGCTACTTTTAAATTGTGTCGCATAAGTTTCATTTGTACTTATAACTTTGTAACGTAACTTGTGGTGGAACTATTCTCGTAAACTTTGAACAATCTTTACAATTGAAATGAATGCGACATATCTTTTGGTCAAACATTATTTTAAAGACTTATGACCACGTAACGGGACCTAAGTAGACGGCGCCGTCAATGACGATTTTGTCGGGTCGCTACAGATGGTATCAGAGCGTTGGTTGTAGGGATTTAGAGTTCATTGGTGTCAACCTCGAGTCATAGGGTACATTGGTGAGTCTAGACTACAACCGGCATATAGACTTGAAGTAGGAATTACTTGACTACTTGTGCATTTATACTCGAACGCTTCTACTCATGTCTACTCTTAGTTCATCTTAATCTCACGTTGTTTAATTTGATTGACACGCCACCTTGACTTTATAGAATAATGTCGAATGCACATATGAATCAGGGTAATATAATTTCCGGGATTATATTACGGTGACTCATATGAACGTTCCGACATTATGGCATAAAGAATTTAAGGCGAGTCGAGGAAAAACTTCTCTTTATCTTTATTCTATATCACGGTTAGTATTATTGAAAATACTAATCAATGATATTCTTGTGTCTTGAAGGAACAATGGCTCCTCGTCGTGTACGCCGCAATGAAACTCCCGAACAAGCTCTCGAACGGATGATAGCTACCGCCGTAGATGCGGCCATGGCCGGTCACTCATCCAACAACAACAACAATAATAACAACAACCACAACAACAACAACAATGGAACCGGTAACTCAAACGAAGGGTGCTCCTATAAATCCTTCATGGGGTGCAAACCTCACACTTTTGATGGAACCGGGGGACCGGTCGTGCTCACCCGATGGTTTGAGCAAACTGAAGCCGTCTTTAGCATAAGCGGTTGTCGGGACCAAGACAAGGTCAAATACTCCATTCACACCTTCGCCGGTGTCGCTCTTACATGGTGGAATACTTATGTACAATCGGTGGGTACCGATGAAGCTCACGCCCTCTCTTGGGCCGCCTTGAGGGAAAAGATGATTGTCGAATATTTCCCTCGTGAAGAAACCCGAAGGCTCGAACAAGAGCTAAGAACTTTAAAGGCGATCGGAAATGATCTCAAGGCCTATAATCAACGATTTTCTGAACTAGCCTTGATGTGCCCAAACCTTGTGAACCCCGAGTCTTTAAGGGTTGAACTTTACATGGATGGTCTTCCAAAGAGCATCAAACACGGAGTAATGTCATCCAAACCCCCTAATCATCAAGAAGCTTTGAACATGGACGGTGGACGAAATCGTAGTACCGGCACCTAAAGCCGAGGACAAGTCGGGTAACAACAAAAGAAAATGGGAAGCTCCCCAATCAAGCAACAACAACTTTGCCAAGAAATCTTTCACCTCCGACGGCAAGAAGGGTTATGCCGGAAATCTACCTCTTTGCAACAAATGCAACAAACATCACTTTGGCGAATGTAGTAAGCTAATTTGCCATCGGTGCCAAGGAATTGGTCATAAGGCCAACGATTGTAAAAGTGCCACTCCCGTCGCTCGAAAGTGCCCCAATGCACCAAAGACGGGCACTTGTTACGAATGTGGCCAAATGGGTCATTATAGAAATGCATGCCCAAAGAAGAAAGATAACCCCAACACGCGCGGCCGAGCTTTCAACATCAACACCGAGGAAGCCCGGGATGACACTGAACTAGTCACGGGTATGTTTCTTCTCAACAATTCTTATGTCTCTTGCTTATTCGACTCGGGTGCCGATAAATGCTTTGTATCCAAGACTTTAACTCATTCTTTTAGCACTCCACCTCTTCCATTAGATACCACTTATACCATTGAAGTGGCTAACGGGAAACTATTAAGTGCCGACACATATTACCGGGGGTGTACGTTAAACATTTTGGGTAATGAGTTTGAAATTGACTTGATACCCATGGAACTAGGGAGCTTCGATGTAATAATCGGTATGAATTGGCTAGCCAAAACGAAATCTCACATCCTTTGTGATCTTAACACAATCCGAATCCCTATCGAGAATGGTGAACCTTTGATCGTCTATGGCGATAAGAGTTGCACCGGACTCAACCTCGTTTCGTGTATTAAAGTTAGAAAACTACTCCGTAAGGGTTGTTTCACGATCCTTGCTCACGTTAAGAAAGTCGAGTCCGATGAGAAGCATATCGATGATGTGCCAATTGTTAGTGACTTTTCCGATGTATTTCCCGACGAATTGCCGGGTCTTCCACCTCATCGACTGGTAGAATTCCAAATCGATCTTATTCCGGGAGCCGCACCCGTAGCACGTGCACCGTATAGACTCGCTCCATCCGAAATGCAAGAATTGCAAAGTCAAATCCAAGAACTACTTGATCGTGGTTTTATCCAACCTAGTCATTCACCATGGGGCGCTCCGATTTTATTTGTTAAAAAGAAAGACGGATCCCTACGAATGTGCATTGATTATCGTGAACTAAATAAATTGACGGTTAAGAACCGATATCCTCTTCCTCGCATCGATGACCTCTTTGATCAACTACAAGGGTCTTGTGTATATTCGAAAATCAATCTCCGCTCGGGTTATCATCAATTAAGGGTTAAGGGGGAAGATGTCTCCAAAACCGCTTTCCGGACTCGTTATGGTAGTTATGAATTCCTTGTCATGCCATTTGGTCTCACTAACGCACTGGCGGTGTTCATGGATCTTATGAACCGCGTGTGCAAACCGTATCTCGATAAATTCGTTATTGTGTTCATCGATGACATATTGATCTTTTCTAAAAATGAAGAAGAGCACGAACAACATCTCCGAATTGTGCTCGAACTCTTGAGACAAGAGCGACTTTATGCCAAATTCTCCAAGTGTGAATTTTGGTTGAAGGAAGTTCAATTTCTTGGTCATGTTGTAAGTGATCAAGGTATAAAAGTCGATCCCACGAAAATCGAAGCCATTAGTAAATGGGAGACTCCTACTACTCCTACTCACATTCGTCAATTCTTGGGTCTCGCCGGGTACTATCGTAGATTCATCGAAAACTTCTCTTTGGTTGCACGTCCTCTAACCGCATTAACTCACAAGGGAAAGAAATTCATTTGGGCGACCGAGCAAGAATCCGCGTTCCAAATCTTGAAAACGAAGCTAACCACCACTCCTATCTTGTCACTTCCCGAAGGCAATGATGACTTTGTTGTATATTGCGATGCCTCGAAACATGGTTTTGGGTGTGTGTTGATGCAACGAACGAAAGTCATTGCTTATGCTTCTCGACAACTCAAAATTCATGAACGGAATTACACGACTCATGATCTCGAACTCGGAGCCGTTGTCTTTGCACTTAAAATGTGGAGACACTATCTTTATGGAACCAAGAGTACTATCTTCACCGATCACAAAAGTCTCCAACACATTTTCGATCAAAAGCAACTAAACATGAGACAACGAAGGTGGATTGAAACCTTAAACGATTACGATTGCGAGCTTCGTTACCATCCCGGAAAGGCAAATGTAGTAGCCGATGCCTTAAGTCGAAAAGAAAGAGCGGTGCCTCTTCGTGTCCGAGCCTTAAACATCACCATCCACACAAACCTTAATAGCCAAATTCGGGTAGCCCAAGATGAGGCTCTCAAGGACGAAAACCTTTCACACGAACTCTTGAACATTCTCGTCTCTCGATTCGAAATTAGGGAGACCGGACTCCGATATTACGCCGGAAGGATTTGGGTGCCTAGTTATGGGGACCTACGAAGCCTTATTTTAGATGAAGCCCATAAGTCGCGATACTCGATTCACCCCGGTGCCAATAAGATGTACCACGACCTTAAACAACTATATTGGTGGCCGAACATCAAAAGGGACGTAGCTACTTATGTTTCCAAGTGTTTGACATGTTCCAAAGTCAAAGCCGAACACCAAAGACCGTCCGGGCTACTTCAACAACCCGAGATCCCTCAATGGAAGTGGGAAAGGATAACGATGGATTTTATCACCAAGCTACCAAAAACGACGGGCGGTTATGATACCATTTGGGTTATTGTTGACCGTCTCACCAAATCCGCACACTTCCTTGCCATGAAAGAAACGGACAAAATGGAGAAACTTGCACAACTTTACATCAAGGAGATCGTAGCCCGACACGGTGTACCTTTATCGATTATCTTCGACCGAGATGGCCGTTTTGTTTCTAGATTTTGGCGTACCTTGCAAGAAGCGTTGGGAACGCGTTTAGACATGAGCACCGCATATCATCCTCAAACCGATGGACAGAGCGAATGTACAATTCAAACCTTAGAGGACATGTTACGAGCTTGCGTGGTTGATTTTGGAAAAGCTTGGGACAAGCACTTACCTCTCGCCGAATTCTCTTACAACAATAGTTATCACGCGAGTATAAAAGCCGCACCTTTTGAAGCGCTATATGGCCAAAAATGTCGTTCACCTCTTTGTTGGGCCGAGGTAGGCGACGTGCAAATCACCGGACCCGAACTTATTCACGAAACTACCGAGAAAATCGTTCAAATCCGAGATAGGCTTAGGACGGCCCGAAGTCGTCAAAAGAGCTATACCGACAAACGACGCAACGATCTTGAATTTCAAGTCGGTGACCGAGTAATGTTAAAAGTCGCACCTTGGAAGGGTGTAATCCGTTTTGGGAAACGCGGGAAGCTAAATCCGCGGTATATTGGTCCTTTCGAAATCTTGGAGCGTATTGGAACCGTTGCTTATCGTTTAGATCTTCCGCCTCAATTGAACTCCGTTCATCCTACCTTCCATGTATCTAACTTGAAAAAGTGTCTTGCCGAACCCGATATCGTCATCCCTCTCGAGGAACTTACTATTGATGACAAACTTCATTTTGTGGAGGAACCGGTTGAAATTGTGGACACCTCCATCAAGACATTGAAACAAATCCGAATCCCGATTGTTAAAGTCCGTTGGAACGCCACAAGGGGACCCGAGTTTACTTGGGAAAGACAAGATCAAATGCAAAGGAAGTATCCTCATCTATTCGTGAATTCGAAAACGCAAGATCTCGAGGAAGAAACAACGACTACTACGCCTACTTAAATTGCGGGACGAAATTTCTTTTAAGGAGTAGGTAATGTAACATCCCGCCTTTTTCCGGTTACTTTTCCGTTATACTAATTTAAAATCCATTATATATTGATAATGCTAAAAACGAACATATATTTCATAGCATTATTCCTCAAGAAAGACAAGCTTTTAGTTGCAATTGTTCTATTTACAAGAGATATTCGTTTAAATAATAAAAGGTGAAGACAAAAGACAGATTCGACGAATTGAAGACGCAAACGACCAAAAAGCTCAAAAGTACAAAA
Organism: Rutidosis leptorrhynchoides; assembly: GCF_046630445.1. Classification (NCBI taxonomy): domain Eukaryota; kingdom Viridiplantae; phylum Streptophyta; class Magnoliopsida; order Asterales; family Asteraceae; genus Rutidosis; species Rutidosis leptorrhynchoides. The sequence goes on from NC_092337.1 coordinate 152,159,319, forward strand.
GACAATCAAAAAGGTTCCAATTATTGATAAGAAACGTCTCGAAATTACAAGAGTACAAGATTCAAAACGCAAAGTACAAAATATAAAATTGTACGCAAGGACGTTTGAAAATCCGGAACCGGGACCAGAGTCAACTCTTAACGCTCGACGCAACGGACTAAAAATTACAAGTTAACTATGTATATAAATATAATATAATATATAATTAATTATATTAATTATATATATATTATATTTATAAATAAAAAACCGTCGGCAGAGAAAAACTCCAAGGACTGAGCTGTAAAAGTAACCTCCGCGACTCGCGGAGTTTGAAGAGCATTTTGCCGCGAGTCGCGGAGCCCCAAATTTGAAAACTGCCTATAAAGCCAACCGAATTCTGATCAAAAACCATCATCTTTTTCTTCCTCATTCATACGTAAAATTTATATTTATATTTATAATTTATATTTTAATTTTAATTATAATTCTAATAATAAGGGTATGTTAGCGAATATTGTAAGGGTGTAAGTCGAAATTCTGTCCGTGTAACGCTACGCTATTTTTAATCATTGTAAGTTATGTTCAACCTTTTTACATTAATGTCTCGTAGCTAAGTTATTATTATGCTTATTTAAAACAAAGTAATCATGATGTTGGGCTAATTACTAAAATTGAGTAATTGGGCTTTGTACCATAATTGGGGTTTGGACAAAAGAACGACACTTGTGGAAATTAGACTATGGGCTATTAATGGGCTTTATATTTGTTTAACTAAATGATAGTTTGTTAATGTTAATATAAAGATTTACAATTGGGCGTCCCTATAAATTACCATATACACTCGATCGGACACGATGGGCGGGGTATTTATATGTACGAATAATCGTTCATTTAACCGGACACGGGAATGGATTAATAGCCACTAGAATAATTAAAACAGGGGTGAAATTACATTCAAGGGTAATTGGTGTAATTGTTAACAAAGTAGTAAAACCTTGGTTTACATGCAGTCGATAACCTGGTGTATTCATTAAACAAAGTATTAAAACCTTGTTACAATTCGAATCCCCAATTAGTTGGAATATTTAACTTCGGGTATAAGAATAATTTGATGAGGACACTCGCACTTTATATTTATGACTGATGGACTGTTATGGACAAAAACCAGACGGACATATTAAATAATCCAGGACAAAGGACAATTAACCCATGGGCATAAAACTAAAATCAACACGTCAAACATCATGATTACGGAAGTTTAAATAAGCATAATTCTTTTATTTCATATTTAATTTCCTTTATTTTATATTTAATTGCACTTCTAATTATCGCACTTTTATTTATTGTTATTTAATCGCACTTTTAATTATCGTACTTTTTAATTATCGTAAGTTTATTTTATCGCACTTTTATTATTCGCAATTTCATTATCGTTATTTACTTTACGCTTTAATTTAAGTCTTGTATTTATTTTATATTTTACATTAGGTTTTAACTGCGACTAAAGTCTTAAAATCGACAAACCGGTCATTAAACGGTAAAAACCCCCCTTTATAATAATAATATTACTTATATATATATTTGTATTTTTAATAAAAGTAAACTAATATAGCGTTGAGTTTTGTTTAAAAGATTTCCCTGTGGAACGAACCAGACTTACTAAAAACTACACTACTGTACGATTAGGTACACTGCCTATAAGTGTTGTAGCAAGGTTTAAGTATATCCATTCTATAAATAAATAAATATCTTGTGTAAAATTGTATCGTATTTAATAGTATTTTCTGCTAAAATTAATAACTATTTTATATACACCTCGCATAACATCAAGTATTTTTGGCGCCGCTGCCGGGGACTATCTTAAAAGCCGGAAGCGCAACGCTAATATAAAAAAAAAAAGAGATTTTTAGTTACTTTTATTAAAATTCGTTTTTGTAAAAATACGTTTTAAATATTCAAAAATATAAAAAGAAAAACAAAAATATAAGTATTTTTAAGATTTTGTTAAGTATTTAAGTTTTATAAGTTTCTTTATTTTTATTTTAGTTTATAAAAATATAAGTTTTATTTTAAAATCTTTTATTTATTTAAAAACAGAAAACAGAAAATAAAAAAAAAATAAATAAAGAAAAACGCGTAAAAATTCAAACCTGTCAGCTGAATTCTGAAATCCCGCGACTCGCGGGGTTTGATGCAATAAATGCCGCGACTCGCGGAGCCTTTCTGACAGGCGACAAAAAGCCCTAATTTAGCATTAATTACGGGTATTAATTAATTAATTATTATTAAACCCTAATTATGTATTATTATTATTATTAGTTTTATTTTTATTTTTACTTTTTATTTAATTTATGTATTTAGTATTAATTAGTTTTATTAAATTGTAAAATTAGTAGTTTTATTAAAAAAATAATATAAAAATAATATTTTTATAAAAATTGTACTTTTTACAACTTTTTGTATATTTTTATATTTTGTCCCTTTTTAATCGTTGAAGCATAACTTTTGTATTTTTAGCTCATATTTAATTTTAAACCTAGTTTTTGCTATAGTTATTTTTACTCCTAGATTTTTAGGCTTTGCCGTAGAATTCCTTAAGTGCTTTTTCTTTAGACTAAGATTTAGGTGCTTTAGAATTTTGCGACGCCTTTTTAAGTTTTAGTTTCTTTTTAAGTTATTTTCATTTGGGATTTAGTTTCTCCTGTAAGCTTTAATATTTTTAGACCTTTTACTATGTATCAATTATCATTCCAATTAGTAATTTCAATTTGCGATTATAATTTTAAGTTAGTTTTAGTAATAAGGTTAGGTTAGTAAACTATTTTTAAGTTTTGATAAGTTTCTTTTATTTTTCCGTCACCTTTTATTTTTCAACCATTTTTTCTTTTTCTTTTTCGACCTTTTGCGACGAACTCTTTTTCTCTCTTATTTCTCGCTATTCTAGTTTTTAGGACTTAGAATTTTTTCTACTTCTTATCTAAATTTCTTAAAATTACGAAAATTTATTTTAAGTGGTTAAATTAATAGACATCAAAATTTTCTGGTTCGTAGTAATAGTTGGATTTGTACGTGGACCGGGTTATTGGAGCCAAACAGTCCTCAATTATATTGAGACCAAACGAATCCTGCCCCTCTGCTGCATCTTTTGGCTATTCGAAACGTGGGCAAAATCAGAAAAGTCTATTAATTGGATAACTTATTATAATTTTTCTTTCCTTTTAAAAACTAATAGGATATTCAGTGAATGCACCGAGCAAGACGTTCACCACCTGTAACTAGATCAAGACATTTAGCAAATATAACCGCCGTTGATTTTTCTTTAGAATCGTCATCCAGTCAACCAAGTACTTCAGTTCAAATTTCCGATAATCCATTTTTTGAACCCAACCTCACAATTGAGAATCCGGAGAATATTCAGGAACGGTTCGTAGATCCTGAACCATTAAACTTTCCTCCGGAACCACCAATCATTCAAACAGAGATTGTTGAGGAACGAACCATTAAATCAGAATCATCTAGTGATACCGATTCAACAAATTCAATTATGGAGAATCTGGAACCTTTAAGTATGGAAGACCGAATGAGAGCTAAACGCACTGGCCAAGGTCACGCAATTACTCATCCAGACATTAATGCGCCAGATTATGAAATCAAAGGACAAATTCTACACATGGTGACTAATCAATGCCAATTTAGTGGTGCGCCGAAGGAAGATCCAAATGAACATCTACGTACCTTTAATAGGATCTGCACACTATTTAAAATACGAGAAGTGGAGGATGAACAGATATATCTCATGTTATTTCCCTGGACTTTAAAGGGAGAAGCCAAAGATTGGTTGGAATCGTTACCTGAAGGGGCGATCGATACATGGGACGTTTTAGTTGACAAATTTCTTAAACAATTCTTTCCTGCATCTAAAGCCGTAAGACTTCAAGCAGAAATTATTACATTCACACAGAAACCAAATGAAACTCTATATGAGGCGTGGACAAGATATGGAAAGTTATTAAGAGGATGTCCGCAACATGGTTTAGACACCTGTCAAATAGTACAAATATTCTACCAAGGATGCGACATCACTACAAGAAAAGACATAGATATAGCAGCTGGTGGTTCTATTATGAAGAAAACCGAAACTGATGCTTACAAAATTATTGATAATACTGCTTCCCACTCACATGAGTGGCACCAAGAAAAAGACATCATTAGATCATCTAAAGCAGCTAGAGCCGATTCTAGCCATGACTTAGATTCCATTTCCGCAAAGATAGATGCTGTGGAGAGACGAATGGAAAAGATGACTAAGGATATTCACTCAATACGAATTAGTTGTGAGCAGTGTGGAGGACCACATTTGACAAAAGATTGTCTCAGTATTGAATTAACAATGGAACAAAGAGAGAATATTTCATACATAAACCAAAGACCTGGAAATAATTATCAGAATAATTATCAACCGCCAAGACCAATTTACAATCAAAACCAGAATTATAACCGAAATATTCCATACAACAACCAACAAGGTCCTAACAATCAACAAGTATCCAATAATACTTACAATCAGCAAAGACCGAATTTTCAAAACAAACCACCACAACAAACCGATGATAAAAAGCCGAATTTAGAAGATATGATGACGAAGCTAGTTGAAACTCAAACACAGTTTTTCACATCTCAAAAACAAACTAATGAACAAAATGCTCAAGCATTTAGAAATCAACAAGCTTCTATTCAAAATCTGGAACAAGAAGTAAGTAACCTAGCAAGGTTAATAGGTGAAAGAAAACCGGGAAGTTTACCAAGCGATACAAATGCTAACCCCCGGAATGAAACAGCTAAAGCTATTACCACAAGAAGTGGTACAACACTTAAACCACCTGAAATACCTGTAACTTCTGATGAAACTATTCCTACTCCACAAGAACCACAACCTGATCAAGATAAGGAAAAAGAACCGGTAGTTGAAAAGGTTAATGAAAATAACACAGTTAAGGATAAACCTTATGTTAAACCATACCAACCACCACTTCCTTACCCGAGTAAAATGAAGAAAGAAAAACTTGAAGCCGAGCAATCCAAATTTTTGGATATGTTTAAACAGATAAATGTAAATCTTCCTTTCATTGATGTGATTTCAGGAATGCCAAGATATGCTAAATTCTTGAAAGATCTAATCTCAAATAGAAAGAAAATGGAAGAACTCTCGGCTGTTACTATGAATGCTAATTGTTCAGCAGTGCTGTTGAATAAGATACCAGAAAAACTATCTGATCCAGGAAGTTTCACAATTCCATGTTTTCTGGGTAGTCTTAGTTCAATAGAAGCATTGGCAGACTTAGGTGCTAGTATAAATTTAATGCCATATTCACTATACGCTAAACTAGACCTTGGAGAATTGAAACCAACCAGAATAAGCATACAACTAGCCGATAGATCAATAAAATATCCTAGAGGGATAATGGAGAACATGCTAGTTAAAGTTGGTACTTTAGTATTTCCAGTAGATTTTGTTGTTTTGGACATGGAAGAAGATTCTCAAGTTCCTCTCATATTAGGAAGACCATTCTTAAACACGGCTAAAGCAATGATAGACGTGTTCGGTAAGAAACTGACCCTAAGTATAGAGGATGAGAGTGTTACCTTTTCAGTTGATAGAGCAATGCAACAGCCACAATCTGCAGATGATACATGTTATTATATTCAAACTATAGATGCACATGCAGAATTATTAGAAGAATTTCCAGAATTACAAGGAACAGGAGAATGTTCTTTAGGAGAAGGTAATGAACCAATTGATGAAGCTGAAATGTTAGCTACACTTATAGCTAATGGATATGAACCAACAACAGAAGAAATTCAAATGCTAAAAGAAGAAGACAGATATCGATATAAATCATCGATAGAAGAACCTCCGAAATTAGAGTTAAAGCCACTTCCAAACCATTTGGAATACGCTTATTTACATGGTGAATCTGAATTACCTGTAATAATATCGTCTTCTCTTACTGAAAATGAGAAATCACAACTCATTTCTGTGTTGAAAGCTCATAAACCAGCCATTGCATGGAAGATTCATGATATTAAAGGAATAAGTCCTTCGTATTGCACACATAAAATCCTTATGGAAGAAGGTCATAAAACGTATGTGCAACGCCAACGAAGACTAAATCCTAATATGCAAGATGTAGTTAAGAAAGAGATTATTAAACTGTTAGATGCAGGTTTAATTTATCCAATCTCTGATAGTCCATGGGTAAGCCCAGTTCAATGCGTGCCTAAGAAGGGTGACATGACTGTCATTACAAATGAGAAAAATGAGCTTATTCCTACTAGGACTGTAACAGGATGGCGTGTATGTATTGATTATAGAAAATTAAATGACGCCACCAGAAAAGATCACTTTCTCTTACCTTTCATAGATCAAATGTTGGAAAGATTAGCCGGAAATAGTTACTATTGTTTTCTAGATAGATTTTCCGGATATTTTCAAATTCCAATAGCACCCGAGGACCAAGAGAAAACCACATTCACGTGCCCTTATGGTACTTTTGCTTACAAACGCATGCCATTTGGACTTTGTAACGCCCCTGCAACCTTTCAAAGGTGTATGATGGCGATTTTTCACGACATGATAGAAGAATGCATGGAAGTTTTCATGGATGACTTTTCAGTCTTCGGTGATACATTTAAATCATGTCTAGTTAATCTGGAACGAATGCTAATTAGATGCGAAAAATCAAATCTAGTACTTAATTGGGAGAAATGCCATTTCATGGTTAAAGAAGGCATCGTTCTTGGACATAAAATTTCAAAAGAAGGAATTGAAGTGGATAGAGCTAAAGTAGATGTAATTGCTAAACTTCCACATCCCACCAATGTTAGAGGAGTTAGGAGTTTTCTAGGGCATGCCGGTTTTTACCGACGTTTCATAAAAGATTTTTCTAAAATTGCCACTCCTATGAATAAACTCCTAGAAAAGGATGCGCCATTCATCTTTTCAGATGAGTGTATCAAATCTTTTAATATTCTTAAAGAGAAACTCACTAATGCACCGATCATGATAACACCAAATTGGAATCTACCATTTGAACTAATGTGCGATGCAAGTGATTTTGCAATGGGAGCCGTTTTAGGACAAAGGATTGAAAAACGATTTCAACCTATATATTATGCTAGTAAGACGTTACAAGGAGCACAAACGAACTATACAACTACTGAAAAAGAACTCCTTGCTATTGTCTTTGCTTTTGACAAATTTCGATCATATCTCGTTCTAGCAAAAACGGTGGTCTATACCGACCATTCTGCTCTTAGATACCTATTTTCAAAACAAGATGCTAAACCAAGATTAATCCGTTGGATCTTACTCTTACAAGAGTTTGATATTGAAATCCGAGATAAAAGAGGAGCAGAAAATCTCGCCGCTGATCATCTTTCTCGTCTTGAAAATCCCGAATTAGAAGTTCTAAATGAATCAGCCATACAAGACAACTTTCCTGATGAATATCTATTGAAGATAGATTATAAAGAAATCCCATGGTTTGCAGACTATGCAAATTATTTAGTATGTGGATTCCTTGAAAAAGGATTATCGTACCAAAAACGAAAGAAATTCTTCAGTGATATAAAACACTATTTCTGGGAAGATCCACATCTGTTTAAAAGTTGTCCCGATGGAATAATACGCTGATGTGTATTTGGAGATGAAGCTAGTAAAATTTTAAACCATTGTCACACAGGACCAACAGGAGGGCATTATGGGCCTCAACTAACAGCAAGAAAAGTTTATGAAGCTGGATTCTATTGGCCTACAATTTACAAAGACGCACACCTTCTTTGCAAATCCTGTGATGCATGTCAAAGGGCCGGAAAAATAAGTCAACGTGATGAAATGCCACAAAATGTCATCCAAGTATGTGAAGTATTTGACATTTGGGGTATTGACTTTATGGGTCCATTTCCAAAATCTCATAATAATCTATATATACTCGTAGCCATTGATTATGTATCTAAATGGGCGGAAGCACAAGCTCTCCCAACTAACGATGCACGAGTTGTAGTCAACTTTTTAAAACGTCTTTTTGCAAGGTTTGGAACACCGAAAGCTTTAATAAGTGATCGGGGTACTCATTTCTGTAATAATCAACTTGAGAAAGTTCTTAAAAGATATGGAGTAACTCATAAAATCTCCACCGCATATCATCCACAAACAAGTGGACAAGTTGAAAATACCAACCGAGCTTTAAAACGTATTCTAGAGAAAACCGTAGGATCAAATCCGAAGGAATGGTCCATTAAATTGGAGGATGCACTCTGGGCTTTTAGAACAGCCTACAAAACTCCAATTGGAACCACACCTTTTAGACTTGTTTATGGAAAAGCATGTCATCTTCCAGTAGAAATTGAACACAAAGCATTTTGGGCTTTGAAGACATGTAATCTTGATTTACATGAAGCTGGACGTCTACGATTAAGTCAACTAAACGAATTAGAAGAATTAAGACATGAAGCATACGAAAATTCGTTAATCTATAAAGAAAGAACGAAGAAATGGCATGATAAAAGAATCAGAAGTTCAAAAGAATTTAAAGAAGGAGACAGAGTTCTTCTTTTCAATTCACGATTCAAGCTATTTCCTGGAAAATTGAAATAAAGATGGTCTGGACCATTCATAGTCAAAAGAGTTTTCCCATACGGAATGATAGAATTAATAAATTCAAATGGGATTGAATTTAAAGTTAATGGTCACTGAGTTAAACATTACATACATGGTCCGATGGAAGTCGACAACAAAGTTAATCACAATTTCGACACCACAGCTAACTAAGTGTGGGGAGAATCAAGTCTTTAAAGGATAATATGTATTTCTGTTAGAGTTAGATTGTCTGTTTTCGTGTAGTTCTCGAAAATGGAACCCGAATGGTCTTTCCCTAGCAGACCCTAAAGAACTAGTCTTCTCCCCCCCATTCTGAATTTTTATTTTTTTAGGTTTTTACGAAATGAAGACTGCCTGTGAACTAAACCATGGTCTAATGCTACACGCTTTGATCACTAAGCGTAATAATGACATACTACCGAGTGAAATAGTATCAGTAATCAGAGAAAGAATGGACGGAGTTAGAAAAGAATCCAGATGCGAAGATAATAAGTTACAATTTGGTAAAGGAAAATCAAAATCCGCAGCGAAAAGAAGAGCACGACACCTAGAAAGATGTCACAAATGCGGAAAATGGTCACATGGAGGTAAATGTTCCAATAATCAAACCTATTCAAATACCGAATTTGTTACTTTATGCAGAGACGGACCGTTCATATGTTTAGAAGAAAAGACACTGAATGCTCGAGGTTACGCCTATGTAGCTATGGAAAACCAATTAAACCGACTATCTTATGAATGGGATAGATCATATAACTAAGAAATCTATTTCACAGGTATGTCTGTACAGTTTTTATTTTTATTTTTATTTTTAACCTTTTGATAATAAACGCTAATTTGTTCGCTAAAAAGTATTAAATTGGTATTGAATAAAATTAGGTTTGGCGACCGAAATTATTGATATCATTCAAAAATTTATTACATCACTGCGAAATTTAACGTTTATTCTTAAGGTATAAATATCTTTAATCAATCAACCCAAAATATTTCAAAAATTCGTCATGAGTTAAATTAGGTCTTGGAACCGAAATTACTTTACCAAAAAGAGGGGCGCATATTTTTGATAATATTTGATTGATTAAAGTGGGATAAAAAGACAAAAAGATTTTTAATTTTATTTTTACCATGTTTTTAATCTTAATATTTAAATCTTAAATTAATATTGTAAACTCTGTAAAAACAATATATTTAAAATTGTAAATATTTGAAAAATTAATATAAGTTTGATATGAATTTATAAATTTTTAAATTAAGTTTGGTGTGAACTTTTAATTTTTAAAATATAAATTTTTAATTTTATGCATTTCAAATTTTAAGTTTGGTGTGAATTTTTAATATTAATTTTGAATTTTATATTTAAGTTGTGTGAATTTAAAAACAAAAATTTACTTTATCTCATTAAGTTAAGAATATGATTTTTAAAATTCGTCGTAAGTTGAAGACTAGGTCTTTGAACCGAAATTGCTTTACCCGAGGGAGGGACGAGAACTTTTATTATCATTATTTTTAATCTTATTGAATTAGAGTATGCCAAAAACATTGAAAAAACCCAAAAATCTTAGCTTTTAAAACAATCGCTACTAAAAGACAAATTTTAAAATTTTGTCGAAGGACGGACTAGGACATCGATCCGAAACGACCTCGTCCTAAATAACAAGGGAAACAAAATTTTAAAATTAAATACTTAATTGTTTTATAAGTTAAAGATTATAAAAAAAAAAAAAAAAAAAAAGAGCAAACTCCGCGACTCGCGGAGTTTGAAAGGGAAATCTCCGCGAGTCGCGGAGAGACTAAAAACCGGAAAAAAAATATAACTGCAGAACAGATCAGTCCCCAACCCAAAACAACAAAAACACAGCGAATTCTGCACCCGAAAAACCCGAAAAACACCCTCAAAAATCCCAATTTTTAACCGTTAATCACCAAATTTTTTGCTAAAATCATGTTGAGAAGGATGCTATCTAAGAATTACTCAAGAAAAACGGTAAATTTCTACACCTAAACACCATTTAATCCGAAATTTGGTGTTCTTGAGCTATTTTTTTTTCCCAATTTGATTTTGATGCTTTTTAGTGTAATTAGACTTAAATTGTTTATGTATTATGCTTGTATAACCTAGATTGATGCTGTTTAACATGATTAGAAGCCTTAAACTTCAAATTTTGAGTAATCTAGGGTTTGTGTTCTTGAGTAATTTGGGGCTTTTTGATATAAACAGGTTATGGCCGATTTTTGTCATGAATTGTTGCTAAATTGAGTAGTGTAACATGTCTAGGTAGTTAAATGATCCAAACTTTGAGCCTAAACATGATTTTGAGAATTAAAGTGGACTTTTTCAAGTCTAAAATTCATGAACTTGATTTTTGAAAGATAATGCCATTTGAGACTTGTTTGATTGTTAGTAATGATTATTTTGACATGTTATTTGAGTTGAATGCTTATGAACTTGGCGAAAATTTTCGTATATGCTTATTTGAAAAAGTGTAGATTTGATAAAAATGTGAAAATAAGCTTAAGTTTGATATAAATTGATAATGTCATTGTAATTATTTTGATTGATGATTTTGCTGACACTAATGCATATTTGGATGCACAAAAATTGTGTTTGATGTGTTTTGCAGAATGAAAGGGGTGAATCTTCATCCCAAGCCCGCAATGCTCCTGCTGAGAATTTGGAACAACAGGAGGTGGATAACTACTACAAGCAGGATGTACCTCATCCAGTCATGACCTTTTCCGATATGCACTTGGAAGAGTTGCACCCGAACCTGAGATTTGACAGACTTTGGATAGATTATCCAAAATATCAAAGGGGTTTGCATACTCTTCATTCTAAGGTTGTTGAGGTACCGAGGGTCATAGAATGGGGACCCTTAGAAGCTGTAGAATTGGCCGGGCCAATTAGGGAATTACTTGTACAGAGGTATGGTAATTCTTCTTTTAATGACTGGATATGTTTATTCACCATACGCAGACCTGTATATAAAGTATGGTGTGAAGAATTGTTATGTAGTATAGAGTTGAATGATCGGGTAGCTAGTTTAACCGATCGTTCTTTTTTTAGATTTTTGTTAGGCGGTTCGATGCGCCACATGTCTTTACTGGACATGGCTCAGGCTTTACGTATATATACGCCTGAGGAGTTAGCGTCTGCCGATTGTAGAGGATTGATACTAAACGGTAGAAAGATAGATGAGAATTTTGATACACACGGTGTGTGGAGTCAAATGACAAGCCATCACCGTTTCAAAGGGGGAAATTACTCTTATTTGGATATAGATAGAGCCGAATTAAGAGTGATACATAGGTTTTTAGCTAATTCGATTACACAAAGGGGTAAAAACAAAGAAAAGGTAAATGAACAAGATTTGTTTTACCATATGTGTATTCGAGACCCACAGAGCGCTGTAAGTATACCATATTGTGTGGGTTATTATTTATCAGCTATGGTTCGGGGGATGCGTCCACATAGCATAATAGGAGGTGGTATTTTTATTACTTTGATTGGTGAATATCTCGGTGTGGATATAAGTCGGGGGGGATTATTACTAGAAGAGCCGGAACCCCGCGATACTATAGGTTTAAATGTATACCATGGTGCGAAAGTTTTGAAGAGGCGAAATAACGCCGCAGTACGATACCATGGTAGACATCCACAGGTGGAGAGAAACCAGCAGCAAGGTAATGTAGGAGGGGGGAATGAGATGCAAGAAATGCATAGGTTTATAGCTTCTCAGGAATACGAAAATGCTAGACAGAGAGCATTTGAAGATTGGCAAGTTCATCAGAACCAGATCATAGCTCATTGCCAACATATAGGTAGAAACTATATTCCTACACCGAAACCCATCTTCCCTCCTTGGTCTATAGAGATGCAGCCACCATATCCTACGTATGACCCTGCCGAAGCATTCTATAGCACTTATGGTTATGCCTGGAACCCCTATTGGTACCAATATCATCCTTAGTTTACTTATTATTATTTTTTTTATTTTGTAATTTGTAATTATTGATACATTTAATATTTTTGTTAATATTGTAATCATTTTTATAATTATCTAACTTTTATTCTTAGATTTTAATAATTTTTGAATGTGGGGTAATATACCAAACTTCAAAAATATGTATATATGTTTGCAATTTATCTTATGTACACAACAGGGTAAAACAACGCATTTTCAAAGACTGGCATTAAGTTCAGCAAAAGCAACTAATTTTGACGACAAGATGCAAAATATATGTGAAATAACAACAAGACGGAATGAACAAATGATGTGCACCATTTATCATTCAGCAAACAAACGCCAATATATTTGGAAACTTTGGTAAAAATTTAATCATTTTCACACAAATCACCCTCAATAATTTAAATTGTTATTGATTTCTTGCAAATGAGGGCATTGCAAGATCTTAAGTGTGGGAAGGGGTTAAATTCTTTCGGATTTTAAAATTTTTTACTTTATACACTTGGTTACCATTAAAAATACTAGTAAAGCAGTAGTTGTATTAGAATCTAGTGCTCTCTGATAATAAAGAACAGCCCTAGTCTTATATACTGACTACCCAATTCTAGTAAAATTTTTCAAAATTTTCAATTAAATGAATTCAAAATCATGTTTATACATATTTATGAACGATAAAACTAGGTTTTAACACCGAAATTATTGTTACCTCGGAAAGGACATAAATTAAGAAACAAACTAAAATGTTAAAATTCATTTAAAATGGAATAGAGGACGATAAAAAGGAAAATAAAAGCCAAGTGTGGGAAAATTTACCAAGTTATCTTAAACATATGTCACATATATCTGTAACAAATAACTGAAAATACTTTTGCTTTGGACTAAACTAAACTGTTTTACCCAATGAAAGAAAAGAAGAGATGGATCTACACGATGAATCAATTCCATCATTAAAAGGAAGTAAAGTCTTCCGAAAAAGACACGCGCTTCTTGATTTAGGTCCTGAAGTTGTCGTCCAGACCAGCTGTAGGTTGACGAAAAATCTAGAAAAGTCATCACTAAAATCAGCAGGAAATCCACGGACCTCAGCATTAAACAGGGTCGCCAAGTGGTCAGATTTATCCTAACCATGAGAAGGATTTATCTCGTACAATGGGGGGGCACCATGCAAATTAGCTGGATAAGACTAATGAATCAGATCCCCAGAAAGGATAATCTCCTTAAAGATTAAAAAATCAGCTTTTAAGACTGATATTACTCAATCCTAGAGATTGACCTTAAAGATTGAGAATTACAAACTCATGGAATTCGATGATATCTAAACTCGAGCTTAAACGAGAAAATATTTTGATCAAAATTATAAACCGATTTGTTTTCTGAAAACCCTATTTTCAATGCGTTCATTACCATTGAATGTAAAATCCTAGGAATTCACCTGGAATTCATTAGGTCACCTGAACTAAATCGGGTGTCAACCGTAAGAACGGTGGTTGCATAGTGGTCAAAGACAGGACCTTGTGCCAGGCCAAAAAATTATAAGGGTGAGCTTTACTATTGCTCCTACCAAGGATAGTAATTGCGTCCGACACGTTATAGACCATAATCAAAAGCATGTCACGGGACATTGCCTTAACAGTTGCTTGTTCAACGCTTTCCTTTCAACCGGACGGTAGTTTACCGAAAGGTAATATACGGGACAAGTAAACTGGACGTGTTGCTTTCCAAATACAAGGTTAGCAAGTGGGTGACACAAAACCGCAAGTTTTGAGCTAAAATTTTCAAATCTGAAACCCACCAAACCCACAAAAATATTTTGCAAACACCGGTAAAGGGTTATCCCGGAAAACTTATCTAGGGTAAAAACTAGATTTAATTTTCAAAAGATCAAATGTTTTCATAAAGATCCAATTTCCTTAATGGATCTAAATTTTTATAGTCATATGGGACTGTAAACCATATCGTTACTACCATTGTTTATACCGCCGTATAGAAATTACTGATGTACAAATTGTGAAGAATAAAGAAGTGATTCTAGTATTTCAAGACGATATTGCTTGAGGACAAGCAACGCTCAAGTGTGGGAATATTTGATAATGCTAAAAACGAACATATATTTCATAGCATTATTCCTCAAGAAAGACAAGCTTTTAGTTGCAATTGTTCTATTTACAAGAGATATTCGTTTAAATAATAAAAGGTGAAGACAAAAGACAGATTCGACGAATTGAAGACGCAAACGACCAAAAAGCTCAAAAGTACAAAAGACAATCAAAAAGGTTCCAATTATTGATAAGAAACGTCTCGAAATTACAAGAGTACAAGATTCAAAACGCAAAGTACAAAATATAAAATTGTACGCAAGGACGTTCGAAAATCCGGAACCGGGACCAGAGTCAACTCTTAACGCTCGACGCAACGGACTAAAAATTACAAGTTAACTATGTATATAAATATAATATAATATATAATTAATTATATTAATTATATATATATTATATTTATAAATAAAAAACCGTCGGCAGAGAAAAACTCCAAGGACTGAGCTGTAAAAGTAACCTCCGCGACTCGCGGAGTTTGAAGAGCATTTTGCCGCGAGTCGCGGAGCCCCAAATTTGAAAACTGCCTATAAAGCCAACCGAATTCTGATCAAAAACCATCATCTTTTTCTTCCTCATTCATACGTAAAATTTATATTTATATTTATAATTTATATTTTAATTTTAATTATAATTCTAATAATAAGGGTATGTTAGCGAATATTGTAAGGGTGTAAGTCGAAATTCTGTCCGTGTAACGCTACGCTATTTTTAATCATTGTAAGTTATGTTCAACCTTTTTA
The DNA here is from genome assembly GCF_046630445.1 of Rutidosis leptorrhynchoides. Taxonomy (NCBI): domain Eukaryota; kingdom Viridiplantae; phylum Streptophyta; class Magnoliopsida; order Asterales; family Asteraceae; genus Rutidosis; species Rutidosis leptorrhynchoides. Next base: position 152,174,761 of record NC_092337.1, read on the forward strand.
CATTAATGTCTCGTAGCTAAGTTATTATTATGCTTATTTAAAACAAAGTAATCATGATGTTGGGCTAATTACTAAAATTGGGTAATTGGGCTTTGTACCATAATTGGGGTTTGGACAAAAGAACGACACTTGTGGAAATTAGACTATGGGCTATTAATGGGCTTTATATTTGTTTAACTAAATGATAGTTTGTTAATGTTAATATAAAGATTTACAATTGGGCGTCCCTATAAATTACCATATACACTCGATCGGACACGATGGGCGGGGTATTTATATGTACGAATAATCGTTCATTTAACCGGACACGGGAATGGATTAATAGCCACTAGAATAATTAAAACAGGGGTGAAATTACATTCAAGGGTAATTGGTGTAATTGTTAACAAAGTAGTAAAACCTTGGTTTACACGCAGTCGATAACCTGGTGTATTCATTAAACAAAGTATTAAAACCTTGTTACAATTCGAATCCCCAATTAGTTGGAATATTTAACTTCGGGTATAAGAATAATTTGATGAGGACACTCGCACTTTATATTTATGACTGATGGACTGTTATGGACAAAAACCAGACGGACATATTAAATAATCCAGGACAAAGGACAATTAACCCATGGGCATAAAACTAAAATCAACACGTCAAACATCATGATTACGGAAGTTTAAATAAGCATAATTCTTTTATTTCATATTTAATTTCCTTTATTTTATATTTAATTGCACTTCTAATTATCGCACTTTTATTTATTGTTATTTAATCGCACTTTTAATTATTGTACTTTTTAATTATCGTAAGTTTATTTTATCGCACTTTTATTATTCGCAATTTCATTATCGTTATTTACTTTACGCTTTAATTTAAGTCTTGTATTTATTTTATATTTTACATTAGGTTTTAACTGCGACTAAAGTCTTAAAATCGACAAACCGGTCATTAAACGGTAAAACCCCCCCTTTATAATAATAATATTACTTATATATATATTTGTATTTTTAATAAAAGTAAACTAATATAGCGTTGAGCTTTGTTTAAAAGATTTCCCTGTGGAACGAACCGGACTTACTAAAAACTACACTACTGTACGATTAGGTACACTGCCTATAAGTGTTGTAGCAAGGTTTAAGTATATCCATTCTATAAATAAATAAATATCTTGTGTAAAATTGTATCGTATTTAATAGTATTTCCTGCTAAAATTAATAACTATTTTATATACACCTCGCATAACATCATATATTTATAACATCTCCCGTTGATACGCGTTTTAAATTATCTCGTTTAGGTAATTCACGCACCCGAATGAAAGTTGAGAGACCAAACTCGCCAAAGGATCAAACCTTTGACTAGGTTAAAGGGTCAAACCCCTCTTACCCATTCATTCATCTCTCTCTCTCATTTTACTACTTCCTCCATTTTCTCTCAACATCCCATTTCAAAGAATCATCATCCAAATCCGAACTAGCGGGTGTTTTGCAAAATAAATTACATTTTTGGAATCCTTGCAACTTCCTCTTCGATTCCATACCGATTTCATTACATTTGGGTAACTTTCTAAAATCACTAGATTTTGTGTTCTTGATGTTTTTAACTTATAAAAGTGTTAATTAGTGTCTATGGCTCAAGTCTAACATGATTATATGATTTATATGCTCGATCTCGTTGTTTTAGTGTAACTAGCATGAACTTAAATTTTGGTGTGTTGTTCTTGAATTTTGGATGATCATATGTTGTTAGATGTTAAAAGTTCATGTTCTAATTGTGTTCCTAGTATCACTAGCTTCAATTTGATGTGTAGGTTGCTTTAGAAAAGTTCATGAACTTGATTTATGATTTTGGTGAATTTGGGTTAGGGTTTGATGAACTTGAAATGAACTTTTGATGCATTGAATGCCATGGATTATGGTTGGTAAGTGTTTAGTTGGATTGTATGCTTGATTACCTTCGAAACGGCATATCATTCATGTAAATTGGTTACCCAAATCATTGAATTGCATTTATGAACTTGTATGCGATTAATGTTGAGCATTAGATGCGGTTTTAGTTGTTATAATAGGTAGATTGATTGATGAAATGTGTTTAGTTGTCTTCTTCGTCAAATTACCTTCCCAACGGTATAAAATACTTGACTTGATTGTTTGCGGATCATAAATTGTGTTTATTTGGTTTTTGGTTCGTGTACTTAGAAACTTACTGCATCAGACTGGAATACCAATCTGGACGCCGTCCAGATTCTTGGACGTCGTCCAGCCCTTCAGCCTTGGACGCCGTCCAGCATTTTGGACGCCGTCCAGGCCTTCAAAGCTGGACGCCGTTCAGAAAATCTGGACGCCGTCCAGATGCACTGACAGGCCTCTGTCTTCGTTGGTCATTTTTCGAAAAATGTTTGCTATACTATGGACCTCCGATTCACATGTAACTTGTTCTAACATGCTCATATATGATTAAAAACCTCAGAAAAATAGTTCGGGACCCGACCCGAACGTGTTGACTTTTTCGTTGACTTTGAACCGACCAAGTTGACTTTTAATCAAACTTAACCAATTGTTTGTGCAATCGTTCTAACATGCTTTTATACTAGTACCTCGCATGAAACATGACAATTTGATTCACATGCTATTATGATCGAGTCTTAACGAGCCATAGGACTAATTGAACATCTTTGACCAATCGTGACTATCGTTATTGATACAACCTATTTGTTTAGGTCAAGACTAGCATTGTTCTTTGCACACGTTTACTTGTTGAAGTACTTTACTACTCGTGCACTCAAGGTGAGATCATAGTCCCACTTTTACTCTTTTGCACTTACATTTGGGATGAGAAAACATAAACGTTTCTTTTTACTAAGTGAACACAAGTACAGGAAAACAAACATTGTACATACGAGTTTGAACAAAAATCCTCAATTCGATTATCATTAGTTACACTTGCCGGGTGTAAGCGAGAACTTATGTTATATGGCCATATGGGTTTGACAAACCCTCATTCAAACGGTTCGCTACCATTTACGAATGAAATGTATTTTCGAGAAACAGTGTATGTTCAAACACTATTGTGATGGGGTTCTATGGAAGGAATGTTAAGCATTGATAATTGGGTGCTCGTGAAACAAACTTTTGGAATGTATTACTATTATACCAACGTTACAAATCTTGTGGTTCACTTGTACTTACTTACTTAAACCTATGATTTCACCAACGTTTTCGTTGACAGATTTCTATGTTTTTCTCAGGTCCTTGAACATTTGTGTGATACATGCTTCCGCTCATTATTTTGATACTTGCATTGGATGTCGAGTATATATGCATACATGGAGCGTCTTTTGGCTACTTTTAAATTGTGTCGCATAAGTTTCATTTGTACTTATAACTTTGTAACGTAACTTGTGGTGGAACTATTCTCGTAAACTTTGAACAATCTTTACATTTGAAATGAATGCGACATATCTTTTGGTCAAACGTTGTTTTAAAGACTTATGACCACGTAACGGGACCTAAGTAGACGGCGCCGTCAATGACGATTTTGTCGGGTCGCTACACAAATTGCGTTTCCAACTAAGACACCTCAGGCCGGTGTCATGTCACTTTCGGCCGACAGCCTAACCCAAATTTGACAATATAAATTGAAGGCTCCTGCTCATTTTTCTGTGTGCATTGTTTTGCCATTTCTCCACCACTTCACTTTAGTTTTCTGCTGTTCTTAGCCTTGTAGTATATTAGTTTTTATTACAAAATTATTTTAATTCAAGTTTCATTTAATTCCTTTGAAGATTTGAAGTGCTATTGTTCCAACCTTTTACATTTGCGCAATTACTTTGGTTTAATTCAAGTTAAAGTTCATCTTTTATTCATCATCATCATATTTACTTTAAGGTACTCCTTTATTTACTCTTACGCATATTTATGATGTCTTTCGTTTATTTTTATCATTTTTGATATGATTAGTACTTAGAATTATAGTGTTTGATTAGACTGATGAACATATAAACATTCAAATTTAAAATTGTGCAAGTAAGACCGTCGACTTGGTGACAGAGGCCGGCGGCCTGAGACCTTAAATACAAGAAATTATTTCGAATATTGTACGGTTTTTAGATTAATTTCATGTTTGTTAGCATTCCAAGCTGACAATTTTCAATGATTAACCGGCAGAGGAGTATAGAACACTTAGGTTTCAGGAAAAATCTGGAAAGAGCTTGGTTAATCAGTGACTGTCTTTAGCTAGACGGTAGCTTGGTTTGTTCAATAGGTAAGTCAGCAGCTGGATTGCAACAGCCAGCGGCCTGATATGAACCGAAGATGAAAAAATATTTTTTAAAATGCATTTTGTTGAGAATACTTATGTTCTTAATTAAATAGAACCATTATTCTGAGTCGAGTCACTCATTACATTGTAGTAAATTATATTGTGTTAGTACGCCAATGATCGATATAAGACCTTGCATGTCATTTGGATCCCGATATACTTGGATTCGTGATATTGATACATTAAGGAATTGGACCTCTAGATGTATTTAATATGGTTGAATTAATGACTCCACCCAATTGACTCCCGTAGTGTAATCATACTTTAAACCGTAGTGGTACTTAAGTAACAGTTAGGTACACTTTGCTAGTAGATGGATTAACGACCCAACTATTCATGTTAAACACATAAGTCATTTGAAAATACATTCCTTAATATAAAATCTCCAAATGTGGAAGGGAATGACGTCCTAGTAAACACCCATTTATTTATTTTTTTATATATATTTATCATTATATAATATTGTTGAGTCCCCTACGGAATTAAGGATTTAATTATGACAAAACAGAAGTATGAACACTAGTTGTAATGTGCAGGACAGCTAATTTTATTTATTTGAAACAGCTTGTATATTATGTTTCAGCGTTTAGTGTATTGCCTTCACTAACAGTACAAGATAGCTCAAGATTCAAGGTTATTTCATGACCAACATAGGATGTATGCAAAACCAGCAAGAAGATCAAGTGAAGAACCAGTAACTGAAGAACTAGCAGAGGCTGGAGCCGCACACAGCACTTAGGCAAATCATGCTCCATTACAAGCATGATGGTTTCCTGTGTTGTCTACTTCAATTCGCACTATTCAACTGACATCGAAGACAAAGTTGAACAGAGACGGACATATGTCGACATCTAATAAGTGACCTTACAAGACAACAATGGAATGCAGCAGATTAACCCAAGCACAGTTCATGGCTATTGCTTTGCCAATGCCTAGAGAACGCAACATTCTATTTGTTTCATCTCCAAAGGTATGTTCCTGCAATTAGCTACCGAAGAAGGAAAGGGGAATCACGAGATTCCTACAACAGTTGTCAGCTGCGTACAAACATCCTTTGTACTAGTGGATAATAAATCAATTACACGGTTATTAGGGCTCTTATAAATAGTTGAAACTACAATTATATAAATTAGTGGTGTGGGTATTAAATCAATAGAGTCCAAACCTTGTATAAGGTTCATTCGTTCGAAATCTATCTAGGTGTGATTTGTATCAACCGGTTATCTATTCCACCAATGGATAACCGTTATTTTTTTGAGATTATTTCAATAAAAGAATATCTTTGGAAGTTACATATGACTCCAATTTAATTATTTCTTAATTACATGCTTAACTAATAAATTGACTTAGTTAACAAAAAGAATTGTATTCACCCCCTACAAACTTAATGTTGTTAAATAAGGACCAACAACTGGTATCAGAGATTCAGTCTTGATATTTTGATATCTTGGATCTGGATATTCAAATGGCCTCTTACGATAACAAAGCATATCACGAAAATGGTTCTACCAATAGACCACACAAAGATGAATATGAAACTTGAAGAGATAGATTCATGTTTCACCTTGAGTCAATTGACTCACTCATGCCTGGCATTGCAAATAATGGCCCATATGTCCGTTGTTCACCATTGATGCTAGACCTGCAACTGAAGACTCTCTAGCTGATGAAGCAAGAGAGGTTATTCTTCCTCCATCGAGATGGGAGGATGAGAAAATGTCATATCGTACTTGACCCAAAAATCAAAACTGTGATAGCTATAACTTTTCCTAATCATGTGTTTAAAATGGTTAATAGAAAACCCTATGCTAAAGTTATCTTAGACTATCTTGACATCACCTATGATGGGGAAGATGAGGTCAGGAAAAACAAAATCATTGCCTTAAAAAGGGAATATGAGCTCTTCTTTGCTTATAAGAATGAGACTTTGAAACAGACCTTTATCAGATTTAATTCACTAGTAACTGACCTAGACTGCTTGAAAGTCACTTACACATACTTTGAACAAGTCAACAAATTCATTGACTCATTACCTACCAAGTGTAAACATGTCACTAACCCTTTAAGTACAACCCATACTCTAAATAATTTTGACATGTCTTCTCTATAAGGCACTATTTGGAACCATGAGAAGGCAGAAGCTAAACTTGAGTTGAACCTAAAACAAAATTTTATGTTTGCCCCCACCACCTCAAAATCTTGTAAGTTAGATGATACTACTCTTGTTGCTTCTGCTAAAAAGAAAGCACAAAAAGCTTTACTCGTTCAAAAATTGTTAGCAGAAGAAGAGGCAGAAGAGGATGATGAGGCGAGTGTCACTGAGTCAGAGGAAAGCAGTGATGGTGATGATGTGGAAGGGTCTGTTGAGGGAATGGCTTTATTGGCTAGGCATTTCAAAAAATTCAACCGTAGTAGGACCAATAAGCCATACATAGTCAGTAAGAAACCCAGTGCTAGGTATACAAGCAAGTCAGTAGCGGGCCCCAAATCTAAATTTTACAATTATGGGAAGGTAGGACACTTTGTATCTTAGTGCATGTCTAGAAAACCTTACTGATCTCAAAAAGGTTGTAGCTTCTTGGTGCACATCTGCTCAACGTAATGCTAAGTGTATCAATGAGCAACTGCCTTCCCAAGTAGAAGCTTTCTTTGCTGGTGACTATGATGTTGCTGCTGCCGCAGAAGTTGCATTCATGGACCATGTTCTTGAAACTGATCTTGAAGCTGTCTTACCAAATACCTTTTCCAAGATATTCAAGGGTAAAAAGGTCTTGAAAAATTAATTTGTTAGACCTACAGAGACCCCACCACCATCCATGAAAGAAATTTTAGAGGATGAATAATATCGGCCAAAAAGTCACTTTTCTACCCCCGATATTAAGCCCCAAATCAATAAAGACATAAACTTCATCACCAAATTAAGAGTTTATTCACTTTATTTTGTAAGTTAAGTGATTACGAAGACAATGCAAGAATAATCAAAGAAATTGGACTTAAAACGAAGAATCTAGAGCGAAAATGGTGAAGACCGAGTTACGACCTCGGAAATCAGAATTTACGATCCAGGAAACAGAGCTGACCAGCCAGCCCATGACCATGCCCCACAACCATGCCCAACGGCCCGCCAGTGATATGATCGAAACGGACGGTTCTATCTATGCGATGTCGTTAAGTCGCAAAGCGTCAGGATCTCCCAATCGCGAGAGAGAACAGTGGTTTATTATTTATATTTTGTGGGGCCTAAATTTACTTTTAATTTTCTAAGGTAGAAGGTGTGAGTTAACCCATGGTCGTACTTTTGAATGGTTTAACGAATTGAAGATCAAGAGGATAATTGTCTTTGGTTGAATTAGCTAGATAAAGGATAGTAGTTAGTTTTAAGCTAATAGTCCTAATTACGGAAAAGTAAAGATGATGGAGGGATATCCGGAGTATGCAGATCAAGGATATGTTGACTAAGATATCAGTTTAGGCTAGGGAAAGGTAATTATGTTTATATTAAAGCTAAGATTAGAATGGTGTAGATCTGGTTGGATGAGCCAATTACACAGACCTACTTATCTCTAGACTCTCAGAGTTCTCGTTGAGTAGTGAAAAGTATGTCACTTGGTTGTATAATTTAAAGGTAACTATACCTCGGAGGTTATCCTTAGTAAAGTACTAGGTTTATTAGTGAGTTGATTTCTAATCCTAACCCTCGTTATCAGTTTAGTTAACTGAATAACAACGTGCCGTGTTGATTGAACACTGATCTCAAACAGAAGGAGTCCGTCGGGTTAAGTTGACAAAACCTTAAATGAAAAATAACAACCATTTCATCATACTAATGAGATCATACCAATCTAAACATTATACAGCATTACAGTTGATATACTGAAAGTAAAGCAGATAGAAACCTAATAGATACCTAAACAATTAATATGACTTAATCCTAGGGCAGCAATCAAACAAGAACATGCAATAGGTTTTGGTTCTACAGTTGAGGCACTAACTAGATCTTAACAGCTCCTAAGAGGTCTCTTCGGAACAGTCAATAGGCATACTAGGTCATTCATGTCTCAATTCCTAAGTTTCGTGTCATAAAAGCGCATTAGATGCCTCTGGGAACTCCGGCCATATCAAGTTCATAGAATTTTTAGATACAGTATAACCAGGGATCTTAATCCTATGAAGTACCTAAGTTCATATAGATGGATAAGTCCTGATCACAACCTAGGTTGGTCAAACCTTAAGATGCTAGCATACAAATCTATCGGACTCACAAGTTCAGCATAACAACGGTAACCGTACTAATTTAACATAACTACGCTAACCCAAACTTCTATCATGGCAACATATAGATTAACTAAGCTAACATGGTAATATCGGAATGCATTATTAAACATAAATAATAACAATACATGTTTTATTAAAAAGACAAGCGTTTCGGATAAAAACCTGAAAAGGCTGAAGAAATCTGTCCGAGATCGCAGGGACTCGCCGGTATATCCTCCGAAAAATAAAAGCTAAGCTTGCTACTACTAAAAACTAACTAAAAAGTTTAAAAATCTAAATTGAAGTATAAATTGAGTGTGTGTAAAAAATGAATGAAAAAATCCCTTTAAATAGACTTGGAAATTTCCTGCATAAACTGGCAGGCCATATGGCAGGCCGTTTGGCCAGGCCGTATGGGCTGGAAAACGATTTTTCATGCCCGTTTGCTGAGGCCGTATGGCAGGACATTTTTCACACTGGCATGCCGTATGGAAAGCCATATGGCCTGCCCTGGTCAGCTGTGTTTCCTGGATCGTAACTTGATTTCCTTGGTCGTCACTTGTCTTTCACCGTGTTCGCTCTAGAATCTTCGTTTTAGCTCCGTTTTACTTGATTCTTTTTGTATCGCCTTTGTAATTACTTATTCTATAAAATTAACCAAAAAAGTGATTATTTTGGCGATAATGTTTGGAACTTTATGGATTTAGGGCTCAATATCGGGGTAAAAACGTGACTTTTTAGCCGATATCAGCCAGCCAGCCCCATGGCCTGCCAGAGTCCCATGCCCACGGCCTGGGCACACAGTCCACTATTAGGCCATGACTATAGCCCACAGCCTAAGCCAGGCTGATTTGGGAAGGAGCTTTTGCTCATCATTTCAAACATACACTTCGCACTTCAATTTTCACTCTATCACTACAAAGTTAGTACCCGGAGGTGAACGTAGAAGATTGTATTAGCAGTGGTCTGGAGTCTGAAGTTGTCACTTTCGTGTTTTCAGAACTCAGTTAATCTACTAGTACTTCTATCCATTATATTTACATAATGTCTTTCATTGTTATGATTTAAGATATTGTTACCATGATTAGCGAGTAATTATCTTTAGTGTATGTTATGACGTAATCAGTTACACTGCTGATATTATATTGTGGATTTTATATGTGTTGAGATGCTTTTCGATTATGTTTTAAACTCAATCGCTTTTACAACTAATAGAACGTAGTTACCGGCTCTGTTATTGAGAAGTACCAAACCCTGATTCAGAGTACACTATTCGTGTCACCCCATGGTAAGAGAACTCTGTCGGATACAACAAAAGCTTAACTCAGGCTCAACTGTTGTAGTACGTTGATATTGCTCATCTACACTATGTTTCTCACGCAATATCTACCTCGTTTTACTCAATTTTCGTTTCTAAAGTGCTCGAAAATCTATGATCTTGGTTTAACCGCGTTCTGAGTGCTATTGCAGTTCTAAGAGTAAATTTGGTGTAAAATTGACCAAAGTGTGCAAATGTATCAAGAAAACTGCAAAGTACTCAACCTGGCAATAAGAACGACGTTCCATCATTAAGGAACGCCGTTCCATCATTAAGGAACGCCATTCCATCATCAAGAACGACGTTCTACCTGGGAAATTTACAAAGGAAATGGAAACAAAACAAGATGCCATTTAGAGTACGATTCAAGAACGACGTTCCTAATTAAGAACGACGTTCCACATAAAGCTAAGAACGATGTTCCAACATCCAAAACTGCGTTCTACATCTAGAGTCAAGGAACGACGTTCCTGAAAAAAGAACGGCGTACCTCTGTAAATTCTGGACAAATTTTTGGAAGTATAAATAGAATGAGAAAAGAAGTTTTTCATATCAACACTCAATAGAATAGTGTAGTTCGTGGTGGCTAATTAAAATTAGGGTTTTATTGCTTTTTTATTAAGGTTTTCATCAATTTTTCATCCATTCTTCCATTTTACATCAAGGATTGAGAGATTGAAGCAAGATCTAGGGCTTGTTCTTCAGCATCTTCATCTTCTTCATTTAGCACTTTTGTAATTTTTTTAAGTTTGGTACAATCTATTCTTGTTTATTGCTCAATCATGTTTAGATTTACTCTATTTGCTTGTATTGATCTAGTTCTAGCCATGATTGGCTAGATTTTATTATGTACACTTGTTTATGAAGCTTGATAGCTAAGGGTTGTTCATATTGATGTTGATGATTGTGTTTAGATGAATCTATTAGCTTGAATTAGAATTAGTCAAAAGATCCTTTGTTATGATTATTTTGGACTTTACTTTGATTATATGAGTTGTTTAGCTTTCAAAGGGATTTGATTAGTGAAGCAATTTGTAGTTCAACACTTAGGTGATCTAGACAATCAAATTTGAGCTTTCAAGGGATTGGAGTCTTGATTTGGATTGGTTTTCAATTGGTCCTTAGTCAACGTAGTGAAGTTTGGTTTTCTTAAGGGAGTTTGATTACCAAAGGGTTTTAGGGGACTTTAACCTAGGCTAAGTACTTGTGATAATTGCATGATTCAACTAAGATCAATTGGTATAAGCTTATGGAAATTTGCAAGTATTGATTTAATCACAATAACATCTAGTAGGGATACTATTTCAAAGTTTGAGCACAATTAGACCTTAAGTGAACAAAAGAACAACTCGAATGCTTCAAGAGGATTAAGCAAGTGTACATGCTTTTAGTATTGATATTTACTTAATCAGTCTTAGTTCTTAGTTTAAATTACAATAGTTTTCTTAATATCTAAAATTCAAACCCCCCAATCAAACTAACCTTGGGATGATTATGGGTTTTCATCGATTCAACCAGCATTCACCGCTCTCTTAGGACGAACCTTAAATGGAAAACTTACTAATTGCAACTACCGAGTCATTGTTTCTCGTATGCTTGTCATATAGTTGAGTCCACGTTTAAGTATAAAATTTGAAGATAAATATATGTTTGTTAAAAGAGCATCATACGTCAACCTGAGCTTTGGATTCCGACAAAGATCCCTTTTGTAGTGGAACCTCTGATTAGACTAGGAGTACATTGTCGATCTTGAACCATGCTGGTGTAGTCATTAAGCATATAAACTTAGTACGTGCATGCCGAAGCACAACGGTTGTTGTAAGATGCACTACTACTATGTAATGCCATGGAAAGAGTTAAATGTTGACTAGTACACAACACCATAACTAGGTCTCAAGCATTGCACCTTGTTTGAGGGATTCTTAGTTAATTAAGGAACTTTTTGTTTAAAAGCCATAAAGGATTGGATCGTTAGGTTAACCGAACGTGTTCATGGAAGTTACCTAGTAACTTGGCCCCATTGTTCTTTATGCTTCAACTCTTCTTAGGGCCTAACCACTTTGTACTAACCAATCGTTAACAAAAGTAACAAACACATCACATCTCTCGAATTAGGATACCTTGTCTCTTTTAATGCATAAGAAAGTTTAGACCTTGTGGAATGTTAATATGCTGCCTTTTCCGAGCGCTCTTATTAATGAGCCGCTCATGCCTACATGTACTCGTGTTTGATGGACGTCAAGGTTTGAGGGCGTTGCTGTCTACTCAGAATCACCAAACCTAACGTAATTACCCAGTGACATATCACCAACGTGATAGGTACGTCTAGGTACATTATAACAAATACAAAGTCACTACCTATTCATGAGCCAGCATTCCACAATCTCAGCTAAGTAACCAATGAAATCATAACGCACACTTATCTTAACCTTATCTGAATTACAAATTTCATCGCATTTACTTTCCTTTATTTATCTGTTTGCCGTAGACCTTTAGAAAAACCTGAAACTCCACCTCTATCTACTTATTTATTAGGATAATTCTATAGATACAGTTCCATTCCGCTGTCTTCTTAAACGAATGACCCTGGGTCATGCTTCCCTTACTCATCTGTAGGAAGGAGTAGTAGATTTATGCCCCCCATATTATAGATTTAAAACCATACCCTCCTATTAATATCTGAAATAGACGGTCAAAAACTTGACGACGCCGCCATAAAATAAACCGTCTGTTTTGGCCATATCATTAGGAGAAGGTAAGTTTTTGGCGCCGCTGCCGGGGACTGGTACTAGACAATACTGTTTCAGTTAGATTTATTTTAACAAGCTATTGGTAGTGTCTAAGAAAGACAACTATACACGAACTTTGTTGTTGGATTTTCCGAACAGTCTCCTATTATATTGGAACCAAAAGGATCCTGCCTCTCCATAGTCGATCTGGCTACTTGATTTGTTGGATAAGTTTATGTGAAGCATTGTTATCAAAATACCAGGGAAACAGCAGTATGAACCAAAAATTTATCTCTAGAATAACCAACCCTAGTAATAGGTAGAAACTTTAGAACTAAGATTACACTAAATTGCCCCAGATTACCTTAGATTACCTTAGATTACTTTGAGATTCCTTAGATTGATATAGAACTTTTCTATCTATAAATTAAAATAAGCATACCTAGTGTATGACCCATACCCGATCCAGCCCAGGACCACTGATATTCATCCGTGATTCGGAATTGATAATATCTACTACATGTAAGAAAGACTTAGAGCATTCAAACACCCGATGAAGTTACGCATCACTCTTGCTAAAAATACCAAACCCTCGATTGAAGGTCGAGGAGGACCAATTAGATTTCCAGAAATCCAAGGTCACTCATTCGAGTTAAAACATCATATTATACATCTCATCCAAAATGGCTATCAATTTCATGGATTACCAAATGACGACCCCAATTCACATCTTGAAAAATTCATTTCTCTTTCGAATTCCTACAAGCAGCTAGGGATAGGACAAGATGTAGTCCGACTATATTTGTTCCCCTATTCTCTCACTCATCATGAGCAGACATGGTTTGAAGGATTGGAAAATGACTCCATCACGTCATGGACGGAGATGGCTACGAAATTCCTAACCAAGTATTTCTCTCCTTCCAAACAAACCAAGCTTAAAAATGATATCATCATCTTTAAACGAAGTTATGATGAATCTATGTACACCGTATGTGAGTGATTCAAAACCCTGCTGAAGAAATGCCTTAATCACCAGCTAAAACGTTCAGCCCAAATCTATACCTTCTACAATGGTCTTACGGTAAACTGATATGACCAAAACAGACGGTTTTATTTATGCGGTGTCGTTAGGTTGCAAGACGTCAGAATCAATTATCAGGAGGGGAAATAGTTTTAAATTTATATTTAGCGGGGCCTAAATCGTACTACTCCTTATTATGGTGAGTAAGAGAAGTATGACCTAGGGTCGAATTCTTAAGAAGTTAGTAGAATCGAACCTATTTAACAACAGATAATCCTTAAGTAAGGGAGTAGTTGTAATTACCTAACTTTGGGTTTTCTAATTTATAAGATAAAGTAAAGTAAATGCGATAAAATTTGTAATTCAGATAAGATTAAAGCAAGTGCATACTATGATTTCGTTAGTTACTTTGGCGAGATTATGGAGTGCTGGCTCATGGATAGGTAGTGACCTTGTATTTATTCACTGGTCCTACCGCCCCTGTCATAAGACATGTTAATGGGTAATGTGTTAGGATTGAACATTCTGAATAGACAACAACGTCCCATACCCCCGACGCCCGTGCAGCTTGACTACAGGCATACATGTTCAAACGACTCATCCAATTGAGCGACTCAGTTAGGTGACGTATTAACGTTCCAAAAGGTCTAAACTTTCTTAAGCATAATGAAGTACAAGGTATTCCATATCTGAGAAACGCGATGTGTGTCGATGCTTTCGTTAATGATTGGTTTTAAAAGATAATTAGGCTCTTAAAAAGAGTTTAATCATAAAGAACACCATGGCCAAGTCGATGTGACCTCCATGAACACGTTCGGTTATTCTAACGGTCCAATCCTTTATAAGTTTAAACAAACAGTTCCTTAATTAACTATGAATATCTCAAGCGGGGTACAATGCTTAAGACCGCGTTATGGTGAAGTGTACTAATCAGCACTGGCCGTGTTCCATGCCCTTACTTAGCAGAGGTACAGCTTACAAAAACCGTTGTGCTTCAGCATGCACATACGAAGTTTATATCCTTGGTGACTACACTAACATGGTCTAGGACCGAGAATGTACTTTGGGCCTAGTTAGATGTTTCACTACAAAAGAGTCCTCAGTCAGAATCCAAAGCTCGATGGACTTACTACAACCGGTGTGCCTCAGTCAAGCTTGCATTGTATCCGATCGACTTCTCTTACCAAGGGGTGACACAGATAGTGTACTATGAATCAAGGTTCACGACTTCCTAATAACAGAGCCAATAACTACATTCTATTAGTTGGAAAAGTGATTGAGTTTAAAGCATAATTGGAAAGCATCTCAATAACATACACAAACCATAACATTATTTCGGCATTATAATTAACTACATCATAGCATACACTAAAGATAACTACTCACTAATCATGGTAACAATATCATAAATCACAATAATGGAAGACATTATATAGGGACAAAGGATAGAAGTACCAGTAGATTAAAGGAGTGCCGAAAGTACAAAAGTGACAACTTCAAACTCCAGACCGCTCCTAATACAATCTTCGGCGTTCTTCTCCAGGTACTAATTTTCCCGCTCACAGTTGTAGACCTTGAAAGTATGACTAATTATTGTAGAAAGAGAGAGAAAGAGGTGAATTGAAGTGTATGTAAAATTGGATGACAAATGGCCCCTTTTATAGACTTGAGTTTGGCTGGGAAACAGATGGCAGGCCGGCCTAGCAAGCTAGCGCCACAGGTCGGCGTGGGTGGCCAACGCCAGGCAAGCCGTTTACCAAACCCGTTTCGTATGCCTAGTGTCCGAGTCAGATAGCAAGCCGGCGCCACACTGGCAAGCCGGTGTGGCAGGTCGGTGTGGCAGGCCGGCTTTAGCTCCTGGTCTGTTGTTTGCTAGGATCGTCTTGCTCGTTCCCGGGATCGTAACTTGGTTTTCGGGGTCATAACTTGTCTTTC
The DNA here is from genome assembly GCF_046630445.1 of Rutidosis leptorrhynchoides. NCBI lineage: Eukaryota > Viridiplantae > Streptophyta > Magnoliopsida > Asterales > Asteraceae > Rutidosis > Rutidosis leptorrhynchoides. The sequence goes on from NC_092337.1 coordinate 152,190,326, forward strand.
ACCTTTTTGCTCTAGAATCTTCGTTTTAGCTCCGTTTCACTTGATTCTTTTTGCATCGTCTTTGTAATTTCTTGATCTTCAATTTTAACTGACAAAGCTAGTATTTTGGCGATAAAGCTTGGAACTTTATCATTTCTGGGCCTTACTATTGGGGTAAAAACGTGACTTTTTAGCCGATATCCTAAACCATAGGACAACGATTGATTCAGCAACTCAAGAAAATCTGATGAACTTAACCGCGAATAAAGCATGGGATATGCTCGAAAATATGACGATGCATCATCATGACTGGAACAGTGGTGAACAATCCGGCCCACTCTCCGCACTTAATAATCAAACAGAAGCCATCAAAACCCTCACATAAAAGATGGAAACGCTTGCGAAGAAACTAGGAGAACTGAAGACGCAACCATAACAAGTTAACCAGGCCCAGTCCTGTACTAACTGTACCAACCCGGCACTCATTGAAGAATACCAAGTTGAGTACGAGAATCATGACGTTTTAATCTGTTACGTCCAATACCCTGCTCATCTGCATAACCCTGGATTCAATCAGCAATCCAGAAATACCCAATTTCAAATAAGCACCCCACCTTTTCAACCACGCTACAGATATCCACCTTATTCACAACCACAAACTCATTTAACCTTCGATCAACCATTTCCACTCACTGGACCTCTAGCTGAGGAAAACACTTTAAACACTCAGATCACAAAAGCAACCAACCCAACTGTCAGAACAGATGATCAGTTAAGTCAGTTCATTCGAGGACAACAACACTTTTCGATCTTTCTTCTCTTATATATGATATTTTTCCCTAAGAAAACTTTTTTTATGCACATCGCTTATTTAAATCAGAGAACCGCAGCTAGACAAGATCAGATAGAGATACTCATGAGGAATCAGTTGGCTCTACTCAAAAGTCTAGAAATGCAGCTTGGACAATTATCCCAACGCCTTGAAACCCGACCACAAGGAAGATTGCCTAGCAACAGCATCCAAAATCCTCACATAGAAAAAGTAAAGAAATGGACTCCATCATCCCACAAGAAGAACCAACCCCTCGAAGAAGATCAGACAGATTTAAGAAGAAAGAAGAAACTATGCAGAAACCACTCTAGATAAATCCAGTTCATATACCCTACCCAGGAAGACTCAACAACAGTCCTGAGAGGATTGGAACCTTCAAGCTCAATGAAAAATTCTTGGATACCATGTCCAAAGTTCCAAGGAGAGTAGGTATATACGAAAATTACTCTCTACAAAGGAGAGGATGCTAAATTCCAACAAAATTCCACTAAGAAACTCAAAGATACTGGTCGATTCACTCTTCCATGTTTAGTTTACCAATCTGGACCATTCAAGCTTTAGCTGATTTAGGAGCATGTATCAATCTGATGCCCTGCTCTCTCCATAAGAGATTGGAGCTAGGAGACTTGACAACAACCAAAATGACTATTTGATGTGACTACAAAGGTACGGTTGAAATGAACGGTTTTATTCGTGCGGTGTCATTAGGCCACAGGACGTCTGATTTAGTTGATCAAGGTAGCACGCAGTGGTTTTGTTTATTTATATTATGCGGGGGCCTAAATTTGCTTTTACTTTCTAAGGTGTAGATGGTGTAAGTTAACCTAGTGTCGTGTTTTTAATGGATTAACGAATTGAAGATCAAGTGGATAATTGTCTTTTATTTAAATTACCTAGATAAAGGATAGTAGTTGGTTTAAGCTAAAAGTCCTAAGTGCGGAAAAGTAGATAAGTGGAAGGATATCCGGAGTATGCAGATCAGGGAAATGTTGACCAAGATATCATGGTTGGGTTAGGGAAAGGTAATTATGCTTATGTTAAGACTATGCTTGGAATGATGTAGATCTAGTTTGATGAGCCAATTACACAGACCTTCTTGTCTCTGAATTCTCGGAGTTCTCTTTAAGTAGTGAGAAGTATGTCACTTGATTATATAATTGAAAGGTAGCTATACTTCGGAGGTTATCTTCAGTAAAGTACTAGGTTTATTAGTGAGTTGAGCTCTAATCCTAACCCTCGTTATTAGTTTGGTTAACTGAATAACAACGTGCCGTGTTGATTGAAAACTGATCACAAACGGAAGGAGTCCGTTGGTTTAAGTTGGCAAAACCTTAAATGAAAACTAACAACCATTCCATCATACTAATGAGATCATACTGATTCAAGCATTATACAGCATTATAGTTGATATACTGAAAGTAAAGCATATAGAAACCTAATAAATACCTAAATAGTTAATATGACTAAGTCCTAAGGCAACAATCAAACAAGAACATGCAATAGGCTTGGGTCACACAGTGAAGGTACTAACTAGATCTTAACAGCTCCTAAGAAGTCTCTTCGGAACAGTCAATAGTCATACTAGGTCATTCATGTCTCAATTCCTAAGTTCCATGTCCTAAAAGCGCATTGAATGCCTCTCGGGAACTCCGGCCATACCGAGTTCATAGAATCTTCAGATACAGTATAACCAGGGGTCTTAATTCTATGAAGTAGCTAATTTGATATAGGTGGACAAGTCCTGATCACAACCTAGGTTGGTCAATCCTTAAGATGCTAGCATACAAATCTATCAGACTTCCTAGTTCAGTATTACGACAGTAATTATACTAAATTAACATAATTACACTAACCCAAACTTCTATCATGGCAACATACAGATTAATTAAGCTATCATGGTAATATCGGAACGCATTATTAAGCAGAAAAAGTAAAAACACATGTTTAATACAAAATAAAAACACATGTTTAATACAAAAGACAAGCGTTTCGGATAAAAACTTGAAAAGGCCGAAGAAATCTGCCCGAGATTGCAGGGACTCTCCGGGATATCCTCCGGACTACTAAAAACTAACTAAAAGCTTGAAAATATAAAGTGAATTACAAATTGAGTGTGTGTTGAAATGGATGGAGAAAGCCCTTTAAATAGACTTAGCTTTTGCATGCAAACGGCTGGCAGGCCGTTTGGCAAGCCGTTAGGCAGGCCGTTTGTAGGGGCCGTTTGGCAAGTAAATCTGTTTACAGGGGCCGTTTTCCTGGCCATTTGGCAGGCCATTTGTGAGCCAGGCAGGCCATTTGGCAGGCCGTTTGGTAAGCCGTTTGGTCTGCCTGGTCAGCTGATTTTCACTAGATAGTAACTTGATTTCTTGTCTTTCACCGTTTTTGCTCTAAAATCTTCGTTTTAGCTCCGTTTTACTCGATTCTTTTTTGCATCACCTTCATAATTACTTAATCTACAAAATAAACCAAAAAAGCGATAATTTTGCCGACAAAATTTAAATCTTTATTGTTCTAGGGCTTAATATTGGGGGTAAAAATGTGACTTTTTGGCTGATATCAAATACCCCACACTTAGCTTTGGTTGTCCTCAAGCAAAAAGCGAGAATATAAGGTTCTTTATAATAGACTCTCCCTTGCGCACCCATGGATCTTTTTATTATGCCTTCATCAGAAGTCGTCACATCTTTCGAAAGTATTAGAAAAAGTTTCGAGCTTCGATGATTTGGTCGCTAGATTTCAATTGCGTCCATAGTGAAAAAGGCGTACTTTCTAACTCTCAGATGTAGAATGTACATGATCAGGTTCCTCACTAGCGGATCACTCATATCACTCAAGTGTTTAGGGTGCCCTACTCTAATTGTATTATCACTCAGAAGCCAGCCGTGTAACAGTTCTCATCATAGGCTTGGTAAAGCATCAATATCTCCACCGGTTAAGTAAGGACGACACTGCTCTTCTTCCTAGGCATTCTTTCAAGAGGAAGACGGGTTCTAGGGTTTGGTTGGGAAATTTACATGGATTGGTGAAAGGTATCCAGATCTTTTGATTTCGAAAGAATTGATAGACTTTTGATTCTTCAGAGTATCAATTTTTGGATAGAGAACGGCTTGGAATCCGTAAAAAGTTTCTTCGAAAGAGGCACATTTTGCTAAGACTTTGTCTAGAATTTTCTTTGGCTCCTCCGGTATCCTTCTTGGGGCAACTTCTCTGGTTTTTTCTTTGCCTTTATTTGTAGAGACTTTGCTCTTTTTTTTTCGACATACCCTTTTTCATAACTTTTGTCTTTTGTTCCTGGTGCCCAGAGAGGAAGTGATAATCCACTGAAAATAGGTCTTTGACCTATCAAAAACAATCAGGGGTTCAGAATCTTTTAATAAGTGCTTTTGAAGCGAATTTGATCGATCTATCTCTTCATTAATATCTGGATCTTTTGATAAATGCAAAGGGGAATGAAGGTGAATGGGTAGTGTATTTTAGGGAATGAATTTAGGGTGAATATTTCCGATTCATCAACTCTTTATGTGAGTTGGTCGGTTTAAATTGCGTGGAGTGGAAACGGAAACAGATGGCTTTTTGTCTTCTCTATTCAGAATGATTTCGGAAGGAGTATTGCACCTGCACCACGTATGGCGCTTACTAACCATTGGTCTTGAAACGTATGTCAGAACCAAGTTCTAACTTGAACCGTACACTGGCACGCTCATCAATTGAAATGACAAAGTACTGTAGATTTGATGGGTGATACAGATACTTTGGGTGTAGTGACCCGAACTTTTCCATGTTTATATATATTAAATGAAATTGATATTTACATGATTAAGTGTTTCCAACATGTTAAGAAATCAAACTTGTTAAGACTTAATTAATTGAAATAGGTTTCATATAGACAATTGACCACCCAAGTTGACCGGCGATTCACGAACGTTAAAACTTATAAAAACTATATGATGACATATATATATATATATATATATATATATATATATATATATATATATATATATATATATATATATATATATATATATATATATATATAGTTAACATGATATTGTGATAAGTATCTATCTCATTAAGTATTTTAACAATGAGTTATATACATAAAAATGAGACTATTAAGGTAAGAAACTCGAAAACGATATATATAACGATTATCGTTATAACAACGTCTTACTGATTACATATGTATCATTTTAAGATATTGATACACTATATATAAACATGATAAATGATAAGTAAACATATCATTAAGTATATTAACAATGAACTACATATGTAAAAACAAGACTAATAACTTAAGGATTTCGAAACGAGACATATATATAACGATTATCATTGTAACGACATTTAAATGTATATATATCATATTAAGATATATTAATACATCATAATATCATGATAATGTAATAATTTAACATATTATTATATATAATAAACAATGGGTTAACAACATTTAACAAGATCGTTAACTTAAAGGTTTCAAAACAACATTTACATGTAACGACTAACGATGACTTAACGACTCAGTTAAAATGTATTTACATGTAGTGTTTTAATATGTATTCATACACTTTTGAAAGACTTCAAGACACTTATCAAAGTACTTCTACTTAACAAAAAGGCTTACAAGTACATCCTCATTCATTTTCATCAACAATTCTACTCGTATGCACTCGTATTTGTACTCGTACAATACACAGCTTCTAAATGTATTTACTATTGGTATATAAACTCCAATGATCAGCTTTTAGCAGTCCATGTGAGTCACCTAACCATGTGGGAACCATCATTTAACATCTAGTATGAAATATCTCACAAAATAACAAACTAATGGAGCCTATATGATTCATGCATATTCACGTGAATGAGGGAGTCCATAAACACTTTCATTTTGCAACTTACATGCATCAAACTACTCTCTCTCTCAAGTGTTCTTCCATTGTTCTAAGTGTTCTTCATCATCTTCATCAAAATCTAGCTCAATCTAGTTCATAAATCCATACATAAACCAAGTTATAAAACAACTACTCAAGAACACACCAACAACACTTCCAAGTTTGCTAGCTTACTTCCAATCTTGCAAATCCACTTTGATTGATCATCCAACCTCAATAAATCTTTCTTATTTACAGTAAGATATGTTTCTTATATAAGGTAATACTCATATTCAAACTTTGATTCAATTTCTATAACTTTAACAATCTTATTTCGAGTGGAAATCTTACTTGAATTTGTTTTCGTGTCATGATTCTACTTCAAGAACTTTTAAGCCATCCAAGGATCCTTTGAAGCTAGATATATTTTTCTCATTTGCAGTAGGTTTATCCACAAAACCATAGGTAGTAATGATGTTCATAACATCATTCGATTCATATATATGAAACTATCTTATTCGAAGGTTTAAACTTGTAATCACTAGAACATAGTTTAGTTAATTCTAAACTTGTTCGCAAACAAAAGATAATCCTTCTAATTTGACTATTAAAATCAACTAGACACATGTTCTATATCTTTATGATATGCTAACTTAATGATTTAAAACCCAAAAACATGAAAAACACCGTAAAACCGGATATACGCCGTCGTAGTAACACCGCAGGCTATTTTGGGTTAGTTAATTAAAAACTATGATAAACTTTGTTTTAAAAGTTGTTCTTCTGGGAAAATGATTTTTCTTATGAACATGAAACTATATCCAAAAATCATGGTTAAACTCAAAGTGAAAGTATGTTTTTCAAAATGGTCATCAAGACGTCGTTCTTTCGACTGAAATGACTACCTTTACAAAAATGACTTGTAATATGTATTTCCGACTATAAAATTATACTTTTTCTGCTTAGATTCATAAACTTAAGTTCAATATGAAACCATAGAAACTTGAATAACTCAAAACGGATTTAAAACGAAGAAGTTATGGGTAAAACAAGATTGGATATTTTTACTTGTTGTAGCTACGTGAAAATTGGTAACAAATCTATATTAATCATATCCTAGCTAACTTATATTGTATAATACATATATTCTAATATATTTTGTAATCTTGGGATACCATAGACACGTATGCAAATGTTTTGACATATCATATCGACCCATCTATATATATTATTTGGAACAACCATAGACACTCTATATGCAGTAATGTTGGAGTTAGCTATACTGGGTTGAGGTTGATTCCAAAAATATATATACTTTGAGTTGTGATCTAGCCTGAGACATGTATACACTGGGTCGTGGATTGATTCAAGATAATATATATCGATTTATTTCTGTACATCTAACTATGGACAACTAGTTGTAGGTTACTAACGAGGACAGCTGACTTAATAAACATAAAACATCAAAATGTATTAAAAATGTTGTAAATATATTTTGAACATACTTTGATATATATGTACATATTTGTTATAGGTTCGTGAATCGACCAGTGGCCAAGTCTTACTTCCCGATGAAGTAAAAAATCTGTGAAAGTGAGTTATAGTCCCACTTTTAAAATCTAATATTTTGGGATGAGAATACATGCAGTTTTATAAATGTTTTACGAAATAGACACAAGTAATTGAAACTACATTATATGGTTGAATGATCGAAGCCGAATATGCCCCTTTTGCTTGGTAACCTAAGAATTAGTAAACCCATCTACTAATTGATGCGAATCCTAAAGAAAGATCTATTGGGCCTAACGAACCCCATCCAAAGTACCGGATGCTTTAGTACTTCGAATTCATTTTATCATGTCCGAGGGATTTCTCGGAATGATAGGGGATATTCTTATATGCATCTTGTTAATTTCGGTTACCAGGTGTTCACCATATGAATGATTTTTATCTCTATGTATGGGATGTATATTGAAATATGAAATCTTGTGTTCTATTATTACGATTTGATAAATATATAGGTTAAACCAATAACTCACCAACATTTTTGTTGACGTTTAAAACATGTTTATTCTCAGGTGATTATTAAGAGCTTCCGCTGTTGCATGCTAAATTATGGACAAGATTTGGTGTCAGCATGCTTGTATTATATTGTTTAAAACTGCATTCGAGATTTACTTTGTTATAACATATTAATATTGTAAACCAATATGTATTGGTAGTGTGTAAGTGTGATATTTTTAGATTATCATTTCTGGATAATCTAGGTGGTGACTTTTTAATCTTGTCGATAAAATAATGGTTATGGTTTGTTTTAAAAACGAATGCAGTCTTTGAAAAATGTCTCATATAGAGGTCAAAACCTCGCAACGAAATCAATTAATATGGAACGTTTATAATCAATATTAACGGGACATTTCAGTTGGTATCCGAGCGTTGGTCTTAGAGAACTAGAATTTTTGCATTAGTGTGTCTTACCGAGTTTGTTAGGATGCATTAGTGAGTCTGGACTTCGACCGTATTTTTCTTCAAAAACGATTGCTTAACATTTTTTTGTTGGAAACTATATATTATTAACATGTAAATATTATGTGATATATTAATCTCTTAACGTGTTTGATATTGTGTGATAGATGTCTACCTCTAGTACAAATCCCATCGACTCACCTAATAATAATGAAGAGTCGAATATACTTTGGGAAGATTCGCAAATTCCCGAAGAGGAACCGGAAGAGGAGGAACCGGAAGAGGAGGAACCGGAAGAAGAGGAACCAGAAGAGAAGGAACCAGAGGAGGAGGAACCGGAAGAAGAAGAGGTTACGGAGGAAGAAATATTGATACCTACAATAAATTGATTAAATAAAAGAAAATCCTCAACCAACGGACCAAAGTTAAAAATGGTCAATGGTGTTTCCGCCAAGGAAACAAAATATTGGAAAGATTACCAATTTTTCGATGATTTGGATCCCGATGAGGATTCCGATGATGTTATAGAAATTACCTCGAACCAATTTAATAAAGCAAAAGTAAATAATAAGGGAAAATGTATAAAAATAGAGAAACCCGATTTCAACCCCGATGAACTTTATATGTATCGGCAACGTTCGTATTTCCTAAATTGTAACAATAACCCGGGAACCTCTAAACCACTAGGTTTTTCTAAACCATTGTGGAAAACGACGGCTCGTATTAGAGGAGCACCATATATCCCTAGAAAATTAGGAAAACGAACCAAGTCCGAAGAAGAAGAAACCAGTGATTCAGATTAGAGGGTTGTAATCATGTTGTGTATTATATGTATTGTAGTGTGTTTGTACTTTTATGTTCTATGTAAAAATTGCTTGTATTGTTTGTTAATTTTCTTTTACGAATCTAATTCTTGTCTATTTTACAGTATAAAAACTAAATGGACGTTAAGGGTAGACAACCGAATATTTTAGAAGACCTACCAGAGGATATGATTGAGGAAATCTTGTCTAGAGTCGGTCAGAATTCATCAGCACATTTAGTTATGGCGAAATTAACTTGTCAAACATTTGAAAGACTTTCCAGAAATGCCTTAGTTTATAAAAGGCTTTCCTTTGATAGGTGGGGTATATCACATTGGGGAGACTGTAAGTTACGCCGTGTTTTCTTTAAAGCGTTAAATGCGGGGAGCCCAAATGCAATTTTACGCTACGGGTTAAGAACTTATTTTGACTCAACATATCCCAACATAAGATTTCGTGAGTTAGAAAGAGCTTCTAACATGCAACATAAAGAAGCATGTTATACTTACGGGTTAGTGATGTTCGCTTCTTACCAAAGTGAGAAAAAGAACATCGAATTACAACTTTTCAATACAACCTTCCCACAAGTGACGGATTCAGTAGTTGGGTTGAGAAACAAGGTTTTTAGATTATTACGGGGCTGTTGGACATTACGAAACCCTAGTCCTTTTGACGACATTACAACATGCTGCCTAGCCAATAGTCATAACGGTTACTTTCTACAAGACCAAGGATGGGAAGTCGTCTTAGTAAAACCAGAATGCATGACTTGTTTCTGGAATTATGAATTATGTGTCTTTATTTCTTTTCCTGAACAACTTGCGTATTAACTAGAATTGCCTTTATAGCTGCCGACTAGCAAAGTTATTATGTGCTATATTTCATCCTATATGTATAATAGCGGTATTGTAAGTTTGTAAAATATTGTATAAATTTAAACGCAAAATTTTATTATAATCAGTTTTTTCATATAGAATTGTAGTAGTTGAATTGTATATTAGCTACTAAGTATGAACTTAACGGGTAGGTACTACCCGAATTAAAACTATAAAACGCTAATATGAAGAAAAAGCTTCTATAAATGAGTTCATACTATGCTACGAAATACTATTGACTACTCTTAAAATTCTATATGATTAACTTAGTTCTTTTGGGCTATTTTTGAAGGAAATGGCACCGACGACTCGTCAGAATTTGAACATGAGTGAGGAAGACTTCCGTGTTTTCCTTGCAGCAAACATAGCCGCAGTAGAGGCTGCGATGCAAAATAACAATAACTCTGGATCTAGCAGTGGAACTAATTCCACAAGAAATCGTGTAGGATGCTCCTACAATGAATTCACTGCCTGCAAACCTTTGGAATTTGATGGAACCGAAGGACCAATTGGATTGAAACGGTGGACCGAGAAAGTCGAATTGGTGTTTTCCAAAAGTAAGTGTACTGAAGAGGACAAAGTTAAGTACGCTACGCATATCTTCACAGGTACTACGTTAACGTGGTGGAACACCTATCTTGAACAGGTAGGAAAAAATGCTGCTTACGCACTACCGTGGTCGGCATTCAAGCAATTGATGAACGAGCAGTACCGTCCTAGAAATGAAGTCAATAAGCTCAAGGCAGAACTTAGAGAGTTACGAACATAAGGGTTCGACATTACCACATATGAACGACGATTCACAGAGTTGTGCCTATTATGTTCGGGAGCGTTCGAAGATGAAGAAGAGAAGATCGACGCGTTTGTAAAAGGGTTACTAGTAAGGATTCAAGAAGATGTGAGTTCACACGAGCCCGCTTCTATACAGAAGGCAAGTCGAATGGCTCATAAACTCATGAATCAGATTGAGGGAAGAAGTAAAGAGCAGGCAGCCGAAGAAGCCAACACGAAACAACTCAAGAGGAAATGGGAGGAAAACGGTGACAAGAGTCACCAGTACAACAACAACAACAATTACAACCACAATCGCAACAACTATCCCAACAACCGCAACAACAATCGCAATAATAACCGCAATCCTAACAATAACTACAACAAACATCCCAACAACAACAACTACAACAACCGTTTCAACAACAATAATAATCCCAACAACAACCTCAATAACAACAACGACAACAAAAACCAAAAACAGCCATGTCATAGGTGTGAAGAAAATCACCCGGGGTTTTGCACGACATTTTGCAACAGGTGTAAAAGAAATGGTCATAGTGCGACCAAAGTGTGAGGTCTACGAACCAAAGTTTAACAGAACTAAAGGAACAAATAGTGTCAGAACAAGTAATGCTGGAACGAATAGTGCAGGAGCAAGTAATACCAATGCTGTTTGTTATAAATGTGGAAAACCGGGCCACATTATTAAAAATTGCCCGAATCAGGGGAATACTAATGGGCAGGGCCGTGGAAGAGTTTTCAATATTAATGCGGCAGAAGCACAGGAAGACCCGGAGCTTGTTACGGGTACATTTCTTATTGAAGATAAATCTGCTTATGTTTTATTTGATTCGGGTGCGGATAGAAGCTATATGAGTAGAGATTTTTGTGCTAAATTAAGTTGCCCATTGAAGCCTTTGGATAGTAAATTTTTACTCGAATTAGCAAACGGTAAATTAATTTCAGTAGATAATATATGTCGGGAGAGAGAAATTAAACTAGGGGATGAAACATTTAAAATTGATTTAATACCAGTCGAGTTAGGGAGTTTTGATGTAATAATTGGCATGGACTGGTTGAAAAAGGTGAGAGCAGAGGCCGTTTGTTACAAAAAATGCGATTCGCATTATGCGTGAAAAAGGAAAACCTTTAATGGTGTACGGAGAAAAGAACAACGCGAAATTAAATCTTATTAGTAGTTTGAAGGCGCAAAAACTAATAAGAAAAGGTTGTTACGTCATTCTAGCACACATCGAAGAAGTTAAACCTGAAGAAAAGAACATCAGTGATGTTCCCGTCGCAAAAGAATTTCCCGATGTATTTCCGAAAGAATTACCGGGATTACCCCCACATCGATCCGTTGAATTTCAAATAGACCTTGTACCAGGAGCTGCACCAATAGCTCGTGCTCTATACAGACTCGCACCCAGTGAAATGAAAGAATTACAAAGTCATAGAGCGTGGTTTCATTTGACCAAGTACATCACCATGGGGAGCTCCTGTTCTGTTTTGTCAAGAAGAAAGATGGTACATTCAGGTTGTGTATCGACTACCGAGAGTTGAACAAACTTACCATTAAGAACCGTTACCCATTACCGAGAATCGATGACTTATTTGATCAACTACAAGGCTCGTTGGTTTATTCGAAGATCGATTTACGTTCTGGATATTATCAAATGTGGGAGAAGGAGGATGATATTCCAAAGACTGCTTTTAGGACGCGTTACGGTCATTACGAGTTTTTGGTTATGCCGTTTGGATTGACTAACGCACCAGCTGTGTTCATGGACCTCATGAACCGAGTGTGTGGGCCATATCTTGACAAGTTTGTCATAGTTTTCATCGATGACATACTTATTTACTCGAAGAATGATCAAGAGCATGAAGAACATTTGAGAAAAGTGCTAGAGTTGCTGAGAAAAGAAAAACTGTACGCTAAGTTTTCAAAGTGTGCATTTTGGTTGGAAGAAGTTCAATTCCTCGGTCACATAGTGAACAAAGAAGGTATTCAGGTGGATCCAGCAAAGATTGAAACCGTTGAAAAGTGGGAAACCCCGAAAACTCCGAAACACATACGCCAATTTTTAGGGTTGGCTGGTTATTACAGGAGATTCATCCAAGATTTTTTCAAAATAGCAAAACCCTTGACTGTATTAACGCATAAAGGGAAGAAATTTGAATGGAAGGATGAACAGGAGAAAGCGTTTCAATTGTTAAAGAAAAAGTTAACTACGGTACCTATATTGTCATTACCTGAAGGGAATGATGATTTTGTGATATATTGTGACGCCTCAAAGCAAGGTCTCGGTTGTGTATTAATGCAACGAACGAAAGTAATTGCTTATGCTTCTAGACAATTGAAGATTCACGAGTAGAATTATACGATGCATGATTTAGAATTAGGCGCGGTTGTTTTTGCATTAAAGACTTGGAGGCACTACTTATATGGGGTCAAAAGTATTATATATACCGACAACAAAAGTCTTCAACATATATTTAATCAGAAACAACTGAACATGAGGCAGCGCAGATGGATTGAATTGTTGAATGATTACGAATTTGAGATTCGTTATCACCCGGGGAAGGCAAATGTGGTAGCCGATGCCTTGAGCAGAAAGGACAGAGAACCCATTCGAGTAAAAGCTATGAATATAATGATTCACACTAACCTTACTACTCAAATAAAGGAGGCGCAACAAGGAATTTTAAAAGAGGGAAATTTAAAGGATGAAATAGCCAAAGGATCAGAGAAGCATCTTAATATTCGGGAAGACGGAACCCGGTATAGGGCTGAAAGAATTTGGGTACCAAAATTTGGAGATATGAGAGAAATGGTACTTAGAGAAGCTCATAAAACCAGATACTCAATACATCCTGGAACGGGGAAGATGTACAAGGATCTCAAGAAACATTTTTGGTGGCCGGGTATGAAAGCCGATGTTGCTAAATACGTAGGAGAATATTTGACGTGTTCTAAGGTCAAAGCTGAGCATCAGAAACCATCAGGTCTACTTCAACAACCCAAAATCCCAGAATGGAAATGGGAAAACATTACCATAGATTTCATCACTAAATTGCCAAGGACTGCAAGTGGTTTTGATACTATTTGGGTAATAGTTGATTGTCTCACCAAATCAGCACACTTCCTGCCAATAAGAGAAGATGACAAGATGGAGAAGTTAGCACGACTGTATTTGAAGGAAGTCGTCTCCAGACATGGAATACCAATCTCTATTATCTCTGATAGGGATGGAAGATTTATTTCACGATTCTGGCAGACATTACAGCAAGCATTAGGAACTCGTCTAGACATGAGTACTGCCTATCATCCACAAACTGATGGGCAGAGTGAAAGGATGATACAAACGCTTGAAGACATGCTACGAGCATGTGTTATTGATTTCGAAAACAGTTGGGATCGACACCTTCCGTTAGCAGAATTTTCCTACAACAACAGCTACCATTCAAGCATTGAGATGGCGCCGTTTGAAGCACTTTATAGTAGAAAGTGCAGGTCTCCAATTTGTTGGAGTGAAGTGGGAATAGACAGATTACGGGTCCGGAGATAATACAAGAAACTACCGAGAAGATCATCCAAATTCAACAACGGTTGAAAACCGCCCAAATTAGACAAAAGAGCTACGCTGACATTAAAAGGAAAGATATAGAATTTGAAATTAGAGAGATGGTCATGCTTAAAGTTGCACCTTGGAAAGGCGTTGTTCGATTTGGTAAATGAGAGAAATTAAATCCAAGGTATATTGGACCATTCAAGGTTATTGATCGTGTCGGACCAGTAGCTTACTGACTTGAGTTACCTCAACAACTCGCGGCTGTACATAACACTTTCCACGTCTCGAATTTGAAGAAATGTTTTGCTAAGGAAGATCTCACTATTCCGTTAGACGAAATCCAAATCAATGAAAAACTTCAATTCATCGAAGAACCCGTCGAAATAATGGATCGTGAGGTTAAAAGACTTAAGCAAAACAAGATACCATTTGTTAAGGTTCAATGGAATACTCGTAGAGTACCTTAGTTCACTTGGGAACGAGAAGATTAGATGAAGAAGAAATACCCGCACTTATTTCCAGAAGATACGTCAACACCTCCAACTGCTTAAAATTTCGAGACGAAATTTATTTAACGGGTAGGTACTGTAGTGACCTGAACTTTTCCATGTTTATATATATTAAATGAAATTTATATTTACATGATTAAGTGTTTCCAACATGTTAAGCAATCAAACTTGTTAAGACTAGATTAATTGAAATAGGTTTCATATAGACAATTGACCACCCAAGTTGACCGGCGATTCACAAACGTTAAAACTTGTAAAAACTATATGATGACATATATATGGATATATATATAGTTAACATGATATTTTTATAAGTATGTATCTCATTAAGTATTTTAACAATGAGTTATATACATAAAAATGAGACTATTGAGGTAAGAAACTCGAAAATGATATATATAACGATTATTGTTATAACAACGTCTTACTAATTACATATGTATCATTTTAAGATATTGATACACTATATATAAGCATGATAAATGATAAGTAAACATATCATTAAGTATATTAACAATGAACTACATATGTACAAACAAGACTACTAACTTAAGGATTTCGAAACGAGACATATATGTAACGATTATCGTTGTAACGACATTTAAATGTATATATATAATATTAAGATATATTAATACAACATAATATCATGATAATGTAATAATTTAACATATCATTAGATATAATAAAAAATGGGTTAACAACATTTAACAAGATCGTTAACTTAAAGGTTTCAAAACAACATTTACATGTAACGACTAACGATGACTTAACGACTTAGTTAAAATGTATTTACATGTAGTGTTTTAATATGTATTCATACACTTTTTAAAGACTTCAAGACACTTATCAAAGTACTTCTACTTAACAAAAATGCTTACAAGTACATCCTCATTCATTTTCATCAACAATTCTACTCGTATGCACTCGTATTTGTACTCGTACAATACACAACTTCTAAATGTATTTACTATTGCTATATACACTCCAATGATCAGCTCTTAGCAGCCCATGTGAGTCACCTAACCATGTGGGAACCATCATTTAACATCTAGTATGAAATATCTCACAAAATAACAAACTAATGGAGCCTATATGATTCATGCATATTCACGTGAATGAGGGAGTCCATAAACACTTTCATTTTGAAACTTACATGCATCAAACTACTCACTCTCAAGTGTTCTTCCATTGTTCTAAGTGTTCTTCATCATCTTCATCAAAATCTAGCTCAATGTATTTCATAAATCCATACATAAACTAAGTTATAAAACAACTACTCAAGAACACACCAACAACACTTCCAAGTTTGCTAGCTTACTTCCAATCTTGCAAATCCACTTTGAGTGATCATCCAACCTCAAGAAATCTTTCTTATTTACAGTAAGATATCTTTCTAATATAAGGTAATACTTATATTCAAACTTTTATTCAATTTCTATAACTTTAACAATCTTATTTCGAGTGGAAATCTTACTTGAATTTGTTTTCGTGTCATGATTCTACTTCAAGAAGTTTCAAGCCATCCAAGGATCCTTTGAAGCTAGATCTATTTTTCTCATTTCCAGTTGGTTTATCCACAAAACTTGAGGTAGTAATGATGTTTATAACATCATTTGATTCATATATATGAAACTATCTTATTCGAAGGTTTAAACTTGTAATCACTAGAACATAGTTTAGTTAATTCTAAACTTGTTCGCAAATAAAAGATAATCCTTATAACTTGACTTTTAAAATCAACTAGACACATGTTCTATATCTATATGATATGCTAACTTAATGATTTAAAAGCTGAAAACACAAAAAACACCGTAAAACCGGATATACGCCGTCGTAGTAACACCGCGGGCTGTTTTGGGTTAGTTAATTAAAAACTATGATAAACTTTGTTTTAAAAGTTGTTCTTCTGGGAAAATGATTTTTCTTCTGAACATGAAACTATATCCAAAAATCACGGTTAAACTCAAAGTGAAAGTATGTTTTTCAAAATGGTCATCAAGACGTCGTTCTTTAGACTGAAATGACTACCTTTACAAAAACGACTTGAAATCTGTATTTACGACTATAAACTTATACTTTTTATGCTTATATTCATTAACTTAAGTTCAATATGAAACCATAGCAACTTGAATCACTCAAAACGGATTTAAAACGAAGAAGTTATGGGTAAAACAAGATTGGATATTTTTACTTGTTGTAGCTACGTGAAAATTTGTAACAAATATATATTAATCATATCCTAGCTAACTTATATTGTATAATACATATATTCTAATATATTATGTAATCTTGGGATACCATAGACACGTATGCAAATGTTTTGACATATCATATCGACCCATCTATATATATTATTTGGAACAACCATACACACTCTATATGCAGTAATGTTGGAGTTAGCTATACAGGGTTGAGGATGATTCCAAAAATATATATACTTTGAGTTGTGATCTAGCCTGAGAAGTGTATACACTGGGTCGTGGATTGATTCAAGATAATATATATCGATTTATTTCTGTACATCTAACTGTGGATAACTAGTTGTAGGTTACTAACGAGGACAGCTGACTTAATAAACTTAAAACATCAAAATGTATTAAAAATGTTGTAAATATATTTTGAACATACTTTGATATATATGTACATATTTGCTATAGGTTCGTGAATCGACCAGTGGCCAAGTCTTACTTCCCGACGAAGTAAAAAATATGTGAAAGTGAGTTATAGTCCCAGTTTTAAAATCTAATATTTTGGGATGAGAATACATGCAGTTTTATAAATGTTTTATGAAATAGACACAAGTAATTGAAACTACATTATATGGTTGAATGATCGAAGCCGAATATGTCCCATTTGCTTGGTAAACTAATAATTAGTAAACCGATCTACTAATTGACGCGAATCCTAAAGATAGATCTATTGGGCCTAACGAACCCCATCCAAAATACCGGATGCTTTAGTACTTCGAATTTGTTTTTATCATGTTCGAAGGATTTCTCGGAATGATAGGGGATATTCTTATATGCATCTTGTTAATGTCGGTTACGAGGTGTTCACCATATGAATGATTTTTATCTCTATGTATGGGATGTATATTGAAATATGAAATCTTGTGGTCTATTATTACGATTTGATAAATATATAGGTTAAACCTATAACTCACCAACATTTTTGTTGACGTTTAAAGCATGTTTATTCTCAGGTGATTATTAAGAGTTACCGCTGTTGCATGCTAAATTATGGACAAGATTTGGTGTCAGCATGCTTGTATTATATTGTTTAAAACTGCATTCGAGATTTACTTTGTTGTAACATATTAATATTGTAAACCAATATGTATTGGTAGTGTGTAAGTGTGATATTTTTAAATTATCATTTTTGGATAATCTAGGTGGTGACTTTTTAATCTTGTCGATAAAATAAAGGTTATGGTTTGTTTTAAAAACGAATGCAGTCTTTGAAAAACATCTCATATAGAGGTCAAAACCTCGCAACGAAATCAATTAATATGGAACGTTTATAATCAATATTAACGGGACATTTTATTGGGTCCAAGATTCCTCACTTTTTGGGAGTAGGGGTCGTGCTTGATCATTCGTAGCCTTTTACATATTTTCTTAAAAGAAATCTTTTGACACAAAACATAAGTTTCAGCTTAATCGTTCCGTTCTAATGAATGTTCTGAAAACCGATTTCTAGCAATTTTATTGTATCTTTTGGGCAAAACAAGGTGAGAATTTTTTTGAAATCACCCAATATCCATTGCTTAATTGCTTTTTAGACAAAGGAATTTTTCAAAACTTGGCGTTTTACGGTTACTTGTCCTTTAAACCTTTAAACCTTTACCTAATATCCCACACTTAGAAGAACATTGTCCCTAATGTTCTCTTGGAAAAGAATATTTTAATATTTTATAAATTAAGGACATTGTCTTCTAAAATTTCCAAGTTAGTCGGGGGTGACCCCACACTTAGAGATTTTAGTGCGTAAGAATTGAAATAGTTTTGAGGAAGGATTACTTCCCTATGGTCATGTTACTTTCCTAGTGCAGGGCCTTCCTACAGTCGGTCTCCTAATTGCTGGAAAGGACCAGTCTCTTTTGATAAAATTTCTGCATGAAGAACAAAAAGAGAAAGGCATCATTTCCACTATATATAACTTTTTAATATAATGCTTCAAAAATATAAAACTAAAAGTAAAATAAAGTAAAGTAGTTTATGGAATACTATCCTGGTCAATGTGCTGAGTCGGTGCTGCGAAGTATCCAAAGAGATCATCATCATCCTCTAGTCTCGGCAAATACTCAAGTGGTTACCCTATATCCAACTCAGGCCCTAGTGGTGAATCCAGACAAAGGTCTGACGGTAACTCCAGGTGTGATAGGCTCAGGAAAGGCTCCTCATCAGGGATGTTCCCGGTAATCTAAAATGCCTGGGCCGTAGGTGGCTCAACTGATATGGGAATCGTGACAAGGTGATAACCCTCAGGTAGCTCAGTGACTGGGACTGCCTCGATGACTGGAGCAGGTGAAACGGCTAAGACAGGCGACGTGATGGGAATAGGAGTAGCATGTGCTGGGATGGCAGCTGAAGCGACTGAGTGAACTGAGGCCGGTGTGGATCGCCTGGGGGTAGCTTGTCGTGTCGGCTAAACACGGCGCGCTAGCCTAAATGACGACGGGCCTAAAGTACTGTGCAGCGTCCCCTCGTACTGAAGGTATGCTCTAAGAGCTCGATAAAGCCTCTGCTGGTCTCTGACTAATGCCCATGTAACATCTGGGTCATTTAATGTGGCTCCATAGTGTATCACCGTCTATGACTCATGTGTCTCTAGTGGCTGTGTATACTCAGCAGGTCTCCTAGCTAAACGTCTAGATCATCGAACAGGAGGAGCTGGCGGTGTTGTACCAATATCTCCCTCAACACTCTCCAATATCAATCGCCTTGGGCCTAATTGCCTTGTTGATGGCCTGTTCTGATCAGCACTGCTTCCCGATGAGTAGACTCTAGGAGTCCTCCTCCTACGAACTGGGATGTAAACTGAAGCTCCTGAACTTGGCATTTTTCCTGAACACATTCAACAAACTTGTAAGTACTAAGCGCAAGTATGGCGCTTAGTTGTTAGTACACAGAGATAATATTTTTAGACTGAAAATAATTAGAATAAAATAAAGAAAATAAAATAAAGAAAATAAAAAGGATAAGCAATGGGTGCCTCCCAAGAGCGCTTTGTTTACCAAGTCGTTACAGCTCGACTTTTATTTGACGGATCTTCAGAATGGATCAAAGGAGAAGAGGTGCTCCTCCTTATCGTGGTTTTCTAGATAACTTTTTAGCCGGTGGCCGTTGACTTTGAAGTTACTAGTAGGTCCTTCTAGTTCCATAGCACCGTGTGGAAAAGCATGTATAACATTATATGACCCACTCCATCTTGATCTAAATTTTCCAGCGAACTTCTTGAATCGAGAATTAAAGAGCAGAACTTTAAATCCAGGAATGAACTCTGTAGGAATCAATTTTGCAACATGTGTCAGCTTCGTTCATTCCTTGTAGGTGTATGACGTTTCATATGCTTGGTCTCTTAATTCAGCGAGTTTATTCATCTGCATCTTACGATGCTTAGCGGTAACTGAGGGATCGAGGTTGCAGGTCTTCAGCGCCCAGAGAACTTTATATTCGAGTTCCAGCGGAAGGTGGCAGGCTTTTCCATAGATCATGCGGTAGGGTGTAGTCCCTAGAGGATTCTGGTAAGCAGTCCGGAATGCCCACATAGCATCGTCTAGTTTCTCGGCCCATTTATTTCCATGATAGCTGACGGTGCGCTCTAGGATTCTCTTGAGTGCTCTACTGGTGACCTCTGCTTATCCGTTAGTCTGCGAATGATAGGTAGTGGACATTTTGTGGGTAACTCCATATTGTTGCATCACCTTCATAAATTGAGTATTGCAGAAGTATGTGCCTCTATCACTTATTATAGCGCGAAGAGCTCCAAATCGGTAGAAGAGTCTCTTCAGGAAGTTAGTGACGACCTTGGCATCATTAGTTGGAAATGCTTGGGCTTCAACCCATCTGGAGACGTAATCTACTGCTACGAGGACATATTCTTTCCCATTAGACTTTGGGAATGGCCCCATGAAGTCTAATCCCCATATATCGAAGATATCGCAAGGTTGGATATTAGTCCGATGCATCTCATTCTTCATAGAGATAATACCTTGCCTTTGGCATGCGTCGCAACGCTTTACAAGCTATTGCGCATCTCGGAATTTAGACGGCCAATAAAATCCTGATTCGTGGACTTTTCTTACGGTTAAGTTTGCTCCATGATGACCTCAAGTTGGTCCGTGGTGACATTGGTGAAGAATCCCTGCTGCTTATTTTTCATCTACGCACCTCCTGATTATCTGATCAGGGCAAATTCTAAACAGGTAAGGGTCTTCCTAGTAGTAGTACTTGGCATCCTTGAAGAACTTCCTTCTTCGGGATGTGCTCATTCCCTTCTGTACTACTGCAGTAACTACGTAGTTACCCATGTTGGCATATCAAGGAGTACCAGTGAATTGTGATCCTATGTGAGCTTATCCTAAACTCATCAGCTGTTCTTCCAGAAATTTATCTCTGATATCTTGTTCAGCAAGTTGTTCCATCGCTGGGTTCTCCAAACGACTAAGATGGTCTGCTGCGACGTTCTCTGCTCCTTTCTTATCTTTAATTTTAATAATGAATTCTTGAAGGAGTAAGATCCATCGTAGGAGTCTTGGTTTAGCGTCTTGCTTAGTGAATAGATATTTAAGGGCTTAATGATCTGTATAAACCGTAGTTTTGGACAGGATGAGATAGGAACTGAATTTGTCGAAGGAGAATACTACAGCTAGCAGCTCCTTTTCCATGGTAGTGTAATTCTATTGAGCTCCGGTTAGGGTTTTGCTGGCGTAATAGATTGGATGAAAGTGCTTATCTGTCCGTTGTTCGAGTACAGATCCAACTGCGAAGTCACTCGCATCACACATGATTTCGAATGGTAAACTCCAATCAGGAGCTATCATGATGGGCGCATGTGTTAGCTGTTCCTTTAGATACTTAAATGCTTTAATACATTCTTCATCAAAGACAAACGGAACTTCCTTTCCTAGGAGGTGAGCGAGAGGTCGTGTGACCTTTGAGAAATCTTTAATGAATCGTCGGTAAAAACCGGCGTGTCCAAGGAAACTCCTTACCGCTTTTACTGTGGTAGGTTCTGGAAGTTTAGTTATGGTCTCAATCTTAGCCTTATCAACTTCTATTCCTGCTTTTGAAATCTTATGTCCTAAAACTATCCCTTCTTTAACCATGAAGTGACATTTTTCCCAATTCATAACTAAATTTGAATCTTCACACCGGGTGAGCATCTTGTCAAGGTTAGAAAGGCACGAATCAAAGGTACTAATAAAGACTGAGAAGTCATCCATGAAGACTTCCATACAATGTTCAATGATGTCGTGGAATATTGCTACCATGCATCGCTGAAATGTAGCTGGTGCATTGCATAACCCAAAGGGCATGCATTGATAGGCAAATGTTCCATAAGGACAGGTAAAGGTTGTATTTTCTTGGTCCTATAGATCGAGGGGAATTTGAAAGTAGCCGGAAAAGCCGTCAAGGAAACAATAGTATTCATTTCCTGATAGACGTTCCAACATTTGATCGATGAAAGGTAATGGAAAATGATCTTTTCGGGTTGCATCGTTTAGTTTACGATAATCTATGCAAACCCTCCAACCGGTGACCTCCCGTGTTGGAATAAGCTCATTATTCTCATTTTGAATTACGGTTGCCCCTCCCTTTTTGGGTACCACTTGAACATGACTAACCCATGGTGAATCGGAAATGGGATAGATCAGATCGGCGTCTAGAATTTGATTACTTCTTTCTTAACGACTTCTTGAATCATAGGGTTGACCATTCTTTACCTCTGAACTGATGGTTTGAAATCATCTCCCATGAAGATATTATGGGTGCAATAGTTGGGGTTGATTCCTTTTATGTCGGAGATCTTCAAAGCAATTGCCTTCTTATGTGATTTCAAAACTCCAATCAATTTTGCCTTCTCTTGTGGCGTGAGGTCTTTCGAGATGATTATGGGGAGTTGCGATTCTCCTTCTAAGAATGTATACTCCAGATTGTCAGGTAACTTCTTTAATTCCAATTCCGTAGGTTCCTCGATAGATGGCTTCATCATCCTAGCTATCTCTTTTTGGTCTAATGAGTCATACTTCTCCTGGAATTCTAATTCTTCAGTAGCGGTCACTGATGCTATCTGTTCTTCGTTTTTGGAAGTTGTCCTTTTTAATGCTTCCTCTTCAGAAACGTCTTCTTTAGTTTCGAAGGTAGGTTCGAGAATTTCCACACAGTCCTCTTTTGACTGGGGTTCCTGATATACCAGAATGAAATCTGTTTCTTCATTCAGTCTTCTCCTTAACAAAGGTAAGGGAATGCCTTGTCCTAGCGGTTCTATTCGGATAGTTTTGCCAAGAAAATTACTTTCAGAGAGGGGAGATTTGTGTTAACTAAGGTTTATGGCTGAATGGGTGTAGATATTTCCTTCAGGAGGTGTAAAGAACACATCCTTAGAAATTTGATCTTGACTACATATAGCCATGGTTTCTTCCAGGTATTCGTTGATGAGTTCTTGAAAAGAATCAGAGAGATTCACATCTTCTTCGCGAGGATGGTTCATGAGACGGTCAACATTGAATGTGAGTTCTTCTCCTCCAACCCTTGGTTTCAATGATTTCTCGTGTACATCAATTACGGCCTTAGCAGTATTCAGGAATGGTCTGCCAAGAATGATTGGGAACTTCGTGTCTTCCTCAATATCCATAATGACGAAATCAACGGAAAATGCGAACTTATCCACTCTATCTAGGACATCTTCAGCTATTCCTCGAGGAATCTTAACTGATCTGTTCGCGAGTTGGATAGTCATTATGGTAGGCTTTAAGTCATTTAATCCTAGCTTTTTGAATAACGAATAGGGCATTAGATTTACACTGGCTACTAAGTCTGCTAAGGCATTGCTAAATTGGACATCTTGCAGGTAGCAAGGTACCGTAAATCTTCCTGTATCTCCTAACTTAGGGGAAATTTCATATTGTGACACTAATGAGCATTCTTCACTTAAGGGCAAGCTAACTATCTCTCTTAATCTCTCTTTGTTTGAAAGCAATTCTTTTAAACATTTAGTCCAGTTTGGCTTTTCTACTAAAGCATCTACTAGTCGTACATTTAAATGCAAATTTTTGATAATATCCCAATACTTAGCGAATTGCGCTTCTTGTTTTTCCTTCCTAAGCCTACCCGGGGAAGGTATGTGGGCGCGCGGAATAATTTCCGGAGCCTTAGGAGAGATAGTTTCCGGTGGATTGACAATTGGGTCAATTGACATAGGTTCCTTATCGAAAAAATTTTGTATGGGTATATTGACAGTTGTTTCTTTCCCTCATCTAGTGATTACTAGGGCATCAAACTCACTACACTCTATATCAACTTTAGTGGTTAAATGTTTAAGCGTAAGATGAAAATTGGTGATTAATTCTTCAAAAGTCTTTATCAAAGTGTCGAACTTATTTTGACATTCTATGACTTGAAGGTTTATCATGTATTGCTTTTTCATAAATTCAACTAAAATTTCCTTAGAGTGGAGAGTAGGTTTGTGTTGCGGGAAGATTATATTATGATCCGAGCTATTTTGCTGTTCATGTGCCCATCTTGGGTAAGGGTACCTTAGATTGGTTCTAGTATCATTGGGGCTTTTAGGAATTGGTAAACTTTGAAGAGTGAGAGCGAGAACTTGTAACCTGGTTTCCAGTATTTTTACCGTATGAGCGAAGACGTCATCCTTCTCAGCAGCTTCGTTGCTCCAATCTTCCTGTTGCACATCTATTGTATCCAAGAGATTCCATGCTTCGTCTGCTGTTCAGGACATGAAATTGCCTTGCGAGGCCATGTCTAGGAGAGACTAATCATCCTTGGTCAAACCATTGTTAAAGCGTACAGATTATGTCTGCCCGACTTAATGAATGATTCGGACATCTTTTAAGCATCATCTTTATTCTATTACATGCTAGACACAATGACTCGTTTTCTTTTTGAGAAAAGTTTGTGATGTCATTTCTTAAGCAGGTTTGTAGGGAGGGTGGATAAAATTTGTTTAGAAATTTGGTGGCTAAATCCTCCCATGAATGTATTGAGTTCGGGTTAAGTTCGTTAAACCATGTCAAAGCGTGTGTAGAAAGTGAATATTGGAAAAGATGAAGTTTGAAAATGTTTTTCTCATTTTCTTCCTTCTTAAAACAGTCAACCAGGCTGATAAATTTGTTTAAGTGAAAGTTTGGATCGTCAGTCGGTAATCCTTGAAATTTACAGATCATACTGACTAGTTTAATTATGTGTGAACTGATTTCAGGAATTTCTTCAGTTCCTAAGGTGATTGGTCTCCTCTTTCCTCTAAGCACGACTTATGCATATAAGCAAGGGTATCTTTTTGTTCCATTTTTTGGATTTTCTGTTTTAAATAGACTTAAAAGTTTAGAAAATATTAATTTGCTAAAAGGATCGATAATTTAATAAAAATAATTATTCTTGAAATTCGGTCGCTAACCTAATCGGATATCTCAACTGATAGGATTTCTTTCGGATTACTCGTATCTAGGTGGCCAGGCAGACTATGGAGAGGCAGGATCCTTTTGGTTCCAATATAATTGGAGACTGTTCGGAAAATCCAAAAACCATGTCCATGTATAATTGTCTTTCTTAGACACCACCAAACAATACTTTTGTCTGTGTAAAATCTTCCTCAATCAAAATATTCGATCCCCAGTAGCGGCGCCAGAAAACTCTAATGTGACTACAAAGGTACGGTTAAAATGGGCGGTTTTATTTGTGCGGTGTCGTTAGGCCTCAGGACGTCTGATTCAGTTGATCAAGGTAGCACACAGTAGTTTTGTTTATTTATATTTTGCGGGGGCCTAAATTTACTTTTACTTTCTAAGGTGTAGAAGGTGTAAGTTAACCTAGTGCCGTATTTTTAATGGATTAACGAATTGAAGATCAAGTGGATAATTGTCTTTTATTTAAATTACCTAGATAAAGGATAGTAGTTGGTTTAAGCTAAAAGTCCTAAGTGCGGAAAAGTAAATAAGTGGAAGGATATCCGGAGTATGCAGATCAAGGAAATGTTGGCCAACATATCAGTGTTGGGTTAGGGAAAGGTAATTATGCTTATCATAAGACTATGCTTGGAATGATGTAGATCTGGTTGGATGAGCCAATTACACAGACCTACTTATCTCTGAACTCTCGGAGTTCTCTTTGAGCAGTGAGAAGTATGTCACTTGGTTGTATAATTGAAAGGTAGCTATACTTCGAAGGTTATCCTCAGTAAAGTACTACGTTTATTAGTGAGTTGAGATCTAATCCTAACCCTCGTTATCAGTTTGGTTAACTGAATAACAACGTGCCGTGTTGATTGAACACTGATCACAAACGGAAGGAGTCCGTCGGTTTAAGTTGGCAAAACCTTAAATGAAAATTAACAACCATTCCATCATACTAACGAGATCATATCGATTCATGCATTAAACAGCATTATTGTGACGACCCGGAAATTTCCGACCAAATTTAAACTTAATCTTTATATGATTTCGACACGATAAGCAAAGTCTGTAATGTTGAGTCTCAAAATTTTTGAACTGTTTCATATATTCAATTGATCTTCGACCATTCCCGATGATTCACGAACTTGTTCTTGTAAATAAATATGTATGTATATATATATATATATATATATATATATATATATATATATATATATATATATATATAAATGTCATATATATAAAATGTATAAGAATTTAATACTTAAAATAGGTTAGTATATAATTTATTAATTACATAATCAATAATATATAATTTTAATATATTAAATTGAAAGTTAAAACATAGTTGTTATGGAAATATTATTATTATTACTTTTATTATTATTATTTAATATTTAAAATTAATATTAATATTAATATCAGTATTATTAATATTACTAAATATTATATAATAGATATGAAATTAATTACATTTAATTGATTATAATATTATTATTATTAATGTTATTGATATCATTAATTAGTAGTAACATTATTGTTATTATGATTATTATTAGTAATAAAGTTAACATTTAATAACATAATTACTAAAAACTATCTTTTTATTTAAAATTTTATTATCATTATTTACAATATTAAGAGTAATTATATTATTAATATATTTATTAAGAGTTAAGATTAATTAAAAGATATATATATATATATATATATATATATATATATATATATATATATATATATATATATATATATATATATATATATACAGATATATAATATAAATACAGAAGTATAGATACAGAGATATGATATATTACAGATATATACAAAATCTGTTGAATCTCAACATCAACTTTATTGTTGATGATTCCTGTCTAAATTTGTTAAATATCAAAGTCTTCAAGTTGTACGAATCTGTTTAATGTCATTCTCCAAATTTCTTTTAAATTTCATGAGTGATTCTTCCTGTCTGCAAACGTACACCACTCGATCTCAATTCACACAAACTAACAAGAATCTGTTTCCTGTCATCATCCCTTTCCATTTTTCTTTAACATTTTCTTCTGCTTCTGATTGATAAATCTGTCGACAACATCACAAAACAACATACGATCACAATTCACAATGAAAAGAAAATGGAGTACGATTCAGTTTCATATCCCCATCAACACTGTAATCATTTTTGTTTCTATCTCCAATTTGTTACACATCTCATTCAAATCATATCAATATGGAATATCTAAAGCTGCTTTTAAATTGTTATTAAATTAAAAATCTTCTGATCGAATATCATCTGTCGACCCAATCTTGACTATAAAACAATTGATGATCTCTGTAATACTACTACAATGATAGAAAAGCCAACATCAATATTAATTACACATTACCTGCTACTGTTAATAACCACCTGCACATCCACATCAAAACTTTATTCAAATTTTGTTTTGGTCTACAGTTTGTTACAAGTCGATCTCACACATCAATTTATGAATGAATCTTGTGCTGTATATATCGTACGAATCTGTTACACTTCACTTTATGGTTTCTATATTTTTTGTTTTCTTCTCCCTGGATCGTATATCGCTGTCGACACCGCACATCACTGAATGTGATATTTACTCTCTGGCCATCTATCTATATTAATACATATACACTCATAGATTCAAAAAAAAAAAAAAAAAAAAAAAACATAAACTAACAATCACCTTATTACTCGATAAATTTTTCTTGTTCTATTTTCTTTGTTGTAAACACAGCAAACCCACATCACGAGACCACACAATCGTTGAGAGCCGCCACCACCATCATGTAATCATCACCATGAATCACAAAACAATCGACCACCTTTCTTCCTCACCTCATCATCATCTTTCTTTCTCCTGCTACTGCTTCAATCAGACCCATACCTTAAATGATCTAATGTTGCTCGTCTTTCAATTCCTGTTTCTGGTTCGAAACAAAACACCAACACCATCAATCATCGAACTCAAAAGTTTCAACCGTTGTATTTTTCTTAGTGTTTTCGGTTTACTCAAGAACACCAACAAACCACCAAGGTTCCACCATCAACAATCATCTTTAACCATTCACCTCCCTCCTCTCTCGCTCTAAAACCCTTGTTTGATCAAACTCACGAATACTGTCACCACTACCATGAAACCCTACTACTGCTCGTTTTATTTTTTATTTTTATTTTTATTTTTTTCTTCTCCGATGATTTCTACTAACTACTACTGTCGCTGCTGTGGATTTATTTTTTTTTTGGTTCGAACATCAACATTCACCTGCTACTTTCTCTCTTAGTCACTCCTATTCTTTTTAGAAACCGAATAATGAGCTTATATATCAATTCTAGAGTGCTTTCTTTTTCTAGCTGACATTCACCAACTTAAAAATACCCCACTTACCACTATCCTTGTTAGTGGGTTACAAGAAGAAAAGGAACGCATATTTGTCTTTGGGGACCCATTCTTCCATCAACTTCACCCACTTATTTTATTTTATTTTCGCCTACTATCCCATTCTGTACAAATCAAAGCTAATACTCGACCACCCTAACCATTTGATAAGTTACTGCAAATTATGTTGGGCCAACTTTGTATAGGGCCACTATTGGACTCTTGAAACAATATTGGACCACAAACTACAAACTTGTATGTTTCTGTTTTACCATTCAACAAATAACGCATATATACTCAATATTTAAACGACAGTGATGTTGAGGTTATGGCGATGGATAGAGTATGTTGTCGAGATTAAGATAATAATGATATTATGCTATAGTAGATGACGATTGAAAGATGATGATTGAGCGTACAATGGTGATGAAAGTAAAAATGATAGCGAGATGATGATTAGTTGATAATATAGATGATGAATGCGACTGTGATATTCATGAAGATAACGATGATACAGTGATAATACGTGAATGCTGTATTAAGTATTTAGGGTTTGGGTCGAATTGGTTATGATGGAGGAAAACAGATAGATATATTAGATAAATAAATAAAGTTCGAGTATTAAAACAGAAAAATAGAAATGGAAGAGTGGTTAGGGGAGTTTTTGATTAATCTAGAGATCCTGGGTTCGAAACTCGTCCTAGACGATTGTACATATTTTTTTTTTATGAAAGTTGGGCTGTTGTCAAATTGAGGTGTTGGGCTCATGAATGAGTTGAGCCGAAATCAATTTTATTACTGTTGGGCCGGATAGTAGAGTTGGGCTAAAAGCAAAATGGGTTTGATGATGACGACGGGTTAAGTAATTAAATGTACAAACCAATTCAAGAAAGTGACAAGTGGAAAAGTGGTCTAGGAAAGAAATGGGTTGAACGAGAGGTCGTGAGTTCGAGCCTTGTTTGTGGCATTTGGTTATTAGAAAGGCTTTTTAAGGTAGTATTACTATTATTATTATTATTATTATTATTATTATTATTATTATTATTATTATTATTATTATTATTATTATTATTATTATTATTATTATTATTATTATTATTATTATTATTATTATTATTATTAATATTATTATTATTATTATTATTATTATTATTATTATTATTAATAATATTATTATTATTATTATTATTATTATTATTATTGTTATTAATATTATTATTAATATATGTATTAACATATAACATTTTTATTTATTAATATTATCATTATTATTAGTATTATAAATATTTTCATTTTTAGATATATTATTACTTTTAACATTATTATTAAGATTATCATTAGGATTATTATTATTTCTATCATTCTTATCATTATCAGTATTATCACAGATAAATATTTTGACAATACATTAATATTAATACTACATCTCACTATACTTTTTTTTAATTAAACTATATATATATATATATATATATATATATATATATATATATATATATATATATATATATATATATATATATATATATATATATATATATATATATATATAAGATATCAATTAATATATAAATATATATTTTTATTATTATATAAAAACTTTAATATAAAATTCTATTATGAATGAGAAATATTGGTATATATAAAACATATAATTTAAATATATTAAATTTACCTAAATATAACAAGTATAGTATTAATAACAATATATAAAATTGATTCGATTACCATTACATGTGTTAATATATATATATATATATATATATATATATATATATATATATATATATATATATATATATATATATATATATATATATATATATATATATATATATATATATATATATAAATAAATAAATGATATAGGTTCGTGAATCCGAGGCCAACCCTGCATTGTTCAATCCCGTCATATGTATTTTTACTACAAAATACAGTATCGTGAGTTCATTTGATTCCCTTTTACTCTTTATATTTTTGGGACTGAGAATACATGAACTGTTTTTACAACTGCTTTATTAAATGCTTTTGAAATATATTTTGAACTGCGAATACATGAAATGCTTTTATAAATGTTTGACGAGACAGACACAAGCAAGACATTCCTCGAATGAATTATTATGCAGACAGAAGTTCTGCGGATTATTATTGAATTATGTGGACATGATAATTGCCACCATTGAATTATGTGGATATGATAATTGCCACCATTGAATTATGTGGACATGATAATTGCCACCATTGAATTATGTGGACATGATAATTGTTACCATTGAATTATGTGGA
The DNA here is from genome assembly GCF_046630445.1 of Rutidosis leptorrhynchoides. Taxonomy (NCBI): domain Eukaryota; kingdom Viridiplantae; phylum Streptophyta; class Magnoliopsida; order Asterales; family Asteraceae; genus Rutidosis; species Rutidosis leptorrhynchoides. The sequence continues at coordinate 152,221,333 of NC_092337.1, forward strand.
CATGATAATTGCCACCAATTGATGTGATTGTTATGTATCGAGAGAATGATTTTTATACACAGGTTATGTGTATTATATTTTGTGCATGAGATATGTGTGCGGTTACTAAGATTTATGAAAAAAAAAAGATTTCGTACCCGAGAAAGGTGTACTGTATTTAAAAGATATCGCATGTACGTTACAGGTGGGTATAGGATTCGGGCCCATTTGTACCATGCAACATTTAAATCTTGTGGTCTATCAAACTGATGAATTTTATTATTTTATGATAAACCTATGAACTCACCAACCTTTTGGTTGACACTTGAAAGCATGTTTATTCTCAGGTATGAAAGAAATCTTCCGCTGTGCATTTGCTCATTTTAAAGATATTACTTGGAGTCATTCATGGCATATTTCAAAAAGACGTTGCATTCGAGTCGTCGAGTTCATCAAGAATATTATTAAGTCATTTATAGTTGGATATATTATGAAATGGTATGCATGCCGTCAACTTTTGATGTGATGAAAGTTTGTCTTTTAAAAACGAATGCAATGTTTGTAAAATGTATCATTTAGAGGTCAAATACCTCGCAATGAAATCAACTATTGTGAATCATTTATAATCGGTATGAATGGGTCCATTCAGTTGGTATTAGAGCGGTGGACTTAGCGAACCAGGTCTGCATTAGTGTGTCTAACTGATAGTCGTTAGGATGCATTAGTGAGTCTAGACTTCGACCGTGTCTGCATGTCAAAAGTTTTGCTTATAATTTGTTGTTGAAAATTACTTGCTTATCATTCTTAGTCTAGACACATCTTATTGCATTGATTGCATAAATAGTGTAGAGAAAAAATTCATATCTTAGCGTATCTGTTACTGTAAACTTTGCCTGACAGCTTCTGAAGATTCCTCCGTAACTTATGGGATCTTGGTATTCTATATACATATGAAAATTATGTGTTTCTAAGTCCTATAATCTATCTCATATCGAAAATCAATTCCCTAATCGTACGAAATGGATCCTTCAACTAGTTCCAGTTCCTCGAATTCCAACAGCTATTCCGATATGGATTTCCACACGAGCTCCGACCGTAGTATAACCGGAATGGATCAACTAGTTAGTCATCTTTAGTTCTGGATGAATTGGGGATGAGTTTATATTCAACTTAATCAACAGAAACGAGAAGAAGGCAATTCCTTTCCACCAACCAAATTTCCCTCTTGACGAAGTGTCAAACCCCGTCCTAATCCATCTGGACGAAGTCACCAACATCTGGTTCCATTGCGGTAATCTACTCCAAGTAATGTCTTTAAAATGAGGAAATGCACAGCGGAAGGTTTCTTTCATACCTGAGAATAAACATGCTTTAAAGTGTCAACCAAAAGGTTGGTGAGTTCATAGGTTTATCATAAAACAATAAAATTCATCATTTTGATAGACCACAAGATTTAAATACTGCATGGTACAAATGGGCCCGAATCCTATACCCACCTGTAATGTACATGCGATATCTTTTAAATACAGTACACCTTTCTCGTGTACGAAATCATTTTTCATAAATCTTAGTAACCGTACACATATCTCGTGTACAAAAACTAATACACATAACCTGTGTATAAAAATCATTCTCTCGATACATAACATTCATATTAATTAGTGGCAATTATCATGTCCACATAATTCAATGGTGGCAATTATCATGTCCACATAATTCAACGGTGGCAATTATCATGTCCACATAATTCAACGGTGGCAATTATCATGTCCACATAATTCAATAATAATCCGCAGAACTTCTGTCTGCATAATAACTCATTCGAGGAATGTTTTGCTTGTTTCTATCTCGTCAAATATTTATAAAAGCATTTTATGTATTCGCAGTTCAAAACATATTTCAAAAACATTTAATAAAGCAGTTGTAAAAACAGCGCATGTATTCTCAGTCCCAAAAATGTAAAGAGTAAAAGGGAACAAATGAAACTCACATATTGTATTTTGTAGTAAAAATACATATGACGATAATGAACAATTGTAGGGTTGAAAACGGATTCACGAACCTATATCATTTGTATATTCATTAATACATATAATCGTAATCAAACAAATTTATGTATTTTATATCTTAAATTATTATATATATATATATATATATATATATATATATATATATATATATATATATATATATATATATAATTTGTGTATATATTTGAAATGATAAATACTTATATAGTTGTATTAATATATATATCTGATTAGTATTTTATATAAAAATAACTAATTTATCATATACGAATATTTGTATTAAAATTGTTAATATGATTAATACATACTTATGTAATATTACTTATAAATATGATTTTATTTACATAATATTTATTTAGTAAAAATAATATTAATAATGGTAAATAAAGAGTAGTATTTGATTATAATGATAATATCAATAACAACAATACTGATAATAATGATAATAATAATAATAATAATAATAATAATAATAATAATAATAATAATAATAATAATAATAATAATAATAATAATAATGATGATGATGATGATGATAATAGTATTAATAATGATAATGTTACCGGTAATAACAATGTTAATAATAATAATAATAATAATAATAATAATAATAATAATAATAATAATAATAATAATAATAACAATAATAATAATAATAATAATAACAATAAGAGTAATAATAATAACTAGCTCACTAGGAAAAGTTCCAAAAAGAATAACTGCCCATGTCCGGGCTCGAACCCGCGACCTCCCGCTAACCCACAACCACTCCTAATCATCTACTCCGAATCCACTTTTCTGTTTTAATTTGGGATTTATTTCCATTTAATCCGTTAATATGCTCAAGCCCAACTGATGGTTTGATTTACGGCCCACTTAATATCCTTACAATGTCACGGCCCAAGAACACGATTTCCAGGCCTAACTAATCACTAGTAGACTATGGCCCAACTAATCACTAATTATGATTTGAAAAGAAAAAAAAATGCAGTCGGCTAGACTCGATCCAGGGACCTCTCGTTCATCATCCCACCTCCAACACCATCGAGCTATCTTGCCTTTCTGTTATATATTGTAACTATATTTTTAAAAACCCTTCGATGATATATCATAATGATAATATATAGATAATTTTAATAATTAAATTTATAAGGATATTTATACCAAATAAGGATCTGCGAGGGATTGTTTGTTGCAGTTCGACAGAAACAAATAAAAATTGATCCTCAATCTTATCATCTTCGATTGTTTCATCCTTACTATCCTCTAACTTCAATCGTCATTAACACCATAATCAGTGTTTAATCATTATCATCTTCTTCGTAACATCATCATCATACTTCATTATTATCATTACGGTTTACATCAGCATGCTCATATATTATATTGTTTGTCATTATAACAGTTCGAAAGAAATAAAAAAAATAAAAATAAAAAAAAGAATTACGCAGCAGTAGGTATTATCGTGATGTAGTTTGGAAGTGATTTAATGGTGTGATTGTTATTTGAACGGAACACTTATGCAGCAGTCCACGATGAATAAATAAAAAAAATATAGGTGTAGATGATGGAGGTTAGCAGTTTATGGAGGTCTTACGGTTAAAGTAGCGATGGTGGTTATCATGGTCGCGGAGGTCAATGATGGTTTAAGGTGATAGTCCGGAGGTTGAGCTTGATGCTCGGCAATGGTGGTAACGGTTTTTGTGATTAAACAGAAACAATACAGTGGATTTGGCTTGTGGTTCGTGGTGTTTACAATAGAAGACAAATACATCAACAAAAATATGTAAAGGTGATGATGGTTATGATTTTGATGATGGTGGTGACGATTGTAGGTGGTGTCGTGGTTAAGCCATGAGGATCAACGAAGTTGTAAACTTATCAAGTGACGTTAATGATATAGATTACAAATAAGATGAAGTGGGTTTGTGTAAATTCTCAAAGGAAGTAAATAAAGAAAAGAAAGAAAGAAAATGGAATAGGAGTGATGATGGCTCATGAGGGTTGATGGTTAACACAAGTGTTTTTGTTTGTGAGTTTCGTTTAAGCTAGAAATAGAAAGACGATCAAAGGGTGGTGTTCAATGATGGGGTGGTGATGGTTGTTTGGTACGTATAAGACACTAGTATTTTTGTTGCTGCAAATCAAAAAGGAAAACATAAAGTATGGTTGGTGTCCCGGTTGTTCACAGAAAGAAAGAAAAAATATATGTGAGGAGGAGTAAGATATGAGAAAAAAAAGATAGATGGTGGTTTTACATTAAAGAATTTTTGGGATTTTTGTTGATTGAATGATGTTGTGGAGATGATTAAAATAGGAGACGGGATCAGAAAACTGCATGGGATTTTTTTTAATACAAGTGGGAGACAATAACCTCAATATATATTAATATGAATCACAATATGGACACAAATAGGAAAATTATTAGTTACTTTATTGTACAGGAAGTTTGAAAATAATTACAATAGATTAATATAAATCACAAACTTTTAAAACATGTTAAAATACTAGCCGCCCCTAATTGTCATTGTTTTATCGGGGGTATTATTTCATACTCCGTTGTTAATCAGTAGCAGATAAAAGTCTTTGGAAAAATCCCAACTTTTTAGAGTAACTATATTTATTTATTTTGGTCATTATGGTATAAAATTCGATCATTAATTTATTAAATAAAAATTACATCAACTGTCCCTCTCATTTATGGGTAAAATATAAAAAGTGTTAAAACTTAACAAATTGTTCCTAAATACATTTTTAATAAGCCTAAAATTTATAGAACCCATTTTTGTATCACCATTTATTTTAAAATTACATAAGTTTCTTTTTAACTCATTTATTATCAATCAATATGACAATTGTGCTTTACCGTTGTTTACTAAATAACTTCGAAATCACAAAATATATTTAATATACTTTTTATGTATATATATAGATTTATTTTATACAATAAATTTTATCATCTCTTATATTATTTTATAATTTAAATCATATAATCAAACTATATTTCAAAGTATTATATATATTTATATATTTAAATATATATGTATTTATTTATTTATATGTAATAGTTCATGAATCGTCGGAATTGGTCGAAGCTAAATTGATTTTATGAAAAACAGTTCAAAATTTTGAGACTCAACATCACAGACTTTGCTTATCGTGTCAAAATCATATAAAGTTTACGTTTAAATTTGGTCAGAAATTCACGGGTCGTCACAGTACCTACCCGTTAAAGAAATTTCGCCCCGAAATTTGAGTGAGGTGGTCATGGCTAACAATAAAAATATTTTCATGACGAATATGAATTGATGAACATAGTTTTATCATCATCGAGCAATATGGATAAAACAATTCGATTATTCGAAGAGTACGAATGAAGCTATCACAAAAGAGTGAAATGAATAAATGCATATTCGTCTTAACTTTTGACGTAGTTACGGTGGATTTCCGGAATTTAAGGAATTTAAAAGAAAATCTTTGAAAATCTATAAGATCTGATTCTTCGGCTAATAAGGAAATCAGGATCTCCCTAATTAAATGCAGAGATCTGTCTTGATTACTCTGTCTGGTATTTCCATCATAAATTAAACTCTTTCGTTCCATTATTTTCACCATTTCTATACTTAATTCCCAAATTCAAAAGATTGTGAAAATGCGTAATTCAGTTCTGATCCTTGTCCTTATCCTCACTATCGCAACAATAATTCTCCTTTTCCAACTTCCACCGGAGGAATCTATTTTCTTCCACTTCGCCCTTGGGGTTATAGTGTTTTTAATTTTCCCGTGTCTTTATTTTGCGATAAACATTGACATACACGGTTTGTAATTTATGTGTTGTTATCGGGCTTTATATCCTCCCTTATATTTCGGAGTTCCATGCTTTTGTTTTCTCTTCCCGACTTTAAATTAAGCAAATAATGGTCCAGAATTTGTAGGTATGGAATTTTGATTGAACATGACTAACGTTCTAAGAGAGATTGTGATAGCACGATCTGGATTGGTTAATTTACCAGAATTCAAGAGAAAAGATAGGACTTATCAAGAGAATATGTTCTTGATATATTTATAGATTAGGTAGAATGTAAGAGTCGTGTAAATGGCACATGAAGACGTTATAGTCTGTGAATCATCACGTTCCATTTGAAACTCAGCATGACTT